>NC_044381.1:37623685-39095471 GCF_006542625.1 Nomascus leucogenys | reverse complement strand
GGGGAAGGTGACTGGGGAGGCAGTAGAGAAAAAAGGTGGGAAAACCTCTCCTGTCACTCCCTAAGGCTCCCGGCCCCCACTCGAGCCTGCCCCTACATGGCCTCAGCCCGCCTGGGCAAACTCACTTCCCCTGCCTTTCTCTTTCATCCCTGTGACTTGGTGGCATCAGACTCCTGGCTGGTCACCAAATTCACCCAGCCCCTTCCCACCTCCAGACCATTTCCTTCTTCTGAGAAACCCAACAACCTCCCCGCCCCCATCTCTAGCTGCCAAAATCATACCCGTCTTTCAAAATCCACCTTTCTCCAGGATTCCTGTTCTAGTTCTTAACTGGGCAAGATGTTGTTCTGGAGTCTCTGTGGTTCCTCCCTTGTGGTTCTCTCCCTGCACCTTCCAAGGTCACCTTGCAGTGTAACGGTGAGCCTGCTCTCCTGTGTCCACCGTTAGCATGCCGGCGCTCCATGGCAGGCACTGCCTCGCTGTCCTTCACATTCCTAGCACAGCTGTGAGCCACACAATAGTCGTTCAATAAAGACCAGGTGAGTCAAAACCAAGAGCACAGATTGCTCTCTTACAGCTAGTGAAGAACGTAATCGCTGCAGGATTCCCTTGTGATCTCCTTATAGGAGAACACAACAAGTTTTCTTTTTCACAATTTGCTTTCCTAAGTTGCAGGTCATAAAATACCCACAGAATACTGGGAAAACATGACATCACTATGTGCTTTTACTTCAAAGACATTAACTCATGTTCGTAACACTGACCAGAACCTGTACACCGATGAGAATCTACTTTCATTGGCTAAGGTGTTGCTTTGGCGCCACTCAGCTTGCAGTAACCTTCAGGTGCTGGGATTAGAACATCCAGGACGGACAGGAAAAGCAGAAGCAAAGGAACATCTTTGCTGAAAGGGGTCCTGAAATATTCAACCTCAGCTGTATTTAAATAGAAGTTATAATGCATATCCACATATTTAAAAACACTTTTTTCCTGCAAACCTGGTTAGTAAAACAAAGCTTTTGTTAGTTCCATCCGATACACTCAATTATTTTTGGCCCACCAAAATGTATTTCTCAGGTATAACTCGGTGTGTTTAACCTCTTTCCTTAAACCAGTCTATTCAGTCCCGGGCCTGTGGCCATGCTGCCATGTCGAATACCTGGAGGGCTCTCTGACCATGACCATATAAAATACTTGTGCCCAAATGCTGAATTACTTGCTTCTCCCCTCCTCCTTTTTTTTAATGTTCCCACAGCATTTTATGTAAACATCTAGTAAAGCATTTATGTTATTATACTGGAATTGTTTGTTTACTTAATATCAAAATGCCCAAATTGACTAAATTACCTGCAAGTGACTTGTATTTTTCTAAATTAAATACCATGGTGAAAATTGGCCAATTTTCTTATAACACAATTTTAAATTATCACTTCCCCCTGCCAACAAAGACAAACTAGAAATTAGAACAACTCATAAGCACCACCTACATTTACTTCACTAAAAAAGGAAAGAAATGTCCTCTACAGAGTAAGATGCACCACTACTCCCCAGCAAAGCATTACATGACAAGACAGGAAAGAAGATTCGTGTTACAAAACTGTTAAAAATACATGTGAAAGGTCTGCATAAAGGAAGACCTTGTGATCTTAGCAAGAAAAATTCAGTGTCACAAAGATGTCAGTTCTCTGGCATAGAATCTCAATGCAGTACCAGTAACAATTCCAAATAGGGTTTTTGGTGGAACTTCAGAAGCTTTTCCAAAATTCATATGGAGAAGCAAAGGGCCAAGAACAGCACATGCTAAGGGAAAGAAGAAAATTATAGAAATAAACAGGCAGCATGATTCTGTTTATATAAAGTTCAAAAGCAGGCACTAAAGGAGATATGGTTCACGGATACACACACGAGTGGTAGACGTGCAAATCCCTCCAATCACCTCTGGCTGAATGTCCTAAAGGTACCAAGTAAAGTGAATCAGATACTTCCCACTATCGTATTCTGTGCCTATTAGTCTGAAGCCACCTATAATACTGAAATGTCTCAGGAAGAAAATATTCTTGTAACATGGTTTCACAGATAACTCTTTTAAAATCTGAAATCCTTAATATCTGAAATAATAAAGAATTTCTTTCCATATTATGACATACAGTGCATACCCATTGGCTGGTGATAAAACTATTACAGAAATAAGATATAAATTGCTTGAAAAGGTATTTGGAATTTTGTAAGATAAAAAGTATTTTAGTCTCCTATTTCTTTGTGACTTACAAATTAAGAATTAAAAGATATTCCAACATGCAAATAGCACTCTTCATACTAGAATAATCTACAATCGAAATGCAAAACTCAGTCCTAAATTAAAGGTATGGTTTTACTTTTAATTCTTTCTGAAAATCAGGCATGTTTAGGTTAATTTAAAATTATTTTGAGAAAAAAGGAGTAATTACCTTTATTACATATATTCATGTTAATGCATCCTTTAGTGAAGTAATAATGAATGGTTGGACTTCTTTAGGCACGAAGACAGTCTAAGCTTAGGGCCTAGACCTTATTTCCTTCCAACACAAAAATGGCAGTCTGAGTAAATTAACCTAAGCAGTGACACAGGAAACAAATCATGCCCAATTCCCAACCCTGAACCCAACAACTTGCTACCAACAGTGAATGGTCTTCCTTATCACTCTTATTAGGGCACGACAGATTCCATCTAACAGATCTGCAATTACCATAGTTCCTTTTCTTTTAATCCAGTATTTAAACCGTTCAATGATTTCCAGTTTCACAGAATTCATATCTACCTAAGCCTAAGTGGACAAAGTGTAATTCAGCGAACAATTCCCCACTGCAGGAAAACTCACCATATAAAACATGTTTTCGGAAACACTTGTCCCCATTACATGGTTAGGAAGCAAAATTCAACAAGTGGTCATCGACAATTTTGCCTCTTACATAAACCACACTTTGAGATGTATAAAAGTATTGCTAATTTCAAATCAGAGAAGAAGCCAAGTCTAATTAATTTTTCCTCAGAAAATCTGAAATCTTACCATATGTTTAAAATGGACTTACTATTCAGCACTTTTTTTTGCTTTTTAGGAGATGGGCTCTCAGTATGTTGCCCAGGCTGCTCTGGAGCTCCTGAGCTCAAGGGCAATGTTCACACGTCTGCCTCTCAAGTATGCACTTTGTGGGTGGGGCCCTAGAATCTGCTTCTCCAACAGGAGCACAACTCACCCCATTGCACCAAAGGTTGGTGTTGATAAACTACATATTGGTCAAGCCCCTTAATAAGACTGTTGAAACACCATTAAGATAAGTAGGTTTAAACCAATCACATTTTCTCAGTGCTGCCACCACTGACATTTTGGGCCTGACAATTCCTTGTTGCAGGGGCCTGACCTGTACATTCCTGCCTTCTACCCCCTCAATGCCAGGAGCCCCCTCACAAGTTGTGACAACCATACATGTCCCCAGACATTGCTCAGATCCCCTCGGCAGCAAAATCGCCTCAGCTGAGCAGCTCTTGTTTAAACACACATCCATTTTTAGAACTGAGTTTGGATTACGGTTTTTGAACATTCATCTTGTCTCTGGGATAAAGATGAATATTACCAATATAAAGGAGATTTGTGTGGCTAATACAGAAACACTCTGGAGTAACTATCATGTGAAGAAAGCAAGTCATATAATACAGTCAGCAAAATTCCACTTATGTGAAAACAAACGTAAAAGTTATTTCCATATATAAAGGCAAAGAAGACTACAAGAATCTGCACAGCCCACTGATATCAGGTTACTTCTGAGGAGGCTTTTGAGGTTAGGGGGAGACTGCTGTGCTTGGACTGCTGGATATTTTTTTTTTTAGAAACTGTATTGATGTATTAATTGTGTAATTAAAATAATAAAGGAAAGAAAGTTCATGGAGCTTTAAAGTTAAACAGACCCTGAGTCCTAGCTAGTGACCTTAGGGTAATTTTATTTATTTTTATATTATTATTATTATTTTTCTGAGCAGAGTCTCACTCTGTGGCCCAGGCTGGAGTGCAGCGGCACAGTATCGGCTCACTGCAACCTCCACCTCCCAGGTTTGAGCGATTCTCCTGCCTTAGCCTCTCGAGTAGCTGGGATTGCAGGCGTGTGCCACCACGCCTGGCTAATTTTTGTATTTTTAGTAGAGACAGGATTTCACCATATTGGCCAGGCTGGTCTCAAACTCCTTACCTCAAGTGCCTTGACCTCACAAAGTGCTGCGATTACAGGCGCGAGCCACCGTGCCCGGCCTTAGGATAATTTTCAAAAACAGTGTTGGGTCTCCTCAGTTTCCAATTCCATAAAATGTAGATGATAAAACTGACTTTGAGGAAGTTCACAGAAGTGAGTGAGGCACGTGCATGGGAAGCAGCGAGCATTACGCGCTCCCAGCACGTCTCCCATTTGATGCTGCTGTATCTGAAGTCGCAGTTCGGATGAGCATGGAATATAATCTGAGAGCTGCGTAACCCCAGTTCCTGGGTTCTGGATACCTCTAACCTTCTCCCTCTTCACGGTCACGGCCAAGGCCCACCTCCTGCCCTCTGGCTCGTCTCCAATGCCTGCTCCTGCATACACTCACATGACCATATCATCTCTGGGTCTGCCACGAATGTATGCAGAGGCCCAGGAGGAGCCAAGACTGAAAACCGGAGGGCCTAAGTCAGCGTTTCTCAGGATGTGATGTGCAGAGACCTCAATCTGAATTATCCTGCAGACCACCTTGGTCCCACCCAGCCCACTGAATCCAAACCTCTGGGGGTGGGGCCCTAGAATCTGCTTCTCCAACAGGACAAACACCCCTCTCCACTGCACTGTAAAGTCTGGGGCTCACCAGCCACAGACCTGACTCAAGCTCAAATGCCGTGTGTCTTTATCTCCTGTGCACTAGGGAAAGAACCAGGAGAGGACAGCACAGGGGGAAGCCCAGGTCATCCTGCGACCTCCCCACCTCTGCTGGAGTGACCCCTTCCTCTGGTTCAAAATCTCCAACAACAGGGTGCAGACACACCCTAGACCACCGTGTGTGGTGAGATTACTTGAGGACCTGGCGTAGAACGCTTTAAGGATGGAAACGTCTCAAGACTTGGAGTCAGACCCATTTAGGTTCAACAAGTAGTTCTGCTTCTCAGTGAAGAAAATCACTTACTGTCACTACGCATCAGTGTCTTCATTTTGAAATGGAGAAAATAATACCTCTCAAGGTGAGAAGGACTGAAAGAAACCGTGCGTGTAAATCGCCCGGCTAGAGATCTGGCTCATAGTCGGTGCGAAATAAATGTTAGTTTCCATGGTTCAGCGCCAGGGCTGTTTCTCTGACATGGGCCAAATGTCTAGAACCTATCCTCATTAGGGGAAGAAAGAGGTCTTTAATGTCTTCTGTTTCATCATTCCGTTTGCCTACATAGCAAGCATTTATCACTGCCAATACTGAACTGAACTCTTTTCTATCTCCCACGAGAGATGCGATCTTCACTGTCTCTTCCTGGGGTTCTTCCCAGGCTCCCAGGAAGGCAGGTGTCACGCCACTACTGCCACAGCTTCAGGAGGCACAGGCACACAGCGCGTGGGTTAATGCAGCCTGCTCCAGGAAAAGCTCCCACTGGCTCTTGCCACTGCCTCCAAGAACAACTTCATACTGAAAACATCAAACCCCAGCACCATCATTGACCCTAGGGAGGAGACACAAGAAGTCAGAAGGAACCATAAGCCTACAACTCACACTGCTTGGTCCCATAAAGGAGGTCAGGAGTTCCTAGAAGGGAGAAATTTCCGTCCAGTGAAAAGCAAAATATTTGCTTTCCTTGGTACATATTGCTCCTGTCCATAATTTCAAATCTTCCTACTCAGTAAACCTTATCATCCTTCAGTGGTGGTCACATGGCAGTCTGAAACAGGTCAGTGTTTGTGTCTGTTTTCTCAGTAACTTCTCTGTTTCCCACTAACTGTTACTTCCTGCAGTTTCCCGTTCTCTTGTATTTTTATGTCCACTCTCCCAAACCCCACCATTTATAATCCCTCCCTGGACTGACTCTTGGGCCTTTGCCTCCTGTCCTTAAGCCTAATCTACCTGAATCCTTTTCTCATTTCACTCTGCATACTCAAACTTACAGTATGATGTGCCCTATGATTTTTAATAAAAAAAATTACAAATAAGTTACAAATGATATTTTAAGTTCAAAAAAGAATTTCCTTTCATTTAAATCTCAGTATATGTAATTTTCTCATGATAGCATATTATTTGTGCATTCTGGGATGCTATTCAAATACTGTGAATATCAATTAAATATGCCAATTGCTCTAACTTAAAAAAAAATGGAAAAAATTTATTCCCATCCCTTTTGCAGTTTTACAACCACAGCCAAAACAAATTACTGCAGACACGTTTCTGTAGCTTTTGCTTCAAAATCCTGCCTTCAATGTTTTTTTTTCCTTTTTAAAATTTATATGTCCCATTGCAGTTTAAGTAAAATGATCTACAATAAAAACCTAACTGCCCTGGTATTTTTAGAGCCCTTTTTACTATGAAATAAACACTCAGAAACCTGGAGAATTGCAGTGGTTAAGTCTGTGAGTGGGAAGGAAGGCTGCTCATTCACAGACCCTCCCAGCGCCCATTATTTACATAGCCTATTCCGCGAGCAGGATGCTGACAGAACACAATTCACAGAATTTCCACACGCAGGTCCAACCATAACAAAGTCTGCAGCTTTTACTTTTGCTTACAGAACCTCTTGCTTGCTCGTTCATTATTTCCAGTGGGGGGGGATATAGAGTAGGCTTCCCAAAAACCAAAACCAAAAGGCTTTAGAAAATAAGCCTGAATGAAACCATGGCATTAAGCCGTATCTATAAGAATGTATGTAGAAATATGTAGATACATAGACCTGGAAATGTGTGCTTTGCTAAATACATTTACTGGGATCAGATCATGCATTTGATAAATATTCTGCCAGGCTTAAATAATCATCCCTTTGAAAACATCCTCATCTCCCTGGCTTGCCCCCTTTTCTAAAGTCCAGTGGTACTTGCTGTGTAAAACCCTGGCCCTTGTGAATCCACGCTGCAGCTTTTCTTCCCGGTGCCCACACAGCTGAACACTGCTGGAGAATATCAGACAACTGAGCTGACTGCGTTGGCTTGGATTTCTGACCACAACCCTCGAAGGGGCTCAGCAGTGCCTCGCAATCTTCTTATGCATCCTTGGTCATTTTGCTTGGCCACTTCCTGAGTAATTATTTCCTGCTTCCTCTCTCATCACACCACCACCCCTTCCCCAAAAGTTCTGGTGAGGAGCTCATCTCATATGTAGTTGAGAAAACAGCAATTAGCAAGAAACTCACTCATCTCACCACCAACCAATTTAATCAATTTACAAGCTCACCTGCACATGCACACCCCCATGTCCTGTCTTCCCTCCTATTCGGATGGAAGGAGTGTCTCTGCTCCTATAAAGTGCAGCTGTCCACTTGGGCCCTGATCACCTCCACTCCTACCTCGCCAGGACCCTCCGCAGCAGTGACCCGCGTCATTGCTGGATTTCTCGTGTCAATTACAAACATGCTAGAAGAGCTACCTAGATTAAAAAGAAAAAAGTTCTTCTTGATCCTACCTCTCCCTCCTTCTAATTACTCCTCATCTCTGTGCTCTGCATTTAGCACAATTTCCTGAGAAAGCTGTCTAAACTTGCCTTCTTTGCTTCTGCAACTCACATTCATTCTTCAGGCTTCTCTAATCTGGCTTCTATCCCTACCAGTTCACCAGTCAGAACTCCATGCTGCAAACCGTGGGATCCACCCCTGCACCCTCTTGCTTGCCCACTCAGCGGTGCCCTGGGCTGCCTCTTCCCCAGGGCTGCACCTGTACATCTCCAGGATGCAGACGCACTGCCCACCCTGGCACCGTGTGGGTGAGACCAGAGCAGGTAAGCAGGGTGGCCCTGGCTTCTGCTGCTGGTACACCACATGCTATACATTTTTTGCTGGTACACCACATGCTATACATTTTTCTTTTCATCTAGTCTAACTTAGCTGGTACTTTCTCTTCAACCCCATTTTTAGACACTGGAGACCTGGAAGTTCAAGTGATCCCCAGGAGATTTTGTACAGTCCTGTGATTTTAGATGCCATCTCTATGCTGAGGTCTTCTGTCATGAAGCGCTGGACTCCAGGAAATTTTGTATAGTCCCATGGTTTTGGATGCCGTTTCTATGCTGGGGTCTTCTGTCACAAAGGTTGCACCCCAAGAGATTTTGTATAGTCCTGGGATTTTGGATGCCATTTCTATGCTGAGGTCTTCTGTCATGAAGGGACTGGACTCCAGTCTTGAGGTGTCAGGACAGTGGCTTTCAAGTCCATGAGATTTTGTATAGTCCCATGATTTTGGATGCCATTTCTATGCTGGGGTCTTCTGTCATAAAGGACTGAACTCCACGCCAACTTCCCCTTCAGCCTCGCATCTGGGCAGGTCAACAGAAGACTAAGAAAGCCTGAGTACTCCCTCCTATGGCACAGGGTGGGGTTCAAACCTCACAAGGCCCAGCCCAGCCCAGCCCCAGCCACCATCCTACTTCCTTTTTTTTTGTTTTGTTTTTTTTGAGACAGGGTCTCACTCTGTTTCCCAGGATGGAGTGCAGTGGTACGATCTTGGTTCACTGCAGCCAAGACTTCCTCAGCTCAAGCAATCCTCTTGCCTCCCAAAGTGCTGAGATTACAGGCATGAGCCACCACACCTGGCCACCACCCTACTTCAATAGGGTGACCAAACCTTCCAAAATTCTAGCTCCAGCCCTGCCATCTCTCCTATGCTCCAGATCATACATGCAACTAGCTTGCCTGACATCTGCAACTGTGCAATTGGTATCTCAAAGTTAACACAACTAAGACTCTTATCCCAGCCATCCCCAAGCCCCTTTTTCATCTTTGCCACCCAAGAACATGATTCTACCAACCACATGGTTGCTCCAGTCAACATTTTAGATGTTACCTTCGACTCATCCTTCAAATCCTCTCCCTCATCCTCCATACCCAGGTCCATCTGCAAGTCCTGCCAATTACAGCTCAGCTACACTCTGGATAGGTCTGCTTCTCTCCAGGACACTGCTTTCACCCTGATCCCAGCCACCATGATCTCTCACCCGCATGCTGTCACAGCCTCCAGTCTCATTTCTCTCATTTTATTCTTGCTTCCTCCCACGAGATCCATTTTCCATAAGGCAGCAAGAGGAGGGAATATTAGGACATATCTCTCTTAAGGCCAAAACAATTTTTATGAGTAGGAAATGTGAGTTGTTCTGAACGCCATAATACTTTTGATGAGACTGATTTCCTTTTTAAGAATGAAGATGGAGGGAACAATGGGAGGAACACCTTGGATGTGAAATCTAAAATCAATTCCCACAGTGCTTCAGCCACATCAAGCTGGACAACTACATCTGCTGGGACCAACGACAGGAGGAGCAAGGACAACGACCAAGGACATCACCAGGTAGACATCGTGTTGCTATGTGAAGATGACCTGGTAGTAGTCACCTTCACTTGTTCCCAGATTTGAGAGACAAGCAAGTCTGTTACACCTCCAGTTCCTGCCACAGGTACTTTCAGTTGAAACTTGACGCCCCAGGGATGGGAAAGCCAGTAGTGACACAGAAACTGGATTAGACATTCAAAGACCTCAGTCCCAGTTTCCCAACTTAAAATAGCTTTTTAAATGTTTCTTAACATTTAGGGCCTCACTTTTCTCATTTTCAAAGTGAGGATATAACATTTTTCACAGGGAGTTGTTCAACGCAATTACGAATCAACAAACTATAGAAAACCATTCAAATATGTTATTAAATATAACCTCTCTAGAAATGTCCCTTTAAAAACAGTACCTTCCCTATTAAATAAATGGTGCTGGGAAAACTGGCTAGCCATATGTAGAAAGCGGAAACTGGATCCCTTCCTTACACCTTATACAAAAATTAATTCAAGATAGATTAAAGACTTAAATGTTAGACCTAAAACCATAAAAACCCTACAAGAAAACCTAGGCAATACCATTCAGGACATAGGCATGGGCAAGGACTTCATGTCTAAAACACCAAAAGCAATGGCAACAAAAGCCAAAATTGACAAATGGGATCTAATTAAACTAAAGAGCTTCTGCACAGCAAAAGAAACTACCATCAGAGTGAACAGGCAACCTATGGAATGGGAGAAAATTTTTGCAACCTACTCATCTGACAAGGGGCTAATATCCAGAATCTACAATGAACTCAAACAAATTTACAAGAAAAAAACAAACAAACCCATCAAAAAGTGGGCAAAGGACATGAACAGACACTTCTCAAAAGAAGACATTTATGCAGCCAAAAAACACATGAAAAAATGCTCATCATCACTGGCCATCAGAGAAATGCAAATCAAAACCACAATGAGATATCATCTCACACCAGTTAGAATGGCCATCATTAAAAAGTCAGGAAACAACAGGTGCTGGAGAGGATGTGGAGAAATAGGAACACTTTTACACTGTTGGTGGGACTGTAAACTAGTTCAACCATTGTGGAAGTCAGTGTGGCGATTCCTCAGGGATCTAGAACTAGAAATACCATTTGACCCAGCCATCCCATTACTGGGTATATACCCAAAGGATTATAAATCGTGCTGCTATAAAGACACATGCACACGTATGTTTATTGCGGCACTATTCACAATAGCAAAGAGTTGGAACCAACCCAAATGTCCAACAATGATAGACTGGATTAAGAAAATGTGGCACATATACACCATGGAATACTATGCAGCCATAAAAAATGAGGAGTTCATGTCCTTTGTAGGGACATGGATGAAACTGGAAAACATCATTCTCAGTAAACTATCACAAGGACAAAAAACCAAACACCGCATGTTCTCACTCATAGGTGGGAATTGAACAATGAGAACTCACGGACACAGGAAGGGGATCATCACACTCCAGGGACTGTTGCGGGGTGTGGGGAGGGGGGAGGGACAGCATTAGGAGATATACCTAATGCTAAATGACGAGTTAATGGGTGCAGCAAACCAACATGGCACATGGATACATATGTAACAAACCTGCACATTGTGCACATGTACCCTAAAACCTAAAGTATAAAGAAAAAAAAAAAGAAATGAAACTCAGCAGGGAGGAAGGTAAAAAAAATAAATAAATAAAAAATAAAAACAGTACCTGTAATTTGACTATCAAATTTTTTAAATTATTATTATTGAAGCAACAGAAAAAGATTATAGAAATTTCAGAGACATAAGGGTATAGTCAAGGTAGAGACTCTTGGATCTTGCAGAAATGACAGAATTCTATTTCCAGCTTGTTTGTCCAACCTAGACATCAGTTTTTTCCTATACGGTTTAATTTCCTACCACGTTTCCTGCCCTTCATTCATCCAAACGTTACATGTAAGAATGGAACAGGCAGAATTTCAATAACCAACTACATAGTACTATATTGTCCCAATCACTGAACAAACAAGATTCTCTTGTCAGAAAGTTGCTTTGTTATGAAATGTTTACTATAGTGTATCTATATTCAAAATAGATTAGGGGATATATATTGAGCACCTCCTATGTACCTGGCTTTGGAGATGTAGCAGCCAACAAGAGTTGAGGCTGCTGCTTTCAAGGGGTTTACATTCCAGTGAGGGAAAAGGGAAGAGGCAACGAACACATACAGAAGTCAACAAGATGAAGATGATCAACAATAAAAGAAATGAAGAGCATGCTGATTAGATTAGAAATGGATACGATTCACTTTAGATAAGCAAGGGGGCGCTACTCCAAAGACTAAGCATGGGATCAAGACCTGAAAGGTAAGAAAAGAGCATGCAAACAGCTTGCGGAGTAATTGGCAAGTTCAGCCCAAAGGCAAGGAAAAACCCAGACTCTAGCTGGGCCATGGTGAGCAGAAGGAGGAGTGCTACGAGATGAGGGTGGAGACGAAACAGGCCTCCAATCATGTCGCATCCTGTATGCTGTGGTAACAGGAGCCGTGGGTGTGATCAAAGGGTATTCAATAGGAAAACAACTTGATTTTGTTTTCAAAAGTATTAAATTTGAGATTATTTTGTGAACATTGGGGAGGGGAGCACTAAAAATGTCTCTAAATAGGGCAGTAGCATGAGTTATGCTTTACAAAGATTGGGTTGGTAAGACTGTGCAAGACAAACTGAAAGAGGAAGATAACATTGGAAGCTGAGATTCTATAGGTTGGTGCAAAAGTAACTGTGGTTTTTGCCACTGACCAGCTATCACAGTCAAAATATAAAAGGTGCCCAAATTGCAAGGGTGGCAATGGCAATGAAGAGAAAAGGATAAAAGCGTGAGATACCACACAGGTGTGATGGACAGGATTTGGTGCTGACCGGAGCAAAAGAGAGAGAAGCCAGAGCTGCGGAGGGTCATTTCAGCGTAGCCAGAACAAATGCTGCCACAGGAAGACATACCAGGCATAAAGGTGAGGCCCAGAAACCAGGAGGACAGTGTGTTCCATTTAAGCCATGACACCACTTTCTTCTCTCCGAGTCCACCCTGTTACTTCCAAGGCTGCACACCAGTACCATTAGTGACCCTGAGCCACACACCAAACCAACTGAAGAAGGATATAGAGGGTTGTTGTTTTTTTTTTATTTCCATTGGTAATTCTGATGTGCAGCCAGGGCCAAAACTCACTGGGCCAGGCAGAGCATGGAAACTAGATTAATTAGATTTCGTATATTTTTGGAGATGGAGGATTACTTTGGTCATTTTCCTTCTGCTTGAAGAACAGTCTTAATACTCCCTTTGTGGAGCTCTGCTGGTGACAAATTCTCCTACTTTTTGTTTACTTAAAATGTCTCTTTTTTTTTTTTTTTTTTTGAGACGGAGTCTCGCTGTCGCCCAGTGGCGCGATCTCGGCTCACTGCAGGCTCCACCCCCCGGGGTTCACGCCATTCTCCTGCCTCAGCCTTCCCAGTAGCTGGGACTAAAGGCGCCCGCCACCTTGCCTGGCTAATTTTTTGTATTTTTAGTAGAGATGGGGTTTCATCGTGTTAGCCAGGATGGTCTCGATCTCCTGACCTCACAATCGACCCGCCTCAGCCTCCCAAAGTGCTGGAATTACAGGCGTGAGCCACCGCGCCTGGCTTAAAATGTCTCATTTTTAACGGATTCCTCCACCCCCATGAATTTGAAGATATCATTACACTGTCTCCTGGCTTCCATTACTTCTGTAAGAAGTCAACAAGCAGCCTGTCAAGGCTGGCACTGCGAAGACGCAGGAGAGCACTTGCCTTGGGTACAAAACTATCCACAGCCATGTTCCTACCAAAAATGCATGAGTAACGCAGCTCCTCCACATCTTTACCAGCATTTTAAGTTCTCGCTGGCTTTTATTTTAGCCATTTGATAGGTGCGTAGGGATAGCCCACTGTGGTTTTATATTTTCACTTCCCCAATGGCTAATGATGTGAAATATGTTGTCATGTGTTTATTTGCCATTTTTTTTTTTTGCTCATGAACTTATTTCACCTTTTTGGTGAAATAGTGTTTGCCCATTTTCTAACTGGGTTGTTTTTTACCATTGAGTTTTGAGATTTCTTGGTATCTAGATACTAGTCCTTTGTTATTTGTGGTTTGCAAATATCTCCTCCCAGTCTGCCATTGTCCTTCACATGGGCTTTCACAGAACACAAGGTTTTAGTTTTAATGAGGTCCTAACACAGTTGATTTTTCTTTTTACATATTATGCTTGGGGTAGCAAGTATAGAAACTATGCCTAGTTTGGCCAGGCTTGGTGGCTCACGCCTGTAATCCAGCACTTTGGGAGGTCGAGGCAGACAGATCACGAGGTCAGGAGATGGAGACCAGCCTGGCCAACATGGTGAAACCCCGTCTCTACTAAAAATACAAAAATTAGCTTGGCGTGGTGGCACATGCCTGCAGTCCCAGCTACTTGGGAGGCTGAGGCAAGAGAATCACTTGAACCCGGGAGGCAGAGGTTGCAGTGAGCCAAGATGGCGCCACTGCACTCCAGCCTGGCAACAGAGCGAGACTCTGTCTCAAAAAAAAAAAAAAAAAAAAAAACAACAAAAAAAAACCCAACTATGCCTAGTTCTAGAGCCTAAAGATTTTCTGGTTTTTTTTTTTTTTTTTGAAAAGTTTTATAGTTTTACATTTTACATTTAAGTCCCTGATCCATTTGAGTTAATTTTTGTATAAGTTGTGAGGTTTGGGTTGATGTCCAATTGCAAAAGCACCATTTGTTGAAATTTCTCCATTGAATTGCTTCCGTACCTTTGTCAAAAACCAGTTGAACATATTTGTGTGGGTCTATTTCCAGGTTCTCTGTTCTGTTCCATTCATCTATGTGTCCACGCCTCTGTCAATATCACAGGATCTAATTATTGCAGCTATCATAGTAAAGACAGTATTAAATAGTGATTTCTCCCACTGTTTTCTTGTCAAAATTGTTATAGCTATTCTAGGGCTTGTGCCTTTCCCTATAAATTCTAGAATAAGTCTGTCTATGAATATAAAAAGCCTTGCTAGAATTTTGATAGGAAATGCTTTAAAGTTATAGATCAATTTGAGAAGAACTGACATCTTTACTGAGTCTTTCAATGCATCATCACTAAATATCTCTCCATTTATTTCAATCTTTAAGCATTTATTTCATCAGCACTTTGTAACTTTCATTATACAGATCCCATTTTGTTATGTATATACCTAAGTATTTTATTTTCTTTGGAGTGACTCTAAAATATATTGTGTTTTTAGTTTTGGTTTTCAAATGTTCATTGATAGTATACGGAGATGCAGTTGACTGTTGTGTGTTGATCTTGTATCCTGCAGCTCTGCTGACCTCATTTATCAATTCTAAGAATTGATTTCTTTTGGTTTTTGGTAGATTAAGATATTCTATGTAAACGATTATATCATTTGCAAATACCAATGATTTTTCTTCCTTTACAATATGCAGGCCTTTTATTTCTTTTTCTTGACTGATAACAGTGTCTTGAACTTCCAGTGTTATAAGAACAAATCTCCTTGCCTTGTTTCTGGTCTTAGGGGGGAAGTAGTCAATCTTTCACTATTAAGTATGATGTTCACTCTAGCTGTTTGGGAGATGCCCTTTATCGAGTTGAGGTAATTCCCCACTATTCTTAATTTGTTGGGAGTTTTTTTTTTTTATCATGAATAGGTATTGGATCTTATTAAATGCATTTTTCCTGCATCAACTGATATAATCACAAGCTTTTTCTTCTTTAATATGGTGGATTACACTGATTGATTTAGAATAACTATTTTAAAGTCTGAGTCTTAATGCCAATATCTGGAGCCCCTATGTGTCTGTTTTATTGTCTGCTATTTCTACTGATTCAATTTTGTTATCCTGGCTCTTTGTGTACCTAGTTATTTTTATCTACACCAGACACAACACTACACTTGCAAAACTGCTGGCAGAAATAATTTGAGACACCAAGATAATATTGTCTTCCTCCAAAGAGGCTTCTGTCAGACCTGAAGTACTAGCAATCCAGGATTACCCTAATCCAGGGTCAGTGACTGAGATGATCTGAGGGTAAACGGCAAACTCTCTGAGGGCCTGTCTGCTTTGGTTCACATTTACTCTTCAGGTGCTTCCCTTCAAGATCCCAACCTCAAGTAAAAGGTTCACCAGGATGTGCTCGGTTGGCAGACCACAGACTCTAATTTCTGCCCTCCTAGTCCTGCGATGCTCCAAAAGCACCTTGCTGCTTAATCGTCTCCTTTAGAACTGGCAGACACCCCTAGTCCTAAACCATAGGCTCACCTCCTGTGGCCTCTACCCTTTCCTGGACTCTGACTGAGAACATATTTACTATATCATGAGCTTTTTCAAGCTTTGAAGCATATTTTTCATATTTAGTCTGAGTTTTCTCATCCTCAGGAGGAGGTGTCACTTGATTTCTGAGTTTGCAATTGCTAAAAACAGAAGTCCCTCATGACCTATCCTGAGTACCTGATGAAAGTTGTGAACCCTCTTCCAGGAAAACTATATATGCCTACAACATTTCCACACAATTTCATGGAGTTTTCTGACCCTTTGAAGCCCATCCATGACCAGGGCCCAAGGTCCTCAAGTTAAAAAAGCCAACTGTAGCCAAGTACAGTGGCTCACACCTGTAATCCCAGCACTTTGAGAGGCCGAGGTAGGGGGACTGTTTGAGCCCAGAAGATCCAGACCAGCCTGGGTAACAAAGGGAGACCCTGTCTTTACAAAAAAAATCTTTTAAATTAGCCGGGTATGGTGGCACGCATCTGTAGTCCCAACTACTTGAGAAGCTGAGGTGGGAGGACTGCTTGGGTCCGGGAGGTCAAGGCTACAATGAGCCGTGATTGTGGCACTGCATTCCAGCCTGGGTGAAAGAATCAGACCCTGTCACAAACAAACAAACACCAGTATAATAAAGGAACTGTACGGTAGTTATAGTTCACATGTACTGAAAGCTTTCTCTGCCAGGTACTGTGCATCCAGCCCTGTCAACATGCTTACCTTGCACATGGCCTTCACAGTCTGCAGGAATTGTGGCTTGTTAGTTAAAGTGCAGAGCTGACTCCTGAGGAAGGCCACTGGTGCTGGGCCCAAGAGGACTTTCTACTGCTGCTGCAGCCAAGATGCCAAGCCCTGAGTTGACATAAAGGAGTCACTAGGCAGAAGGCCAAGAAACAAAATCTCAAGGCTGGGCATGTTCTGAACTGATGAAGCCATTCAAAAAGCCCTTCTGAGTGGGTGGAACAACACAGCAGAGGTCCCCACAGGACCCAAAAATAGTAGTCAAGCAGGCATCAGTGGCCAAATTCCAGGAGTCCCTAGAGAAAGGTTGATCTCATCAGGGGAGAAGGTCTACAAGCAAGAATATAATCACGGGTTGAGACTCAGACTCCTAGGATGGGCAAAGGGCTCCATGCCAGAGTCTTGGCTCAGAGGTGTTAAAGGCCCCTAAGCCAGCACTTGCAGGAGTGAGACACATGTCATGACCCAGCAGCTAGTAGAGATGGAATTTCTGAAATGCTACCACAATTCACTGTCTTTAGCTTGGGACTTAGGTGGGAAAGGGCTATAGAACACAACAGTGGCTCTTGATGGGGCCAATTCAAAATCCACTAATCTGCAATTAAAACATTTTTGTGGCTTTACTGGCATTTAGTGGTTAAGGAAAACTAGAAATATACCATATAATAGCAAACTGTCACACACAATTTTCAGATGTTCCACTGTACCATCATGTATGTGGAACCTTCTTTTAGAGCCTAAAGCTATTTTACATAGAAATACAAAATATGTTTTGCATGTTCTGGCATCCTCTGACTTCTCTGAAAATGTAACTACCCTGTTGATCAGGGAAGATTTTACAGTGGTTTCATCATAGCGTTATCAAGAGTTGTCTATCGTTTTGGAAAATCACCTCCTGGAAGGCAAGACCACACAAGGTCCTCCTCTAACAGCCTGAATTTGCAGTGGTCACATTCTCAGAGAGCCCATGTGTAGACGCATGCATCTGTTCATGATGTCTCCCTGACTCATAAGACCCAAGTATTTACACTGGAAATGTACATTATCTTATTAAATTTTTTTTTTTTTTTTTTTTTTTTGGTGGGGGGACAGAGTCTTACTAGAAACAGGTCCAGACTGGAGTGCAGTGGTACCATTACAGCTTATTACAGCCTCTACCTCCTGGGCTCAGGTGATCCTCCCACCTCAGCCTCCCAAGTAGCTGGGACGGCAGGTGTGCGCCAGCATGCCTGGCTAACTTTTCAACTTTTTTTGTAGAGCCAGGGTGTCGCTATGTTGCCCAGGCTGCCCAGGAACTCCTGGACTCAAGTGATCCTCTTGCAGTACTGAGATTACAGATGTGAGCTACTGTGCCTGACCTAGTTTTTCTTTATATTGTAGTAAAGGCAATATATGAATTTTTTTTGAAAGAGTATTTTGAATTTCATTTCAGGATCTCCAAGCAGGTATTATAAAACATCTGTTCTTAAAAACTGGTGTTGGATCTGAATGGGTTTAGACCTTGCCATGTATCATATCCTTAAAACAATCTGTTCCGCAGACTGCACTCTGATCAGTTTTCAAAGCCCCCCACTTCACCCCTAGTACTTAAAATCCTTTCCTCCTGCTGCTGCTTAGATATAGAGAAGCCTCCCCAGGATTGACTCTGCAGCCCTACCCTGCACCCACAGCCCTCTCTGCCTCCTTGGGCCCCTCCTACTCACCATGTCTCCTCCCAGTGCGTTCTGCTCACCTCCTACATCCCCTTCCCTCTCCTCCTCACCTACTAAAGCCCGAATTGCTCTTCCAGTGTCAGCTCCAGCAAGACCACCTCATGTCCATTTGCCATGACCTTACTAGCCACCCTTCTCTCGGTCTAAGGAAGTACTGACTGATGGCTGTTTGCCTCCTGAACCATCTGAGCACCACTGTGTGCCCAGCACAGCACAGACAGTGCCTGGCGCACACAGGCATTCCATTTGTTGAATGGAGGGGTGGGGGAACAGAGAAAAAACCACCACCAGAGGCTCCTGGTTTCCATTCCAAGGATGAGTGTTTACAGTAGTGACTTTCAGAGTTCTGAAAGGTACACATTCGCCTTGGTACAATGGCTCTGCTGTTTAGGTGAAACCTTCCATACTTCACTTCTTCCCAAAAGTTTTACATTTTAAGAACCCTCTATACAACAGAGAGGACATTTATTAGATAAAAAAAATTTCCCCCAGCTTATATGAACCTTCTTTGTTTCTTAATAAACACTTATTTTTAGGATGATTTATACAAGTTAGTAGCTATCTGCTCCATGTGGTATAGCTACTGATAATAATATGTATTTTATATTTAAAAATTTTCTTTTATTTTGGTGTAAATTTGGAGGATAAACCTCTCATTTCTAATTTTTCATGGTCAAATCTTCAAGATTACAGATGAATGCAAACAGATGCTATTACGAATACCAGTGAATGCCTGGCGTTTGAAAATCCGGCACATGAACCACTGGGAGCTCATGCACGGTAGCAGTCAGGGACCCTGGATCTCAGAGCAAAGCTGCTGGGGTTCACATTAGTACCCACCACTTACTGGCTACATTACCATAGGAAGCTCAACTCACCTATCTAACGAACCTGAGTTTCCTCAACTACAAAATAGGGATATAATAATAGTTCCTAACTCAGAGAGTTGGTGAGGGAATTAATTGGGGTAAGTCTTATTTCAAAATGTGTGAAACTTTGTAAGCAGTCAATAAGTGTGTGTTATAAACAATTTTATGGCACTTGTCCATCCACAAGCCATGGTGTAAACTATCAAGGAGGTCGAAGTGGCTGTTTACGGGAGAGCAGCAAGACGAACAGCAGAGTCAGGGATGTGAGGACTTGATCCAGCTCCTTCATTTACCAAATGGGGGATTTCAGGCAAATGCCTTACATTTCTCATCTCATCTATAACATGGAGATAATTATATCTGCCCTGGGGTATCATGAGGTTGTTGTGAGAATTAAATGAGATATATGAATTTGCTTTAAAATTTACAAAACAGCATTAAAATCTAAAGTATTAATGTAATTGTTATTTTCATTAGAAATTCACTATTCTTCAAGTAACTTATGCATATAACAAGCAGATGACATATAAATAACAGACCATGTTTTCTTAAAAAATATACTCACTTAAGGAATAAAAGGTGCATATTTTAACTTCAAGATATTTATTTGAACCAGGAATAAAACTGTCTCAATCATGAACATAGTCAAGTGTTCTTTTAAATTCAGACAGATAAAAAGCACCCTTCAGAACACGTCAACTAAGATTATGCTGAGCTGTAAACTGTAGTACATTTCCCATCAAGAAAGCAAATCTGTACAATGAATTGCCTTTTATAAATGTGGGCTGGTACTGTGCAATATAAAAATACAATTAACAAAAGAGAACATTTTTGAAAGTTTTCAACAATGTAGTATAAAGCATTTTAGGATAATTTGACTTGCTTCCTTTTTAAACAACATTTAAAGTACATGTTAATGCCAATAAAAAAAATTTTTTTTGCACAAATCAAGAGGGAAAAAGCATACACACAGCACACACCCACCCGCTTGCACTGCTAGTCTCTCATCATTTCCAGCTCAGTTAACCTCTGTGAAACTAGTACAGGAAAAATAAACCATGCTGCTACTGTGGCAAAGACCACACAACTTTTTAATGGAACTGTTCCAAGGCTTGAAGTTCCATTTGAAAGTCACTAACAAAACCTTTGGAAATGTTAAGAAAAAAAGCAAGCCAAAGAATTGAAGGCCTGGCAAGTCTTGAAGCCCATACTTATCCACACTCATGAAAAGTAATCACAAGTCAAGTCTGGTTCTCTCTTTCCCTCCGTATTTTCTTCAAAGCAATCCACTAACAAAATTGCGATTTCCTTTTTCAGTGAAAAAAAGAAAAGGACGAAGGAAAAAAAGACAGTCTGCATAAACAAAATGTAGGGAAAAAAATTGTGCCACCACACAAGAACTACAATTATTCCTTAACTAATCCACACTGAAATCTGCTGGTTTAGTACCTAGTGATTTAAATTTGTTCCTTTTTGCGTAAGAAACAAACACCACACTCTAAAACTAGCCAAGACACAGAAGGCCACCTACTTAGATAGCTGTAGATCCATTTTTAAGTCACAGGTTTAAAGGTTTCCAAGCTTAAAAAGATTTCCAGAAACCAAGTACCTTAATACACTCCAAACCTCAGACTGGTTATATTGTATTACTTTCTATAAGATATACACCTATATTTTTCTTAAAGAAGCATTTGCAGCTTTAACCCATTTAATGTAATATATAAGGCAGATGGTTCTTGACAACTATAATCTTGGAAGAAAACTGAAAAAATCAATTAGGCGTTTGGCAGAACTCAAAAAACAGCCTAATAAGCTCATTGCCATGCAAATCACCTACAATGTCAAATATATAAAACTGCTGTATTAAGCTCGGAGAAGGAGGAAAATTTCCTCTTCATTCATGTGACCGGAGACTAAAAGGAAGACTCCAGGGGTGCTGCTGGCTGGGAAGAGAACTGGGGAAACTGCTCCAGTAGAGGTGGAGATGTCAGGACAGAGAGAACTCGGCTTAACGGGGCAGGGCTGCCTCTAGAAAGAGCCAGCTTTTCTAGCACAGGTTAGGAGTGAGGCAGCCTCCCACCAGTGAGTCAACCTTGCCATAAATTGCCAACAAATATGCTCAGGGCAAAAGAACCAGATCAGATGTTACGGGACTCTTTTTCTAATTACAGAAGTTTATTCTGTGGGGCAGTTAGCCCCTTCCAATTAAGAAGTAATTACATTCTAAAGGATCAGTTACAAAGCAAGATAAACTAAAAATAGAAAGTGTGAAATAAGAATAAAGGCAAAAAATAATGGCTACTTTGCCAGTTGCATTCTTTTTCTTCTTCATCCCCAAACTAGAAATCAATTGAAAAGCAAAAAAAATTAGGTAACTGAGGCAAATGTGGTTAGAAACATCCCAAGTATACACAAGAATAATGAGTTCTATCCTTACTGACAAACTGCCATAGATTCCATGAATGGCATGAGATCACATATGAAAGATTGCAATCTACAATGTTTGTTAAAAGTCACATATTACAATTGAGATGGGTCCAGATTATGTCAAACTACAAAGAAATATCAGCTAAATAAGTAAAAGGGATCATAACTCCAAAACCTATGACTCCTTATTAAATTTACAAGAGGACAGTGGCAGCTTTGCTTGATAATTTATTTATAAAAAGACACATGAGGCCAGGCACAGTGGCTCATGCCACTTTGTAATCCCACAACTTTGGGAGGCTGAAGCGGACAGATCACTTGAGCTCAGGAGTTCAAGACCAGCCTGGGCAACACAGCAAGACCCCATCTTTACAAAAAAATACAAAAATATAGCTGGGCATGGTGGCACACGCCTGTGGTTCTAGCTACTTGGAAGGCTGAGGTGGAAGGATTGCTTGAGCCCAGAGCACTTCAGCCTCGTGGCTGGGTGACAGAACAAGACCCTGTCTCAAAAAAAAAAAAAAAAAAAAAAACAAAAAAAACACCTGAAAATGTGAAGGAGACAGTTCATTAAAATCTCCTAACTGTAGGCTAATTTCACTACATTTTATATGCTCACTTGGCTAAAACTCTCAGAGAAGCCAATGGAAGTTTGATTTTAGAACCACAGCAATAGTCCCAATATATATATATATATTAGCAGTTCCTAAGTTTTCTGGTCTCAGGATCCCAAAGCACTTTTTATTTTGGTTTTACCTATCACTATTTACTGTACTTGTAATTAAGCCTCAGAAAAATTTAAAATATTTATCTAGTAATTAATATGAGATAACCCTTTACATGTTAACAAAAATATTATTTATGAAAAAAATGTTTTCCAAAACAAAACAAAAAATTTTGAGTGGCACTGTTTTACATTTTTTTGCAAATCTCTTTAATGTCTCTCCCAATAGAAGACAGCTGTGTTCTCCTATCTGTTGTGGCATTCAATCTGTTGTGATATGTTGCTTTAGTTCAATTTATAAAGAAAATCCAGCATAATAAAATTACATAGCTGGAAAAGGGAGGACCTCGTAGGCCTCCTGAAATAGTCTTGAAGACCCCACAGTCCTTGGACCACATTTTCAGAGCTGTTAATCTGTAACACAAAAACACAACAATGTATACTTACACTTAGGACGGAGTGGAGGGGATAACCATAAATATCCCCAGGAGCACAGAAGCACCGTGTTCAATAATAAGACACGGTTAGTATATGCTAACATGTTCTTTATAGACAAAAGGCCAGGAAAGTAAAATAATTTCAAGAATATTAGTTTAAACTTACGTAAAATATTGATCCTTTAATTTCACTGAAGGAACCACAAAAAGCAATACGTAGAACATTTAGTCTTCTAGTCATCCATTACTCATGTCTCTTATATGGCTATATATCTGTTTTATGAATGGAGTTCAAGAAGCTTCATCTATATAGACCCATGGATATCAATCACGAGGACATTAATTAGGCACTGGTAACTGGGGAGATGTTCTGAGAGCATGCCTGTGAATAGAAATCTGCTGAACTTCCACTGGGTCTCAGGCAGCCCACTTGGTGGGAACCACAACATGAGTCTGAAATGAGGGATTAAGAACTTTCAAAACACAATTTTTGTGTGTAGGCGGGTCGGCCTTGGTGTCTTAATGCAAATCTGACACCCATCAGGAAGCTCAGGAAAGGGGAGACTAAACACTTAGTCATAAGTGTATGTTAACCAGTAATATGAAAATTAAATCTGTCAAAATCCTCGCTTTTGATATGGTTACCAAACTCCAAACGTTGACTTTGAAAATCAAACCCAGCCTGCCTTACCCCTACTCCAAAGTTTAAAATTAAATGTAATCCTTCAATTTATATAGAAGAAATACAAATCCAAGAGCAAGTTAAATTCAGCATCCTTAACTTGTCCCAGTTGCACCCAGACTCTGGAGTTCCAATCTCCTCTGCCAGAGGGTCCCACATCAAACACCCGATGGCTCCCCATAAACAGAATGGAACGTACCATAGAACAAAGGGTGCCCAAAATAGCTTCAAAATACCAAAGGGGATTAGCCAGCAATTTTTGTCTTAAATTAAGCTGTTATGGTCTAAAGCTTGGCAAGAAGCATCAGAATAGAGAATTAGATTAGCTTTATCATAAATGAAAATGACTAAAGCATTTTTAAAATGCTTTCATGAACAATAACAAAACTCCAAAAATTATGTATAGCACTGCATTCTATACAGGTATGATTCTTAAAGGAAGTTATTCCTTCTAAAATGTATAATCACACCACTTTCTCTTTAAGCTGGTTTTGACAATGTCATTATAAATTATAATTGCTGGCAATTCATTTTTAATCAGCTTATGTAAAAAAAGGTACAGTATACTATGACTTTAAGGACTATATCTTATGATATATACATTTAAAGTTTTTTTTACATAGCTCTTTTACTCAATTATGTGTGCCTATATAAAATAGCAGCTAAGATGTCATATTTTATATTTTAAAAAAACTTGACAACTGTCTTTAATTATATATATGAAGACTAGGAACAGTCTGTCTATAATTTAAAGCAACAAGACAGCACCCCCTAAGGAAATCCCTAAGGAAGGAAAGAAGAGAAAGGTGTGCATCTGTAATATTAACTGTTCTTTATTAAAATATCTGTGTTTTTCCAAGTTTTTCTTTAAAAAAAAAAAAACACTTTCAGAGAAAATGTTAAAGCTTTGGAATGATACATTTCCATTTGTACACATTTATTACTTATAATAACTCCTCCCCAGAGAAACTGAGAGCTTTACTGAACTCCATAATTCTCATTAATGAACAAAAACTAGTGACTTGCTTCTTTTATCAATATTCATTAACATTAAAGACTAAGATCATAAAACCTTCAAAAAAATGGAAAGTAGAAGAACAAAACAGGCTAGCAAGAACAACATTTTTGAATGAGGAAGAAAAAACTTTGCGAACGACTCAAATTTTCATTTAATCAAACAAACATCAAAGGAAACAAGGGGTAAAAGTTAAATTAAAAAAAAATAAGGAAATAAATTGATTAAATTCAATTTACCAGTACTTATAATGAAAAGTTGCTAACTTCTCCAAAGAGCAAAATATCCTATCAGTCATTTTCAGCTTTTGTGCTGAAATGGGCTTCAGGAGTATTAAGAAATGTTTTATTTTGTTGCCCCAAATAAAACCTGGAAAAAGAAATACGCAAAAGCATACGCAAAAAGGTTTTGCCTGAAAAAGCAAACATTCTAAACAACGAAAATTTAGAGGAGGCGGGAGAAGGAGGAGGGAGAAAGGGAAAGCAACCTAAAAGAAATGCTATACTTTTTCAAATTAAAAATCCTGAAAAGCCTGTGGAATGCTGTTTACTTGTGCTCTTGCAACGGGACTGGCCTGCCTGAAATGTCTGCGGACCATGACCACCCACACTATGGGAAGCATGATGATTAAAGAGTGTGCTGGATCCTGGTATCTGCCAGCGTGGTCTGCGCCATGTTGTAATTATTAAATTTGCCGTCTTTTTATAATCTGTTGCATGTGTTGTGGCAAGTCCCCTACATCGTCTAACAAGGAAACCACTGAACATAAATAGCAAGTTATTTTTAATGTGCACAAATGGCTAAAAAACTGGACACTTTTAACATTACGCTTTCAATTTTCACAAAAATGGTTTAACTTACCGTACATCTAACGCTGCAATGAAAATAGATATGCCACTCTAAATTCCCTTTCAAGCTCTTAAAGAAGACATACAGCCCAAGTTAAACCCCTTAATAAATAGCTAAGATACAGGTTAAACATGCACCAAGAGAACAATAAAATTCACCCTTACATCTGTCCAGTGATTAAACACACAGGAGAATACCAAGAAACACAGCAGTTGTAAAAATCTGCAGGTCTGTTTACCCCCAAACTTTGTTTTGTAACAAAAATTTGCTTTCCATTCTGTCTAATTTTGTTCATGATGACAGTAATGGGGCTGCAAAGACATGCTTTTCCAGGAGCATTATCCCAGGTACAGTGTATAAGGGTCAGTGAGGATACCCAGGACAGGAACTCAGGAAAGGAGGTGAACTAATGAATAGGAGTACAACCAAACCTTGCTCCACCCCCAGCCCCCAGCCCCATACTGCATGTCTTCCTCTGTAGGAGCCAAGATAATATCAAGTTTGGTTTTTTTGAAGGTCAAGTCAGCTCAGCCAGAAATTGGCAGGCCAGCCTGGCTCAAAGGTGAGCAAGGAAGACCCCAAACCTCCACCTTAACTGGTCTATATCAGGATGCCTGCCTTCGGAGGGGCAAGTGAGCGAACTCACATGAAGAGCTGGCCACAGCTTCTATCACTAAAAAGGAAAGAAATCATAAAGAAGAAAAGAAAACAAAAGAGCTATAAGAATTTTTTAAAAGATCATTTTTAGAAGCATAAAGTCAAAACAACCAAAAAATCACAACTTCCATCTCTGTAGTGCTCCTGCCAAGAAGAACCCTTTCATCTGGAAGACAGATGGCAGTCTCCTATCCCTCTGCCCAGTGATCAAAGTCCTTCAAGATTATTTGCATAGGTTAAGCAAGGAATGAAGACTTCTCCTTCCCAAACATACCCACCAAAAGCCATAAAATCCTAAAACCACAAGACTGAGACTCAGAAAACCAACTTTGAACTGTGCTGGCCTCCAGGAGATGCAACATTGCCCATCTCCTTCCTAGACTGATGCTCCCTAGGACTCTGGGTGGCTCCACTACTCTGACTGAGCAGGTCAGACGGACAAATCCCAGATGCCTTCTCATTGACAGTGTTACAATCTCTCCACTAGCCACCCCCACCTATTTCATTATATACTGTACCTGTGGCAAAATGTTACAAAGATAAGAAACAACACAAAGCTGCTGGAGCCATAAAGCAGTTTGTTTAGAGGCTTAATATAACAACACATTTTACTTCATCCTAAGGAAGAGGAATGAAGGGTGAGTGTGTGTGTACGTGTGTGTCTGTCTGTCTTTTTGGTGTTTATTTTAAAATTTTAATAATACAGACTAGACTACATTCATGAGTGTGACACAAATGGCTCTGACTGTAGTATTTCAGCCTAGATGTTAAAAATCCATCTTCTAATAAACTTTGCAGGGAAGAGGTAAGGGACAGGAAAGTATTAAACTCTGTAAATGCCTTCTGCTAATCCATAAGCCTTTTTTTTTTTTTTTTTTTTTTTTTTTTGTGATGGAGTTTTGCTCTAGTTGCCCAGGCTGGAGTGCAATGGTGCAATCTCGGCTCACTGCAACCTCTGCCTCCCAAGCTCAAGTGATTCTCCTGCCTCAGCCTCCCGAGTAGCTGGGATCACAGGCATGCGCCACGACGCCTGGCTAATTTTGTATTTTTAGTAGAGATGGGGTTTCTCCATGTTGGTCAGGCTGGTCTCGAACTCCTGACCTCAGGTGATCCGCCCACCTCGGTCTCCCCAAATGCTGGGATTACAGGCGTGAGCCACTGCGCCCGGCCTCCATAAACCTTTTAACAGAAAAGTCACCCATATTATCTCCTACTATGTCATTGCAAAGGATACTATCAAGAGAATTAAAAGAAAAGCCACAGAGTAGGAGAAAATATTTTCAAAAGACATATCCATATAAAGAACTGTTAAAACTTAACTAGAAGAAAACTACTGGATTAAAAAATGGACCAAAGACTGTAATGGACACCTCGCCAAAGAAGATATACAAATGAAAAATAGCATACAAAAAGATGCTGCACATCATATGTCCCCAGGGAAATGCAAATTAAAACAACAATGAGATACCACTATACACCTATTAAAATGGCCCAAATCCAGAACCCTGCTAACACCAAATGCTGACAAGGATGTATAACAACAGGAACTCTCATCTGCTGCTGATGGGGATGAAAAATGGTGCAGCCACTTTGGAAGACATTGTGACAGTTTTTTATAAAACTAAGCATACCCTTACCATATCCTCCAGCTATCATACTCCTTGATATTTACCCAAAAGAGTTGAAAACTTGTGTCCCCACAAACACCTGCACACACATGTTTTTAGCATCTGTATTTTAGTAAACACAGATGTTTTACTCATAATTCCAAAACTTGAAAGCAACCAAGATGACCTTCGGTAGGTGAATGGATAAGCTGTAATATATCCAGACAACGGAATGTTATTTTGCACTTTAAAAATAATGAGCTACTAAATGATATTACTAAATGAAAGAAGCCAATCTGAAATGGCTAGATAATCTATGATTCCAACTATAGGACATTCAGGGGAAGGAAAAAATGTGGATACAGTAAAAAGATCACTGGCTGCTAGAGATTAGGGAGAAGAGGGTAATGAACAGGGAGAGCACGAATAATTTCTAGGGCAGTGAAACTACGCTGTATGATATTGTAATGGTGGATATGTGTCATTGCACATTTGCCCAAACCCATAGAATGTACACTACCCAGAGTGAGCCCTAGTGTCAACTACAGACTCTGAGTGATAACGATGCGTCAGGACAGGTTCATCAGTTGTGATCAATGCATCCCTCTGGAGGGATGATAACAGGGGATCAATGCATCCCTCTGTTGATAACAGGGGAGGCTGTGCATGTGTAGGAACTGGGAGATATGGGAAATATCTGTACCTTCCACTCAATTTTGCTGCAAACCTAAAACTGCTTTAAAAAATAAAGTTTATTCTTTTTAAAAGCCCATGTATGAATTAAAACAAAATAAAATATGTCTATCTGTTGGGAGCAGTTCTCATTTCAGTAAATGGTAACTTGATGTAAAGTCCTGGGAGTCTCCTTGATATTCTTTTTCATTCGGCCCCCTTTATAAAATATACCATCAATATCTATTGATTATATTTCCAGACAAAATCTCCAATTCATCTGCTTCCCTCCATCCCAAGGTAATCACTCTGGTTGAAGCCCTCATAACCCCTCGCCTGGCCTACTGTAATAACCTACTTCTACTCTGGCCTGCTCCAGCGATCCGCCTGCTAAAGATTATAACCTGAAATGTCTGCATCCAGACATATACCCAGAGAAACTCTTGCACATGTATACCAAGAAATATGCACAGAAATATTCAGAGCTCTACTGTTTGTAACAGCAAAACCTGGAAATAAACACACTCTACCCTGGTACAAATGAATGCACATGACTACGTGCACCAACATGAACAAATCTCAAAAAAAATACACCACCAAGCAAAGAAGCAGTTGGCAGAAGAATACATGTCATTATATCTATATAAAATTTTAGAAACAGGAAAAATTAATATATATTATTTATGACTAAATCAATACATAGCAAAACTATTTTTAAGAAAGCAAGGCAACATTAAATAGAAAATTCAAGATAGGAAGAGAGAATAGGATATGTGAGCAGGGACAGTTATGTGGATGATATTGAACATATCAGTAACATTCTATTCCTAACACTGGATGATGGATATGTGTTATTTATTATTCTTTAAATTATAAAATGATATACTTGGTTAAAAAAGCAAGAGAAGTCTCAATTAAAATGGTAAAAAAAAAATTTCAGGCTTAATAAACCTTAACTTAATGAGAAACTCAGTTCCCTAACAATGACAATCACAACAATGACAATAATTAACATTTATTGAGCACATAACATCAGGCATTGTTCTAAAAGCTTTACACACACACATACACACACACACTATACATATATATATATATAAAATCACTTAATACAACAATCCTACGAGGTGGTAAAGTTATTTTGTCACTACAGATGGAAAACTGTAATTTTGAAAAGTTATATGACTTGCCCAAGGTAATAAGCTAGTAAGTGACACACCAGGATTTAAATCCAGGCAATTAGCTGTGTTGCAGAGTACTTGGCATAGCCATTCCAAAATTCCGTCTCAATTTGGTTTAACTCCTTTTAAATCTGATCTAGATGCCAAACAATTTTTTTCAACTTAACAATCTTAACAAATGGCAATTATTACAGAATGGAGACTCTGAAAACATGTCATATACATTTCTTAAACTCTATCTATATACTAATAGGACAGGTTACAATAGATCTTTGTAACCTGAAAATGTTAATTTTACCAAGGTCAAGTAGCATATTAATATATATACTAACCTCTAAAACTACTTAAAAATTTCTTGAAGGCTTATCAATTTTTTCAAAGGATTTTAAAGCACTCCAGTTGTCTTCAGGACTTCTAAACCTAGCAAGCTATTATATGTATCCTCCTGCTACAGGAAACTAGAAAACTGAACAAAATATTTTCAGACACTTGACAACAGGCAGCACCAGACTGCGATCTTGAAAGCAGAAAAACCAATGAGGGAATCCCTATGATTGGCCTGGCTCTCTGCCTGGGTGCACTTTCTGAACCACAGCTGGAGAGCCATCGTGAGCAGAGCACAGAAGTTTCGCTGAGTTAAGGAGACCAACACTGGAGTCTGATAAGGCACAGATAGCTACAATTTGAGAGCCAAGAAGGAAACTAGATAGAGCAAAGATTCCAGAAATCAACATGGGTGCTCTGAGTTTTTGGCTGAATAATATTCTGTGCATATGTAAGGTACTACTTGACCTCGTTATGCTATTTGACCTTAATATGCTACTTGACCTTGGTAAAATTAATTATCTGTGCATATGAAAGGGCAGATAAAATTAGCCCTGAAGAAAGGCTACTATAGACCTGCCCCAACAACATTTACAAACAAGCCTGGAAAGGATAGACCTAATCTACAAAACATAAATGTCTGCCGGGATAAAACAACACTCTCTCTAAAAGAAGACAACGTAATCAAAACATTCATCAATGCAATGTTCATAATACCTGGCATCTAATAAAAAGTTACTAGGTATGCTCAGAAGCAGTAAAATATTACCCATAACCAAAACGAAAAGCAGCTTAAGGAAGCAGGCTGGAAATGGCAGAGATGATGGAAGTAGTAAAGACCTTAAACAATTACATGTATTATAGGTATTTAAAGAAAAACATAATTGGGAGAGAAATGAATGATAAGAAAAAAAAAACCAGAACCAGTCACAACTTCTACAGATATAGAACACAATATATGTAATAAAAAATACACAGAGCAAAATTAAGCAGATTAAATACTTCATGAGAAAGACTTAAAGATTTAAAGTCATTCTTTCTTTAAACCTTTTTTTAAAAGAAAAATCTTTAGAAACTTAAAGACATAGCAATAAAACTATCCAAAAGGAAGCAGAGAGAGAAAACAGATGGGGAAAATTATGACAAGAACCTCAATGATCTTTGGGAAAATCTCACGTAGGTTAACACTGATAGAATTCAAGTCCTAGGAAAGAGGGTACAGGACAGAATAAACACTTAAAGGAATGATAACTAAATTTTTTCCAAATCTGATGAAAATTATAAATGCACAAATAGAGGAATCTCGGAAGACTCCAACTAGGATGAACACAAAGAAAACCATACCATGATACATCATAATCAATCTTCTGAAAATCTATGATAAAGAAAAAATTCTTAAAAGCAGCCTAAGTAGAAAAAGACACAGATGAACAAAGATAAAAATGACAACAGCCTTCTCAGAAACTACGCAAGACAGAGGTGAATGGAATTACCTCTTTAAAGTACCAAATAGCAAAGAAAAGAACCTGTCAAATTAGAAATCTATTATGCAAAAATGAAGGTGAAATGAGGCCTCTTTCAGACAAACCAAAGCTGAGAAAATTTGTCAGCAGCAGGCATGCACTCCAAGCAATGGTAAGAGAAGCTCAAGGAGGGAAAGTGACAACACATGGAAATGTGTATCTGCAGGAAGAAAGGGAGAGTGCTGAAAAGGGAGAATCTGTGGGTAAACAGAGAAGATTTTTTCCTTACTTGTCAATTTTGTTAAAACAGTAATTTTGTTTAAAACTAAATTAATAATATATCATGGGTTTATAAAATGTTTAGAAGTAAATGTACCACCACGATAAACAGAAAGGAGAGGCGATGTGGCTGTAGACTGTGATGAGGTTCTAATGGTATACACATATGTTATGTACTCTATTTTCAAGTAATATTTGTAGTCATGTATTATGCAAAATATGAATATTATAAATCCTAGAGCTGTGCTTCCCAACACAGTAGCCACTGACCACACGGGCAAATAAAAGCTTGAAATGTGGCTTGTCTGAACTGAGATAAGCTACAAGTTACACACTGAATTTCAAAGATTTAGTATGAGAAGGAGAACAAAGTATCTCATTCTGTTTATTTTGACTACATGTTGCAATGATATTTCATTATACTGGCTTAAGTAAAATATTTTTTAATTAATTTCATTTCTTTCTTTTGAGTTTTTTAATGTTGCTAGTGGGAAATATGGGGCTCACAATTGTGGCTCACATTATATTTCTATAGGACACTGCTGCCCTAGAGCAGCCAGTAAGAGATAAAAAGATATACCTAACAAGCAAAAAGTAGAGATGAAAGGAAATAGTAAAAACCATCAATCAAAAGGGTTAGAATAGCCAAAACAATCCCTAAGAAGAACTAAGCTAGAAGGCTCACACTTCCTGATTTCAAAACTTACTAAAAAGCTACAGTAATAAAAAACAGTGTGGTCCAGGCAAACAGACATACAGATCAGTATAATAGAATACAGAGTCCAATAATAAACCCTGCATATCTGGTTGAATGATTTTCAACAAGGGTGCCAAGATCATTCAATGGGGAAAAGACGACCTTTTCAACAAATGATGGTGGGAAATTCTGACTATCCATAGGAAAAGAATGCAACTGTGTACCCTTACCTAGCTCCATATAAAAATATTAACTCAAAATGCATCCATGGCTTACATTTAAGACCTAAAACTATAAAACTCTTAGAAGAAAAGATAGGGCAAAAGCTTTATGACAACAGATTTGGCAATGATTCCTTGGCTATGACACAAAAGGCATGGACAACAAAAGAAAAAAATAGGCAAATCAAACAGTCAAAATTTAAAACTTCCAAAAGACACTACGGATGTAGTAAATAGGCAACCCACAGAATGGGAGAAAATATTTGCAAATCATATACCAGGATAAGGGATTAATACCCAGAATGTATAAAGAACTAAAACTCAGCAATAAAGACCAAACAACACAACTGAAAAATAGATGCACCAAATAGGCATTTCTCCAAACATGACATACAAACAGCTAACAACCACATGAAAAGATGTTCAACACCATTAATCATTAGAAAAATGCAACTCAAAACTATTACAATGTGGTACTACATTACATCCATTAGGATAGCTACTATGAAAAAAACAGAAAACGGGCCAGGTGTGGTGGCTCACACTGGTAACCCCAGCACTGTGGGAGGCCAAGGCAGGAGGACTGCTTAAAGCCAAGAGTTGGGAACAGCCTGGGGAACAAAGCAAGACTCTATTTCTACAAAAAAAATTTGGAAAATTAGCTGAGCATGGTGGTGCATGCCTGTAGTCCCAGCTACTCAAGAGGCTGGGGTGGGAAGATCAGTTGAGCCCAGGAGTTTGAATTACAGTGAGCCATGATCACACTACTGCACTCTAGCCTGGGAAACACAGCAAGACCTTGTCTCTAAAAATAATAATAATATCTAAAAAATTAAAAATAGAATTACTAGATGATCCAACAATTCCACTTCTGGGTTTATACTTAAAAGAACTGAAAGCAGGATCTTGAAGAGATATTTGTACACCCATGTTCCCAGCAGCATTATCCACAAACAGCTAAACTGTAGAGGCAACCCAAGTGTCCACTGACAGATGAATGGATAAGCAAAATGTGGTCTATTCATACAATGGAATTTTACTCAGTCCTAAAAAGTAAGGAAATTCTGACTTACGCTAGAACATGGATGAACCTTGATGGCATTATGCTTAGTGGAGTAAGTCAGACACAGAAAGACAAACGTTGCATGACTCCGCTTATATGAGGTACTTAGAGTAGTCAAAAATCACAGAGAGAGAATGTAGAATGGTGGTGCTGGGGCAGAGGAAATGGAGAATTACTGTTGAATGGGTACTGTTTCACAATATGAAAAGAGTTCTGAAGATGGATGGTAGTAATAGCTGCACGACAATATGAATGTACTTAATACCACTGAACTATATGCTTAAAAATGGTTAAGATAATAAATTTTATGTGCATTTTACCACAAAAATATATAATAAAGAGTTTAAAAGAAACATTAAAAATAGGTCAAATTGAAATAATAAATTTAGTTATAAAAAAGAGTTCCAAACTAGCAGTAATTTTGAAAAATTAAATGGTGTAAACTTACCAGTTCAAAGACAAAGATATCTCTTACAGTTCAGATACAGATCACTGCTTCTGCAGTAATAACTAAATAAAATGGATAAACCACCTGGCATCTGAGGATGCAAAGAAATGTAAAAGAATTAAATTCCTAAAAACAAGAGCCTCTCTTAGGGGAGCAGAGAGCAGTTTATATGGTCTCTGAAGAGGTAAGGAGAAACAAGAAAGTGAGGGAAGAAGGCGGTAGGAGAGGAGGAGAGGGAGATGGAGAGAGGTGGATGGGGAGAGAGAGTGAGAAGGACGGGAGAGAGGAGGAAAGAACAAAGAACAGATGACAAAAATAGAAAACAAATAGCAAGGTGCTAGATGTGGCAGTTTTGAAGTCTGGTGTTAAAGATCTTCGATACTCCTCCCTGAGAGGTGGGGTTTCAGATCCCTTCCCTTGAATCTGAGTGGGGTGGTATGACTGCTCCTGCTGAGAGTACAGTAACCCTGTGATTTCTGAGGGTAGGTTACAAAAGGTTATGTAGCTTCTGCCTGGTTCTCTTGGGGACACTCTCATGAAACCCAGCCATTATGCTGTCAGGAAGCCAAGAAGCCTTGTGTAGAGGCCGTGGGTTCCAGATGACAGCCTCATTTGAGGAACCAGCTGACAGTATCAACTAACGTCAGGAAAACTAGGGAGTAAGCACAGAGGTGACGCCAGCCCCAGATGCTGAATTCTGCCAGCATTCAAGTCTTCCCAGTGGAGGCCCATTACATTGTGTAGTGGAGTTCCTGACCCAGAATCCAAAAAAGCATTAAAAGGATTATTATTTTATTCACTAATTTTGGAATGGCGCCTTACTTAACAATAGCAACTATTATTAAAGATTTAAACAGCCATATCAATAATTATATTATATAGAAATGTTTTAAATATTAGATGAAAAGGCAGCAGGTGTCACATTAGATAAAACCAAAAACTATATGCTACCTACGAAAAACCCACTTTAAATATAAAGACACGGGAGCCAAGATGGCCGAATAGGAACAGCTCCGGTCTCCAGCTTCCAGCCCCAGCGACACAGAAGACGGGTGATTTCTGCATTTCTGCTTGAGGTACTGGTTTCATCTCACTAGGGAGTGCCTAACAGTGGGTGCAGGACAGTCGGTGAAGCGCACTGTGCGCGAGCCGAAGCAGGGCGAGGCATTGACTCACTCGGGAAGCGCAAGGGGTCAGGGAGTTCCCTTTCCTAGTCAAAGAAAGGGGAAGCAGACGGCACCTGGAATATCGGGTCAGTCCCATCCTAATACTGCGCTTTTCCAACCGGCCTGGAAAACGGCACACTAGGAGATTGTGTCCCGCACCTGGCTCGGAGGGTCCTATGCCCAAGGAGTCTCGCTAATTGCTAGCACAGCAGTCTGAGATCAAGCTGTGAGGCGGCAGCGAGGCTGGGGGAGGGGCGCGCGCCATTGCCCAGGCTTGCTTAGGTAAACAAAGCAGCCAGGAAGCTCGAACTGGGTGGAGCCCACCACAGCTCAAGGAGGCCTGCCTGCCTCTGTAGGCTCCACCTCAGGGGGCAGGGCACAGACAAACAAAAACTCTGCAAGAACTTCCACAGACTTAAATGTCCCTGTCTGACTGACAGCTTTGAAGAGAGTAGTGGTTCTCCCAGCACGCAGCTGGAGATCTGAGAACGGTCAGACTACCTCCTAAAGTGGGTCCCTCACCCCTGAGCAGCCTAACTGGGAGGCACCCCCACAGTAGGGACAGACTGACACCTCATTCAACCTGGTACTTCTCTGAGACAAAACTTTCAGAGGAACTATCAGACAGCTGAATTTGTGGTCTCACGAAAATCTGCTGTTCTGCAACCACCGCTGCTGACACCCAGCCAAACAGGGTCTGGAGTGCACCTCTAGTAAACTCCAACAGACCTGCAGCTGAGGGTCCTGTCTGGTAGAAGGAAAACTAACAAACAGAAAGGACATCCACACCAAAAACCCATCTGTACATCACCATCATCAAAGACAAAAAGTAGATAAAACCACAAAGATGGGGAAAAAACAGACCAAAAAAACTGGAAACTCTAAAAAACAGAGCACCTCTCCTCCTCCAAAGGAACGCAGTTCCTCACCAGCAACGGAACAAAGCTGGATGGAGGATGACTTTGATGAGTTGAGAGAAGAAGGCATCAGACGATCAAACTACTCTGAGCTACGAGAGGAAATTCAAAACAACAGCAAAGAAGTTAAAAACTTTGAAAAAAAATTAGAAGAATGGATAACTAGAATAACCAATGGAGAGAAGGGCTTCAAGGAGCCGATGGAGCTGAAAGCCAAGTTTCGAGAACTACGCGAAGATTGCAGAAGCCTCAGTAGCAGATGCGATCAACTGGAAGAAAGGGTATTGCTGATGGAAGATGAAATGAATGAAATGAAGAGAGAAGGGAAGTTTAGAGAAAAAAGGATAAAAAGAAATGAACAAAGCCTCCAAGAAATTTGGGACTATGTGAAAAGACCAAACCTACGTCTGATTGGTGTACCTGAAAATGATGGGGAGAATGGAACCAAGTTGGAAAACACTCTGCAAGATATTATCCAGGAGAACTTCCCCAATCTAGCAAGGCAGGCCAGCATTCAGATTCAGGAAATACAGAGAACGCCACAAAGATACTCCTCGAGAAGGGCAACTCCAAGACACATTATTGTCAGATTCACCAAAGTTGAAATGAAAGAAAAAATGTTAAGGGCAGCCAGAGAGAAAGGTCGGGTTACCCACAAAGGGAAGCCCATCAGACTAACAGCTGATCTCTCAGCAGAAACTCTACAAGCCAGAAGAGAGTGGGGGCCGATATTCAACATTCTTAAAGAAAAGAATTTTCAACCCAGAATCTCCTATCCCGCCAAACTAAGCTTCATAAGTGAAGGAGAAATAAAACACTTTACAGACAAGCAAACGCTGAGTGATTTTGTCACCACCAGGCCTGCCCTAAAAGAGCTCCTGAAGGAAGCACTAAACATGGAAAGGAACAACCGGTACCAGCCACTGCAAAAACATGCCAAATTGTAAAGACCATCAAGACTAGGAAGAAACTATAGCAACTAACGAGCAAAATAACCAACTAACATCATAATGACAGGATCAGATTCACACATAACAATATTAACGTTAAATGTAAATGGGCTAAATGCTCCAATCAAAAGACACAGACTGGCAAACTGGATAAGGAGTCAGGACCCATCAGTGTGCTGTATTCAGGAAACCCATCTCACGTGCAGAGACACACATAGACTCAAAATAAAGGGATGGAGGAAGATCTATCAAGCAACTGGAAAACAAAAAAAGGCAGGGGTTTCAATCCTAGTCTCTGATAAAATAGACTTTAAACCAACAAAGATCAAAAGAGACAAAGAAGGCCATTACATAATGGTAAAGGGATCAATTCATCAAGAAGAGCTAACTATCCTAAATATATATGCACCCAACACAGGAGCACCCAGATTCATAAAGCAAGTCCTGAGTGACCTACTAAGGGACTTAAACTCCCACACAATAATAATGGGAGATTTTAACACCCCACTGTCAGCATTAGACAGATCAACGAGACAGAAAGTTAACAAGGATATCCAGGAATTGAACTCAGCTCTACATAAAGTGGACCTAATAGACATCTACAGAACTCTCCACCCCAAGTCAACAGAATATACATTTTTTTCAGCACCACGCCACACCTATTCCAAAATTGACCACATAGTTGGAAGTAAAGCTCTCCTCAGCAAATGTAAAAGAACAGAAATTATAACAAACTGTCTCTCAGACCACAGTGCAATCAAACTAGAACTCAGGATTAAGAAACTCACTCAAAACCGCTCTACTACATGGAAACTGAACAACCTGCTCCTGAATGACTATTGGGTACATAATGAAATGAAGGCAGAAATAAAGATGTTCTTTGAAACCAACGAGAACAAAGACACAACATACCAGAATCTCTGGGACACATTCAAAGCAGTGTGTAGAGGGAAATTTATAGCACTAAATGCCCACAAGAGAAAGCAGGAAAGATCCAAAATTGACTCCCTAACATCACAATTAAAAGAACTAGAAAAGCAAGAGCAAACACATTCAAAAGCTAGCAGAAGGCTAGAAATAACTAAAATCAGAGCAGAACTGAAGGAAATAGAGACACAAAAAACCCTTCAAAAAATTAATGAATCCAGGAGCTGGTTTTTTGAAAAGATCAACAAAATTGATGGACCGCTAGCAAGACTAATAAAGAAGAAAAGAGAGAAGAATCAAATAGATGCAATAAAAAACGAAAAAGGGGATATCACCACCGATCCCACAGAAATACAATCTACCATCAGAGAATACTACAAACACCTCTATGCAAATAAACTAGAAAATCTAGAAGAAATGGATAAATTCCTCGACAAATACACCCTCCCAAGACTAAACCAGGAAGAAGTTCAATCTCTGAATAGACCAATAACAGGTTCTGAAATTGTGGCAATTATCAATAGCTTACCAACCAAAAAGAGTCCAGGACCTGATGGATTCACAGCCGAATTCTACCAGAGGTACAAGGAGGAACTGGTACCATTCCTTCTGAAACTATTCCAATCGATAGAAAAAGAGGGAATCCTCCCTAACACATTTTATGAAGCCAGCATCGTCCTGATACCAAAACCTGGCAGAGACATAACCAAAAAAGAGAATTTCAGACCAATATCCTTGATGAACATTGATGCAAAAATCCTCAATAAAATACTGGCAAACCGAATCCAGCAGCACATCAAAAAGCTTATCCACCATGATCAAGTGGGCTTCATCCCTGGGATGCAAGGCTGGTTCAACATACGCAAATCAATAAATGTAATCCAACATATAAACAGAACCAAAGACAAAAACCACATGATTATCTCAATAGATGCAGAAAAGGCCTTTGACAAAATTCAACAACCCTTCATGCTAAAAACTCTCAATAAATTAGGTATTGATGGGACGTATCTCAAAATAATAAGAGCTATCTACGACAAACCCACAGCCAATATCATACTGAATGGGCAAAAACTGGAAGCATTCCCTCTGAAAACTGGCACAAGACAGGGATGCCCTCTCTCACCGCTCCTGTTCAACATAGTGCTGGAAGTTCTGGCCAGAGCAATCAGGCAGGAGAAGGAAATAAAAGGTATTCAATTAGGAAAAGAGGAAGTCAAATTGTCCCTGTTTGCAGATGACATGATTGTATATCTAGAAAACCCCATTGTCTCAGCCCAAAATCTCCTTAAGCTGATTAGCAACTTCAGCAAAGTCTCAGGATACAAAATTAATGTACAAAAATCACAAGCATTCTTGTACACCAATACAGACAAACAGAGAGCCAAATCATGAGTGAACTCCCATTCACAATTGCTTCAAAGAGAATAAAATACCTAGGAATCCAACTTACAAGGGATGTGAAGGACCTCTTCAAGGAGAACTACAAACCACTGCTCAATGAAATAAAAGAGGATACAAACAAATGGAAGAACATTCCATGCTCATGGGTTGAAAGAATCAATATCGTGAAAATGGCCATACTGCCCAAGGTAATTTATAGATTCAATGCCATCCCCATCAAGCTACCAATGACTTTCTTCACAGAATTGGAAAAAACTACTTTAAAGTTCATATGGAACCAAAAAAGAGCCCGCATCGCCAAGTCAATCCTAAGCCAAAAGAACAAAGCTGGAGGCATCACGCTACCTGACTTTAAACTATACTACAAGGCTACAGTAACCAAAACAGCATGGTACTGGTACCACAACAGAGACATAGATCAATGGAACAGAACAGAGCCCTCAGAAATAATGCCGCATAGCTACAACTATCTGATCTTTGACAAACCTGACAAAAACAAGAAATGGGGAAAGGATTCCCTATTTAATAAATGGTGCTGGGAAAACTGGCTAGCCATATGTAGAAAGCTGCAACTGGATCCCTTCCTTACACCTTATACAAAAATTAATTCAAGATGGATTAAAGACTTATATGTTAGACCTAAAACCATTAAAATCCTACAAGAAAACCTAGGCAATACCATTCAGGACATAGGCGTGGGCAAGGACTTCATGTCTAAAACACCAAAAGCAATGGCAACAAAAGCCAAAATCGACAAATGGGATCTCATTAAACTAAAGAGCTTCTGCACAGCAAAAGAAACTACCATCAGAATGAACAGGCAACCTACAGAATGGGAGAAAATTTTTGCAACCTACTCATCTGACAAAGGGCTAATATCCAGAATCTATAATGAACTCAAACAAATTTACAAGAAAAAAACAAACAACCCCATCAAAAAGTGGGCAGAGGACATGAACAGACACTTCTCAAAAGAAGACATTTATGCAGCCAGAAAACACATGAAGAAATGCTCATCATCACTGGCCATCAGAGAAATGCAAATCAAAACCACAGTGAGATACCATCTCACACCAGTTAGAATGGCCATCATTAAAAAATCAGGAAACAACAGGTGCTGGAGAGGATGTGGAGAAATAGGAACACTTTTACACTGTTGGTGGGACTGTAAACTAGTTCAACCATTGTGGAAGTCAGTGTGGCGATTCCTCAGGGATCTAGAACTAGAAATACCATTTGACCCAGCCATCCCATTACTGGGTATATACCCAAAGGACTATAAATCATGCTGCTATAAAGACACATGCACACGTATGTTTATTGCGGCACTATTCACAATAGCAAAGAGTTGGAACCAACCCAAATGTCCAACAACGATAGACTGGATTAAGAAAATGTGGCACATATACACCACGGAATACTATGCAGCCATAAAAAATGATGAGTTCGTGTCCTCTGTAGGGACATGGATGAAACTGGAAAACATCATTCTCAGTAAACTATCGCAAGGACAAAAAACCAAACACCGCATGTTCTCTCTCATAGGTGGGAATTGAACAATGAGAACTCATGGACACAGGAAGGGGAACATCACACTCCGGGGACTGTTGTGGGGTGGGGGGAGGGGGGAGGGACAGCATTAGGAGATACACCTAATGCTAAATGACGAGTTAATGGGTGCAGGAAATCAACATGGCACATGGATACATATGTAACAAACCTGCACATTGTGCACATGTACCCTAAAACCCTAAAGTATAATAAAAAAAAATAAATAAAAAATAAACTAAAAAATAAATAAATAAATAAATAAATAAATATAAAGACACGAGTAAGTTAAAAGCAAAAGGATGTACATGCAAACAGTAATCAAAAGAAAACTGTTATTGTTGTTACTGTTGTTTTAATGTCAGACAAAGCAGGCTTAAGAACAAAAAGTATTACCAGGAAAAAGGAGAGATTTCACAATGATAAAAGGGTCAATTCATCAAGAAGATGTAACAATTCTAAATGTGTTTATATCCAGTAACAAAGCTTAGAAATAAATGAAACAAAAAATGACAGAATTGAAAATAGCAATTAATAACTCATAATTGGAGGCTTCAACATCATCTCTTAGGAGATCGATAAAAATAGACAGAAAATCAGAAGACTATAGGGACCTGAACAACACTATTATTGGTAGACAATTCTCCATGGGTCTGCTGCATTTCTGCTTTGGCTCCAGACTATCTTTTCAATGATATTTGTACAGCCAACTCCTTTGGAAAAGAGACAGGGTCTCATTCAGAAGAAATGGACAGGTTTGTTAACTGTCCAATAAGAACAATAATGTCTTCCTCCAGGAAAAAGGAAGTTTGTTTGCAGCCTATTATAAAAGATTTGAGCAATACAAGCTGTAGGTTCCTCAGCTGTGACACAAATCCACGTGTGCACAGTATTTACCTAGGACTCTCTGCATCTCTCCCATAGGTCTTCTGGGACCAGAGGGGCAGATACAAACACCAAACTCCTGTGGCTTGCTGTGCTGTGATTATAAAATCCTTTGTCTTTGACCCAGAAGTCCTATGTCTTCAGCCAGCATGCATGAAACAGTGGCAGTCTAACTTGTTACCCTCCAAAAAAGAAGGAAAAAGAAATCTCAGACCCGCCACAGTCTTCAATAATTATCAACCATCTCAACCCAACGGACATTTAGAAAATATTCCACCCAACATTATTTTGAAGTTTACATGGAACAATTACTGAAACAGACCAAATTCAGAACCATAAAACAATTCTCAGTGAATTTGAGAAGACTGAAACAATACAAATATATAATCAGACACAACAAAATTAAATTATACATCAGTAACAGAAAGATATGTGGAAAAGCCTCAAATATTTGTTAACTTAAAAACACATTTCTAGGCCAGGTGTGGGGGCTCATGCCTGTAATCCCAGCACTTTGGGAGGCCGAGGTGGGCGGATCATGAGGTCAGGAGATCGAGACCATCCTGCCTAACATGGTGAAACCCCGTCTCTACCAAAAATACAAAAAATTAGCCGGGTGTGGTGGCGGGTGCCTGTGGTCCCAGCTACTTGGGAGGCTGAGGCAGGAGAACTGCTTGAATCCGGGAGGCAGAGGTTGCAGTGAGCCAGACTGTGCCACTGCACTCCAGCCTAGGCGACAGAGCGAGACTCCATCTCAAAAAAAACAAAACAAACAAACAAAAAAAAAAACCACCACATTTCTAAATAACCAATGGTCAAAAAAGAAATCACAAGGAAAATTAGTAAATTTTTAAAACTAAATTTAAATAAAAACACAATGTATCAAAATTCAAGGGATGCACATAAAGCAGCCACTGAGGGAAATTTATAGCTTTAAGTCTCATGGTATGAATAAAGAAAGGTCTCTGAGCAAGTATTTGTCACCAGCTTAAGAGCTAGGGGAAGAAAGATCAAATTAAATATAAAGTAAGCAGAAGAAAGAAAATCATAAAGAGTAAAAATCAAAGAAATCAGAAACAATAGATAAAATCAATAAACCCAAAACCTGGCTATTTAAAAAAATTTAATTTGTTAAACTGTTGCTCAGTTCATGGGGGAGAAAAAAGGGAGAAGACATAAATTCCAATGTCAGAAATAAAAGAGAAGACATCATTACATATCCTACAGATACTAAAAGCATTATTAAACGATGTTATATCAATAAACTTGACAAGAAAGATGGAATAGATAATTCTTTAAATGACAAAAATTATTAAAACTGACTCAAGAAGAAACAGAGAACCTGAATAGAAACTACCTATTTAAAAAAAAAATGAACCTACAGTTTAAAAACTTCCCCCAAAGAAAATCTGAGGACCAGAAAGTTTCACTAGTGACTTCAATTAAACATTTAAGGAAGAAAAGTAAGGGCAGGCCGAGTGTGGTGGCCCATGCCTGTTATCCTAGCACTTTGGGAGGCTAAGGTGGGAGGATTGCTTGAGACTAGGAGTTCAAGACCAGCCTGGGCAACACAGGAAAACCTCGTTGCCACAAAAAATTTCAAAATTAGTCAGCTGCAGTGGTACACGCCTATAGTCCTAGCTACACAGGAGGCTGAGGCGAGAGGACTGCTTGAGCCCAGTAGGTCAAGGCTGCAGTGAGCTATGATTGGCCACTGCACTCCAGCCTGGGCAACAGAGGGAGACCCTGTCTCAAAAAAATAATAGTAAGAGTGAATTACCCGATGTCGAAACAAAGACACTGTAAGAAAACAATAGATCAATATTTCTCATGAACATAGACATAAAAACCCTTAACATTTTAGCATATAGCAGCAATATATTAAAAACATAACACTACATGACTAAATGGGGACGATCGCAGTAATGAAAAGTAGGTTTAACATTAAAAATCAGTAACTGCATTCTCCATACTAGAATTAATAGTATAAAGAAGAAAAACTATATGATCATCTCAATAGATGCAGAAAAAACATTTTAAAATATTCAGCATTTGATAGGGTGATGTTAGCTAGATGGCAGACTAGGATGGCCTCTCCGTTCATCCATGGAAACATCAAATAAACAACTACACGCTGGTTAAAATGGTTTTGTGGAAGCTCTGGAAACCAGTCAAGGATGTGCAGCAACCAAGCAAACACCCAATCAACAAAATGCCACACTGAAAAAGATAGGAAATGTCATGCTGTGCTTGCTTGCACTTGCCCTAGCCTTTCCCTGGCATAGCATGGGAGAGACAGAGTCACCCAATTCCTAGTTTTCTCTCTCATTATAGAGAAAAGTATGTCTGCGGGCTGCCCAAGGGACTGGTTCTTCATTGCCTGACTCAGAGTTCAGATGGGAATGCTGGGACACTTTGGATCTCAGGCTGAAAGCTGCAGAAGCTAGTGGCAAGTGCTGTAGTGCATGAAAACTGCAGGAAACTGCAGTCGTCTGTGGGCAAGAGATTATGGGCAGAGGAAAACAGTAAAACAGCTGAGTCTCTGTGAAGAAGCAGGAGTAAGGCTCTTAGAGAAATTACAGCAGCCATGTATATGGGGGAATTGGGAAAAAAACAAAAAACCAGACAGACAAATCCAAGGAAGATGTATACCCCAAAAAAGCGTAAGACCTTAGGCCTTTACACTGGGCTAACTACTGAAGGTCTTTCCCCACATGGAGCTAGTCTGCGAAAATTGAGAGAATTGGCTGGTTTTTTTTTTTCAAATGACCAGTTGTCAACAAAATATCACAAGGCACACAAAGACACAGGGAAACATGGCCCCTTCAAAGGAACGATATAAATTTCTAGAAACAACCCTAAAGAAATACAGGTTTGACCTGACAAAAACGAGAAATGGGGAAATGATTCCCTATTCAATAAATGGTACTGGGAAAACTGGCTAGCCATATGAAGAAAGCTGAAACTGGATTCCTCCCTTACACTTTATACAAAAATTAATTCAAGATGTATTAAAAGCTTAAATGTTAGACCTAAAACCGTAAAAACGCTAGAAGAAAACCTAGGCAATACCATTTAGGATCTAGGTATGGACAAGGACTTCATGACTAAAACACCAAAAGCAATGGCAACAAAAGCCAAAATTGACAAATGGGATCTAATTAAACTAAAGAGCTTCTGCACAGCAAAAGAAACTACCATCAGAGTGAACAGGCAACCTACAGAATGGGAGAAAATTTTTGCAATCTACCCATCTGACAAAGGGCTAATATCCAGAATCTACAAAGAACTTAAGCAAATTTACAAGAAAAAAAATCAACCCCATCAAAATTTGGGCAAAGGATAGAATAGACACTTCTCAAAAGAAGACATTTATGCAGCCAACAGACACATGAAAAAATGCTCATCATCACTGGTCATCAGAGAAATGCAAATCAAAACCACAATGAGATACCATCTCACACCAGTTAGAATGGCGATTATTAAAAACTCAGGAAACAACAGGTGATGGAGAGGATGTGGAGAAATAGGAACACTTTTACACTGTTGGTGGGAGTATAAACTAGTTCAACCATTGTGGGAGACAGTATGGCGATTCCTCAAGGATCCAGAACTAGAAATACCATTTGACCCAGTCATCCCATTACTGGGTATACACCCAAAGGATTATAAATCATGCTGCTATAAAGACACATGCACACATATGTTTATTGCAGCACTATTCACAATAGCAAAGACTTGGAACCAACCCAAATGTCCATCAATAATAGACTGGATTGAGAAAATGTGGCACATATACAGCATGGAATACTATGCAGCCATAAAAAGGATGTGTTCATGTCCTTTGTAGGGACATGGATGAAGCTGGAAACCATCATTCTGAGCAAGCTATCACAAGGACAGAAAACCAAATACCGCATGTTCTCACTCATAGGTGGGAACTGAACAATGAGAACACTTGGACACAGGGTAGGGAACATCACACACCGGGGCCTGTCGTGGGGTAGGGGGAGAGGGGAGAGATAGCATTAGGAGAAATACCTAATGTAAATGACAAGTTAATGGGTGCAGCACACCAACATGGCACATTGTGCACGTGTACCCTAGAACTTAAAGTATAATAAAAAAAACTAACAAATAAGTAAATACATAAATAAAAGAAATACAGGTTTGAACTTACTAGACAAAGACTTTTTAAAAACTGTCTGGGCCAGGCGTGGTGGCTCATTCCTGTAATCTCAGCACTTTGGGAGGCTGAGGCGGGCAGATCACGAGGTCAAGAGATCGAGACCACCCTTGCCAACATGGTGAAATCCCGTTTCTACTAAAAAATACAAAAAATTAGCCGGGTGTGGTGGCATGCACCTGTAGTCTCAGCTACTCTGGAAGGCTGAGGCAGGGGAATCGCTTGAACCCGGGAGCTGAGATTGCGCCACTGCACTCCAGCCTGGAGACAGAGCGTCTGAAAAAAACAAAAACAAAAAGCCACACACAAAAACTGCCTGAAATATGTTCAAAGAGCTAAAACAAGAAAACAGAGAACAAATGGAAATCTAGACCCTCTACTCCCACCTCATAACTATCTAGAAAAGTTAACTTAAAATAGATCACATATCTAAATGTAAAAAGTAACACATAAAACTTTTGGAAGAAAACACAGGAGAAAATCTTCATAAACTTGACATAGGCAAAAACTTTTTAGGATATAAAAAGCATGAATTATAACAGAAGAAAATGCATGAATTATAACAGAAGAAAATGACAAATCAGGAAAAATTTTAAATTTAAAGTAAAAATTTAAAACATATGCACTTTTGAGTATACAATTAAGAAAACGAAAAGGCAAGCCACAAACTGAGTGGATATGTTCTCTGAATATATATCTTTGACAAAGGAACAGCGTCTGGAATATAAAGCGTAGTCTTACACACCTTAATGAGAAGATAAATATTTTTAATGGGCAAAATATTTTAATAGACACTTCACAAAAGAAGATAGAATCACATGAAAAGATGCTCAATGTCAAATCATCAGGGAAATTCATACTAAAACCACTGTGAGAGACTGCTATACACCCATGAGGATGACTAAGATAAAAACAGACTGATAATGTGAGGTGTTGGTGAACATGTGCAGCTACTGGAACTCTCATATGTTGGTGGTGAGAATGTAAATCATTTGGCAGTTTCTTATAATATTAAAAACATACTATCACACAATCCAGCAATTCCAATCCTAGGCATTTATCCAAGGGAAATGAAAATGTATGACTATATAAAACTTTTACAAAAAATGTTCAAACTGGGCCTGGGAGCACATGTCTATAGTCCCAGCTACTTGGGAGGCTGAGGTGAGAGGATTACTTGAGCCCAGATGTTTAAGTCCAGCCTGAGCAGCAGAGCAAGGCCCCATCTCAAAAAAAAAAAAAAAAAAAAAAACAAAAAAAAAAACAAATTGTTCATAGCAACTTATTCATAGCCAAAAACTAGAAACAATCCAAATTGCTATCAACAAATGAACAGATAAACAAACTGGTATATGGATACAACATACCATTGGAACATCCTGAACAATAAAAAGTAATCAGCTACATATAAGCTAGAACATGGATAAATCTCAGAAACATTATGCCGAATGAAGGATGCCAGACACAGAGTATATACTATATTATTATGTTTATATGAAATTATAGAAAAGAAAAAGTTCATCTATGGTGACAGAAAGCAGATCAGTGGCTAACTGAGACCAGAGTTGGGAGAAGGACTGACTATAAAAGGGCAAGAGAGAACTTTCTGGGGTGATGAACATGTTTTGTTTCTTGATTGTGGCGGTGGTTTTAAAGAGGTATACATGTGTCAAAACTATAAATTATACACTTTAAAAGAGTGCATTTGATTGCATGTAAAATGTTCCTCAATAAAGTTTATTTTTAAAAAATAATATAACACAATAATACATTGCCACAATTCTATGTAATAAAAGCAACAAATTAAAAGATTAAAAGAAAAAAGCCCACTTATGATTCCATAATCCTAACAAAGCTTTTTCATTTTCTGTGTTTCCTTCCAATTTCAGTCTGATGCATATATATTTCATACAGCTGTTATCATTTTGCATAAAAAATTTTCATCTAGCTTATTTACGTTATATGCATTTTTCACATTTCAAAGGCTATACAAAATGACAATATAATATTTCATCAAGTAGTTATGCTATAATTTGTTATAACTGGTTATTCACCAATGCCTAGATATTTGGATTCTCATTTTTTCTGATTATAAAAAATATTACAATAAACATCTTCGCACATAAAGATCATTTCTTAATTTCAACACTGCTTTGGATAAACTATCAGTAACCATGGTTAACATTTTTTTGTATGTAAAAAAAACCTTTTTATTTTAGAAATTGTACTAGTTTGCTAGAGTTGCTGTGACAAAGTACCACAAGCTGAGTGGCTTAAACCACAGAAATTTGTCTCACAGTCTTGATACTAGAATTCTGACAGCAAGGTGTCCTAAGGGCTGATACCTTGTGAGGGCTGTGAGGAAATGCCTCTCCCCACACTTCTGGGGCTTCCTGGCAGTCTCTGGTATTCCTTGGTTTGCAGAAGCATCAGCTGAGCTCTTTCTTCATCTCCACACAGCATTCTCCCTATGTGCATGTCTCTACGTCTAAATTTCCCCTCTTTATAAAGACAAGAGTCATGCTGATTAGGGTCCACCTTAATCCAGTATGACTTCATCTTAACTAATCGCTTCTGCAATTCCCTGTTTCCAAGTAAGGCCACATTCTGAGGTATTGGGGGTTAGTATTTCAACATACGAATTTGGGGGCACAAATTCAACCTATAACATAAGTAATACAGGCTAATTATTACGAACTCAAAAAGTCGAAAAATAAAATGAATAGGTGAGGTTCTTCTCAGTCTTCACCAAACCATTCCATAGAAGTAATTAATTACTATTAGCAGGGTACAGTGGCTCACGCCTGTAATCCCAGCACTTTGGGAGGCCAAGGCGGGTGGATCACCTGAGGTCGGGAGCTCGAGACCAGCCTGACCAACATGGAGAAACCCCGTCTCTACTGACAATACAAAAATTAGCCAGGCGTGGTGGCACATGCCTGTAATCCCAGCTACTCGGGAGGCTGAGGCATGAGAATTGCTTGAACCCAGGAGGCGGAAGTGGTGGTGAGCCAAGATCATGCCATTGCACTCCAGCCTGGGCAACAAGAGCGAAACTCCGTCTCAAGCAAAACAAACAAACGAACAAAAGAAGTAATTACTATTAACACCTTAACTTTTCTCACATTTCAGTAACATCTCACCCTCTCATAAACCAGCATTTGGTGCTGCTGATGTACCACAGATTACATATAATATGGCAATTTGTATTCACTAAAAATAGTAGAGAAGTGGTCTCTGAACACATAAACATTTAAACTTTGTTCCTACTTGATGGGTCTTTGCAAGGTCCCTGGCGTGTCTCAGAATCACAGAATCACAGATTCTAGAGCTAAAAATCCCAAGAGTGAGCCTGCCTTTAAGTGTGCTGGTGGCAACACATTTTTCAAGTGGCTTTAGGGTCACATCTAGGCCCAACATGGTCTGCCACTTCCTAGCTAGTAAACTACATTTAAGTTCTCTCACCTGTAAACAGGGTGACAATATCTACCTTCACGGAGTTGTGAATAGTTAATAAGATAATGCATGCATAGCATATACCAAGCATTCAGTTAACAGTAATACCATCCTTCTGAAGATTAAAAAAAATTGTGGTTAAAAAAAAAACAAAAAATTTATCATCTTAATCATTCACACTGTTATACAACAGATCTCCTGAAATTTTTCATCTTGCAAAACCTAGACTCTACATCCATTAAACAACTCCCCTATCACCCCCGCTCCCCAGCTTGTTCTACTTTCTGTTTCTACAAACTTGACTACTTTAGGTGCCTTATTTAAGTGGAATCATATAGTATTTGTTATTTTTTTTAATATATAGGAATGAGGGTAAGTAATTTGTAAAAGATCTCACTGGCAGAGCCAGGACAAATCTGGATGGTCTGATTCCCAAAGGAGTGACGCATCTGAGGTTATTTTGTAGTTTCAGCTGAACTACGAAAGCCTCCTGATTAGCCAGAATTTTTATAAGCACTCTTTATGTCTACCATAGAGTAAAGTACTATTCAAACCACAAAGCTTTTAAAAGACCTGGAAATCACGATTTATGGGTTTAAATACACTTGGTTCCTCTGCCATGCTGCTAATTTATAGAAACTCCAATGTTGTCAGATCTGATAGGAACAATAGTCAAACTAAGACAAAGTATAATAATCTCTAGGTCAAAAAAAGTAAGCCAGTTACAGTTACCAGCTCCCAATGACTGGATCCTGGGAGGGATGTCAACTCCCTAAAGAAATGCACATGTTGTCTGGGAAATCACTGAACTTCAAAACAGATGTAGCGATCAGGCAGCCACGTGTAGTGCAGACATCCACACATCCTCGCTAGTGGCTATTCATTAAGAAATACCTCCCACTACAGACGTCACTGTTTAAATTTACTTTTCACAGGGATTTATCCCTAAATGTTTCAAGGAGCATTATTCAGGCAATTTGGGTTGAAATATAGTGAGGTTGGAAATATAGATTACATCTGGAACATGGAGACCTAAAAATTCGCTTCCCTTCAGACTGAGGCTGGGCCCAGCACAATAGGGGAAGGGGCATCAGAAGGGGGCTGGAGGATAGAGAAGGGGAGCTGGTTAATGTTTTACTAACTAAGCCAACTCAGTTAAAGTTATAGTTTAATGGAAAAGCCAACATGATCATAAAACAAAACAAACTGAAAACGTACAACAGGTCATCCGGAGAACATCAGTAAATATCGCAAACATCCTGTTCCTAATTGGCAATAGATGTCTTGATCTGGCCCATCTGAGCAGTGGCAAATCACTAAGAAACAATCTGATACAATTAGAATTATAATAAGCAGAACTCCATGTAAATGAAATGAAAAAACAAAATAAAACAAAACTTCCAAACAAAATAAAAACCTACCTAGGAACACAAATGATATCTCATTTTACCCCTTTAGGGGAGGCAAATTTTCATAATGGGAAGTTAAGAAGTTCAGTGCATTCACATTAATGACTCAGGAGACAGCTACCACTCCCCTAAAACATGCACATATAAAGACATTTTAAAAATTCAGTTAGACCTTATGTGTGGAATGAAGTACTGATCACACCAAATGGACTTGAAATACTGAAAATGGGAATAGCAGTAATTTCCACATTTTCCAGAGCCCTGTAAAATGATGCTGAATGCCATATTTACACTGCAAAACTATGAAATGCTGAGAAAAAGTTTTCAGACTAAATAAAACCATGATATTTAAGAAAGCAATGGCATTTTGTGGATTTACTAAATGTACTTGCTGAATTTAGAACCTACCACCAATTCTGCTACCCTAACAAAGTATGACAGAAAGCTTTTGTGGTTTCCAAACCTCCAGGGAAAATACACTTACAAAAGTATAAAAAAAATTTTCCACAATTTCTCTTTTTCAGATGCCTGTTACTAGCCACTTTTATTCAATAATAGACAGGGGGTGTAAAGGAAAAGGATTCAACTTTATTGTAGTCCCTGATCTATGCTCTAGGGATGGAAAAGGACACCAAAAGGCAGTGAGGACGGCAGAGGAGAAGACAGCATCTCCCCGGGCAGCTGCCCAGCCAGGAACACGGCAGACAGGAGTGAGGGCAGCTGCCCGGGGACACGGCAGACAGAAGTGAGGGCAGCTGCTGGGATGCGCTGTCTCCTGCTCCTCCTCTCGCACATTCTAGTGGCTTCTGTCATGGATCCCACCACATCTTCCCCTTATACTTCTCAGGGAAAGGTCTATCTTCAACCATGAAACCTCAGCATTCCTTCTTAGAGGAAGACAAACTGCCCAGGTTCCCAGAGAAGACAGAATGTCCACCCACTCCCCAGGAGGGCAAAGCAGAGGAGGAACAAGTGCAATATCTGTGAAGGATGTTGTGATATGACAACTATATCATATTCAGCTGTCTCCGCTTTGCCCAAGGTCACACCCCCATCCCATAGTGGCCACATCTCAAGGATTGATGGATGTAGAGCTACAAAGGTCCGGCCCTCCCATCCCAGCACAGGAAAGCTCTGAGGGGTCTCCCGCTTCTACCCCCACAGGCTCAGCTGACGGTTCTGTGGAGACTGCACTGCAGCTGAACTTTTTCCTCTGCACAGTTCTGTCTCCTTCCTTTCTACTCCATAGCTGTTCCTCCCCAAAGCACTCCCTGAACACTAATCTCCATCTCAAACTCAGAGTTTCTGAGAGCCCGACCTATGACATCATCTCTCAACCCCCTCTCTCTCCTCTCTAAGAGAACTGATCTAGTTCTAGTTCGTCAGTTCAGGAGAGAAAATTTAAAATGCCCCGCCCCGCATAGGTCCTTCTTCCTTTGTCTTTCTAACTTGCCTTGCCTGCAGAAAGGATGCGTCCTGGCCTACTGCTGCACCATACTGGGCCAGGCAGGCTCAGTCCCAGCCAGGTAGGCCTCTGGGGGCTCAGCTCACCAGTGCCTGGAGGATTTATCTACAAAATCCAGAGGAGCCAACTGAACCACAGACACAAGCTACATTCTTGAATCTGTTTAGGTGTAAAGGAACTATCCAATTGCCTGCCTCTGGTATCTTATTCTCAACTAGTTCCTAAGACAGGAGACGACTGACGGAAGTGTTATTAGTCTCCTAAAACCTAACGCTATCCTCCACTGCTCTACTCCCACTTCTCCAACATCTCAACCTGCCAATTCCTGCCCTCCTGCACTGTGCTGAACGTATTTTCAACAAAGAAGCCACCATCTGATTTATATTTACATATGTGTCCCCCAGCCCCCATTTAAACCCTTTCAATTAAAAGTTTTGCCTTCCAAGTTAAGTGAATTCTTTACTATGGGCCAAGTGGCCCATTGGGATCAGGCCCTATCTAAACCTTCTTGAGTACCTAACATTTGATCACTAAGATGGCCGTTCTTCTTATCATTAGCAAGAAGAACGTTTCTAGCTATCTCTCTGCCTACACCTCAAATCACTTCCAGGTCTCCTAGTACCATACAGGCCCTCAGCCTCTGTTCACTTGGGGCCTTGTTCTTCATGTTGCACTCAACTGTTACCCTCTGGAAGCCTCTTAACCACTCCTGCAACCTCTCTGCACTCCTCCAATGAAGTGTCTCTCCCTTCCCTCTGGCTACCTCAGTGCCTTCTGCATGCTGTTCCACCCCTTCACTTGGTAAAATGCAATAAAATCACCAGATCCTCAAAGGCAAGACCTTTCCATCCCCAACACCTGCTTGTACACAGTAGGCACTCAGGATACAATTGTGGAATAAATGAGGGATGGAGGATGAAGAAAAGATAGGAGGGGAGCCAGGGAGGAAGCAGGGGCATGCGGAGCATGACAGGTGCCACATTACAACACTCTCGCAGCTCTATTGCCTCACACCACTAATTTATAAACAAACTCACAGTCCTCCAAAATGTGTCCCAAACTATTTTTCTAACCTTAATTTTAACTTCTCCCTCTAGGTACCTCATTCTCCAGCCTAACTGGAGTAAACACTATTTCTTGGCCATGGTCAACTTTGTCCACTCTCTTCTCTCCATGTGGAGGTCCCTCTCCTCATCCCACCACATTTTGCCACAAAAATTCCTATTCATTTCTTTACTGATTCAGCAAATAATCACTGAATGCTTACTGTGTGCCAGGCACTATCCTAGTCTGTACAACAAGGTCTCTGCGCTCATGGAACATGTAACTTATTTGGGAGGTAATGGGGAGACAGAAAAAAACCTAGCATGTCAGGAGCTGACCAGCACTAAGACTGTGTGCAAGCAAAGAGAATGAGGGTCTAGCCCAGGATGATGAAGCAGGCCTCCATGAGGAGGTGACAACCAGCAGTGACCCAAGCGGTACCCAGAGGAGCCGTGCTGTTCTCGGAGAGAAGCAGTGAAGGCAGATGCTTAAACCCCTAAACCCCAGGAAGGAGTTGCTGGGCACACATGGGGAACAGTGAGGAGGCCACTGCAGCTGAGAGAAGTGACAATATGAGAGAAAATCAGTAACACCCCACAGCCAGGTCACAGAGGGCCTCATGAGCCAAGCATGGACTTTGCATTTCACTTTGAATAAGACAGGAACCTACCCAAGGCTTCTGAACAGAGACACTTAAAAAGATCCCTCTGGGCTGGGTGCGGTGGCTCACACCTGTAATCCCAACACTTTGGGAGGCCAAGGCAGGTGGATCACCTGAGGTCAGGAGTTCAAGACCAGCCTGGCCAACATGGCAAAACCCCATTTCTACTAAAAATGCAAAAATTAGCTGGGTGTGGTGGCAGGCGCCTGTAATCCCAGCTACTTGGGAGGCTGAGGCAGGAGAATCGCTTGAATATGGGAGGTGGAGGTTGCAGTGACCTGAGATTGCACCACTGCACTTCAGCCTGGGCAACAGGGTGAGATTCCGTCTCAAAAAAAAAAAAAAATCCTTCTGGTTGAGACTCTAGGAGAGCACGCACAAAGATACTGCAATGTTCCTGGAGAGGGTAACAGTGGTGTGGATGGGGGTAGAAGCAGTGAGGCTGGTAGGAAGTGGTCAGATTCTGGACATGTGTCACAGATAAAATCAACAGACTGGATGGACTGATAGACTGAAGGTGAAATGGGAGAGTAAGAGCAGCCAAGGATGATGCCAGGGCTTTTGACCTGAGGAAAGAGGAAGAATGAGGCTGCTTTTTAACTGAGTTAAGGAAGCCTGGAGGGGGAATAAAGTTTTGGGGGAAAGATCAGGAATTAATCTGGAACATGTTTAGTTTGAGATACTCATGGTCACCCAAGTGGAGATGTCACACCAGGTTCGACCTGGAGATGTGGACTTAGGACCTGTCAGTGCTTGTGTGCACACATGTACACACACACACACACACACACACACTTTTTAATTCTTTCATGGCTCTTTCCAGTGATCTTGTAACAGATCACTTCAAAATAAAACAAAATTCTGGGTAGTCTCACCTTTTAGAAAAAGAGAAGGGAAAAAATTCTGAATTATTGAAATTTAAATAATTTTATCCATTCAGTAGTTTTTTATTTTGTGCCTGGTATGAGTTACAACACAAAACAAAAAAGAACATGAACAAAAAGATATGGCCCAATTCTGTGGAATGTAATGTCTGAAAAGCTGACAAATCCTCTTTAAATGGTTGCTTAATTATTTCAGTAAAAAAAAATTTTTTTTAAGTTTGCCATTCAGAAATCAATGCAGGTATTTCTTTAAAGCCACAATGAAGACTCAGCCCTGTGCCATCCCCAGCAGTTCCAGCCTAGTGAAAGAGGTCTGTCTGAGGAGCCAGGGTTCCGTGTGGTGCAGTGCGGCTGCAGTGCAGTCACACCACCACCTGGAGTGCAATCTAACTGTTCTTCATACCAGTGAGTGGTTTCCAGAGCTCAAGGTTCGTTTCAGGGGTGAGAAATCTTTGGAAGCACATACCTTGCTTTCTATGTCGCATCTGGCCCATGGATGAATAAAGAACCACAGTTTCCAATGCAAAATTATTTAACCTTATTGTGTCCGGAATTTATTCCTTCTTGTGGGTTCTCAGTCTCGCTGACTTCAAGAATGAAGCTGTGGACTCTCGCAGTGAGTGTTACAGTTCTTAAAGATGGTGTATCCAGAGTTTGTTCCTTCAGATGTTCAGATGTGTCTAGAGTTTCTTCCTTACGGTGGGTTCGTGGTCTCTCTGATTTCAGGAGTGAAGCCGCAGACCTTCGCAGTGAGTGTTACAGCTCATAAAGGTAGTGTGGACCCAAAGAGTGAGCAGCAGCAAGATTTATTGTGAAGAGCAAAAGAACAAAGCTTCCACAGTGTGGAAGGGGACCCGAGCTGGTTGCCGCTGCTGGCTGGGGTGGCCAGCTTTTATTCCCTTATTTGGTCCTGCTCACATCCTGCTAATTAGTCCATTTTACAGAGCGCTGATTGGTCCATTTTACAGAGTGCTGATTGGTCCATTTTTACAGAGTGCTGATTGGTGCATTTACAATCCTTTAGCTAGACACACAGCACTGATTGGTGTGTTTTTACAGAGTGCTTATTGGTGCATTTACAATCCTTTGGCTAGACACAGAGTGCTCATTGGTGTGTTTTTACAGAGTGCTGATTGGTGTGTTTAAAATCCTTTAGCTACATACAGAGTGCTGATTGGTGCATTTACAATCCTCTAGCTAGACAGAAAAGTTCTCCATGTCCCCACTTGACCTAGGAAGTCCAACTGGCTTCACCTCTCATTATCAGATTTCTTTTTGTAACTTCACTCCATTTTACCAATCTGATCTTGCATTAGGTTCAATTTCAAGTATGAACCTTTGAATTCCACTGTCATACCAAATATTATTTTAGACCATGAGTTTATCCTTCTGTTTTACTTTTCTGAGATCTACATGCAATATTTGCAGAAAGTAAAAACCAAGTCCATAAAATATCTAAACTATGTTACTTTTTCAATGGTGGTTGCAAACACGTTTCCTAAAAATGATACATCAAGGTCATACTGAGACAGCCAGGGGACAGGGGTCCCTGGAGAAACTCTAACCAGCCTGCCCACTAACTGAGGTGGAGCCTCAGGAAGTTCACAACATTTGCAGCATGGAGGCGCCTGGCCCCTCCTTTTCCTGTGAGGAACCTGGGATTCGAATGGCAGGCGGGAAGCACTTCAGCAGGGACTCTGGCCTAGCGAGAGCCCCCGTCTCCCCGTTTTCTTCCTTTTCACCCAATAAAACCCAGTCTCACTCACCATTCAAATTGACTACAAGCCTGAATTTTCATGGCCATGGGATAAAGAACCCTGTCCTTAGCTGAACTAGGGAAAAGTCCTGCAACAATCCTATATTTGAAAGTTCCAAGTGTGAAGAACGGAGTTCGTGATTAACCTAAAGAGGAATTCTTATGAGGGTGCAAATCAAAGAGAGGGATATTTTAAAAAGAAACTGATATACCAGTCCTTTATTATTTGGTAAGTTATAACATGAAATAAAGGTATTACTTGAAGGCTACTCTCTTTTGCCAAGGTCTTGTGGTGACCTCCAATTACTGGGTTTATGCCATTTCAGCCACCATGGAAATGAGTGTAAGCTGACTGACTGTGTTAGTCCATTCTCGCATTGCTATAAAGAAATACCTGAGACTGAGTAATGGAGGCAATGAATAATTTATAAAGTAATTATAAAGAAAAGAGCTTCAACTGGCTCGTGGTTCTGCAGGCTTACAGGAAGCACTGCAGCATCTGCTTGGCTTCTGGGGAGGCCTCAGGAAACTTATAATCATGGTGAAAGGTGAAGGGGGAGCAGGCATGTCATGCAGCCAGAGCAGCAAGATAAACAAGGGAGGTGCCACACACTTTTCAACAACTGGACCTCGCAAGAACTATCATGAAGACAGTACCAGGGGGATGGTGCTAAACCATTCATGAGAAACCATCCTCATGATACAATCACCTCCCACCAAGCCCCACTCACCGTCAACATTGGAGATTACAATTCAACATGAGTTTTGGGTGGGGACACGGATCCAAACCATATCAGTGACAAACTTATATATTATGAACTCACTTCAGGATTGTGCAAAGGAGTAAAATTAACTGAGACTGGGAAGAAGGATGCCTTCTTGAATGCATATATCTTCTACAATGAATGACAGTGAAAAAAACAAATACAAATTAGAGCAATTTTTAAGAAACTGAAAGCACTTTATTAAATTCACTATTTATTCATAACATCCTTGAATAAATAAGATGTCTTTCTTGCAATTGTGTCCATGTGTCCCTGAGTTTCAAAAACCTTCAAAGAAATGTTTTTTTTTTTTATGCCACAAACAATGTTATCTCAAAACGCTCTTGGCTTTTAGTAACAAAATCCTGAACCAAACAGCTCAAATAGAAAAGGAAAGAAATTCGAGCATTTATACCTGGGAAAGACTTGATCCAGGGTCCACACAATGTGAATATGACCTGTTTTCTCTTGCTCTTTTTCTCAGCTATGTTTTGTCAGGACTAACTCCATTTCCAGAGATGCTCTGATCTCACGGTTCCACATGACCAAAAGCAACTTCAGGGATTATGTGCTACTTAATTCATGTTCATCAGGAAAGATACAATCCACTTCCCAATCTTGCAAACAAATGTTACAGCCCTGAATCTCATCAGCCTTTACGGGGCTCATCTTGACCAACTAGTGTGGCCAGGGGAACAGAGAAGCTGTGTTGGTTAAGCCAGGTAGGACCCACTCCAGGAGCCACATAAGATACCTCTCACCCAGAATGAATCATGCACAGCTAGGAAATTCAGGGTACTATTAAGAAGGTGGGAAAGGAGGGGAGATGGATACTGGAAAAGCAATGAATAAATATCCCCTATACAGGCAAATACAAAAATTCAATTATCAATTAATCTTAAAAAAAAAAAAAACCTGAGGTTGTAGAAAGTCAAGCAAATAGAACGCAGGTAGGAAAAAATATCAGTAATGTGTTTGTTACTTAAAAGTAATAAAAATAGTAGATGGAGCTGTGGAAGAGGAATCACTAACATCCGTGGCCTCATCTCTGAATTTCACCTTGCCTCTGCTATTTTTCACTAATCACCTTATTTTCCCTTTTAAACTGCCATTCAAACTTGAACAATAATTATTTCCCTAGGTTTCCATATCTCAGCCAGGCCAGGCTAGTAAGAGTATAAAACCATTCCAAGGAGAGGAAAGAAAATTTCTGCCAAGTACAAATCTGTGCATAGGTTTGGCATGTCTGGAGCCAGTGCAGCAAGATGCTAGGATCTGGAAAGATCAGGGAGTGGCCTTCATGATATGTGGATGCAAAAATGGAAAATGGAAAGGTATTAGGGTTGAGAAAAGATGAAGAGAAGCTGCATATACCAAGGTAGAATGTGTTTTTTATCAAAATTTATTACTGGTTAATAAAGTTGGGGTGAGTACTCCAAGGAGTGCACAAGATAGTCCACTGAGATGTGAAAACAACATTAGAATGCTTATATGTAAGAAGAAATCAAGCTTTATTAATATTTCACAAATGTACTCACACTACGACCTTAGCCAGTCTAGATGTTATAGATGGTCATGTGTCACAAGTAGTCCAAGTGGGACCCTGAGGGAAGGGTGGGGATTCTACCTCACAGAGGGCTGGCAGGAGCCCTCCGGTTCCCATTTCCTCTCAGGATATGCATTATGGTCTCCATGCGACCAGTAAGGAAGGTCTGCTGATTATGCTATCTAACTAAAGGAACCATCAGACGGACACCTGGCTTCAAAGGATCCCTGCAAAGAAGTCAGAGATTAAAAATACCACTATGAATGTAACCTAAGAGAACTGGGAAATGGTAGCACAGACACTTCTGCAAGCGAATCATCAGCCTCATTAAAAGGTTATGCTAATTAAAAGTTGGCAAAAATGTTTCAAAGTTATCAGGAAGATTATCTGAAAAAATAAATGCGTACAACTTGTCATTCATTCATATCATATATTCATTAATTTATTCAAAAATTTATACTGTGCCAGGTACTGTTCAATTTGCTAATAGTAAACAAAACTGAGAAAAACCAATTTTGCCTTCGAGGATAGTGGCCATTGAGATTCTCACCAAATTGAATAATTACAATGCCAATCAAAATGCCAACAAATTATTTTGTGTTTTAGTGAAACCTGACACACACATCCTAAAATTTATTTAACAGTTAATGCTAAGTTCCAATATTAGCCAAGGCTGTCTTGATAAAGAACAAGATGGAAGAACTTCCTCCTGAATAGCAAGATACTTACAAGGCCATATTAATGATGACAATGTGGAACTGGCATAAAGACAGTATATTTGTCAGAGTTCTCCAGAGAAACTGAACCAATGAGATAGACACACACACACACACACACACAGGGATTTATTATAAGGAATCAGCTAACACCATTACAGTAGCCAGCAAGTCAGAGACATAAGAGAGCCAATGCCCGGATAACCAGAAGAGTCACTGGTATAGCTTCAGTCAGAAGGCCAGCAGGCTTTAGACCCAGGAAGAGGTGACGTTTCAGTCTGAGTGTGAAAGCAGGAAAAAGGACAATGTCTCAGTTTAAAAGCTTTCAGGCAGGAGGACTTCTCTCTTACTCAGGGGAGCGTCAGCCTTCTTTTCTAGTCAGGTCTCTCACTGACTGGATAGGGCCCACCCATATTAGGATGGGCAATCTGCTTTACTCAGTCAACTAATTTAAATGTTAATCTCACCCCAAGACACCCTCACAGAAACACACAGAATAATGTTACCAGGACCTTGTGTCCAGTCAAGTTGATACTAAGATTAATACCACAAATAAACAACAAAACCAATGAAGAGATGCAGGATCACACCTGTGCACCCAAAGGCACCTGATACATGACAAAGGTGGCACCACAGATCAGTGGGAAATGCACTTGATGCATGATGAAGGTGGCACCACAGATCAGTGGGAAATGCACCCAAAGGCACCTGATGCACGACAAAGGTAGCACCACAGATCATGATTTTCAATAACGGTGTCAGGCAATGGGACATCAACGTGGAAATAAGATGAAAATGGACTACTTATTACCTTACACCACACCATCAAAGTTACAGGTGGATCACAGACTTACATGGGAAAAGGAAACCAACATGCTTTTAGAAGATAATATGGAAGATCTTTATGACCTTGGACTGCAGAAAAATTTCTTAAGGCACAAAGTGGCCAGGCACAGTGGCTCACACTTGTAATCCCAGCACTTTGGGAGGCTGAGGCGGGCGGATCACCTGAGGTCAGGAGTGTGAGACCAGCCTGACCAACATGGAGAAACCCCATCTCTACTAAAAATACAAAATTAGCTGGGTGTGGTGGCACATGCCTGTAATCCGAGCTACTCGGGAGGCTGAGGCAGGAGAATCGCTTGAACCCAGGAGGCGGAGGTTGCAGTGGGCCAAGATTAAGCCATTGCACTCCAGCCTGGGCAACAAGAGTGAAACTCCACTTCAAAAAAAAAAAAAAAAAAAAAGGCAACAAGAGGCACATGGGGGGCAGGGACAGCCAGGAGCAGTCAATGTTCTGTTCTATTTCCTTGGGTGGTGATTACAAGGATCTGTCACAATTTATTAAGCCTGGCATTTATGTTTTGTGTAAGTCTGTTAGATTTTTTAATTTAAAAGTTTTTTTTTGAAAAAAGAAAAAAAAAAGAAAGTAGAGGACAGACGCTGTCTGGATATTGTTTAGTATTGCATTTCGAAAGAGAATACAGATAGAATACAACACCTTTTGATCTCTGTTCCTGGTACCCTGTTGTGTGTTTGTTTTTTTTTTCTATCAGAATAAAAAAATAATAGTGGTATGGTTTTGCCAGAGAAGACAGGCATCCTCTTACATTTGGCAGGCCCTGGAAACCTTCCCCATCTATTGTAGCATCTGAGAACAGACTGTCTTTCTAGGTCCAGTGCTGTATCCTCAGCCTCTATAGTTGTGCCTGGCAAACAGTAGGTGCTCAAAAAGTATCTGTTCAGTGGATTTACCAGTAAAACTACGCTTTTCAAGACCACATATTCCTGAAATACATGAAAGAGTCCCGGAACTTTGTCTCTGAACTGTAAGAAGAGCTGTTGAGGTGGTGCTCTATGATGGCACATTCAAGGTTGTCAGTAAAACTCCAAAACATTTTATCAATGTGTTTCCAATATAACACATGCTAACATGTCAAGTGTCAAACAGAATTATTTCTTCTCTGTGCTAAAAATACAACTCAGTCTATCATTTTCAAATTAATTAATTGATTTGAATGTTTACTGAATTTTGTAATTTACTGTAGAAATTCTTAGTTTTCGATTGAGAGTATTTCAGTTATACTTGTAATGCTCCAATAACACAGAATGATCCAAGATTTTATTACCACAATTAGAACATCCTAGCACATGGTAGGCCCTAATAAATGCTTGCTGAATGAATTAGCAGACATTAAAATATGGCTGTTTTATCACTTTCACAAGGATATTGAATGACAAGGTACACATCTTTAATATGTACTATGTCACTCTAAAACCTCCATGAAGAAAATATCACCTCTAAGATAAAATCAAGTATACCCGAGATGTGAACTGATTTATAAACCAACCTATAGACTATCTTCTATCTTGCTGCATTTATAGCCAACATGAGATTATGTATGTACTGACTGATGATGGGCAATGTAATTAGCTTTAGAGGTGTTAAGAGTTAAATAATTAATATGTTAATAAATTGTTAAGAGTTAAATCATTAATATGTTCCTAGATATCTTTTTATCGGTTCATGTTATTTAGCTCAGGCTTGCTTGGTAACTGAGGAGGGAAACTGTTTTCCCAACTTCCCACGTCCTCACCTGTTCCCTACCTGCATATTCATCTCAATGTAAAGCATGTTTGGGACTTGCTCAATTCAGCCAACCCCACCCTAGTTTGGCTATCACCTCCTTCATTGCCAAAGTTCTCCCTCCTTTACTGCCAAGTTTCTTGAAAGAGTGAAGTTTATCATCTCTGCTTCCTCACCTCCCCAACATTTCTCAATCTGGAGCAATCTGGCTATTTCCCTCTACCTCTCACTAAACCTCTCCTCACCAAGACTTTGCTCCCAGTGGCTAAATCCAAGTAGCGTTTCTTGATCCTTCTGCTGTATGCTCCACAGCTGCCCTGTCCAACACGGCGGCCGCCTGCCACATGTGGCTGCAGAGCACTGCCATGCAGTAAGCACCAGGAAATAACTGAACTTTGTATTTAATTTTAATTCAATTTTAATTTAAACACCGATACTTGATTCAGTTATAAAATTCCTTGGAACAACTTGGGTATATGAATCTACTTTTTCAACCCTACATTTTATAAAATCTAAATACAGATCAAGAATTTCCAAAGAAAATTTAATGTCTGAATGAAGATATAACACGTAGATATGTTAGTGTAACATACACACTGGATTTCAAAGATACATCATGAAAAAGATTATAAATAATCTCAGTAATTTTAATATTGATTAAATGTTGAAATGATGGTATTTGGGATATACTGAATTAGGTGAAATATCTTCTTAAAATTAATTTTAACTATTTCTTTTTATGTTTTTTAAAGCAGCACCTGGAAAGTTTACCATTATCTATGCAGCATGTATTTTATTCCTACTGGACAGCACTGCTCTATGGCATTAGATATGAATGAGCACTCATTCTCCGTTGCTTCTCTCCTTCTACTTCTTGGACCCCTCCTTGCATTCTGTAGCATCAATCATTCTTCCACTTCCCCTTAAGGTCAGTGTCTCCCCAAGGCTCTCTCTAGTTCCCCTGGGCCCCTACCCCAGCACTCACTGGGAGCAGACCTCACCTCACCTAAGGCTTCCACTATTCCCACAGGTGGCTGACTTTCAACCCTCTGCCAGCAAATCAGCTTGCTCTCCTGAGAATGGGATATTCACCTGCTCTCTGTACATTTCCAGCTATGCCTAAGTGTATCGACATTTAATCTGCCATTATACCTTCTGGGTATTTACCTTATTAATATCTTATAAAGCAGGCCCCCTTCTCCATTTCTTTGAGGCCCTCACAATTTCTCAACTTATCACTACAATAGCTTCCAATGTCTATCCTTGCCCTCTTCTCAACCAACTTCCTTTTGCTGTTAGTCTCTAAAACTCACACGGGCTACATGATTTCTCTGGCTTTTTTTTTCCTTTTTTTGAGACAGAGTCTCACTCTGTCACCCAGGCTGGAGTGCAGTGGCATGATATCAGCTCACTGCAACCTCTGCCTCCCAGGTTCAAGCGATTTTCCTGCCTCAGTCTCCCTAGTAGCTGGGAGTACAGGCACGTGCCACCATGCCTGGCTAACTTTTTGTATTTTTAGTAGAGACAAGGTTTCACCATGTTAGCCAGGACGGGTTTGATCTCCTGACGTCATGATCTGCCCACCCTGGCCTCCCAAAGTGCTGGGGCATGAGCCACCGCGCCCAGGCATGATTTCTCTGTTTAAATACTCTGGTGGCTACCCTACTGCATTCAAGATAAAAACCTTCTATAGTCATATGCAAAGACCGTGCTTGCTGGTCTCTCTGGCTTCATGCTTCATCACCAACTCCACAAAACCCCAAGTTCCAGGTACACCTAAGCCTTACCCACAGTTCCCTGAATATGTTAGCTTTATCACGAACATACTTTGCATAGTCTGTTTCTGCTGACAGGAATATTTTCCCTAACTCTATCCTTGCTCTCCTAGCTGTCCTTCAGAATTCAATTAACATGTCACCTGCCCCAGGAAATGTCTCCAAACCCCCATGTCAGAGCAAGTGTCCCCCTCTACATCAGCGTCACACCTAAACACAGCTCTAGCAATAACTCAACCACGCTGCCCTGGAGTGACCTGGTTACCAGTCTGGGAATTCCCCGAAGGCACAGATTAAGTGTTTTAACTCCCTGAACTATACTTAATAAGTAGCTACTAATAAGTAGATATAGTATTAAACAAGAAAAACACAGAATAAAATGTGAGGCCAGAAATTTTTAAACAGGCTAATGAAGTCATGAGTTAAATGAAGAAAGTTAACCCAGTCACTCTGAAAACACTTCATTAGATGGCCTACTTCAGGACTCAGTGAGCTATCTAATACAAAATTACATGCTAAATATTCATTAAAATATCAAATACTCAATAAGAGCAACAATTAAAAAAATTAAGGACTAAATGTGTTATTTTGTTTCTTTGGCCTTGTTACACATTCTTTCTTCCCTAATTCTACTTATCCATTCCTTTCTTCAGTTCCTTACATTAATTTTCCTTCCAATTAAAGTTTGTATTCTTTCCTTCCATTGCCCAATCCCTCTCACTCCCTTCTATTCTTTCAAACAGAAAAATATAAATACTGTCTTCATCATCTGTTGGCAATTTTGTCTAAAACAGAAATCGTAAAAAGCAGTGAATGTAACGATATCACCAGTCAGACTGATAGACAAAACCATATGCACTAATCTGGTTGGATGATTTCATAATACTAAGCAGCTGATCTGAACCACATGCATACTAAGTGGAGTCTGACAGGCATCAGCCAGTCCTGGGGTTGCTGCAGCAAGGCAGTACGGGGAACAGAAAAGAACAGCCAAAGCGCTGCTGGTGAGGGCAGCTGCAGCCCAGCCTCACCACATCTCCACCTTATGCCTGCCCTTGAGGAGAAAGCAGAAGCAGACAGGAAAATCTAGGAAGCTGTCAGCTATCTGGACTGGCACAGTAGGTAGCCAACTGGAAAGTGTGAGCGAGCAGCAGAGGCCGCACAGCACCAAGATCCAGTCTGTGCATATGCTGGCCCAGGCACCAACTTCGGGACACAAAATAAAGAGTGCTGCTCCCGCTGCACTGCTGAATTTTCATTTTACTACAAAACAGATTTTGAGAGAGGCACGGAAGCATGTGGAAAGGAATTTAAACCAGGTTGGTAGGGAAAAGCAATTTTTTGAAGGATAGCAATTGCTAGAGTGAAATGGAATACATTATTTTAATCACCTGAAAGAAACTTTTCAAAACCACTCAACATTAGGTCTTCACCCTAAGGACTGATATCTTCTGGAATTCACAGTCAAGCAAAATTGAAATCTCTTGAAAATCTTTTTACTCAGCAAGATAGTGTAACAGTGAAGGGTATGTTTGAAAAAGTTTCTAAAATATCATAGAACTGGATCCCCCCCAAAATTTTTTTAAGCAGCACTTTTAAATAATTGATTTAATTCAAAGAAGTGCAGAGCAAGATTTACTCTCTTACCTGTATCCAGGAGTTAAGTTTTGATTGTCCAGAATTCTGTGGTTCTTTGTTAATTAGACAACATAAGCACCATATTAGAATTTTTTGGCTTTCATCTGCAAAAAGGAAAACTTAATAAGTTTTATCAAGCAGAAAAAATCATTAATATAAAAACATTTTAAACATTATATTTAGGAAAACCTCAAACTACTAAGTTCACAGAACAAGTATCCCTGAATGTAACATTTGCTTTCTCACCATCACGCTTTGCACGTTCTCTTTCTGCTGACAGGAATATTTTCCCTCACTCTATCTTTGCTCTCCTAGCTGTCCTTCAGAATTCCCTAAACTTAACTTTGTGGGGTTTTGTCCTTCTTGTGGCCTTGGGATCACTTAACTCTTGTGTGGTCAATTTCCTTTCCGTAACAGTATCAATTTTTAAAGCCAAACGAGAATGATGGAAAGAACTAAGAGAACTAGGCTTTTCTCATGATCAGTTTTCTCACATTTCAAACGGTTAGTAATTTCGACCTTTCTAAGGCAACTTAATGGTTATAGGCAGTTGGTAGCCAATATTTCTGATTTAATCTTTTAATTTTTTAATTTGCCAAAATATCTCCACTTGTTAAAAAGAAATTTAATAGAAAGGATTGTTTTAAAATATATTTTTAGTACCAAGTGCTTTGGATAAAATAGAAGTCTCTTACATGTTCTTTTACTCTAAAATATAAATTCTTTAAAATATAAAACTTTACGAAACATGCAATGAAAATCTGAACTTTGACATCTTACATTTTGCAGGAACATCTACTTGATGAGCTACTTTCTTTTTCCTTTTGTGGTGACTGAGTCTATTCCAGCTGAAGATTTTATAACACAATTAAGAAACAAAAATGCGGCCTAGAAACTGAAAATGTCAGTACTCAAGCTAGGGTAAAACAACTTCAGACTTTACAAGGCCATGGAGGTGGGGCTAAGACAGCCGGTGCCTGGAATCAGTACTCTCTACCGCCTCATCTTCTGCAATCTAATAAACCCAATCTTTCTCTTTTTTTTTGAGACAGGGTCTCGCTCTGTCACCCAGGCTGGAGTGCAGTGGCATGATCTCAGCTCAATGAAACATCCACCTCCCAGGCTCAAGTGATTCTCCCACCTCAGCCTCCTGAGTAGCTGGGACCACAGGTGTGTGCCACCACACCCGGAAAATTTTTTAATTTTTTGTAGAGACCAGATCTCACCATGTCACCCAGGCTGGTCTCCGACTCCTGAGCTCAAGTGATCCTCCTGCCATGGCCTCCCAAAGTGCTGGGATCACAGGCATGAGCCACCGTGCCTGGCCAAAACCCAGCATTTCTAAGGACTTCATTAACAAAGAAATAAGAACGATACCAACTCTAGTAAGCGACTTCTGTATTTTCATCCACAAACTAAATAATGCTAACAGTAATTTTTAAACCCATTTTTTTCCCTGTGAACATACATAGCTTATGCTTTTCCAATAACTAACATCTCTGAAGAAACTTTATCAGGGGTTATTCTGAGGCCATTCATTTTTTTCCCCTAGCTTTTATGAGCTCAAATAAAGCATTATAAAGCACTGGCTTGCCTGAGATCAGTTCATTTCAAGAGTCATATAATTTAACCACTAAAGATCCTAGGATTCTTCAGGTTTAACCAATGCCACTAATTAAAAATGTGACTGTTATGCTTCCCATAGTTTAAATATTAGAAGAAATTCTACCTAGCTTCATGTAGTAAGCGTGACAGATGCACCCAACGACATCCTTACACATGCAGGTTGTTAAAAAGAATGTAATCTGATGGAGAGCATTTCCAAAAACCAGATATTCACCATCAAAAAAAAAAAAAAAAAAAAAAGAAAGGAAATGTCAGTTTATGAAGCTTAAATCTAAAAGAATACCCAAAACTGGGAGTTTCCCCAGGTGTTGAGTGATTATGCAAACTTAGTTCAAAAAGTATATTATTTTTTATTTTTCTCCCAAAAAATAAAAAAAGAGAAGGAGCCAGAGAAACTTCCACCCAACCTTTAGGAGGTGACTTTCCGTGCCCAGAGTCAATGCACTGAAATGCACTGCTAATGAGCTTACAGTTTGCTTTGCTTAGGCAATTTACAAACATGAGCCATGGATTGTTATTCACAAGTGCCACCAGCACTCACTCCAGGGGCTGGCATCTGTCAGGCTCCTCCCTGGAGGCCCTGAGCTCAGGCTGGAGCATCCCACAGGGCACGTTGAGTGAGATCGGAAACTGCCTGGGATTCACTGCAGGGACAGTTGCTGACAGCCCATCTTAGTGTAAATTTGGATTCTAAAACTGAGTGGAAAGGAAAGGAAGATAACAACATACACTTGCCATCTTGTATTTTATTTTTTGATATCTGGAATTGAAATTCTACATAAAAGCTAAAGCAATTCTTTAAACTTTAATTCTACAGTTTAAAAGTATGAATTTTTAAGACAATAAATATTCACTGTTTTAAGCTGCTAAGTTTGGCAGAAATTTGTTATACAGAAATAGTGAACAGTGAAGAAGAGAGGTAACAGCTGTCATGCTTAATCATGAGGGCAGAGTTAGAAGCAATGGATCAGAATTTCAGAAGGTGAAGGCAGTATTTGTATGCTGAGGACATCATCGAATAAAAAGGTGTTCTCTAACTTTCCATTATTATCTATTTCGTCTCTTCTCTTTTCAGTATCTTTTCATTTCCGAATCATCCCTCCTTCCTTATTACCCTTTTCTGATCCTATTCTCCATGAACACTACGTATGACTTACTTTTTTCCGTGATGAAAATTGTTTGCTTTTACTGTAATTAAAAAGCAATTTTGGGCCGGGTGCAGTGGCTCACACCTGTAATCCCAGCACTTTGGGAGGCTGAGGTGGGCGGATCACAAGGTCAGGAGATTGAGACCATCCTAGCTAACACAGTGAAACCCCGACTCTACTAAAAATACACACACACAAAAAAATTAGCTGGGCATGGTAGTGGGCACCTGTAGTCCCAGCTACTCGGGAGGCTGAGGCAGGAGAATGGCGTGAACCTAGGAAGCAGAGCTTGCAGTGAGCCAAGATCGCACCACTGCACTCCAGCCTGGGTGAAAGAGCGAGACTCTGTCTCAAAAAAAAAAAAAAAAGCAATTTTGATATTATAAAACCGTAAGAAAAGATCCCTTCCAGGAAGAAAGTGCCCAACTAGTGAAACAACAGGGGCGACACAGGCAACATCTGACTGCTAATGGAGTTTCATGCCGTTCAGCCACCTCTGTGAGCTCAGAGCCAGGGCATACCTCAACAGGAAACTGAAATTTATGAGCAGTTCTAAAGGTAACACAAGCGTTGAGGCAGAAAGGGATGGAGAATTTGTTTCTGGTTGTCAGAGGGGCCAAAGTAATGCAGATAAGGTGCTAAGGAAAGATCATAGACAGATACAAGTTCAAGGACACCAGAATAAATCAGTCTGAACTACTTTTACAAAGAAGAAATATGAGACCCCACGAGTTCAGATGCCCTGTCTTAGAGAATCACATCTTCAAGTTTGCCCCAGCAGGGGCTCTCCTGAGAAACCCTCCTTCCTCTCAGCAACTGCTACTCCCATTCAGAGAACCATCACATTGAGTCAGGCTGACCTGCTTAAGTATCTCTTTTTCCCTGACTGGAAGCTCCTAATGGGCAGAGACGGTGAGCCGCGTTTTCCTAAGGGCTGGCACACACACACAAAAAAACACTTTGTAGGCTGGGTGCGGTGGCCCACGCCTGTAATCCCAGCACTTTGGGAGGCCAAGGCGGGCAGATCATGAGGTCAGGAGATCGAGACCATCCTGGCTAACACGGTGAAACCCCAGCTCTACTAAAAATACAAAAAATTAGCTGGACATGGTGGTGGGTGCCTATAGTCCCAGCTACTCAGGAGGCTGAGGCAGGAGAATCCCTTGAACCCGGGAGATGGAGGTTGCAGTGAGCCGAGATCATGCCACTGCACTCCAGCCTGGGCAACAGAGCAAGACTTCGTCTCAAAAAAAAAAAACACATGGTAAATACCTTCTGAATGAATATGTATGTGCAAGTGAAGCTGGCTAGTGGGAATGCCAAGACTGGAACACTTCAATCACGAGATGTGATCCAATAGGGACAGAACATTACAGCAAGGTGGACTTTAAAGTCACATGAGGAGTGGGGTTCTGGCTCTTCTTAGTGTTGTATTCTAGGGAAAGCGACTTACTGACTCTAATCCATAATTATCTACCCTGCAACACTGTCATCAAGAATTAATTAGGTCCATTGTGTAGTCCAAAGAAAACAGTGCCCAGCTCAAAGTGAGCAATGCCTCTCACACAACATCATATACCTCCCCATGTTTCTCACATTTCTGGCATGTATTACATCCACCATGTACATTTAAAGGACGTAGTATTTCTTTCCTTCTAAAAAGCAATTAGTAAATCCGTGAAGCCCCTAACAATGGGTACTGCTTTTAAATGAAGGTCATTCAACAATTTTTCCTTTTTCCTGCCATCAATATTGGCCTAGATCAATGTTCTTCAAACTTCTGGTCAAGAAGCATCAATGGTTATGAAATCCAGTCTCTGGTCATGAACACCATTCACTATGAACAGCATAGTGAACATGGACTGCACAGAATAATAATATAATAGTCCCTCTTTATCAATGGGGGAAATGTTCCAAGACTCTCAGGGGATGTCTGAAACTGAGAACAGTACCAAACCTTAAATACAGTGTTTTCTCCTATACACATACCTATGATAAAGTTTAACTTATAAACTAGGCACAGTAAGGGATTAACAATGACAACAATACAATAAATCAACTGTAACAATATAGTGTAGTACATAACTTTTATTATACTATATTGTTACAGTTGATTTATTGTATTGTTGTCATTGTTAATCCCTTAGGCCAGGCGTGGTGGCTCACACATGTAATCCCAACACTTTGGGAGGCTGAGGCTGGCGAATCGCCTGAGGTCAGGAGTTTGAGACCAGCCTGGCCAACATGGTGAAACCCCATCTCTATTAAAAATGCAAAAATCAGCTGGGTGTGGTGGCAGGCACCTGTAATCCCAGCTACTTGGGAGGCTGAGGCAGGAGAATCGCTTGAACCCGGGAGGTGGAGGTTGCAGTGAGCCGAGATGGTGCCATTGCACTCCAGCCTGGGTGACAAGAGCAAAACTCTGTCTCAAAAAAAAAAAAAAAAAAAAAAAAGTTATGTAAATGTGATCTCTCCATCTCTCTCAAAATCTTATTGTACTATACTGTGAGTAACTGAAAGTGCAGAAAGTCAAAAGGGGGTGCCATTGTATGCATTCCTTCATGAGATGTGTTTCACTGTGCGTGTGTGCATATCCATGTGCATATGCATATACACAATGTATTTCTGGTCAAAGATGTTTGAGAAACACTGACCTAACTGCAATAGATAAACCTAGGACAGGTAAGCGTGGCCCTGGTGGGCAAACACATTGCTGCCTCACTAGTTTTGCCATTTTGAATCAAGAACTTGAAGAAGTTTAGGGGTTGGGGGAAGAGGTGTAAGTGGGAAGGAGGAGGGACATACGAGGGTGGGGTGGAGTGGGGGAGGCTGAGTGTGTGGGCGTCCATGCATGCCTGCTCACAGGGCTAAACACGCATATTGTCCCTTTCCTGCCTAGTTTACATCTCTTCCAATAATGACTATGACAACCTATAAATGGGAAACTGTATGATTCTTTAAAACATCAAAGGGGAATATTCATTTTATTTTGGGTTCCAATGTCATTATATTATGCAATTAGTCTTTGACTTTAAAAAATCTTAAAAGTAAATATTACATTAGCTAATAATACAGTCAATCCAAAGCAAACCTCAGCCATGCTCCTTGGGAGGCCCTAGGACAACAAAGAGAACTAAAACCATGGTTCCTGTTCTCGAGAGGCATGCTGTCTTCCAGGGCACCAGACAGGGAAGTAAGTGTATTCAAGGGAGATGCTGGAGGCCATGGAGACACTCCCAGCAGCTCCTACCTCAGCCCAGTAAGGCTATTTCAAAGGAGAATGAGTGTGAAAGGAATCCTGACACAAAGTGCCTTCAGGCACTGTTAGTAACAGGACCCGGCTACCACCATGAGGTATAGCTGTGGAAGATGAAACAGGAAATGAGACTGAACAGCAGACAGGAGCTCAGTGAAGGAATACCTCCCCAAAGTGCCCCCACATTCATCTCCACCTTGGATAAAACCAAAATGGCACCCTTAAATAAAGTCAAAGCAGCCAATGTCAAAGGCAAAGTCACGGCAGGATTCACACTCTGAAGAATGGCTTTACAACATGGGAAACAGCATGTGAGTTATGAAACCATGAAACAAAATTAACTTGGTATCATTAGTATAGCCATTTTATATTGAATTTAAAATGAAGTTATGAAAGTGATTACAGGCAAAAATAGATATTTAAATCATCTGGGAGTTTCTGTCCTCTAATACGAAGAGCTCTATTTTCCTGAAGATCTGCATGGGTGCATGCATGCGTGTGTGTGTGTGTGTTTATCTATACAAAACTACACACACATACATGGACAACAGTATAGGAAGCCATCTTTGTAATGGAACAATGAATACATTTGATAAGTTGTTCCATTAAAAAAAAAAACTAGGAGAAAGGTTCATAATGTAAGCCTCTGTGAAACAATGCAAAGATTAAAACAGCCATTTTAAGAGGACACGTTTTTGATTCTTACCATATGCTAAAATAAAAGGATTCCAACAAGCTTTTGCCAACAGTTGACCAATTGTGGGGAATCTTTCAATGACTGTATTAGAATCCTGTGAAAGAAAAATAAATTTTGGTCAGTAAAGGCATTATGCAACACAGAAAGACTGAACTGACATTATGGGTTGAGGGAGCGTGAATGCTTCTTGTTTAGTATACCATTTTTAAAAGTAAGCAAAAAAGAATTAGATAAGATCTTTAGGTAAGTAATTCAAATAAAGTTTAAAAAACAACCAACCACCTTACTTCATCCTTAAACGAGGTCACCAAACTAAGATGTATGACATAGGTAAAATCAATTGTGTTGCAAAATTAATTCTACTCATACTTAACAGTCAGTAAAGGCTACTTCATTTAAAAATAACAAAGACTGCTTAAGAGTTGAAAACATATGATTGGTGATTAATAACTATATAATCCCATATCTTTATCCTGGTTGTTTTATTCTAACATAAGAGAGGTTACGAACACAGCTCCAGTAAGACTATTTCAAAGAAGAAAATTTAAAGGGACGAGAACTCTGGAACTTGTAAAAAGAAACAAAAGCAGCCAAAGCATAAATGTATATATCTGTCTATTACTATTTTGATTACTGTATGGCAAATGACATCATACTTAGTCTGTAACAATCTAAACCCTGAAACAGAAAAAGGATCAACCAAATAGAAAACAGCTTAAGATTTAAAAACACACATGCATGCTATTGTACAACCAGACCTTTTTCCACTTGTTACCTTTCATAAAAGTTCAAAAATAAAAGCAAACTAGGATAACGTGCAGGTAAGCCAACACGATGGGCACTTTCTGCTACTGCAGCAAAACATCTCTCACATGTGTCCCAGCATCAAGGCTGGTCCTAGACCTTTTGGGACCACATAAAGGTCAAGTTACATATGTCTCATTAAAAAAAAATTTTTTAAATTAGCATTGGCTGTTCACACAGACTGTATCTTTCCTTATAGTTTCTAAAGACATATGAACTCACATTATCAATACAAATGATTCTTCAAATTTCCTACTTACTCTTTGATTAAGGGAAGAAAAGCTTAACACAAGAACACTTTGTTAAGTGACAATTTTGCTTTTCATTTTGAAATTAAATACAAAATACTAGCTCATAATATAACAACATGTGCTAAATCATAAAAATATCTATCATAATAAAACATGACATCAAAACGAAAATATATTAAATTTTGAAAATAATAAATTATATAATAGTAAAGATACTCAAAATCTTAATATTTATAAAAAGTATTACAGGAAGAGACCTTAATATTTATCATCTCTTAGGACAGCCCACTTGAGAAGAGGGTTGAGGAAGGGTTAAGCATGTAACAAATTCTCCAAGATTCAAGGGACACAAAGGCCTTCAAAAGAATCCCATTTACTACTTGACAACAAGCATGAAATCTTGATTATTTAAGAACAACTTGCTTGGTCAGTAAGTGTCATGTGACAATACAGCTACTCAAGAAGAAATTATAATAATATAATAAATCGGAGACTAGGAAACCAGCTCTTAATTTGTCTTCTTAATCCATCGGCACTTCAGTCAATACCACAAGTCCCGATTCTGGGTGGCATTCTGTCTTGGTGAAATCTGGTAGAGTCCCTGAAGTCAGAAAATAATTTCATTACTCTGGTCCACTACTTACCATCTCTTTCAAGGCTTCATACATCTTCCTCAGGAACTCCTGGAACTGAGCCAGGTGAAGACAGGTGTCTTGCTGGGTTTCCAGAGTGGAAGCCTGATCCCATACAGAAAGCTTCTGCATCCAAAACTGATAATCACAAGAAAGATCTACTGAATCTTGAGCCATCTTGGAAAAAGGGAAAAGGTGATGTCCCTTCACAGCAGCCTGTCCAGCACTGAAGGAAATGGTAGGCACACATTAAATCTGTAAGAAAGGAAACAAATAGAAGCATTTCTAAAAGGCTCTTTTATCAGTGCCTTCACGGCCCATTGATGGGTGAAGGGGGGATTACAAAGAACTAAAATAGCATGGCTTCTATGCTGGAGTCATCTTTGAATTGTTATAAAATGTGTCATCCAGCTGGAGCTCCAATTTTTGCCATCTGAACTTTTGATCATGATACTATCATTAGGCTAGAAGTCATTATACCTCCACAGGCACATGCTAATTATGCACAAAAAGCACAGCTGATAATACTTTATATCTTCTTTTTTAAGACTGAGTTATTTTTAAATGTTCTGAATATGACGTTGACCTGAGCATTTTTATGTAACAGAAAATCAAAAACATCCATGAGTGTTTAATAATAGTCTGTGCCTAAGAAATGTTTTTGAAGTTCTTATGTCTTATATGAATTTCTGGCTTCTCATTTAGGTGTAAAAAAATCTCTATGCATTACTGTCTAATGAATTTTTTTCCCAGTTTCTCTTCATTTCTTAGAAAAAAGTAAAATAATTAATTTCACATGTAACAATTTAAGCAATCTTTTAACTAAAGATTGCTTTATATGCTTGATCTCACTTCATTCACACGAAGAAGCCATATTTTAGTAAAATAATAATACATTCCACTTACTGAGGAGGTATACTAGTCCCAGTGACAGTAGATAAAATCTCATAAGCCTGACTTCCTACCCCTGAAGGCCATGCTGAAAAGAACAATAGAGTTACACAGTGAGACTCAAGTGGAGCTGGCTCAGCGGCTCCAGGTGCCCCTCCCACCCCACATCCCTTCATCGCCCATAGAAGCCAGAAGCAGGAATCGCAGAGGAGGGAAGGCTGCCTCTCAACAGGTGCAGGCCTTCACAGGCTCTGACACTCCCCAGGGCAGGCAGGATATTCAGCAATCTTATCTCAAAAGACTAGTGGTAAATAAAGTGAGTTTAAATCCTCAACAGCCATAATTAACAGGTAAAATGCTCCCAATTAAATACCCAAGATATCAACAAAGGAGGTTCCCATTACTAAACAAGAAAACAAGAAGAAATTTGAAACGACTGTACAATTTGCAGTGCAAAAAAATCTAGATTGGGAAAGTTTTAAAATACCTAAAAAATGTGCAGTCTTCATGTTCACTTGGGCAGCACACACACTAGAACATTTACAGTTTTGAGAAGGATCATGTCTAAATGAAAAGAAAGTTTAATAATAGAGGGAATATATGCATACTGTCAAAATTGCACTTAGCCAAAAATCTACGTAATATCCGTGCCTCCTCATTGTCTTCCTCATCCAAGCCATCATCACCACCTGTCAAGTCTACCACCAAAATAAATGTGTGTGATCTGACTTGACTGCATGCACTTCCTTCCACCTCACTGCCGCCCCTCAGCCTAGCCCTGGAGTGTTGCACTTGTCTACTGCCAGGCTGGGCCTGCCCGTCTCCAATTCATTCTCTATGCAGTAGACAGAAAAAACTTCAGCAAATGTAAATGAAACCAGCACATTCCCCTGGGTAAAACCTCTCTTCACACTTCCTTGAAAAGAAATTTAAACTCCCTGTAGATACTCCTAGCTGCTTGCTGGAGTCTTGAAGACCCTGCAAAACATGGCTCCAGCACCCTCTCTGACAGCCCTTGTTTCCTCTCTCCCTGGCTCACCACGGTCCAGCCCAGGCCTCTCATCTGCTTCATGCACACAACAAATCCTCCCAGGCCTTTCTGCTGATTCTGGATAATTATCCTGGGCTTTATTCGTTCACTTAGTTACCACTTCCTCTACTGGTGTGTAAATTCCCTGTCTTCCTAGAATGCAGCATATGCCTGGCAAACACTCAAAAAATACTGAATTAAGGAATGAATAATTCACTGGTATTCCTCATAGTACAGTTCTAAGCTAAATGCCACAGCAAAACGCTTCTCCAGATGAAGTAATTTAATTTTATATTTATGTTATGCATTTATTTTTTTAGATGAAGTCTCACTCTATCTCCCAGGCTGGAGTTAAGTGGTACGATGTTGGTTCACTGCAACCTCCACCTCCTGGGTTCAAGCGACTATCCTGCCTCAGCCTCCCAAACAGCTGGGATTACAGGCACACACAACCACGCCTGGCTAATTTTTATATTTTTAGTAGAGACGGGGTTTCACTATGTTGGCTAGGCGGGTCTCGACCTCCTGACCTCAAGTGATCTGCCCTCCTTTGCCTCCCAAAGTGCTGGGATTACAGGCATGAGCCACCATGCCCAGCCAGTAATTTAATTTTTAAAGGGCAATTCCCCACCAAAAAAAATTTTAAGGTATTTTTATGTTGCCTGTGTGAAATTTAATTAGTAATGTCTCATTTTATAAATATAATAATAGTTCATACTTGCATACATTTATACTATGCTCTTGGCAATATATTAAATACTTTATTCATACTAATTTAATCATTACAGCGACACTATGAAATGGGTACTATTATCATCTCCATTTTACAGAGGCACTAAGAGATTACATAATTGCCCAAAGTAAGATTATGTAAAAACTGGAAGGAAGTAACTGCTAGTAAACAGCAGAGCTATGATTGTGGAATATGAATCCAGGGTCTGGCTCTAAAGTCTGTGTCCTTAAAGAAATAAACTGAAGAGGTGGGGCACGGTGGCTCACACCTGTAATCCCAGAACTTTGGGAGGCCGAGGTGGGTGGATCACCTGAGGTCAGGAGTTTGAGACCAGCCTGACCAACATGGTGAAACCCCGTCTCTACTGAAAATAACAAAAATTAGCTGGGCGTGGTGGCAGGAGCCTGTAATCCCAGCTACTTGGGAGGCAGAGGCAGGAGAATCACCTGCCCAGGAGGCAGAGGTTGCAATGAGCCAAGATCGCACCATTGCACTGCAGCCTGGGAGACAAAGTGAGACTGATTCAAAAAAAAAAAAGAAAGAAAGAAACTGAAGAAACTAACAAACTGATGAATTTCTTATATATTTCATATGGCACTAGATGCACATCAGTTTAGATATTTGGGAACCCAGTAAAATGAAGAACTTTTTGATAAAAGAGACAATTCAAATAAAATTGCAGGCCCGGGGCTGGGTGCGGTGGCTCACGCCTGTAATCCCAGCACTTTGGGAGGCCGAGATGGGCAGATCACGAGGTCAGGAGATTGAGACTATCCTGGCTAACACGGTGAAACCCCGTCTCTACTAAAAATACAAAAAATTAGCCAGGCATGGTGGTGGGCGCCTATAGTCCCAGCTACTCGGGAGGCTGAGGCAGGAGAATGGCATGAACCTGGGAGGCAGAGCTTGCAAGTGAGCCGAGATCGCGCCACTGCACTCCAGCCTGGGCAACAGAGCGAGACTCCATCTCAAAAAAAAAAAAAAATTGCAGGCCTGGAACAGTGGCTCATGCCTGTAATCCCAGCATTTGGCAGGCAGTGACAGGAGCATCACTTGAGGCCAGGAGTTTGAGACCAGCCTGGGCAACATACCAAGACCCCATCTCTTAAAAAAAAAAATTTTTTTTTAATTAGCCATGCATGGTAGCAGATGCCTATAGTCCCAGCTACTCTAGAGGCTGAAGCAGGAGGATCACTTGGACCCAGGAGTTCAAGGCCTCTGTGAGCTAGGATAGCACCACTGCACTCCACACTCCAGCCTGTGTGAGGCAGCCAGACTGTCTAAAAAAGGCAAAAACCTTCGCTCAGCAATAGAAATGTATCTGATTGTTTTAAATGCAAACAGCTTTAGGAATCATGCAGTGCACTGATCCTCAATATGCTGCTCCACAACCTCTGGGGCTGGGAGGGGTGAAAACATGGTGCTGTGGTTGTGATGACCACGGAGTGCGGGTGACAGCTGCTGCCAGCATCTGGTTAATCAAAGCACCCTGTGCCATCGGCCACATGTGGGATGATCACACCTGTTGGGCAAATCTGACCCTGCTGGGAATCTGAGTCTTGACAGGTGGAACTCAGTCATTCAAAGGTTCTCTTAATCTAGATCCCTAGAGGTATCTGAGCTTATGTTCTTAATAAGGTAAGGTGTTTCTCTCAACATTTTAAATCAATACTTTTAAATATTTCACTCCACTCTCTTCTTCCTTACATGGTTTCTGAGGAGAAGTTGAATGTTCTGCTCCTCTACAGGTAAAGTGCGTTTTTCTTCTGGCTTCGTTCAAACTAAGAAAGCTTCCTGTATTTGTGGTATGGTGTCTGACATTAACTTGGAAAATTCTCAATAATTACTGTTTCAGATATTTCTCTTTTAAAAATTTTTTTATTCCCATAGGTTTTTGGGGAACAGGTGGTATTTGGTTACATGGTAAGTTCTTTAGTGGTGACTTGTGAGATTCTGGTGCACCCATCTCCCATTGTGGAAGACAATTTTTTCATGGACTAGGGTGGGGGCAGGGATGGGGAGGATGTGTTTTTGGGATGAGAAACTGTTCCACCTCAGATCATCAGGCATTAGTCACATTCTCACATGGAGCGTGCAACCTAGATCCCCTGCATATGCAGTTCACAAGAGGATTCATGCCCCTATGAGAATCTAATGCCACCACTGATCTGACAGGGAGCGGAGCTCAGCCAGTGATGCTCACTGGCTTACTACTTACCTCCTGCTGTATGGTCTGGTTCCTAACAGGCCATGGACTGGTACCAGTCTGTGGCCCAGGGCTTGGGGACCCCTGCTATAGAGGAAAGGAAGATGTGCTGTTGGGAAGGTGTGCATGAATGGCACCAAGATGCTGGCAATATTCTATTTCCTGACCTGCATGGCAATAACTATGTATCCACATTTTAATAACTCACCGAAGTATAAATCGTGTTTATGTTTTTCAATATGTTACTTTCCACAATTAAAAAATAGTTTTTAAAACCTCCACAGGCTGGCAAGATGGCCGAATAGGAACAGCTCCAGTCTGCAGCTCCCAACAGGATCAATGTAGAAGGCAGGTGATTTCTGCATTTCCAACTGAGGTACCTGGCTCACCTCACTGGGACTGGTTAGACAGTAGGTGCAGCTCACGGAGGGCAAGCAGAAGCCAGGTGGGGTGTCGCCTCACCCAAGAAGCATAGGGGGTTGGGGAACTCCCTCCCCTAACCAAGGGAAGCCGTGAGGGACTGTGCGGTGAGGAATGGTGCATTCCAGCAGACACTATGCTTTTCCCATGGTCTTCGCAACTTGCAGACCAGAAGATTCCCTTGGGTGCCTACACCACCAGGGCCCTGGGTTTTAAGCACAAAACTGGGCGGCCATTTGGGCAGACACCGAGCTAGCTGCAGGAGTTTTTTCATACACCAGTGGCGCTTGGAACGCCAGCGAGACAGAACCGTTCACTTCCCTCAAAAGAGGGCTGAAGCCAGGGAGCCAAGTGGTCTAGCTCAGTGGATCTCACCCCCAAGGAGCCCAGCAAGCTAAGATCCATTGGCTTGAAATTCTGGCTGCCGGCACAGCAGTCTGAAGTCAACCTGGGATGCTTGAGCTTGGTGGGGGGAGGGGCGTCCCCCATTACTGAGGCTTGAGTAGGCGGTTCTCCCCTCACAGTGTAAACAAAGCCGCAGGGATGTTCGCTCAGCAAAGCCGCTGTAGCTAGACTGCCTCTCTAGATTCCTCCTCTCTGGGCGGGGCATCTCTGAAAGAAAGGCAGCAGCCCCAGTCAGTAGCTTATAGATCAAACTCCCATCTCCCTGAGACAGAGCACCTGGGGGAAGGGGCGGCTGTGGGCGCAGCTACAGCAGAATTAAACGGTCCTGCCTGCTGGCTCTGAAGAGAGCAGCAGATCTCCCAGCACAGCATTTGAACTCTGCTAAGGGAAAGACTGCCTCCTCAAGTGGGTCCCTGACCCCCATGCCTCCTGACAAGGAGACACCTCCAAGCAGGGGTCGACAGACACCTCACAGGAGAGCTCCAGCTGGCATCTGGCAGGTGCCCCTCTGGGAGGAAGCTTCCAGAGGAATGATCAGGCAGCAGTATCTGCTGTTCTGAAACCTCCACTGGTGATACCCAGGCAAACAGAGTCTGGAGTGGACCTCCAGCAAACTCCAGCAGAGGGGCCTGACTGTTAGAAGGAAAACTAACAAACAGAAAGGAATAGCATCAACATCAACAAAAAGGACGTCCACACAAAAACCCCATCCAAAGGTCACTAGTATCAAAGACCAAATGTAGATAAATCCATGAAGATGAGTAAAAACCAGCACAAAAAGGCTGAAAATTCCAAAAACCAAAACGCCTGTTCTCCTGCAAAGGATCACAACTCCTCTCCAGCAAGGGAACAAAACTGGACGGAGAATTAGCTTGACAAATTGACAGAAGTAGGCTTCAGAAGGTGGATAATAACAAACTCCTCCAAGCTAAAGGAGCATTTTTTAACCCAATGAAAGGAAGCTAAGAACCTTGAAAAAAGGTTAGAGGAACTGCTAACTAGAATAACATAAATGACCCGATGGAGCTGAAAAACACATCATGAGAACTTCGTGAAGCATACACAAGTATCAATAGTTGAATCGATCAAGCAGAAGAAAGGATATCAGAGACTGAAGATCAACTTAATGACATAAAGCATGAAGACAAGGTTAGAGAAAAAAAATGAAAAAGAACAAAGCCTCCAAGAAATTCGGGACTGTGAAAAGACCAAACCTACGTTTAATTGGTGTATGGTGTACCTGAAAGTGACAGGGAGAATGGAACCAAGTTGGAAAACACTCTTCAGGATATTATCCAGGAGAACTTCCCTAACCTACCAAGACAGGCCAACATTCAAATTCAGGAAATACAGAGGATGCCACAAAGATACTCCTCGAGAAGAGCAATCCCAAGACACATAATTGTCAGATTCACCAGTTGAAATGAAGGAAAAAATGTTAAGGGCAGTCAGAGAGAATGGTTGGGTTACCCACAAAGGGAAGTCCTTCAGACTAACAGCGGATCTCTCTGCAGAAACTCTATAAGCCAGAAGAAAGTGGAGGCCAATATTCAATATTCTTAAAGAATTTTCAACCCAGAATTTCATATCCAGCCAAACTAAGTTTCATAAGCGAAGGAGAAATAAAATCCTTTGCAGACAGGCAAATGCTGAGAGATTCTGTCACCACCAGGCCTGCCTTACAAGAGCTCTTGAAGGAAGTATTAAATATGGAAAGGAAAACCCGGTACCAGCCACTGTAAAAAAATACCAAATTGTAAAGACTATTGACACTGTGAAGAAACTCCATCAACTAATGGGCAAAATAACCTGCTAGCATCATAATGATAGGATCAAATTCACACATAAAAATATTAACCGTAAATGTAAACGGGCTAAATGCCCGAATTAAAGGACACAAACTTGCAAATTCAATAGTCAAGACCCATCAGTGTGCGTAAGGAGACCCATCTCACGTGCAAAGACAGACATAGGCTCAAAATAAATGGATGGAGGAATATTTACCAAGCAAATGGACAGAAAAAAAAAAAGCAGGGGTTGCAATGCTAGTCTCTGATAAAACAGACTTTAAACCAACAAAGATAAAAAAAGACAAAGAAGGGCATTACATAATGGTAAAGGGATCAATGCAACAAGAAGAGCTTACTATCCTAAATATATATGCACCCAATACAGGAGCACCCAGATCCATAAAGCAAGTTCTTAGAGGCCTACAAAGAGACTTAGACTCCCGCACAATAATAGTGGGACACTTTAACACTCCACTTTCACATAAGACAGATCAATGAGACAGAAAATTAACAAGGATATTCAGGACTTGAACTCAGCTCTGGACCAAGTGGACCTAATAGACATCTACAGAACTCTCCACCCCAAATCAACAGAATATACATTCTTCTCAGAACCACATCACGATTCTTTTAAAACTGACCACATAATTGGAAGTAAAACACTCCTCAGCAAATGCAAAAGAACAGAAATCATAACCGTCTCTCAGACCACAGTGCAATCAAATTAGAACTCAGGATTAAGAAACTCACTCAAAACTACACAACTACATGGAAACTGAACAACCTGCTCCTGAATGACTACCGGGTAAATAATGAAATGAAGGCAGAAATAAAAAAGTTATTTGAAACCAATGAGAACAAAGACACAATGTACCAGAATCTCTGGGACACAGTGAAAGCAGTATTTAGAGGGAAATTTATAGCACTAAATGCCCACAGGAGAAAGCAGGAAAGATCTAAATTGACATCCTAACATCACAATGAAAAGAACTAGAGAAGCAAGAGCAAACACATTCAAAAGCTAACAGAAGACAAGAAATAACTAAGATCAGAGCAGAACTGAAGGAGATAGAGACACAAAAAACCCTTCAAAAAAATCAATGAATCCAGGAGCTGGTTTTTGGAAAAGATTAACAAAATAGACCGCTAGCCAGACTAATAATAAAGAAGAAAAGAGAGAAGAATCAAATAGTCACAATAAAAAATGATAAAGAATATCACCACTGATCCCACAGAAATACAAGCTACCATCAGAGAATACTATAAACACCTCTACACAAATAAACTAGAAAATCCAGAAGAAATGGATAAATTCCTGGACACATACACCCTCTTATACCCTCTCAAGACTAAACCAGGAAGAAGTTGAATCCCTGAATAGACCAATAACAATTCTGAAATTGAGGCAGTAATTAATAGTCTACCAACCAAAAAAAGCCCAGGACCAAACATTCACAGCTGAATTCTACAGAGGTACAAAGAGAAGCTGATACCATTCCTTCTGAAACTATTCCAAACAATAGAAAAAGAGGTACTCTTCCCTAACTCATTTTATGAAGTCAGCATCATCTTGATACCAAAACCTGGCAGAGACACAACAAAAAAAGAAAATTTCAGGCCAATTCCCTGATGAACATCAATGCGAAAATCCTCAATAAAGTACTGGCAAGCCAAATCCAACAACACATCAAAAAGCTTATCCACCACAATCAAGTTGGCTTCATCCCTGGGATGCAAGGCTGGTTCAACATATGCCAGTCAATAAATGCAATCCGTCACATAAACAGAACCAATGACAAAAACCACATGATTATCTCAATAGATGCAGAAAAGGCCTTCGATAAAATGCAACACCCCTTCATGTTAAAAACTCTCAATAAACTAGGTATCGATGGAACGTATCTCAAAATAATAAGAGCTATTTATGACAAACCCACAGCAAATATCACACTAAATGGGCAAAAACTGGAAGCATTCCCTTTGAAAACTGGCATAAGTCAAAGATGCCCTCTCTCACCACTCCTATTCAATATGGTATTAGAAGTTCTGGCCAGGGCAATCAGGCAAGATAAAGAAATAAAGGGTATTCAAATAGGAAGACAGGAAGTCAAATTGTCTCTATTTGCAGATGACATGATTGTATATTTAGGGAACCCCATCGTCTCAGCTCAAAATCTCCTTAAGCTGATAAGCAGCTTCAGCAAAGTCTAAGGATACAAAATCAATGTACAAAAATCACAAGCATTCCCATACAACAATAACAGACAAACAGAGAGCCAAATCATGAGTGAACTCGCATTCACAATTGCTACAAAGAGAATAAAATACCTAGGAATACAACTTACAAAAGATGTGAAGGACCTCTTCAAGGAGAACTACAAACCATTGCTCAAGGAAATAAGAGAGGACATAAACAAATGGAAAAACATTCCACGCTCACGGATAGGAAGAATAGATATCGTGAAAATGGCCATACTGCCCAAAGTAATTTACAGATTCAGTGCTATCCCCATTAGGCTACCATTGACTTTCTTCACAGAATTAGAAAAAACTACTTTGAATTTCATATGGAACGAAAAAAAAGTCCGTATAGCCAAGACAATCCTAAGCAAAAAGAACAAAGCTGGAGACATCGCACTACCTGACTTCAAACTATATACTACAAGGCTACAGGAACCAAAACAGCATGGTACTGGTACCAAAACAGAGATATAGGCCAATGGAACAGAACAGAGGCCTCAGAAATAACGCCACCCATCTACAACCATCTGATCTTTGACAAACCTGACAAAAACAAGCAATGGGAAAAGGATCCCCTGTTTAATAAACTGTGTTGGGAAAACTGGCTAGCCATATGCAGAAAACTGAATTAGGACCCCTTCCTTACACCTTATACAAAAATTAACTCAAGATGCATTAAAGACTTAAACGTAAGACCTAAAACCATAAAAACCCTGGAAGAAAACCTAGGCAATACCATTTAGGACATAGTCACGGACAAAGACTTCATGACTAAAATACCAAAAGCAATGGCAACAAAAGCTAAAATTGACAAATGGGATCTAATTGAACTAAAGAACTTCTGCACAGCAAAAGAAACTCATCAGAGTGAACGGAAAACCTACAGAATGGGAGAAAATTTTTGCAATCTATCCATCTGACAAAGGGCTAATATCCAGAATCTACAAGGAACTTAAACAAATTTACGAGAAAAAAACAACCCCATCAAAAAGTGGGCAAAGGATAAGAACAGACACTTCTCAAAAGAAGACATTTATACAGCCAACAAACATGAAAAAAAGCTCATCATCACTGGTCACTAGAGAAATGGAAATCAAAACCACAATGAGATACCATCTCACGCCAGTTAGAATTCGCAATCATTAAAAAGTCAGGAAACAACAGATGCTGAAGAGGATGTGGAGAAACAGGAATGCTTTTACCCTGTTGGTGGGAGTGTAAATTACTTCAATCATTGTGGAAGACAGTGTGGAGATTCCTCAAGGATCTAGAACCAGAAATACCATTTGACCCAGCAATCCCATTACTGGGTATATAAGAATTATAAATCATTCTGCTATAAAGACACATGCACACGTGTATGTTTATTGCAGCATTATTCACAATAGCAAAGACTTGGAGCCAACCCAAATGCCCATCAATGATAGACTGGATAAAGAAAATGTGGCACATATACACCATGGAATGCTATGCAGCCATAAAAAAAGATAAGTTCATGTCCTTTGCAGGGACATGGATGAAGCTGGAAGCCATCATTCTCAGCAACCAACACAGGAACAGAAAACCAAACACCACATGTTCTCACTCATAAGTGGGAGTTGAATAATGAGAACACATGGACCCAGGGAGAGGAACATCACACACCGGGGCCTGTCAGGGGGTTGGGGGGCTAAGGAAGGGATACCATTAGGAGAAATACCTAATGTAGATGACAGATTGATGGGTGCAGGAAACCACCATGGCACATGTATACCTGTGTAACAAACCTGCACATTCTGCACATGTATCCCAGAACTTAAAGTATAATAAAAATAAATTTAAAACTTTCAGATACACATTTACCATAAAGACATCACCCCACAGGCAAAGAAAAAAGGAAAAAGTATTATAGTTTATAAATGCGAATAAAGATGGACAGTACTTGATGAATACAATAAAAGTTTTCAAATTGTTGAAACAGTATGTATTTTCTGTTTTTTTTTTACCTGAGTTCTCTGTCTGGAAATATTAAAACCACCCACCAGGATGGGCAGAGATAACAGTCCTAGCACTTGCTCCCTCCTTTTCCTTCCAGTCCTCAAATAATGACTCTATTTTTCCAGTCCTGACTCTAAGGAGGGGAAAATCCAAAACCTGCTTTCTGGACCCCCTATCTTACCTGTACAGCTACTGCTTTGCCCCAGAGTGCTTTGTCACAAACAGGAGAGACATTCAATTCACTATTCAGGGAGGAATAAGACAGTGTCACACTAAGCAGACATATAAGGTGGCTTCCGTGCAGCTCCAAAAAATGCATGCCTTGAAAAATGGGGCTAATTCTTCAGATTTATGGTAATTTCAACTTTTTTCACAAATGTACTACTTTTTTATCGCAGGTAATCTACAAACCTGTTAGACAATTGACAGCTGACTATATTTTTTGCTCAATACCAAAATCCTTTATCTTGCTCCAAATGTAAGTCCTTGACTTTCTTATGATTCTGCCTAGTGTATGTACCTAAATTCATTTCATTACTAGCTCTTAGAGAAATACTGTTTAGCATTTTTAAGAAATAAAAAAGGTAAATGTTTTATAACCTATTTCCTGAAAACTCATGATGTTAAGTATTTTGTGCATACACGCACAGCATTTACTAATGTAGCAAAAGCAATTGGCATGAAAAATCAGAAGGAAATCCACATTTTCCATTTCTTCCATAATGTATCTTTTAGTGCATTTACCCAGTCCCTAAGGAACCAAAACAAACCATGATTTCACCTTCTCCACGTATGCAGACTAAAAACAACAGAAGTTGTTAGATCCCTCAGTAAGTATTTCCAGGAGAAAATAAAGAAATTAAATAAAGACCTTCAGAAATTCCTATGCAGAGGGGACTAAAGCAAAGTCGTATGAGCAGAGAGATGCAGATGCTGGAACAGAAGGCAGTGTCCACTGAAGGATCCACACATGCTTGATCCTGTCCCTGTTTCCTGCCAGGTGGGAGCGGATCCTTCAGAAGCAGGAAGAGGTGAGGGGCTGGGATAAAGTGCCAAGGGAAACCAGCCATGGGGTCATGCAAACATCCAAGATACTGAAAAGGAACCAGTTCACAATGGCATCAGTTTAGGACCACTGCCATTGCCCTTCTTCTCACACATATAAATTGCTCAAGAGTTTGGTTGCTTGCTAAGTACTATTTTACGAACTCAAATAGCCATGGTACAAAGATACACCACTGTCCACAGGGGCTCATGGTCTGAGTCACCTAGACAACATGGCTCAGATTCAAAGTACAGCAGGCAACAAAGAGTATTACCTCAGGACTAAAGGTTCCTCATTTTGGTGAATTCCATCCTTTAGGAAAAGGATATATTCAAAAACTTCATGGAAAATGTACCTTACAAGAATATGGAGCTCACCAAGCACACAATTTATGAGAGCAGAAGGAAGTAAAAGCATCAAAACACTTGAGCAGTGTCTGAAGAAAGATAACAAAGAGGGAGGAAATGCTGGGTGACAGGCTGGGGCAATGCATCCTAATTCATTAAAAACCATCTGTCTTCACTTAGAACGGCTACTATCAAGAAAACAACGACAAGCGTTGATGAGGACACAGAGAAACCAGAACTCTCGTGCACTGCTGGTGGGAATGTAAAACGGTGCAGCTGCTACGAAAAACAGTATGGTGGTTCCTGAAAAAACTAAACATAGAATTACCATTGATCCAGCAATCCCACTTCTAGGTATACACCCAAAAGAATTAAAAGCAGGGTTTCAAAGAGATGCTTGTACACCCAATTTCATAGTAGTGCAACAGCCAAAAGTGAGAACAACTCAAACATCTATCAGTGAAGAAAAGGATACACGAAGTGTGGTATACGCACACACTGGAATATCATTCAGCCTTAAAAAGGAATGTAATTCTGATACATACAGGAATAAATCTTGAAAACACTATGCTAAGTGAAATCAGACAAGATGCGGAAGGACAGATATTCTTTGATTCCACACAGATGAGGTACCTAAAGTAGTCAAATTCACAGAGTCAAATTAATTCATGAGGGGAGACAGTAATGGAATGTCACTGCTTAATGGGTAGAGTTTCTGTTTGGGATAACGGGAAAGTTCTGGAGGTGGATGGCGGCAATGGTTAAACAATGTTAATGTAATCAATGTCACTGAATTACATGTAAAAGTGGTTAAGATGATTACAGTCTTATTTATATTTACCACAATTAAAAAACCAACAACACACAAATGACAAACCTAGAGTGGCTCCAGTCATGGCTGGCCCAGCAGAGGTGGGGCCTGGAGAACATGCTGCATCCCTACCCTGCTGTCTCCTCAGGGCCCCCTCAGAACAGTGCTGCACACACTGCTAGTTGCCCACCCAGCAGCCCTAAGCTCTCCATTTCCTCTTTGTTAAGAGTTTTGTCCAGGAATCTCAGGGCCATATGTCTTAGGAAGACTGGGATATCCCCCAGTGCCAGGGGTGAATCTTGATTCACACAGAGCAGGTAATTTCAAATGTTTTGTTCTCAGGGCCCATTTACACCCTTCAATGTTACTGAAGACCCCAAAGAATTTTATATATATATATCTCAATATTTACCACCAGAAACTAAAACTGAGAACAATTAAAAAGACAAAATATACAAACACACATTCCATTAGCTGTCAGAGGGAGGTCATCATCATCTATCATGTAACCTCTTGACAACGCCACTGCACACTAGTGAGTGAATGCGAGTCGAAAAGGCAAATAGCAGCTTAGCATTATTATAAAAATCGTTTTACCCTTGTGAACCTCCTAAAAGGGTCTCGGGGACCCTGGGCCCTCAGCCACATTTTGGGAATGGCTAGTACAGACCAGTCATGGTATTTACTTTTGCTCTCCTATCAAACTGTAGGAACAGGTATGTTATGGAAATATAGGGCATGAGAACTGAACTTCAACAAAAGGTTTCTCAGTTTTCCTCAGTTTTAAATGAGTTCACTTTTTTCCATATCCGACACAGTAGTCTTTGTGTGACACTCAGAACGGTAACAGTCACCTTGAGACCCAGGGATAGGGAAACCTGAGAGGACTGGCCAACGTACTGCAAACAGCAAAGAAGAATCACAGCCCTGTGTCCTCACAGCATAGTTGAGGCAATGAAGGAGCCGAATGTGGAACTGTTCTTTTTGCTTAATCCACCATTCTTTGGCTTTCCTGTTACTTGCAATCAAACACGTCCTAGCTGACACATCTCAGGACCTAGTTTGCTGAGCATATTTTGAAACCCACAAACTCACACAGTACTTGGCATGCTGTAGGAGCATGATAAATATGTACTGAACAAATGTATGGAAAATAAATACATTTAAAAACCCAACAAGGCTGTTGTAGAAGAAAAATAAAATAAAACAGATAAAATTCAGACTGATTTTATGTTGATAGAAACCCTTGTAGCTCCAAGATTGTTAACATTTAAAACAAAGCTCATTTTAAACCACACAAAAGTAGCTGTATATGGTACCTGTCGGGGGTACAAGAAAGTCTGAGAATGCTTTCCTTTGGTCTAAAACATCTCTAAGCCCAGAGAGCTAAGTCTACTCATGCCAAATATGGACCATATAACCTTCTTAAAGTGGAGGCGCCCTGATAAAGAGCACTTTTTTCCCATTTTCCCTCAGCATGAGGTCCTTTCTCTCATGAAATAAGCACCAAATAGGAGATGTATGGAGAGAATGCTACAAAACACACTATTTATGGAAAAAGAAAAAAAAGACAAATCAAATACTTAGCTTCCAATCAATGTCATCAACTAGGGGCACCATGACCTTGTCATAAAATATTTAAAACCCCCTAAAATATAATCAAATATAAATTAAGAAATTTATGTTCAATTCCACTTAAGTTGACAAGATTCCTCCTCTTCCTTGATGAAAGCCTGATAACTATTTTTAATTTGCTGAAATGTAATGTTTCTTTGCTTCACTTCACAGGGTAAGATTGGTCAACTTACCCTGTGTTTGTGGCTTTTTTTTTTTTTGAAAGTCACAATAAAAGATTCTTGTTCCCATGAAGTGCTTATGAAAGAAACAAATGGTATTTTTCCTCCTGAAACCAATGAGGTTTTAAGAAAAGTTCCACTAGGAGGAGCTGGCTATTTCTCTGTGGAGTCAGTGGCATTCCACCTCTGAGATAGTCTAATCAAAAACACAGACCTGAAATTTGCAGATAATTTCAAACAAACCTCAATTGTAAACAAAACCTGGGTCTAAGGAATTGGAGGAGGCAACTTCAATCCAGGTGCAGAGTATGTATATATACTCTTCAGATGACTTCACAAAGAATTAAGGAAATTGAATCTAGCAGATAACTCTGGGGATTTACTAGGCTCAATTATCCCACCCAAGTCCCCAGCAATGGGGGGAGAGGAGCTATTCTCTGGACTTGGCTTCAAAGTAAAAGCATCCCTTCACCACAGCGCTTGCCTTCGAGGCTGCTGAGACAGAAATCTCTGACCTTATTCTCCATCAGAGCACCAAGGAGCCATCATTCGGACTCGAAAAATACCAGCCTTCCCTCATGCATTCTATTACAATGATTACTTCCTTTCCTTGCATTTCTTGTCCTCACTTCACTTACTTGACAGTAAGACTGTTGGGTTTTGGTTAGACCAGTTAGAAAGTGAGCTGAGGAACACATTAGTTATTAAAATATTAGGAATCTTCTTCTTGCCTTGTGACTTGGCTCCAAGTTATTTCTACCTCTTTCTTTCCTTGATTCCACAGGTAATTTATTACTACCTAAACAAAAACAAGGAAACCCATACATTTATTAGGAGCCTATTTTATGACAAGAGCTCTGAAAATCACTGCAAATAAAAAGATGACAGTGTTCCCCACTCTCAAGCAACTTACGGCTAATGAGGAAATTGGGACCCATACACAGATTACACTGTGGGAAGGGCTGGGAGAGAAGGAAACACAGGGGGCTGCAGGGAGCATGAGGAAGGGGCACCAGCCCGGCATGGAGGTGTCAGAGGTCCCAGAGAGAAACCACCCTGAGCTAAGCAAGTCAGGAAGCATGAGCAGGAGTGAGCTAAAGATATCAAAATCAAATGCAGGGTGCTTGCTGCAACCAACAGCAACAGTTAAGTTACCATTTGACCCATGGTTCTCAAACTTAAAAACTGTTGAGGGCTCCCAGTATTATCTAAAGTCATTTTTCTTGTTAGTTAAATATTAACAAACATAAACCAGTAAAACCTTTATGCTTGTAACTCTTATACAACCACAAAATAAAAAACATACAAATTAAATACCAACAAATCTACAAAATGAGTAAAATTTTAATTGACAAAATTAATTCAGCGTGATCAATGATGCAGTCACTGAAACTCACTTTGGACTAACCATGTAGGGCTTGGTACTGACAGGCAGGTTCTGTTGACTGGCCAGTACTAACACATGCAGGGAGACAGCTTAATTCACGCATCACTTTGCTCCTCAGAACCACTGTGCAATGGCAATCTCTTAGCTCAAACACATTATTTACATTTTCACCTCTGTTCTTTTATAGTATCTCCCTATATTTAAAGTAGTGCTCCTTGGCACCCGTACAAACACAACTCCAGGCACTGAAATTTTAAGACATTCTTTAGTTAGAATTGCAGGCATTTAGGTGTGTGGAATCATGAATTTTTTTTAAATTACCACCAAAACGAAAAATAGAAGGTGAAACCTTTGTAGAGAACCATAGCATCCTAATAAATCCCACCTGCCTAATCCCCCTCATCTTTTGGGGCCTGCAAGCCTCAGATGGAGTTTAAATAACTATACACTATGGGTCACTGAGCTCACATAGGAAGCGTTCTTGTGGTTAGCTTTCAGTACTACGTAAAACCAAATATCTTTCTTTCCTTTAAACTCTCTGCCCACGTGACTTCCAGTTAAGCTGGCACAGTAAATTCACTCTTTGATGGATTCTCTTTACTCCAAACATACAGCAATGAGAGGGGAAACAGAAAAAGAAAAAAGGAAGAGGATGCAGGCAAGCACACACAAAATAAACAAACATTTCTATGAAATCGATACGGGACAGAAGCAACAAACAGGCAAGGCCCTGAGGACAAAAACGTGAGCAGCCAGCCCCTCCTATGCTAGGGTACAAAAACAGGCAATGAAACTGTAGGTTTGGGTCTTAGAAGGGTTGAGGGCTAAATAGAGGCACAAACAACAGAGTGAGAAACTAGCACCCTTACTGGAAGGTGGGATGGAAGGTGCTGACTGGAGCCCTACCCCTCCATGCCTGAAGGAAGGCTCGCAGCATCCTTGCCTCCTATGGAGTGGCGGTCTAGGGAGGATGGAGGACACCCATCAGGCAGGACCAGGCACTGCGTGAAGCAGCCTGTGAATGCCCAGGTAACTAGGCCCCCACTGTGAAAGCTGGTTCTGCACCCAGGCTCCATGGAAGCCAGATAGAGACAAGCAGAATGAGGCTACACAGGGGAGAGTGTGCAGAGAGGGAGAAAGAGAGGCGAAAAATGACTGAATGAGTGAAAAGTTTTTAAAACCTCATTCAAAACATGTCACTTAACCAAAGTTCTAACGTACATGAAGAAATAAATGCAACTAACAATATTAGACATTAGATCACAAATTCACTTCAGATGAAGTTAATCAGTCCAACAAATAGGTATATTTAGATGCTAAAAAATCCTAACAAAGTATACTTAAGATACTAAAATAATTCCAACAAAATATATTTAAGGTGATTTTTAAAAAACCAACAAAAATCAGTATATTTAGGGTGCTTTTTTAAAAAGCTAATTAAAAAATAAGGAAGTAGAAATTGAAAAGGCAGAATTAAAAGATGGCTAAAAAAACTCAACTGCAAAGTATGTAAATCAGGACTATGGTCATTAAAACCTAAAACCTCAGGGCACAAGATACTAGACAGTAGACTGGAGAGGAAGCACTCTGTCTTGACAAAACACACTGCACATCACTGGATCTGCAGCAGCACAGCTCAGGAGCCCAGCTGCTGGCCCCACAGCCTGGCCTCACTCGGACCTGGCTGGTAGCCTTTCGACATCACAGGTGACTGAATGGGTCAGATCAGCACATCCAGGCTGTGAGTCCCACTAGCATTTTGCCTCTCCCCTACCAGTTGGTGGATATAGGTGAAGCAACTTTCGTTTTATACAACCCCTACAAAAACTTGATGAAAAAGCAGACCCTGAAATGCTTCAGGCAACAGATTTGTCCTCCTTGTAATAGATAACTCACTCTGGATTTAAATTTATCTTCTTTGCCCACCACACTTCTCCAGCATCACCAAATGTGGACTTGACTGGATTCCTTATTCACCATCATGGTATCACAACCAACTTCGGACCAAGGAACTCATTATATAGCAAAAGGAATAAAGCAATGGGCTCCTGCCAAAAGGGTCTGTTGTCAACTAAGTTACTACTAGCTGCTGCATGAACTCGATGGCTCTCACCTGTATTCCTTCATCACTTCCAAATTTCTCTACTACATATTTATTTCATTCTACTGCATCTTCTCTGAAGCTTAAACAGGAAACAAACATTAACATAAAGGAAAACATAAACAAGAATGATACCCTGAGTTATGTGGAAAGGAACTTTGATTTGAGGAATCACGGATGAATAACAATAAAAAAATCTTGGAAAACTGGTAACAATACACATCATAATTGTTTGGATAAAGAGTCACATTTTTTTTTTCTTTAAAAGGTTAGAAAACCTCTCACTTAGGTTCCCCTGGAAAGCAGAGCTCAGACAGTCTAGAGAAGGTAAAGACCCTAATTCACCCCCTCATTTCCAAAGACAGAAAGCCTCTCACTAGACCAGCCATGTGATGCCCTCCAGGTGTGTGCCTGGCAGCTATGAAAGGGGACCGACAGGACACAGGCCCTGGAACCAGCCGCTGTGCTCTCAGAACCTCTCCAAAGCCGATGCTATGCTATGGCACAAGAGCACCACCTACTGAGTTCCAAGGGACAATTTAGTCCATTTATTGAAAAATGGCTCAGTAAAATATGACTGTGGAGGGATGAACTCTATATCATTTCAATCTAGTTGGCTGTGTCTCTTTCTCTTTTAAAACTAGAACCCTTGCCAAGACTCCTGAAAAAGAAGCAGCATGCCTTCTTATTCTCCCATTTTCACTTTAATTACCACAGTAAAATGAATCTCTCTCTTCCTATCAAGCTTTGGCTATCTTAATGAATACTGCCATTTCTAGATCCCTCTTCCCCTACCTGTTTTCCAAAGGGCAGAGAAAACCTCTAGGGGAGTAGTAGTCCTACAGGGTCTGGGAAGGATGTATGTAAAGTCAGTCATTCGGTCAAATTTTAAACCCTATGAGGCACAGTGCTGAGATGGGGGAATTGTTTTTACAAACTCATTGAAAGATGATTACAATAGTCCCCTTCTCCTTGAGGAGCTTAAGATGAGCATAGAGGTTCTAAACCAGCAAAGCTGGAGATCAGATGATCTATTAATAAAATTGAATACAGAAGAAAATACGTAGGTGTAAGAAAAGATGATTTATGGGATAAGTAACATTGGGGAGAGCTGATTGCTTCTGCTGTGCTGTGTATTAAACATATAGAATACAACTGAAGGCAAAGAGCGGGTTCTTTCTGGAGCCCTTCATGCCTTACATGAAGCCCTTAGGTACTGCCAAGTACAGTTCAAGTGACACAGACTCACTCGAACAATTCACATACATTCCAGCCTGGTTATCATGTAGCTTTGCTATGTTTTATTGGCCTGAGAGGGACACTCTGGGAACCATTATATGTCAACCTCTCCCATGCCTTAGTCATGATTAAAAAGCTGCAGCTTTTGTTTATGCTAACATCTGCACCAGTACTAGTCCTCTCATCCAGTACCGGTCAGGGACCCATCTCAGCGAGAGCACTTGCAGGCCAACATGAGAGGGGAGCCTGGACAAAGCACCCACCCGGAGAAACGGCAAGCACTCCAGAGATCAGCCACCTGAGAACTGTGAGAGTGCACATTTATTACTTTGGAAATCACAAAAACTTCAAAACAGCAAATGTGTCTATACTCTGTTTCAATTATTTCACATAAAAATAAGATACTTCAGAAAAATTCCAATCCTGATTCTCTAGTGCATAAACTGCTGTGCTAAATGTGCAGTTCATACTCTACTAATGCCGCATGGCAAGGCAAGGAGCAGGCGGCAGTCACAGGGAGGATAAATCCAATTAAGTACGAAAACCTCCAGAAGGGGATCTGCTGAAAAAGAATGAGGTGATACATGGACAAATTCTAAGATAAAGGGCAACCTAGGTATTTAACATATTTAACATAGGTAAAGTAGAAAAAATCCAACCTGGGGATTCAGAGGTCCATAGGATTTTTTTAAAACATAATATTGAGATTTAGTTGACTAATATGAAATGCCATAATGTTAGAATACACTAACAGGGGTCTAGCAAAAATTTCATAATCCTGCTTGATTTGGCCCAATTGTGGACTTCACTAGAATGTTAGGTGTAGTGGAGAGGAGCAGTCACCTCTCCAGCATCCATTCTCCACCCTCCCCCTTCTTAAAGAGACTGGAAACTTCCCAGGCAGCATATTTGAGTGGGATAAGAATGGGCTCTAATTAGGTTAAAGCAGTGCTCATCAGCCAAGGACAGTCTTGCCCCAGAGGGGACTCTTGACAATATTTGAAGACATTTTTGGTTGTCACAGCTGGGAGAAGGATGTCACTGGCACCCAGTGGGCAGAAGCCAGGAACACCGCTGAACATCTACCATGCACAGGACAGTCTCCCACAACAAAGAATTAGCAGCCCAAATGTCACCACCTCATTCCCACACTAGCACATGGGACCTGTGATTACTACTTTACATGGCAAAGGAATGACTATTACCTTGTACAACAACTACTACAAAGTGGTAACGTTCAGGATCCTGAGAGAAGTAGCTTGTCCTGGAATATCAAGGTAGGGTAGGCCACATGCATCCTTATGACAGAGGCAGAGGGAGTTGGAGACAGACACAGATGAGGCAGCAACATGAAGACAGAAGCAAACATTGGAGGAATGCGGCCACAAGCCCAGGAATGCCATGCTGGCCGCCAGAAGTGAGAGGAAGGTGTCCCCAGAGGGAATGTGGCCATGTCAGTTTTCACACTTTTGGCCTCCAGAACTGCAACAAGATATGATTCTGTTCTCTTGATCCAACAAGTTTGTAGCAATTTGCTATAACAGCTTCGGGAAACTAATATCGCATCCTGCAAGGAGGTGTATGAATTGCAAATTACAAAAAGGGAAGCAAAGTTACATCTTGCTTTTTTTTTTTTTTTTTTTTTTTTTTTTTAATCTAAAGATCCCCTTCTACCGATATACCAAAGGTTTCCACATTAGGAGTTTCTTCTACTGTCAAAATCCCCAAGGAAAAATATTATTAAGCACTTTTGCTGCTGAATGCACACCTTAAAAGTTCATCACCTGACTCACTAACCACCTTCCAAAGAACGGCTCTTTCCCTCTTCCTTCAATCCCATCAAGCCTCTTCTTGTTTTTTTTTTTTTTTTTTTTTTTTGAGATGGAGTCGCGCTCTGTCGCCCAGGCTGGAGTGCAGTGGCACGATCCTGGCTCACTGCAAGCTCAACCTCCCAGGTTCATGCCATTCTCCTGCCTCAGCTTCCCAAGTAGCTGGGACTACAGGTGCCCGCCACCACGCCTGGCTAAATTTTTTTGTATTTTTAGTAGATACGGGGTTTCACCATGTTAGCCAGGATGGTCTCGATCTCCTGACCTCGTGATTCAACTGCCTTGGCCTCCCAAAGTGCTGGGATTATAGGCACAAGCCACCGCGCCTGACCCTGCCTCCTCTTTTTTATTGAGGCAACAAAGCATCATTTTAAAACATTTTATGTACCAACTACATTTATTTAATTTTGGATTATTTACTGATAAAAAGTTTTCATTGCTCAATGATGTATTTTTCTATTTGTAGAAAGTATTTGGACATCTTAGGTTGGGATGGAACACATCAAAACTTTTACCACCAAAATTAACATAAGTTAGCCGACTGCAGTGGCTCACACCTGTAATCCCAGCACTTTGGGAGGCCAAGCGGGTGGATCACTTGAGGCCAGGAACTCGAGACCAGCCTGGCCAACACAGTGAAACCCTGTCACTACTAAAAATAGAAAAAATTAGTTGGGCGTGGTGTCATATGTCTGTAATCCCAGCTACTCGGGAGGCTGCAGCGAGAATTGCTTGAACCCAAGACGTGGAGGTTGCAGTGAGCTAGGAGATCACGCCACTGCCCTCCAGCCTGGGTAACAGAGTAAGACTCTGTCTCAAAAAACAAAAACAAAACAACAACAACAAAATTAACAGAAGTAATTTTTCATTTTCTAGCTTTTCACTTACTGGCAGGATTCTTAGAATTAACATCATTAAGTGAGGGATAGGCATATTTATTTCATCTATAGCAAATGCCTGGGAAGTAGCTTGGTTTCTTCACCCTCTTTATTCACACCTTGCTTTGCGGGAGTTACCAGCTAGAAATCGGTGATCAGCATAACCCTTCACTGCCCAGCAAAGGTGTGGGGGTAGGGGTACAGAGAGATGAAGAACCTTACAGAGACCATCCATTCAGTTAGAACCCCAACAAGAACAGAACCCACATCCCCTGGCACCTAGACTAATACTCTACCTGAGGTTATATGAAGGAATTAAGGACAAATGTGATCAATAAAGAAGCAGAAAACAGCAGAATGTTTTTCTTTTTGAGAAAAGATGAAATGACGTAGGCATTCTTTAGCCTAGACGAGGGAAGGGTGGTGAATGAGTCACTAAATGTCTACCCGTGAGGAAGACATTGACTGACTGAAGGGTACCCCAACATGTAGTTATTTTGCACTGATTATCAACTTTGGTTTTCTTTTGTGTGTCTCACAACCCAAAGAGTCTTTAGGACTTTAGTTACATAAGACTCTATTGCACTAGATTCTGCTGGCACTGCATTTCAGCCCTATAACAGAAATCCACTCAACTAGCACAAGTCAAATGGGGGAAGAGGTGTTATGAAAAGGCTATGATCAAAGATCTCATGAACAACACCCAAGGAAAGAAAAGGTTTAGCTGGTCCAAATAGGAAGTGGAACTAGAAGCTCCTGCCACCACAACTCAGGGTGTCCACATGTCTGCTCCGTTCAAGGGCATCTCTCTTTACACTAGCTGCCTCTGCTGTCTCTGCCATCTGTGGCTTTTTTTGTTCCCCCCCAGCTTGCACGTCTTTTATGCTGTAGTTCAGAACGTGGTCACAATTCTATACGAAATTTCAGCCCAAGAACTAACCATTATCTGATCAGCTCAGTATCTCAAGGTCCCCATTCTCAGGGAAGAGGATGTGATTGGCCCAATCCAGCCAATAGAGCCTTTAGATAGTTTTCTATGGGGTCAGTTGCTCATCCCACAAAGATTGGTGGTCGATGAGTACTACTGTCTGGGCAGACACTTCAAAACAGGGTATAGCAAAGAGGAAATGATTGGCATACGCACAGAGGAACTCAAGAGTGATACAGCTCTTTTGGTTAAGGCTACCCAGAAAGATTGTATCACTTTAGAATTTGTGATCTTTGGACGAAGTGGTTGTAATTTGTAAATAGAGAGTAGGAACCATTTTAATTTTTTATTTTTTTATTATACTTTAAGTTCTGGGATACATGTGCAGAACGTGCAGATTTGTTACATAGGTATACACACGCCATGGTGGTTTGCTGCACCAATCAACCTGTCATCTACATTAGGTATTTCTTCTAACGGTATCCCTCCCCCAATCCCTCACCCCCTGACAGACCCCGATGTGTGATGTTCCCCTCTCTGTGTCCATGTGTTCTCATTGTTCAACTCCCATTTATGAGTGAGAACATGCGGTGTTTGGTTTTCTGTTCCTGTATTAGTTTGCTGAGAATGATCATTTCCAGCTTTATCCATGTCCCTGCAAAGGACATGAACTCACCCTTTTTTATGGCTGCATAGTATTCCATGATGTATACGTGCCACATTTTCTTTATCCAGTCTATCATTGAATGGGCATTTGGGTGGGTTCCAAGTCTTTGCTATTGTGAACAGTGCCGCAATAAACATATATTTGCATGTGTCTTTATAGTAGAATGATTTATAATCCTTTGGGTATATACCCAGTAATGGAATTGCTGGGTCAAATGGTATTTCTGGTTCTAGATCCTTCAGGAATCTCCACACTGTCTTCCACAATGATTGAAGTAATTTACACTCCCACCAACAGTGTAAAAGCAAGGAACCATTTTTAAATTTCATTCTAGCTCCAGTGTCTAGAGCAAAACCTTACTACTTTGGGCTTGTACTGCCAGAAATTTATCATTTGTCCAGAAGTGTCTCCAAATTAACAGACCATCAAGGACATCTCAAAAAATGAAATGGACTGATACACAGTATGGGCACTGACTTGCCATTATTTGGGGAAGGGAAAGGAGGAAAGGGATAAGGGGAGGATACCTGCAGTCCCTACATAAGTAGGAATTCTCTGAACTATGTATGATACAAGTTCAGCACAGGACTGGAATTAGAACTAGCTCCTCAAGTAATTTTTAAAAATAAAAACAGGCCAGGCGTGGTGGCTCATGCTTGTAATCCCAGCACTTTGGGATTGCAAAGGCTGAGGTAGGAGGATTGCTTGAACCCAGGAGTTTGAGACCAGCTTAGGCAACATACCAAGACTCTGTCTCTACAAAAAAAAAAAAAAAAGAAAGAAAGAAAAATAAATTAGGCAGGCATGGTTGTGTGTACCTGTACTCCTAGATACTCAGGAGGCTGTGGCAGGAAGATCACCTCAGCCTAGGAGGTAGACGTTGCAGTGAGCTATGATTGTGCCACCGCACTCCTGCCTGGATAACAGAGCAAGACCCTATCTCAAAAAAATAAACAAACAAAAAATAAAATAAAATAAAAACAGAAATGCCACTGGGGTAGAGGAGAGGGGAGAGGGAAGAGTGAATAGGCAGAACACAGAGGATTTGTAGGGCCATAAAACTATTCTGTATGATACTATAATGGTGGACACATGTATATCTGTCCAAACCCATAGAATATACAACACCAAGAGTAAACTCTAATGTTAACTATGGACTTTAGGTGATAATGATGTATCAATGCATGTTCATCAATTTTAACAAATGTACCACTCTGGTGGGGGATGTTGACAGTAGAGGGATGTTGTGCATGTGGGGGAATGGGGTATAGAGGAAATCTCTGTACTTTCTGCTCAATTTTGCTGTGAACCTAAAACTGCTCTAAAAAATAGTCTATTAAAATCAACAACAACTACAAGCCTTGGTGGCAGGAATAGGAGGAAGTACAGCCAAACAAAACCCAAACCTAGCTAGGTGGTGCATGCCTGTAATCCCAGCTGCTCAGGAGGCTAAGGCGGGAGGATGGCTTGAGCTCAGGAGTTCAAATCCAGCCTGGGCAACTCCGCAAGACCTCAGTTCTAAAAAGAAAAAAAAAAAAGAACGCAAACCTACTCTATACACTCTGAGCATAAGGATCATAAATAGCAGGAGCAGAGAGAGAAGGCAAGAGTGGATCTCAGTTACACCTGGCAGGAGCCACGGCACTCACACCCTGTCTAATAAAATTAATCAGTTCCCTGAATTACAATTTCACTAAAATCAGACAGCCAGATGCTTGGTTTCTCCAGACAGTGAGAAAAGTTCCTATTCCTTGTACTATGAGGTATTATCTGCTTCCAAGTCTAGTGTTTGAACTCTCCAACCACCAGGAAACTAAATACAAAAGCTCTTCTTGGGTATCCTCCTAACTCAACCACCAGGATGAATGAATTTTCAACGTCAACTAATAGTTTCATATGGGAGACTGCCTCTCATATTCAAGACACGAAGTTTCTTAGTTGCTGAGTTTGTTCTTAAATATATTTTCACCCTGACTTAGACTGCAGAATATCCTAACAGTACCTCTGGTTTCTTGCGTTAATTCAATGGGCCAACTTTTCTCCAACCCCTTCCTCTAAATAACAGATAATCCTTTTCTGGTCACAGGGAGCTTGGTCTTTCTCTGTCCCTTGCCTACCACATCTTCAAGACCACTTATTTAGGGGCAGGGCAATCTCAAGTAACAGCATGATTATTTCTATGTATACCTAACCTAAGCCTTCATAAAGTGCTACTACTCATTCCTTGTCATACCCCAAGAACTATATTTGGTCTGGCAATCCTCAGAAGGTTTTACCACATTGATCTGCGTAGGATCTCAAGAACGACAACAACAAAAATCAAAGAAAGAGTATGAGTACTTTTGCCTACTAATTGTTGTTAAAGATCTGAGACATTTTCCATGAGCTTAAAAAGCATAATTATCGGTTCATCAACCAGTACAAAGTTACAGTTAGACAGGAGGAAAAAGTTCTTGTATTCTATTGTACAGTAGGTTGACTATAGTTAACCCTTTTCCCATTTGCCCAGAGAATACTCGTCCACAGTACATGCGGCTGCAGCATCTACTCTGAGATAACTTTGCTCGCTTTTACTACTATTTTCGCAAGCTCTAGTACATTGAATTTGGAAACAAAAAACATCATTCTATGTATAACATTCTGTTTTTAGCATTGGTATTTCCATTTACAAAATACAGTAATTCTCAATTGCTGAAAATATCAAATCCTAGAAAATGCAGCATTCCTATGCATGATGGTACCATTGTTCTTCAACAGTTATTGGCCAAAGATCCATTTCAATTCAATTTTTCTGAAATAGACGATTCTGATGATTCAGACAATTCTGATGTTAGTTCTGTTTAGAAATAACTCCAAAAACAGTTTTTATATTTTATTTTCACATTGAAAATCAGTCAGATTTGCTTCAGCCTCAAAGAGCACGTTTATGTAAAATTAAATGAGCACTGGGTAGTGAGCTGCACCTTTTTTCCTAAATTGGAAAAGGGTTAAACATAATGTATGCATATTTCAAAATAACTAGAAGTGAGGATTTTGAAAGTTCTCACCACAAAGAAACAATGTTTCAGATGACGGCTATGCTAATCATCCTAATTTGATCAGTACATAATATATATATGTGTTGAAACATCACATTGCACCCTATAAATATGCACATTACATGCCAATTAAAAATAAAATAATTTTTAAAAATAAACATATAAACTCCCCAAATTTATTGACACTTGGGAACATCAACAAACTCCAAATAAGATAAATGCAATGAGAGCCACAAACAAAAACACTGTAGTGAAAATGCTGAAAGTCAAGGACAAGGAGAAAGTTTTAAAAGCAGAAACAGAAAAATAGCCCATTACTTACAAGGGAACCCCAATAAGATTAACAGGTGACTTCTCAGCAGAAACAAAAGATCCCAGAAAAACACGGGAAAACATATTCAAAGTGCTCAAAAGAAAAAGTTGTCAACCAAGAATCCCATATCCCCCAAAACTACCTTTCCGAAATAAAGACTTTCCCAGATAAACAAAAACTGAATTTGTTGCTAGAAAACCCACTTTGCAAAAAAAAGGGAATTAATACCAGAAGGTAATTTGAATCCACACAATAAAAGAACACTGATAAGTTAATTATGTAATTATAAATGCACATTTCTTCTCTCTTATTCTCATAACTGACATAAAAATGAATTGCATAAAATGATAAGTACATACTGTACTGCTGGGCCTATAACATATAGACAGGAATAAGATATGTAAATATATTTGCCAAACACAGTGCAAATGAGTTAAACAGCCAAGTTGTATTGGGCTAAGGAAATAACTACACATGTTAAAGTAATAATGAAAACATTGTTGAATTCATAACATTGAGAGGTAATATGTATAACAATAATGCCACAAAAAAAGGAAGAGAAGGGAATAAAGCTATGCAGATGATCCATAACTTATGATGGTTAGACTTACAATTTTTTTCACTTTACAATGATGTGAAAGTGATACACAGTCAGTAGAAGCCATACTTCAAATTTTGAATTTTGCTCTTTTCCCAGGCTACTGATATGTGATACCATAACTACTGATAAAACAACTAGAAAAGATCGAGAAAATAGAACACTTGAATAACACTATAACCAAGTAGACCTAACAGACATCTATAGAACTCTCCACCCAACAACAGAACATACATTCTTCTCAAGTATGCTTTTCTCACAATGCTGGGCAGTGACAGCAAGCCACAGCTCCCAGTCAGCCCAGCAATCACGGGTAAACAAGCAACCCTCTACAGTGCACGGTGTCGCTAAGCAATGATGTGCAGTACATTAGGTGTATTAAGTGAATTTCTGACTTTCAATATTTTCAACTTATGATGCTATAACTCCATCATAAGTTGAGAATCATAGGTATAGGACATAAGTCAAAAATCATATGTATAGGAGTAACATTAATTATCACGGTAATTAAGCGAGCATAAGTCTGAAGCTTATTCTATGGCAAACTCTAGAGTAACCACTAAAAAAAAATTCAAAAATAATAGTGAAAACATCATTAAAGAAATTAAAATGCAACATTATGAAATATTCACTTACGGGCATGAATCACGACTCATGCCTGTAATCCCAGCACTTTGAGAGGCCAAGACAGAAGGATCACTTGAGCCCAGGAGTTTGAGACCAGCCTGGGCAACAAAAAATCTCTACAAAAACTCAAAAAATTGGCTGGGTATGCTGGCTTACACCTGTAATCCCAGAACTCTGGGAGGTGAAGGCAAGCAGATCACTTGAGGCCAGGACTTAGAGACTAGCCTGGCCAACATGGTGAAACCCCCCATCTCTACAAAAACTAGCTGGGCATGGTGGTGCATGCTTGTAGTCCTAACCACTCAGGAGGCTGAAGCATGAGAACAGCTTGAGCCCAGAAGACAGAGGTTGCAGTGGGCCGAGATCACACCACTGCACTCCAGCCTGGGTGACAGACCAATACTCTGTCTCAAGAAAAAAAAAAAAAATCATAAATAGAAAAATTAGCCAGGTGTGGTGGAGCATGCCTGTGATCCCAGTTTTATGGGCAGCAAAGGAAGGAGAATCACTTGAGCCCAGAGGTCAAGGGTGGCAGTGAGCCATGTCCGTGCCACTGCACTCCAGCCTGGGCAAGAGAGTGAGACCCTGTCTAAAAAAAAAAAAAATAGACAATACTTACTTAAAAGAGCATAATAAAAGGAGAAACAGAGAAACAGAGTTACAAAAAAAAAGACAAGAGATATACAGAAAACAAAAGTAAAAGTTTAGACATAAAGCCAACTATGTCAATAATATCATGGATGTGAGTGGAATAAACAATCCCATCAGGCCGGACACAGTGGCTCATACCTGTAATCCCAGCACTTTGGGAGGCCAAGGTGGGTGGATCACTTGAGGTCAAGAGTTCAAGACCAGCCTGGCTAACATAGTGAAACGCTGTCTTTACTAAAAATACAAAAATTAGCTGGCTGTGGTGGTGGGTGCCTGTAATCCCAGCTACTCGGGTGGGTGAGGCAGGAGAATCGCTTGAACCTGAAAGGTGGAGGTTGCAGTGAGCGGAGATCGCGCCATTGCACTCCAGCCTGAGTGGCAGATCAAGACTCTGTCTCAAAAAAAAAAAAAAAAAAAAAAATTCCCTTCAAAAGACAAAAGATTGTCAGACTTTAAGAAAACATGATCTAACTATATGCTGTCTATAGAAGACACACTTTAGAGTGAAAAATACAAACAGATTGGAAGTAAAAGGATATAAAAGATATGTCATGCAAACATACAAAAACAAGAAACTTAATTGTGGCTATACTGATATTAAAAAAACGAATTTTAAAACAAAAAGTTATTAGAGATGGAGAGGGACATTTTGTTAATGATAAAAGGGTCAATCCATCAGGAAGATATGCCATTATAAACATACACAACTAAGGACCAAAATTCATGAAGCAAAAATTGACAGAAACAAAGGGAGAAACAGACAATTGAATATTAATAGCTGGAGACTTCAAACTGTCATTTTCAGTGGTAGATAAAACAACTAGAAAGAAGATCAATAAGAAAACAGAACACTTGAATAACACTATAAACCAACTAGATCTAACTTACATCTATAGAACTCTCCACCCAATAGTATATACATTTTTCTCAAGATCACATGGAATATTCTCCTAAACAGATCATATGCTAGGCCATAAAATGAGTCTTCATATATTTAAAAGAACATTAGTAATATAACAAATGTGCTCTGATCACAAAAAAATAAATTAAAAATAAATGCAGGAAGTTTCAAAGGAAATTCACAAATGTGGAAACTGAACAAGGCACTACTAAATAACCAGTGGGCCCAAAGGAGGAAAAACATGCTTTGGGACAAAGATAAGCTTCCAGTAACTGATCCTAAAGAGAGGATCATAGAAAAGCTGCCTGACAGGAATTCAAAATACCTGTTTTAAGGAAATTTGGCTAACTTCAATAAAGTAGAGAAAAGCAATTCAGAAATTCATCAGAGAAATTTAACAGAGAGATTGAAATAATTTTAAAAAATCAAACAGAAATCCGGGAGCTAAAAACTACAACGAACAAAATAAAAAATCCAACAGAAAGCATCAATAGCAGAATTGTTCAATTAGAGGAGTATCAGTGAATTCAAAGACAGGTTAATTGAAAATACGTAACTAAAGGTGAAAAAGGAAAAAGGAATGAAGTTACAGGATTTATGGGTAACATCTAAAGAGCAACTACGTGGGTCACTGGTGTTCAAGGGGGAACCTTGAAAAAGAGAAAGTAGTAGAAAGCTTATTAAAGAAATAATAACAACGTATTTCAAACCTGGAGAAAGCTATAGCTATCCACGTACAGGAAGATCAAGGGTATCCAATCAGATTTAATCCAAATAACACTACCCCACAACATATTATAATCAAAATGTCAAAGATCAAGCACAAAGAGAGGATCCTGAAAGGAGCAAGAGAAAAGAAGCAAATAATTTATAAGGGAGTACTAATATGCCTAACAAGAGACCTTTAAGCAGAAAACATCGTCCTGAAGAAATTCAAAGTCCTAAAGAAAAAAAAATTAAAACTATCAACCAGGAATATTATACCTACTAAAGCTGTACTTCAGAAATGAAGAAAAGAATAAAGACGTCTGGACAAACAAAAGCTGATGGAATTCATCAGCACCGGACCTGTCTTATAAGCAATGCTAAAGGGAGTTCTTCAAGATGAAAGAAAAGGATAGTAATAAGTAACACAAAAAACATCTGAAAGTACATAACTCACTGGTAAAAGCAAGTACACAGTCAAATTCTGAAGACTCTAATAATGTAATGGTGGCATGTAAATCACATATTTTTTTATGAAGGTTAAGACAACACAATTAATAATAATAGCTACAATAATTTGTTAGGGGACATGCAATATAAAAAGATAAAAATTTTGACACCAAAAACTCAAAATGGGGGAGTGGAGTTAAACAGTATTTTCTTTTCAATCAAAGTTAAGTTGCTATCACTGTAAAAAACTATAAGGCATACTTTTATAAGCCCCATGGTAACCACAAAGCAAAAGCCTATAATAGATACACTAAAAATAAAAAGCAAAGAATCAAAATATACTACTAGCAAAAATCACTTAACCTCAAAGGAAGAAAGAGAGAAAGAAAAAAATCTACAAAACTAGAAAAAAATTAATAAAATGACAGTAGTAAATCCTTACCTATCAATAATTACTTTGAATGTAAATGGATTAAATTATCCAATTAAAAGACACAGAGTAGCTAAATGGATTAAAAAAACAAAACAAAACAAGACCCAACTATATACTGCCTACAAAAGACTTGCCTCACCTATAAGGATACACATAGACTGAAAGTAAATAAACGGAAAAAGATACTTCACACAAATGGAAACCAAAACAGGAGTGGCTATACTTACATCAGATATAATAGACTTTAAGTCAAAATCTGTAGAGACAAAGAAGGTCACTACATTAATATATGATAATGGGGTTGATCAATTCAGCAAAAGGATATGTTATATATTTAGGTGCTCTGATGTTGGGTAAATGTATATGCACCCAATGTCAGAGCACCTAAATACATAAAGCCAATATTAATAGATCTCAAGAAAAAGACAGATTGTAACACAATACTAGTAGAAGAGTTTAACACCCCATTTTCAGCAACGGACAGATCATTTAGACAGAAGGTCAACAAAGAAACATCAGATATGAACTGTACCCTAGACCAAATGGACCTAACAAACATTTACAGAACATTCTACCCAACAGGTACAGAATACACATTCTTCTCAACTGCACATCAATCATTTTCCAGGATAAATCATATGTTAGGCCACAAAATAAGTCTTTTAAATTTAAGAATATCAAAATCTTGTCAAGTATCTTTTCTGACCACAATGGTATAAAACTAGAAATCAATAGAAGGGGAAACCTTGAAAACTTTACAAATACATAGAAATTAAACAACATGCTCCTAAACAATGAGTTAATGAATAAATTTAAAGAGAAATTTAAAAATTTCCTGAGACAAATGAAAATGGAAACATAACATACCAAATCCTATGGGAGAGAGCAAAAACAATTCTAAGAGGGAAGTTTATAGCAATAAATGCCAACTCTCAAAAATAACCCCAAAGCCCAAACTTTGAGAATGATCTATTAAATGCAAATACCCTGAGAAAGGATATCCCTTTTATTAAACACTAATTAATATGTTATGAGAAACTCGTTTTGTTGTTGTTTTGTTTTAAACAGATGGGTCTTCCTCTGTTGCCCAGACTGGTGTGCAGTGGCACAATCATAGCTCACTACAGCCTCAAACTCGTGGGCTCAAGGGATCCTCTTGCCTCAGCCTCCCCAGGGGCTGGGACTACAGGTGCATGTCACCACACCCAGCTGGACTTGTTGATAGTGAGTAAAGGTTGTTAGGCACCACACCATATCTGGCAATGAAAAAAGGTGAATGAGACAGGTGCCAGTGACAGGCAAAATGAGAAGATGCCAAAGACAAATTCTGCCTAGAGTCAGCTTGGGTTACTCCAAAACATTTAGCCTGCCATTTCTGCAACATTCAGCTTTTCAAGATGGCACACAGGACCAATAAGGCAGTCTCTGCTATTTGTTACAGAGCATTGACCAAATTACTTACTACTCTGTAGCTGTCACCCTGATTGTGAACCCACTCTTCAAAGTTTTGTTTCAAACACTTTCTTTCTCAAAGACCACTTTCTTTATGAAAATACAGGCTTACCCTAAATTTGTACAAACATAAAAGGGTATACTTTACTCACTATGTTCCAATTATAGTATTATATGCAAGCAAATAACTCACTTTACAAAAAATAAAAATTAAATGAATGGTAGCAGCTTAATTATTTCAAGCTGCCAGTAGGCATAAAGTCAAATATTTTCCAAAAACACAAACAGTCACTTATGACTCACCTGTGCCTCTTTCTTTTCATCTAATAAATGTCAGCATAACAGAGTGATTAAGAAGGCTGACTTGGAGGCAGACTGCCGAAGTTTGAATCCCTACTCTGTAACATACTAGCTTTGTGACCTTGGGAAGTTATTTTGCCAGTCTATGCCTCCGTTTCTGTATCTGTAAAATGGGAAAAACCTAGTAGGGTTGCTGTGAATAATAAAATATATTAATTACACAGAAAGCACTTAGAATTGTGCCTGGCACATTTTAACACCCATTCAATGTCAGTTATTATCATTCGTTATTGTATTTCTAAGTAGAAACCAATGTCTTTCTCCAAGAGTCCTCTACTAGCTAGAAATAATCTCTCTTGGCAAGCCTAAACACCTGTCGGCAAAACTGTTCACAAAAGTAACGGAGTCAACAGTGAGAATAAGCATTAATGTCCTGAACAGGCTGTGCATCACACAGCCTGAAAGCCCCAGAGTTGTTTATTTTACTATCCCACAAATATTAGAGTCAGAGGTTTCAAGATTTTGCTAGGCCAGTTCCTACTACATTCACAATATGTTAATATGAGATGGATAAGACAGTTTGGTCAGCTGTCAAGTCATGAGTTGTATAAACACTAGTACACAACAAAATGACTGTAAAAGTCGTGTGGTTCCTATTGGTCATATTAAATTATACTTGAAGACTTTTGCTTTTCTAGCTGTAAATAACTGGGAAAAGAGTGTACTTCACAGCAAGACTCCAATTTAAATAAACTGTAAATTTCTCAACATCTTGGAAACTTCGGTTCAGCCTCTTTTTATGTGGAAGACTAAACCCAGTAGAGTTTATAATTTGAAATCCAAACATACCACTAGCATACTGGGTTCTAATCTCAGCTCTGATCCACACAGCACTATTAACAGTATGGCCCAAAATATTTCATTTCCCTCTAAATGAAAAGCACAATGATATGTACCAGTCTTACCAGACAAAAAAAGATTAAATGAGATAAATATCAACAACAAACAGCAGTTGTAGCTGTTAATAAATAACACAGGAACGTATCATTTACTTGAACTCTGAGACTCCTCTCTCTCTCACACACACACACACGCATGCACACACACACACACGCACAGAAACACACACACACACACAGAGAAAAAATAAATCTGAGCCAAGGAATAAGGGAGAAAGCATAAAAAGAAAATAATCTAATGGTTCTTCTAAATAGTGAAAAAAAAATTTTTGATATCTAGAAGAACATGAAGATAAATAAAATGGTATGTTGCCAAAGAGAAGTACTGTGCAAAAAAATCATAGACATGTAATAAATAATATAAAGGAATTGAGAAAGAAATAATTTATTTCTCAGTCAGAACCAAAAGGAAGTCTCTATGTAATTAGGAGCCCTAGGGAGAATATAACTATGATGGAATAAATCTCGCCCAACAGACTTGGCTGAGATAATATTATAAATTATTATAATACTATAAACTAAAGTTAATATCCAAAACAACAAACTGAAAATAGAATGCCATAAATTATATGGAGTTTTACACTTAACATTAGTACAGCTTATGTACTTTTTGTACATCATAATAAAAAAGCAAAAATAACAATGCCAATAATAGGTGTGAATAAACAACATACATATCAAGAAACACGGATTTCTTCTTTCATTCAACAAATATCTACTAAATGCTGACTAAATGAAAAATGACACTACAAGTCAAAAAAGCAGAGTGAAACCGCTTTTGACTATAAAATCAGTGATTAAAAAATACTTCACAGATTGCTTGAGCCCAGGAACTTGAGGCTGCAGTGAGCTATGATTATACCACTGTACTCTAGCCTGGGCAACAGGGCAAGACCCTGCCTTGAAAAAAAAAAAAATTCCCAGTACTGGTAAGAATACAGTTAAACAGCCACTCATATGCAGGTTTCTGGTAATGTAATTGGTCCAAGTTTTCTGAAAGATAATCAGAGAAGTATATCAAAAAATTTTGAATGTGTTTATACCCTTTCACTCATTAATCCACTTCTAGGAATTTAGTGTAAGGAAATAACCAGAGATGTACATGATTCATATAAAAGGATGTTCACTGCATATTTACAATAGTAAAAAACTGCTAACAATCTATATCTCCAACAATAAGCAATGAATTATATAATTTGCAATACAGCCATATGAAGGAACTTAAGCCATTAGTCTAATTTCAGAAAAATATGACTTAATGGTACAGAAAACTGCTTATGTTAGACTTAAATGTAAGACTATAAAACACTATATATAATATGATTGCAATTTTCTTCTATACACACAAACATATACAACCAAAAACTGGAAAGCAAATACCACAATGTTAACAACAGTTTTCTTTGTGTAATGCCAGATTATCTTATTGTACTTTTCATTAATTTATAGATTTCCTATAATAATCAGGTATTATTTTTGTAACCAGTGCAGTCATCTTTGTGGTTAAACACAAAATGCCTTTTCCAAGCCAACTAGGGAAATTCCATTCCCTTGTCAGTGACTGTATCCTAGGCCAATACATGGAGATGTCTGGTGTAGGGGCTTCCAGGAAAGATTTCCTTGCTCCTTACAGGGAAAACAAGAGAAGAATTGTTTTCTTTTGAATACTGTCACGACGGGTATGATTTATTTAATCATTCAATCATTTACCTAAACACACCTACTACGCAGCAGGCACTGTGGCTAATTAAAAGATGTAATTTTTAATCTTTGAAAAATTTTATAGTAGACTGGAAAACACGCAACTGCATGGGGTAGCAGAAATGCAAATAAAAATTCCAATAATAATGTGAAATTGATCTAATGGCAGCACACACACACATAATGTGGGGTCACAAAGATTTCACAAGCCAGAAGAGTCTTGAGGGCTGATTACTGTTCAAGGAAAGAAAAGGGGAGCATCATCAGACCCAGTGTCCAGCCACAGCACCTTCCTGGCATGTGCAAAGGCTCAGAGTTTAGCCAGGCATGGTGGCGGGCACCTGCAGTATTCTTCACAATTTAATTTTTAAAAGGTAATATGAACATATCTTTATAAATCATCTTAAACACTAAATAATTTGCTCCTGAATTCTGTATCTCATTTATATATAAATACATCAACTATACTAAGGTTATTAGAGGAAGTGACTAGCTTCCTCCTTAAGGGAATTTCTCAATCCACCAAAATAATAATTATTATTATTTTATAGCAGCTATCATTTACACAGTGCTTATTCTATGCCAAGGACAATTATAAGCACCGTAAACTTATCTCAGTCCCCACAATCCCACTATACAGGTGTGGAAACTAAGGAAAAGAGAAGTAAATATCTTGCCCAAGGTTACGTATCATGTACGAAATGGAGCCACTCACCAAGAAACATACCATGTGCTCATCCACATCACAAAGCACTGATGACATGTCACAATAGGAAACGAAGTATGAATATGAAAAGTCAGTTTTTTGTTGTTTTTATCCATATCAAAAGCAAAAATTTTCAACAACCTCAACCTAAACTTAAGGAGGAACTATCATTTTTTTCTGAGCATGTGCATTCCTCATTTATGTTCACATTGGTTAATTCCTCCCTCAAGTCTCTCTATCCAACATCATCCATATCAGCAGTCTCCTTCTAAGATCCTCAGTGGATCCTTCCAGCTGTCAGAGGCAATGTCTCTGTCTGCTGTTTATATTTACACATCCAAAGTTTACCCACTCAAACTTCTGTGGGGAAACCACAGACAACGTCTGCCTCTGCCAAAGGATAAAGGGAGAAAAATGCTTTCCACAGAGTTAAAAGAATTCTGTTTGTCAAATCAATCTGATGATGCTAGATGAACTGAACATTTCCATCTGACTACCTTACCACCCGCTATTTAATATGAAATTACATAATTTCCCAAGTGGAAACCATTCAAATTGCTCTTCAAGGAATTAAACTAGAAAATTCTCTTTTTTGTATACCACAAAAAGGCAGGCATGTTCTAGACAGGAGCTGCACAGGGTAGTATTTCTGCAATATTTTTTCCTGAACAAAACTGTATTTCTGTTCTGTCGCATAAAAATTCAAGATACATATCCAAGATAAGGAATTTGGTATGGACTTTTTTTACTACTGCCATATGGTAGTAAAATCAGTTTTTCTAGCTGATAAGGAACTCCTGTTCCCCCAAACTGAATTCATAATTTATCTCAAGAGCTCTGAAATTTTATTTATCAGCAACAGATTCATGATCCCAGTTCTTAATAATCTCTGTACAGAACAAGTACTTCTGACATTAAATTAAAATGTTATAATTTAATATTAATATTAATAAATGGAATAATTATTTCTTTTATCTAAAAACATTCTTGCTTTCTCTAAAACACAGGCTGTTTCAGCAATAATAATTTGTAAAGCAGGATTTTATTTACAATTTCATTATCCAAGTCCATCATGTTTGTTCCATATAACATGATGCCTTTACCAAGACCATACATAGGAGAAAATTAAGCTTGGTATGGCTAGTATAATAACTATTTGTTACAGCAGATCTTAAGAGTTATACATGTCAAAGTATTTTCTTTACCTGCCCAGCTACTTGAAAACCACTAGGCTATTCTTTGAATAGGCTTTGACTGTGACTTAACCTTAGCATGCACTGATGCAAATTCTATTGACAAGCCGTACTTTAATACAAGTGTCCATGGTTTTGTGTTTTACATGGATTCACATGGATTTCTTTTTATTTGTTCTTATAGTTCAACTGAGTCCCAGCACTTGGCTCATGAATTCAGCATGTTTCACTCTGGCCCCTGATGTCTTGGTTACCAAGCTCTTGCCAGGGCAAATTTCCTATGCTCTTCCATCTTGATTAGTTTGTTGATATCTGAATCCAGTGCTTCTATTTGATCAGACATAGGGCATTTCACTTTTTTTTTTTTTTTAAATTTGCAATGACTCTTCTCTTTGTTCACTGTTTCCTGTTTCCTTTAAGAGTCTCATTTCAGACCAGGCTTGGTAGTGCACGCGTGTAACCCCAGTACTTAGGGAGGCTGAGATGGGAGGATCACTTTAGCCCAGGAGTTCTGAGACCAGCCCAGTTAACACAGTGAGATCCCATCTTCACAAAAAAACAGACAAACAAAAATTAGCCAGGTGTGGTGACACACACCAGTAGTCTTAGCTGCTTGGGAGGCTGAGGAGGGAGGGCTGTTTGAGCCCACAAGTTTGAGGCTGTAATGAGCTATGGATCATGCCACTGCACTCCAGCCTAGATAAAAGAGCAAGACCCTGTCTCTAGAAATAATGATAATAATAAGAAGAGTATCATTTCAATCTACTACTTTTATATTTTGTTACACTGTTTTCTACAGTTTTTCAGAGTTACTACATAAGGTTCAGACTTAAAATTTTTTTTCTGCACTTTTAAAATACCTGGTTAGGTAAATAATGCTCAGAAGCACATATAATTCTAAAAAATAGCACTATCTATCTGTCTCCTGCCAGTAACAATATATATAAATTAACAGGTATGATTTTTACACAGTCATGGAGTATTTGCACATCTAGTGGCTGGAGTAAGAACTGAAAAACCACACAACTGAACCTTGAAGAAGTGCACGTGAGTATAGTATATAAAAACCATAGCACAAAAAGGTAGTCATCTTTCACACTTGTATTTCACAGGGGAATAATAATTTCATGTGTCATCATCTACAGGCTTATGATTGGGCTAAAATTCTAAATGATTCTTCTCCACAAAATTAATATAAATTCAAATCATATTAATAAATTCTCTATTGTTCATTCAAATTTTTAAAAATTTGTTTTAGTTTTTAACCATAACTGTATGATATTTTATTGACTGACTGAGACAGGGTCTTGCTCTGTCACCCAGGCTGGAGTACAGTGGTGCTATCATGGCTCACTATAGCCTTGACCTCCAAGGCTCAAAGGATCCTCCTACCTCAGCCTCCCAAATGGCTGAGACTACAGGCACATGCCACCACGTCTGGCTAATCTGATATTATTTTTATTTTTTGTGGAGACAGGGTCTTGCTATGTTGCCCAGGCTGGTCTCGAACTCCTGGGCTCAAGTGATCCTCCCGCCTCAGCCTCCCAAAGTGCTGGGATTATAGACATGATCCATTGTGCCCAGCCACACGTTTTAGAATAGAAATCAGACATGCCTGAGGCTTACGTCTTCTGAAAGACTGATACCAGAAAATTGGTCTTCATGTCATCCAACCTTGCAGTAAACTCTAAAGAATGTTTGGCAATTGTTGTGCATCAGTTAATTCTACCTCCTGAGTAGGCACACATGTCACTGGGTTCCAGAAGAGTAATGTTCAAGCAGTGGAAGGGTGATTGACCAAAACCATATAAAACCCCATTAGAAGTGATAAGGGAGCTTCTCTTGTCATGCAGATCCATCCTTTGGGGAACTCCGGGGCACCTGAGAAATAATACTTCTGTCTGGGATCATATATGCTCCATCTTGATCCACAGATTCCCAAGTCTTTTGCCATTAGGGAAACTGAGGATCTTCCAAGTATAACCAATGATATCTTTCTGTCAGCAATATCACTATTCCATTGTGATCAACACGAACATTAATCCTCAGATCTAAGAAGCCCAATTACTCCCAAAAAGGAGATCTTGAAAAAGTGATTTGAGTAGAAGTAGTTTATTTGGACAGCAAAGGGAATACCATTAAGAAAGTAGAGAAGTGACACAGGGAATCACAGCCAATGAAGGGAGGGTTATTAAGCCAACTACCAGAGAGGGTAGGTAACCAGAGCTCAGTCCAACAAGACTTCTGGAAAATGGGACAAAACACACTCCTCTGAAGCAAAACACACAGTAAAACTGCAGAAACTAAAGGCAAAGAAGAAATCCGAAAAGCAGACAGAGATTATAAAAAGACAAATTACTTTCAAGGGAACACTGCTAAGAATAGGAGGCAAAGACATGAAAAGAAAGTCATAGGCCAATATCCCTGATAAACTTAGGTGCAGAAGTCCTCAACACAACACTAGCAAACAGAATTCAACAACACATGATATATGATCGTGATCATATATCATGATCAAATGAAATTTACCCCTGGGTTGTAAAGGATGATTCAACATATGCCAGTCTATGAAGATGATATACCACATTAACAGAACCAAGAACAAAAATCATATGATCATCTCAATAGATGCAGAAAGAGCATTTGATAAAATTAAACATCTTTTCATGATTAAAAAAAAAACTGTCAACAAATTATGTATAGAAGGAATGTACATCAACAAAAGGCCATCTGTGACAGACCCACAACTAACCATACCGAATGGGGAAAAGTTAAAAGCATTTTCTCTAAAATCAGGAACAATACAAAGAGGTCCACTCTTACCACTTCTATCCAACACAGCACTGGAAATCCTACCCAGAGCAATTAGGTAAGAGAAAGAAAGAAAGGGCATCCAAAATGGAAAGGAGGAAGTTAAACTGTCTATGTTTACAGATGACACAGTACATAGAAAACCCTACAAATTCTACTAAAAAAAACTATTAGAACTAATAAATGAATTCAGTCAAGTTGCAGGATATAAAATCAACAAACGAAAATCATTAGTGTTTCTATACACCAAATATTAATAGCAAACTATCTAAAAAATAAATCAAGAAAGCAATCCCATTTACAATACCTACCAAAAAAAAGAAATAAAATACTTAGGTATAAATTTAACCAAGGAGGTGAAAGATCTCTACAATGAAAACTATAAAATATTGAAAAAAATTGAAGACACACAAAAAATGGGAAGATACCCCATGTTCACAGATTGGAAGAATTCATATCTTTTAAAAGTCCGTTAAAATTTGTATGGAGGCTGGGCACCGTGACTTATGCCTGTAATCCCAGCACTTTGGGAGGCCGAGGCAGGTGGATCACCTGAGGTCAGAAGTTCAAGACCAGCCTGGCCAACATGGCGAAACCCAGTCTCTACTAAAAATGCAAAAATTAGCTGAGCATAGTGGCAGGCACCTGTAGTCCCAGTTACTCAGGAGGCTGAGGCAGGAGGATCCCTTAAACCCGGGAGGTGGAGGATGCAGTGAGCTGAGATCGCGCCACTCCACTCCAGCCTGGGTGAGAGAGTAAGACTGTCTCAAACAAACAAAATATATATATATATATATATATAATGTGTGTGTACGGAACCACAGAAGACCCCAAAGAGCCAAAGCAGTCTTGCGTCAAAAAAACAAAGCTAGAGGCATCAATCTTACCTGACTTCAAAATATACTACAAAGCTATAGTAAGCAAAAAAGTAGAGTACTGACATAAAAACACACAGACAAATGGAACAGAATAGAGAACCCACTTAGTCAACTGATTTTTGACAAAGGCGCCAAGAACACACACTGGGGAAACGACAGTCTCTTCAATGAAGGGTGTTCAGGAAAACTGGATATTCACATGCAGAAAAACGGAAGTAGACCCTATCTCTCACCACTTAGAAAAAATCAACACAACTGCGAGCTGGGCCTGGCCGCCCTGCGGGAGCCATGGCGGCCTCGGAGGCGGCGGCGACAGTGTCCCCGGCTCTCATGGCCTCAGGCCCGTGGGTGACCCCGGGACCCCGACTGAGGGGCAGCCGGCCGCGGCCCACAGGGGCGACGCAGCAGCCCGCGGCCCCCGTGCTGGCGGGGATGCTGATCCAGCAGTAGGTGAGCGAGCTGTCCCAGGCCGTGTGGACCAACATCCTGTGCACCGTGCGCGGCTGCCGCAAGATCCTGCCCAACAGCCACGCGCTCAACATGCACCTGGTCAAGAGCCACCGCCTGCAGGATAGCATAGTCAATTCAACAATAAGAAAAGATTTGAAAACTATACCGAAATTCTACTGTTGTCCAATCGAAGGCTGACCCAGAGGCCCTGACAGACCATTTTCTCAGTTTTCTCTCGTAAAACAGCACTTCTGAAAATGCATGCTGAGAAGAAGCACAAATGTAGTAAGTGCAGCAATTCGTACGGTACAGAATGGGACCTGAAAAGACACGCAGAGGACTGTGGCAAGACCTTCCGGTGCACATGCGGCTGTCCCTACGCCAGTAGAACAGCATTGCAGTCTCACATCTACCGAACTGGCCACGAGATCCCTGCAGAACACAGGGACCCACCTAGTAAGAAAAGGAAAATGGAAAACTGTGCAAAACCAGAAGCTATCCAACAAGACCACTGAATCATTTAACAACCAACCAATCAATCCCTAGACCAGACACTCAAGAACTAGAAGCTTCAGAAATAACGCTAGAACCATCTTTTGAAGACTCTTGTGGCTCTAACACTGACAGGCAGACTCTTACAACACCACCGAGATATCCTCAGAAGTTGCTTTTACCAAAGCCCAAAGTGGCTTTGCTTAAACTACCCGTGATGCAGTTTTCCCTCATGCCTGTCTTTGTGCCTACAGCCGACTCCTCAGCCCAGCCTGTGCTGTTAGGTGTCGATCAGGGCTCTGCCACAGGGGCTGTGCAGTTACCGCCCTTGTCAGTAGGAACCCTGATCCTTGGCCTAGATTCAGAGGCTTGCTCTCTTAAGGAGAGCCTACCTCTTTCCTAAATTGCTGATCCTGCTGCTGTTGAGCCAATAAGTACTGGTGTTCAAGTGAACTTGGGTAAAAGTCCATCTAATCCTTTACAAGAACTAAGGAACACATGTCAAAAGAACAGCATTTCTTCAATCAATGTGCAGACAGATCTGTCTTATGCCTCACAAAACTTTATACCTTCTGCACAGTGGGCCACCACTGATTCCTCTGTGTCGTCTTGTTCTCAAACTGATTTGTTGTTTGATTCTCAAGTGTCTCTTCCCATTAGTGTTCACACTCAGACATTTTTGCCCAGCTCTAAGGTAACTTCATCTATAGCTGCTCAGACTGATGCATTTATGGACACCTGTTTCCAGTCGGGTGGGGTCTCCAGAGAAACTCAAACCAGTGGGATACGAAGTCCAACAGATGACCATGTACAGAAGGACCAAGCTGGAATGTGCGGAGACATTTTTGAGAGTGTTCATTCATCATATAATGTTAATACAAGTAACATTATAAGCAACAGTTTAGTAGCAGAGACAGTAACTCATAGTTTGTTACCTCAGAATGAGCCTAAGACTTTAAATCAAGATATTGAGAAATGTGCACCAATTATAAACTTCAGTGCACAGAATAGTATGCTTCCTTTACAGAACATGACAGATAATCAGACCCAAACCACAGATTTATTAAATGATTTGGAAAACATCTTGTCAAGTAATCTGCCTGCTCAGACACTGGATCATCGTAGTCTTTTGTCTGACAGAAATCCTGGACCTGACACCCAGCTCCCATCTGGCCCAGCCCAGAACCCTGGAATCAATTTTAATATCGAAGAGTTCTTTTTGGCCTCACATATCCAGACTCAAACTGAAGAGAATGAACTTAGCACCATGAACAACGAGCCAGTCTTGGAGTCACTGGACATAGAGACTCAAACGGACTTCTTACTCGCAGATACCTCTGCTCAGTCCTACGGGTGTAGGGGAAATTCTAACTTCTTAGGCCTTGAGATGTTTGACACACAGACACAGACAGACTTAAACTTTTTCTTAGACAGTAGTCCTCATCTGCCTCTGGGAAGTATTCTGAAACACTCCAGCTTTTCCATGAGTACTGATTCATCTGACACAGAGACCCAAACTGAAAGAATCTCCACTGCTAAAAATATACCTGCTCTAGAAAGCAAAGTTCAGTTGAACAGTATAGAAACACAGACCATGAGTTCTGGGTTTGAAACCCTGGGGAGCTTGTTCTTCACCAGCAACGAAACACAAACAGCAATGGACGACTTTCTTCTGGCTGATATGGCCTGGAACATGATGGAGTCTCAGTTCAGCTCTGTAGAAACCCAGACTTCTGCGGAACCACACACAGTCTCCAACTTCTAAAACTAACAGTGGAGTCCATGTGTGAGACGGCATCTACCATTTCCTCTGGATTAAAACTATGGACGGGGGACAACAGTATTAATTCGATTGAATGTGGCTGATGATGCAGTTGCTTAGCTTCTTTGCAGTTCTTTGCCTTTTGTACTTGTAAACAGAAATTTGTGTATAAATGTGAGTGTATTATAAAGTTTGAGATGTTGATCTAAAAAAAAAAGAAAAATCTACACAAAATGGGCTAAATGTAATACCTGAAATTATGAAACTACTAGAAGAAAACACAGAGGAAATGCTTCATAATACTGGTCTTCTGGGCAAAGATTTTTTGGATAAGACCACAAAAGCAACAAAAGCAAAAACAGACAAATGGAATTACATCAAACTAAAAATCCATCAAACTAAAAAGTTTCTTCACAGCAAAGAAAATAACAGCGTGAAGAGACAACCTACAGAATGGGAGAAAATATTTGCAAACTATGCATCTGAGAAGGGGTTAATATCCAGAATATATTATATAAGGAACTCAAACAGCTCAATACCAAAAACAAAAAACAAAACAAAACAAAAAAAACTGATTTTTTAAATGGTCAAAGGGACCTGAACCAACTTTTCTTCAAAGAAGACAAACAAATGGCTAGCAGTTATTTGAAACAATGCTCAACATCAGTAATCATCAGGGGAATACACATCAAAACCACAATAAGAGAGGATCACTTGAGGCCAGAGTTTGAGACCAGCCTAGGCAACAGAGCAAAACCCCATCTGTACAAAATAAAAAATTAGCCAGGCAAGATGGTGCATGCTTGTAGTCCTGGCTACTTAGGAGGCTACAGCAGGAGGATCTCTTGAGCCCCGGAGGTTGAGGCTACAGTGAGCTATGATCACGCCACTCATTCCAGCCTGGGCAACACAGTGAGACCCTGTATCAATTAAAAAAAAAAAAACAGTACAATGGCTGTTGCCAGGGGCTGGCAGGAGGGGAAATTGAGAGGTGACAGTTAAAGGTACAAAGTTTCAGTCCTAAAAGAGAAGTAAATTTTGGAGATCTACTATGTTGCATAGTGCCTATGGCTAACAATATTATGCTGTATAGTAAAAATGTGCTAAAAGAGTAGAGCTTATATTAAGTGTTCTTACCATACACAAAAAAAAATAACAAAGGCGACAGAGGGAACTTTGGGAGGTTATGGGTATGTTTACAGTTTTGATGGTGGTGATAACTTCGTAGGTATATACTTATCCACAAACTCATTGAGTTCTATACATTAAATATGTACAACTTTTTATATATCAATCACATCTCAATAAAGTGATTTTAAAAATCAAAACAAACCTGTTAAATCTGAAAATATCAAGGATCTACTGCACAATATATTAAAACCTATCACACTCCAATTTAAAATGACTAAGGATCATGACCTAGACACACTAATTTAATGTAACAAGAGGCTTCATTGCCTGAAAAATAGAAAACTAGTAAAGAGACAGATCCTCAAATGTCATGTCTTTGGATGACAAGGAAAACTTTTGAAGAAGTAGGTGGAAAAACTCAACAGATCTGAAAATAAATGTTTTTAAAAATAATTATGTGGTTTTTATTTAAAAAAAATTTATTGATATGTTCCCATACCAAATCCACAGAGCTTTGTTAGGTTTTTTTTTTTTAATCTAAGGGTAATTAATTTGAATTTTCCAACAGGGTTTCAGTAAAGCATAAATGAGGAAATTACATATATCTAGTGGATTAGAATATTTCAAGTGTATGGATTTCGATATGAAGACAGAAAATGGAGAAAAGGCAGGTAGGGTGTATTCAGTTAGCCAAACAAACACAGTCATGTGTTGGGACAATACTGGGCTGGCTTTACACCTAGAGTATACACCAAAATAAAGAACATCAAACATGAACACTGACATTCACAGTCAAGATAGTCACAACTGGATTGAAGCAGGCTAGCTCTCATCCACAGAATACCATTGATATATCTAAAAATTTTCAAAATTGTAATGAAGTTCAAAGGCTACTCACGGCTTTTATATATTTAGGAATGGAGAAATGTCTCAGGACTCTGGTCAATCCTCTTGAAGAAACTCTTAAAATCTCTTTCATTTCAAACAATAACATTAGTCATAGTCACTGAACTTAAAATACAAACTAAAACTGCAGAGTGAGAAGTGTTACATAGTACAGCAGACTAAGTGGAGCACTTAACCCAGACTTGGGACGCTAAGGAAAGTTCCAGAAAAAGAGACCTGACACTGAGAACTGAACCATACGTGGGGGCTCACCAGGGGAACAGCAGACTGAGGCAACAGGGACTTTCAGCAAAGTGTAGACTAACAATACAAAAAGGCAATTGTTTAGAATCCTGCCCAAATCAGGGATGCCTCCTTTCTCTAGGCATCTACACGGACTTCTTTTATAATAATGGAGATAAACATTTTAGGGCATCCAGAGATAGAGGCCAGCCAAAGGAATACTCTACTGGTGCTTTTATATTTTGATCTCACCATCTTTTTTTTTTTTTTTTTTTTTTTGAGACGGAATCTCGCTCTGTCGCCCAGGCTGGAGTGCAGTGGAGCAAGCTCGGCTCACTGCAAGCTCCGCCTCTCGGGTTCACGCCATTCTCCTGCCTCAGCCTCTCCAAGTAGCTGGGACTACAGGCGCCCGCCACCACGCCCAGCTAATTTTTTTGTATTTTTAGTAGAGACGGGGTTTCACCATGGTCTCGATCTCCTGACCTCGTGATCCGCCCGCCTCAGCCTCCCAAAGTGCTGGGATTACAAGCGTGAGCCACCGCGCCCGGCCCATCTCACCACCTTTTATCCCTCTGCTGGTGACTGGCCCACCTACATAGCGTCTTCCCTTCCTCTCTCCCTCCCTCTCTTCCTTCCTTTCCCAAGGTTTTCAGGAAACCCACTTTCTTAGAAGGAGATACAGATGCCCACAACTTCTGTTGGCACGTCTGGGCAACTGCCTCCAAATGAATGCTGACTCTTATTACCTGTTCTGGAGAGAAAGGAAAGGCTGTGGTGATATCTAATTACCTCCATTACTTTATTTGTGTAAGATTCATCAGACAGGCTCTCTACTTTGTAATAAAAACATTAAAACAACACCAAGCATAACTTCTACAAAAGGATTTCTCAAAAGAACCTGACAACTATTACATGTTTTCTCTCTTTGTAAAAATATATATAATGTATTTTTTGGAAGAGGGGCACACAGATCTGAGTGTGGTTTACTAATGGACAACATGTCACAACAAAATTTCTCACTTCTCACAAGAAAAGAAAGCATTATGATATGTTAAGTGTGAGGGGGACTTCTGGCTATAAAAGTACATTTTACCAAGACTGTCACCCTGCTCAGGCAAGAAGGAGATGGATTTAAAAAGACTTTACAAAACAGAGTAAGGACTCTGACTTTATTCTAAGAGCAAAGGGAAGTCACTGGAGGATTTTTAGCATGAAAGTGATATAATCAGATTTGTGTTTCAGAAAAATCACAGAAGCAATATAGAAAATAGACCACCAGGGGAGAGAAGATCACACTGTAAGATGGAAGACCATCTTACAGTAACTGAGGCCTAGTCTAGCTGCATGAAGGAATAGAGAAAAGCACCCAGATAAGAGATGCTTATCAGGGAGAACACATAGTATTTAGTGTTTAGATCAAACATAGTAAAAAAAGGAACAGAGAGGAGGTAAAGATGTTGCTCAGGTTTCTGATTAGAGAACTAGATGTGTTATGCCACCATACGCTGAAAGGGGCAACAAAGGAGTAGGAACATACTTGGATAAAAAGATAGGCTCAGCTTAGGGCATGGTGAGTACAAGAGACCTGGGGCATCTAAATGAAGAGGTCCAGTGGGCAGTGGGTATGTGAGGAAGAGGTTAGGAAACAGGCCTAAGCTGAAGACACAGATGTGGAAACATCAACAGAGAGACAATAACTAAAGCTATGGAAATGGATAAGATAACCCACGGAGGATGAGAAAAGGTCTGGGCTGGCTGGGCGTGGTGGCTCACGCCTGTAATCCCAGCACTTTGGGAGGCCGAGGCGGGCGGATCATGAGGTCAGGAGATGGAGACCATCCTGGCTAACACGGTGAAACCCCTTCTCTATTAAAAATACAAAAAATTAGCCGGGCAAGGTGGCGGGCACCTGTAGTCCCAGCTACGCGGGAGGCTGAGGCACGAGAATGGCGTGAACCCCGGGGGGCGGAGCCTGCAGTGAGCCGAGATCGCGCCACTGCACTCCAGCCTGGGTGAAAGAGCGAGACTCCTTCTCAAAAAAAAAAAAAAAAAAGAAAAGGTCTGGGCCAAGGACAATAGGGATATGGGAGTGAAGGATGGCTCAGCTGGCCTGTGGACATTCAATTGAAGAAAACGTCTTGTACCCAGGGAGAAGTGGCATGAGTTCTGCTGAGATAAATTAGCAGACCCACCCATTCTGTTCTTAGCTGTCACTTCCAGGTTTAGTCTGCCATCTTCACAAAGACTATAGCCATCCAAAATAAATAAAAGCAGTCAAAACCAACTGGCAAAATCATTGTTCTAGTTTTATTTAGTAGATTTCAAGCGGATACCATCTGTGCAGCCAAGTAATATACAAATACAAGAAATTCTTCTACCACAAACACAATCCAAAAGCCATATCAGGACAGCACAGACATACAGCAACATCAGACAGAATTTCAAAGTGCTATAAAACACAATGATTCTACTTTTTGGTTGCAGGCTTTAAAAATACTATGGTATATATGGTTTTAAGATCCTAAATTGCAGTCATGTTCTTAAGCTAGTTTGTTTTTCTATTTAAGTGCTGACAGACAAAAAAAACAGTTTTAGTCTAACATGCCATTTACCTTACTTTTAACTTTATTTGAGCCTTAAGGGTACCCTTGCAAAGCAACAAAAATGTGCAGAACCGAGGTCAATTAATAACTAGTTTCGAAAATCTACTGAACTTTTAACTGCACAATATCAAAATCCCTATAATTTGTAATGAGCAATAAGAAAACTTAAAATTTTTCCAGTTTTGTCTAGGATTTCCTCAAAGATGAAGAACATATTATTTTAAGAAACTGTATGTGGTTCCTCTGTATGTCACAGATATATACGGTTCTTTAATAACAGTGACTCTATTACTAGATACCCACATGTAGACTGCATTTTAGTAAAAAGGTTCCCAATTCGGTACTGAAACTGTTATCCACATCTAATTGCCTTCTTGGAGCAAAACCTTGTTTTCTGAGCCCCAGAATAGGTTTTATCCCTTAGTCAATACTTAACCCTCTGTCAAATAAAAGTTACTAATGGTATCACAAATATACTGTATTTCTGTGGCCCTGCAGTGGCTCACACCTGTAATTCCAGCACTTTGGGAGGCTGAGGAAGGAGGATCGCTTGAGTCCAGGAGTTCGAGACCAGCCTGGGCAATATAGTGAGACCTCAGCTCTACAAAACATCAAAAAATTAGCCAGGCATGGTGGCGCATGCCTGTGGTTCCAGCTACACGGGAGGCTGAGGTGGGAGAACTGTTTGAGCCTGGGAGGTCGAGGCCATAGTGAGCCACGTCCGCATCACTGCACTCCAGCCAGGGAGACAGAGTGAGACCCTGTCTCAAATGCATGTGCACACACACACACACAAAATGGTATCTCTGTATACTCAAAACTCATCTCCTCAAAGTCTGTCCATTTCTATCCATCATTGACTGGCAATGTATGTGTCACAGACGTCACACTTTTTACTATCAGAACTCCCAGAAATAGGGACTTTATCAGTCATTTCTTTGTAAGGGTCTGCACACAAAAGCCACTTGATATTAGTGGCCAGCCAATTCTATGGTCTCCCAAATATAGGCAATCAAAAAGGAAATAAGTTCCTTAACATCTTGTTTTATATTTAAAATTCAGCAAGCAGCGTATTTACCCCCACCTTCCTCACCTCAGCCTTCTATCTCCATCTACTAAAAAACTGGATCATGAAATTCAAGCAGAAGGGAAATCTGGTAAGGATAAGATTAAGAAAAGGGAAGAAGTCTGAAGAATCCAAAATATGGAGGAGAAAATAAGAAAGAATGATCAAAGTAAAAGACTAAAAGGAAAATTTAAGCCAAAAATAATAAAAAGGAATAAAATACATAATAAAATACCTGATAAGGCAATGTCAGGTGATAACCAAGAAAAAGAAGTCTGTAGGAAATAAATACAATTTCTTTTTTTTTTTTTTTTAAGACAGTCTCGCTCTGTCGCCCAGGCTGGAGTGCAATGGCACGATCTCGGCTCAATGCAACCTCTGACTCCTGGGTTCAAGGAATTCTCTTGCCTCAGCCTCCTGAGTAGCTGGGATTACAGGCGACTGCCACCATGCCCGGCTAATTTTTTTTTGTATTTTTAGTAGAGATGGGGTTTCTCTTGCTCAAGTTGATCCCTAAACCACAAATGACAGGAAAACTGACAATTTTAAAATCCCAGTCCAGGGATATGTGGTTATCCCACTCTGGTACTTGTTACACTAAATATTACTGTTGACTTGGGGTGCTCCCACGTCAGAATGAGAGGACCACCATCATTTACACTCGCTGCCAAGAGACACATCAGCGACTGGGGGCTGGAAAGAGAGCCAGTGGCAAAGATATCTCCGCAGCAGGCCAAGGGCTGCACAAAATAAGTCTGGTATTGAGGTTAAAATTAAATGAAATGAAAGAGAAATAAGACAGGGGAGGATGAGAAGAACAAATACAGCATGAGAGTGGGCTCTTTCTATGTAGAGGGAAGGCAAACATCTGGAATTATTTGGTGGTAAGTGCCACCAAATTTAAGACTTTGTTCCTCACTTGCAATTATTTCTCGGTTAAGACCACACAAAGAAAAAAAGAGACCTAAAGGCTAAAATGATGAAAAGTGGCTAAAGTCAGTATAACAATAACCATCAAAACACACACACACACACACACACACACACACAAAATTGTTAAAGTAACAGAGGAGTTAACAGTGCATGAACAATATTCCTGACTGACTCAGAAAGATGTTCATCATAAATTCTTAAGTCAAATAAGGAAGCTGCAGAAAAATATTTATAATATCATAACATTTTTATACAAAATATTTATATGTGTAAGTATAGGAAGTCTTCAAAAATAAGTGCTGGTGCTATGAGGGATTTGTTGGGGTTTTTTGTTTTTTGGGTTCTGGGTTTTTTTTTTTTTTTTTTTTGAGATGGAGTCTCGCTCTGTCGCCCAGGCTGGAGTGCAGTGGCGCGATCTCGGCTCACTGCAACCTCCGCCTCCCGGTTCACGCCATTCTCCTGCCTCAGCCTCTCCGAGTAGCTGGGACTACAGGCACCCGCCACCACGCCCGGCTAATTTTTTTTGTATTTTTAGTAGAGACGGGGTTTCACCGTGGTCTTGATCTCCTGACCTCGTGATCCGCCCGCCTCGGCCTCCGAAAGTGCTGGGATTACAAGCGTGAGCCACCACGCCCGGCCAGGTTCTGGGTTTTTTTAGACAAGGTCTTGTTCTGTCGTCCAGGCTAGAGTGCAGTGGCACGACTGATTTAGGCTCACTGTAGCTTCAACCTCCTCCAAGCGATCCTCCCACCTCAGCCTCCCTAGTAGCTGGGACCACAGGCATGCATCACCATGCCCAGCTAATTCTTTAATTTTTTCCTACAGCTGAGGTCTCACTATGTTGCCCAGGCTGGTCTCAAATTCCTGGACTCAAGCAATCCAAAGTGCAGGGATTACAGGCGTGAGTCGCCACGCCCTGCCTGGGATTTGTTGTTGTTGTACTTTTTCCCTGTGTTTTTCAATTTAATTGAAATAAAAATGGGCCGGGTGCGGTGGCTCACGCTTGTAATCCCAGCACTTTGGGAGGCCGAGGTGGGCGAATCACGAGGTCAGGAGATCGAGACCACGGTGAAACCCCGTCTCTACTAAAAATATTAAAAAAAAAAATTAGCCGGGCGTGGTGGCGGGCGCCTGTAGTCCCAGCTACTCGGAGAGGCTGAGGCAGGAGAATGGCGTGAACCCGGGAGGCGGAGCTTGCAGTGAGCCAGATTGCGCCACTGAACTCCAGCCTGGGCGACAGAGCGAGACTCCGTCTCAAAAAAAAAAAAAAAAAAGAAATAAAAATAACAACAGTTCTTTAAAATAAAAGAAAATAGGCCGGGCATGGTGGCTCGCGCCTGTAATCCCAGCATTTTGGGAGGCCGAGGCGGGTGGATCACGAGGTCAGGAGACCGAGACCATCCTGGCTAACACGGTGAAACCCCGTCTCTACTAAAAAAAAAAAAAAAAAAACACACACACACAAAAATTAGCCAGGCGCGGTGGGGGGCGCCTGTACTCCCAGCTACTCGGGAGGCTGAGGCAGGAGAATGGCAGGAACCTGGGAGGCGGAGTTTGCAGTGAGCAGAGATTGCGCCACTGCACTCCAGCCTGGGAAACACAGCGAGACTCCATCTCAAAAAAAAAAAAAAAGAAAAGAAAAAAGATCTTCCAAATCATTCAGTTTTTACCCTGAATTAAACATGTTTAATTTAATAAATTTGCAAACAATCCCTTTAATGCAGAGCCCAGCTTTAGGAGAGCTGCTCCCACGTGACGGACAGAAGGGGCCACTGGCCAACCCTAGTTGCATTCTGGTAGAAAAAAACACAAGCTTTAAAGAAAAACAGAAAGGTCTGAAGCCAGCGTCACTATTCACTAGTTCATTCAGTGAGCCAAGGCAAATGATGTGAAATTTCTGAGTGCCAACCTCGCTTCTCTTTGGGAGTGAAACAGAACCTACCTCAAAGGGCTGTTTTGAGGATTCTTGAGAACAGCTCCCACCTATGAAGACACAGCCTGGTGGGGTAGATTCCAGGAAATTCAGTGATCCTTCTGACCAAAATTATACTTTTTGTCATCTCAGGAAATAATCTGTTCCGAGAAATTCCAGAATGTAGGTCGCTTTCAGTGACCTGCCTTCAGCCTGTGAATCCTCAGACTCACCAGTGCTCAGTAGAGCAGTGGGGTTCTGACAGTTCCTTCTAAAGCACTTGTGCCTACCTCTTCTGGGAGAGCACAGCAACATTCAGCACAGCAAACCAGAGCAGCACGGCTCAGACATGAAGGCCTGCTTCCTGCAATTCTCTGTCCTACAAACATATCAGAAAGCCCAGTAGGGGTAGAAAACAGCTCTTCTAAGGGCCATACTGCAGAAGCATGGCCAAATGCCAATAGCATAATCACTGCAGACGCAGTTATAGACTCAGTATGCATATGACACTTTGGCAGAGTTTGCACTATAATGGTTGTTTACTTCTTAGTGTTGTTTTAAAACCTTGAAGATGTCCACTACAAATTCTAGTATTCCTAAGTATGCCTTGAACCTAAAAAAGTTCAGACCCACTGGACAAAAAAAAGAGAGGGAGAGGTGTAAGGCAAGTATCCAGAATACAGTTGTACAGCCAGACTTTCTGCAAGGATGGAAAGGTTCTGGCTCTATCTGTCCATCCAATACTGCAGGTACCAGCTGCATGTGGCTTCTCAACACATGCAATATGGCTAATGAATCTGAGGAAGTGAATTTTGAATTTTATTTAATTTTAATTAATGTAAATTTAAATAATTAAATGTACCTATTGACTATGGCATTGGTCAGCACAGATCTAGAACCTTGGGTTAATGACTTGTGCTAACTCACAAAGGGTGATACGCAGATGAGTGAACTAAGTTTAAAAAGCGACCAGTCAAAAAGGAGAACACACGCGCACCAGCACCATGTTAATATTCTCTTGCAACGCATGCAGTTCACCTTGATGAAGCTGAGGTCCTAGCTTGACCTCAACCTGTCTTAGTCAGTTTAGGCTGCCATAACAAAATATCACATACGTGGTGGCTTAAATAACAGAAATGTATTTTCTCACAGTTCTGGAGGCTGAAAAGTCTACAATCAAGGCCTGTGTGAGAGCCCTCTTCCTGGCTTGTATGTAGGCAGCTACCTGTGTCCTCACATGACCTCTTCTTTGTGCTCATGTGGGGAGAGATCTCTCTCTCTACCTCTTCTTCTAAGGCCACCAATCCTATCAGATTAGGACCCCACCCGTATGACTTCCTAAAGGCTCTGTCTCCAAATACAGTCCCATTGGGGGTTTTAGCTTCAGCTTCAACTTATGAATGGGGGAGGGGTGGACACAATTCAGCCCATAACACAACCCTCTACTCTTCCTTAATTAGCTTTCTTGTAATGAGTTCCAATATGGAAGGGAAGAGATAATCAACAAAAATTTTCTCAGAACTAAAAGACAGGAGTTTCCAGATTGAAAGGGCTGACCAAGTGCCCAAGAAAATGGATGAGAAGAGATCCACACCAGGCACATCATCATGAAATTGTAAAAACACAGGAAGGTAGAAGGAAATTAAACAATGCCTCACAATTCTAAAGGAAAATAATTTCCAACCTGGAATTCTTATCTAGACAAACTATCAATCAAATGTGACTAGAATAACTTCACATTCAACAGGCAGTGACTAGAAATAATTCACCTCCCACACATTCTGCTTTAGGAAGATATTAGAACATCTGCTCCACACCAAGAGGAGGGAGAAAACCAAAAAATAAAATATAGTAAACAGAAGACCCAATATCAAGAAAGGAGAGAAGGATGAATGACAGTGAAGCAAAATTCCAGGGCGACTGCAAAAAAGTTTTTAAACAGGAAAGGGAGGGGTTCTTTGTACCTGCCCAGATTTTCTTCTCAAAATATAACATTTTTAAAAACACCAAAAGAATTCAAAGAAACCTCCACAACCTCTTTAATTTTTTTTTTAAAAAGGGGGGCCAGGAGTGGTGGCTCACACCTGTAATCCCAGCACTTTGGGAGGCTGAGAGAGGAAATCATTTGAGCCCAGGAGTTCAAGACCAGCTTGGGCAACATGGGGAAACCCTGTCTCTACCAAAAATGAAAAAAAAAAAAAAAAAAAAAAAAAAAAAGGTGGGTGTGGTGGCGTGTGCCTGTAATCCCAGCTACTTGAGAGGCTGAGACACAAGAATCACTTGAACCTGGGAGGCGGAGGTTGCAGTGAGCCAAGATCATGCCACTGTACTGCAGCCTGGGCAACAGAGCAAGACTCCGTCTCAAAAAAAAAAAAAGGAAAACAGAAGAAATAAGACAGAGGTGAAGGCAACAAGATGCAGTCTGTTGTGTCCTTTATGCTGATGGAAATAGCCAAAGTTCCTCTGAAAAAGGTATCACCATATCAACTATGTGCTTCCACAGTTACCAACTTTAGATTACAGTACGGTACTTGACAATGGTTGGCTTCAATTCTCCTTATTAGAAAATTAACGGAATTTCAAAAGCAAGTTTAAACAGGAGAAATTCAACTGTCTTCTTTTGATAAATGCTGCCTCTCTAATAGAGCACTGAGGATCGCTTACAGTCACTTAATTGCTCTATTATCCAATTTAGAGGTTTCCCCAAAAGTCCAACAAAAAAAATTCAGTAAAGGCAAATGGAATTTAATGCAATTACCAATAAACAAGCAAACAAAACAAAACCACCCCACACACACAGCCATGCACAAGAATTAGGCCAAAGCCCAGTTATTCAGCACTTCCAGTGGACCCCTGCATGCTCTTAAATTTGGCAAACATCATAGAAGACTTAACTGGAAATCAGAGCAGAGAAAGAAACTTTAGAAATGACTATATGGCCAAAACCATACCTCACCAGATGTCCCACTAAGTGGAAACTAAGAAAAAAACAGACTAAGACTGGTTCAGGTTTTGAATGCTTGTCCTACCTTGTCTAGGTGAAAGACAGGACCACAAAAAATGTGCTTCAAATCACTTTAGAATAAAATTCCTTCCTTAAATGCAGCATTCTAAAATGTCACACTAATCCTTAAACAGCAACTATTTTTAGCATCCTTTTATTTTTTAATTGAACAATGCAATTGAATTCCATTAACAGTTAATTCTTCCCAACTTTAATTCTAACAAACTCATTTAAGTTAAATGACCATAAAGAATAAAAGACTTATACTGTATTTTTGCATTCCTACAATTCAAAGACAACAGGATCAAATGTTTTCAGGCTGTGAAAAGACATGCCATACTTCAGGCTAAAAGTATATTTTATTCCAAAATTAGGAGTGAAAATAAAGCTTGGAAAGAAATGACTTCTCAGCCTTGAATTTGGTGGCATTAATATTAATGACAATCCCACTCATCTCAAAGGCATGTCCTAGAGTGTTTATGTTATGAAAACTGGGTCTGGAATGTCATCTTCAGTAAATTTGAAATTGTTTAACCTGAGGTTTTGCTAGATTCGTAACAGCTGCACTGGTGTTTACAACTGTAATAAGGTCTTTACAGCATGGTACTCCTTTACACATTTTTTAGATCTGGCTGGTACAAACATGTTGTACTGATCAACAAAAATGAGTTTGGTATCTCTCTATAGCTACAAGTTTAGTCAGAATAAAGTTTTGTTTTGGATTAACATTGTACAATAAATGCATCAAGGACCTTCAGAAGTTTTATGGTATTGGTTACAGAAGAACAGGACAAAAACTTGCATTCATATACAAACATTTGGAAAATGACTCAGTTTGTGTTTGTGAAATTTGAATTTTGTTTGGGGAAAAGACATGCGTATCAAATACACTGTGGATCTAATTTGTTTGCTGGCATTCATTGAGGGTTTCAGGGCACGTTACCAAGCAGAAACTGGTTGGGCAGTATTCAAAGATTACATTTCTCCTAATGCCCCTATTCACACAGTAGAAAGATGCAACCGAAAGCCTGAGAAAGACTTGCTTAACAATGCTTCCATAGGAAGCTTCAGCCACCCTTGGACATCGAACTACTGGTGCAACAAAAAGAGCACTAGACAGGAGTTAGTTTCCCTGGGTAACAGTCAACAACCTTGCCATTAAACTCAGTTTCCTTCTCTGTAAACATTTCAAAGAGAAGTTATTATTTAAGGCAAATGTTTTCTGCTAAAATCAGTTGGGTTTGGGTAACCAGAAATACCCGGTTCTTTGGATTACTGAAAAGGTTATCATCTCATAACAATTAAGACACATTTAAAAGCTGTACATACACAATTAACCCAGGAAGTTCATCAGTAGCTATCCTCCTTTGGGCAATCTCTTGGGAATTCCTTAATTATGAGCCAAAGTAATTTTTTTCTGAAAAGTCTCCATTCTATTTTTCTTTTCTAATTTTTATTTATTTAGTTTTTAGACACAGGGTTTTGCTCTGTCACCCAGGCTGGAGTGCAGTGGTATGATCACAGCTCACTGCACCCTCAACCTCCCAGGCTCAAACGATCCTCCCACTTCAGCCTACAGTTGCATGCCACACTGTATGGGTCTACAGTTGCATGTCACCACGCCTGGATAATTTTTGTATTTTTTGGAGAGACAAGGTTTCACCATGTTGCCCAGGCTTGTCTTGAACTTATGGGCCCAAGTGATCCGCCCACCTCTGCCCCCCAAAGTGCTGGGATTACAGGTGCTCAGCCCTATTTTTCTTTTTTTAAAATGCCTATCTTACCTTAGCACATATGGTTATTGTGAGAATCCCATATAATCTATATGGAAATAATTTGGAAAGTACGAAGCACTTTTAATAGGGCTATTGCCCAAAGTAATGTTAGAAATAAATTAAGAAATCAAAAGAAGTAGTTAACAAAAAAAAAAAAACGATGCTTATAAAACCAACGTATTTGTATAAAATCAACAGAACAAAAAGCTCTGATTTATAAAGGGTATATAGTATCTTACTGCTCAGGAATAATAATAATCTTTTCTACAGATATGAAACTTAGAAGTCACCAGAGAACCCTGATTATTGCAGTAATTTCTCCAGTAAATATGATAAATTTGTTCTGATCTGTCCATTTTTTTCTAAGTGTTAGTTTAACAACTGAATGCATTTCAGAATTATTCAAAACTTAAATTACTTTAGACAAAGGTCGTAAATTCAAATGTCCACAACAGATAAGTTAAATGAGTAAAGCAATTAGACAGGCTTGTGGTCAAAAACAGCAACTGTCCAAAGAAGATAGCCAGTAGGTATAGCTCAGTGGTAGAGCATTTGACTGCAAAGAAGACAGCCAGGATTTCACTCCTGCCAGTTGCTGCTGGAAGGGAACTCAGACTTGCTGTTGCCCAACTGCCTGTCTTAGTCCGTTTTGTGCTGCTATACCAGAATACGTGAGACTCAGTAGTTTACAAATAACAGAAATTTATCACCTCCCAGTTCTGGAGGCTGGGAAGTCTAAGATTGAGGGGTCACATTGCGATGGAAGGCATCACACAGTGACAGAGCACAAGAGGGCCAAACTCGCTTTTATAACAAACCACTCCCATGATAACAATATCAATCCATTCATGTACATCAGTAATACCTTAGAAACAATGTTTTTAAAATAACTAACATGTAGTCACTTAGTCATAGCCACTTTGGCCACAAAACAGTGTAACCAAAGGTGGTTCTGATCAAGTACCAGAATATTTTCAAATACTTGTCCTATTCTCACCATTTTGCCTCAAAAACATTCTTTTTTAAAAACTCAAATTATTTTTAAATTAAACATCTTAGGCTTAATTTTTTTTTCTTTTTTTTTTGAGATAGGGTCTTGCTCTGTCACCCAGGCTGGAGTGCAGTGGTGGAATCACAGATCACCGCATATATTTTTTTTTTTCCTTGTGCAATGGCCCAGTCTCAGCTCACTGCAACCTGTGCCTCCCGAGTTCAAGCGATTCTTGTACTTCCACCTCCTAAGTAGCTGGGATTACAGGCACGTGCCACCATACCCCGCTAGTTTTTGTTTGTATTTTTATTAGAGACAAGTTTCACCATGTTGGCCAAGCTGGAGTCGAACTCCTGACCTCAAGTGATCCACCCGCCTTGGCCTCCCAAAGTGCTGGGATTACAGGCAAGAGCCACCTTGCCCAGCTGACCTGCATCCTTGACCACCTGGACTCAAGTGATCCACCCGCCTCGGCCTCCCAAAGTGCTGCAATTACAGGCATGAGCCACCATGCCCGGCCTAGACTTAAATTATTTTAAAACCAAAAAGACTTAGTACAATTTTAGGCAAACATTAGATGGGTACAGCACACACGTGTAGAACTAAATGAAGATACCTGAAACTTTGATAGAATGAAACAAATTTCTAGCTTTTAATATCTTCAAAGGAATGTCACTACCAAAATTCGAGATATTTTTAATGGCAGGCACAGTGCCTGCCTCATGCCTGTAGTCCCAGCTACTCCGGAGGCTCAGGTGGGAGGATCACTTGAGTTCAGGAGGGCAAGACTGCAACGAGTTATGATTGTACTACTGCACTCCAGCCTGGGGGACCAAGTGAGATGCATCTCTAAAAAAGAAAAAGATATTTGTATTGCACTTTTCTTCCTTACAACTACTCAATTTTAAGATAAAATCAATCATATTATACCATTTCATATAAAAATATTTCTGTTACTCCTAAAACTGGCTGCACAGTTTCAAAAAGTCACCACTCATCAAAATACTTATCATCAAGCAAAAGTTTCACTAGCTTTGCCAACTTTTTAGAGTAATGACTAAAAATTCTAATGGTATTAGTCAGTATCAGAAACACAAGATATTCTTCTGGGTGCCAAATACTGCAGAAAATACTACTTTATAAATAAAACGCATGCTGTTATACCACTAATACATGGTTACTCACTCTTATGGCCTATGATTGGAAATTCCTAGCTAACAGCTTCAAGCAAAAGCAGCAATTCGATATTATTTCTACAACTGTATATTTTATATAGTGTTTTATTATAACCTTTGATATGTAGGGGTAGATAGGCTAAGTAATCATTACAATCCATGTTGGACAAGGTCATGTTTGGGTACACCAAATTCAGAAAGCTAGGGCTAAATATAACTGATTCCTTCAGACAAGTGTCTTACCAATCAATTACAATGTATAATCTGCATACATTGTAAATCACCAAATACACACTAAGAATTACAAAATTATACTATATCACCTAGGATGCCTTTGGTTTCTAGTAATCGAACACCCAACTCTTCATCAAGATAGCCTAAGTTATGATGTAGTAACTTTTTTCTGATACTATATGTCCAACATATTATGTGGGACACACATGTTTGTGGGGTGGGGGTGGTATTCTGCTCCACAGTCACTCATGGATCCAACATGACAGATGCTCAGACATCTCAACACCTAGCCTCCATAATCACCATTGCAAAAAGGAGAGATAGCTAGGTCAGGAATCTGCTACTAAATGCTTCTACCCGGAAATAACCTGCTTAAAATCTATTGGCTAGAACGATCACAATGTCCTACCTAGCTGCAAGTGAACTGGGAAATGTGAGGGAAGATCTAAATATTTAGTAAGCATTAAATGCCCCTGCTGCATCAAGCAAAACCAGCTAAAACAATAACGGGAGGCCAGGCATGGTGGCTCACACCTCTCATGACAGTACTTTGGGAGGCCCAGGCAGGAGGATAGCTTGAGGCCGGGGGTTCAAGACCAGCCTAGGTAACATAGCATGACCCTGTCTCTACAAAAATAATGATAATAAATTAGCCAGACATTGTGGTGCACACCTGTAGTCCTAGTTACTCAGGTGGCTGAAGTGGGATGATTGCTGGAGCCCAGGAGTTTGAGGCTGCAGTGAGCTATGATCATGCCACTGTACCCCTGGTTGACAGGGCAAGACCCTGTTTCAAAAGAGAAAAAAAAAGAGGGGGGAATTTGTTGGTTCAAGAAACTGGCAAGTTCAAAAACAGGGCAGACTTCACAGTTGATCTATCTCTCCATCCTGCTTCCCTCATGATAGCAAAACAGCTTTAGCCATTACAGAAGTCACATCACATCCATACCACCCAAAAATAGAGTACATACTTCTGTTCCAGCATCCCAAGTAAGAGACAGACCTCAGATGTATTCAGACTGGACTTGCTTGAGCTTATGCCCATCCCTAACCAATGACTGTGATGAATCAATAAAACACACTCCTTAAACCAATCAAAGTCCACCCCCAGGAGCTAAAGGTAGTATCAGCGTTCTCCAGAGCCCATAGAATAGTGACAACTAAAAGAAAATCTAGGGTCTGTTATGACAGAGAAGGGAGGAAAGGATGCTGGCACTCAACAAACATCAATGCAGTTATATAATAAAAAAGAATATACCCTGAAGAAGTTGGCTAAGAGTTGTGGAAACAGGCATATATACATAAGGCAATAATATGAACTGCAGTGCACAAAGACAGAGGAAAAATCATTACGCATAACCACAAATGGTCATCAATAAATCAGCAGTTGGCCAGGTGCGGTGGCTCACACCTGTAATCCCAGCACTTTGGGAGGCCGAGGCAGGCGGATCACGAGGGCAGGAGATCAAGACCATCCTGGCTAACACGGTGAAACTCCATCTCTACCAAAAATACAAAAAATTAGCCAGGCGTGGCGGCGGGCGTCTGTCGTCCCAGCTACTCGGGAGGCTGAGGCAGGAGAATGACGTGAACCCGGGAGGCAGAGCTTGCAGTGAGCCGAGATCGCGCCACTGCACTCCAGCCTGGGAGACAGAGCAAGACGCTGTCTCAAAAAAAAAATAAGGAGTTAATAAGGAAATCTATTGAGTACAGCACTTGAATGTACAAGCATAATTACAAAAATAGGATTAGGCTAAGTACCACGTCTTATAATGTTATAGCTTTAAATAAACAGTAACAACCAACAAAAACAAAATGACAACAAAAAGGAACCAGCCATAGAAGGGTGGTGGAAGTCACTAAGGTAAATCGCACCTCCAAAATCTTATGAAAGAAAAAAAAAAGTGCCTGGCAATTCCATACCTTTGAAATGAACCAGGTAAAGAAGGAATCACAGACATAAAGTCATAGCCTTTTTTTTTTTTTCCCCTGGAGATATAGTCTCACAATTTTGCCCAGGAGACTTGAACTCACAATCTTCCAGCCGCAGCCTCTCAAATAGTTGGCACTACAGGTGCACAGCACCGCACCCAGCCAAATTCATATTGTTTAAATAGTCTCCTCTGAATCAGTGTGTGTGTGTGAAAAACCGCAGCCTCAAACTGTCTTATGGGTAGTCACCAGAGTAACAGATCTGATCTCAGATTCCACTACAATAGCTAAATGTACATAACATGTTTATATCACACATAAAATGTTTCTGAATTACAAAAGCATCATTGGGTCTCTAAAGGAAAATGAAAACACAAGTCCCAGAAATCTGAAAAATGAAAAACAGGGGTGAAAGATAATGAGAAGCACAGTCACATCTAAAGTCAGGTCATCTGGGAACCCTGCCCACTGGATGCCATAAGGTCGACCACAGTTCTAATCCTGTCCTCTTCTCCTCCCCTCCTAATCCCTGACCCCACTTTCCATGATAATCTATACTGTTTCTAATTTGCAAAGGCATGGAAAGGCAGTTTCATCACTTCGTAAAAGCCTACATACACTCACACAAACGTGTCTTTTGTCATGTGGAAGTGGGAGAAACCTTAGGATTAACTTTCACAATTCAAGAAAATGAACAAAGTACTCTCACCACTCATGATTTCTTGAGGAAGTTCAGAGCAAAGGTGATAAATCAGTCTGGGTCCAGTCAGTAAAAAGAAACCACATAATAATTTGAATAAGGAAAGTCAACTATAAAGAATTATTGTTGTTGTTGTCATTTTTTCTTTTTTAGAGAGAGGGTCTCACTCTGTTGCCCAGGCTGGAATGCAATGGTATAATCAGGGCTCCAAGCAGCCTCGACCTCCTGGGCTCAACGATCCTCCCACATCAGCCTCTGTAGTAGGTGGGACTACAGGCAAGCACACACATCACTCCCAGATAATTTCGTGTTTTCTGTAGAACAGGGGTTTTGCTATGTTGTCCAGGCTTGTCTCAAACTCCTAGTCTCAAGTAATCCTCCCAAGCCCTACGGCCTCCCAAAGTGCTGGGATTACAGGCATAAGTCACCATTCCCAGTCAAGAACTATTCACTATAACAGGACTGGAGTAACAAGGTGCTGGCTAGTCAGAAGTACAGAGAATTCTACAAAACACAGGAATAGCAGATATAAGGAGGAGCCACTGCCCCTAGGGCTGAGGTGGATGCCCTAATGAAAAATACCCACTTCTTCCCAGAAATGGGATCAAGAACTTTTTGGAGGGAGCATGGCCATGGCTCACTGAATAGCAGAGATGTCTCTGTGGGTGCTGCACCAGCACAACTTGCTGGAAAACCACCTTTGGTAACTTGCCAGAAACCCATCCTCTAGGGAGGCAGGAAAAGGTGTTCACAGGGAGGTGTCCCACCAGAGGCTCAGTTACAAAATCACCTGAAGGGGATGCTGAGGTACACAGTTGACCACTGGGTGCAGCTGATCACAGCGCACTACAAGAGCCTGCTCTGGGGAAGATGCACACCACAGAAGCTGGCACTGCAGAAGCACATATGCCAAGGACCCAGCGCTGGAGATGTGCACACGGCTGGGAACAGGCGCTGGGGCGGCACCCAAGCACGGGAGCCAGCGCTGGAGAAGCGGCACACCCCAAGGAGCTAGCGCGGGCAAAGCACACCCACCAAGAGTGAGCGCTAGAAAGCCGCACACACTATGGGAGCTCCGCACTGGAGAAGCGTCAAGTGTGTGCATGGGAACCAGTGCTGGAGAAAGTGCGTGGGAGCTGGCAATGGAGAAGGCGCGCGCATATGTGCACAAGCTCGCTCTGGAGGAGTCACGGCCAGGCGCGCGCACGACAAACTTCACCGGAGAAGTCACACGCATGCGTGCACTGGAGAACCTGAATTTGTAATTTTAAATTTCCCTATAAAGAAATACCCACGAACTGATGACTTTGTGAGTGAATTCTATCAAATATTTAAAGAAAAAAATACCAATCCTTCACAAACTCTGAAAAAATAGGAGGGAACACTTCCTAACTCATTCTAAAATGCCACTATTACGGTAATACCAAAGCCAGACAAAGACATTACAAGACAAAATATTACTAATATTACTCATGAACATAATACAAAAATCCTAAACAAAATATACTAAACCAAATCCAGCAGTATGTAAAAAGGATTATATAACATGACCAAATGGGATTTAGAATGCAAGGTTAGTATAAATACACAATCAGTTAATAAATCATATTGATAAAGGAACAAAACCAGTCATCTCAATAGATGCAGAAAAGCAACATTTCTAACATTTGTTCATAAGAATTCTCAACAATCTAGTAACAGAAGGAAAATCTCTCAACCTGATAAAGTGCGTTTATGAAAAACTTACAGCTAACATCCTATCTAATGGTAAAAGATTAAATGTTTTCCCCCTAAGATGAGAAATAAGTCAATAATATACACTCCATGTCTATTCAGCAAAGTGCTGGAGGGTCGAACCAGGTAAGAAAAAAATTAATCAGGCAAAAAAGAAATTAAAGGCATCCACATGGAAAGAAAAGTAAAACTGTCTTTATTGGCATGATGCTGTATGTAGAAAATCCTGTGCAATTCACAAAAAACTGGAAGTAATCATCAAGTTCAACAAGGAAGGTTGCAAGATACAAGATTAATAAGTGAAATCAAGTGTATGTTTATATACTGACAACAATCCATAATGAAATTTTAAAAATAATTCGGCTGCTCTACCTATGGAGTAGCCATTCTTTATTCCTTTGCTTTCTTAATAAACTTGCTTTCGGCCGGGCGCAGCGACTCACGCCTGTAATCCCAGCACTTTGGGAGGCCTAGGCAGGCGGGTCACGAGGTCAAGAGTTTGAGACTAATCTGGCCAATAAGGTGAAACCCTGTCTCTACTAAAAATACAAAAATTAGCCGGGCGTGGTGACGGGCACCTGTAGTCCCAGCTACTCGGGAGGCTGAGGCAGAAGAATCGCTTGAACCTGGTAGGCGGAGATTCCAGTGAGCCAAGATCATGCCACTGCACTCCGGCCTGGGCAAACAGAGCAAGACTCTGTCTCAAAAAAAAAAAAAAAAACAAAAACAACTTGCTTTCACTTTATCAATAAAAAAATTTTAATGAAATTTTAAAAATAATTCAATTCACAATACCATCAAAAATAAAACACTTCAAAATTAATTTACAAAAGGGCAAAATTTGTACATTAAAAATTACTAAATATTGCTAAGAGAAATTAAAGAGCTCAACAAATGGGAAGAGATTCCATGTTCATGGTGAGATGGCAATTCTCCCCCAAATAGATATGCAAAATTAAATGCAATTCCTACAAAGTCTATCACAGCACAGTTTTTTGAAAAAAAAAAAAAAAAAAAAAAAAAAACTGATACTAAAATTTATATGAAAATGTAAGGAACCCTGAACCGCCAAAACAATTTTAAAAATGAAGAAAAACATTGGATAACTTATACTACTTGATTTCAAAACTTACTATAAAGCTGCCATAATCAAGATAGTGTGATGCTGACACAAAAGGCATACAAGCCTCTTCCCGAGTCCTGTATTAAACTTGAGTTAGAAGATGCCAATCTTAAAATGAAGGTAAAACCATTGCCTGCTAGCCCCCAGTCCAACTCTGGTGGCCAATCTGAATTGTTATCAATTTTTTTTTCCCAGACATGGTCTCAGTCTGTTGCCCAGGGTGGAGTGCAGTGGTCCAATCACAGTTCACTGTGGCCTCGACCTCCTGAACTCAGGTGATCCTGCACCTCAGCCTCCCGAGTAACTGGGACCACAGCCCCGCATCACCATGGCCGGCTAATTTCTTAATTTTTTATAGAGACATGGCTCTCTCTGTTGCCCACGCTGGACTCGAACTCCTGGGATCAAGTGATTCTTCCACCTCTGCCTCCCAAAGTGCTGGGATTACAGGCATGAGCCACCACGCTCTGCCTGTTATCTGAATTGTCTTTCCTTCTCCACTTCTGCATTTTTATTAAAACATTGCAGAACTTCCAATGTGCTTCTCCTGTATGTATTCTTTCACATTAAGCCAATCACTCAAGATCCATACACAAGACAGAGAATGCACATATCCCGGCCTAAAATAAAACTTTTAAAAATCATTTGGTGCTCATTTCCAGCCTGATTTGAGGCCCTACCACTACCAACTTGGAACTACCACTCATGTAAGTTTCCTCTGGCTCTCTCCATGGCCCAGATAATCAATCCAACTTTCTACTGGCCAGGCTGGCCTCCCTGTAGCTGGTTTTCATAAACACGAAATTTGTATAATTGTTATTGGAATTACTTGCTGAAATATGGAACTGGTTAAAAGTACCATTTATTTTAAAATGTACATGCACAGTTGCACATACATGCAGCAACACATTTTCCACATCCAGCCAATCAATCAAGTTAATGCTTTTAATTAGAGGACAGAACAAAAAATACCAATATAGAGCCTGCTTTTCTTTTCTGATGCCTTGGTAAATGTTTTTCGAGAAATCAAGAGAAAATATGACCGAATAAAGCAAAAATAAATTCGAATGTATAATATACAAAGTATAATTAGTCCAATTCTCAAGAAGCAGGATCTTTTACTGGGGGTAGTGGGTTGGTGAAAAAGACCTCTGATATATCTAGGAAAACAAATTCTTTTTTGATGCAGCCTTTCTTGCATATGAATAATGTATATGAATGCTTATTTCCAGGTGACTCTGGTACAGCACATTACATTGAAACATCAATTTAATGTATAAAGTCGCAATGAACATGTTTTCTATCTAAGCTTATGTAATGAATGATCTCAACACATGGTAGGAGTTCTATCGTTTGTAATAACCCTTGAGGGGAGTAAGGAGAAAACGGTCTGTCTGAGGGCATATCACTGACAGTGAGTGACAGCCACAAAGAGCTGAAGTTGGGTGGCCCAAAAGTGCTCTGCTCATTTGATAAGTGCTAAGTCAAATCACATCACAGTTTAGACGCATTAAATACGGCACAGGTTAGAATAAAATCAGATGCCCAGGAGTTTTCCAAGTTTCAGATTAGAATAAAAGTCCAGGCACATACAGGACTTTGCTAGAAAACTCCTTGGTCTCTTCCCTTAAGATTCTGGTACCCAATTTCCCATGTTATAAAACTCCAAGTCTTTTCCCCCATTCGGTGCGATGGACACATAAGATCATAGAGGGTTCGTAGTTGTAAACGCACCCACCTAAAAAATTTAAAACAGCAAACCAACAAACAGCACCTGAAAAATCTCTCACGGGCTTTGAAGAAGATGTGGCCTGGCGTCCACAAAAAGAGTGGAGGGAAGACACTGGCCTCTGCGAACCCGCCTCCCTCGGAATGAAAGGCGGAGGGCGGGAGGGGTAACAGCCGCGCCCCGGGCTCCTCTAATTGGACCTCGCCCCTCCTGGCGCCCCGGCGACTCGGGCTTGGGGGCAGGGGTGTGAGGGGCGGGGAGGACGAGGCCAGCTGTAGAGGGCGACCGGCTCAAAGGGGCGAGATTTTCACGGCTCCCACGGGTCCGAGGCAGAGAAATTCACCTTTGCCCCTCTCCTTTGAAGAAGACATAGCTGCCTGCGCTCAATGAACAAAAAGAACCAAAACGCCAACTCTGGGCTCCCGCCTCTCCGGGGGCTCCCTTCCGCGCGACCCCAGCGCCGGCTCCCGCCCCGGCTTGCCCCGCCCCGGCCCAGCCCCGCGGGCTGGCACCGCCCGCCACCTCCCACCCCTCACCTCCCGCCTCCCGCCTCAGCCTTAGCCTCAGCCCTGCGCCGGCGGGAACCCCTCTCGCCCACCGCGAGGCGCGCCGCGCCCACCCACTCTCGCGAGCCTTCCCTCTTGCCCCTCGCCTCCTCCTCCCGCTCTCACTGCTGACGTGTCCGCCAGACCCCAGAGGGAAGCCTCCGCCCTCGCTGCGTTCTGCGGCCTGCCGCTTACCGGGTGGTCCTCGCGGGAGCTGCTTCAGCAGTTTGGGCAGTGGCGGAAAGGAAGCCACCGCCCGGGATCTGTGGCTTGAAAATTTGGCTTTGCCTCGTATTGGCTTTTTGTTTTGAGTTTTTTTGGAATTTTCCCGCGGTCGCTGGGCAGTGGAGCCCCGTGCGCGCGCGCACGCGCACGTGTCAGCAGTGCATTCTGGGGCCTGGCTAGCGGCCCCGCGCGCTCCCGGGGCGTCGCGGGAAAATTCCGACGAATCTCGGGTCCGTGGGGCGGGGAGGGCGCGGCCAGGGCTCTGACGGAAGTGGGCCCGGCTGGGGCGCGCTCTAGGCGAGCGGAGTCGATACTGCTCCAGTGTTCCTGGTCTCGCGCGGAAGCCCCGGCGGGAGCAGGGGCGCTGGCTTCTTCCATATTCTGTTCAAAATGTAGGGGAGGTAAAATGGAAATTAGTTCTTTTGAAGAGAAGTTGAGGCTTTGTCAACAGAGTAAAACCTCTAAAATAAGATTTTCTAACTGCGTTAACAATAGCAACAAAAAAGGCATCTTCAGTTAATGATTTCCCCGACCGTACATCAGTTCCATACAGTATTTGGTCGGGGTTCAAATCAGTTCAACGCTGTACATAAACCACCCAAACAAATACTAATAGAATTTTCTCCAAACTCCCATTTATGACAATGGCATTAGCTTGTCTTGGTGAATTTTTTTTCTTCTGGAATCTGACGAATTAAGCTTTAAAATGTCTTAAATCAATGCCTCATAACCATAAATCGTAATCATAAAACGACAGCTTAGGTCGGGCGCTGTGGCTCACGCCTGTAATCCCAGCACTTTGGAAGGCCAAGGCGGGTGAAACGCCGTCTCTACTAAAAATACAAAACATTTAGCCGGGCGCGGTGGTGGGCGCCTGTAATCTCAGCTACTCTGGAGGCTGAAGCAGGAGAATAGCTTGAACCAGGGAGTCAGAGGTTGCAGTGAGCCCGAGATCGCGCCACTGCAGTCCAGCCTGGCGACAGAGGGAGACTCCGTCTCAAAAAAAAAAAAAAGAAAAAAAAGCTACAACTTCACATATACGTTCAAAAACACTCTGCAGGCAGGGTGCGGTGGCTCACACCTCTAATCCCAGCACTTTGGGAGGCCGAAGCGGGTGGATCACCTGAGGTCAAGAGTTCGAGACCAGCCTGGCCAAGATGGCAAAAACCTGTCTCTACTAAAAATACAAAAATTAGTGTGTACTCCCAGCTACTTAGGAGGCTGAGGCAGGAGAATTGCTTGAACCCAGGAGGCGAAGGTTGCAGTAAGCCAAGATCGCACTACTGCCCTCCAGCCTGGGCAACAGAGCGAGACTCTGTCTCAACAAAAAAAACACCACAAAGCTGTGTGTGCTTGTAATAAAAATAGCTCTCAAGTATTTAAACATGTCTAACTATTCCTATAGTGAAGAAATACCTGTTTTACCAATGAATACTTTCAGAGACTAATTTGCAGAGGTTATACATTTATAAGTGATACAGTAAGTATATAGCATAGCAATAGCAACAATCTGTTTAAGAATTAAAGGTAGTTAAAAAAAGGAACTGATCTAGAGATTGAGACAAAACTGGCAGAATCTGCAACTACATTAAGGAATTCGGTGTTTAAATCCATTCTTGAAACTATTCCCTGACAGTTAAGGAAGTCGGTGCTTTTTGATTGTTTTTTAATTTTAGATTCAGGGGGTACATGTGCTTGTTTGTTACATAGGTATATTGTGTAATGGTGGGGATTGGGCTTCTGGTGTACCTGTCCCCCAAGCGTTGAACAATGTACCCAATAGGTAGTTTTTCAGCCTTCACCCCCTTCCCACCCTCTCCCTTTTTGGAGTCCCCAGTGTCTTGTTATTCCCATTCTTATGTACATGTATACCTATTGTTTAGCTCCCACTTATGAGAACATGCAGTATTTGATTTTCTGTTTCTGAGTTTGTTCACTTAGGATAATGGCCTCCAGCTCCATCCATGTTGCTGCGAAGGACATGATTTCGTTCTGTTTTACAGTGGAGAGGTCGGTGTGTTTTTGATGTGTGCATAGTGTGATGTGGATAAATCAAAAGCAAGTCCTGGGTAGGGAAATACATGCCTGAGGGGCACTCATCGTGGCACCTTGACCATGAGAAAGTCACCTCTGTGGTAACAAATCGAGAGTGAGTTAATGTTTAAGTTCTGCATTTACCAGCAAAGAAAGCAATTAAAGTATGTATTTCTTTAAAGAAACTATCTATTTTGGTACCCACATCCTTTTACATATTTGCTGAAAAATCATTTTTAGTGTTTGTTAATGATTGATGTCTTGCCATATCCCAGTTTTCTGTCTTTTTAGTTCAGTGGTTAATAAAGAATTGCTAGGCTCATCCAACTTTGCAGTAAATGAAATGACACCATGTTTAGGCCTAAATTAGACCTAAATGGGAAGCATATATAGCATAAAGATCCAAACTTATATTTATAGGGATTCATTTTGCCTGGCATTCATATACATGGAACTATCTTAATAATATTTTAAGCAATAATGAGATGTTCACTTTGTAAAATGCCCAGAAAGTTTCCAGAGAAACAGATATTTCAATACAAACCCTCTTTGTAATTAAAACATAAAATTGATTATGGGTGATCCAGTTTTTGTTTGTGTGTGGGAGTGTGTGTGTGTGTGTGTGGTTTTGACTTGTTGTTTGTTTTGAGACTGCATCTCACTCTCACCCAGGTTGAAGTGCAGTGTTGCAAACACAGCTCACTGCAGCCTCGACCTTCTGCACTCAAGCAATCCAACCACCTCAGTGGCACCAAAATGCTGGAATTACAGGCGTGGGCCACCAGGCCCAGGTATATGTTACTCTGGAACACAGTTTTGGTTGTAGTATAGAACCCAATCACAAATAATGTGGCAAAATGAAAAATGGCCTATTCAGGTGAAAATTATTACATTATTTACATTAAATCTTTACATTCTAGAGGAAAACAACTCAATTGGCTGAGTGCTGCAAAGTTCCTGACATTATCAAACCTTCCTTCAAAGTTCAGCAAATAGAATCAACTGTCTTAGAATCCACGTTGTGGAAGCCATTGTACCAAGACTCCTACTTCCAGAATTAGTTCAGACACCACCCACCTGGTTTCCAGCCCTTATTTGGCACCCCAACAGTTAACATTATCTTTTCTTTTTCTTTCTTTTTTTTTTTTTTTTTTTTTTTTTTGGAGACAGAGTCTCACTCAGTCGCCCAGGCTGGAGTGCAGGAGCATGGCCTCAGCTCAGCTCACTGCAACCTTTGCCTCACCGGTTCAAGCGATTCTCATGCTTCAGCCTCGCAAGTAGCTGGGATTACAGGCACGTGCCATCACGCCCTTAACACTGTCTTGTCCATGGCTTTGATATTTGCCTCTTGTACCTCAGTTGTGAATAATGCGTGTTGAAGTTTCAGGCACTGGGCTAACTCCTTGGCCTGGGTTATTCCCTTTGATTCTCACAGGGATCTTATGTAATCCACGGTGGTAATATTCCACTTTCACAGATACAGAAACTCATGCACAGAGCCATCTCTTCTAGTGGAGGGTGGAACCTGGCTTCAACTCCATTTACAGTGGCCTCTTACTTATAATGTTCTTGCCCCTGGCCCAGGCTGGTGACTTGAAAATAGGGTGAGTTGATCCCAGAGGCTTCTGCACTCTGATCACCACATTACTTTCCCATTAAAACATTCCAACCGAGGAAATGTAAGTTGAATTAGAGAAGAGAACAAGGAGAATATTTTTTGTGCCAGAAACACTTTAAGAAACGGAGCAGATAATAGTGAAGGGCTTTGATCTGCCACCCTGAAGGGGAAAAGATCAAGGAAGGGATGGCTGCAGGAGATGGAAATTCATGGAAAAAGGGAAATGTATTATAAATGCTGCATGGAAGCTGCCACTTCTACCCCGCCCCCGGTTATGCTCACTCCCTAGGCTCTGCTGAAAGAATGCACCTAGGAGGACATGTTTGTACTAGAGCCTCCATTACTAGTCACAGCTAATTGAACCAGAGATGATAGCCTGACCCTAGCTGCACCAATCAAACTATTGCTGGGGAATTTGGAATTACAACACTGAGAGACTGTAACACCTCTATATAACAGGAGCTAAAGCCCTCATACCAACTGGAGTTACTGGGGGAAGAAAAATATATAAGTAGCAAAGAAAGTTGGCTGGCAGAGAAAAGCAAAATGACGTTGAAAGGCTGTTAGTTATTCTATCAGAGAGAGGGGAGCTTCCATTCCTTATTTTTTATTTTTAAGCCTAATTTTAAGGTAAACTGACTATATATTTTTTCTGTTCTTAGTTGTCCACAAGATTCCCCCATATCCTTGCAACAGTCACCACTTTACCTATGCTGACTTCAGTGAATTTCTCTCCCTCACTGCAAATCAAGCCCTGACTAAGAACCTGGAGGTGGCAGCTCTTCATTGTGTCACTGGGCATTCGCACTTTGGCTGAGCCTATTTGATAAATTAATCAATAGATACCTAATGCTAGATTACTATAGGGAATGAAAAATAGCTTTTCCATACCCATCCTAGGTTCATGGCTGAGGCCTCCATAATAAAAGATTAACAAGAACAAAGCATAGATGTTGCATGTAACTTTCCCATGACACAGGAACCTTCCTAAGGAAAGGAAAACCCAGAGCAGCTGTTAAACTTGTGTGTTTCTATGCCAGGTTTCACGAAGAGTGGACAGTTGTGGGGAGATACAGTTGAAGAAAGATGGGAATAAACTGCGGAGAATTTAGCAAGGCTTATTTGTTCAGATTTTTCTCTGTAACCCGTCAGTCTTCAGAGATAAGAAAGTACCTTTCCTGTGGAGATAGGTACTGTGGATATAGGCAGCACTTCTTACATGAGGGTCTTAGGACCTGCTTCAGGGGAAGTTCAGAAAATCATTCCAAGGTTTTATGACCTGCATCAGGAGAAAGGAGAGGAGGGAAGGTGAGAGTGACTTTCCAGCCTCTGCCATGTTTTCAAATGTCAATGTGCTGTATTTAGGAGAAGCATGTTCTCAACCCAATCACTACAAAGCATAAAGCACAAAGTCTACACGCTGTGTGAAAGACACAGATCTAAGTATTTTAGAGTTGAGAGAAAGCAGGAGTTCTCTAGGTTTTGGGTTTGGCGGGGGAGGGGGCCAGTAAAATGTCAATAATATTAGAGGTTAACAGAGTTAACAACTTTTTATTTGGTCAGATAAAGACCTTAGAAGAAAAAAGTCTGCCATAATTATAATTCCATTTTTTAAGAAATGTATTTTTAACTTTAAGACAAGATGACGGGAAAAAGTCTCAACAGTCTTTTAAATTGAATAAGTTTTATCTCATGAAAAACTCATTACGTTGTTTTTATTCATCTCATTTTACCACTTCCTCCCCTTGTTAATATCAGAACACTGCTTTTACTTAGCATGGCAATATGCCCAATAAAAAGGACCACCTTCCCCAGACTCCATTCCGACTAGGGGTGGCCAGCAACTCAGCTGTAGCCAGTGAGAGAGAAAAGGTGGAAAGACAGGAGGCCAGGAGATAATTTAGTCCTCTTCCCCTCTCTCCTGCTTCCTACTTAGTATAAGGGCAGAAGGGCTTAAGTTCCCGTCATCTTGGACTATAAACAACTCTCAAGGATGATAGTCATGGAATGAGGATGGCAGAGCAAAAAAAAAAAAGGAGGGCTGGGTACGGTGGCTCACACCTGTAATTCCAGCACTTTGGGAGGCTGAAGCGGGTGGATCATCTGAGGTCAGAAGTGTGAGACCAGCCTGACTACCATGGAGTAACCCCATCTCTACTAAAAAAAATATAAAATTAGCTGGGCATGGTGGCTCATGCCTGTAATCCCAGATACTTGGGAGGCTGAGGCAGAAGAATCACGTGAACCTGGGGGACGGAGGTTGCTGTGAGTGGAGATCACTCCATTGTGCTCCAGCCTGGGAAACAAGAGTGAAACTCTTGTCTAAAAAAAGGAAAAAAAAAGAAAGAAAGAAAAAAGAAAAAAGGAGAAGGAGGACCCTGGGTTCCCAATAATCATGAGAGTTACCTGGCTTGCCTAACTCTGGACTTTATAATGGCAAACCCCAAATATCTGAGACAGGTCTCAGTTAATTTGGAAAGTTTATTTTGCCAAGGTTGAGGACACACACCCATAACACAGGCTCAGGAGGTCCTGATGACACGTGCCCAAGGTGATCAGAGCACAGTTTGGTTTTATACATTTTAGGGAGATATGAGGCATCAATCAACATATGTAAGATAAATATTGTTTCGGTCCAGAAAAGGCAGGACAACTCAAAGCAAAGGTGGGAAACTCGAAGTGGGGAGGGGGCTTCCAGGTCATAGGTAGATAAGAGACAAATGGGCGCATTCTTTTGAGTTTATGATGACCCTCTCCAAAGGAGGCAATCAGATACGCATTTACTTCAGTGAGCAGAGGGGTGACTTTGAATAGAATGGGAGGCAAGTTTACCTTAAGCAGTTCCCAGCTTGACTTTTCCCTTTACCTTAGTGATTTTGGGGCCCCCAGATTTATTTTCCTTTCATATTTCCCCCCTTTTCTTTTTAAAAAATATTTTGGAGAAAGAATTTTAGAAGAAAATGAGTCTCTGGTCTCATTTTTGTCTGATATCTCATGGCTAGCATGGTTTATTCCTAGATGGGTAGGTCCCAAGTTATTAGGAAAGTTCATTTTTAACAGGTTGTGAAATCTTACGTTTTATGAAGAGAAAATAGGGAGAGGAAGGGAGCAAAACAACAACAAATGAAAGCACAATCTTGGAAAATTGGTATAGGCCATATGATTCTGAAGTCCATACATCAGTAGGTAGGTATGAAAGTGGATTATGTAGGTAAATAGGTTGCTGTTATTTTCTTCTGAAGTTTAAGTTGTCTAGCTTCAGTTTGCAGGGCTTTACAACAGTGACTCCAAATTAGGAAAAATGGGGGGGAAAAGAAGGAAAAAAATGAAAACATTATTTTGAAGACTTATAGCCAAGAAAAATTAGAATTCGGCCCAAACTGTAGAAAATAATAAAAACTGGAAAACATTGGGCAAGACTCGAATGTAACAACAGGTGTACTATAGTTTTTGAAACAGAATTTTTCTGTCTCCAGTTTCCCATTTTTACTACAGCCAAATCATGGTAAGACTGATTTGCTTTATTACACTTGAACTGAAAATTTGTATACAGTGCAGCAAGAATAATTGTTTGTTTACATAGGCTTTTAAATTGCCTTTGATGGAAATTTGTTCCATAGAAGGAATCTGAGATAAGACTTTTTTAAAGCCCAGCCCAGCCATGGATTTGTACCATCAAATACCTATGAGTTGGGTGAATTTGTCTATTCCTGAGGTTCCAAGATAAACTTGGGGCTCCTGGGCCTGTCAGAAAGTTACATTCTTTACTTACCACAGGTCAGGAACCCTGTACAGGGACTGTGTAGACAAGGTATGAGGTCTGCTTTACCAAGGGGCTTTTATTGTCTCCATAAGTCAAGTCTGATTCCTTAAAGGAAAGCACATCATTCCAGTCAAAGTCTTGGTAAGATAACCAGTTTCTCAAATTGTGTCCTGTTACAAATGAAGACATATTCTTATTGCACTTATGCAAATAACTGGATTGCCATAAGTTAAGAATATTCACAAATGGTTTCCAAATTCCAGAGAAATCAGGTAGAGAGAAACAAATATGTTCAAATTTTGTTCACAGAAGTGTATTAAATTGTTAAAAACTGTTAATAGCTCAAAAAAAGTTTCTTTAACTCTAAAGAAACAAAACAAAGGATAAGAAACGTTTTAAGCAAAAAGTCAAAAAGATTACTTTAGTCTTTTATTAGTTCAGTCCATGTGGTTAATTTCTGTTCTGCTTGATATTCATAAACATTTCAGTTCTCCATGAATCCCAAAAGTTTTTCTCCTATTCTGATGTCACAATTTCCAAAGTTATCAGAAACTTATATTCAAGAGCACCTGTTAGAGTTTTATAGCTGATTATAAAGCCACCTTCTAAAGAGGACCAAAACAAGACAATTGTCTGTGGATGACAAAACGTTTTAGGGCAGCCATAGTCAAAGACACAGTTGACAAGGAAATTTGTTACCTCTGTGGCACATAATAATTTAACTTAATTATAATTATTACTGATAATGTACACTAAGTCACATCAGAATCATAGGCATTTCCCATAATTTTGGAACACATACCAATAACATAATTATACAAATACAGCCCAAAGAAAACCAAACACTATTTCACATTTGACAATGTTTTCTGTATAATTTTTATACCAATAAGCCAAATTATGTCATTTTTGGACTTTAGGGAACCTAATATCTTAAAGGATTAATCAGGTCAGAAAAAGACATAATTTATCATTTGATTTTGGAAAGTTTGTCAAATATCAAAGTTTTAAAACACTTGATATCGCATGTCACTGTAAAATAAGTCATTCATTTGACTAAAGTGATAACTCAAGAATTTCCAAAAAAGGTGAAAACCTTCATTCTTTGAGAGAGGGGACTTAATTTTTCAAACAATAAGTCCTATCCTAATAAAAACAGCATGAAGTCAATTAAATTTTTTTCAAAATTTTATGAACAATCTATACGATTTTTATCTTATCTTGACCATAAGATATAACTTACATAGCCTTTAATAACCTTCATAACCTTTATTAAGGAGGTGGTTAATGCTTCAAGAAAACCTTGTTAATCTGACAGAGGGGTCCATATGATGGTCTTGCATCAGTGTGCCTTTAACATTAATGGTTAATTTATAGAAAAACTGAACTTATTTTATCTCTCAAAATTGGCCCTTACAATCCCACACACCCACATCTTCTGCAATAGTCCCTGAACATTGAGTTGTTGAATAGCTTTAATTTCTGGCCCTGTGTCTCAGGAATGCAGTTTATTTTGATTGACATTTTCTACGAGGCTTGAAGATGAGGCTTTAATTGCTGTATTTTAGATTTAGCAGGATTTAGTGTCTTCTTAGACCCAGGACTGAAAGCCCTGTAACTCAATGTCAAAAAGACTTTAAAAGCCCATACAGAAAGATACAAGGATGTAATAACCTTAATTAAAAAATATATTTTAATCTCAGTTTTTTTTTCTAAGGAAACCAAAAACTTAATAATAATGGCATAGGAATTGTTTCAATAAACCATGAAATCTGTTAGGCCAGTTCCTAAAAGGCAAAAGAGAAGAGCTTCTGCACTGCACAGAATATTATGTTGGAAGAAAACATTTCCCTTACACCTTTAAGAAAACATTGTTAGCATCAGGCCACAACAAAGAACTTGAGGAAAAAAAAAACTTATATTACCTGAAAGATGAGTTGGAGAGTGTTACTATATCTCAACCTTTAAAAGAGGAGAGAAAACCGAAAATGGCAAGGTGCAATAAAAGTTGAACTTCAGGTTAAAAAAAAATTAACATCTCTAGGCTGGGTGCAGTGGTTCACACCTGTAATCCCAGTGCTTTGGGAGGCGAACACAGGCAGATCACGAGGTCAGGAGTTTGAGACCAGCCTGGCCAGCATGGTGAAACCCCTCTCTACTAAAAATACAAAAAATTTGCCAGGCATGGTGGTGCATGCCTGTAGTCCCAGCTACTAGGGAGGCTGAGGCAGGAGAATTGCTTGAACCCGGGAGGTGGAGGTTGCAGTGAGCTGAGATTGTGCCACTGCACTCCAGCCTAGCCACAGAGCGAGACTCTGTCTGGAAAAAAAAAAAATTCATTGTTCTAACCAATTGTTTAGTGTATAAGTGGTTTTTTTTACATCAAGCCCCATCTCTAGAAAGACCACTACAATTTCCCTTTAATTAATAGACAATTTGATCATATAAAAGTTTTGGGTTTTTTTTAAATAAATCCTCTTATTGTGACTTACACAGACTATTCATGACATGCTCGGACTTTCTGGTTTGTCCTGAACATCCCTGTTTGTTAAACAACCAGTCATTTTATTTTAGGACTAAATTTACCATACAAGATTCTTTCTCATGTAAAATTATTTCTCTTTAAGCTTTCTTACAAAAAAAAACTCTTTATTTTTATAACTTTCATTACATCTCTTTTATTTCCTGGCTCCTTTTACCTTGTTTTATATATAACATTTATATAAGGTTTGAATTAGAAAAAAATTGTTCACCTTTTTAAAAAGGACACACTTTTTTGAAATAATGTTTTCCTATAATATAGTTTTATTGGAAAATACCCAAATAATGAAATATCTATTATTTAATTTAATATAACTTTAGATTCTAAATTATGATGAGTTTGTCTGCAAGTATTTATCCCATTACATTTGGTTAATTATTGTATTTTAATCATTTACCTAGATATTTATGAAAACTACAATAGTCTTCGTTTAAAGTTATGGAACTGCCATTGCAAAATTATAACTAAGACAATGAAAAAGATCTGACCTAACTGACTCCATCTTGCTTCTAACCTCCAAGCTGTTCTTGCTTATTCCTGGGTATAGGCTGAAGTAACTTTGGGAGGAACTTAGTTTACAGTTTAGCTTTGAAACAAAGATGATAATAGTCCTTTCCCAAAACAAACCTTACTGCTTGTGGACTAGACTGCCTAAAGTCACAAGATTCAAAGTTATGGTAATCTTACTAAATTCAAGTTGTAGCTATTTTCATTAGACCTATATTTATGTCTTATTTATTAAAATTACAGCCAGGTGCAGTGGCTCACGCCTGTAATCCCAGCCCTTTTGGAGGCCAAGGCAGGAAGATCAGTGGAAGTCAGGAGTTCAAGACCAGTTTGGCCAACATGGTGAAACTCCATCTCTACTAAAAATACAAAAATTAGCTGGGTGTGGTGGCAGGTGCCTGTAATCCCAGCTACTTGGGAGGCTGAGGCAGGAGAATCACTTGAGCCTGGGAAGTGGAGGTTGCAGTGAGCCGAGATCAAGCCACTGCATTCCAAACTGGGTGACAAAGAAAGACTCTGTCTCAAAAAAAAAAAAAAATTACATAGGCAAAGATCATTCTGTCTTGGGCTGGATCTGTAATTTTGTAGCCCCTATGCCAAATTTTGACACCCTATAGTATTTGGCAGGGATAAGCATGAAATTGCTTGATTAACAAATGCAAACAAAAATGTATGCTGGCAATTCCCATTTCTAACATTACTTCACCAATAATTTCAAAGCTAGTTTATTTATTAAAAGATTTTACTTAAGTTATGTCAACTTGAAAAAGCATTTGACTACTCTTCTTTTTTCCTGATAAAGTATTTGGTTCAACCACCTTACTTTCTTAAGCCAATTAATTGGAGTTCCTTTATATATTTTCAGTAGTGAAACATTGTGTAGACAACACATAAATACATAGATGTGTTAGGCATGCTGATAGAAGTACATCTCATAGATTCATAAGAGCTTTTTTTTCCTATCTTAGACTCTTAGACTTTCAAATTCTTTTTTCTTTCCTTTTTTTTTTTTTTTTTTTTGATTTTGAGACAGAGTCTCGCTGTGTCACTCAGGCTGGAGTGCAGTGGCACAATCTCAGCCCACTGCAACCTCTGCCTCCCAGGTTCAGGCGATTCTCCTGCCTCAGCCTCTTGAGTAGCTGGGATTACAGGCGCACACCATGATGACTGGCTAATTTTTGCATTTTTAGTAGAGGTGGGGTTTTGCCATGTTGGCCAGGCTGGTCTCAGACTCCTGACCTCAGGTGATCCGCCCACCTCAGCCTCCCAAAGTGCTGGGATTACAGGCGTGAGCCACTGAGCCCAGCCTTCAAATTCTTGATGGCCTGTTTTCACTACCCTAGCCAGCTGTCAGCTAAATAGCCTTAAATTTGCATATTAAAGGAACAAACTCAGGTGAAAATCAAACAGCAAGATTTACATCATATGGTACAAGGAGAAAAAGTCTGGTGTGCTAGAGGGAAATTAAATTGGATTTAATTGCCAATTAAACATAAACTTACAGAAATTATAAAGGTCTTTTAAATACACACACACACACACACACACACCCTATAGCTTTTACTTCAGAACTTTTAGCCATGAGTTAAATACAAATTCACTGGCTTGCAAACAAAAAACCTGTTGGATTCAAACAGTGGTTTTATTTATTTTTTTTTTTTTGAGATGGAGTCTCGCTCTGTCCCCAAGGCTGGAGTGCAGTGGCACAATCTTGGCTCATTGCAAACTCTGCCTCCCGGGTTCACGCCATTCTCCTGCCTCAGCCTCCCGAGTAGCTGGGACTACAGGCGCCTGCCGCCATGCCCGGCTAATTTTTTGTATTTTTAGTAGAAACGGGGTTTCACCATGTTAGCCAGGATGGTCTCGATCTCCTGACTTTGTGATCCACCCGCCTCGGCCTCCCAAAGTGCTGGGATTACAGGCATGAGCCACCGCACCCAGCCAGTGGTTTTTATCTTAATAGAAAAATAACAACAGATTTAAAGCAGGCAGAAAATAAAATAGAGGAAAAAAGAATTTAGGAACACTATAGTTTGCAGATCGACCTTAGGGGCTTTTTTTTCCTTAATGTAATTGTGCATAGAGACCATATTAGTTCCATTTTACATAAACTGTGGCAAGTAGAGGTGCCATAAAATCTACAAAGTGCTCGAAAGGGGGTCATTCTCCTTGTTTTCTCCTCACTCTTATTGTTTCCCACTTCTTTTCTTAAAAGGAGGAACTGAGCTGTGAGCTGCAGGCTAGGTTTTTGCCTGGTGGATTTATAAGCGCTGCTTGTGGGCAGGACTCCACAGTGTGTCACCAGAGTTGTTTCCACCCTTTCACGTGTCTCAGTTTCTCTCTCCAGACATCCCTGACGTCTGAGAGGGATCAAAATGCTGGAGGATCAGCCCTTATATGTGTTTCCTGGACAGGCCTTTTTTTAAAAATTAACTTTTGTTGGGGATTTCCCTGTAGGGCCACTGCACATCACAGGGGATCAATCCCCCAGACACTTCCATGAGGCCCCCCCTCTCCATCACCTGGGGCACCTTTCAGCTGGGAGGAGCAGATGCCCTTTCTCTTTGGAACTGAAGAAAACTCAATCTCTCATTTACCTATGAAAACAACAGTTCAGTTCCTCATGCAAATGCGTACAGACAAGCTGAATCAAGATTAATTTGGGGAGAAAAAGCAATAGAGAAGACCCTTTAGAATATATCTCCTAATTAGAATTAGGATCCTTAAACACCTTTCTAGGAGAGAAATAAAAAACAACAGCTAAGACCACTTCCTGTAAACTGTGTTCAGCCACCCCTACTTTGTAGCTCTTGTCCGCCATTACACACACCAAGGTCAAATCCTCTCACAGTACAAGGTCATCTCTGGTACCCCCAAAGCTAAAGAGGCCAGGCCATGCAATAGAGGAAAACAGAGCTCTAGACCTAAGAAGAATCTGCCCATGACTCTTGAAACTCCACATAGAAAATAGAACAGCCCAAAAGGGCTGAGTGACACCTTTGTTCTAAATTATTTAAAGGGGTTCAAGTCATTCGAAGCCTTTTCTAGATTTTTTTTTGGTACTGCAGACGGCAAAGGGGGAAGGAAGTACAGGCTGGAAGAAAAGTAAACAAAAGAAATTTGTTTTTGTATTTAAGACAGGAAGCAAACGAAAGCATGGATTTTTGCTTCCCCCCCTTTTGCAGCTGCAAGGAATTTTAGCCAAATTAGAGAGGGTTTGTTATCCATAATGTGGAATTCTCACTAGGATTTGACCAGTCAGGTAGAGTTGGTCAAATCTGATGGGAGAAAAACCAGAACAAACAACAACAACAAAAAACCCAACAATATGATCACTGAGCACTCTAATGGTAAGGAGGAATTAAGGCCAGCTGGTTGCTGAACTTTAGCCAAGCCAAAACCCCAATTTAGATACCTACCTAGAGACAGGTCTCAGGCTGAAGACTGCCTTCAACCATCCTAGAAGCAGGGAAAGGAAACCCAAATTCTTCTTCCTTGCTGAGAGTGAACTCAGACTTCATAAAGGAGTTACCTGCCTTCTATCATCATGGAAGCAGGAAATCTTGCCTTCCTTGTTGGAAGCAAGTAAAACTCTTAAAAAAAAAAAAAAAAAAGGAGAGAGAGAGAATTGTATAGCAAAATAAAAATAAACTTTAGATCAAAACCAAATTTCGGGAGACCAGGGATTCTCTGGAGGGGGGTGCTCCCAGACCTCAGCAAATTGTCCTGTTGGTTTAAACCATAAAGTTGGCTCATGCTGGTACCAAACACCAACAGGAGATTTGTCAAAGGTCACAGGCAGGGCATCTCCACTCAGAATCCCTCTGTGGTTACCAAAATGTGAACCCCAAATATCTGAGACAGGTCTCAGTTAATTTAGAAAGTTTATTTTGCCAGGGTTGAGGACACGCACCCGTGACACAGCCTCAGGAGGTCCTGACGACATGTGCCCAAGGTGGTCAGAGCACGGTTTGGTTTTATACATTTCAGGGAGACATGGAGACATCAATCAACATATGTGAAATGAATATTGGTTTGGTCCGGAAAAAGGTGGGACAACTCAAAGCAGGCAGGGGGTCTTCCAGGTAATGGGTAGATAAGAGACAAATGGGTTTTTTTTTTTTTTTTTTTTTTTTTTCTGAGATGGCGTCTCACTTCATCACCCAGGCTGCAGTGCAGTGGCACAATCTCGGCTCACTGCAACCTCCACCCCCCAAATTCAAGTGACTCTCCTGCCTCAGCTTCCCAAGTAGCTGGGATTACAGGTGCCCACCACTATGCCCAGCTAATTTTTGTGTTTTTGGTGGAGTGGGGTTTCACCATGTTGGCTGTGGCTGGGCTGGTCTTGAACTCGCAACCACAAGTGATCGCCCACTCAGCCTCCCAAAGTGCTGAGATGACTGGCGTGAGCCACTGTGTCTGGCCAGGTGCATTCTTTTGAGTTTCTGATTGTCCTCTCCAAAGGAGGCAAGCAGATATGCATTTATCTCAGTGAGCAGAGGGGCAAAATAGAATGAGCAGCAAGTTTGTCCTAAGCAGTTCCCAGCTTGACTTTTCCCTTTAGCTTAGTGATTTTGGGACCCCAATGTTTCCGGAGTTGGGTCCCCTCCTGCTGTTGAATTCGTGATCTCACTGACTTCAAGAATGGAGCCACAGCCCTTGGCAGTGAATGTTACAGCTCTTAAAGATGGCGTGGACCCAAAGAGTGAGCAGTAGCAAGGTTTATTGGAAAGAGCAAAAGGACAAAGCTTCCACAGCATGGGAGACGACCCCAGCAGGTTGCCGCTGCTGGCTGGGGGTTGTGGGGGTGGTGGCCAGCTTTTATTCCCTTATTTGTCCTCTCCCATGTTCCGTTTATGTCCTATGAGAGTGCCTTTTTTTCAATCCTCCCTGCAATTGGACACTTCTAGGATCCTGCTGATTGGTGCATTTTACAGAGCGCTGATTGGTGTGTTTTACAGAGCACTGATTGGTGCATTTCACAATCCTCTTGCTAGCTACAGAGTGCTGACTGGTGCATTTTACAAGCCTAGCTACAGAGTGCTGATTGGTGCGTTTTACAGTCTTCTTGTAAGACAGAAAAGTTCTCCAAGTCCCCACTCCACCCAGGAAATCCAGCTGACTTCACCTCTCACCAAGATTTTTCTTTCACATGATAAAGACAAATAAATTTCTATTTTGCTTAAATTACTGTTATTTCAGGTCTCTGTGGCTGGCAACAGAACTCAGCCAAAGCACTGTAGTAGGGTCTGGGGTTAATGGGATGAAAAAAAAGAAGAAGAAAAAAAACATGTTCTATGCCCTTGTGAAGCTTAGCAGAGTGAAGGGAATTTTCCTTTAATTTATTGAAGTCTGCTCTTCCTGAAGCATAAATCAATAGATACATAGTTGTCAAAATGAGGTAAGCTCAAGAAAGTAGCACGTTTCATTCTAAAAAAGAAGCTATGGGAGGACCTAAACCAGACCAAGAGGCAAGAAGAGTAAACTCTCTCATCTACTTACTAAAATTCCGTGAATGTTGTGGAATGGAGAAAAAACTATCCTTGTGCAATCTGACAGAATTTCCAGAAAATAAAAATCTATTTTTCCACTGAGCAATGATACACTGTTTCAAAAGAAACTTAAGCCAGTTTTAGTCCAATTTTCTTTAGTTCAGTAAAAAATGCATTCTTATTCAGCGCATGCATCCCACCAACTATGATGTGTTATAACTAATGTAACACATTTTATTGCCTGCAGAAAGTAGTAAGTTACATTTTTAAATGAGCACGTCTTAAAAATAGTTTCCCTCATAAGTATTTCATAATGATTCATTTAGCATGAAATTAATATTAAAGAACTGCTAACAATAAGCACTTAAAAATTCAAATTGAAAAGGAAATTATGCACATTTGTGATTTCATTAATTCTGGCAACATTTAGTCAAAAATAAGTAAATTTCATCCCATTCTTGCATCTGTTTCAGATTGACTCTTTAATTGTCTAATGTTTTCCAAGCCTAGTTTCATTATTTTATGTATAATATTAATGTACTAAATTAAGGTTTTAGTACACCCAAGTCATACAATAAAGTAAGTGTTACATGATAAAGGAACAAACTTCAAACATAATATCAACATGCATATATATTTACTTGCATACCTTAAAATCCATGATCTATACGGACAAGTGGAAGAAATTAACATTTAATAAGCACCTACTATGTGTCAGGCATTTATGCTTCTTATCTCATTTGATTTTGTTTCTCTGACATAATTTCACCACACGTAAGTGTAATAAAAGTGTCACTGTCATTTTGCACGTCAATAAAGTCAATCGATGTATTAGAAGAAATCTGTTTACTAGGCCAGGCATGGTGGCTCACACCTGTAATCCCAACACTTTGGGAGGCTGAGGAGGGCGGATCACCTGAGGTCAGGAGTTTGAGACCAGCCTGGCCAACATGGTGAAACCCCATCTCTACTAAAAATACAAAAATTAGCTGGGCAAGGTGGCAGGCGCCTGTAATCCCAGCTACTCGGGGGGCTGAGGCAGGAGAATTGCTTGAACCCAGGAGGCGGAGGCTGCAGTGAGCCAAGATCACACCACTGCACTCCAGCCTGGGGGACAAGAGTGAGACTCTGTCTCAAAAAAAAAAAAATAATAATAATAATAAGAAGAAATCTGTTTACTAAAAATTTCAGGACAGCAAGTGACAGAATAGCTTTAATAGAAAACAACTTCCTTGGGCTGGGTGTGGTGGCTCACACCTGTAATCCCAGCACTTTGGGAGGCCAAGGCAGGAGTTGGCCAAGTCAGGAGTACCAGATCAGCCTGGCCAATGTGGTGAAACCCGTCTTTACTAAAAATACAAAATATTTTTTACTTTTACTAAAAATACAAAAATTAGCTGGGCATGTTGGTGCATGCCTTTAATCCTAGCTACTCAGGAGGCTGAGGCAGGAGAATTGCTTGAACCCAGGAGGCAGAGGTTGCAGTGAGCTGAGATCGCACCACTGCACTCCAGCCTGGGCGACAGAGTGAGACTCCGTCTAAAAACACAAACAAACCAAAAAAACTTCCTTTTGTTTATATTGGAAACTCAAAACTTTAGAAGTATTTTCATGATTCCTGCCTCTGTATCTTTGCCATCTGTGTTAGTTCCCTATTGCTACTGTAACAAATCACCCATCTCATTATGGGGTTGGTAACAAACCAACCCCGTTATGTTGTAATTTAGTCCTTAAAACAACATAAATTTATTATTTTATACTTCTAGAGGTTAGAAGTCTCAGGTCAGTTTCAGTGGACTGAAATCAAGGTGTCAGCTGGGGTTTGTTCTTCATGGAGGTCCTAGGCAAGAATCTGTTTCCTCACCTTTCTTAGTTCTGGTGGCTGCCTACATTCCTTGGCCCTGGCCCCATCCTCCGGTGTCTCCCTCTCTGACCACACTGCTTCCCCCTTGTGAATGTATTGGGCCCTCCCAGAAATTCCAGGATAGTCTCTCCATCTCAAGATCCTTAACTCCATCACATCTACAATGTCTCTTTTACCATGTAAGGTAACAAATTCACCAACTCCAGGGACTATGACATGGATAACTTTGGGGGACTATTATTCAGCTTACCACATCCCATTTATTTATTTAAATACATTTTCATGACTCTATTTTCAGATAATGGTGCATAATGCTCTGTATATTGTTTCCATAGTATTGAAGGTAATTTATCTCATATGACTTTTAGGAAATCTACTTTCTTCAAAGGCTCTCTGTTTCTTATAGTGTTTAATGACAAGTTCCACTAATATTTGCAGATCAATTTATTTCTTTGAACAGATTTGTATCAAATAACTATTACCTGCTTAACTATCAAAGTTGGCACTGAGCAGAAATAACTACACTGTTTATCAGCACTAATTAACCTACTAAGATTAAGTAAACAGGATATTTCCCAAACATAGGGTACTTCTACAAATCACAAGACTCAGCTATGGGATAGTATCCGAAGTCATCCCGGCTTTACTTCACAGCTCCTTTAGATGGCCTGGATTTCTTTTTTCTCATTTACAGACACATGCCTTTGAATTGCTCCCTGGCTATTTCCTATCCAAAAATCTTAGCTCCCAACAAAGTTATGCCCATCTCAAGAGCTGAACCCACGTCCTCTTCTTTTATATCTATCAAGGGCCTAGCAAAATACTGGACCAGAGAGAGTAAGCAGACATCCTGCAGTTTGCATCTGGCCAATGGACTTGTTTTGTTTAGCTTGAAGAGTGTTTGAGAAAAAAGTTAATTGAAAACATTTGGAAATCAGAGAATTTCACACAAAATCCTTTGATTTCACTTATCTTAAAAAATTGGCTAATATGGGCACCCTGTGCCAGCATTTCTGCCTGGCAACCATGAGCTAGAGTTCTGTGGCAGTGCCCCCTGCAGGCAGGCAGAGGCTCTGCAGCTTCACGGTCTTCACCCAGCCCTAGTCTGGCCCCTGTATTTGAGACCCCTATGCTAGACACACTGTAGAAATTCTCCTTAGCGAGATCCTAACATTATCACCTCATTTTTCAAGTGTGGAAACTGCTTGCTAAACCCAAATTTGGCCCAGGAACTGTTTGAGGGCATTTTTACTACATATTTTTAATGTATAAATTATCCTCTAAGACGTTGCACATCAAAGTATAGTCTACAGACCGGCAGCAATGGCATTAACCGGGAGTTTGTTAAAAGCTCTCCTGAGCCAGAATCTGCATTTTAGCAACATCCTCAGGTGATTTGGATATTCTTGAAAATTTGAGAAGTACTGCTACAGATGAAGCTCATGGCTAACCACCTTTCACCTGCCCCTCCACATACCACTAAGACCAAGCCTACTTCATTTATACTAATGGCAGCAGCAGGCCATCTGGAGCCACCACTGCCATCACACTGGCTGGAACAGGGAGATGTGACTGGGGGTGCATGCTCCATGGAGCTGGTGAGAGCCAGGGACAAGCAGGAGCCCCACCCTTCTGAGTTGGGGCAGGAGCTCCCCAGGTGCCACTGCAGCCACCCAGGTCACAGCTGCAGACCTAGGCATTCCTGTGCTCTCAGGGACTGGAGCAGGCAGGAGGCCCACCCTCCAGGGCACAGCTGCAGCTGCCCAAACCCCAGCTGCAGACCCAGCCTCGACTCCAGGGAGCAAGGAACAAGGCATCCCTGCACTCTTGGGGGTCTGGGAAGGCCCCGTCCTTGCAGGCTTGGAAGTGCCTGCTCCCGCTGCACAGCTTCTCCCTGCTGTCGGCGCCCACTCCAATCTGGCAGCAAAGTCGAGGCCAAGCCCAGGCACTGTTGCACCCCAGCCAGGTGTGCACACACTTGGGACAGTACTGACATGCCAGCCCCCTGCCACCTCAGCCCCTGCCAGGCTTTTGGTGCCAACAAGCATAGGAAGGAAGTTGAGGTAGGGCTGAGGGCAGCTTGGTGCTGGCCTGCAGGTGCCCCTTGGCACCTACAGCCTAGGCACCATGAACAGCAGCAGGAAGCAGACAGGCTTCCCTGCAAAAGGGGGTGGGTCCCTGATGAGGCCCCACCTTCAGGCCAGGAAGGGCCTGAAGGCTGGGGGCTGTGCTGCCAGTCCCCTGGACCAGAGTGGGAATTTGTGGTGCCTTTTCTGGGCCACCCATGGACACCCATGGACCAACAAGGGTGTACTTCCTCCCCTCTGAGGCCCATAAAAGCCCCAGGCTCAGCCAGAGCTGAGCAGACGTCAGGACAACCAGTGGTAGAGGAGAGCTACCCACTCCGGGGCCTTCTCTCTCTGCTGAGAGCAGCAGACATTGGGACAACCAGCTGCAAAGAGGTGCCACCCACTCTAGGGCCTCCTCTCTGCTGAAAGCCATGCAGAGAACAGGATGACCAGCTGCAGAGAGGTGCTACCCTCTCTGCTGATAACTGAACACTTGTTGGGATGACTTGCCTAGCAGAGAGGAGCTACTCTCTGTACTAGGAGCTGAACACTCATTAGGACACCTTGGCTGTGAAAGGAGCTGCCCCTGCAGGTTTTCTCTGAGCTGTTCTAGCACTCAATAAAGCTCCTCTTCGTCTCGGTCACCCTCCACTTGTCTGTATACCTCATTCTTCCTGGTCACAGGACAAGAACTTGGGACCCACCAAATGGCAAGACTAAAAGAGCTGTAACACAAACAGGACTGAGACATGCCCCTTCTTCACCACATTGTGGGAGAAGAGAAGGAACAAAGGGCCGCTGTGGCCCTTCCAGGATCCCAGACCTAGGAGCTTCCCAAGCCAAGGCTGTGACTCCCTCTTTGAGGCCCTGTGGTCCCTGTTGTCTCCAAGCTTCCAGGCGCCAACATGTTCCCCAGTGCCAGTCTGGCTGCAGCCTTGCAGAAAGCCAGCACCCATGCCGGCACCTGGAACTGCCCAAGCAGCTGTAGCAGCTGGCATGTCTGTGTGCAGTGGCAAGATCCCACGCTCACTTACACACCCCTCACCCTTCCGCGCCTGACTCACCCTTGGCAGGCATGGGATCCAGGCCAGTAGCGTGAGCTGAGCACAGCCTGCCAGGCTGAGTGGGCAAAACGAGCCCAGCAGGCCCAAGCAAAACTCAGGCAAAGGTGCCACAGGCCACAGAGGATTCTGGCCAGAAAAATGACACCCCAAAGAGCCCATAACAATTTCACATATCATGGAAATAGCATTTTGAAAATTATTAACGTGCCTTTCTCTTTTGCCTTTCCAAATCTCAGAGGCATTCTTTAAAATGAGTGGAGGGAGATTTCGATTACAAAAGAATACTCAACGAAAAAAATGAGGTAACTTCTCCAGGTTCAGGACAGGAAAACCCAGCTGAATGTATTTATCATCTTCTTTTTTGGTGAGGGAGAGGTAGTTATAAACAATAGAAATCTATTTCTCACAGTTCTGTATGTTAGGAAGTCCAAGACCAAGGCAACAGCAGGTTCATTGCATCTGTCAAGGGCCCTGCATCCTCATAGATGGTTGTCTTCTCACTCTAACCTCACATGGTGGAAGGGGCAAGGGCTCTCTTTTAGACCTGTTTCATTAAGGTCACTAATCCCATTCATGAGGGCTCTGCTCTCATGACCTAATTGCCTCCCAAGGGCTCCACCCCAATACCATCACCTTGCAGGTAAAGATTTTAACACATGAAGTTTGTGGGGACTTAAGCATTCAGACCATAGCAACTCGTGGGTTGCAAAACCAGATCTTGAACCATCTTGTAACTCTAAGGCTACTGGTCGTTTTAATGCTCCAAACCGTGGCAAACAAATAAATTTAATTTTTGGGGTTTTTGTTTTTTTTTTTTTTTTTTTACATTTTTTTAAGAGACAAGGTCTCTTAAATCCCAGCACTTTGGGAGGCCGAGGAGGGTGGATCACGAGGTCAGGATATCAAGACCATCCTGGCTAACACAGTGAAACTTCGTCTCTACTAAAAATACAAAAAATTAGCCAGGCGTGGTGGTGGGCACCTGTAGTCCCAGCTACTCGGGAGGCTGAGGCAGGAGAATGGCGTGAACCCGGGAGGCGGAGCTTGCAGTGAGCCGAGATTGCGCCATTGCACTCCAGCCTGGGCGACAGAGTGAGACTCCGTCTCAAAAAATAAATAAATAAATTTAAAAAATAAAAAATAAAAGAGACAAGGTCTCACTCTGGTTGCCCAGGTCGGAGTGCAGTGGTGAAGTCATACCTCACTGCAGCCTTGACCTCCTGGGCTCAAGCAATCCTCCCACTTTGGCCTCTCGAAGTGTAGGGATTACAGGTGTGAGGCACTGCGCCCAGCCTCTTTTTAAAAATTTTAAATGTATTTTTTAATTGACAAATAGAAGTGCATATTTATTGTGTATAACATATTGCTTTGAAATATGTATACATGGCCAGGCACAGTGGCTCACGCCTGTAATCCCAGCACTCTGGGAGGCCGAGGCAGGTGGATCACAAGATCAGGAGATCGAGAACATCCTGGCTAACACGGTGAAACCCTGTCTATACTAAAAATACAAAAAATTAGCTGGGGGTGGTGGTGGGTGCCTGTAGTCCCAGCTACACGAGAGGCTGAGGCAGGAGAATGGCGTGAACCCGGGAGGCAGAGCTTGCAGTGAGCTGAGATCGTGCCACTGCACTCCAGTCTGGGTGACAGAGTGAGATTCCGTCAAAAAAAAAAAAAGAAATATGTATACATGTAGAATGGCTAAATCAAGCTAATTAACGTGCATTACCTCCCATAGATATCATTTATTTTATGGTGAGAGCACTTAAAATCTATTTTTTGTAATTTTCAAGAATACAAAATATTGTTATTAACTATAGGGAGATATTGTTCAAAAGATACAAAATTTCAGTTAGAAGGAGTAATTTTAAGAGTTCTATTGTACAACATGATGACTAGGTAATAACTAGAATTACCTATGATTCCTTATGGTACAGGGAGGATATATTACAGGAAAGTAAAAGAAATGTACCATTCCTTTAAGTACTGAGAATGAAGGAAGAATCTAGAAGCATCAGAGAAATTAAGCCCAGGAGATGAACATGTTCCCATCTACCCTTCTCCAGAAAGCAGTACAAAATCAGTAAGGCTGACACTTCAAGCACAAGGGTCTCTTGTCTTCACACCCTTCTTAAAAATCTGTCTCTGACAAAAAAGATAAACAACTCAATTTTAAAATGTGCAAAGGTCATAAATAGACATTTCTACAAAGATATACAAATGGACAATGACCACATGAAAAGATTCTCAACATCACTAATCATTATGGAAATGCATATCAAAACTGTAATGAGGCCAGGTGAGGAGGCTCACACCTATAATCCCAGTACTTGGGGAGGCCGAAGTGGAAGGATTGCTGAAGCCCAGGAGGTTGAGGCTGCAGCGAGCAGTATTTGTGCCATTACACTCCAGCCTGGGTGACAGAGTGACACCCTGTCTCAAAAAAAAAAAAAAAGCAGAAGAAGAAAAGAAAAAGAAAAGCCTACAGTAAGATACCACTTCACACCTATTAGAATGGCTATAACCAAAATAGCAGTATTGGTAAAAATGTGGAGAAATCAGAACATCATACATTGCTGGTAGGAATATAAAATTGTTCAGATGCTGTGAAAAACAGTCTGGCAATTCCTCCAAAAGCTAAACATAGAGTTACCATATGACCCAGCAGTTTCACTCCTAGGTATATACTCAAAATAATTAGACACAGGGACTCAAACATTAAGGTTTATTGCATCATTATTCACATTACCCAAAAGATGGCAACAACCTTTGTGTCTACTCGCAGGTGAATAGATAAATTAAATATGGTATATACATAAAATGGAATATAATTCAACCATATGTAAAGGAAAAATAAAATCCTAAGCTCCCCAACCAACTGAACTGACCCCCTCTTGGCCAAAGGCACCCCAGAGAAACCTTAAAAACCGAGTTCCCTGCCATGAAGGGATGGGAGGTTGGCCATGCCTCGTTATACACCCCTGCCTTGTGCAATTTAGACGCAACTGACCAGCATTCACATGAAAATGGAGCTCATAAGACTGACAGAATGGACTCTCTGTGGTATAAGAAACCAAATTATAAGCAGGATCTAAGGCCATGCCAGGCAAGGGTTAAATCACTCACCCCTACACTTAAAAAATAAACTATATTCTAACTGCCATGAATTATTTTCTTTTTCTCTAGCAGTTAAACAAGCACTGGCCTTGAAATAAGCATTATTAAAACAATTTGCAGCTCATCCACAGCTGACAGCCAGGCAATGACCGCCAAAGTCCAGATCCCACACCCACTCTCCCATTTCACCAGCCAGAACCACAGCTGTGACTGGACAAGAGACCAATTTCAGTAACTTTCTCCTGATAAGAAGACCACCAGCCACGGCTTGGTTCTGGCCGATTTACAGAGGCTGCACACGTGAGTGCCATCCTGTCCCTGCTTCACTTTCTGATATCTATGGACTAATTGCAATGCATTTGAACATTAAGTCTCCACCCCAAAATGAACACGGGTCGCAGGTAACATGCATGTTTGCTTATCACATACACGTGCGACTCCCCTCATGAATATTCATAGCTCCTCTTGTGGCCTGTTGAATATGTATGTTTAACCAACCAGTTCAGCATAATGCTCCTGCCCCAGCCCCTCCTTCTTCAAAGTGCCTGCTAACAGCTTCAGCCAGAGGCCACCCTTCCCAGCCTGTCAGAATGACCACTTTGCACACCGTAAGCCTTTATGAGAAAGTCTCCTTCCCAAATTTTAGGATATGTGATTTTAGGCCAGGTGCAGTGGCTCACGCCTGTAATCCCAGCACTTTGGGAGGCCGGGGTGGGAGGATCACTTGAGGTCAGGAGTTTGAGACCAGCCTGACCAACATGGTGAAACCCCATCTCTACTAAAAATATAAAAATTCGCTGGGCATGGTGGAGCATGCCTGTAATCCCAGCTACTTGGGAGGCTGAGGCAAGAGAATGGCTTGAACCTGGGAGGTGGGGGTTGCAGTGAGCCGAGATCACGCCACTGCACTCCAGTCTGGGTGACAGAGTGAGACTGTGTCTCAAATAATAGTAAGAAGAAGAAGAAGAAGAAGAAGAAGAAGAAGAAGAAGAAATGATTTTAAGTTGACATATCAAGAAGAACGAAATTCTGATACATGCTACAACATGGATGAATTGTGAAAATATTATAAGTGAAATGAGCCAGATACAAAAATGACAAATTTTTGACACCTTTTATATGAAACATCTAGAATAGGCAAGATCATAGAGACAGAAAGCAGATTAGCAGTGACCGGGTGCTGGGGGGAAGGAGGTAACTAGGGAAATTTCTATTTGGGGAGTTGAAAATTTTTAGAAATAGGTAGTGGTGATGGTTGTACAACACTGTGAATCTAATAATGCTACCAAATTGCACACTTAAAATGGTTAAAATGGCTACTTTTATGTTACAAGTATTTTGCTACAATCTGGGGTTCCCCACAGCAAACTGGTGAATCGAAAGTTGATGGTCGGAGTGAGTGGACAGAAAATGGACCTGTAACTGCTGGGCGGGAAGATGGAATGGATGCATAGAAGAGGCCCTGTGTCTACAGCCAGTTGAGGCCAACGTGATGACAAGTCAGAGACGGTGACCCCAGACTGGGACAAAACTGACAGACCAAGCACAGGTTGCGGACATCCAGGCAGCCTGCAAACAGGCAGGGCAGGGCCCCTCCCCAGAGGCCAAGGAGTGGAAGGTGCCTCCGCAGAGACTCAGCCCTTCTGCCTCACCACAAGACCTGTGTGAGGCACACTCCCCTTCTCTCAAGATACTGCCTCGGACAGAGAGCAAGGGGGACGAAGGATAACTGAGAAAGGGAATATTTGTATCTATGAGAAGACTGAGCAATAACTAAAGACACCGATGAGATTAAGGGAACATGCTACAATCTTTAAACCAGATAGAACTAATAGTTAATTTTTTAACTCCCCTTCCACCCCTGCGCCATTGAACCAATGGGTGGAGGCTCATGACGAAGATCAGATTAAACTGAGTCAAAATAAAGAAAATGCATTAATTTGGTGGTGTGTCCTCACTCCTGTTAAATATTTTACATGAATTGTGTCAGATGCCCCCTCTTTTAGCTTCTGTGTGCTTTTGTTCTGAGGCTCCGGCCCTGCTGTGACTTGCTTTGGAAAACTGGGCTCCTGGAGCCTGCAGGCTGCAGACTCTGAAATTGTTCTGTTGCTTTGTTTCATCCCCTTCCCATCCTTTTCCCTCTATCTCCTGACTGGTTTCCTTAGGGAGCTCCTCCTCAATAAATCCTTTGCACACAAAAGCTCATCTCAAGGTCCATTTGTGGGTAACCCAGCTAAGATACCCAATTTCTCTGCATTCACAAGCTATACTATGACATAAACCTTTCAACCTTGCCATATCTGCTACGTGACTGAGCCCTGAAAGTTATTTGTGTGTGGCCCCTATCCTAGGCATTCTGCCCTGTTTGTGGGAAGCACTGAGCCAGCTCTGTGGTGGGAGCACCTTGGGGAGGGACATTTTGAGCAAGGTCAGAAGGACCCGTTAATGGGCAGGATCACAGAGGTGGGCCCCTACTTCTGTCCTCCTCATTTTAGACTCCCCATCCCCAAACCCCAATTCCACTACTATATGTTGGACTTCAGTCTGGCCCAGGAGCTTAATAACAAGGTAATCTCTGCAGATAATCCCTGTGGTTTAGAAATAACTCTCACATACGTTGTCTCACTTTATCTCATGTTTTAATCTCTGTGGTGAGGGCAATACTCATTCCCATTGACAGACTATGAAACAGATGCTTACAGAGTAGAAATGATCTGCTCAGTGTTGCACAGTTCAAAAGTAGGAGTCTCTGTTAATTCCAAATAAAACAAAACCAAAAAGGCCACAAACTGTGTTTCCTCTGCTCTCCTATGACAACAATCAACACAGGACACTTCTGTGATCAGTCGTGTGGGGTTGCCCCTCCACATCAAGTTAGTCATCAGTTCTGCAGAAGACACCAGCTGGGTGTCCTCTAACTCAATTCTGACATTATCTTCCTGGAGATAGATAGCCTCAGATCCCACAGGTTGAGAACTCCATCCCGTTAAGACCCCCCTTCTACTCTGGAACTTCTGACCAGTTCCAAATTGGGGGTCCCATGGCTCCCTTTCTGGGCTTGGTTAATTTGCGAGAGCAGCTCACAAAACTCAAGGGAACATGTTACCAGTTTTTTATTTGTTTGTGTTTTTGAGATGGGGTCTCACTCTGTCACCCAGGTTGGAGGGCAGTGGCATGATCTCCGCTCACTGCAGCATCCGTCTCCCAGGTTCAAGCGATCCTCCCACCTCAGCCTCCTGAGTAGCTGGGATTACAGGCATGTGCCACCACATCCAGCCTTTTTTTTTTTTTCTTTTTGTATTTTTAGTATAGGTGGGGCTTCACCATTTTGACCATGTTGGTCTTGAACTCCTGACCTCAAGTGATCCACCTGCTTTGGCCTCCCAAAGTGCTGGGATCACATGTGTGAGCCACTATGCCCGGCCGTCACCAGTTTTTTTTGTTGTTTTTTTTTTTTGTTTTTTTTGTTTTAGCAAAGGATATTACAAACGATGCAGATGAAGGATGCATAGGGCAAGGTATGTGGAAAGAGACAAAGAGCTTCCATGCCCTCCCCAAGTGCACCACCCTCCAAGAACCTCCATGTGTTCAGCTATCAGGAGGCTCTCCAAACCCTGTCATATTGGGTTTTTATGGAAGCTTCACTATGTAACCATGATTGATTACATCATTGGCTACTGGTGATTGACTCAACCTTGTGGGACGTGTCCCTCTCCCCTCCCCAGAAGCCAGGGGGTGATGCTGAAAGTCCTAATCCTACCCCTGCCTTGGTCTTTCTGGTGACCAGACCCATCTTGTAGCTATCCAGGGGCTACCAGACTCCAGTCAACCATTAGCATACAAAAAGAGCACTTTGGAGATTCTAAGAATTTTAGGAGCTGTGTGCCAGGAAATAGGGTTGAAGACCAAACATATATTTCACAATATCACAGTTTCTCAGTCCAGTATTTCTTCATCTTAAACTGATGACAGTGATAAGGATGAGCTGATAATGATTTAGGCTGGAACTCGAGTCCAGAGAGTTCCGTTTCCTGCTCCTAGTGCAGACCATTGTTGGTCCTTTCAGGGCTCCATCTTGTTTTTATTGATTCATCAATTCCCTTTTATCCTCTATTCTCCTCTTCCATTCCCCTGATCTCCCATAAGAAGCTATGCTATTCTAATATATTTAGTATGTATCCTTTTTTTTTTTTGAGACAGAGTCTTGCTCTGTCGCCCAGGCTGGAGTGCAGTGGCACCATCTCAGCTCACTGCAACCTCCGCCTCTCGGGTTCAAGTGATTCTCCTGCCTCAGCCTCCTGAGTGGCTGGGATTACAGGCATACACCACCATGCCAGGCTAAATTTTGTATTTTCAGTAGAGACGGGGTTTCACCATGTTGGTCAGACTGGTCTCAAACTCCTAACCTTGTGATCCGCCCACCTCAGCCTCCCAAAGTACTGGGATTACAGGCGTGAGCCGCTGCGCCCGGCCGCATCCTTTCTTTATATGTGTTCTTGTAAAATACACATTGCTGTTGCGTGTGTGTTTTTTTTCACACAAATAATGTAAGTCACAGAAATCATCTGATTCTTGATTTTATTTTCTTTTTCTTCTTCTTCTTTTTCTTTTTTTTTTTTGAGACAAGGTCTTGCTCTGTCACCAAAGCTGGAGTGCAGTGGCACCATCCCAGCTCACTGAAGCAGGGCTCAAGTGATTCTCCCACCTCAGCCACCAGAGTAGCTGGGACTACAGGCATGTGCCAACAAGCCTGGATAATTTTTTTATTTTTAGTAGAGATGAGGCTTCACCATGTTGCCCAGGCTGCTAAATTTTCATTTGGTATCATGTCTTTAAAATCTATCCACGTTTCTAACCTACGTGCTACATAGTACTCCAGGGAGTGTATATTCACCATATTTTTTCTATCCTGTCTGCCACTGATGGACACTCAGATTGCTTCTAACTTCCTGCCATCACAAACAATGTTGTAAGAAACATCACGGGGTCTTTGACCTTTCTCTAATACACACTGTCAGACAAGGTAGACAATTCCCTTGGGGAAAATGAAGGCACAAGCCAAAGTAACTGGACAGGGAGGTACACAACCACACTATGAAACAGGGGCAAGGCAATGGATTAGTTTCCTGTGGCTGCTTAATAAATTACCACAAATTTGGTGGCCTGAAACAGTTTAAATTTATTCTTTCATCGTTCTGGAGGTCAGAAATCCAAATTCAGTATCACTAGGCTGAAATCAAAGGGCCACACTCCCTCTAGAGATTCTAGGAGAGAATCTGTTCCTTGTCTCTTTTTTTTTTTTTTTTTTTTTTTTTTGAGATGGAGTCTCTCTCTGTCGCCCAGGCTGGAGTGCAGTGGTGCAATCTCGGCTCACTGCAAGCTCCGCCTCCCGGGGGTCACGCCATTCTCCTGCCTCAGCCTCTCTGGTAGCTGAGACTACAGGCGCCCGCCACCACGCCCAGCTAATTTTTTGTATTTTTAGTAGAGACGGGGTTTCAGCGTGGTCTGGATCTCCTGACCTCGTGATCCGCCCGCCTCGGCCTCCCAAAGTGCTGGGATTACAAGTGTGAGCCACTGTGCCCGGCCTTGTTCCTTGTCTCTTTCAGGCGGCTGACATTCCTTCGCTTGTGGCCACATCACTCCAATCTGCAAGGCTAGCTTCTTCAAATCTCTTTTTGTTTCATCTTAATGTCACCTTCTAATGTGTGTGCATATGCATGTAAAATATCGCTCTGCCTCTATCAAATCAGGACACTGTGATGCCATTTAGGGTCTTCCTGAATAATCTAGGACAATCTCCTAAATTCAAGATCATCCACTTAATCACATCTGCAAAGACTATATTTGCAACTAAGGTAATATTCACAGATACCAGGAATTAGGACCTGATATTTTTGGAGACCATTTTTCAGTCTACTACAAGCAATGATCTAAAAACATTTTCTGAAACTGAATTATTGGAACACAGGAACCAAGTGTTTATTTTTTATTTTTTGAGACAGAGTCTCACTCTGTTGCCAGGCTGGAGTGCAGTGGCGTGGTCTTTGCTCACTGCAACCTCCGCCTCCTGGGTTCAAGCGATTCTCCTGCCTCAGCCTCCCAAGTATCTGGGATTACAGGCACACGCCACCATGCCCAGCTAATTTTTGTATTTTTAGTAGAGATGGGGTTTCATCATGTTGACCAGGCTGGTCTTGAACTCCTGACCTCGTGATCCGCCTGCCTCAGCCTCCCAAAGTACTGGGATTACAGGCGTCAGCCATCATGCCTGGCTGGGGACCAAGGGTTTAAAATAAGCATGATAAATGTATTTAATAGATACTAGAATTTCTTAGAAATGTGAAGCAAGATCAAAAAAGCATAAAAAACAACAAAGGAGAAATATTGGATAGAAAATACAATAGTTGGAAAAAGAATACAAAATAGGGAATAAATTACAGAATGGATGCAGCTGAGGAAAGATTGAGGAACTGTTTTAGAAGACAGCAGAAAAGACAAAGATTAGCCCTGGTGTGGTGGTGCATGCCTGTAGTCCCAGCTATTTGGGAGGGTGAGGTGGGAGGATCACTTGAGCCTGGGAGGGGGATGTTGCAGTGAGCCCTGACTGCACCACTGCACTCCAGCCTGGGCGACCGTGAGATCCTGTCTCAGAAAACAAACACTAAAACAAAAAAATGAGAAAAGAAAAGAAAAAAAGAAAGACAAAGGGAAAATATAACAGAAAAGCTCATGGATATGGAAGATAAAATATAAGTGCCAGCATTGAGTGACATAAGAGAGGAATTATTGAAAGAAATCGTGAAGATAAATTTCCCAGATTCAAAGGCTCTTTTGATGCTGAGGTGGAAAGAGAAAGAATTAATATTAGAATAGGGTTTCAAAACATTAAAAAAAAAACCTAGGCTCATGTCTGTAATCTCAGCACTTTTAAAGGCAGAGGCAGGCAGATCACTTGAGCCCAGGAGTTCTAAACCAGCCTGGGCAACATGGAGATACCCCGTCTCTACTAAAAATACAAACAAAAATTAGCCGGCCATCGTGGGTGCTAGCCTGTAGTCCCAGCTACTCTGGAGGACTGCTTGAGCCCAGGAGGCAGAGGTGCAGTGAGCTGAGATTGTTGAGATTGTGCCACTGCACTGCAGCCTGGGTAATGGAACAAGACCCTGTCGTAAGGAAAAAAAACAAAACAAAACAAAACAGCAACAACAAAAGAAACAAATTAAGAAACAAAAAGAAAATTCTAAAAGTATCTGGGGATAATATCTTTTAGAGATAACCTTCAAAAATCAAAAAAGCAGGCCGAGCACGGTCGCTCACGCCTATACTCCCAGCACTTTGGGAGGCCGAGGCGAGTGGATCAACTGAGGTCCTGGCCAACATGGTGAAACCCCCATCTCTACTAAAAATACAAAAAATTAGCCTGGCGTGGTAGCAGACACCTGCAATCCCAGCTACTCGGGAGGCTGAGGCAGGAGAATCGCTTGAACCCAGGAGATGGAGGTTACAGTGAGCTGGGATCGTGCCATTGCACTCCAGCCTGGGCGAAAAGAGTGAAACTCCGTTTCAAAGGAAAAAAAAAAAGCACTACAGGATGCAAGAAGTTAATAGATTTATATTTTAAAGTATTAAAGGAAAAAGAGCTTTGAACCTAGCATTTCACACCAGCCAAACTCTCAAAACTCGAGGGTGTGAAAAAATATCCCCAGGCTTACACAGCCACAGAAGGTTTTTCACACAAAGGCTAATACTGAAAGCTCTCTTAAAAAATTACTTAATTTTCCAAAAATATTTTTACATCATTTTAGATAATTTACAAAAAGCTACAAAAATCCTATTTACCAGGACACATGCATAACGGCCTGTTTGCTCTCCCTGCGGTCACAGCCGACACACGCGCACGGACGCACGCACGGACGGACACGCCGCTTTCCATGGGCGCACGAAGACGGGACACGCGCTCACAGTCCCAGGGCTTGGCCCTGCACCACGAGCTAACGCGCGGTCCCCAGGGAGGTGGCACAGAAGGCATGGCGCGTCTGCCCACGGCGTCCCGGTCCTGGTAGTCCCCATAGAGAGCCTTCGTCGATGGCCCGGGTCTAAAAGACTTTTTCCTCCGAGCCTGAGTTCCTCCAGCCTTCCCGCTGGACCAGGGCCCACCATCCTTCCTCGCCGGCGAGCGTGGGCCTCCCTGGAGGCGGGGGGTGGCCCTGCAAAGGCAGCCCCAGGTGCGCGCTGGAGAGGCCGGCCCGCCGCGCGGGAGACACTCTGTCCAAAGTGGAAGCGCTGCGTGGGCAGTAGCGCGGGCCGGGCCCTCGGATCCCAGTCTCTGTTGCTCCCGAGACCCCCACCCCGCACCGCATCCTCCGAGCTCAGCGCCCTCGGGCTGCGCTGGGCGCAGTGGCTCCCGGTCAGGGCGCAGTCGGCCTGGGCGCTAGAGCCCCTTTCAGCTCCCGGCCTGGGGCGGGAAAGCGCCGGCTCCCGCAGCTCCTGTGAAAGGTCCCCCGTGCCTCCTGCCTAGGTGCGCGCTGTGGCACCTCTGGCCAGAAGCACCTTTGGCGGCCAGCTGGGCCCCTCGCAGCCTCTGGCTGAGACTCTGCCGCCGGCGCTCACGGGCTGCGCCCGCGCTCCCGCTCCGTCGGCGCCCCGGTCCCGGGCTCCGCGCGTACACTACTGCTTGGCCTTTTCCGCCAAAACTTCCTGATCTCCAGTTCGATGCTGTCATCGCGGTTCCCGGAACTGCTGTCTTCGGACGGGGAGCCAGGGCTGGGAGCGGCTCTCACTGGGATGGACTCCCTCCGGAGGCGGAGGCGGTTCTCCGGACGCGAAAGGCAGGGGCGCGCCCTGGCTCCCAGCGCCCTGTTTTTGGAAAACACGATTTTGTAGGGTGTTCCTAAACTGCAGTCTTCTGTGTTCTGCATACACGTCTTAGATCAGCAAACATTTGGTTCTTATCATCACAGCCAGGTTCAAAGAGACTCTGAGAGGATGCTTTTTGGTTCATTGCTGGTGAAGAAGTCTGGTTGTGGCCGCCGTGGGAGCTCGAGGACCGAAAGCCGCAGCTGCCCGTTCCGCGGATCGCTTAGATGCCCAAAAGTGTCTGTCAGGAAGCTCCCAGGACAGCACTTTCTATACATAGGGTCCCTCCCCACCACGCTGGTCTTTGGAGGCCAGAGCACATCTGAAAACTGCAGCCACAGCCGTCTGTTGGAAAAACGTCTGGAAGCACAAAGGCCAGCCAGCACACTGACTGCTCCCTGTTGGAAGTGAAATCCGCGGATGTCCGCGGTGGCTGCTCTGCAGCGGAGTCCCAGGCCTGGGTGGATTCATGTCCAATCTTGTTCAATCACTAGATGACTCTAACATCTAAATAAACTTCTTTTCTTTTTTTTTTTTTTTTTGACAGAGTCTTGCTCTGTTGCCCAGGCTGGAGTGCAATGGCGAGATCTCGGCTCACTGCAAGCTCCGCCTCCCAGGTCCAAGCGATTCTCCTGCCTCAGCCTCTGGAGTAGCTGGGACTACAGGCATGCACCACCACGCCCGGCTAATTTTTGCATTTTTGTAGAGATGGGTTTTCACCATGTTGGCCAGGCTGCTCCTGAACTCCTGACCTCAGGTAATCCGCCCGCCTCGGCCTCCCAAAGTGTTGAGATTACAGGCGCGAGCCACCGTGCCTGGCAATACACTTCTTTTTATATAGAGTTACTGTTCTTCATTTTAAATCACGGTTCTAAAGGATAATACAACGTGTGCACTTTAAAATTCCGTTTCTTGATTCACGCACACCAAGAGGCACTGCTTAGAGCTTTGGTCCCCAAACACCTTAGGCACAGATGATGTGCAAAGCCCGGTGCTGGGGACAAGCCTTCCCCACACCTGCCCTCCAGAAACTGGGGCCCAGTCAGAGGTGTGCCCGAACAACAAGGCCAGCCCTTTGGACGGTTTCTGCGGGCCGCCTCCTGGGGCCGAACGTGCAGGGCCCACTCCTGCACGCGGCGTGGCTCAAGGCGGTGGCCTCAGGTCCTCGGTGTTGACGCCCTGTGATGCCTCCCTGGTGGTACCCTGTGCCTTCTGCTCTGAGGCCGCTGCAGTGCCCGTGGCTACTGTAGAGACGGAAGCAGTGTTAGGTACTGACGGGTCATGACGTTTACACTGTAATTGTCCAGCAAACTTTCATCAGTCCCGCAAGATTCACAACTCAACTTCATGGCTTAGCTGCGATGCAGGGTTTACTTTGCAGCTGAATCTTGTTGGTATTCTAACATGCAAGTGAGTTGTCTACACATTGTGCACCCCTGGGTTTTAGTGGGAATTTACTTCTGTACCCAGTTGTGGGCATGTGCCACCTTCCATCCACAGTCAACATCTGCTGGATCAGAAGCTGTGATGAGGATCCCTGTTCCTGCCCATGCCTCTCTTTTGTGTTTGATATCTTCATTGTGGCATATTTGTGACTTAAGTGCTTCCAGGAAAAACAATTCCATGTAATCCATACTTTAACTTCTATTTAATTTTTTTTTTTTTTTTTTGAGACAGAGCCTCCCTCTGTCACCCAAGCTGGAGTGCAGTGGTGCGATCTTGGCTCACTGCAACCTCTACCTCCCACGTTCAAATGATTCTCATGCCAAAAATGATTCTCGTGCCTCAACCTCCCAAGTGTCTGGGATTACAGGCGCCTGCCACCACGCCCTGCTAATTTTTGTATTTTAGTAGAGACAGGGTTTCACCATGTTGGCCAGGCTGGTCTTGAACTCCTGACCTCAAGTGATCCGCCAGCTTCGGCCTTCCAAAGTACTGGGATTACAGGCGTAAGCCACCACGCCCGGCATAAAGAGTGCCTTTACAGGCTGGGCGCGGTTGCTCACGCCTGTAATCCTAGCATTTTGGGACGCCGAGATGGGCGGATCACGAGGTCAAGAGATCGAGACCATCTTGGCTAATACGGTGAAACTCCGTTTCTACTAAAAAAAAAAAAAAAAGGCCAGGCGCGGTGGCTGGCTCACGCCTGTAATCCCAGCACTTTGGGTGGCCGAGGTGGGCGGATCACGAGGTCAGGAGCTCAAGACCATCCTGGCTAACACCGTGAAACCCCATCTCTACTAAAAATACAAAAAATTAGCCGAGCGTGGTGGTGGGCGCCTGTAGTCCCAGCTAAGGTCGGGAGGCTGAGGCAGGAGAATGGCGTGACCCCCGGGAGGCGGAGCTTGCAGTGAGTGGAGATCGCGCCACTGCACTCCAGCCTGGGCGACAGAGCGAGATTCTGTCTCAAAAAAAAAGAGTGCCTTTACATCAGCTTGTTATGTACATAAGAACTATTTTTAATACTAATAAAACAAGCACTACCCACGGTAAAAAAAAAAAAAAAATTACTTGAAGACAGTAAACATATTGAAAAAGATACTGCAAATGAGACAGGAAGTAACAATGATCAAATACTTTGTTTTTGTTTTGTTTGTTTGTTTTGAGATGGATTCTTATTCTGTCGCCCAGGCTAGAGAGCAATAGTGCGATCTCTCGTCACTGAAACCTCTGCCTCCAGGGTTCAGGCGATTCTCCTGCCTCAGCCTCCCAAGTAGCTGGCATTACAGGTGTGTGCCACCATGCCCGACTAATTTATTTTGAATTTTTAGTAGAGACAGGGTTTTGCCATGTTGGCCAGGCTGGCCTGGAACTCCTGACCTCAGATGGCCCACCCACCTCAGCCTCCCAAAGTGTTATTACAGGCATGAGCCACTGTGCCCTGCCAATGATCAAATACTTTGATACAGGTTTTTGTTGCTTCAAGAAAAATATAGGACTAAAGAAAACACAACTAAATATCTGAATGATATTGACATAATGAGGACTGGGAATGTGGGAAGTAAGTTCAGCTTAGAAGACTGGTCTCTTTAGGGGAAGAAGCAGGTGTTACACACCTGAGAAATCAGGAGGGGTGAATGAGTATGAGGACAACCACTGCATGAACAAAAATACCATCTAATTTCAACCAGCCAAGGAAATCTCGAAGTGTCCAATGGAAAGCAGGAAAAGAAAATGGTAATGGTTTCAAGGATATGTAATAGAAAATCTCAATGTACTGATTTCACTTTAATTTCTATTTTATATTTCTAAAATAAGCCATATTACTTTTTAAGTGTTAAAGATTTCAAAGTAGTCGCATGCACATCGTTTAAAACAACAAATAATATAAGAATTACTATAAAAATAGCAGTTTTCTGCTCTACAGAGACAACATTATTCAACTCTTATCTGTCCTGGTATTTACTATCATATCTGTAAATGTTATATTTATACTGTTGTTTATCAATTTGTCCATTAAAGATATTATCTATTGACTTAAACATATCGATATACAAATATATAAGCTCATTTTCTCTGTTGCTGTCTGTCTTACACACACAGACCCGCATACTCGCTTCTTCCACACAAAACTACACATTTCCTCCCAATATAATTGTATAACTATTTTAAATTAACCTCAGAGTTTACATTTCTCCTTCCTTCTTTCCTTCCTTCCTTCCTTCCTTCCTTCCTTCCTTCCTTCCTTCCTTCCTTCTTCCTTTCTCTTTCTCTCTTTCTTTCTTTCTCAGTATCTTGCTCTGCCTTCCAGGCTGGAATGCAGTGGTGCGATCACAGCTCACTGCAGCCTTGACCTCCTAGGCTCAAGTGATCCTCCCACCTCAGCCTCCCAAGTATCTGGGACTACAGGTGCATGCCACCATGCCTGGGTATTTTTGTAGGACAAAGTCTCCCCATGTTGCCCAGCCTGGTCTCAAACTCCTGGGCTCAAGCTATCTGCCCATCTCGGCCTCCTAAAATGCTGGGATTACGGGTGTGAGCCACCATGCCTGTCCATTTTTTTTTTTTTTTTTCTGAGATGGAGTCTCGCTCTGTCGCCAGGCTGGAGTGCTGTGGCTCCCTGGTTCAAGCGATTCTCCTGCCTCAGCCTCCGAGTAGCTGGGATTACAGGCACGCGCCACCAAGCCCAGCTAATTTTTGTATTTTCAGTAGAGACAGGGTTTTCACCATGTTGGCCAGGATGGTCTCGATCTCCTGACCTCGTGATCCGCCCACTTTGGCCTCCCAAAGTGTTGGGATTACAGGCATGAGCCACCACGCCTAGCCAATATTTTTTATTTCTTAAAATAAGATATGCAGATAGACAGCAGGTATATGAAAAAAATGCTCCATATCACTAATCATCAGAAAATGCAAATCAAAACCACAATGAGATATCACCTTATCCCAGTTAAAATGGCTTTTATCAAAAAGCCTGGGCAACATGGAAAAACCCTGTCTCTACAAAAAATAAAAAAAGTAGCCGGGCATGGTGGTGTGTGCTTGGGATCCCAGCTACTTGGGAGGATGAGTAGCAGAAATGCTACTCATTTCTGAGCTGTCCCAGAGTTGAGTAGTTTAAATCTCTTCCTTTCTTCTGATCTTCCCGGCAGTGTAAGGTTTTGGCTTCTGGCCATCCACTGATTTTCCTGTCAACTTCCAAAGTTTGTTGAGATCTCCCCTCTGCTGTTGCTTTCTCTGCTTTCTTTTTTTCTTCTGGGTTTCTGCATGTTTAATTTATTTTACTCTACTGGGGTTTCAGGAAAGAACAAAAATTAAAATATATTAATCACCATATTTAATTGGAAGTGATTTGTGTCATGCCTCATATAATTATTTACGTAAAAATAAAAGATTTTTACTTTTTACTTCATGTTTCTTTGAGGGTCATTTCTTGGATTTTTCCATACTCTTTTAAAACTAATGAAAATGTAGAGCTTAAGCTACTTCTAGAAAATAGATACAACTTTGGAAACTTTGGACAAATATAAATAATCATGATTTTGATCCATGTGAATTTCAGTTTGGTGAAAGTAAAAATCATTCCTAGAACAAAGTTAAGGGAGAGCAACTAGTTATAGTAATTACTTTTTAAAAACTACTTGTTATGTGACGATGAATTACTGATTTAATTAAGATTAATACAGGTATTTAAGTATTATGTAATTTTTAGTGTATAGCTATGTATAATGACCCAGGGATTATGGAATTGAGTTTATATGAGGACACTGATTATCAAATGAAACCAAGTTTTACTCCATATATACTTATTTGTGCAATACTATCTGAAAGTATCTATTATTTAAAGACATTTAAATATTTTTAAATGGTGGGTAGGAGCATTGAGATTTGACTGTCTGTACTGTTAATCATCTAATCCACTGTTACACTGTTTCTCAGTATTTTTAAACTCATATCTTTTTTGGACAAATAGAAAACTCACCACATTCCCCAAACCTTGCCATTTCTTTTCTTTTTCTTTCTTTCTTTCCTTCTTTCCTTTCTTTCTTTCTTTTTCTTTCTTTCTTTCTCTTTCTCTCTCTCTCTCTCTCCTCTTTCTTTCTCTCTCTTTCTCTCTCCTCTTTCTTTGTCTTTCTTTTTCTCTCTTTCTTTCTCACTCTCTCTCTCTTTCTTTCTCACTCTCTCTCTCTCTTTTTTTTTTTTTTTTTTTTTTGACAGAGTCTTGCTCTGTTGCCCAGGCTGGAGTGCAGTGGCACGATCTTGGCTCACTGCAACCTCCACCTCCCTGCAACTTCCACCTCCTGGGTTCAAGCAATTCTCCTGCCTCAGCCTCCCGAGTAGCTGGGATTACAGGCGCATGCCACCACGCCCAGCTAATTTTTGTATTTTTAGTAAAGATAGGTTTTCACCACGTTGGCCAGGCTGGTTTCGAACTCCTGACCTCAGGTGATTCGCCTACCTCCACCTCGCAGAGTGTTGAGATTACAGGCGTGAGCCACACCGTTCCCTGCCCAAACCTTGCCATTTCTAATACATTTTTCTTAAGATCCTAAAAGACATTTATTGAACTTTACCTTATCTATTTGAGGTTTTGTTTTTTAGAGATAAGATCTTGTTCTGTCTCCCAGGCTAGAGTGCAGTAGAGCAATCATACCTCACTGCAGCCTTCAATTCCTAGACTCAAGCGATCCTCCTTCCTCAGCTTCCCAAGTAGCTAGGTCTATAGGTGCACGCCACCATGCCAGGCTAAATATTTCAATTTTTGCAGAGAGAGGGTCTTCCTATGTTGCCCAGGTGGGCTTCAAACTCCTGGCCTCCCACCTTGGCCTCCCAAAGTGCTAGGATTTACACGTGTGAGCCAATACACCCAGCCCTTGTTTTCGTTTTCAAATAAATGGTGCTGATTTTTTTTTTCCAAGTTACATGTTCTTACTTCTCCAGATTCTAATTAGTACCCCCTACTGGGGGCTGGAGGAAGGGCACATGACCTTACCAGATTGTTAAGACTATGTTGAGGATGATTTTAGAAGCAACATTTTTTCCTTACTCATGAGCATAACTGTGTTCTGTAAAATTTGAGGCAAGGGAGTTTTCTTTTTTTATTATTATTATTATACTTTAGGTTTTAGGGTACATGTGCACAATGTGCAGGTTTGTTACATATGTACCCATGTGCCGTGTTGGTTTGCTGCACCCATTAACTCGTCATTTAGCATTAGGTATATCTCCTAATGCTGTCCCTCCCCCACTCCCCCCAACCCACAACAGTCCCCGGAGTGTGATGTTCCCCTTCCTGTGTCCATGAGTTCTCATTTTTCAATTCCCACCTAAGAGTGAGAACGTGCAGTGTTTGGTTTTTTGTCCTTGCGATAGTTTACTGAGAATGATGTTTTCCAGTTTCATCCATGTCCCTACAAAGGACATGAACTCATCATTTTTTACGGCTGCATAGTATTCCATGGTGTAGATGTGCCACATTTTCTTAATCCAGTCTATCGTTGTTGGACATTTGGGTTGGTTCCAAGCCTTTGCTATTGTGAATAGTGCCGCAATAAACATACATGTGCATGTGTCTTTATAGCAGCATGATTTATAGTCCTTTGGGTATATACCCAGTAATGGGATGGCTGGGTCAAATGGTATTTCTAGTTCTAGATCTCTGAGGAATTGCCACACTGGCTTCCACAATGGTTGAACTAGTTTATAGTCCCACCAACAGTGTAAAAGTGTTCCTATTTCTCCACATCCTCTCCAGCACCTGTTGTTTCCTGACTTTTTAATGATGGCCATTCTAACTGGTGTGAGATGGTATCTCATTGTGGTTTTGATTTGCATTTCTCTGATGGCCAGTGATGATGAGCATTTTTTCATGTGTTTTTTGGCTGCATAAATGTCTTCTGTTGAGAAGTGTCTGTTCATGTCCTTTGCCCACTTTTTGATGGGTTTGTTTGTTTTTTTCTTGTAAATTTGTTTGAGTTCATTGTAGATTCTGTATATTAGCCCTTTGTCAGATGAGTAGGTTGCAAAAATTTTCTCCCATTCTGTAGGTTGCCTGTTCACTCTGATGGTAGTTTCTTTTGCTGTGCAGAAGCTCTTTAGTTTAATTAGATCCCATTTGTCAATTTTGGCTTTTGTTGCCATTGCTTTTGGTGTTTTAGACATGAAGTCCTTGCCCACGCCTATGTCCTGAATGGTATTGCCTAGGCTTTCTTCTAGGGTTTTTTATGGTTTTAGGTCTAACATGTAAGTCTTTAATCCATCTTGAATTAATTTTTGTATAAGGTGTAAGGAAGGGATCCAGTTTCATCTCTCTACATATGGCTAGCTAGTTTTCCCAGCACCATTTATTAAATAGGGAATCCTTTCCCCATTGCTTGTTTTTGTCAGGTTTGTCAAAGATCAGATAGTTGTAGATATGCAGCATTATTTCTGAGGGCTCTGTTCTGTTCCATTGATCTATGTCTCTGTTGTGGTACCAGTACCATGCTGTTTTGGTTACTGTAGCCTTGTAGTATAGTTTGAAGTTTCTTTCCTTTCTTTCTCTCTCTCTCTCCCTCTCTCTCAGATTCCCAATGGCGCGATCTTGGCTCACCACAACCTTTGCCTCCCGGGTTCAAGCGATTCCCCTGCCTCAGCCTCCCAAGTAGCTGGAATTACAGGCATGCGCTATTACGTCTGGCCAATTTTATATTTTTAGTAGAGACAGGGTTTCTCCATGTTGGTCAGGCTGGTCTCGAGCTCCTGACATCAGGTGATCCGCCTGTCTCGGCCTCCCAAAGTGCTGGGATTACAGGCATGAGCCACCGCACCTGGCCCAGGAATTTTCAAATGATGCATATTACTAACACAGTGACTTTCAGGGGGTTCCATTACCTTCCAAACTTGACTACATTATTGTGATAGTTGAACTGATGGTATAATGTGGATTTAAAAATTGTAACAGACTGGTTATGCATCTTTACCATGGGAGGCAGTCCTAATTTACCTTAATAAAATTAAGTGTACTGCATTTTAACATCTCTTCTGCAACCCCAACACAAGGGTTATTTCATAGTTGTAGTAACACATATTTAACTACATCAAATTAATAGATGAAAAGTTATTTTAAAAATCTAATTATAGAAATCTAAATTAAAGCACAAATGAAGAAAGAAAATTTAGATAAATTTGACTCCATCAAAATTAAAAAATTTTATGCTTCAAATGGTACCATTAAAAAGGACAACCTATAGAATGGGAGAAAATATTTGCAAATCATATATCTAATAAAGGACTTGGATTCAGAATAGAATAGATACTTTTTTTTTTTTTTTTTTTTTTGAGACAAATTCTCTCTGTTGCCCAGGCTGGAATGCAGAGGCACAATCTCGGCTCACTGCAACCTCTGCCTCCCGGGTTCAAGCGATTCTCATGCCTCAGCCTCCAAAGTAGCTGGGATTACAGGTGCAGGCTACCACACCCGGCTAATTTTTGTGTTTTTAGTAAAGACAGGGTTTCACCATGTTGGCCAGGCTGGTCTTGAACTCTTGACCTCAAGTGATCCACCTGCCTTGGCCTCCCAAAGTGCTGGGATTAAGGTGTGAGCCACTGCACCTGGCCTAGAACAGATAAATAATTCTTATAACTCTATAATAAGGAAACAAATAACCCAATATAACAAGCAAATTATTTGAACAGGCATTTCTCTAAAGAAGACAGACAAATGGTCAATAAGCATATGAAAAGATTCTCAACAGTATTAGTCATTAGATAAATGCAAATAAAAACCACAATGAGGCCGGGCACGGTGGCTCATGCCTGTAATCCCAGAACTTTGGGAGGCCGAAGTAGGTGTATCACCTGAGGTCAGCAGTTTGAGAACAGCCTTACCAACATGGGGAAACCCTGTCTCTACTAAATACAGAAAATTAGCCAGGCATCATGGTGGATGCCTGTAATCCCAGCTACTTGGGAGGCTGAGGCAGGAGAATTGCTTGAACCTGGAAGGTGGAGGTTGCAGTGAGCCGAGATTGCGCTATTGCACTCCAGCCTGGGCAACAAGAGCAAAACTCTGTCTCAAAACAAACAAACAAACAAACAAACAAACAAACAAAAAACACAATGAGATGCTACTTCATACTACACTGGCTGTAATAAAAAAGGCATAACATAAAGTGTTGATGAGTATGTGGAGAAAGGAACCTTCACACGTTACTGGTGGGAATGCAAAATACATAGCCTCTTCGGAAAAACAGCTTCACAATTCCTCAAAATGTCAAATGTAGCATTAGGATATGACCCAGCAATCCCACTCCTAGGCATATACTAAAGATAACTGAAAACATATGTCCACACAAAAACTTGTAGGTGAATTTTCATTGCAGCATTATTCATAATAGTCAAAAAGTAGAAACAACCCAAATGTCCATCAACTTATGAATGAATAAACAAGTGTGGTCTCACCACACAATGGTATAGTATCCTGCCATGGAAAGGAATGAAGTACTGATACATGGTACGGCATGGATGAACCTTGCAAGTATTAGACAACGTGAAAGAGGCCGCTCATAGAAGGCCACAGATTGCATGATGCCATTTCTATTAAATGCCCAGAAGAGGCAAACCCGTAGAGAGAAAAGATGAATGCTTACTAGGTGCTGGAGTGAGGGGTGTGGGCAGCGGCTCTTAATGACTATGGGGTGCCCTTTTGGGATGACAAAAATGTTCTGGAATTAAACAGTGGTGAATGGTGCCGAACACTGTGAAAAGGATGAATTTTATGGCATGTGAGTTGTATCTCAATAAAGCTATTATTATAAAATCTTTTCCCTGATTATCTTAAAAAATGTTTCTTTTACCAGGTAGATCTTGTTGAAATCAAGATCTAACAAAGCCAGGCTGGGCATGGTGGCTCACGCCTGTAATCCCAGCACTTTGGAAGGCTGAGGCGGGCAGATCACTTGAGGTCAGGAGTTCGAGACCAGCCTGGCCAACATGGTGAAACCCTCTCTCTACCAAAACTATAAAAAATTATCCTGGGGTGGTGGCAGGTGCCTGTAATCCCAGCTACTTGGGAGGCTGAGGCAGGAGAATCGCTTGAATGTGGGAGGCAGAGGTTGCAGTGAGCTGAGATCACGCCACTGCACTCCCAGCATACATAACAGAGTAAGACTCTGTCTAAAAAAAAAAAAAAATTTAACAAAGCCCACAGAATAAATTTGGTTAGGTTAAGTCTCTAAAGCCTCTTTGAAAATCTATCCCAGGTTCCCCTTTTCTTTTTCATGCCACTTATTTGTTGAAGAAACCCCTTAATTACTATAGCAGGTTATTTTTAACTTGTGTTGGAGTAGTAGGAGGCATAACGGTGAATTTCTTTTATTTTAAATTTTCTTAGCCCCTTTAACATTCCACCTTTAGCCTGGAAGAAATGAGCCTGGGCCCCTGTTAAGGGAAACTCCCAGCTTTCAAAGACTTAGATTCTCATTAGCCAGCTTCTCTCAGCATCCCTGCAAGTCGTCCCCTCGACCTCCCTCGTCGCTGACCTCTGCCTGTTCTCCATTACCCTTCGGCTCAGCCTGGGCTCCCCAGGGTGGCACATGGAATTGCAACTCCAGATGTGGCCTGGCCAGGGAAGCGTCTGTGAGGATGATGATTTCTCTTGATCTGGACACCATCCTTTTGTTAATACAAACTAAGATCTCATTAGCTAGTTCATTCTCTGGCTCACAGACTCCGGACTCATTCTGCCTTGAAATCAACTAAAGCACCTAAGGTATGTGTGTCTGTCTTCCCATATAAACTTCTGATGCCAGGTTGTATACTTTATAGTGGACTTTTTGAACCTAAATTCAGGTTTCTATTTTTATTTACATTGAATTTCATTTTGTTGATTTCCATTCATCTGCACAGTCCTTAGAGATTTTTTTAAAAATGTTCTACAGATGGGGGTCTCATATTATTGTCCAGGCTGGTCTCAAACTCCTGGTGTCAATAAATCCTCTCATCTCAGCCTCCCAAAGTGCTGGGATTACCGGAATGAACCACCTCACCCAGCCTAGAGATCTTTTTGAATCCTGAGTTCTACACACCTTACAAATCTGAGAAGCATGTTTCTCTGTTGCAAAGTCACATAGAAAGCCCTAGAGCTCTCCTGGACATGTAACATTGATCTATTGCCTTTGTGACCTCTTGGTTTAATCAACTATAAATCCACAGAACTGTACTATTACCCAGGCCTCAGTTTTCCTTGAGCTCTACAAGAATATCATAAATGACTGAAAAAGCACCTATCTGAAACCAGGACACTGTTCATTTATTTCCAGGCTTATTTCATTTTCCCTTACCATTTCTTGCATGAAGCTCACTAAATGATATAGAATGTCCTTGACCTCAAGAATGAAACACAGGCCAGGTGTGGTGGCTCACACCTGTAATCCCAGCACTTTGGGAGGCCGAGGCGGGCAGATCATGAGGTCAGGAGATCAAGACCATCCTGGCTAACACGGTGAAACTCTGTCTCTACTAAAAATACAAAAAATTGGCCAGGCTTCGTGGCAGGTGCCTGTAGTCCCAGCTACTCGGGAGGCTGAGGCAGGAGAATGGCGTGAACCTGGGAGGCGGAGCTTGCAGTGAGCCAACATCGGGCCACTGCACTACAGCCTGGGCGACAGAGCGAGACTCCGACTTAAAAAAAAAAAAAAAAAAAAAAAAAGAAACACAGTCCTCAAATTCCAAAACTAGATTGTTTTGCAGAAAAATTTGATAACCACATTACTCTGCTCACAAATACATAATTTCTAATCTTTGAAATGTAGTTTTTTTAAGTCTCCTAAGTTTTGTTTTAACAGAGTTTCTTTTTTTATTGGTATTTCCCTTCCTTCACCTTGTCTATCTTTGAATTTTGTCTTATCCATTTGACATTTTGAACAAAATATTCATTGGCTTCAACATGTTTCTCTTCAGGAAAATATTTTCTAATATTTTAAAATTCCTTTTTCTAGGCTGAGTGCGGCGGCTCATGCCTGTAATCTCAGTACTTTGGGGGGCTGAGGTGGGTGAATCACGAGGTCAGGAGTTTGAGACCAGCCTGGCCAACATGGCGAAACCCCTGTCTCTACTAAAAATACAAAAAATTAGCTGGGCGCAGTGGTGGGTGCCTGTAATCCCAGCTACTTGGGAGGCTGAGGCAGAACAATCACTTGAACCCAGGAGACGGAGGTTGCAGTGAGCTGAGATCACGCCACTGCACTCCAGTTCGGGCGACAGAGTGAGACTCCCTCTTCATAAAAAAAAGAGTATCTTTCTATTTATCTAGGTTCTCTTAAATGAATCTGATGATAAATGCCATATGTATGTAGCATACATTGTAACTGTTTATTCATTTTTACATCCTCTAGAAGGAAATGGCTTGCTTACGTCTATATACCACCCTATGGAAGGACGGAATGCAAACAGTAATTGCCAAATCCAGCCATGAATGCAATAAATTCAACTCCAAGGTAAGCTGAGAGACTTAGACACTTCTTTTTGTAAAGTTCTGAAATAAAAGCCCACACTCCCTAAATCTAGAAAATGATACGCCTTTCTGAGCAATCCGAAGACTGTGTGAACGCACCAGAGCACCTTTCCCCAATGTGTGCTCTTGCAGAACCACAGTGGGCTCTGCGTCTACTGGCCAGGTTGGTTCATCGATGTGGACATGGCCAGGTGAACTTGACGCCCTGTCATTTTCACTGTCACTCACCAAAGGAACATTTGTGTTCAGGGCAGGTGTTCAGGAAGTGCTGGCTGGTTTAGGATTGCAAGGAACTTGCAGCGTTCTCTCTGTTTGTGGGGGTGATCACACTAGGAAGAGTTCACATTCTTTTTTAACCGGGGCTGGCCCTGCATTCCAAATGGAACACAGCCAAGCTCTGGACAACAACAGATGGCTCCCTCTCTGCAAAATGCAAACTTGATCCTGCTCGGAGAATTTATCTTCTGCTAAAATAGTACCTCAAGCAGTAAATAAAGCAAATATTCTGTAGGATTCCTATGTGGGGGGTGCACAGAAAGTTTCTCTGTCAAAGTTGACATTTCAGAAACATATCCGGACTGGATAAGACACATGGCTTTGGGTTATTCAGCCCCAGTAATGGATGTACTGTGCTTCAGGGAGACTTTCTAAATGTAACCATGTTAATGGAGCTCATAACTTTACTAGTAGATTAATGAGGATCTGAAAGATAGGGTAAGTCTGATCTGTTACTGGATAATGTGGTGATTAATGTTTGTGATGTAATAAGGAAGCCCTAATTAGAAAACTACAGGGGGAAAACCCCAACAGGCTTTTTCACTTAACCAAAGCTTCCACCATTGAAAGAAATTTTGAAGTGTCATTTAATAAGCTTTATGGACTCAGGATGTAAAATCAGAGGAAAGCTTATTACATGTTGAATAGAGTCAGTAACATTACAATCCATTGAGACTTCATATCTTTTCTTATGAAAATTCTTAAATCAGAACAAGTTACTGTGAAAATATGATTTGTAGTTACAATAATAAATGGGGCTATGTTTGTGTTCTTTCAATGATATTTTAAGTTTTGTTCTTTTAAGAGTATGAGAAACATACGCCACCATTTTCAAGAGGACACTAACCTATGATCCAATTTTTCACTCTGCTTAAAACTTTCAATAAATTCATTCAAAGTGCTAATAGGCAAAAACAAAGATTCCCATTTTTTAAAGTGAATTTTATGCCCCTTTTCTTTGAAAAACATTTTGGAATGCCCTTTTCTTTGAAAAACATTTGGAATAGTTTTCCTTCCCTATATACATAGAATATTTACCTCAAATTACTCTTTTGTACTGGAAGAAAATTTTGGAAATAAAAAACTAAAAAATCCTTTAAACTACCTTGCACACATATATACATTGTAAGAGATTTTTCTACATTGGAAATTGGTGTATGAAATATGATACAGCCTTTTAAATAATATTGGTAAAATACTTTTTTTTGCATCCTATTTAGCAGTTTTAGAGGTTAATGACAAGCTGAAGGGATCAGTGACCAAGGCTTTCTCAGCACTGTTAACTTCAACCCATCACTAATTGCTGGAAATGTCTTGGGTCTAGGAGGTTAACTCTTGTACAAGATTAAGGAGAAGGAAACATAAACTCTTACTACTATCTTTATGGGCTGTGTCCTTTAATTTGGAATGTACAGGGCAATTATCGTTTTGGCCAATAATTAGCCAATCTGCAGACTTGCCATTCATATGGCTTAAACCATCATTCAGCTCTTTGCCCAACAGTTCTACAATTAAAGATCATATATTTAAAAGGGAAATACAGTCTATTATTTCTATCTACTTTAGTTACTTATGATTTTTATATCCCTTCCCAGAGATGGTTTCATATTTTTTCCTAGAATTTTTACGTGGGGGCTTTTATCTCTTAGAAAAGTCTATTCATTTGTCTATAAGACCACTGGGGTACTCAAAGGGATCTAGGACAAAACAAAGTCTTCCTAAAGTGCAGCAGTTTAAGCAAACAACCTCATTTCTCAGGTGCAAGAAAATGCCCTCTGAATCCTCCAATTTCACACTTGTCACTGAAGGCTTTGTATTGGGCAGGGAAAACATCTTAGGTATCTCTGTGGTGTCTATTTTTCTTTTAGCACATAGTAGGCCCTGAACGTGCATACATCAATTTACTGCATAAATGTGAACCAAGTCTCCTTATGGGTATCTTTAATTACAGAAACACTTCTTATTTTTCAAATAATCATGCTATATCAACACAGCTGTAATCACAACAGTAATGCTCATAGCATATTAGTAAGTGAAACAAGAAAGGATGTAAGTTATGATCCATTTTTTGAAAAAAGAAAATATTCTTAAATTATTTGAATTATTAAATAAAGCCACACAACTACAAAGTTGACTTATGCAATTAGGTTTCTCTCTTTTTGAAAAAAACGCCAGGTTCTTTAAAGAGCAGATGAGTCGGGAAGCTTTAGGAAACAAAGCAAAAATCCTCAAAGCAGTCTACTTAGTCTTGCCTTACATCAGTCATCCTTTCTTATTAACCTCTCACCCTTAAACCGTGCTGCAAGGAGGTGGCGGCAAGTATGTAGTGGGCTGGGGGTGAGGACAGAGTGATAAAAGGTAAATTATGTAGAAGAGGGCTGCAGCTTTAACAAGTGTTTATGTTTATTCAGAGCCTTCCTCTGAGATGCTCCAAGTATTTTATAAACGTTATCTCCTTAATCCTCTGGAACAAGTATGTGGCAACTCTGTCTCTTTACTTGATAGATATTTTATCTATGATTGGAAAAATTAAATACCAGCAGAAGATCTTAACAGAAAGCAATTGGATGATGACAAAGATTAATTTTAATGCATGCCCTCAAGAACAATTCCGAGCCATCGACACACTCCCCTCTTGTTTTTCAGCCACATGTTTTAGCCTCTTCCAGCATGCAGTGTGCTCACGTGGTAGGATTCTTAAGAAACTGGTAACAGAGGTTGCTTTGAGAGAGGGAAATTTGGCAGTTGGAGGGAGGGACTGAAGGAAAAGGAGACTTTTCACTGTCTATATATATATATATATATATATGCTTATGTGCCTTTTGGATTTACCTATTTAAAAAATAAACCTAAAAACCCTCCCAGAACAGTCTTCGAGAGGGCAAAGTCAGCTGGACGATCTACTCACTCCCTTGACATTCCCTTCAGTCCCCGGGAAACAGTAGCTGGCCTTTAATCTAACTCTGTCTTTCTTTGTAATATTCTGAATAGAAATCGTTGAAGAAAAATGAGTACACAATTTACAATCCATATTAAATGCATAACTTGAGAGACTTAATGGAAATGCGAAATGCAGTGTGTTCAAAGGCTCTCTGGATCGTTCTTCCTCTCTGTGGATTTATATATTTACAGATGTTCCTTAACTTACGATGGGGTTAAAGTCATAAAGTCAAAAAATTTTAAAGTCAAAAGAAATCCCAAGTCGAATCATAAGTCGGGGGCTTTATATACTGCACTTCATTCATCTGGGTGGCCGATAGCATCAGAGAAATTGCAGGTCTATTTACAAACCACCAAAAGTTTTTAAAAGTTTTAAGTAACTTTTAAAAGGAGATAATTTTCCACTTTTTCCTGATTTCACCCAGTCTTTAACTTCTTATCAATTTTGGTCTTGATAGAATGAAATGGATGTAGGAGTCTTAGGCTGATTAATCATGAAATATACAATTTTAAGGAGAAAAGAAAAGAACTAAATCAGGGTAATTGGTGGTGGTGGGGTGAGAAGCGGACTTGACGACTGTATATACAATTTTGCACCCACCGCCCACGGTTTGACGTTTGTTCCGGTAAATTCCAAGGGTACTTACTATTGTTGCTAGACAGGCCGTGTCTTCAAGCACAGGGTGGAGGAATCCAGGGCACTTTCCCTCTCAGCTTCTGTGGGCTCCAGAGCTGTGGTGACTCTGAAGGGCATACAGAGCAATTCCCTGGGGATCTTGTTAAAATGCAGATTCTGGTTCAGTTGGTCTGTGGGGGGCCCTGGATTCTGCATTTCCAACACATTCCCAGGGGCTGTCCCTGCTGCTCCTCCAGGAGCACGCTTTAAGTAGTGAGGATTTAGACAGAGCTTGCATCTGTTATGATTGGTTTCCGCTGCATTTAATTGACTACCCGCCTCCAACAATTAAAAGTTCTTCCCAGGCCAGGTGCAGTGGCTTATGCCTGTAATCCCAGCACTTTGGGAGGCCAAGGCAGGAGGATCACATGAACTCAAGAGTTTGAGACCAGCCTGACCAACATGGCTAAGCCTTGTCTACAAAAATACAAGAATTAGCCAGGTGTGGTGGCATGCGCCTGCAATCCCAGTACTTTAGGAGGCTGAGGCAGGTGGATCACTGGAGGTCAGGAGTTTGAGACTAGCCTAGCCAAATGGTGAAACCCTGTCTCTACTAAAAATACAAAAATTAGCTGGGCATGATTGTGGGCGCCTGTAATCCCAGCTACTCAGAGACTGAGGCAGGAGAATGGCTTGGACCCAGGAAGCAGAAGTTGCAGTGAGCCGAGATCACACCATCGCACTCCAGCCTGGGTGAAAGAGCGAGACTCTGCCTTAAATAAATAAAGTTCCTCCTTTTTCATGAATCTAGAAATCTGGAGCTTGGCAGACAGGAAAGAGGGAGTCATTTCCACAGTGTCTCAGGGATTGCGGAGTTGTCCACTTTTCCTTGCAGATTCATCCACTTTTCTTTGCTTCGTCATCTTTTTTGAGTGATTTTCATTGTCAAGGTCACAATATAGTGGCTGCCCTTCCAGGTATCACGTTCATTTTCCATGAGGATGAAGAGGTCATGAGAGAGAACAAAAGGTATATGCCAAGTGAGTCTCCATCTTTTAATTGGGAAAACAGCAGCCTTCTGGGAAGCCAGACTTCTACTTCTCATTGGCCAGCAGACGTCTACTAACATCTCATCAGCCACATGACTGCAGGAAGCTTCAAAGCAGCTTTGTAAATAAAAATTCTTGGCTAGGCGCGGTGGCTCACGCCTGTAATCCCAGCACTTTGGGAGGCCGAGGTGGGCGGATCACGAGGTCCCGAGATGGAGACTGTCCTGGGTAACACAATGAAACCCCGTCTCTACTGAAAATACAAAAAATTAGCCGGGCGTGGTGGCCGGCGCCTGTAGTCCCAGCTACTCGGGAGGCTGAGGCAGGAGAATGGCGTGAACCCGGGAGGCGGAGCTTGCAGTGAGCCCAGATAGCACCACTGCACTCCAGCCTGGGCGACAGAGCGAGACTCTGCCTCGGAAAAAAAAAAAAAAAAATTATTTAGCCAAGCATATTGTCACCCTGAACAAAATAATGATTCTGTTAGAAGGAAGGAGAGAATAGACATTAGGTAGGTGTCACAGGTGGAATAATGGCCCCCCAATGATGTTCATGACTAAATCACTGGAACCTGTGATTATGTTACCTTCCACAGCAAAGGCAACTTTGCAGATGTGATTAGATGAGAGGATTCTCCTGGGTTACCTGGAGGGCCCACTGTAATCACAAGGCCCCTCATTAGAGGGAGGTGGGCGGGTGAGCGCCTGAGGGGAGACGCGCTCTTGGAAGCAGACAGAGTGGTGTGGGGCTGCGAGCCCAGGAGAGCAGGCGGCATCTAGAGGTGGGGAACAGACAGGACAGGGACACTTCTTCAGAGCCTCCAGAGGGAACACAGCTCTCTGGACACTTTTTATTTTAGGTCCACAAAACCCTCTTTGGAATTCTGACTTTCTTTCAGAGCTTTAAAGTAAGTTTGTGTTCTTAAGCCGCTGTGTGGTAATTTGCAATAGGAAACTCATGCAGTGCCGCCTGGCATTGTCTGTCCCGGAGTTAGGAGGAGGTGTGAGGAGACAGGGAGGAGTACCAGGACACCAGCCCTGGGCAGGGCCCAACGCAGACGCACAGCAGGTGGGCCACCTCCCGGAGGGGGTAGTGGACGGCAGGAGAGGGGCACACAGTCCAGAGGCGGCAATTGTCTGAACTGTGAACATTCGCTAATCGGGCTGGTTGTTGTATTTCCTATTGGCAAAAGGCTCTTTCTTAGATAGGCTCACGGACTGCGAGGGAGCCTCAGTGATTACCCAGGCCAGACGGCTCCTCAGATTTCCCTGGAGGGACCGGAGGCCTGAATCTGGAGAGACTCCCCAGGCGAGACAGTGGGACCTCCCGGAGCTGTTTCAGTGCTTCCCACCACGGCAGGCTGCTTCCTGCTCCGGCGTTCTAGGTCGTGTTGCCAGGCCAAATACAGGATGCCCCAAGTAAATGTGATTTTCAGATAAACAACGAATAACTTTTTTAGTATAAGCATTATCTGAGTTTCTTATTGCTTCCATAACAAATTACAGTGGTGTAAAGCAACACAAATTAATCTAACACTGCTGCAGGTAGCTAGCCCCGGGTTCTCCTGGGGCTCAAATCAGTAACTAGGAGGGCCATGCCCCTTCCAAAGACTCCAAGGACAGTCCGTTTCCTTGCCTATTCCCATACTTCTAGAAGCAGACTGCATCCTTCAGCTGGTTGGTCCTTCCTCCACCTTCAATTTCTAACTCTGGTTCTCCTGCCTCCCTCCTCTAAGGACGCTGCGGTCACATTTCCACCACTCACATCACCCAGGACGACCTGCCCTCTGAAAAGCCTTAACTTAATCACATCCGCAAAATCCTTTTTGCCATGTAAGGGAATATGTTCCAAGTGTTAGGAATATCTGTCCATGGACATCTTTGTTGGCCCCTTTTCTACCTGCCACAAGTATGTCCTAAATATTGCATGGGACATACTTACATTAAAAAAATTATTCATTGTTTTTCTGACATTCACATTTAACTGGGGATACCATATTTTTATTTGCTAAATCTGGCAATCCTCATTTTTGGAAGTGTAGATAGGGTGTATTCTCTTCTGCTATGGCAATTATTCCACCTACAACTTTATCAGTAAACAGGAAAATTGCATTTGGACAGGTGAGCGCCTATTGAAATAAATGCTTTCCTTTTTAGAAAAATTGATATTAATTGGCTTTTTAATATTCTGAACTATATTTTTAGTGAGCAATTTCTATTTAATTAATCTTCAACAGGGAATATAAGAGTAACTGAACACATCACAGCAGTCAGACAGAACGGACACCAAGTATTTATTTGAAATATTTTGAATTTCTCCACACACCACATGGTCCAGGTCTCTCAACCAGCCCATTAATAAATCTGTTATCCAAAAATGTGGCTCTAAGCGTGGCTTAGCATGGTTGCACTTGATTACTGAGTGTCTAGAATGTCTCTCTCTTAACCAAAACACTTCAGGGGCTAAAGAGACGCCAGGGAGCGGGACTCCCACAGCCTGGGCTGGGTTCAGAGCTGATATCTCCCTCGCTAGCTGCTTTCTGAATAACGCCCTGGAGACATCTCTGTGGTGCTGGGGCCTACTCTTGCTGGGCTCTTTACTTCTGTAAACCTCTTCAAGCCTCTTTGTTTTTTTTTTTTATTTTTTGACAAGGTCTCGCTCTGTCCCCAGGCTGGAGTGCAGTGGCGTGATATCGGCTCACTGCAACCTCCGCCTCCCGGGTTCAAGTGATTCTCCTGCCTCAGCCTCCTGAGTAGCTGGGACTACCGGCACATGCTACCATGCCCAGCTAATTTTTGTATTTTTAGTAGAGACGGGGTTTCACCATGTTGGCTAGGGTGGTTTCGATCTCTTGACCTCATGATCCGCCTGCCTCGGCCTCCCAAAGTGCTGGGATTACAGGCGTGAGGCACCGTGCCCAGCCCTCTCTTAATGACAATATTAAAACTGACTACAATTAGCAGTATTCACTGATATGCAAGTACTGTCATGCTTAAGTCCACTTTAAAAAACAAAACTGTCTTAAATAGATTGCTCTGGTGTTAGGAAAAATTATCCAAAACTTAGAAATAAAGCCAAGAGAATGACTGTCTTTTTAAGGCCATACTAAAGCATTGTCTAACAAGCCTATCTGAAGATTATTTCATTCTCCAGGAATAGAAGGTTGTACTATTATTTTACTTTGCTTGGTAATATTAATTAAAGACTCAGACCCTATGCAGGTAAGTATTAACTTGTAGATTTGTGTCCAGTGGAAATACCAATTATTTTTCTCAGGTAGAAAATCCCAAAAGTTAGGCTTCCATCTCTTTTTGAAACACAACTAGCTACTTGTATCTCTGATCAAATAATGTTATTCTGAATTTTTTTTTTAAGTTTTCTTTATTGTTTCTTTTCTTTCTCTTTCTCTCTCTCTCTCTTTCTCTTTTTCTTTCTTTCTTGACAAGGCTTCACTGTCACCTAGGCTGGAATGCAGTGGTGTGATCATAGCTCACTGCGGCCTCAAGTAATCAAGCCTCCTGGCCTCAAGTAATCCTCCTATTCAGCCTCCCAAAGTGTTTGGATTACAGGCATCAGCAGCCGTGCCCAGCCTTTTTTTTTTTTGAGACAGAGTCTCACTGTGTCACCCAGGCTGGAATGCAGTGGCACAATCTCAGCTCACTGCAACCTCTGACTCCTGGACTCAAATAATCCTCCCACCTCAGCCTCCCAAGTAGCTGGAACTACAGGTGCACGCCACCATGCCTGGCTAATTTTTAAATTTTTTTATAGGGACAGGATCTTGCCATGTTGCCTAGGTTGGTCTCAAATTCCTGGGCTCCTCAGATGTTCTTAAAACCAGCTTTGAACTCTTACCGGATGCCTCATTAATTAGTTGAATAAAATTTGATATGTACTCATCCTATAGTTATATGAGAGTCATGCTTTAACTTGTTGAAAATGATGCTTTATTGGTAGCATAAGTTAGCCCATCTGGTTTATGCTATGGATTTGCTTTAACAACTTATTTCTTTTTAGATGAGCTAAAAGTTCAAGTTTCTTAGCATGACACTGAGGGTTCTTCACATTCTGGTCCCAGGTGACATCTTTTTTTTTTGAGACAGGGTCTCCTGTTGTTCAGGCTGGAGTGCAGTGGTGCAATCTTGGCTCACTGCAACCTTGCCTCCTGGGTTCAAGCTATTCTTCTGCCTCAGCTTCCTGAGTAGCTGGGATTACAGGCACACACCACCAGAGCCTGGCTAATTTTTGTATTTTTATGTTTAGTAGGGATGGATTTCACCATATTGGTCAGGCTGGTCTTGAACTTCTGACCTCAGGTGATCTGCCTGCCTCGGCCTCCCAAAGTGCTAGGATTACAGGCATGAGCTACCGTGTCTGGCCTGACATCTCCTCTTCTGTGAAGTCTTCCCCAACCTCCTCTTTCCCAGTCTACACCACACCCTCCTCGGGCAGAGTCAGATATCTCTGCATCCTTTGCACCCAGCATCCCAAACATATGTTTGTTGATAAACTGAATTATTTTCCTACTCTTCTGGTTAGCGTGTGACCTGGAGGTTAATTTAAATAATACACTCCAAGTCCCAGTCACAGTGATTGCTTCCTGGGGGTGGCGGGGGGGGGTGTCCTATGAGCCACCCTGTTTCCATCAGCACTCTTATCAGGACGTTTATTGCAATGGTGGGACACAAGTACTCTTTCTTTCCTACTGATGTGGACAAAGCCTGTCACCTGGAATCTGGTGGCAGCTGTCTTTGGCTGGTGAGAGGAGCCACCTCGGGACAGAGCCAGCACTGGGAAAGCAGCTCTGAGAACTGGGGAGAAATTCTGGCCGTGGTCATGTGGCTATGTTTCTGGAACAGGCCTTAAGATACTCTTGCTTCTAGACTTTTCAAGTCTGGGAGCCAGTAGATCCCTTTGATCACATAAGCGTGTTTGAATTAGATTTTCTATTATTTCCGGCCAGAAGCATCCTAGCTGATACAGATACCTATGTTACTCATTGGTGTCTCCATCAATGCTTCCAGAGTAATTTTATGTCTGCCTAACTTCTGCCCATAGATAAACATCTTTGTGATCCCAGAGCCTTGCTGAGTTTCTAGCTCAGTTGGAACTCAATAAATGTTGCCTGAGTTCGTTTTAGGAAAACACTTTTTTGCACTATACTCTTGTTATTTTTACAAGTAATGAAATAAAAACCTACTTTCCTCACCTTCTGCAGATCCCAGCGCCTCCCAAATTCCAAGGCTTGATTAACTTTTCTGACATCTGTGTCATCTCACCTGGAGCCACATGAATATCTCAGTATCCTTAGTCTCCTGCTTCAGCCCCTGCCCACTTCCTGTGGAAGCTTTCCAGGAGGCTATGCCTGGGCAGTTAGCCAGGCTGACAAGTGGCGGGTTTTACAGAGCACTGCACAAACACACCCACATCCTACGTAAACAAGATGCACCTAGTCTCTGGCAACTTTGAATTTTAAGAATGATTACAGAAACACGGCTGCAAACGTGGAGACATTTTTTGAAGTGTATGGACCTCGTTCTGAGCCAACTCACCTCTGGACCAGGCTGGGAACTCATGTGGGAAAGAGATTCTGCTGGCAGATTCAGAGGGCCTGAGAATGAATCCTTTCTCAGCAACCAGGCGCAGGTTGATTGCTGGGAAGCACTTTGGAGTTGTCTCTCCCGACTGACATTCATTCACAATATCTCCACCTGGGAAGTGCACCTGTCCTGCCCTTTTGACAATCATGCCAATTTTATCACACTCCCTGTATGTCTCTTGTACAAAGAATGAGAACTCAAAACATCTGTGGGAAGAAGGCACCAGGAGAATGATTTTGTGCTTGATACATTTGCATACATTGGCAATAGCAAGAAAAAAAAAGCCCCTATTTTGAACTAATTCAAGTACATAGGACCAAGATATATTTTAATAGTTCAACATTGAATTCAGTGAGTTCTTAGACACCAAAGGAGGAAATATGTCTGCTTCAATTGCAAAATAAAACTGATATTGATTCTAAAAACATTAAATGACATCAAAGTGGGCCGTGCCAGTCTCATATTTCAGACGTGACTTAGTGTTGTGTATTTTTCCAGAGCCCACCTCATCTGGGAAAAACTACTGCTAATGATTTATGTATGATTTATCACCACCAACCCCATGGTAAAAGAGTGAACTAGCCAGTATCAACCTGGTTTTTACAGAAAAACCTATTTCCAGAAACCTATTTCCTTCCCATCGTCTGGAGTAACTTAGGGGCGAATGTTACCTTTTGAACATGAAACACCCGCAATCCCTGTATTTCTTTCTCTTCCCCTTGACTCATGAAACACCCAGAGGTAAAAAAATAACAGGGGGTGTGGGAGGCAGACACCCACATAAAGAAACAGAATTTATGATTTGTGTCTTACAGATTTGTTAATGGGTTTGCTAACACTTCTTTCTTTCATTGACTTGGTGCTTGAAACTCTCATAAGTGTGTAATTTTCAACTCACAGTGTTCCCAGGTGAGGCATGGTTGTGGGGATACAGCAGACGGACACCCACAAGTTATTTTTAACAATAATGACCTCCAAGGGTCATTGCGGACTTTAAAGGGTGAGCTTGAAATATTTCATATCTTTGTGACATATGACTATGCCACATTTCAATAAATGTTTTCTTTTTTTTTTTTTTTTTTCCGAGACAGAGTCTCGCTCTGTCACTCAGGCTGGAGTGCAGTGGGGCAATCTCTGCTCACTGCAATCTCCGCCTCCTGGGTTTAAGCGATTCCCCTGCCTCAGCCTCCCAAGTAGCTGGTACTACAGGTGTGTGCCATGAGGCCTGTCTAATTCAATGAATGTTTTCTGTCCCAAATTGAAAATGTTTAAAGGAGGCAAGATTCATACTTTTACATAACAGAAGGGCAGCTCTTATCTCCACATTGCCTAAGATGTCATGATTTTAATTTCTGCAACGTAGTGACCATGGCCTTCAAAAAAGGTCAGTAATCACATTGGACTACCTCAGTGCGGGTCACAGAACACAAGTTTGTAATGCCTAATGACATCTGTGGGAACTGCTCTGTGAAAACGGAATTTCTGAGCTGAGAAGTCCAGGTCTCTGTTCATCTACATGAATTTATTAATCAGTTAACAAATAAATACTCAACATTTATTCCATGCAACGGTAACAAATATGAGGGAACCAAAAAGTATCAGACACAGTGCCTGTTTTGAATTGCTTTCAATTTAACTGAAGATAAAAATTACATCGTAAAAAACCCCATATTCATCCTTGGCCAGGCGCGGTGGCTCACGCCTGTAATCCCAGCACTTTGGGAGGCCAAGGTGGGAGGATCACAAGGTCAGGAGATCGAGGCCATCCTGGATAACACAGTGAAACCCTGTCTCTACTAAAAAAAATACAAAAAAATAGCCGGGCGTGGTGGCAGGCGCCTGTAGTCCCAGCTACTCAGGAGGCTGAGGCAGGAGAATGGCGTGAACCCGGGAGGCGGAGTTTGCAGTGAGCCGAGATCACGCCACTGCACTCCAGCCTGGGCGACAGAGCCAGACTCCGTCTCACAAAAAAACAAAACAAAACAAAACAAACCCATATTCATCCTTCAAGAATCAGCTCAAGACTCCTACGTGGCTCTCCTCCAGTGTCCTTCCCTGGAAGAGTCAATCACTGCTTTTTCTGGACTTTGCACTACTTTCACTCTGAACTGTAACGATTTCTATGGGCACCTTCTACACAGTTGCTTAGTACAGTGCAACATGGTGGGTGTTCGACAAAATGTAAGTTAAAAAAACAATGAACAAAGGAGCCAGTGCAGTGGAAGAACCAAAGAACATTCTGGATTGTCATAAGCATGAAACCAGTGGGGCAGAATGAGCGCTCACTCCAAGTTGGAGTGGTCGGTGGGGGCATCTGAAACAGACCAGACCTTCATGCCTGGGATGGTCAGCTGTAGAGAATTACGCATATGACAGTGAAGATGCTACCCCCATCCTCCAGGCAGCTTCTTTTGTTTTTTTGTTCCTTTGAGATGGAGTCTTGCCCTTTTGCCCAGGCTGGAGTGCAGAGGCGAGATCTTGGTTCACTGCAACCTCTGCCTCCTGAGTTCAAGCAATTTTCCTGCCTCAGCCTCCCAAGTAGCTGGGATTACAGGCGCACACCACCACACCCAGCTAATTTTTTGTATCTTTAGTGGAGACGGGGTTTCGCCATGTTGGCCAGGCTGGTCTCGAACTCCTGACCTCATGATCCGCCTGCCTCAGCCTCCCAAAGTGCTGGGATTACAGGCGTGAGCCACCGTGCTGCCTGGCTGCAGGCAGCGTCTTGAGAAAGGGTACTGGTTGTGGGGATACAGATTTATAGGAGATAAATTGAAACCTTGCATTTTTTTTTTTTTTTTTTCTGAGACAGGGTCTCACTCTGGAGCCCAGGCTGGAGTGCAGTGGTGTGATCTTGGCTCACTGCAACCTTCACCTCCCGGGCTCAAGCGATCCTCTCACCTCAGCCTTTCAAGTAGCTGGGACCACAAGTGTGTACCACCATGCCCAGCTAATTGTTCGTATTTTTGTAGAGACGGGATCTCACCACGTTGCTCAGGCTCATCATGAACTTTTGAGCTCAAGTGATCTGCCTGCCTCAGCCTCCCAAAGTGCTGGGATTATAGGCATGAGCCATCATACCTGGCCTCTTTTTTTTTTTTTTTTTTTTACGGCTTAATTGAGGTATGATTGACTTAAAATAAATTGCACAGGTATACACTTACGAAGCCATTACCACAATCGAGATAATAAACATATCCATCATCCCCTAAAAGCCCTCCTTTCTCTTGGTAACCCCACTCTTCTCCCTCCCTGTGCCTCTCTCTACCACCAAGTAACCACTGCTGTCTTTCCGATGCTATCAATTGTATTTTCTAGAATTTTATGCAATGAAATCATAGAGTATACACGTGACATAACTATTTGAGCTGCATCCATGTTGCATTATATCAGTAGTTATGCCTTTCTATGGCTGAGTGGTATTCTATGGTGTGTATATACCGCAATTTCCTTACCTATTCATCTATTAACTGACAACGGGGTTGTGTGATGGTTAATTCTATGTGTCAACTTGACTGGACTGAAAGATGTCCCGATAGCTGGTAAAACAGTGTTTCTGGGTGTAGCTCTGAAGTTGTTTCCAGAAGAGATGAGCATTTGAATCAGTAGACTGAGTAAAGAAGGTCGCCCTCACCAATGTGGGCAGGCACCATCCAATCCATTGAGGGCTGGAATAGAACAAAAAGGTGAAAGGAGGGCAGTTTGCCCTCTCTATTCACTCTGGGACGTCCATCTTTTTTCTGTGCTCAGAGAGTAGTTCTCCTCGTTCTCAGAATTATACTACTGGCTTTTCTGCATTTTTAGACAGCAGACTGTGGGTTGTCTTGACCTCCATAATCTCAGGAGCAAATTCCCTAATAAATTACACAAATACATATTTGCCAAGGCTCCCCGGAGTGGTAGAACCAATACAATGTCTATCTATCTGTTTATCTACTTACCTATCAGACATGTACGAGACATACAAGAAATACACACACAAACACACACAGATACGCATATGCATATATTACTGGCTCTGTTTCTCTTAGAGAATCTTGACTAATACAGGTTGTTTCTACTTTTGAGCCATTACAAATTCATGTGCAACTCTTTTTATGTACAATGCTTTCATTTCTTTTCAGTAAATCTCAAGAAATTTAGGTCTATGATCCCTAGAAGTCAAATGGCTGGGTGCCACGTTAGGTATTTGTGTACCTCATTAAGAAACTGCCAAACTGTTTTCTAAAGTGGTTGTACCCGTTTACATTGCCATCAGCAGGGCTGGAGAATTGCAGTTGTTCCACATCCTCACCAACACTGGGTATAGTCAGTCCTCTTAATTGTAGTCATTTTAATGATAGGTACTGGTATCTCACTGTGGTTTTAATTTGCATTTTCCTAATGACTAATGATGTTGAACATCTTTCCACAGCTTTTTTGCCATCTAAGTATTTTCATCGGTCTCTTCAGCCCTTTTGTGACTTTTAAAAAATGGATTGTTTATATTCTTATTACTGGGTTTTGAGGGAGTTCTTTTTATATTCTGGATAAGTCCTTTATCAGATATGGAATTTGCAAATATTTTCTTCCAGCTGTGGCTTGTCTTTTCATTCTCTTAACGTGTTGTTTGAAGAGCAGAAGTTTTTAATTTGATGGAGTCTAACTTAACAATTTTTAAAAATAAATTATGCTTTTGTTATTCTAAAAAAGCTTTGACTAACTCAAAGTTTCAAAGATTTTCTTCTATGTATTCTCCTAGAAGATTTATAGTTTTAGGATTTATATTTATGGCTATGATCCATTTTGAGTTAATATTTATATATTGTGTGACATATGGATTAATTTTTTTTTACATATGCATATCCAGTTGTTCTAGCACCATTTGTGGAAAAGGCAATCCTTGCTTATGGAATCACTTTTGCTCTTTTTTTGAAAGCCCACTGGCCATATATATCTGAGTCTGCTTCTGCTTTCTGTTTTCTCTCATTAATCTATTTGTCTATCTTTATGCTAATAAGACACTGTCTTCATTACTATAGCTTTATGAATATGAGTTATTTACTTTGTCCTTGTTTTTCAATGTTGTTTTGGCTATTCTAGGTATTTTGCATTTCCATAGGAATTCTATAATCCCCTTATCGGTTTGGACATAAAAATCTAGTCTTCCTGGATTTGATGGATTGCATTGAATTTACAGATCAATTTGGGGATGATTGACATCTTAACAATATTCTGTTTTCCAATCTATAAACATAGGATATCTCTGTATCGATTTAGGTTTATTTAATTTTCTTTATAATTTTCTTTTTATTTTATTAGAGACAAGATATTGCTCTGTTACCAGGCTGGAGTGCCATGGTGCAATGTAAGCTTGAACTCCTGAGCTCAAGCGATCCTCCCGCCTCCGCCTCCCAAGTAGCTAGGGCTATAGGAATGCATCACCACACCAGGTAATTTTTTATTTTTTGTAGAGAAGAGGTCTTGCTATTTTGCTCAGGCTGGTCTTGAACTCCTGGGGTCAAGTGATCTTCCCACCTTGGCTTCCCAAAGAGCTTGGATTACAGGTGTGAGCTACGATGCTTGGGCTATTTTTACTTTTTTAGAGATGGGGTCTGTTTCTGTTCCTCAGGCTTGAGTACAGCGGTATAATCATAGCTTGATTTCTGTGGTCATGAACTCCAGGGCTCAAGTGATCTTCCCACCTCAGCCTCCCAAGTAGCTGGGATTACAAGTGCATGTTACCACGCCCAGCTAATTTATTTATTTTACTTTTTTAGAGCGAGGGTCGTGCTACGTTGACTAGGCTGGTCTTGAACTCCTGGTGTGAAGCGATCCTCCTGCTTCAACTTCTGAGTAACTGGGATTACAGGTGTGAGCCATTATTCCTGCGGCTTTTTTTTTTTGTGTGTGATAGGCCTCACCCTGTCACCTAGCCTAGGCTGAAATGCAGTGGCATAATCTTGGCTCACTGCAACCTCTGCTTGCCGGGTTCAAGCAATTCTTATGCCTCAGGCTTCTGAGTAACTGGCATTACAGGCGCACACCACCACACCTGGCTGATTTTTGCATTTTTAGTAGACATGGGGTTTCATCATGTTGATCAGGCTGGTCTTGAACTCTTGACCTCAAGTGATCCACCAGCCTTAGCCTCCCAAAGTGCTGGGATTACAGGCATGAGCCACCGCGCCCAGCCCTGTGGCTCCTCTTAACAATGTTTCATAGTTTTCAGCCTCCAGGTCTTATAAATCTTTGGTGTAGTGATATATCTATATTTGCAATATATTCAGATAATAACAAAATGTTGATTGAAAAAAAGACAAGTAGATACAGGATGTGATGTTACGCCAGCTAAGATAAAGCTCAGATATGGGCAGAGTGAGCAGTTTTTTCCATTGGGGCAGTAGAGGGCACCTGCCACCTTTTCTCTCATTTGCTCTGCGTCTCTTCTTTTTGGAGGAACAGAGCCAGTAATGGAACCAGAAAGAGCGAATTGCCCCTGAGTCACTGCCGGTGGGTCCCTCACACTCCATCTATGCACTTCAGATGGAATGGACCCATCCTGTCACAATAAATGGGCTCACGGTTGTTTACTGGACCCAAGCCAGGCCAATGAGCCTTATTACCATGAGGATGCAGTGTTTTCCTATTGAAGGGATTGGCTACTATGGGGAGGATATCTTAAGCCCAGAGCTGTGGAAGGCTACCTTTGTTATCTTTTATTGAACCTGCCTGTGAAATCTAGAGAACTCCATCAGATTAGGTAATTATGGAATGCAGTTTGTGGTAACCAGCCTCCAACATCACCTTGGAGTTGTCTCTTGGATAGTGCTCCAAGATAGTCAGTTACCCCTGGTGATTCTTGCCACCTGCTAGTCATCTTTGTGGAACCCTGTTTGTGTGTGTGGTTTTTTGTTTTTTGTTTTTTTGTTTTAGACGGAGCCTTGCTTTGTCACCAGGCTGGAGTGCAGTGGTGCGATCTCGGCTCACTGCAACCTCTGCCTCTTGGGTTCAAGCAATTCTCGTGTCTCAGCCTCCCAAGTAGCTGGGACTACAGGTGCCCGTCACCATGCCCAGCTAATTTTTGTATTTTTAGTAGAGACAGAGTTTCACCATGTTGGCCAGGATGGTCTCCATCTCTTGTGATCTGCCCGCCTCAGCCTCCTGAAGTGTTGGGATTACAGGTGTGAGACTGTGGCCAGCTCCCTTTTTTTTTTTTTTTTTTTTTTTTGAGCAGAGTCTTGCTCTGTCGCCCAGGCTGCAGTGCAATAGTGCAATCTCAGCTCACTGCAACCTCTGTAACCTCTGCCTCCCAGGTGCAAGTGATTCTCATGCTTCAGCCTCCCAAGTAGCTGGGACTACAGGTGTGCACCACCAAACCCGGCTAATTTTTGTATTTTTAGTACAGATGGGGTTTCATCATGTTTGCCAGGCTGGTCTTGAACTCCTGACCTCAGGTGCTCTGCCTGCCTCGGCCCCCCAAAGTGCTGGGATTACAGGTGTGAGCCACCGCGCCCAGCCCCACTTCCCACTTTGAATAGGACTGATCAATGTAGGCAACAGGATATTGCAGAAACGATGGCATTCGATTCCCAAAGGTAGGTCATGAAAGATATTGCAGCTTCTACTCTGCCCTCTCTTGGAACACATGCTCCAGGGGAAGCCAGCTGCACATCACAAGGACACCAATGCGCTTTATGTGAGTTGCTCCCTGTGTGAGGTGGAACTGGGGCACCCACCAACATGTGTTTGAGCTACTCTCTAGCCTGGCCAAAGCTTCCCATGGCTGCCTCTCAGCCAACATGTTTCTTGCAACCTCATGAGAGACCTTAGCACCAAGCTCATCTGCTCCTGAATTCCTGACTTGCAGAAACTGAGGTAATAAAGGTTGATTGTTGCTTAAAGCCACGAAGTTTTGAGGTGACTTGTTACACGCAATAGATAATGAATACGTGGTCTAATATTGCTCACTCCGATTTGCCCCAGCTTAAGACAATCCATTTTTTCTTAACTCTCCTTGCTTTTTATTTTCCCGATGACTCAGCTCCTTCTGGGCCAGAGTCCCTTGAGAGATTGCCTGTCCTCAGTGATTGACCACACTCTGTTCCTCGCCTGAGCCCTGCTGCCGGAAAGCCCCCTTGGCCACGGTCATATTAAGACATGATCCTGAGGTTTCCTCCTCACAGACCCCACCCCTGATTCTGTAGTCCTTGGCTTATTTCCGTGCTGTCATTGGAGTCTTTTCCTCCCTGCAAAGTTCCACTTTCCCCAAGTAGCTCCACTCCTTGCATTGCACATTTATTGTATTTTCCATTCTTTTTTCTCTAACTACCTCTCTCGCTCTCTTTCTCTTATAATCATAGAATTTTCCAAATATGTCACTCCCTAAACGTGTCTACTTTTTCACAATACTGGTGACTTTGTCTATGCCGTGTGTTACACTCATTGGTCCATTCATTCATTTAACAAGTACTTCTTATGTTCCTGCCACGTGCTAGGCACTAGGCTAGGTGCTGGAATACTTCTGCCTGGAACACCCTCGCCTCCGAGTGCCCTCTTTCTCCACCTGAGCTTCCACCCAAGTGAATTCATCTGACTTTTATTATGGGCTCATTCAGGGTCAGACACCGTGCTAGACAAGCTTTAAACCTCAACTCAAATCACAATTTCTTTTTTTTTTTTTTAATTATACTTTAGGGTTTTAGGGTACATGTGCACAATGTGCAGGTTTGTTACATATGTATCCATGTGCCATGTTGATTTCCTGCACCCATTAACTCGTCATTTAGCATTAGGTATATCTCCTAATGCTGTCCCTCCCCCCTCCCCCCACCCCACAACAGTCCCCGGAGTGTGATGTTCCCCTTCTTGTGTCCATGAGTTCTCATTGTTCAATTCCCACCTATGAGTGAGAACATGCGGTGTTTGGTTTTTTGTCCTTGCGATAGTTTACTGAGAATGATGTTTTCCAGTTTCATCCATGTCCCTACAAAGGACACGAACTCATCATTTTTTATGGCTGCATAGTATTCCATGGTGTATATGTGCCACATTTTCTTAATCCAGTCTATCGTTGTTGGACATTTGGGTTGGTTCCAACTCAAATCACAATTTCTTATAAGACTTCCTTCTTCCTCCAGCCAGAGTTAACTGCTCCCACCACACTCTATGTTGGCACCCCCATAATGTTTTGTTTGTGCATTTGTGTATTCATTCATTATTTCATGGGCATTTTTGAGAGCCTGCTATATGCCTGACACCATGTTAGGAGCTGGGTAAGCATGGTGTGAGGTAAGTGCCAACAGACATTTGTACCTAATGCAATGGAAACTCCAAGGTAGAGAAACTAATTGCATGTTGTAATTATTTCTCTTGGTCCCCATGTTCTTCACAGACCTTGAGCTACCTGAAAGCATGGATTACCTTTTCTGGTTATTCCCAGAACCTAGCACAGCCTCTAGCGCACGGAAGGTGCTTAATAAAGATTTGTTGTGTGTTTGAAGTTCAGTACATGCTATTTGACAAATTGGGAGCCAACCTGTGTTGGATCATCAAACAGCCACAGGAAAGTAATTATCTCCCTGGGCCTTCACATTTTGGTTTTTATCTTTTCTCCAAGTTGATTTAAAACAAAAGCTCATCTACAACTTGTTTTAAATCAACTTGGAGAAAAGATAAAACAAAAGCTCATCTACAGCTTAATTACATTTCAGCCCCTCTGGCCTGGTCAGGTTGGCAACATGCCAAACCCACAGCTGGCGTCATAGGAGCCAGTGGATAGGTGGGAAGCAGCGGCTCAGGAATATTGGGTGCTTAGAGAGAATTGAAGGAGGAAAATAAACTGCTGGAAGACGAGTTCGAGGTCAAATACAAGGAAGGCCATCTTTAAATTTTTTTTCCCTCTAGGACGGAGTCTTGCTGTGTTGCTCAGGCTGGAGTGCAGTGGCGTGATCTCAGCTCACTGCAACCACTGCCTCCTGGGTTCAAGCAGTTCTTCTGCCTCAGCCTCCCAAGTAGCTGTGATTACAGACATGTGCAACCACACCCAGCTAATTTTTGTAGTTTTGGTAGAGACAGGGTTTCACCATGTTGGCCAGGCTGGTCTCAAACTCCTGACCTCGTGATCCACCCGCCTCAGCCTCCCTAAAGTGCTGGGATTACCGGCATGAGCCACCACACCCAGCCAACAACATTCTAAATTTCTATAGGGCCAGCCAGCCCTGATAAAAGCTCAACAAATTAGTTTTAGCCTGCAGTCAGAAAATAAGCAAAGGATCTTAGATGAGCTAAAGGCTAAAACCAAAAAATACCTAAATAACGTTGACAGCTTTGCCCAACCCTGTTTACGAGCTGCTGGCCTGCTGTTTGCATCCTTGCCAGCTGCAGACTTGCGTGGCTGAGAAATGCAGTCAAAGTTGGTGAAATGACTTGCAGATTTTACACCTAACAATGAAAAATTTATTTTATTTACATGAAATAGGATCTGCTGAGGGGACTCTCGTGAATTAGTTTCGGGGTAGCCTGTGGTTTCTCCACAGGTTGCCAGTTACCCTGGTGGTTCAGCGAGGCTTTTCTGTAGGCAGAATAATTCATTCCAAAAAACGAGATGATGAGATAAGAGTATGCTCTGAGATATTTCACTGTTTGGAAGACTTGCATTCCAATGTGGATAGTAAGGTAATTTGCTTATCTTAATCCCATCTTTGGATTGACTAGCATTTCAAAATGATAACGTGTTCTGGAATCTCAGACCTCCCTTTGGAAGTGTTCAGGCAAAGCAGCTTGGTTAGATTCCTTTAATGTCATTGCTACTTTGCTAAAAACCAATAAAATCCTTCTATAATAAATAAGATATTATAGAAATCTCCATGTCACAGTAGTCTCACATGACAGCATTGACCCATTTATTTTTCCCAATTGTATATGAGAAAAAAATTGTTTCATCAACAAAATAATTACATAGATTGTAATTCAGAAGTTACTTCCAGATTTCCTAATTTGGTATTAGCAAGTTTATTTTACTAAAATGGTTTGCAATAGACATGGTTTCATTTAAGCTAGGTTGACTTTCTGGTTACTTGTATTCTTGGATGATTCCTCTGGGGGACTGAGGTGCCCCTGGCAATGCCAGTGAAGGAGGCAACACAGACTGAACGTTTTCCCCCATCCTGGCCACTTCTGATTGCTGAACTGAGTCCTCTTGACCAATCTGTGAAGCTGATGTCCTGGATGCTTGTGAGTTTTAGCCCCTTTTCTACACTTGGGAGGTGCCCTGCCTGAGCCTGGCTCCCATCTTGGAGGCTGAAGCCTCCATATCTTTGCCTCCCCAGCCTCGCTTGACACCAGACAAAGGCTTGGCTTACCAGGTTCTGCCCAGCAGTGACAGCAGAGAATCTTTAGTGGCAGGGAACTCCAGAGGCAGTGTGGGGGGGTGTCTGACACCTGCGTGAAAGGTGGGCATGGGGCAAGAAAGGTAGCCTGTGTACAGCACCCATAACACCTGGGTCCTCCTGGAGCAGCTCTGTGGGGCAGTCCCAACTGTGGTCCCACCCATGTGGGTGCCCTGTGGGGCTCTCTAGCCTCCATGAGCCACCCTATAACCTGTCAGTGAATTTTCTCCTCGCTTAAAGCAGCAGGAGTAAGTTTCAGCTGCTGACATTAAGAGCCCCTGCTGATTCCTTTATTTCATGTTCTAGTCTTCTCTTTTATCTCCAGTCCTTTTCTTGACATCACCGTTCCATGCCCTCCTCCACCAGAACAAAATGTTTAACTTCCACTCCAGTCTTTGTGCACTGGTGCTGCTGTAACAAAATACCACAGACTGCGCCATTTATAAAGAACAGAAATGTAAAGCTGGGTGCAGTGGCTCATGCCTGTAATCCCAGCACTTTGGGAGGCCGAGGCAGGCAGATCACAAGGTCAGGAGATCGAGACCATCCTGGCTAACACAGTGAAACCCCGTCTCTACTAAAAACACAAAAAATTAGCTGGGCGTGGCAGCATGGGCCTGTAGTCCCAGCTGCTGGGGAGGCTGAGGCAGGAGAATGGCATGAACCTGGGAGGCGGAGCTTGCAGTGAGCCGAGATGGCGCCACTGCACTCCAGCCTGGGGGACAGAGCGAGACTCCGTCTCAAAAAAAAAAAAAAAAAAAGAACAGAAATGTATATTCTCCCAGATCTGGAGGCTGGGAAGTCCAAGATCAAGGCACCTACAGGTCCAGTGTCTGTGAGGGGTGCTCTCTGCTCCCAAGATGGTGCCTTGAGTGCTGTGTCCTCACACGGCAGAAAGTGGATGGACAAAAAAGGGGCAAATGCTGTGTGATGTTTCTTTTATAAAGGCCTTCACCCTAGTCACTAGAGCTCTGCCTTCATGACTTAGACACCTCCGAAAAGCCCCTTCTTTTAATACTATCACAGTGGTGATTAAGTTTCAACACCACGTGAGTTTTGGGGGGTACATAAACACTCAAACCTTCATCACTCCCAATAGCCAGGCAAACGCTAAGTCATATCACATTCACTCATTCAGCTAACGACTATTTATGAAGCTCACCCTCTGTACCGGGCAGCATGCTAACACCAGGGAAGTAACAGTGAGTTCCCCGTGGTCCTAGGTCCCAGGATATCATAGTCTAGTGTCCACACACCAGGTACTAAAATGCACACGGTATCCTGCACCACAGAAGAGGACAGTCATTTACTAACCCCGTCCTCTTGTTCTCATTCTTGTTCCTGATAGACTTGCAAAGCCCTCCTGCCTTAGAATTCCTCAGAATGGGACAAGACCAGCCGCCACCGCCGCAGGACTTGGGAGTTTGCCAGAAAAGCACATTTTCAGGCCCCAGCCCACACCTACTAGATTCGAATCTCTGGGGCGGGAGCCTGGGAATCCGTGTGAAGCAGCTCTCTAAGGGATTCTCACCCACCCTGCAGCTGAGAAGCCCTGCTGTGATGGGCTTTCCAAACTCCAGTTTTCTTTTTTAAGCCATTATTTCCCTAATACATGGTTCTGATAATGCCACTGCATTGAGAAGAAATCACCAATGTGACACTGTACACTGGAGTAAGTTCCTTCCTTTCTGTGCTTCTTTCTTGTTGCGAGGAGCAGAGACCCGTTCAGGTTGCTGACACACGGGAGTTTATTGTAGGTGTAACTAAAGCACCTGACATTCCTATTTAGCCCCAGGGTGTGTCTAGCTTTCTCCATGGGGTTACATGTTTCCAGGAGAGTTACTGGAGAGGTATTTTCAGTACCAGGAAAACATGGAAAACTGGGGAAAATAACAAACAGCTTCACCAACCAGGTCCCATGGACACCCTGAGGAACCAGAGGTTCAGGCGCTAATGAGATTTTCCTGCTGCCTCCTCATCAGCAGGCAGCTCTGCTCTCTACTTTCCTGCTCTGCCTCTAAAAACAAAAACATATCATTTGTTTTATTTTGCATCAAAGGCAATTTTCCAGGCTGTTGTGGATTTTATGGAGCATTAGGGGCTGCATCTATTATTAATACCTTTTAAACATTTCTCCCCAGATTTATAAGATTTGCACTTATGATATTTTTCAGAGAAGTTCTTTATTTCAGAAGAATCGAGCAGATAGAGTTCCCAGCCCAGGCCCACCATCCTGCTCCCCTGTTATAAACACCTTACGTTGTATGGTACATTCGTTACAATTAATAAGCCAATATTGATATATTATTAGCAACCAAAGTCCATAGTTTATTCCAATTCTCTTAGTTTTTTTTAAACCTAGTATCTCTCTTCTGTTCCAGGACCCCATCCAGGATACCACAGGACATTTAGTTGTTCTGTCTCCTTGGGTTCCTATTGATTGCGATGGACCAAGCCTGTGCAATCCTCGGCCCATGGGCCACATGTGGCCCAAGACAGCTTGGAATGTGGCCCAACACAAATTCGTAAACTCTCTTAAAACATGAGATTGATGCACGGACCTTTTTTATTTTTAGCTCACCAGCTATCCTGAATGTTAGCGTATTTTATGTGTGGCCCAAGACAATTCTTCTTCTTCCAGTGTGGCCCAGGGAAGCCAAAAGATTGGACACCCCGTGACAGACTTTCCTTTTTTCTGATGACCTTGACAGTTTCGAGGAGTGCTAGGGAGGTGTATTGTAGGATGCTCCTCTCCTGGAATTTGTTTGATGATTTCCACATGACTGGACACGGGTTACGGATTTTGGGGAGGAAGGTCACAGAATGAAAGTGCCATATCAAGGGGACACTCTAGCAGCATGAATTATGGTTTTTTTTTCTTTTTTTGAGACGGAGTCTCACTCTGTCGCCCAGGTTGGAGTGCAGTGGCATGAACTTGGCTCATTGCAATCTCTGCCTCCCAGGTTCAAGTGAGTCTTGAACCTGCCTCAATCTCCCAAGTAGCTTTAATTATAGGTGTGTGCCACCACCCGGGGCTAATTTTTAAATTTTTAGTAGAGACAGGGGTTTCACGATGTTGGCCAGGCTGGTCTCGAACTCCAGGAGTTCGAGACCAGCCTGGCCTCAAGTGGGCTGCCTGCTTCGGCCTCCCAAAGTGCTGGGATGACAGGCATGAGCCACTGTGCCTGGCCCATTTATGACTGTTGATGAGGAAATTGATCACCTGAATGACGCAGGTGATTGGAATGTTATTCTTTTTTTCCTTTTTACCATCCTGTACTCTTGAGCAGAAAGTGACTATGTGTAGCCCACACTTAGGAGGGGGGAGCTTTGCTTTATCTCTCTCGGTGTGCAACATCTACATACATTATTTGGAATTCTTCTGCCTGGAAGGTTTGTTTCTTCTCCATTTATTAATTTATTCAACAATTTATTTATGTCAGTATGGGATCATGAACAGCTGTAGTATGCTTTGGGTTATGATTAAATATCACTTTATTTATTCCTTGCTGTCATTGTTCCAGCATTGGCCATTAGAAGCCTTGCAGTTGTCTCTGCGCCCCTCTGACATAGCTCCATCAATTGCGGGGGTGTGTGGGGGTGCGGGGGTACTTGAGTGTTCCTTACTTCCTGTCACTACAAGAAGCTCCAGGCTCATCTTGTATGTTTCCTGCCCCAGCCTTAGAATCAGCCATCTTTCCAAGGAGCCCTGATTCCTTTGATTGGAAACCAAGATATGGACTCTACGTGTGCTCAGTGCTACTGAGTGGCAGAACCACTCGTTGAACCTAAATGGGTCTCACTCCAAGTCTTGAGACGTTTCCATCCTGAAAGCGTTCTACGCCAGGTCCTCAAGTAATCTCACCACACACGGTGGTCTAGGGTGTATCTGCACCCTGTTGTTGGAGATTTTGAACCAGAGGAAGGGGTCACTCCAGCAGAGGTGGGGAGGTCACAGGATGACCTGGGTTTCCCCCTATGCTGTCCTCTCCTGGTTCTTTCCCTAGTGCACAGGAGATAAAGACACACGGCATTTGAGCTTGAGTCAGGTCTGTGGCTGGTGAGCCCCAGACTTTACAGTGCAGTGGAGAGGGGTGTTTGTCCTGTTGGAGAAGCAGATTCTAGGGCCCCACCCCCAGAGGTTTGGATTCAGTGGGCTGGGTGGGACCAAGGTGGTCTGCAGGATAATTCAGATTGAGGTCTCTGCACATCACATCCTGAGAAACGCTGACTTAGGCCCTCCGGTTTTCAGTCTTGGCTCCTCCTGGGCCTCTGCATACATTCGTGGCAGACCCAGAGATGATATGGTCACGTGAGTGTATGCAGGAGCAGGCATTGGAGACGAGCCAGAGGGCAGGAGGTGGGCCTTGGCCGTGACCGTGAAGAGGGAGAAGGTTAGAGGTATCCAGAACCCAGGAACTGGGGTTACGCAGCTCTCAGATTATATTCCATGCTCATCCGAACTGCGACTTCAGATACAGCAGCATCAAATGGGAGACGTGCTGGGAGCGCGTAATGCTCGCTGCTTCCCATGCACGTGCCTCACTCACTTCTGTGAACTTCCTCAAAGTCAGTTTTATCATCTACATTTTATGGAATTGGAAACTGAGGAGACCCAACACTGTTTTTGAAAATTATCCTAAGGCCGGGCACGGTGGCTCGCGCCTGTAATCGCAGCACTTTGTGAGGTCAAGGCACTTGAGGTAAGGAGTTTGAGACCAGCCTGGCCAATATGGTGAAACCCTGTCTCTACTAAAAATACAAAAATTAGCCAGGTGTGGTGGCACACGCCTGCAATTCCAGCTACTCGAGAGGCTAAGGCAGGAGAATCGCTCAAACCTGGGAGGCGGAAGTTGCAGTGAGCCGATACTGTGCCACTGCACTCCAGCCTGGGCCACAGAGTGAGACTGCTCAGAAAAATAATAATAGTAATAATAACAATATAAAAATAAATAAAATTACCCTAAGGTCACTAGCTAGGACTCAGGGTCTGTTTAACTTTAAAGCTCCATGAACTTTCTTTCCTTTATTATTTTAATTACACAATTAATACATCAATACAGTTTCTAAAAAAAAAAAATATCCAGCAGTCCAAGCACAGCAGTCTCCCCCTAACCTCAAAAGCCTCCTCAGAAGTAACCTGATATCAGTGGGCTGTGCAGATTCTTGTAGTCTTCTTTGCCTTTATATATGGAAATAACTTTTACGTTTGTTTTCACATAAGTGGAATTATGCTGACTGTATTATATGACTTGCTTTCTTCACATGATAGTTACTCCAGAGTGTTTCTGTATTAGCCACACAAATCTCCTTTATATTGGTAATATTCATCTTTATCCTAGAGACAAGATGAATGTTCAAAAACTGTAATCCAAACTCAGTTCTAAAAATGGGTGTGTGTTTAAACAAGAGCTGCTCAGCTGAGGCGGTTTCGCTGCCGAGGGGATCTGAGCAATGTCTGGGGACATGTGTGGTTGTCACAACTTGTGAGGGGGCTTCTGGCATTGAGGGGGTAGAAGGCAGGAATGCACAGGTCAGGCCCCTGCAACAAGGAATTGTCAGGCCCAAAATGTCAATGGTGGCAGCACTGAGAAAACGTGATTGGTTTAAACCTACTTACCTTAATTGTGTTTCAACAGTTTTATTAAGGAGCTTGGTCAATATGTGTTTTATCACCACCAACCTTTACATAAAAGAGTGCATACTTGGGAGCAGAGGTGGGAACATTGCCCTTGAGCTCAGAAGCTCCAGAGCAGCCTGGGCAACATACTGAGAGCCCATCTCCTAAGAAATAAAAACATTAAAAGAGTGCTGAATAATAAGTCCATTTTAAACATATGGTAAGATTTCAGATTTTCTGAGGAAAAATTAATTAGACTTGGCTTCTTCTCTGATTTGAAATTAGCAATACTTTTATACATCTCAAAGTGTGGTTTATGTAAGAGGCAAAATTGTTAATGACCACTTGTTGAATTTTGCTTCCTAACCATGTAATGGGGACAAGTGTTTCCGAAAACATGTTTTATATGGTGAGTTTTCCTGCAGTGGGGAATTGTTCGCTGAATTACACTTTGTCCACTTAGGCTTAGGTAGATATGAATTCTGTGAAGCTGGAAATCACTGAACGGTTTAAATACTGGATTAAAAGAAAAGGAACTATGGTAATTGCAGATCTGTTAGATGGAATCTGTCGTGCCTTAATAAGAGTGATAAGGAAGACCATTCACTGTTGGTAGCAAGTTGTTGGGTTCAGGGTTGGGAATTGGGCATGATTTGTTTCCTGTGTCACTGCTTAGGTTAATTTACTCAGACTGCCATTTTTGTGTTGGAAGGAAATAAGGTCTAGGCCCTAAGCTTAGACTGTCTTCGTGCCTAAAGAAGTCCAACCATTCATTATTACTTCACTAAAGGATGCATTAACATGAATATATGTAATAAAGGTAATTACTCCTTTTTTCTCAAAAAAATTTTAAATTAACCTAAACATGCCTGATTTTCAGAAAGAAAGTATTAAAAGTAAAACCACACCTTTAATTTAGGACTCAGTTTTGCATTTCGATTGTAGATTATTCTAGTATGAAGAGTGTTATTTGCATGTTGGAATATCTTTTAATTCTTAATTTGAAAGTCACAAAGAAATAGGAGACTGAAATACTTTTTATCTTACAAAATTCCAAATACCTTTTCAGGCAATTTATATCTTATTTCTGTAATAGTTTTATCACCAGCCAATGGGTATGCACTGTATGTCATAATATGGAAAGAAATTCTTTACCATTTCAGATATTAAGGATTTCAGATTTTAAAAGAGTTATCTGTGAAACCATGTTACAAGAATATTTTCTTCCTGAGACATCTCAGTATTATAGGTGGCTTCAGACTAACAGGCACAGAATACGATAGTGGGAAGTATCTGATTCGCTTTACTGTACTTGGTACCTTTAGGACGTTCAGCCAGAGGTGATTGGAGGGATTTGCACGTCTACCACTTGTGTGTGTATCCGTGAACCATATCTCCTTTAGTGCCTGCTTTTGAACTTTATATAAACAGAATCATGCTGCCTGTTTATTTCTATAATTTTCTTCTTTCCCTTAGCATGTGCTGTTCTTGGCAGCTTGCTTCTCCATGTGAATTTTGGAAAAGCTTCTGAAGTTCCCTTTAGTAAACACCAAGAGAACTATTGTTGGGTCATATCATAGTTGCATGTTCAGTTCTCTAAGGCACTACCAATCTGTTTTCTTTTCTTTTCTTTTTTGTTTTTTTTTTTTGAGACAGGGTCTCACTCTGTCACCTAGGCTGAAGTGCAGTGGTGTGATCATGGCTCACCGCAGCTTTGACCTCGCTGGGATCAGGTGATCCTCTTACCTCAGCCTCCCGAGTAGCTAAGACTATAGGCATGCACCACCACGCCCATCTAATTTATTGTATTTTTAGTAGAGACCATGGATTTCGCCATGCTTCCCAGGCTAGTCTTGAACTCCTGGGGTCAAGTGATCCTCCTTCCTAGGCCTCCAAGTGCTGGGATTACAGGTATGAGCCACTGCATCCAGCCCAACCTGTTTTCTAGAGTGACTGTTTTATAGTTTTAAAGTCCCTCATCCATTTTGAGCTATGTTTTTGGTGTAATTTATGTGGTTTAGGTCAATGTCCAGTTGCTCCAGCACCATTTGTTGAAATTGTGTAAAAAATCAGATGAGCATTTTTTTGTCACTCTATTTCTGGGTTCTCTATTCTGCTCCAGTCATCTTTGCATCCATGCCTCTGCCAATATAAGATGGTCTAATGACTACAGCTATTATTGTAAGCCTTAAGGAAAAAATAAAACAGTCCCTATTTTCAGATGGCAAGATTGTTTACACAGAAAACCCCAAGGTATCTCCAAAAAAGAGCTCCTAGAACTGGTAAGTGAGTTCAGCAAGGTTGCTGGATTCAAGAGTAATACACAAATGTCAATCACATTTTGCATATTAATGATGAACATATGGAAAGCAAAATTTAAAACACAATGTTACTTATAATTAACTGCTCTAAATAAAATGAAATGCCTAGAATATACACTTAATAAAACATGAATAGAATTTGTATGTTGAAAATTACAAAATGCTGATGAAAGAAATCAAAGAAGAACTAAATAAATGGAGAGACATACTGTACTTATGAATTGGAAGATTCAGTATAGTAAAGATGTCATTTCTCCCCAACTTGATAATAGTTTTAATGAAATCGAATTAACGAATCAAATAGAGTGATTTCTCCCACTTTCTTCTTCTTCATCCAAATTGTTTTAGCTATTCTTGGGCCTGTGCTTTTTTCATATAAGTTTTACAATAAACTTACCTTTGTCTATAAAAAAACCTTGTTGGGATTTTGATAGGAATTTCATTACATCTGTAGATCAATTTGGGAAGAAATGACATGCTTACTATACTGAATCTTCCAATTCATGAATCAGTATGTCTCTCCATTTATATAGTTCATTTATTATAGGTTGATTATAGGTATACAGGTTGATTTCTTTTGTCAGCATTTTTTTATTTTGTTGTGTTATGTCCATGGGTTTTAATTGTAAAGGGGAGGACCTGGGGGAAAAGGAGCTACTTCATCTTGGTGGAATTGGAAGTCCTATTACAGTTGTCTCCTCTTATCCATGCTTTTGCTTTCCATAGTTTCAGTTACTTGTGGTCAACAGTGGTCTGAAAATATTAAATGGAAAATTCCATAAATAAAGAATTCATAAGTTTTAAATTTTGCACTGTTCTGAGTAGCATGATGAAATCTTGCCCCTTTCTGCTCCATCCCACCCAGGACGCGAATCATTTCTTTATCCAGCATATCTACTCAGCATATGCTACCTGACTGCTAGTTACTTGGTAGTCCTCTTGGTTATCAGACCAAAAAACCAGTATATATAGCATTTGGTACTATCTGTGGTTTCAGGCATCCTCTGGGGGTCTTGGAATGTATCTCCCGCAGGTAAGGAGGACTACTCTATTGGCTTTTGAACTCTTCAAGGTCAGAGATTTTGTCTGCTTATTTTCTGCAACACGAAGTCTAGCATGCCGTCTGTCACACAGTAGATGGTTTCATACATGTCGGATTAATAAACAAGTAATTGATATTTGTTGAGAAAATAACTTTGTGTTGGATGCAGAGAATATGTGTGAGATATTTTTTCTACCCTTAGAGAACAAACTATATAACTGTGAAAACTTAATGTGAAACTTACACGTTTAGTTTTGTGTAATGTGGTTTTGTTTAGTGGGTATTAGAATGAAATTTGAAATCCAATGGTCCTGGATATGAATCTGGCCTCCATTAATTTACTAGCTATATGATCTTGGGAAAGTTCCTTAACTTCTCTGACACTAGGATTTTCTCATTTAAAAAATTGGGTGCTGGCTGGAGTCACCTGTCAGGGTTTTTATAAGGTTAAATGGTATAATACATGAAAAGTACTTGACTCTGTGCTTGACATGTAGGAAGCCCTCAAAACTGGTAGTGACTAAAGAAAATTATAAGCAGCATTACAGCACAGGTAAGTGATAACTGGGTTACACAAAATAGAACAGGAATTCCTATAGAAACCTAAAGTTGTAGGGAAAGACTTTATGGAGGAAGCAGGACTTGATCTAGCCCTTAAAAAAGAACAATGCTAGCTGGGCACGGTAGCTCATGCCTGTAATTGCAGCACTCTGGGAGGCCGAGGTGGGCGGATCACCTGAGGTTGGGAGTTCGAGACCAGCCTGACCAACATGGAGAAACCTTGTCTCTACTAAAAATACAAAATTAGCTGGGTGTGGTGGCACATGCCTGTAATCCCAGCTACTCGGGAGGCTGAGGCAGGAGAATCGCTTGAAACCAGGAGGTGGAGGTTGTGGTGAGTCGAGATCGTGCCATTGCACTCCAACCTGGGCAACAAGAGTGAAACTCCATCTCAAAAAAAAAAAACAAAAAAACAAAAAAACAAAAACAAAACAACAATGCTTAGACAAGCTTCAAGGTGAGAATGAATGAACATGGTTATGGCATTCCAAAGAGACAAGACATAATGAGCTATGGTGAGGAAGCTGCAATGTGTATGGCAGGCTTGCAAAACAAAAAGATTACTTGGATGATCCAAGAAATCTTGTACAGAAGTAACAGCAATAAGGTAGACTAGATGTCCTGAAAAACATTCCTCTACAAAATCCCTAAAAATGCTTATTTTTAAAAGACTTTAAAGTGTAGTTAAATTTTCAAAAAGTAAGGGAAATCCTCAAATTCCACAAAAGTACTTAAAAGCATGAATTCGAGCATCAGAGTTAAGCTACATAGCAGACCAAATAGGCCTAAGTGACATTTACAGACCATTTCACCCAAATGCTGCAGAATACACATTATTTTCATCAGGACATGGAACGTTCTCCAGAACAGACAGTATCTTAGGCCACATGACAAGTCTCAACAGATTTTTTAAAAATACAAATCATATGAAGTGTCTTTTCTAACAAAAACGGAATAAAACTAGAAATCAGTAGCAAGAGGAACCTTGAAAACCACAAAACACATGGAAACTAAACAACATGCTCTTGAACAACACATGGATGAGTAAAGAAATAAAGAAGACAATTAAAAAATTTATTGAACTACATCACAAAGGAAACACAACATACCAAATCAATTGAATATAGCAAAAGCAGCACTAAGAGGGCAGTTTATAGCAATAAACATCTATATCAAAAAAGTAGACTTTAAATAAACAACCTTAAATGTGCCATAAGGAACTAGAAAAAAAGAAAAAACCAAACCCTAAATTAGTAGAAGGAAATAAATAATAAAGATCAGAGCAGAAATATATGAAACTGAGACTTAAAAATAGAAAAGATCAATAAAATGAAAAGTTGGTTTTTTGAAAAAATAAACAAAATCAACAAACCTTTAGCTAGATTAAGAAAAAAAGAGAGAAGACCCAAATAAAATTAGAAACAAAGAAGGAGACACAACTGAGACCACAGAAATAGAGTCATTAGGGACTGTTATGAACAACTACATGCCAACAGATTTTTAAAAATTCTAGAGAACTTAGAAAAATGGATAAATTCCTGGACACATACGACTTACCAAAATTGAACAATGAAGAAATAGAAAACCTCCACAAACTAATAATGAGTCAGGAGATCAAAGCCATAATAAAATGTCTCTCATCAAAGAAAAGCCCAGGACCTGACGACTTTAGTGCTGAATTCTACCAAGCATTTAAAGAACTAATACCAACTCTAACCAAACTCTTAAAAAAAAAAAAAAAAATTGGGAGGAGGGAAAAACTGCAACCTCACACTGTGAGGCCAACATTACCCTGATACCAAAACCAGACCAAAAAAGAAAACTACAAGCCAATATCACTGATGAACATGGTTGGGAAATCCTCAACAAAATACTAGTAAACTGAATTCAACAACACATTAAAAAGATCATTGAGGCCGGGTGCGATGGCTCACGCCTGTAACCCCAGCACTTTGGGAGGCTGAGGCAGATGGATCATGAGGTCAGGAGATCAATACCATCCTTGCCAACATGGTGAAACCCCATCTCTACTTAAAAAATACTAAAATTAGCTGGGCGTGGTGGCAGTGGGCCTGTAGTCCCAGCTACTCAGGAGGCTGAGGCAGGAGAATCACTTGAACTGGGGAAGTGTAGGTTGCAGTGAGCCTAGATCGTGCCACTGCACGATCTGCCCAGCAACAGAGACAGACTCTGTCTAAAAAAAAAAAAAAAAAAAAAAAAAAAAATCAGTAGCATTTATATACACCAATAGCAAACAATATGACAGAGAGATCAAGAAGATAATCCCATTTATAATAGACACACACACACATACACACACACACACTAGGAATAACTTTAACCAAGGAGGTGAAATTTCTCTATAAGGAAAATGACAAAAACTGATGAAAGAAATTGGAGAGGACACAAACAAATGGAAAGACATCCATGCTCATGGATCAGAAGAATTAATATTGACAATTCTACCCAAAGCAATGTACAGATTCAATGTAATTCCTATCGAAATGCCAATGACATTCTTCACAGAAATAGAAGAAACAGTCCTAAAATTTATAAAAAACCACAAAAGATCCTGAATAGCCAAAGCAATCCTGGGCAAAAAGAACAAAGGAAGCATCACACTACCTGACTTCAAAACGTACTACAAAGCTATAATAACCAAAACAGCATGGTATTGGCATAAGAAACAGACACATAGACCAGTGGAACTGAATAGAGAACCCAGAGATAAATCCATGCACTTACAGCAAACTCATTTTCAACCAAGTTACTGAGAACATACAATGGGAAAGGATAGTCTCTTAAATGGTGCTGGGGAAATTGGATATTCATATGTAGAAGAATGAAACTAGATCCTTATTTCTCACCATATACAAAAATCAAATCAAAATGAATTAAAGATTTAAATCTCAGACTTGAAACTATGAAACTACTACAAGAAAACCTTAGGGAAATGTTACAGGACTTTGGTCTGGGCAAAGATTTTTTTGTGTAAGACCTCAGAAGCATAGGCAACCAAAGCAAAAATAGAAAAATGGGAGTATAGCAAGCTAAAAGTCTCCTGCACAGGAAATGAAACAATCAAGAAAGTGAAGAGACAACCCATAGAATGGCAGAAAATATTTGCAAACAATCCATCTGACAAGGGATTAATCACCAGAGTATATAAGCAGTTCAAACAACTCAATAGCAAAAAAAAAAAAAAAAAAAAAAAAACCTGATTTATTAAATGGGCAAAAGATCTGGATAGGCATTTCTTAAAATAAGACATACAAATAGACAGCAAGTATATGAAAAATGCTCAATATTACTAATCATCAGAAAATGCAAGTCAAACCCACAGTGAGAGATCACCTTACCTCCGTTAAAATGGCTTTTATCAAAAAGGCAGGGAATAACAGATGCTGGTGAGGATATAGAGAAAGGAGAACCTTTGTACCCTGTTGGTGGGAATATAAGATAGTACAGCCATTATGAAAAACAGTATGGAGGTTTCTCAAAAAACTAAAACTAGAACTACCATATGATCCAGCAATCCCACTGCTGAGTATCTACCCAAAGGAAAGGGAATCATGCATCAAAGGGATACCTGCACCCCAATGTTTACTGCAGCACTATTCACGAAACCCAAGATGTGGAATCAACCTAAGTGTCCACCAACAGATACAGGGATAAAGAAAATGTGCTATATATACAATCTGGAATATTATTCTGCCATAGAAAAGAATAAAATACTGTCATTTGCAGCAACATGGATGGAACTGGAGGTCATTATGTTAAATGAAATAAGTCAGGCACAGAATGGCAAATGCCACATGTTCTCACTCATATGTGGGTGCTAAGAAAGTGGATCTTGGCCAGGTATGGCGGCTCGCGCCCATAATCCCAGCACTTTGGGAGGCCGAGGCAGGTGAATCACCTGAGGTCAGGAGTTCGAGACCAGCCTGGCCAACATGGTGAAACCCCGTCTCTACTAAAAATACAAAAATTAGCTGGGCATGGTGGCTCACGGCTATAATCCCAGCTACTTGGGAGGCTGAGGCAGGAGAATCGCTTGAGCCAGGAGGCAGAGGTTGCAGTGAGCCAAGATCACACCACTGCACTCCAGCCTGGGCCACAGAGTAAGACTCCGTCTCAAAAAAAAAAAAAAAAAAAGAAAGAAAAGAAAGTGGATCTCATGGAGTGCCTATTCAGTATACTCTCATAGAGTAGATTGGTGGTTACCAGAGGCCAGGAAGAGGCAGTGGTGGTGAATGAAGGTTAATTAATGGGTACAAACATACAGTTTGACAGGAAAAATAAGACCTAGTGTTTGCTAGATCAGGATGGTGACTATAGTTTACCATAATCTAGTGTATATTTCAAAGTAGCTAGAAGAGAATAACTCAAATGTTTCCAGCTCCCAGAAAAGACAAATATTTAAGGTGATGGATATCCTAATTACATGGATTTGCTCTTTACAAATTGTATGAGTGTTTTAAATTGTCACATGTATCCTCAAAATATGTACATTTATTGGGTACTAAAAAAATTTTTTTAAATCATGAATTCAGTGATGAGCACTGAAGCCAGCTGCTGCTCTGTGGGCCTTTGTCCCTCCCTGATTGCCTGTGGAGCTGGTTTTTTGTCTTGCTCTGTTGCCTAGACTGGAGTACATTGGCACAATCACAGCTCATTGCAGCCTCGACTTCCTGGGCTCAAGAGATTCTCCTGCCTCAGCCTCCCAAGTAGCTTGGACTATAGATGTGCACCACCACACCTGTCTAATTTTTGTATTTTTTTGTAGAGACGAGGTTTCACTCTTTTGCCCAGGCTGGTCTCGAACTCCTGGGCTCAAGCTATCTGCCTGCCTCAGCCCCCACAAAGTGCTGGGATTACAGGCATGAGCCACTGCGCCTGGCCGTTGGTTTTAAAGGGTTGCACAGGGTGACAGGGGAGAAGAGAAGTCAGAATGGGGATCTCTCCCACCATAAACCTAAGTCTTGTATAAACACACCTTCAATGTGTGACCTAGACAAAGATACGACCCTCAAAGGGACATTGGAAGCAAATTTGTCCTCTTTTGGCTTTTACACAGGAAAAAATAAAAAGTCCCTGAAATTCGTAACCACAGGGCAGGCCCATATGAATCGCTTGAACTCAGGAAGCAGAGGTTGCAGTTCTTCACTTATGAAGAAATGAGGCCCCAGTTTACACTGTCCATGTAGCTTGATAAACCTCAAGCCAAGAACTTACTTCCAAGGGAACCAGAGTTGATAGTGTCTGAGATCCATGGTGGTGCAAACTAAAATCTTCTCTGGGGGAATGACCTTAAACCCAGGCCTCAAGTAATTCCTTCAGATCATATTACGGCGAGCATGAATCACGATGAAAGCAGTCACGGAGCACGTGAGAAAACAAGGTATTGTGAGTGAGCACCAGCAAAGCAACAAACAGCAGAACCAGGAGAACAAAGACACCAAACAGAACGCCCATGCACAGGGGAGCGGGGTGAGGCCTGCGGCTGCCGGCTTTCCCCCACTTCCCCGGCGACCTATATGAGGCAGCAGAGGCAGCCATAATCCCTCTGGAAACATAACTCCATTGGCCTGGGAATCACGCCCCCATCCCCCACAGCAGCTGCAGCAAGCTCTGCCCAGAGAGTCTCAGCTCACACGGACCTAACCCTGCCCCCACCTGATGGTCTTTCTCTACCTGCCCTGGCAGCGGAAGGCAAAGGACATAATCCCTTGGGAGCTCTATGGCCCTGCCCACTGCCTGACCCTAAGGCAAGCTTGTATCCTCCCTATACAACCACAGCTGATGGACTCTTGAAAGCGCCACCTCGTGGCTGGGGGCCAACCAACACAAAACCAGGGCACTTAACAAAAATACAACCAAGGTCTCTGACAGAGTCCACTTGGCTCCCCTGCTACCTCCACCAGAGCAGGTGCTGGTATCCATGGCTGACAGGCCTGAAGATGGATCAGGTCTGTCCATTCTCCTGTACCAGCCGGGAGCCTGGTAGTGCCATTGGGTTGCTAGATCCAGAAGAGAAATAACAATCACTGCAGTTTGGCTCTCAGGAAGTGCCATCCCTAGGGGAAGGCGGAGAGTACCACACCAAAGGAGCACCCTATGAGACTAAAGAATCTGAAAAGCAGCCCTTGAGCCCCAGATCTTCCCTCTGAAACAGTCTACTCAAATGAGAAGGAACCGGAGAAACAATTCTGGTAATATGACAAAACAAGATTCCTTAACATCCCCAAAAGATCACACTAGCTCACCAGCAATGAATCCAAACCAAGACAAAATTTCAGAATTGCCAGAAAAAGAATTCAGAAGGTTGACTGTTAAGCCAATCAAGGAGGCACCAGAGAAAGGAGAAGTCCAACTTAAAGAAATAATAATTTAAAAAATGATACAGGATATGAATGAAAAAATCTTCAGTGAAATAGATAGCATAAATAAAACACAATCACAACTCCTAGAAATGGAGTACACAGAGAATTGTAAAATGCACTGGAAAGTCTCAGCAATAGAATCAAAGAAGTAGAAGAAAGAACTTCAGAGCTAAAGAACAAGGCTTTTGAGTTAACCCAAGCTGACAAAGACAAAGAAAAATAAATTTTTTAAAAAATCAACAAAGCCTGCAAGAAATTAGGCATTATGTTTAGTGACCAATCCTAAGAATAATTGATATTCCCAAGGAAGAAGAGAAATCTAAAAGTTTGGAAAACATATTTGAGGGAATAATCGAGGAAAGCTTCCCTGGCCTTGCTAGAGATCTAGACATCCAAATACAAGAAGCTCAAAGAACACCTGGGAAATTCATTGCAAAACGATCATTGCCTAGGCACATAGTCATCAGGTTATCTAAAGTCAAGACAAAGGAAAGAATCTTAAGAGCTAGGAGGCAAACAAAATCAGGTAACCTATAAAGGAAAACCTACCAGGTTAACAGCAGATTTCTCAGCAGAAACCCTACAAGCTAGACAGTATTGGGGTCGTATCTTTAGCCTCCTTAAACAAAACAATTATCAGTCAAGAATTTTGTATTCAGTGAAATTAAGCTTCAGAAATGAAGAAAAGATAGTCTTTTTCAGACAAACAAATGCTGAGAGAATTCACCACTACTAAGCCAGCACTACAAGAACTGCTAAAAGGAGCTCTAAATCTTGAAACAAATCCTCAAAATACACCAAAATAGAATCTCCTTAAAGCATAAATATCACAGGACCTATAAAACAACAATACTATGAAAAAAAAAAACCCACAAGGTATTCAGGCAATAAATAGCACAATGAATAGAATAGTAACTCACATCTCAATATTAACATTGAATGTAATACCCCACTGACAGCACTAGACAGGTCATCACGACAGAAAGACAGTCAACAAGGAAATAATGGACTTGAACTGGAACAAATGGACTTAAGAGATATTTACAGAACATTCTACCCAACAACTGCAGAATATGCATTCTATTCATTGGCACATGGAATATTCTCCAAAATTTTAGACCATATGATAGACCACAAAACAAGTCTCAGTAAGCTTAAGAAAATCGAAATTATAGCAAGTACTCTGTCAGACCACAGTGGAATAGAATTGGAAATCAACTCCAAAAGGAACCCTCAAAACCACGCAAATACATGGAAATTAAATAACCTGCTCCTCCTAAATGATCACTGGGTCAAGAATGAAATTTAGACAGAAATTTAAAAATTATTTGAACTGAATGATAATAGTGACACAACCTATCAAAACCTCTGGGATACAGCAGAGGTGGTGCTAAGAGGAAAGTTCATAGCATTAAATGCCTACATCAGAAAGTCTGAAAGAGCACAAACAGACAGTCTAAGGTCACACCTCAAGGAGCTAGAGAAACAAGAACAAACCAAATCAAACCCAGCAGAAAAGAAATAACCAAGATCACAGCAGAACTAAATGGAATTGAAAACAAAGAAAAACACAAAAGATAAATAAAACAGAAAGCTGGTTCTTTGAAAAGATAAATAAAATTGATATACCATTAGCAAGATTAACCAAGAAAAGAAGAGGGATGATCCAAGTAAGTTGAATTAGAAACAAAACGGGAGATACTACAACCAATACCACAGAAATACAAAAGACCAAGGCTACTATGAACTCCTTTTTGCACATAAACTAGAAAACCTAGAGGAGATGGATAAATTCCTGGAAATAAACAACCCTCCTAGATTAAACCAGGAATAAATAGAAACTCTGAACAGACCAATAACAAGCAGCAAGATTAAAATGGTAATTAAAAAGTTACCAACAAAAAAAAGTCCAGGACCAGATGGATTCACAGCTGAATTGTATCAGACATTCAAAGAGGAATTGGTACCAATCCTATTGACACTATTCCATAAGATAGAGAAAGAGGGAAGCCTCCCTAAATCATCCTATGAAGCCAGTATCACCCTAATACCAAAACCAGGAAAGGACATAACACACGCAAAAAAGAAACTACAGACCAATATCCCTGATGAACATAGATGCAAAAATCCTCAACAAAATACTAGCTAACCAAATCCAACAGTATATCAAAAAAGTATCCACCATGATCAAGTGGATTTCATACCAGAGATGCAGGGATGGTTTAACATCCACAAGTCAATAAATCTGATACAACACATAAACAAAATTAAAAACAAAAATCACTTGATCATCTTAACAGACACAGAAAAAAGCATTTTAAAAATCCAGCATCCCTTTATGATTAAAACTCTCAGCAAAATAGGCATAGAAAGGACACACCTTAAGGTAATAAAAGCCATCTATTACAAACCCACAGCCAACATTATACTGAATGGGGAAAAGTTGAAAGCATTCCCGCTGAGAACTGGAACATGACAAGGATGCCGACTTTCACCACTTCTATTCAACATAGTACTGGAAGTCCTAGCCACAGCAATCAGACAACAGAAATAAATAAAGGGCATCCAGATAGGTAAAGAGGAGTCAAACTGTCATTGTTTGCTGATGACATGATCGTATACCTAGAAAATCATAAAGACTCATCCAAAAAGCTCCTAGAACTGGCAAAAGAACTAAGCAAAGTTTCAGGATACAAAATTACTGTACACAGATCAGTAGCCCTGCTTACACCAACAGCCACCAAGCTGAGAATCAAATCAAGAACTCAACTTCTTTTACAACAGCTGCAAATAAATAAATAAATAAATAAATAAATAAATAAATAAATAAAATACTTAGGAATATAATTAACCAAGGAAGTGAAAGACCTCTACAAGGAAAACTACAAAACACTACTGAGAGAAATAATAGATGACACAAATAAATGGAAACACATCCCATGCTCATGAATGTGTAGACTCAATATTGTAAAAATGACCATACTGCCAAAAGCAATCTACAAATTCAATGCAATTCCCATCAAAATAACACCATCATTCTTCACAGAACTAGAAAAAACAATCCTAAAATTCATATGGAACCAGAAAAAAGCCCGCATAGCCAAAGCAAAGACTAAGAAAAAAGAGCAAATCTGGAGAAATCACATTACCTGATTTCAAACTATACTACAAGGACATTGTTGCCCAAACAGTATGGTACTGGTATAGAAACAGGCATATAGACCAATGGAACAGAATGCATAACGCAGAAATAATGCCAAATACTTACAGTCAACTGGTCTTCAAAAAAGCAAACAAAAACATAAAGTGGGGAAAGGATATCCTATTCAACAAATGGTGTTGGGATAATTGGCCAATCACACACAGAAGAATTAAACTGGATCCTCATCTCTCACCTTATACAAAAACCAACTCAAGATGGATTGAAGACTTAAATCTAAGGCCCAAAACCATAAAAATTCTAAGAGATAAGATTGAAAAACCCCTTCTAGACATTGGCTTAGGCAAAGACTTCATGACCAAGAACCCAAAAGCAAATGCGACTAAAGCAAAGATAAATAGATAGGACTTAATTAAACTAAAAAGTTTCTGCACAGCAAAAGAAATAATCACCAGAGTAAACAACCCACAGAGTGGGAGAAAATCTTTCCAATCTATACATCTGACAAAGAACTAATATCCAGAATCTATAAGGAACTCAAATCAGCAAGAGAAAACAATCTCATCAAAAAGTGGGCTAAGGACATAATAGACAATTCTTAAAAGAAGATATACAAATGGTCACCAAACATATGATAAAATGCTCAACATCGCTCATGATCAGGGAAATACAAATCAAAACCACAATGTGATATCACCTTACTCTTGCAAGAATGGCCATAATCAAAAAATTGAAAAATAATAGATGTTGGCATGGATGTGGTGAAAAGGGAACACTTCTACACAGCTGATGGGAAGGTAAACTAATTCAACCACTGTGGTAAGCACTGTGAAGATTCCTTAAAGAACTAAAAGTAGATCTACCATTTGATCCAGCAATCCCACTACCGGGTATCTACCCAGAGGAAAAGAAGTCATTTTACAAAAAAGATACTTGCATACTCATGTTTATAGCGGCACAATTAGCAATTGCAAAAATATAGAACCAGCCCAAATGCCCATCAATCAACGAGTAGATGAAGAAAATGTGGTGTATATATACACCGTGGAAGACTACTGAGCCATAAAAAGGAACGAAATATTGGCATTTGCAGCAACCTGAACGGAATTGGAGATCATTATTTTAAGTCAAGTAACTCAGGAATGGAAAACCAAACATCGTTATGTTCTTACTCATAATTGGGAGCTAAGCTATGAGGATGCAAAGGCATAAGAATGATACAGTGGACTTCGGGGACTCGGGGGAAAGGAGAGGGGTGAGGGATAAAATACTACACATTGGGTACAGTATACACTGCGTGGGTGATGCGTGCACCAAAATCTCAGAAATCTCCACTTAGTAACTTATTCATGTAACCAAACACCACCTGTTCCCCAAAAACCTATTGAAATAATAATTAAAAAAAGAATGCCCATGCACAGAATGCACAATGACCAGTTGGAATATATTTGAAGAAATATATTTCAAGAAATAAAAGAGGCTATGAGACATACACTTAGGGAAAAAGAGACTTTCAAATGACCAGGTAGACTTAAAATGGAAGAGAAGAGAGTGAGTCAGCAAAGCAGACAGTGCATCACTGTGGGACCTAAAATGCCCAGTGAAGAAAGAGGGACTTTGTATATGAACATGATGGAACCGCTGAAATCTCCGAACAGTGAGCCTGACATATGCTAAATGGGGTTTAACCAGGACTAATCTGGTAGCCATGTGCAGAAGGGACTAAAAGGGAGAGGGTAGCGTAAAGATCAATCACAAATCCCATCGCAGGAGTGCCAGTGTGTTTCTCTAGAAGTGATGAGAGTGGAAAGAGTGTATGGAGGTGGAGAAGGCATCAAAATGGAGAAATCAACAGTATTTGGTGCCCGGACGGCAAGGGAGTGGGGGAGGATTCTGCTCTAAGCCTTAGAGTCTCTAATACCTTGTATTCCCTTCTAGAATGTTCCCAAACCCAAATCCCTGGGTTCATCCTCAGCTTCCACTCAGGCACTATGACCTGGGGAGATCTTGGGGACCATGACCCTTCAAGAAGCACCAGAACGCAGTCAGCCTCCTATTAACAAAAAAATATATGGACTCCACCCAGCCCTTCTGAGACTGGAGTCATAATAATGGTGCATTAAATATTACGAAGCCCTTTCACACACCCTGCCTCAATGGATCCTTGAAGTAGGCGGCTGAGCCCTTCATCCTTACCTGTTTTCTGAGTGGTAAACCTGAGGCTCATCAGCATGAAGGGCCATCCCCAAAGTCAAACAGGTTGGGGGGACTAGGCTACTCCAGGTTAGACCTCTCCTCCTTCTTCCACATCTTGAAAGGGGAGACCTCAGGATGGAACCTGTTGGTTTTCATTATGTTCCATTGTCTTTGGGTCCTTGCATGGATACAGGGCATAAAAAGAAATGAAGTTGCTGGAAACTTTAGTTCTAGCGGGTTCACAGCTATAAAGAAGGAATTGTGTAATGCAATGCATTTTGCAATTTCTCTGATGCTTTTAATCATAAGCAAGTAGGATATGGGGGAGGGGCAATGGCGTGGGTAAAGGGTGGAAAGAGGACTGGAGTTGCTCAGAGAGATACAGTTGTAAAAAGGGATAGCAGCTGAGTTTCTGACGCTAAATTTTTGGTGCCCTATGGTGTTAATTAGACATTTCTTTTCAACCTGATTGACAGTGCATTTTAATGAAGAAATAACAGAGCCCAGCAGAGCCTGGCAGTATACTCTTTTCTTAGAATTTACAAGCTGAACTTCCCTTGGCAACCTACATCTGGTTTGCTCTGCTAGTAAGTCTGTCAGTAGAACAATGTATAGGGTCTTTTGTTTCAATAGGTTTGCTGTTGTTAAAGCCTTCTGCATTTTCTTCCGCTTAGTTCATTAGGGCTGTTAAATTTCATCAAATTACTTTCCTTAAGTTAAAAAATAGCACAGTTTTGACCAGTGTGAATAAAAATGGGATAGTATGAAAATGTGCAAGCTTTTTAAAGGAAGAGCCTCTCTGTTAAGGGTCGTATAGTGGAGGCTTCATGGGAAATTTTGTAAGTGTTTTTTTTTCTCCCTTTAAATGGGATGTTTCCTGGAAAATTAGAATAAACCCTAAAGGATCCCCTAAGCCTCCTGTGACCACTTGGAAGCAGAAGGTCCCCACGCATTAAACGGCTTGACCACCTAGGAGTGCTGATACTTGGGCAAGTGTTTTTGGAACACTTTATTTTATAAGATTTCACCGTTGTTTATATTTCCAAGCAGATTTAAAAAAAACAAATACATCTTTTTTTTTTTTAACTTCTACCCAGGAGTAAATGTGCATCTCTGCCAGACATTAAGGGGGAATCTTTGCTTTTTATAGATGAGCCAGGTGACCAGGGAGGACAGAGGCAGGGTAGGCTGGGTTGAACTTATCTTCCCTCGCCTGGAGACAGGGGTGGCCTTAGGCCTGGGGGTACGGCTGAACCTACAAATTGCGGGTTAAGTGGCTCCAGTAGAGGCTATAAAGGCAGAGAGCCAAGCAGACCATTATGAGCTTCTCCTCCAAGAAAATGGAAGCCATTTAAGAAATTCCAGGAATTGCTTGGAACATGCAGGATTCTTAAACAAAGGACCTTTGTGACATTCAGAATTACCAAACTTAGGAGAGGAAAAAACTCACACCTCGCTTGCCTCCCTTTCCTTGGTCTACTTCTATTGCTTGGTCTAGATCAATTGAAAAGACCTCCAAATTTGGAATCTAACCACAACCCCACATTTTTGTGAGGAGTGCAAAGGGGAGTTGCACCTTCTTAAGGATCCTGCTCACATGCTGTCCCAGGTGTTTCCCACCTGGTTTGCACGATCTTCAGTTCTGCAGTAATCTTTTCTTTTCTCTTTTCTTTTTTCTTTTCTTCTCTTCTCTTTTCTCTTTCTTCTTTTTCTCTCCTCTCTTTCCTCTTTCTTTTCTCTCTCTCTCTTTTCTTTTTTTTTTCTTTTGAGACAGAGTTTCACTCTTGTTGCCCAGGCTGGAGTGCAATGGCACAATCTCGGCTCAGTGCAACCTCTGCCTGCCCGGTTCAACTGATTCTCCTGCCTCAGCCTCCTGAGTAGCTGGGATTACAGGCATGCACCACTATGCCAGGCTAATTTTGTATTTTTAATAGAGACGGGGTTTCACCATGTTGGCCAGGCTTGTCTCAAACTCCTGACCTCAGGCGATTCGCCCGCCTCGGCCTCCCAAAGTGTTGGGATTACAGGCGTGAGCCACTGTGCCTGGGCTGTAACGTTTTCTTAGGTAGAAAAAAATGCTGCAATTCATGCTTCATACAAAGTCTTCCTACTGCTGGGCCAGGTGTGGTGGCTCACACCTGTAATCTCAGCACTTTGGGAGGCCAAGATGGGCAGATCACTTGAGGTCAGGAGTTTGAGAACAGCCTGGCCAACAAGGCGAAACCCCGTCTCTACTAAAAATACAAAAAGTTAGCTGGGCGTGGTGGTGGGCGCCTGTAATCACAGCTACTCGGGAGGCTGAGGCAGGACAATTGCTTGAACACCGGTGGTGGAGGTTGCAGTGAGCAGAGATTGTACCACTGCACTCCAACCTGGGTGACAGAGCGAGACTCCATCTCAAAAACAACAACAACAAAACAATAACAACAATAAAGTCTTCCTATTGCTGCAAGTATATGATAGAAGAAAATCATAACAAAAACAAAAGAATAAAGTTAAATTCTCACTCAGCAACTTCTGCTCTCATCTTATCTATTAGGACTGGGCTGTGTGACCACCCCTGGCTGCAAATGAAGGTGTGTAATTTTTCAGCCCAGTGCTGCTCTGTCAAAATCACCGTGGTTAGGGAGAAGGACAGAATGGATATTGGATGGATGCTAGCAGGTTCTGCCCATTCATCATCTTTTATAAACTGTGGGCCTTTCTTTTTTTTTTTTTTTTTTTTTGAGACGGAGTCTCGCTCTGTCCCCCAGGCTGGAGTGCAGTGGCGCAATCTCGGCTCACTGCAAGCTCCGCCTCCCGGGGTTCACGCCATTCTCCTGCCTCAGCCTCCCGAGTAGCTGGGACTACAGGCGCCCGCCAACACACCCGGCTAATTTTTTGTATTTTTAGTAGAGACGGGGTTTCACCGTGTTAGCCAGGATGGTCTCGATCTCCTGACCTCGTGATCCGCCCGCCTCGGCCTCCCAAAAACTGTGGGCCTTTCTAATGTTAGTTACAATGAACCGGTCACAACAGCCCCATGCTGTTGTGAAGCACTTCTTAGTTCTTTATTCCTAGGCAATACAAATCCACAGTGAAAAAAAAATTTAAATTAGAAAATACACCTGAGAAAGAAAGACTTAAAAATACCTATATCCCATTACGTAGAGAGTACCAGTGTTAACCTTGCGGTGTATTTTCTTTCGAACATGGATGTGTGTGTGCATACACATACACATACACATACACACAACTTTGTTTTGTTTTGTTTTGTTTTTGCATAGATGGACCGATGAGATTTGAATGGCAAGGCTGACTGGAAACTTTGTAATCACAAAGATGGCCAAATTCATCGTCAGGGGTCCTCCCTCCAGGGCTGGCCCCTCCTCAGGAGGAGGGTCAGCTGCTGGGGGCCAGAGGCGCCCCAGGCTGTGAGGACTGCCTGGACGTGGCATAGGAGGCTGGTGCCCAGCCAGCTGAACAGGAAGGAAAGGCCCTCTCAGGGCAGATGACCCCAAAGTTCTCTTCCTCCAAAAATGAGGATAGTAATGACCAAATCATATTAAATATGAACATTAGAAAACATAATGATATAAAGTCACTTTATAAACTGAAAACGCTACACCACCATAAGGTGGTATCATAATCACTGTTTTTGTTGTAAACATTAATAACAATATCTAATATTTATTGAGCACATGCTATGTGCCAGGCACTCTGCCACTAACTATGTATGAATTATTTAATCCTCAGAATAACCCCATGGTATGGGTTTTTAAAAATTATTATCATCTTTTTTGTGGATGAGGATATTGGGGCAAGATTAAGTAACTTGCCTAAGCTCACAGCTGGTAAGGGACTGCTAGGACTGCAACCCAATTCTAACGCAGAACCCTGTTCTTCTAGAGAGTCTAGTTTTCAGAGTCTTCATTATTTAGATTGTCTTCCTTGGATGCTTTCTGGTTATTTTAAAATTCATTGCCTGTAACTTAAAAAATATTCCAAATATAGCCTGACCATCAAAGAATACAATGGGATTGATTATCACCTCCTTCGTTTGAGATATTATGCCTTCATTAATGCATCCAGACATTTTATTGGTTTTTTGAAAAACTAGGTCCCACTGATGGCTTATCTGAATTTGAAGTCTGCATTTCCTAAGTCCTTCTCTCTTGCTCTGTTAAACTTGATCTCCCTTACTGTGAACTCTTACAAATGAAACTGGACATCAGTCTTTAATAGGTTGTCTTGATTGAAGCCCCAGTCAGCGTGTGGAAACTCTTAAGAAATCAATAAAATATTCTTCTGCTGGGTGTTCTATGCAAGATTCTCAAATGCTAATTGTTATTGTGAAATGGTGAGTCATCTGAAAGAGTTTCCTTGTCAAGCTGCATTGCATCATATGGGAACTGTTTTAAATAGACCACCCTGTACACAAACATTTTCATCTTAGTGCATTCAGGCACCACTTCTGTGTAGTGGGAGATTAATTGTCCTCTCCACTGAACAGGGGGAGCGGCTGCACAGCGAGCACCACGCGGGGCTGCAGGGAGGGCCAGAGCTCCTGGGTCTCCTCCCGCTCCATTTCCAGAGGGTGAGATCTGATCTCTTCATAAAAGTGAAAATTTAACAGGAGAGAGAAAGGGCTGAGAAGCCCAAGTTTTCCACTGAATCAAAAACAGACCATTCATAAGAAAAGAAGATTCTTTAAAATGGAACTTAAACAGGACGGATGAGATAAGAATTTGAATTAAAATATTTTAAATGTTACTTTGAACAAGTCAGGACGAAAATGGAATGAAATTTCAAGCAGCATTGGAGGGGGACGGGGTGATCCTGGACTATGTATGAATACAGGGTGGAGAGAAAGAGGGGCCTTGGCTTGCAGAAAGTGAAAGAGACACACAGGAATTCTACTTAACTGGTTAATTTGCAGACAAAGAACAATATAAATTTCACTGTTTGAAGGAGGGGGAAATCTCCTCTTAGAAAAACAAAAAACAAAGCAAATCTTCACAGCTCCGCGCATATTTCCCTTCTCCGCAGTGATGAAAGTGCTTGCACTAATTTTCCAGGGAGACCAGAAAATATGTATAGTGTGTTTTGTCTCCAGTGGCATCCTGGGTCACTGAGCACCGTCATTCAATGCGATTTGTTGATGGATAGATGGAAGAATCGAACCTTTCAGCATTAGGGGAAAAAAGTAGCCAGAACTCAGCATCGATGGGAGCCCCAGTGGAAAATAATCTGAAATGTTAAATCTTAAAGTTACAGAAGATGCTGTGCCATGGAATGAAGTGCAAACACTGTCACTGGGAGAGGTCGGGCCCGATTGCTTTTGCCTCTTTCTGTTGGATAAAGTTATGCTTCTAGAAGATGAGAGTGCAGTGACAAAAACAGAGTGTTCCATGTGGCGTCTGAATGGACCAGACTCAGGCCCTCCAGGTCAATTGTGTGCAGAAAGAAAGGCCCAAACTGCTAACTAGGGTTGCCCAGAGAACTGGTGGCTGTGGGAGTGGACGGGGCGGTGCGGGGGAGGGGAAGAGAATTCTCTCTCTGCTCAGAGGGGAAAATTCTCCACCAGCTCTTTCCCAGCTGAGTGCAGAAAGGGAACACATCCCGACACCCCCTCAAGTTCCCAAGGGAACAGGAGGCCGCTTGAGCTCTCCCCTTCATCACCTCTTGCTTCACTGAATGAAACAGCCTCTTCCCTGGGGCTGGGGTGAGACCCTGGGCGCACCCGCATGGCCTACTACTCAGCCTCCTGCCCCTCTGCAGGCTCAGGGGGAGTCCACTCCGAGCCTGGGTGGAGTGGAACAGTGGCTGAGCCCATTTGCCTTGACTCGTGGTAGGATGTTCAGACAGGAACAGGTCAGGTGGATAACTGGGATACTGGACGACCTGGAATGGGATACAGGAGAAAGGAATGAGCCCCTGCCATGTGCCAGGCTTGTGCTTAATGCTTCACCACAGTCCTCCTGCTGAATCCTCCTGTTTTGACAGATGAGGACCTGGAGGCAGAGGGACCGTGAGCAATCTGCAGAAGCCACATGTCATGTCGGTAGCAGAGCAGGATGGTCACCTCATCTGTCAGGAGCCTCATGATGGGCTTGGCCCAGAAAAGCACCAGCTCAGGGCCTTAGGAAGTCAGGGATGGCTCCAGGTGTAATGGGTTCATGTCTGCACAGAGACTGGACGGGGTCGTCAGTCATGAACCCCTGAAATGCCTATGGCATGAAGGGAACGACAATAGGCTGAAATGAGACTTTGTCCCAGTTGGGACCTCAGGAAGCTGACTCTGAGATTTGCCCCCTGAAGTTTATTGAGGTATTCCCAGGATCAACATCCGTGAAGGAAGAGAAAGAGGCAGGATGAGGCAGAGAGATGCTGAGATGCAAGGCAGTCCGCACGAGGCCTCCGCCAACCCCAGGGCAAGTCTGAAGTGGAAAGAGCCCTCAGAGGGCGGGGCTTTTGTACCCCTGCCCCATTGCCCACTGGACGCAGCTGTCCTGGGGAAGGGGCATGAACTCAGGAAAGTGGCTGTTTTGAGCTGAAGGCAAATCATAGAGAGGAATTCAGTTGAGAGCTGTGGGCAGCCAACACTCGGTATAGCCAAGAGCATGAAGGCCTGAGCTGTCGGGGGGCTCTGGGACACTGTTCAGCTGTACAAAAATACCTACACCAATAGGCCAAGATGGGAGGTGTGGAACAAGACCCAAACCAGGGTCCTTTAACGGAATCTTTGGTGAAGAGCTACATGGTTTTCCACATATTAATATTTCTGAAATTGAGATACATTTTGCAATTCAGGTCAAAGTAGGCTTGTCAGCTGCAAAGCTGTTATTAAATTGATGGTGGGTTTTGGAACAGAAGATCTGAGAGTTGAGGAAACACCGTATTGAACTGACTGGCTGATAATGAGGCTGCGGTGGGGGATGTATGAGAGAGGTCTAGTCTTGCCAACAGCTTCAGGAGAGGGACTCCTGCCCCACCACAGCAGAGAGGTAAGGGCTCCTCCCTCTTACTTGCTTCAGAGCTACCTTCAATAATTTTTGCTTACCTGGTTTTAGTCTGAACTTCTGAAAACAAGTAAACAAATAAATGAATACTGCCAACCTTAAGTATCTTCAGGGGATTGGCCTCAGGACCCCCATGGATGCTAAAAAGCAGCAGATGCTCAGGTCTCTTCCATAAAATGGCACAGTATGTACACATAGCCCGCACACACTGTCCCATATGCTTTAAATCATCTCTAGATGACTTATAATACCTAAAACAATGTAAATGCTCTATATATAGTTGTTAACACAGTATTTTTATTTGTATTACTTTATATTGTTGCGTTATTTTTTTTCAAGTCAAAAGTGTTTTACTGTCATTTACATATTTAATAGAAAAAGGAATGTAGCAAATGGCTCAGGGTTGTATGAAAAAAAAAAATCCAGGTTTGTACCCAAGTTGCTTCATTTACATCTGGGAGCAGGGCTGTCCCCACATCAGGCATAGCAGCTGCACTTCTCCGTTGTCCCTTTGCAGATGCAGCCCTGGGCACACTTGGCACAGCCCACGGGGCAGCAGGAGCAGCTCTTCTTGCACGAGGTGCATTTGCACTCTTTGCATTTGCAGGAGCCAGCACAGGCGCAGGAGCCGCCAGTGGTGCAGGAGCCGTTGGGGTCCATTTTGAGCCAAGGAGACGCTGGAGTTCCCACAGGAGAGGTGAAGAGGCAGTCAGGCAGCTGGAAGGTGTCATATGGTTCATTATTATTTTTTATTTTTATTTTTTGAATATTTTTGATCTGAGGTTTGTTGAACCGTGTATGTGGAACCCTTGGACATGGAGGGCCAAATGTCATGACAAATTGTGGTACCTGTGGTGTGTGACTCCAGGGCCACTTTAATTAATAAACTACATTAATAAACAGCTTTGGGTCTTTTTCAAACTGCCCTAGAAATCTCCTTAGAGGGTTCAGCTTTGTTACTGGAAAAGACTAATGTGGCCTAGTAGATAGAATTTAAAGTCCACATAATTTTTAAGCAATGTTTTTTCCTGGCATTCACATGTTCATGATTCTAAGTAATGTGTGCACCCTGACCTCTTCTGATTCATCCGTTTTAACTAACTTCATATGATGGTCAAGGAGCCATCCCTCAGCCCTCCTTTGGCAGTCCTTCAATATAATTATATTGCAAATTGTAGGATTAAATAACACATAGTGTTTACATTATCCTGCCTATGTACATATTACTCCCAGCCGAGCACTGTAGGATACTGTGACCATGCCCCTGTCCTTACTGCACCACCCCCCCACCTCCGTGTTAATGATTGCTTTTCTTTTCTTTTTCCTTAGTTTTCTTTCTCACACCTTTTAATAACTTCCTGGTACAACTTCCCACAAGGAACGTCCTCCGGCTTCCTCATGAAGTCATCCATCTGGGCCACTATTTTCTTGTAGACGTCCCTGCTGGAACCCTCCACTCTCCTTCTCGGTCCTTCTAGGACTTCTTTTATGGCCATTCTTGGGACTGCCTTCCTTTCTCTGGGACTGCATTTTTCTACTTCCTAGGTCTTCTATCTTCTCAGGACAGGAAGGGAAAGGGGGCAGGGCAAAGAACAGATACACACACACACGCACACATGTGTATATACACACACACATAGATCACATATTCCATTTACTGAGGTATCATTTACATACAATAAAATGCACAGGTCTTAATTGTAGAGTTCCATGGAGTTTGACCAATTAATATCTTAAGGAAGATACAGAGCATTTCTATCCCCTAGAAAATTTCCCTGTACCCCTTTCCCAGTTAATCCTACCTCATACTCCCAAAGCAACCACTGATCTGATCTCAATCACATACATTAGATTTGTCCTGCGAATTACAGAACCTCATATAAATGGAATTACGTAGAGGATATGTTGCAGGAGCATCTGGCATTTTTCACTCAGCACAATATTTTTTAACACCCATCCTTACTGCTGCATATCATTTGTTCCTTTTAGCGCCAGAGCAACTGTATTTTATAAATGCCTGTCTTAGTCAGTGCAAGATGATACAAAAAGAATACCATAGACTGGGTGGCCTAAACAACGCACATTTATTTCCTCATCATATTAGGAACTAGGGTCATAAAATATGAATTTTAGGGAGACACGTAAGTTCAATCCATAGCATTCTACCCCTGGCCCCCCAAAATTCATGTCCTTCTCGTGCCAAATACACATGGTCCTCAACATATGATGGTTCAACTTACAATTTTTAAATTTTGCGATGGGTCTATCAGGAAATAAATAACCCCATTGTAAGTTGAAAAGCCTCTTCTGATTTTGGTTTATCAGGGTACTGAATGCATTTTTACTTATATATTTTTTACTTACAATGGGTTTATTGGGACATAACCCCATTCTAAGTCAAGAAGCGTCTGTACATTCATTCCATCCCCCAAAGTCTTAACTCATTCCAGCAACAACTCTAATGTCTAAAGTCCAAAGTCTTTTCTAAATATCATCTAAATTAGGTACAGTGAGACTTGAGGTATGATTCATCCTGGGGCAAAATCCCTCTCCAGCTGTGAATCTGTGAAACCAAACAAGTTGCATGCTTCCAAAATACATTGGTGGGACAGGCATAGGATAGGCATTCCCATTCCAAAAGCAAGAAACACAGTAGGAAGGCGTGACCCAGTCCCAAGCAAGTCCAAACTACAAAGCAAACTCCATGAAATCTTAAGGCTTGGGAATAATCCTTGGCTTGATGCCCCGCCTTCCGGAGCCACTAGGGTAAAGGTCCCACCCCAGCAGCTCTCCTGGCCAGAAGTTGCACCCCTAGCTTCTCTGCCAGGCAAAGATTGTGCCTCCACATCTTTGGTTGGAAGCTGTCTGGACTATTGAAACCAAGGCAATGGTCCTTCAAATTGGAGGCAGAGGACCTCCAAATTGCCTCAGGCCCTTCATCCCTTTTACTAGAGGATAGCACAAAGTCATGGCCTTCCTTCATTCCATCCCATGTTCTGTTTTTTTTAGTCCCAGCTAACAGTGTCTCTGCAGGTGTAATCCCATCTGTATTCCCGGCCTCTGTTGAAATGGCTGATTAAGTTCATGGTACACAGCCACACTAATCTCTTTATGAAATGGTTGGTCCACCATACCCTTAGTGTTCTCTTCAGAACACACTTTCTCATTTTTTGTCATATGAACAGACAGAGAATTTTCCAAATCTTTAAACTCTGGTTCCTTTTTGCTTAACAATTCCTTTTTCAATTCATTTCTCTCTTCTTGCATTTTACCACAAGCAACTGGGAGGAACCAAGTCACTTCTTCAACATTTTGCTTAGAAATCTCCTCACTAAAATATCCAGTTTCATCCCTTGCAAGTACTACCTTCCACAAAACACTGGGACACGAACACAATTCAGCCAAGTTATTTGCCACTGTATAATAAGGATGGCCTTTCCACCGTCATCCAATAACACTCCTCATTTACGTCTGAGACCACATCAGAAAGGCTTTTAACTCCATATTTCTATCAACATTCTGTTCATAATTACTTATGTATTCTTTAAGAGCCAGTTCATAATGATACAAGGCTAGATTCACAATAAAAATAAATTTACATTTGTATGTACCTAATAGTATAACCTCAATATATTAAACAAAAAGTGACACCTAAAATAAGAAATAGACAAACCCATAATCACAGGGGAAATTTTAAAATGCTTTGCTCAGTAGTTGAAAGAAAAATTGTTGATGTAGAAGATTTGAGTATGATTAACAAGCCTAAACTAAATGATGTGTAGATCCTGTCCCCAACAGTTGCACAATACACACTATTTTCAAGCAAACAAGTAATATACAAAAATTCACAATATATTGGAGGTAAAAAGCAAGTCTCAATAAATTTTACAGAGGAATATTCTCTGATCACAAATTATGTCAGAAATCAATTATTAAAAGTAAAGTCAGTAATTAAAAGGAAACATTTCCCTTTGGTTGAAAATTATGTAAGACAACCCTAAATATATTATGGGTCAAATAAGAAATCACAGTGAAATTTGGAAAATACTTAACTAAAATGAAATAATACATATTAAGACACATGAAATATAAAACATAGAATAGCTGTAATCCCAGCACTTTGGGAGGCTGAGGCAGGAGGACTGCTTAAGTCCCCAAGACGAGCCTGGGCAACAAGGCAAGACCTCATCTTTCAGAAACATTTAAAAAAATTAGCTGGGCCTGGTGGTGTGCACCTGTGGTCTCAGCTACTTGGAAGGCTGAGACCAGGAGGTCAAGGCTGCAGTGAGCCATGATTGTACCACTATACTCCAGCCTGGGCAACAGAGTGAGACCCTGTCAAAAAAAATGTAATAGGAAAAAGTCTGAAATCAACAATTCAAATTTCCATCTCAATAACTGGAAAAAGAAACAGCAAAATAAACACAAAGAGGATGGAAAGAAAATAATAAATATAGGAGCACAAGCTAGTGAAATACAAAGTAAACATATAAAATGAGGACCAACAAGGTCAAAAGTTGGTTCTTTAAAGAGATTAATAATTGACAAACTTCTGGTATGACTAATCAAGAAAAAAGAGAGAAACCACAAATAACCCAAATTGGGAATCTTATAAAAAGGGAGACATCACTACAAATGCTATAGATACTTTAAAAGATCATAATATATTATTATGAACAACTTTATGGTAATACATTTGAAAGATTAGACAAAATGGAAAATTTTGTAGGCAGAACAGTAACGTACCAATTTTGACTGAAAAAGAAATAAAAAAATCAGATTGTTATAGAACTGTCCAAGAGAAATATAACATGAGCCAAAGATGTAAGCCATTATGCATTTTTAAATTTTCTAGTAGCCACATTTTAAAAAGTAAAAGGAAATTATTGTAATTAATTTTAATAATATATTTTACTTAACCCAGAATATTCAAAATATCATTTCAACATGTAATCAATATAAAAATTATCAGCAAATATTCTTATTTGGTACTAAACTTTCAAAATCTGATGTGTATTTTACATTCACAACATGTCTCAATTTGAACTAGCTGCACTCTGCACTTCCAGGGCTCAATAAACACATGTAGAGAGTATCCACCATATTGGATAGTGTAGATTTAGACCAAGGTTGGAGAAGCTGCCTTACCAGATATCAAGATTTATTATTTTTTAAAAATTTTAATGTAATAATTAAAACAAGGTAGGTTTTATGCAGAACAAGACAAAAACACCAATGGCTGTCTCATTAATAATCAGGAAATGCAACTTAACACCACTCTGAATAACACTATATGCCTACTGGATTTCCAGAATTGGAAACTTCTGATAATGCCAAGTGTTGATAAGAATACAGAACGGTGTTTTATTTATTTGTCTGGGAGGCAAACATAAATGTTGATGTTTAGTTTATTGTTAAACAAACAGGCAAACTGTTCATTATTACAGAAACAATATTGCTACAGCGAAGAAAATTTCAAAATATAGACAAGCAAAGCAAAACAAACCAACAAAACAAATCCTATTTCTGCTAGCCAGAGATCGCCACTGTGAGGTGTGAGTATTTGTGTGTATATGTGTATGGGTGTGGTGTGTGTGTGTGCGTTTTGGAGACAAAGAAAAATAGGTTTGCTTTTCAGAAGCCTCAAAGATGCAGAGTGAATAGTCAGAAATGTTGAAAATACTTAAACAGCCAAGAAGGCTACAAGATTTTAAATTAAATCTTAACATGTATCAAGAAGCGTTACCTGGAGTAGAATGTGAAAACAATGGGAATCCAGATGCTAAGAGATCATTCTTTTTTTTTTTTTTTGAGACGGAGTCTCGCTCTGTCACCCAGGCTGGAGTGCAGTGGTGCAATCTCGGCTCACTGCAAGCTCAGCCTCGCGGGCTCACGCCATTCTCCTGGCTCAGCCTCCCGTGTAGCTGGGACTACAGGCGCCCGCCACCACGTCTGGCCAATTTTTTGTATTTTTAGTAGAGACGGGGTTTCACCGTGTTAGCCAAGATGGTCTCCATCTCCTGACCTCGTGATCTGCCCGCCTCGGCCTCCCAAACTGCTGGGATTACAGGCGTGAGCCACTGCACCTGGCCGCCTCCCCAGCTTTAATCATCATGTTTCTTTATAAACATTTATATAACCCAAGCAAGGCACCTTTGTAGCTGTACATTGAAGGTGACGGGTACTGAAGTATTTCTCCCCTTCAATGAAGCTAGGGAATCACACAGGGTCTCCCTCACGCAGCCAAGGAAGCAGGAGGCACATAGCACGAGTCTGCAGTAGTATGTATAATTCAAGGGGATGTTGGTAAATGCATCACGGGTAAAGAAAAATTACAAGATCTACAGAGCCAAGCATGATGGATTGCTTCAAAGCAGGCTGCTTACCAAGAGTGGCCTGTATCATGCTGTGCATGACAATCTCTATAAGAAAATCACAGGTTGATAATCCAGAGGCTGTGTTTACATGCACACACACATCTTCAATCCCTTGGATGAACATCTGATTTGTGTTACTCTCTGTGAGTTTCAGAATTTGCATCTGGAATGTTACCTCACCAAACCAAACTACCTTAGGTCTAGTTAGTTTGAAGTCTGATTTTTTTTTTCCATTACTAGAAGGCAATCTTGGAATAAAGTCTTTAAAAATATTGTAGTCTTTCTGCAGATGTATGTATCTCTTTCCATCAAAACAACATACTAAAGTTTACAATAAATTCTTAAGAAGAAATGAATAGATGAACTTCAAAACCCTATCAGTGTTTATGTACTCTATGGAAAGTGTTCCATTTTAAGTCAATTAGAAAGCAGAATTTTTTTTCCAGGTCTATGAAACTGTGGTGGTGCCTATGATGTGTCAAAACAGAGAAATAAAAATGGAAATGAAATCAGATGTGGGTGCTTTACCATAGCAATGGCAGTGATACATAAAAATCACAAGTTGCTTCAATGTTAGCAAAAATCTAAAGTTACAGACAAAATATATAGATGCAAACAATAAATTGAATTTTCAAATTTTCATTCAATTGCTTGAGTGTTGTATAGGCACAGAATTAAAACAGAAATTGGAGGTAGAAAGGAACCGATATTCCAGCTACGTCAGAGCAGGATCTGTGTCAGATTCATTTTCTCTCTTTTTTTTTTTTGATGGAGTTTTTGCTCTTGTTGCCCAGGCTAGAGTGCAATGGCACGATCTCGGCTCACCACAACCTCTGCCTTCCAGGTTCAAGCGATTCTCCTGCCTCAGCCGCCCGAGTAGCTGGGATTACAGGCATGCACCACCACGCCCAGCTAATTTTGTATTTTTAGTAGAGATGGGGTTTCTCCATGTTGATCAGGCTGGTTTCGAACTCCCGACCTCAGGTGATCCGCCTGCCTCGGCCTCCCAAAATGCTGGAATTACAGGCGTGAGCCACTGCACCCGGCCAGATTCGTTTTCTTATTACCATATTCCTCAGAACAGTCCCTGGAGCTTGTGTTCAAAATGTTTGTTGACTGATTGAATGAATGACCTAGTGTATGAGTGTGTGGAGTTGTAGCCTGTGCGCTTTGCTGAGTCAATGATTTTACTATGTTGGTTCTCAAAAAAAAGGCTTTACAATATAAAATCAAAGTAAAATAAAATTAATTAATAAATCAACAACTTTACTCATGGATCTCTGCTAGGCACTGTGGTAAACAGAAAGATGAATAAATCTTTAATAAGTGGGACACATTGGGATGGGATGAAGTAACAATTGAAGATTAAATGCATTTGTGAATACTGAGGCCACAGGAACACTGAATAGCTTTTAATTGAGGACTTGTCTTATTCTATTGTACATCAAAATTAAAAACAGCTTCAAAATGCTTTTATTTTGACACATTCCCCTCCCTCTCCTTCTGTCACAGCCATTAAAGGCCAAGCATCTCTGCCTAATTGGCATATGTTGAGGTCAGGCTGACAGGAACAGCTGGGTGAGACTTGACCTAAAGTTTTGGTTGGATCAATTCACCAACCCCACTGACCCAGAATTGTAGGTATGGCATTTACCACTCACCATATTAATCAATCTGACTGGATATTAAAACCATGCTTTACTTACTGGGGCACACAGACTTCGACTAAGGGGCTAGATCTCACTTGAAGTGGAGTAAAGTGAAAAGCTCACATCCTGGGTCAACATGAAACTGAAAAAAAGCAATGAATTTGATAGTAAAAAGTAAAACCAGAAGGGTTTTGATGGCTGGGAGATACTGGTGGCTGCCTAAATCCAAATCTCTCTTCTGCATCCACCCTCAAAATATAAAATCACCAATGAGTGTCAATAAAACCACACATGGGCTGAGCTGGGAGACTGCTTGAGGCCAGGAGTTCGAGATTAGCCTGGGCAACATAGTGAGACCCTGTTTCTAAAAAAAGAAAGAAAGAAAATTAGCTGGGTGTGGTGGCATGCACCTTTAGTCCCAGCTACTTGGGAGGCTGAGGCAGAATGGCTTGAGCCCAGGAGTTCGAGGCTGTAGTGAGCTATGATTGCACCACTGCACTCCAGCCTGGGTGACAGAGTGAGACCCTGTCTCTTAAAAAAACAAAAACACCCCCAAAACTACACATGAATCATGCCTTTAGCATTATTAGTAGGCAGAGAATACCATGATCTTCAAATTACTTGTAGATAGAGAAATAAATACCAAATCCCAGGAGAGTCCTACCACCACTACAAGCCTGTGGATGCTGAGAGTATGGAGAAGGGGCTTTCAGAGGCCCATAGAAAATGAGACAGGGAAGTCGAAGATACAGATGAAGCACAGGCAAATTCACCCCGGAAAAGCTCAACAGTAAGTGTCTAAGTATTGAACACATGTCTGGGACACAGTAGTGGAAAGCCATAGTTACAGGATGGGGGCTTGCAGTGAATGGCACTGGAAACCACAGCCATGAAGAAGCAGTGCTGCTGGGAACGAACAGAGAAGGGATTTGCCCTTGAAGATGCCATGACGGAGAAGAAGGAAGTGAGACGGGCACATTAAAAGAGAAATAAAATGTGCGGTAAACATAACGGCTCACGAGGACTGGTTATTATCATCTCTTCCCAACTCTGTGTTCAGTGACACCCCATTGGTAGGCTAAAATCAGCTGTAGTGGGAGTACACCTGTCACGGCAAATGCTACCAATCAAGCCACTTTTTCTTGGAGATCTGGCTGTTAAACATTTACCAGCTGACCACTGCATCAGTCAGTCCCCTTTCTTTACCACCATCACCACCACAACTGCCAACAATATCTTCCATTAAATAAATTTCACTTCAATTAAACTATCTTAAGAGGACACTCAACTAGGAACCCTCCTGACAAAACACCCAGAAATAGAAAAAAAATCCATGAGCAATAAACGAAGATTGAACTCTAGTTAGATAACTACATGCTAAAGTGTTTAAGATTGAAGAATACTGATGTTAGCAACTTGAAATTCTTAAAAATAAGACGACTTGCTGGACAGGTAAGAGGGGGACAGACAGGTAGTCATATTGCGTGATAAAAGCAAATATAGCAAAATATTAATTACAGAAAGTAGGTGGTGGGTATATGGGTATTAATTGCGTAATTCTTTCAACTTTTTCCGTTTGTTCAAAAATTTTCATAAGATGTTGGGGGAAGAAGAGGTAAGTCAGTGGTTTGAGTCAGTGGTTTGATGCTGTGCCGCCTTTATATTAATAAACAGCTGGGTGGCTGGCTAGATCTTCCACTGTCCAGCACTGTCTCTTTTTACTTGGTCTCGGTTAAACTTTAACAACCGGTCCTGTCCCAGGAAGAAGTCTTGGAAGCAGCAGACCCACCCCCTGCATCTCACCCTGGGGCCCTGAGACTCTGTGGGTGAGCACATTTGTTACCTATCAGAACTGGCCCCCACAAATCTAGCTCCATGTCTCCCATTTCTCTAAACTGGGAGTACATACATTAGTCCAGGGCCCTTCACACTTTGATTTGCTTCCTTGGAAACACAGGCGGTCCTGCCTGCACACACCTGAACCCTGTCCCCGGATGCGGCCAGCCGAGCCCCCACTGCCACGGGGAGGTCTGCTTCGAGTTTATGTTTTAGGGTAAGAAAAAGGCCATTAAAATTCTCTCTGATGGTTGAGTCCCTGCTTGTGGGGGAGGGGGAGACGGAGCCAAGGGGAAGAAATTTGCTGGTAAGCAAAGCCCCACTTAAAAATTTTCCCTTTCTTTCTTTTTGTTTCTCCTTTTTTCCCCCTTGAAGCGGCTCTCCCTGGAGTCAAAGCATTTTACAAAAACAAACCACTCCAGAGCTTTCAAGTCTAGGGAAAGCTCAAGCAAAGTTAATTAACATGAAGGTTCTCACAAAAGTTAATTAACATGAAGGGACTCACAAAAGCTGTCTGCTGGCATCTGCTCGCCTGCCTGCCATGTGCAGAGACTCCTTTGTGCCCGCGCACCCGGCCCGGCCCGGCCCTGCCTGCGCGGCGGCTGCGGCTCTGGGCGGCCCGGGCTCCCGGCGGCCTCTCCCCCGCGGCGGGGCGGGGCGCAGACACCTGGCTCCCGCGGGGCTCCTGCCCGGCTCCTGCCCTGGTTCCTGTCCTGGTTCCTGCCGCGGCTCCTGCCCGGGCTCCGGCCCGCGGCGAGAAGGTGCGGCCTGCACGAGGCAGCCGCGGGGAGAAGGAATAGAGCGAGCGAGAGGCGCCCGGCCAAGGGGCAGCCAGGAGCCACACGAGGAAGGCAAGGGCGAAAGGACAATCACAAAATCTCTTTAACATGTGTCTCGTGCAAATCAAGGTTGTTTTTGACAGACTAACTTAAAAATACTGATACATGGCTCTGTGATACGCATGCAGGGTGGCTCAGCCTGTAATCCCAGCACTTTCGGAGGCCGAGGCAGGCGGATCACTTGAGGTCAGGAGTTCGAGACCAGCCTGGCCAACATGGTGAAACCCTGTCTCTACTAAAAATACAAAAATTAGCCAGGCGTGGTGGCGCACGCCTGTAATCCCAGCTACCAGGGAGGCTGAGGCAGGAGAATGGCTTGAACCTGGGAGGCGGAGGTTACAGTGAGCCCAGATTGCACCATTGCACTCCAGCCTGGGTGACAGTGAAATTCCCTCTCAAAAAACAAACAAACAAAAAATACTGATACACGCGAAGTATAAATCCCACAGAACAGTCATATCAGAACTGGAGGTCATTATGTTAAGTGAAAAAAGCCAGGCACAGAAAGACAAACATGGCATGTTCTCATTTATTAGTGGGATCTAGAAATCAAATCAGTTGAACTTATGGACATAGAGAGTAGAAGGACGGTTACCAGAGGCTGGGAAGGGGAGTGCGGGGCTGGGGAGAGGTGCGGATGGTTAGTACAAAACGTAAGAAAGAATGAATAAGACCTACTATTTGACAGCACAATAGGGTGACTATAGTTAATAATAACTTAATTATACATTTAAAAATTACTTAAAGAGTCTTAATTGGATTGTTTGCAACTCAAAGTATACATGTTGAGGGGATGGATAGCCCATTCTTCATGGCGTACTTATTTCACATTACATGCCGGTATCAAAACACCAAATATACCCCATAAATATATACATCTACTATGTACCGACAACAAATTTTAAAAGTAATTTAAAACAATTTTTAAAAATCATATAAGGAAATAATGTAATGAATAATATATGACATGCTAAATAATAATTATAATTATTCAATAATATAAAGTTGATATCAATAATCAATATTAAATTTCATCTGTATGAATACTATAATAATATAATAAAAATGTACATTTTCTGTTTTGTTTTGTTTTTTGATCAGAGTCTTGCTGTGTCACCTAGGCTGGAGTACAGTCTCACCATCTCGGCTTACTGCAAGCTCCGCCTCCCAGGTTCAGCCAATTCTCCTGCCTCAGCCTCCTAAGTAGCTGGGACTGCAGGTGCGTGCCACCACACCCAGCTAATTTTTGTATTTTTAGTAGAGACGGGGTTTCACCATGTTTTCCAGGCTGGTCTCAAAGTCCTGACCTCAAGTGATCCACCTGTCTAGGCCTCCCAAAATGCTGAGATTACGGGCATGAGCCTCCGTGCCGGGCCTGCCTCTACTCTTATATAAAGATACATTTTTTTTTTTTTTTCAGAAACAGGATTATAATATGCCTACAGTTTTGGGTAATCCACTTTTTCATTGATAGTAGGTCATGAACATTTTTCAGTGTCAGTAAATATATGGTCTCTGCAGACCCACAAGGATTTTTCTAATCTTCCAGATAAATTGTCACAAATAAATATGTACACAGGTTTTGCTATGCCACCCTTAGGTGTATACAGTTGAATACAAATGTGCAGTGTTTACCTAATGAACCACCTGAGGAAAGGTTGTTTCCCTTAAACAAAAGTTTACTGTGCAAATGCTTCCCTGCAAAGAAGTTGTACAATTGTGTCAGAAAAATCCATTTGTTTGGATTTATAAATTTTGGAGTTCTGCACCATGTACCTGAAACTTTGCTATTACGGACGGATATGGTTTGGATCTGTGTCCCTGCCCAAATCTCATGTTGAACTGTAATCTCGCATGTTGGAGGAAGGGCCTGGTAGGAGGTGATTGGATCATGGGGACAGATTTCTCCCTTGCTGTTTTCATGGTAGTGGGTTCTCACAAGATCTAGTTGTTAAAAGTATGTGGCACGTTCCCCTTTGCTTTCTTTCTTCTTCTCCAGTCATGTGAAGATGTGCCTCCCCTTCCACCATGATCGTAAGTTTCCTGAGGCCTCCCCAGCCATGCCTCCTGTTCAGTCTGTGGAACAGTGAGTCAAGTAAACTTCTTTCTTCATAAATTACCCGGTCTCACGTAATTCTTTATAGCAGTGCGAGAACTGACTAATACAGGGACATTTGCCCAGAATGTGAATTTGGTTCCCTTGAAAGCCTTTAAATTGTTTATTTCCAGGTTCCTCCCGGTGTGAAGGAGCATCACTGACTCGTGCAGGTCTTTCATCATTCAGGAACTGGCCCTCCACGGCTGTTGCGGCTCCTTTGAGAACGCCGTGCTGCGGCACTCGTGTGCCTGCCCAGAAGTTGCCCAGGTTTGTTCACTGGGGCTTATTTAGGAATTTTGGGGTATGGGGCTGATAGACTAGGACACAAAGAAAAGACCCAAGGAAGGCAAGGTTTTCACTACAGGTACTTTCTATTATCATGGCCATAGATTTTGTTTTGTTTTTTTCCAAGTGCCTCCTACATTTCCAGGGGTCCCTGAGACCACTGGACTGAATTGCCCAGTTGCTGCTTTGTAGACATCCATAAGCAGAAGCATTTTAACATGGCTGACTCAGGAAGAAAAGTGGATTGTACACACTGCAGCCTTCTCAATCCTGAGGCGATGCAGATGGGCTGGAGACAAAACTGATCATTTTCATTTCCTCCCGTATGGACTATTTCAGAATATTCTGCAGCTGATTACAAGAATGGAAACTGTGGATATAGCCAGTAAATGTATACTTAGAAGAGACCAGAAATACTTGCAAGAAAGAGGCCTGCTATAATGTGAGTAGTGTCCCCCCAGATCACATGTTAAGCCTAATCACCAGTGTGATGGTATTGGGAAGTAAGACTTTTGGGAGGGCCTCATGAATGAAATTAGTGCCCTCATAAAAGAGGCCCTGAAGAGCTGCCTTGCCCCATCCACCTTACAAAGGTGCATCGAGAGGAGGCCATCTATGAGTCAGGAAGCAGGCCCTCGCCAGACGCTGAACCTGCCGGCACCTTGATCTTGGACTTCTGAACCTCCAGAACCGTGAGAAATGAATGTCTTTGTTTAGAAGCTACCCAGTTTGTGGTATTTTGTTATAGCAGTGCAAACAGACTGAGACAAGCCCCCAGTGTGGCAAAGGAAGAAAGGCCATTCCAGATCATGGGATGAAGTGCACTCTGGGGGTCAAGAGCATGACCTGGGTTTGAATCCTGACTTTGCTCCTTCATGGCAGAAGGATCTTGAGTATATTACTGCAGTGGATTGGTACTCTATGTCCATTCATCTTGTATCTCAGAGATGAGAAACTGAAAACATTTCCCAGACTCCCTTGCAGCTAGGGGTTAGGACCTAGTGTTTAGGTCCTACACATTTGGTGTGGTCAGAGAAAGCAGAACGCAGAAATGAGTGCGAGGCCATTTTTGTGTTGTTACTGGCATTTCTCCTGGGAAGCATGGTTTTGGTGGCTTGGTTCAGGAGCTGTCAAGGACTTTCCAGTTTGACTGGTGGCTTCTTGATCTTAAAAGAGGCAGAAACCCTCTTGCTGGTCTGCCTCTGTGGTATTGGCATTGCTTCTGAAAGCTCATCCCACAGTTTTCCCTCCAGCCTTCTCAATAATTCTGTAAACCATTCATTACCTTGTAATAAATATTTTTGCTTAAACTAGGGAGAGTAAAATCTGTTCCCTGTAATGGAATCCTGACCAACAGAGTTCCTTAACCTCTCTGTGATCTGTGATGGTGACAGCTTCTGATGTGTTGCCTGGGCTAGGCTCAGCTACAGACCCCAGCATTCTCTTTTGAGTATGTTTCTGGTTAGGGTGGGCTGCAAGAGATTTTCTTTTTGGAGAATTGGAGGATAGAAGGGAAGCAGTGGCCATTTTGTAGCATGCATGCACCTTCTCCCAGGTATTCCCTCAAGCACAAATGTGGGTGCTGCTGTGAAGGTATTTTACAGATGTGATTAAAGTCCCAGATCAATCCCCTTTAAGCTGATCAAAAACGAGGTTATTATAGGTGAGCCTGACCTAATCAGTTTGAAGACCTTTAAAAGAAGGTATAGGCTGTCCTATGTTTAGAGATTGTATATGAATAAGAGGCTTCAGCTCATGCCTATGGGGCTCCAGCCTGCTCATGATCTCCCCTTCCTGACTGTCTGTCCTGAGGACAACCCCAGACTTGCATAAGCCAATGTTTTTGGTAATGAATCTATCTATCTATCTATCATCTATCTATCTATCTATCTATCTATCTATCTATCTATCTATCCCTCTATCATCTATCATCTCTCTTTCATCTATCTATCTATCTATCTATCTATCTATCTATCTATCTATCTATCCCTCTATCATCTATCATCTCTCTTTCATCTATCTATCTATCTATCTATCGATCGATCTATCGATCTATCGATCATCTATCAATCATCTATCATCTATCAGTCTATCATCTATCAATCATCTATCATCTATCATCTATCAATCATCTACCATCTATCATCTATCAATCATCTATTATCTATCATCTCTCTTTCATCTATCTTCTATCATCTATCATCTATCTATCTATCGATCTATCGATCATCTATCAATCATCTATCATCTATCATCTATCATGATCTATTATCTATCATCTATCATGATCTATCAATCATCTATCATCTATCTATTGTCTATCAATCATCTACATCTATCTATCAATCATCTATTATCTTCTATCATCTGTTATCTATCTATCTATCTATCTATCTATCTATCTATCTATCTATCTATCTGTCTGTCTATCTATCTATCTTCTATATGTCTGTCTATCTATTTCTCATCTCTTCTATTGGCTCGGCTTCTCTGGTTGAACCCTACCTGATACCCTCTCTGAGCCTCAGCTTCTTCGACTGCAAATTGGCACTTCAAGTCTGGCACACAGGCCTGCTCTAAAGGTTACACAGAGAATAAATGTAAAGCACAGTCCTTGGCAAAGACGTCAAATGTATTTTGGACACGATCTCTGCTCTCATCCTCTCTTAAACTTTCATTCTTAGGGTGGCAGGTGACTACAGCCCTGCCAGAAAGGTCACCTCAGAAACCAGCCCCTCCTGCCACAGAAATATCAAAATGGCCCTGCCAGCCTACAGTGATCCTTCCTGCCTCTGAGTTTCTAGGCTCTGCTTACCCCTTCCTGAAGCCTGCCCCTGATCTGCCTGTTAGTATTATTTAATAATCTGTGACACAGCATTATGCATCATCTGTTTTCTCCAAATCCCAAGAAGACTTTGGCATATACTGGTTAAGTTGAGTCCTACTCAAATCTTGGCATAAGGGGCACAATAAGCTTTGGAAGCAAAATGTGTGTGTTAATTGGGCTCAAAGGACCCATCCTGCTCCTTCCTTCCTCACCCCAGCCCCCAGAACAGGTGGCGATGGGTGGGGGTGGAACATGGGGTGGACTAAATCCATGGCCACTTCAAAAACCAAATGGAGAATATCTTCGCACTGCTGAAGTGGAAGGTCAAGGGTCGGGTCATTCCTTAGGATGGTCAGTGCTTGGCTTTATTCTTGCCCTGTGTTTTCAGACGCCAAACACTGCTATTCTTCCTGTGTGCCTCTCTCCTCTTTCAGAGCTGGGCGTTCCCAAGGGACTACCCTGGTTCACCCCCCCTGAGCTCGCTTCCCCATGTGGGAGGTGTGTGTGTCCGTCTCCTTGCATGTGAGTTTAATGTCAACATGGGCAAGAAGTTCAGTCTAATCTACACGGAACCCAAAAAATCACATTGGGATGCTACTTCATCCCTATTAGGATGGCTAGAATAAACATTCAGATAATCACACATATTGGTGAGGACATGGGGAAATCAGAACACTTTTACACTGCTGGTGGGAAGATAAAATGGTGCAGCCACTGCAGAAAAGAGTTTGGTGGCTCCTCAAAAAGCCAAACAGAGACCCAGCAACTCCACTCCTAGGTGTACACCTAAGAAAATGGAAAACAAGTGTTTGAAAAAACCTGTGCACAAATGTTCACAGCAGCATTATTCATAATAGTCAAAAGGCAGACATCATCCACACGTTCATCAACTGATAAAAGACAAACAAAATGTGGATAGCCATACAATGGAATATTATTTGGTCATAAAAAGGAATGAAGTGTTGACTTACGCTATCACATGGATGAAACTGGAAAAAACATTATGCTAAGTGAAAGAAACCAGACACAAGAGATTGCATACTATAAGACTGCATTCATAGGAAACATCCAGAGCAGGGCAGAAAGTAGATTCATGATTGCCTAGGGTGGCACAGGTGAACAGGCACCGGTTGTGGCAGACAGTGGGGGAGTGAGTGCTAAAGGGTATGGAGCTGCTTTTGAAGGTGACAAAATTGTCCTAAGATTGCCTATGGTGATGGTTCCACAACTCTGTGAATATAAAAACTATTGAATTATAATATACTTTACATGGGTGAATTGTATGGTATGTGAATGATATCCCAGTAAAGCTGTTAAAAGAACAGTAATGAAGACAGTAGGGACACAATTCTTCAGCAAACACACAAACTCCTTTTTGATGACTTTTAAAATATCTACCTTACACGCAGAGTCCAGATGCTTCCATAATTTCACTGCTAATTTAACTTCCCTAATTTAACTGCTCATCAGCAGATTACCCCACCCCACTCACTGGCCGTCACCTCTTTTGTTTCCTGTGAAGAAATAATACAAGCTAAGAATGTAGAACAACGTTCTACAGTAAATACCGTTCGGCACACGGTCAAGAGTCTATAAGCATTTGCTATTTATATTGTTATCATCTGGCGACAGGGCCTGGTTTCTTTTTTTTTTTTTTTTTTTTTTGAAGCGGAGTCTCGCTCTGTTGCCCAGGGCCTGGTTTCTGCTGCCTCTTTAGCTACTCCTTCCCTCCCCTTCATGGGCTCCAAATTTTCTCCCCTCCCTCTCTCCCTCCTCCCCTTCCCCTTCCCCTTCCCCTTCCCTTCTTTCCTCTTTTCTTTCTTTCGCTCTGTCGTCCAGGCTGGAGTGCAGTGGCTCGAGCACTGCTCACTGCAAGCTCCGCCTCCCAGGTTCACGTCATTCTCCTGCCTCAGCCTCCCCAGTAGCTGGGACTACAGGCACCTGCCATCACACCTGGCTAATTTCTTTATGTATTTTTAGTAGAGACGGAGTTTCACCATGTTAGCCAGGATGGTCTGGATCTCCTGACCTCGTGATCTGCCCGCCTCGGCCTCCCAAAGTGCTGGGATTACAGGCGTGAGCCACCGCGCCCAGCCTATGGGCTCCAGATTTTCTTCCCTCCACTCCCTGAGCTCTGAGCGCCCCACTGTCTCTGTCTGCACTCTCTCTGAGCGAGGGTTCATCAACCGTGGTTTCTATTCTCACGGATCCCAGGTTGACACCTTCTCCAGCGTTTAAATGCCACCAGCTCAAAACGAAATCTGTCCTCTCTCTGGTGCCATCTGCTCCTCCCACTTCCTCATTCCAGCTGCAGGGCTCAGTGTCCTCGCAGCTACTCACCCCGCTGGGAACCTCGCGGTCCTGAGCGCCCTGCCCCTCCACCCACACCCTGACTCAGCACTCTGTCCCCCGGCTGTGGGAGTGTGCTGGCCGATGGCTCAGTTGAATCCTTCTTTGAGAGTTGCACTGTATGGAAGAGAAACGTGTGGCCCAAGATCATGTCTCCTGGTGGCCACCTGCATCCAATGACGGGTCAATGTGAGGGCATGAGGCTCTGGCCTCCTTGCCCTAACCTGAGCCAACTCCAAAGGACATCTCAGCTCTGCATAGGCTCAGCCGCATGGCAATTTGACTTCCCCCACTGTGCAGTGCTGCTTCTTCACTCCCCCACAGGCGCTGACCTGGGACCACCCCCGAGTGCTCTTCACGCACACAACGCTCCCTCTCACAGTCTGCTTCCCATGGAATCCATCCTGCAACACTGTCAATTGCCCGTGACTTTCCCTCTCTTCTCTGAATCATAGTCCAAAGCCTGCAAACATCTTATGAGTCTGTGACTCCCTTATTTGAAGTCCAGAGCCATGACTGAGTTTGGGTCAATCAAGACAAAAAATCTCATTCCAATTGCCCTGAGCACAAAGGCCTGTTAGAAAGGAAAGTTTAGCAGAAATAGATTTAGCTTTGGGTACAGCTTGACCCAGGGTTCAAATGATGTAATCAGAGTTGACTTCTCCCTTTTCCTTCATTTAATCTGTTTTCTGCTGTATTCGTTCCTTTCTCAGAAAAGGCCTCCACCCTCAATTCCCTTAAGAAGGCTGCAGATTTTTAGATTAAAGACCCATGGAAAAGCACGTTCTATGTTTCAGACAAAGCTTCACAACATGTAACACATTCTGATTGGTCCATGCTCTTATCCTCAAACCAATAACGTTGGCCAAGAGAATGTGATACTATTATTGGACTGTCTGAGTCACATGAACAACCCTGGACCCTGCGATGAAGGTAGCACTGTCTGAACCAAATAGACTGACAGTGGGAAATGGGATGGTTCTTCAAGAAGGAAATTAGGTTATGGGGACCCGAATAGTGAATGGATGTTGGGAAACATGTTTATGAAGACCAATAGGTTGCTTCTTTGTTTCCATTTTGCAACCAATATAAAAAGTTTCTATGATCTTCCCACTTCAACGTTCTCTTTCTGCACTTCTCATCCATCTGGTGGAGCTCTAAATCACAGGTACAATCACGTATCTGTTCAACAGTCTTCGAGAGGGTGTCACTGCTTTGCAAACAGATAACAGCCATTGTCTTCAGTTTAGCATTGAATGTCACCTTCTTCCAGTGCACCTTACATGGGCACTTCATAACTTTCAGAAGATTAAGAATCTCCTGAAAGGCTAATTGAAACCCAGATTTCTGGGCCTCCAACCCAGAAATTCCGACTTAGTGGGGCTGGGACGGGGCCTATGTGTTTGCATGTCTAGCAATTTCTCACTTGGCACTGAAACTGTCAGTCCTAGAACCACACTCAGAACCACAGCTCATGGGTGGCATCTGCTCCTGCAAAATGGGCTGTTTGTTTTTCAGACACACCTCTACTTTATTTTATTTTATTTTATTTTGTTTTATTTTATTTTATTTGAGACAAAGTCTCTCTCTGTCACTCAAGCTGGAGTGCAGTGGTACGATCTCGGCTCACTGCAACCTCCACCTCCGAGGTTCAAGCAATTCTCCTGTCTCAGCCTCCCAAGTAGCAGGGATTACAGTTGCGTGCCACCACACCTGGCTAATTTTTGTATTTTAGTAGAGACAGGGTTTCACCGTGTTGATCAGGCTGGCCTCAAACTCCTGACCTTAGGTGATCCACCTGCCTCGGTCCCAAAGTGCTGGGATTACAGGAGCAAGCCACTGCGCCGTGCCACCTCTACTTTCTTATCCTCTGGGACTCAGCTCAAGCTCTTCCTTCCTTTTGATAATGCCCTTCCCACAATTTCTATCTGCTGAAATCCTAGCTTTTAAGGCCAAATTCAAATGCCATGTCTTCCAGGACATCTTTTCTGATCTATCCATCCCTTTGAGCCTCATTGTACCTAATATACTCCTTCTTAAAAATAATGCATCGTAGGCTGGGCATGGTGGCTCACTCCCGTAATCTCAACAATTTGGGAGGCTGAGGCAGGAGGATCACTTGAGCTCAGGAGTTCGACACTGCAACTTAAAGAAGTTTAAGGTTCTTTTTGTCAGGAACTGTCATATTCATCTTTTTAGCCTGCACAGAACTTAGCATGGTGCCTGGGGCTAGGCAGGATGCTATGCTTAGAGCTAGCTTCAGCATGAGCAAGCAGTGGAAGCAACCAGTAGCTCTGGAAACTGTTCCCATTGAGATCCTTTAGCCTGCAAACTCAGGAGTCCGTGGCTGCCTTTCCCCCTTACTAGCACTGCAATCTCTGGGATGTCATTTAACCTCGTAGAATTTAGCTTTCTCATCTGTGAAACAGGAATAATACTGCAGATGCATTGCAGGGCTCATTTTTAAAAATAACAATACTGTACTAAACTGAGAGTACCATGTTCCAGGCTCTGTTCTAGACTTTGGGAATAAGTAGTGGATACAATAGTAAAAAATCCCTATCTTCCAAGGGCTGACATTATTCTAGCAGCCTAAGAAAGAGAAACAAATACATTGGCAAAATATAAAGGATGTTAGATAATGGTAAATGCTGTGGAGAAAATTTAGTAGTAAAGGAAGAGGGGATGTGTTGAGTGGGGGTGGGGATTGGATTTGCAACTTTTTTTTTTTTGAGACGGAGTCTCGCTCTGTTGCCCAGGCTGGAGTGCAGTGGTGCGATCCTGGCTCACTGCAAGCTCCGCCTCCCAGGTTCACGCCATTCTCCTGCCTCAGCCTCCCAAGTAGCTGGGACTACAGGTGCCCGCCACCACGCCTGGCTAATTTTTTGTATTTTTAGTAGAGATGGGGTTTCACCGTGTTAGCCAGGATGGTCTCGATCTCCTGATCTCGTGATCTGCCTGCCTCAGCCTCCCAAAGTGCTGGGATTGCAGGTGCGCCCTGCCTGGATTTGCAACTTTAAACTGGGTGGTCAGGCAGGGTCCCAATGAAAAGATGATATTTCTACAAAGACCTGAATTTTATAAGGGAATGAACCACGTGTCTGTCTGGGAGACTGATATTACAGGTGCAGGAAAGAATAAGTGCATGCCCTGAGGCCGAACAGCACCTGGTGTGTTTGAGGAATAGCAAGAAATAGCACCGCCTGTCTGTACAGTGGCTAAAAGTGCCTACTTGGTTTGGTGTGGAGATACTACACTCCAGATCAGGGATGGCAAACTCTTGCTTTAAAGGACTTGATAGCAAATGTTTTAGGCTTTATAGGCCATGTGGTTTCTGTTGCAATCACTTAACTCTGCCATTATAGCTCAAAAGCAGGCCCAGACGAGACATAAATAAATAGGCAGAGCCATGTTGCGCAAACTTTATTTACCAAAACAAGTTGGGTCCAGATTTGGCCTGCGGGCTATAGTTTGCGGACCCTACTCTAAACACATCTATCATGCTCTGATTTTGGGCAATGAAAAGGAAATAGTGGAAAACATCAGTACATAAAACAAAGACGCTGCTTTTTAATGATTCATCTTTCTACTTTCACTTTAGAACACCGCGTTTCTCATTAAAATCACTTGGGTGGTGTAGTGAGAAATGCCTGTCCTTGCCTCAACTCTGCTGATTTCTTCCAACTCAAGTGCGGCCCTTTCCTCTGTCCTTCTGAGTTCACCTCCATAATTCCTTATTTCTCATCCTCACCGCCCTGCCCCATGTCTTTCTCATCTTTTGTATTTCCTCCTGCATCTTTGCACTCTTTCCTGCTCATTTCTAGTCTCTGCCAACATCTTATTTATTGGGTTCATCTAGTGAGAGAAGCTATAGCATGGCACATATTGAGCAGGAAATGGTGGCTTTGGTTATTGGTATTACTGCTACCCAAGATGGGGTCCAACCATCAGTGTTTTTATCATGGACAGATTTCTATTGGCATTGCTGCTGAGCGGGGGTGTCTTGGTGGAGTCAGGGAGAGAGGACAAGCCTTCCCAGGGAGAGGGAGTGAGAGTAGAGAGGAGGGAATTCAGAAGGGGTCAAAGGTGACAGGTCAGGACTGCCTATGCATGTGGATGTGTTTGGGCAACCGTGTGCATGCATGAAGTATGTTTTACAGCCCAAAGTGGATACTTTACGGCCCAAAGTGGATTCTCAGCAGCAGAAGAATAATTCATATATTCAGGCTTCCTTCCGTACTTACACTTTGAAAATCCCACCTTAATTGTGTGTGCCTTATGATTACAGGCCATTAGAGACCATTAGTAAATGAACTATGCAATTTCAATTGTGAAATGCACACTCTCTTGTGAAATGCAAACCTGGTTTCACATATTAATTGCTTCTAATTAAGGAGGAACATTTTGGCCAATTAGCTTTTGGAATTTAAGTGGAATCAGAAGGATAATTCAGAAATTTGCTAATTGCTTCCTCCACTGCAGCTGTTTGCCTTTAGAGCAAACATATACCATCTGCATGATGCTGCACACACACATGGATGGCTGAGAGGCTCGGAAACTCTTGCTAGAGTCGTTGTGTAGACAGCAGTCACCATAATATTGGAATTAGTAACATGAAACAAACAGGGAAAAAAACGAGGACACTAAGAGAGAAAAACATAGGACTGGACTCCAGAGATCCAGGTTCTCAAGCTGACCCAACGGCTGAGGCTGATGGCTAACACTGGACATGTCATGTCACTTCTCCAGGTTTCCTGGATATAAGATGGCAAAGGTCTCTTACAGCTTATTCATGACGAGCTTCCATGATTCATGACGAGCTTCCATGATTCATGGTAACCTACCATGCCGCCATGTAAGTGGAAGCTTTGTGGGAAAAGCAAAAGCATCTATTGACAAAAGGGCTGAGTATGCCTGTCGACGCAGCACGGTCACAATACAGGGATTGGGGCTGGCCACTACTCTTGCAGTCCATGGAATTTTTTTGAAGGAGAAGGTCTTTGTCTCTTGGCACCCTTCCATTTTATCATTTTTCATACCTCTTCCCTAATTTCAATGGCCTTTTCCTGGTTTTGGTGGTAGGTTGGTCTTTTCCCCAGTATTGGCCTCACTTTCTGGATGTCTGACCCAGTCCTCACCGACGGATAGTTCTGCTCTCACTCTTAAACCACAGCAGAGAGCCTGCTGGTGGTCTCCATTCCTGCCTTGTCTTGCTTCTCCTCTCCTCTTGCTGCAAAATAGGCTCTCAACACAAGTCCACCGACCACTGCTGCTGACAGAGGTCTGTAATTACCAAGAGGGTTCTTTGGCATCTTGACTTGGGCTTCATGCTGTACTCCTCATTATTACATAATAACTCACCAGTTAGAACTTGCTCATCAATCCCTCTCCCACTACAGGACTTTTTCCTTATAAAAATAAAACAGGTTATTATCTACCATCCCCCTCTCCATAACAATACAAGCTGTTGTCCTTTCTACATCTCGAGGTGGTGTTATTATCACTGGTTCCTGCCTACTCTGTGGGAATTCCCTTTTGCGGGGGCAAAAGGAACAGGGCCCGTCTGGCGAGAGGTTGTAGAGAGAAACAATTTTGTCATGAGAGTGTTTGTCCTAAGAGATGGTGCTGTTGACTTAGGTATTTCGTGTGCTTGCTTTCTTCTTTGACTTTATTATTTGCCTTGTTGGTAGCTTACATCACATTCCTATATCTTCAGCCTCAAGCCCTGTGGATGGGAAGCAAAAAAATTAAGACAACACTCTCCAGGAAAGTGGGATGCACTGTGGACCCTTGAATAACATGGGAATTAGAGGTGCTGACCCCCTAGCAGTTGAATATTCATGTATAACTTCTGACTCAAAGACCGACGCTACTCAAAGACGGTAGCCTACTGCCGACCAGAAACTTTACCCATAACATGGTGACTGACACACACTTTGTGTATTACATGTATTACATACTTATTCTTAAAGTAGAGTAAGCCAGATAGAAGAAAATGTTACAAAGAAACTCATAAGGAAGAGATAAAACATATTTACTATTCATTGGGTGGAAGTGGAGCATCACAAAGGTCTTCATCCTCGTTGTCTCCACATTGAGTAGGTGGAGGAGGGGGATGGGGAGGAGGAAGAAGGGGGAGGAGAGAAGGGGGGAGGAGGGAGAAGGGGGAGGAGGGAGAAGGGGGAGGAGGGAGAAGGGGGAGGAGGGGAGAAGGGAGAAGGGGGAGAAGGGAGAAGGGGGAGAAGGGAGAAGGGGGAGAAGGGAGAAGGGGGAGGAGGGAGAAGTGGGGATGAGGGAGAAGAGGAGGAGGGAGGAAAGTGAGAGAGGGAAGAAAAACAGGGAGGGGGAGGAGCGAAGGCGGAGGAGTTGGTTTTGCTGTCTCAGGGTTGGCAGAGGGGGAAGAAAATGCATGTATAAGTAGACCCATGTACTGCAAACCCATGCTGTTCCAGGGTCACCTGTGAGACGTGCTTGCATGATGGTGCTAGCGCTGTGGATGTGGCTGTGGCTGTCCCTGCAGTGTGGCACTGCTTGCAGGGGGCCTACTTATTCTCAGGGCAAACAGTGTCTTGACAAAATTAGTTCTCTCTACAGCCTCTCACCTGAAGGGCCCTGTTCCTTTTGCCCCCCTGAAAAGGGACCTCCCCGAGAACGGGCAGGAATCCATGATGCACATGCCACCTGACAGTGTAGAAAGTGCACACTTTCTGTATGTGCTTCCCAGGTGCACCAAGTTTGATTTGGGTCATCTCTATGGTTCACCCTTCCTGAGGCCCATGGTGTTCCTAACAGGCCAGAATATCCCTTCCAGATCCTTACAGTGGCAGTCACTGGAATTTCCTGGCAGGGAACCCTTGCAGAAAATGGTACCTGACATGCCCTCCGTCACGACAGTGCAAAGGATGAGACAGATTCATGTTCAAGGCATGTTCTCATTATGCGCAGCCTTCATTAAAAGTAATTAAAACTTGGCAAATACTCTTCTCAGATGATTAACAGACCATATCCACTTCTCCTTTTGGGAGGTCAGTTACCAGTTACCAAAAATGAAACACCTGCCTTTACATCAACGTGCTGCTGCCGAAACGTAGCAGGACGCAGCTTTCACAAACCTGTTAAATACATCTGTTGTTCAAAAAAAAAATGGAGCTCTATGTTGACCTAAGTCCTGAATAAATATGGTGGATTTGGGGACACAAATCTGATTAAAAACTTCTCCCTAGGCCAACATGGTTAAAAACTAAGTTAGCTAGTTAGCTATGTGTCATTTATAAGGAATATAAAATTGGATGGTAGCAAATGGTCATTTTGGTGGTATTAAACATGTCTTGGGGAAAGCATGTCCCAATTTGAATTCCAATTAGTGCAATTACTATTTCCCATACTCAGATTCAGGGAGAACATATTCTCTGTGGCTTAAATGAGCCAAATTAGCTGTTATGTGTAGTATTAAGGAGGACTCTGTATTACCTGAACATCTTATTCCTTGGTCAGAATTTACTGTGCTACCTCAAATGCCTCCCAAGCGGGGCTCAGTAAACATGAACTATTCCTATAGCAGCGCCCATCGTTTCTGTGGGGAGCCCTTGCCAGCTTCAAGATGGGAACCCTGAGGCAGAGTTGGTGATTGAACTGGGGTTTGGAGTGGGGTCCTCAGGACGGGGCTGTCCAATTCTCAATCAGATGACTCCGGCCAGCCCCTGAGGTCCAGACCTTGTCGCCAGCATCACTGCTGCCACCTTTCAGAAGTTTTCAAGGGATATTTATGTCTTTAATTTACAGATGAGGACACACAGGCTCTGGGGTTTTAAGAGACTTGCCCAAGTCAGTCAAGTGGGTGACAGGGTGCCCTCTCCGTGGAAGAGCCCGGCATGGCTCCCCCTCCCCTCTAGGAAAGGGGCCCACACTCTCCTTCCAGGTCCTCCCTCACTGTGGAGCGAGAACTAAGAAGTGAATTCCTCACTCTGGACTCCCAGACATAAGAGTCAAGCTCCTGGCCTGGGCTCACCCACAGAGGAGCATGTGTTTTGTGAAAGGACCACGCAGAGGAGTCGGTATCTCTGTGCTGTTTCCAGATCTGGCCCGCACTGGCCCAGGAGCCGAAGCCAAATGATAGAACCTGGCCACACTCGGCTGGAATTTCGGGATCGCCTCCGCTGGTGCATCACAAACACCAGGACAGATCGTTAAAGCACAGATTCCTGGACCTCACTCCAAGATTCTGATTTAGGTGGTGTTGGATTCAGTTTTTCTAGCAAGCTTCCAAGGCAGGCTGATTCATGGACCACACTTGACTAGCACTAGCCTATGTTACCTTGTCTAGAGACGGACTGGCAGGTGTCTTACGGCCAGATAGTAAGTATCATAGCCTCTGCAGACCATAGTCTGTGTTGCAGCTACCGAACTCTGCTGTTGCAGCAGAAAAGCAGCCATCAACAATATGTGCGGCAACAGGCACGACTGTCTCCTCACGAACCTGTGCAACAGGACACGGCCAGCCAGCTGTGGCTCACTGACCCCTCTGCAACTTGCCCATGTGCACGGCAGTGTGGGCCTTGAGTTCAGCCCCACCACTCCTTGCTTACACAGCTGTAACATGGACATGATATTCCTGGCCATATTTTTCTCCATGCCTATGATGAAATCATTGCTTACCAGGAAAACACTCAAAAACTGTTCTGTATCAGGTCCAATCAATTCCATATTATCTTTGACACTGTTTAGAACTATGACACCTTCACTGATGATAATCATCTTTGAATTTGGCTTTATGTTCCCTCATTATTATGCATCACATACGGGAAATAAGTATGCTAAGAGAGATGACAGAAGGACTAATTTTGATGGTTAACTTAGGAAGTTTCTTGGTATGAGAAAACAAAAATAGGGTCGGGTGATAAGAAATTAATTAATGGGTATAATGTACACTATTTTGGGTGATGATCACACTAAAAGCTCAGCCCCCACTTTGTAATACATCCATGTAACAGAGCTATGCTTGTACCCACTATTTATACAAAACAAAAAGGAGAAAAACCTAAAACTGTCTCCATCAGATAGAGCAAAAAAGAAGAGTATCACAAGGTCAGCAAGATGAAACAACAGTTTCTGATGGCTCCAACACTAACCGCCTCTCCCAAATATTTTAAACAAAAAAAGCATTCTACAAACAAAGATATAACCAACAAGTTATATTATTTTTTATTCATGTTAGAATTTCTATCAGTGTTTGAACATTAATATTTAGAGAGTTTGTACATTTTCACCTTCCAAGGTTTGAAATGAGAAGCATGCTAGGTCATCAATGGTAACTAATAAACACTTCGTAATCGCATGAATATCCACTCTGCTCTGACTCTCTTAACACTGTTAAACATTTTCTTTCCTTGCTGTAATTTACAATGAAAACTGTGCCCCACTCATGTCTCAGCAAAGTTCCAGACATTATGGATTCATCACATATAAATTCTTTAAAAATATACTTCTGTCAAAAGACTTGATGACTACTATGTACACTACAAAAATAAATCTTCATATAAATAAATTATATGGCATACTTTTATCTTTGTAATTGAAATGACACAAACTCATTTCCACCAAAATTGGCAATGAGACCCAGTTTGAATATTTATTTCCTTTAAACTCCTTACCCTAAAACCTACCATGAGTCCTTAATGTAAATGTTATATCTCTGAACTATTTAACATTAGTAAGCACTCTATACAAATAAAAATTCTGTCCAAAAGTAAAACATAGCTGTAATGTTTCCAATAGAAATAAAATCCCTGCATTTTTTTTTGTTATAAACTGGCATGACAAATACTGTAGAGGAAAACATTCTTATGATACAAAATTATAAATATCAGCAAAGTTCTTTTTTTTTTTTAAAAATTAAAACATCCAAATGAACAAACAGGACAGACAAAATAAAACTATTAAAAGAGAGAGAGAAATTCTAATTCCCTGCCAGCCCCCCCGCCAGTTCTCCCTTTGCCAGTGTGACTATTGGAGAAAGTTCTACACCATGCAGAAATCAGGGGCCGCACAGCCTCCGGCGCACCAGGAGCTGGGCTCAGGAAGGGAGCGAGGGCAGGCTAGGAGCCAGAGGGAAGTCGACTTCAGAATTTTGCATCATCCCTCCTCCACGCAGGACGTTTTCTGAGCAGAGCTGGGTGTTAGGATGGCAGACCGTGTGGGTGACAGGCACCAAGACAGCAGCAGGGGGTGGCCAGGGTCCCCAGCAGAGTCACACACACACACACACACACACACACACACACACACACACACACCCAGCAGCCACAAGCGGCTCCCAATCAGCATCTTAAAAGTTTTGTGGTATCAGGGTCTGAGGTCACTATGCTGCGGGTAATTCTGGGGGCCCATTACCTTTCTGTTAAGATTTCCCACGTAATTTAAAAGGGAGTAACAAGAGCTGCCGCTCATGAGCGCCTCACAGTAGCTTAGGCTTCGGCCCTGCAGGGACCCCGCCCTTTCCTCTGACTTCTTGTCTGTAACAAGGCGCTGGTATGGATTTGGACGGGGAGCCGACACTGGGTGCTTCCCTGACATGTGCTGGTCTCTGGTTAAGAGGTGAGGGAGCCCACACCTCAGAGCAAAATAAGAGAACCAGTACAGAAGCAACTTTTAAAAATATGCCTGGTTGAGAGAACTGCCCCTGCCTACATCCTTCAGTGGGGTGTGTCCATCCTCCTGCTTTCCCACATCACATTGAAAGAGCACTAATGACGGGGAGGATGGAGACAATGTTTGGATTTACTTAGGAAGCGCGTACCCTAAACACTGGTGCATGAAGAATCCCTCCGGAGCTCTTATTCTACATAATGCCTGCCTCTACACCACCACAAAGCATGCTCACCACTTAGTTTTAAAGAAGATGCAAACAGATCCAGAAAGCCTCAACCAGCTGCTCCATTTAAGAGAGGGAGTTTAAACTATAGGGACTCAAAATATCATTTCTCGGAGATTGTGGGCCAAAAATTAACCAAATAGGTTTTTCTACCTGTGACAAGGCCACATCCACCCTTGAATTTGGGGGTGTTGGGGGAGGGGTCGTGTGTGTGTTGGTCACAAGAGGGACACCATGCTGCATGCTTTTTAGAGTATACAGACTCTCATGGCCCAGCCAAGGCTCAGCACTAGGCATGTCACCCAATTCTCTAACACCCACGATGATGAACTGATGTGAGCTCCATACCCTGAGGTTCCAGCATCCATCACAATGATCCGGGAGAAGGAGATTATTCCCCTGAAGCACAAATTGGGGTCCTGGATGGCAGCCAATGATCATAAGAGATGCCGTGGACACGAGGAGAGTCTAGCTTTTGCCGGGCTGATTTGAAGGGATTAGGTGGATGTTTAGGGCCAGCCCTCACCAGCACAAAGTAAGAAAAGATATCCTGACGCTTCCAGCCTGACTAGCTCAGAGCCTACTAAAGGTTACAGACAGTGCAGAGAAACAAAACAAGACAAAACAAAATCACAGTACAGTACATGGTGAACTCACACACGTGTTCACACGCACAGCCAAACAAGAGGACCGCACACAACGACACCTAGAGAAGCCACCAGGATTAACGTGCTTTCTTCATATCTGCTCATTAAACAAACAAATTATCACGCATAGCGTGTTTGAAAGTTAACAGTAACATTTCATACTACCACAGGGTTGTGATATGCAAATTTAAAATATTTTAAACAGAAACCTTTACAAAATAATCCTATTACATAAGCAATATTTGCATAGAATTATACAAGTAAATTATACAATATTTAAGCAGCAGCAACATATGCTGAAATTTAAGACTAATGAAGCTTGGTTGTGGCACGGAGCCCAATGCACGAATACGGAGAGGCCCCACTGTGCCCTCCACACTCTGGGGCAGGAGTGGAGAGGCCCCAGATCATACTACTTTACATCCTTCCTTCCTATATTACACATGTGTACACCTCTTAAATATTTATAGAAATATTTAACAAAATAATACAATCGGTTACAGTAACAATGAACTGCTGTCCTGGCGCCGGGCATCTTTTCCGTAACTCCAAGCAGTTCTCTTCAAGCAGTTCTGGAAAGAGGTGGGGGTGGGGGGTTTCCAATCTTTGGCCTCTTTGCTTCAGATTTTAATCACCCTTTAAAAGGAAACAAAAAAGGAAGTTGAACAGAGTAAGAGGTGTGCAAGTCCATATTTATAAAGTACAAAAGCAGGCAGCAGTGACCTTGGTATTAGAAATCACGAGAGTGGGGTGTGGGCCTGAGGGGTCCCTGGGGGCTGCTTGTGACCTCTCCCTTCATCTGGGGGCTGGTTACACGGATGCGCTCCCATGTAACCAATTTGCTGTGGCATGCACCTCCATAAAGATTGGCAAATATTGGTAAAAGGTGGTGGTGTTCGTGTCCTTGTGGCGCTGCACCGACCCTCCCCAGGTTAGCAGTGGGGGAAGACAGCAGTGCGGAGCTGGACTGGTTCCCCAAGGATGATAAAGCTTGGACACGTCAGCCTTGCTCTGGGGATAAAAGGTCACTGGGGTCCAGCGTGGGATGTGCCCGAGCGCCACAGCCCCTCGGGGATGCCGAGAACCCCAGGAGAACCTTGTCCTTCTCTCCGCCTGGCTCTAGGTCCCTCGGCTGCCCTTGTCAGTGGCACACACCTCAGTTGGAGCTGCTTCCCCGGGGCCTCTCCTCGCACTCCATGTCCTGCAGCTCAATGACTTCCACCTTCGAATCCCTCCTCTCACACCGGACGTGGAAAGGCACGTGGGGGTCCTCGAACAGGCCGTGGTCAGTCTCAGGGTAGCCCGGGCAGAGCCCCCCTCGGGGGTTCCGCCCAGGCCCAGGGACAGGCGGCGGGTGCACGGCGACAGTCACGGAGGCAGAAGCTGTCACAGTGGTGATAGGCTGGCAGTAGCCGGGCACGGAGCTGCCCATGGCAGTGGACGCTGGGTTCCGAGGGTTGTGAGAACGGGCCCCGCGGGGGCCCCAGCGGTCCCTATTGCTAGGGCCAGAATGCCCTTCAGTAGAAATTTCAAAAGCGTCTCTGCGCAGTCTGTAGGGGGGTGGCCACAAGCCTTCTCTGGGGGGGTCCCTGCGGGGCTGCTGGCCTTGCCGTCCGGGAGGCAGGGACGAGTCCGGGTGGGGCTGCTGTCGTGGGTTCGAGGGTGGGTGATGCCTGGATTCGGGATGGACCACCTGCAGAGGGCGAGGGTAGGTTAGAAGGGCAGGAAGTGTGCTACCCCAGACTGGGCATGGTCCCCGCAGCTCCCACACCTCCCTCCTTGGGTTTCACCAAAGACTCCGTCAACCCTGGGGGGCCAATGGGGGCCTTCCACCCACAAAACAAAAGCCCGTCCTTCTAATAACCTCCAGGACCTGGCGGAGGAGCGTGTTGTTTGAAAATCCTGTTTCCAGGCTTTCTCTGACACAGCTGGCTGGACACGTACTGCTGCTGCCCATAAATGTGGGCTGTGGTCAGAGCATCCAAGCTGCTGCCCCCCACAACCTGCCCCCCACCCTGTTAGGTTCTGCAGGCTCTGAGCTGCTCTTCTCCCAAAGTTGCTAAGTGTGCGGCCCTGGCTGGCCTGAGTGCAGGACGCTGGCAGGACTGTCTCTGCCTACTCTGTCAAACACAGTAGCCGCTCCAGACATGTGGCTGCTTAAGTTTTCATGAACTAAAATCCAAAATCCAGTTCCTCGGTAGCCCCGGCCACATTTCAAGTGTTCGACAGCCACGTGTGGCCGGTGGCTCCCATCCTGGAAAGCAGAGAGGGCATTTTCGTCACCGCGGAGGGCTGCAGCAGGCAGCCTGCTGCAACTGATTGTTAAGAATCTGGTCTCTGCGTCTCTATACAAAGCACAGAGCAACACAGTGGCCACATCAATCAAAAGGACCGTGACCAACTTCAAAGTCGTTCAGCTTGTACCTATTTTTAGGCTCCCGCTGAACAAAACCAGATTCACACTGCAGCTCAGCGGGCGTCGTCGCGGGGGGTAGGAGGAGGACAATTCAGGTTATTTGGTTGGCCTTTCTCTCTTTCACGGAAGGGCTGCTCTGGCCTGGGACTGGAATACCCATTTCCTGGAGGGACAGCAGGGGGCCCTCAGTGGAGCAACATCAGCCTCAGAACCTTCCTTGAGTTTTCAGGGCTGAGCCCATCCCAGGGAGCACAGCGTGGAGCAAAGGACCCAGGTCCTTGGAGCCTCCGAGGAGGGGCTCCCAGGCTCCTGGTGACCTCCTGAATCACTGAAGGCTAAGAACTCAGGGGTGGTTCTTGGCCTGTCTGCTCTTTCCTGCCACCTGGAACATGAGCTTGGAGCCACAAAAGCTATAGTAAAGTATTTAGACAATAATAATGAATGTTGTATCAAGGGCAATGAAACCTAACAGAAATGAGAGAAGGAAAAAACCTTACCTCTGTTGGCAATAAAAATACTACTAGTTTTAGAAAATATCACTCTCAAATGACATGCACCTTAAGAGGGAAAAAAAAAAAAAAAAAAAGGCAGGAATGCTTTATCTCTGGCCTTTGAAGCCCAAACTGTCCTCACCCTGAACAAGATAGATGCTACTGCTTTGTGCAGTGACATTACTGGCCCCTGCCCCTTTTTTTATCCTTTATGAGATCAAACCACAGGAAGATGGCATTTTTATAGTAGAGAAAGAGTTAAATATTGGTCATTTCCTGTGATTTGACCTAGTCTGAACTTTATCTCTGCATCCCATCTGCCTGTGTGATGTGCTGCTCAGAGCAGACAGGAGCCCTGCTGGACCACCGGGCCCATTACTATGGTGGGAAGCCCCCTCCCCCTGTCCCACAGGGTCACTTACAGTGGAGTGGGCGAAGACGGGGTTTTCTGTGGCTTCCACAATCACTTGGTGGGCAGGGCCTCCCGCGCCCTGCTGGGCCTCGTAGTGCCGAAGCTCCTCGCTGAGGCCTGACACTGTCGTCTGGGAACTATACTCCGAGTCGGAGGAATCAGACCCGCTGTGCATGTGGCCAGGGGGCATGGCGAACCGGACCACGCTGGGGGGTGGCTCAGGGGAGGGTGTGGGCAGGCGGTTCAAGCCATTGGCTGGAGACACCTATTTAAGGGGATTCCATGTTAAAAGTGTTCTTGTCCATTTACCTGCTGGCCACACTCAAAGCTCAAAGCACGATATTTTTCAGGGGCCTCTGTCCCCTGCCCTGGGGCCCTGTGCACTGTGCCATATTAACCTCCCCTTCTCTACCACCTGGAGGCCCTTCAGGTCCCGCAGCTGGAGCAGAAGAACTGTCCTCTGCTCCACACTGGAAAGGCAGGATGTGTACTTTTTACTCTTGTGAAGTCCAATTATGCATCTCAAGGGGAAAGTCTTCATTTACTGTACAAAGATCTGTAAGACCCAGGCTGCCAATCAGTTGATTTAAAGGAACCAAACCAAACCCGCCCTCTAGCCCTCAAGGCCAGTACACCGAAGAGGAAAACAGACATGACTCTGAGATGTTTACTGAAGAACCACCAGCAAGTGGGGAGGCACCTAAGTATCGAAATGAAGAGCGGCAAGGGAAACACAGCATTCAGCTGGCCTACACACGGGACATCCCCGTGTCACTACTGACCTCAGGATATGGTCCAAAGAAAGACAAAAGCACGGGAAGCAAAACCAGCCCATTGAGAACGCCGAGGATGGTGAGGATCGCCAGCACAGCAAAGAAATACCTGGGAGATCAAGAGGAAACGGGAACACGTGCTGTGACAGGTTGGATCACGCCACCCTCCGTGTGCCCGACATAGCAGCACGGCAACGCCAGAAATGAACAAAACCCACCCCACTGAAAAGGCTGTTATCCAACCACAGTTCACATTCAACACAAGGTGAGTTTTTGTTTTTGTTTCTTTACCTTATGACTTTGAGGACTACATTCCACAACCCTAAGTGTTAGTTCATGAAGGGAAGAAAAAAAAATTAGTTTGTTAATTTGCTGAACTCTGATGGCATGTAATGTTATTTATGAATGTGTTACACAAACACAAAAATATGGAATGCGACCTGAATGGCTGGGCAGACTGAAAGCACAAACACAATGCCGAGGGGCCCCGCTCGTGAAAACCCAGCAGAAGCAAACAAATGAAGTGAAGGGTGTAGAATTTAAACAATTTAGCCCAGGAGGAAAAGCAGCCCACTTCTGCAGGCTGCTAATCCACTGTGAAATGCTTCTGCATCTTACGGCAGAATCTCTAATTAAGTCTCTAGCATATCAGGTAAGGCTTTCCCTGGCCTTTCATTAATCACAACTTTCTGCCTAGAATTCTGTGAGTTCCAGTTTTACCAAATAGCTCCAATTGCAACCTTTTTAGAACACAGGAACCAGCTTTCTGCAAAGAAAATGCTGCCCATTCTGTGGGAGCTGGGGCATTGTGCTGGGTGAGGGCACTCCACAATGGCGGGGCTGCTCTGCAGGCCAATCTTTTGTTGAACAATTTAGCATCTCTGAATACTCTTGTTTTGCGTCAGCCAATTCAAACATAAAGGCCGCAGCACCATGGCAGAGGAGGAGAGTGCAGAAGTAGTTCTGCTTTCCCACCATTGAGGGCTAAGGTCTGGAATCCTTCATGAATACCAAGGTAAACCTGTCACCCTAGGGACAGCCTCTGGCGGACACTCTGCATGGCTGGAGGGCACGGACTCCACGCAGGGATGTGTTTCTGGAACTAATGATTTCTAGGGCAACTCTGATGGAAGTGGGCTGGGGTAGGGGAGAGGCTCAGGATGTTCTGGGAAGAAGGAGGGCAAGATATCTATCTGTTAATGGTCCCTCTGGTTCATAAAATGGAACAGGCAACCAGTGCTGCCATGTCTACATATGTTTTGACATCAGATGAAAGGAGAGAGAATCCCTATAAAGATACAAATACCTCACAGCTATTGTAAACACTAGAAACTTCTGAACCGCATTAGTAAAAACCAAGCAGCCAATGTCTTGCTCTAATGTAAACTGCTGAAACTTTCGGCTGGGGCATGTATCAGCAGCCACATTAAGACATTTGCATCCCATCCATCTAGCTGAAGCATAAACGGGCCAATTAGATTTCTGACGGCTTAGCAGATACAGTGTCTGCTCATTTATTTGACCTTGGTGAGGCCTTTATCAGGTTAATCCATCCCGTTCTAGAAAATGGGAAGCCCTTTTAAGTGCTTGAAAGAGGAACCCTGATATTTCTGGGCGGGAACAACCCCGGGTGAGAGGAGAGCGCTGGGATTCCAGCTGCCAGGTTTCCAGCTGGGGGCTCTAATTCAGGCTAAGTTTCCTCATTCAGCATCCCCCACAAGGCTGAGTGAGACCCTCCTGTAACTCATGAGACCCCAGCACACCTTGCATTTCCCCTGGTTTTGCCTGTGAACTTGTCTCTCCCCCAAAAGACCTTAGGCTACACAGAGGGATATGGGGGTCTCCATTATTTGCTGTTGTGCAAATGGCACTTACGGGGTGCTTGTTATATTTGTGTTAAACGAGAAAGTAAACATGCAAAAGAAACTCTACTTGACACTGAGCTTTTATATCATAGCGATAACATGTTAGTGCCTGAAAAAGTGTATACTAAGAACAACGGAAAAGCTAAAATCAAACTAAGAACTAAAATAAAACACAGACCCAAACATTTAACTCAGCTGGGCAACTCTCTATTTGGTATTGGCAAACAGGAATTTAGGAACTGGCTTGCTGGCTTAGCAGTAGTTTGTGCTGAGAAGTCTAGCTCCATGGACACTGCAGGGAGGTAGCTGGAGATGCAGACCCAGCCCTCATCCCACCTCCCGCTCTCTGCCCCCCGAAATCGGCCCTGCACTTAGAGCCTCAGATGATTCCTCAGCACATCGGTGTGAGAAGCGCTGGTCTACAGCGATTCCACTTCACCATTCACTCTATGCAAAAACTACAACAAGCAAGCTTGGCACTCATTCTAAGAAGGCGGCCTCCACGATGCCAAATTGCCCAGTGGCTATGCCGCAGGCCAACCAATGGAGTCATCTCTTTCCCGTAATAAAACTTTGGCTAAAACTTCTAGTTGAAACCCTCTTCTTTTACTTGAAGATGAGAAGCCTATCTCTCTCTCTGACACACACACACACACACACACACACACACCACCTCTCAGTACTGAAGTGTGCCAAACAAACCAATCATTTCTCACATCTGGTTCTGCCCTGTCATGGCTCTAATCCTGGACTTTTATTTATTGGTGACTCTGGCCTTAGCGTTCCATAAAGTAGCAGAGTTCCATCCAAGAGCTGGTCCCTCACAAAGCCATGGAGGCTGCTCAAAGAAGCAAGTGGTTTCCTCCTCTGCAGTTCTCAAATTCTTTTCAAAAGGAAAACTCGCTGTTCTTTTATATTTCACAAAGTCATATTCTTAATTAAATCAACTGGAAACGACTTGCCTTGAGATCCAAACTAGGCTTAGATTCCCAAGAGTTGACACCAAAGTCCAATGCTAAATGCTTCCTAATTGTGGGGACTCGAATATGAAATCTGAGCATGTCATTTTCACTTCTTAAAAGAATAAAGTCAGATGACAATTTTAGGTATTTTTAAGTTTTCCTTTCTACAGTTTGAAGGAGAGGGAGCATAGGTCAAATCTGGCATCTCTTTCTGCCGTGTTTCTAACCCGAGACAACAGTAACGGGCCACCTATTGGGTGATCCTTTGGCTTCAAGCTGCAGAGTTGTCTTTGCTGCCAGCCCCAAATCCTTTATCTTCTGTTTTCAAGATATTCCCCAAGACAGCTCTAGAAGAGAGCTTGTCTTTATACCTCCGAGTATCTCTACGTTAACAAGTTCAAAAGAAAGCAGAGTCACAATGATGAGGTGCTGCAATCTACCAGATACAGAAGGAAATAAGCAACGAAGATCACCTGAGCTAATAACAATGGTTTTTTTTTTTTTTTTTTTTTTTTTGAGACAGAGTCTTGCTCTGTCACCCAGGCTGGAGTGTAGTGGCGCAATCTCAGCTCACTGCAACCTCCGCCTCCCGAGTTCGAGCAATTCTCTGCCTCAGCCTCCCAAGTAGCTGGGATTACAGGCACCCACCACCACGCCTGGCTGATTTTTGTATTTTGAGTAGAGATGGGGTTTCACCATCTTGGCCAGGCTGGTCTTGAACTCCTTGACCTTGTGATCCACCCGCCTCGGCCTCCCAAAGTGCTGGGATTACAGGCGTGAGCCACTGCACCCAGTCCAATCACAATGATTTCTAAAACATGTCTCCTCGCACATGCCTGCTTACCTGACAATGAAGTCGAACTCAGATCCCGCAAGCATCAGCACTCCCAGCAGAGTGGACACGGCGCCATCCAGGACGGGTGCAAACATGTGCTCCAGGGCAAGCACAGCCCTGCGGTTCTTGTCGCCGATGGCCGTCAGAAAGGCCTGTGCAATGAGGATGTTCACAAGATCAGGTTGCTGGACTTCACCTGGTAAATGCTCAGCTCTGTCCTAAATGTTACAAGCTCTCAGAACTGCTCACATCTTACTGTTTTAGTTGCTAGAACGTGTAATCGGAGTAGCTCAACTAGCTGCACCTACTTAAACTAAGATGACCTCATGACACTGGGTCATATTTGGTGTTGACATAAATCTTGAACACAGTAAAACCAAAACTATATAAAAATGGACAGAAATGTCCCCTTCTTTTCACTGCTACTCACCCCGAAGTCTTCCCCCGTTTAAATGATCTCACACCGCTCACACATGAGACCTCCAGTTCCCACAGCAACAGGATTCTAGCTAATGCATTGAATGGCCAAGAGCTTAGCTCACTGTCCCAAGCAATTGGGTGCTACACACACTTCCTCACGATTATGCAGAGGTGAGACCTTCTGTCACTGTTTCAGGCTATGTTTGTAGTACATCTAAGCACTATGAGTGTATTGCAAGAAATACACAGGATCATACATTTGAATCAAGCCCTTTTGAACCCTGTGTGGACACATCCCTGTCTCTTCCTGCAATCCTAAAGCTCTCCTAGGCCAGAAATGCTGTTGATACTAAATGAGAACTTTGCAGAGTAAATTCTGGAAGATCAGACTGTTGGCCTGAACGTGTGACCCCTGCAGGGAGTGTTGAGCCTGGCACAAGTTCTCTCTGAAGTTCAGGCTGCTCTGGGTTATGCCGAGGGGAGAGGGCTGGGTGTCTTTGGCAGGATGTGTTTCTATCCCTTACCTCCCTGCGGAAGGACTGAGACGGTCGTTCTCCTTAACAGATGAAAAAAACAAATATACAAAGGTGTGCTAAGAGTTTTCATACTTTTCTCTCAAACAGGTTCTACTCTTTCAGAGTTGGTAAAGACATTAGGGTCAATATGGCTGCCTTCTGCTCTTGGGGCAAGGCACCAAGGAAGTTTTCAGCCATGCTGGCTTGCGTCATATTTGGGCCATGAGGCCATAAGGGCCAAGTTGTGACTACCCTGTCATACGCTGTTTCTATGTTACTGAGACAGCAAATGAACGGGAACCCACTGATTTCCTAAAGACATTCATGAAAGAAGAGTCTTCTTCACAGCCTTATTCTACCATTTTACAAACCTTGAAAGAGCAGTAACTGCCAACTCTAAATGCAATTTCACATAGAGGATCAGAATACTGAAAATGACTTGGACTAGAAGTCCTAGAGTTTAAAGACTGTAGTTAGTATTTCCATGGTAAAAATCTGCTCTGGGATACCCATTTGCCATGCTAGCTTCCAAAAAAGGTGGTTTCCATTTGCATCAGAATAAAGTAACTTGTGGATTCTTAACTCACATGCAAATTTATCTCCCTTTTGAAGAACTGTATTGGAATTATGGGTTTTCTAAACTCTAGGCTGGCACTCTTTTAAAAAATAGTCCCTCCTCCTAGCTCAAAGGAAGAAAATAATTTGAGCAGGCTCAAAATTTAGAGAATACTATTTCTATATTATTGGCTTTTTATGATACACTGTAAAAAAATGGGATAACTTCAACACAGCATTCCTTCCAAAACACAAAAGTTTACAATCTCTCAATTGTATCACAGTAGCCCTGGAAAGACTGCAGAAGGCACAAGGCTGCAGCCTACGTGGAGACATGCATGTGCCATGTGCTGAGCCCAAAGGAAACCTGTGCTGGAGATTGCAAAAGCACGGCGGAAGTGATTTGGTCCAAGCCCAGTGCTGGCTTCCTAGCTAGGGCATTTCGCACGTCGGTATTTAATAGGTGAACGCATTTACTTACTGAATGCCTACTGATAACCCCAAGTTCTTAGGCTCTAATCTGCAGATGGAACATAATTTACACAGTTGTGAGGTTTTGGATAATTCTTTGATAAATGTATATAACAGATTTATCTCTTGGACTAAAGATTCCTTCTGAAGTTTAATTACCTCCAACAAAGCATTCACAGGGCAAGGTAGAGAAAAAGAGAGGGGAAAAAATGTCTGTTGAAAGCAACACTGGTTCTCTTACTTTCTGCTATCATGAATGTAGAGGCTGGGAGGTCTGAGGAGCTGGGTGGGCTTAGGTAGAAGAGCCAGTTCCCCGGGGCTGAACAATGGAGCCTTCACTCCTAAGCCTGAGGGTACTTCCTTGGCTGCCAGCTCACCTCACCCTCAGTGATGCCATCCCCAAGCCTGTGAGTGTGGTTTCATTTTATCCCCACTGTTCCTGTTGTTTTTAAAACTCTGTGTATGCCCACCCACACACCACATAATCCACCTTATGAACAAACGTCATAGCGTCAGGAATCGTGGGGGTATAATGACAGTCAACGTCAGGTGAGCATGGCCCTTCCAGGCCCACTCCAACACACCAACCCTGCACTGCCTACGGCTGACAGGGCCCACTGCCATGTACCTTCCACACCCATCTCCTTAGCCTCCCTCGAGAGAAAGGAATCCAGAAATCTTGCAGGCTCTCCTAGGGGGCCCCTGTGCCCTGAGGCCTTTTCACTGCCACGCACAGGGAGAATGCCAAGGTTCCCACTTGGAGACAAACAGAGCCAGAGGAAATGGGTTGTTTTTTCACAAAGGTTTTGCTTCAGATGTCTCCCATACCAAAGCAACGTGAACGGTGAACTCCACTCCTATGCCAACAGAAGCGATCAGGATGACCACGGGCACGGCGCTGAGCTTAATTCCGATGAGGCCCATCATGCCGAAGAGCTCGACCGTCATCAGCGCCAGGACCATCACCTAGAGCAGGGCACACAGTGGTCAGTGGGTGGGCAGGTCACCCTCCGAGGCTGCCCACAAGGGAGGTCGCCAGAGGGCTAAGGTGTCCTCAGTTCAGATCAAAACAATGAATGGACTGACTTGCTTTAACTCTGGACACCACCTTTACTGCCTAATTCATCTTCCCGCTGGGAAGGGAGACTGTGGGACAGCTGATGTGTAAAGCTGTAGAAGGCAAAGTAGAGTGTTCTAATGCAAATTATTTTCCAATATACCTTCTCCAGAAAGCAAAAAACATACAGAACAACTCCACCAGAGCAATCCACGAGGAATTGCACAAGGATGGCCGCATCACTTAGCTGCGAATTTCACACAGTTTACAACAAGATCCATCTCTCCTCCTGCTTGGGTCTCAGCCGCCAGAGACCATCCGTGAACCCATCATTAAGTTTTTGGTTGCCTAACTCTCCATTCTAAAGAAAGCTGATAGGACGGGGTGAATAGAAGTTCTTGCAGGTGAAAGTAGTTTTGCTTTTGTGGGGTGAACCTGTAGGCTAAGCGAAGATGATGTGGGGGCCAGGTAAGCAGGGAGGTTGTCATCAGCTGACACTGTCAGGTTACAGGACCCCTGCACTTTGAAGAGCTGGGGACAGCTGGGGTGGACTGAGCCAACTGTTAAAATCCAAGGAAAAGCTTCTTGCCTTTCATCTTCCTCGTAAAAATTTGTGGGGAAATGGAAATAAAATCTGTGAGTTAGATTTGGAGTTTCTTGGTCCAAAGGGGAGAAGATACAAATAAACAACAAGTTACCCAGATGGAAGAGAAGGAGAAAAATGATCTTTCTTCTCTGGGGGTGGGTGGTGGGCAGAGGTGGAGGGAGGGGAAGGAATGATGAAAGATGGACAACATCAATTGCTAAGTGCCATGAAAACTCTCACAGACTAAACATTTACCTTTTAACGTACCTGCTGCACAGACTCATGGTGCAGACACAAAATCTAGCCTCTGTTTTTATAATTTTGGCATTTTAAAGGCTATACCATAGTTCACAGAATTTAAACACTGCCAGGGTTTATTAGACTCTACATGAAACTTATGTCAAATCTGAGAGTATTTTGGAGAAGGGATGCCAAAAAACAGGTTCGTAATATTAGTTTATCATTTCCCCCCAGGACTTAAAACACACAAAATCATTTTCTCCATATATCACTAACTTCTCTGACTGTCCTTTCATGTTAAATGTAGAAGAACCTGCTATGTTATTATTAGGCCTGGATGAGGTCACAAAATGACACTTTTCAATTAAAGAAAAAATGAGCTAGGCTTTGAGTGTTTTGATTTAATAAATGCTCAGAGCTGTGATGGAAAGTGCGCTTTAAAAAGTCCCCTATCTTTCCACAAAAATCTTCAAGCTACGGGAGAGAGGACCTAAGAATAAGGCCATTAGAGGTTCTACCTTAACCATGGACCTCACCACCTCGAGTAGAATAAATATATTACGGATGATGCAAGCTATACCCTCCTCCAGAGGCCCAGACATAAACAAAACTTCCCGGCTGCAGAAAGAGCTATGCTGAAAGGAATTTGACTTCCACAAAGCCCCTTATAATACACTCACAATGATCCCAGCCGTCCAGGGGTTCAGAAGGAAGACGGCGCACACGAGGAATGTGCAGGCCAACACCACGCTGATGAACAGCAGCAGCCAGTGGCGGAGGCCGATGTACTGCTCCCAGAAGAGGAAGGGGTAGCCGTTGGGGTAACTGGACAGCCCCAGGCTCGTATAGTTGCTGCAGATGGTCCTTACTTTTTCAATTGCCTCCACAAAGTCTGAGGTGTCCCGCAAGCCGTTGAGGTAGAAAGGGAACTGGGCATACTCGATGGGCTCTGCTGCCGGGACTGGACAGAGAAGGGCACAGGTTAGGAGCGGCCCAGGGGAGAGCAGCGTCACAGTTTCAATGGAAAGAGAGAAGAACTTTGCATGAAAGCTTACTGACTGCTCTTCTACATGATACAAAGGACAAACAATGCTGATCATAGCCTCCAGGCCTTTACGATCTTCCCATTTGGTTTAAAAATGCTTAACTCTGTGATGTGTATATTTTTTAACATTTGATTTTAATCTTCCAGCAGTCATTCTTTGCGAGGGGTCTAAAAACTCCAGGCTTACATTTTGGGAACATTTTTTGTTCCCTTGACACATATGAAAATACCAAGTTCACACAGTTTTATTCAATCACTTGCAAGAGCAAAAGAACTCTAGAGTCATGCTTTCCTGAGAAAAATGCTTCACTTATCCTTTTAGTGCCTGAACAAACTTCAACCTTGTATGCTTCTTTTCTAATGCAATGCTAAGTCTTCAGCAACAGGGGAAGAAATCCTTACACAACAAGCATTTAGTTACTGCCGTTGTGTGTTCCAGACCCTCTGGGGTCATTCAGTTGACTTGCTAAACATGATTTGCCCTATTATAATCTCAACTATAAATTTTCATTAAGACAAGCCTTGGCTGCCTGCCACAGGGCTCTGGGGTTTGGATCTGGGGAAGCACTACTCACTGAGTCTCCAGCCATGTTTGCAAGGGGACCCGTCTTCTTTCTCACATCCTCCCTTGGCCCAGTATCCAAAGCATACGCTACTAATATCTCCACCAGAAATGCAAATGAAATCCATACAGAACCACCTTTCAAACTCTGGGCTGAGAGGTGAAAGGAAGAGGACACTGTTGTACACAGACTTTTCTGCTCCGGTTTAAACAGCTTTGACAGAGTGCAGGTGCTTGGTGGCTTATAGGAATGACCCAATGTGCCAAAAATCCCTTCAACACCAGAGTTGACAAAGTTAAGATAAACATATAATCCCTAGCGATAAAACTCTGTAATAGTAAAATAACACTCAACCTGGAGGCGTCCCCGGTGTTCACAGGGAACAGCTGGCATGCGAGAGCAACGCCTAATGAACGTCTTAGCATTGAAGCTACAAACGGAGATGAGACACTTATTTCCCAACATGATAGAGTGCGGGGTTGTATCCCATTACACATCCTCGTCTGTCTCCCGGAGTTTTAAACGAGAAGAAATAGATTGTTCTGTTTACACTTTTGAACCCTGGGTAGTGTCAATGGACGAAGGCTGTTGCTGAGTTTGGAGAACCAGGGAAGCACCTCTGTAAGTTCCCAGACCCCCGATAAAACGCTACTTACTTCTCAGCCTTGTTTCAGGCATGTAGTCGGCTTTGTCGTGGACCCATTCCGGTCGGTGTGGCCGGATGTTGGCCTGGGAAGCAGCATACGCGACGGGGTCGTTGCTGACCCAAGCCGTCAGGTAGATGTAGAAAGCGCTGGGATTAATGATGCCATCTGCATCCACCAGACGCTGTTTAGTCAACTACAAAAACGGGAAGAACAGAGGCCTTTGAGAATGGGGTTGGGGGTAAACACAGTTCTGCCTTGAGAGCACAGAAGCTGAGCTTCACACAGCATTACAACAAAGAATAGAATGCCCACTGTTGAAAGTGTCGAAAATCCCATCAGAACACCTTTGATTTCTTTCAATGTACACTTATCAGAGGATGCAATCACTGGCGTGTTTATAACAAACACAGTTCTGCAGATGGCCCAGGAATTGGCTGAACCAATTAAATCTGAATGCTAAAAGACCGTCTGCAGCCAAGGCAGAGAATGAACAATCTGGAGAAACATATTTATAGGAGGGGAAGGGGGAGAAACCTGGCAAGAATCCCCATGCACGTCTGTGTGCAGTTAACCTCTGTTGTTAACACTGAAGGAAATGCCACCCAGTAAATGGAGGAGAGCTATAAAAATAAAACAACATCTGTATAAATTTTGCTAACACTAGCCTCCTATGACCTGTGGATTCAAAAAATGCCCAGCGCCAGAAAGTGCAAGGGACGAGTGCACACCCTCAAGCCTCACCAGGTGATCTTATTCTCGGAGGTCGTAGTACTCGGCATGCCACGTCCTCTGCGTGGCCAAATGTGCTCCCTCGGCAGGAGGGCTTGTGGGCTTTGCTGAGGTGGGGAGCTCTGTGGGACTCAGTATGTGTATGTACATTTTATATACATAGAAAAATTCTGTTTCCTGTTTATTTTAGATTCAGGCCTCATTCCTCGCTTTGGGTCTTTTTTAAACAAAATGAAAAACACCAGTGACAGCGGCTCCTAGAGAAGGAGTGAAGGAAGAAGGAGCAGGGAGAGAGTGAGAGAACTGGATTTTGGGGATCTGGATTCAATTAATCCACAGGACATGTAACAACTGTATGTCCTCAACACATCCCTGGAATCAAACAGCTCAGCCCGTGGCCTCCATGCATGTGGCACGCCTTTCTCCCTCCCGGGAGGAGGAAATGGTATCTGGGGATCTGGCCCAATCCCATTTGTCCCACAGTGTCCCTGGTCCCTCACCCAGCCCTGCTGCCTGGGCACCTCCCTGGTGTCTCTGAGGCAGACTCCTCTGCCCGCATCCTTGGGAAACGTGACGGTCTGCTGCCTGCTGCTGTGAGCTCAGAGTTTCACACTCCATAACAAATCTGAACAATGTACTTTGTAAATCTGTCACCTTGAATGCCAGCAAAAAAGGGGAGACAATAAACATAGCTGCTGAGAAGATCATTAGCATGACAGTTTTCTGCCTGAAGGTGAAGCAAGCAAGCTACAAAGAGCGAAGGGAAGAGGCTCCGAGGAAGCTGAGGTAGCCCGGGCCCCATGCAATCGGAGGAGTCCAAACACACTCCTGAACACACCTGCGGAGCCAAAAGGGGTATGCTGGAATCCAAATGGCAGCAAGAAGATGCAAACACAGGTGGGGAATATGATTCCCAAACAGAAACAGTTATTACTGCAGGAGTGAGCAGAATGGCACGGCCACTCTGATTCCAAGGGTGCATATTTCCGTTTGCTTCACTCATCACAGAGCGATCTGTCTACTCCTGGGGCCAGGGCCACCCAAAGATCTCAAATGTAACAAATCTTCCCATCCTTCTGTCACCTCTCCAATCTCCTAACCCACCCACCTACCCCAAATTCTGCTCATCCAGATGACTGCTACCCAAGAAATCCATCTTTCCAAGCTTGAATACCATCAAGACCAACATAGTACCGAGTCCTAGAACTGAAAGAATCACACGCCGCTGCATTTCTAACATTGGAAAGAGCCTGCACTCTCTTAGCTGCACTTTATTCTGACAATTGCTCTGGCGGTAGGAACACGCCTGTCCTATTTGACAGATGAGGAAAGTGAGGTGCACTGGCTGGCCTGAGGTAACACAATTAGCTGGTGGGAGGAGGTGAATTAGAGTGACCCAATATTCTTTCTACCAGCTCCCAGTGCCTCAGGTTTCCAGAGAGCACAGGGTGGGGTCACATGCTGTCAAGCAGCCCCGGAAGCACCCTCGGTGCCCAGCAGCTGGAGTACCTGGCTGATGTCGATGGGCTTATCGCGGCTGCCGGTTTGCACCAGGAGTTTGTAGGCAAGGACTCCATCATCTGATCCATTCTTGTAATTGTTTGGCATGATTTTCCCGGTTTCCCAGTCACTGTCAAATGCATCCTGAAGTCCTAGAAATGGCAAATGATTGTAACACATTATAACTCGCAGCCAGAAGGACCCTGGTCCTAGCGGGGTGGGCTAAGGAGAGTGAGCAGGGTAGGGGGCTCTTAGACGTCCATCAGAAACACATCCTCTGTGTTCCACATCCACTTTGACTGAAAGCACTGGATCTTTCATGAATGAACTGCAGCTGCTGCCAGCCACTGCTCAAAAGGGGGAAGGAGATTACCTGTTTCTATGAAACAAATACTCATATATTATCTTAAGAAAAACCACTCTCCCTCCTCCTTTTGCCCCATGACCATTACAAAAGAAGGCAAGAGTGCGACGGAAAGACACGCACCAGGGTCATTAACCGTTTCGTGCCACTCGGGGTGCTAAGTCATGGGTTCTTCAATACAACCAGAAATTCCACGCAGAGGGGAAAAAGCACATTCAAACTCCCAACTTCAAACAGCAGCTCAGCTGCTTCTGGAGCCCAGGGTGAGCGAACACGATTCTGTCAATTTGTTCCATCTGTTCGACTTGTGGAGCTAACACAAGCTGTGGGATCCGCTGCCAGGTTGTGTAAAGATCACAGCCAACACCTATTCACTCTCGACTGCTCTCTTCCTCTCTGCCACCCTTCCTCAGGAAAGGGGGTGGAGGAGAAGGAAGGGAAGGCGCTCGTGTGCGCGCAGGGAAATACCTCACAGGGTAAATTTGGATCCGATTGAAAACAGGAAGCCACAGGCCAATACAAGGAGGCTCTGTGAGAACAGATGACAAACCACAAGCCGGGGAGGGGGAGGAAAGAGCTTTTTGGGCCTGGGGGATGGGTGAGCCCGCCAGCCCACCACACACAGCTGCGCTTGGCCTCAGTAATCAAAACCATCATTACAGACCTGACGGTTTGGCTGCAGCTGTAAAGAGATAAGCGTGCTGGAAGAGAAAACAGGGCCCCGGTGACCCGGCCTTAGGGTCTGAGCGTCTGAGCGCTGGCTGGTGTGCACGCTCTCCGGGACACCCCCACCCCCTCACCCACCCCTGCCCCTCCCAGCCACCTCCCAAGTAGAGCTCCCAAGCCCCAGCAACTCAGGAAACCACAGCTTTTGAACAAGCTGTACATGTATGGGTTGGACACGGCTAGTAAGAAGGGAGAAGGGTTTATTTCATTTCAGGACATGCCTTAGATGACTTCAAAGGCTTCAAAAAAAAAATCTGGTTGCGTTAGTGCTCAGAATGGTTAAGCTCTTGGGGTCTGAAGTGGAGGGAGGGAGGGGGAGCACAGGCCCCCTTCTGTCTCTCTAAGAAGCGAAACCCTCCTTCTGACACTACTGGCTAGAGGAACAATTTGGGGATGACAGTGGACTCGGTGGTGAAAGGAGGCCCTGTCAGGGTGAGCGTGGAGGGGAGACGGGACAGGAGACCACCGGGTGGGCCGTGCACCTCTCAGACAGACGGGTTTTCCTAGGGAGGCATGCACACACAGGGTACTGAGCAGATGTTATTTTATTACTGAAAGCCCTTTCTTCCTGTTTTTGAAAAAAAATAAAACAGGAGAAGAAAAATTACTGCTCCTCCTTTCCCCTCAAAAAGGGAGGCCTCGTCTGTTTTCCTAGCCGTAACAATTTTCATGATGTCATGACGTGTCCTGGGCTTTAAGCCCCTCTCCCTTAACCAGCTAATCCTGAAGAGAGGCTCACACTTGGTGAGTGTGGGGTGGTGCTGGGCATCCCACGGCAACCAAGGGACAGCCCCGTTAGAGTTAATCACTCCGGCTTCACAGATGGAGGAACTGAGGCTTGGAAAGGGGAGACTGGAGGAGGCCACCCAGCAGGTGAGTGTTGGATGGAGCTCAAACCCAGGCAGCAAGTCACCAGAGGCAGCTGGAGCCACTCACTGGCCTATGATGCCGGGACACACCATGGTACCCAAGGATGTGTCAAAGGCATGAGTAAGACAAGCAGGTTCAACTCCAGCATCAGCAACATCTGGTGGCAAACAGGATCCCCAAAATCTGAGGGCGGTTTTACGATATTCACACACAAAGACTTTTGGGACACCGAGGGTGAAACAAGGAAGAAAGATCCTATTTCGGGAGGTCAGCCTTGCTGGAAACTCAATTCAACTCAGAATCCACACTGCTGGTCCCTTAGGTGCCATTCACTCTACTGGGGATTCAAAGATGAATATGAAACAGTCATCGACTTTCTGGAACAGTTAAGTTCTTTCCCCATTACTCCAGTATTTTCTGACTAATCACCAAAAAGCTCAAGTCACAAGGGGCTGGCCTAAGCACATGTACAAGGTACGACCCTGGACACAAAACAAGGGATAAGGTTGGGTTTCCACTGCCCTTTAGCCAGTGCTTCATATTCCAATGCATGCACACTCTAGAAAATTGTGACATTTTACTTATTTTACAGCAAACCTTAATTTAGTATCTTAGCTGGAAGTTCTCCCCTTATGAATATTTTGTGCCAATAATTATTTTCTAGTGTAAAGTTCTGGGCCAAAGGAATAACCCAATTGCCCATTTTCCTTCAGCTATGGGACCCTAGAAGTAAAATGTTAATCAAATTTTGTTTGCATAATCCAGTGTGAAATAAAAATGAACAAATTTTCACATGATTCAAGGCATGGTTTTTATCTGACTCCGCTTTATTTGCATGTATGTTTTAAGATGTGACATGTGGGATAGTTTTGAAATTAACCATTATATAGTTTTAGGAGTAAAAAAAATCAAAGACAAACTATTGGAATGTTGATAAAGACCAATGAGATGACATAGTTTTAATGGGAATTCCATTAAAAACCAGTGAGGCTCCCACCATTTAAAAGCCACACAAAAATGTTAGCAAGGAAAGCTGACTCAAGGATAATTGTTTCCTTGTAGAAAATGTTCAAAGACCACATCAACGACTCAACAGGCCTGAAAAACGTATAGGCAGCAAAGGGCTCCAGTGTCTGGTCATTCTGTATTGAGTGCTCTAGCAGACCCTGTTAAGAGTCAGTCATGGAGTCCCAGGGCTACCTGGGACCCTGATTGCTTAGCACCAATGGATCTCACTTGGTCTAGGTGTATGCTGTTCACATAGCAATCAAAACATGATTCAAATGCACCTTAAAAAAAAATCTCAAGTCCAGCTGCTTTACATCTATAAATGAAGAAATGTATAGAGATGATCTATAATGCTCTATAAAAAGGTTAACCCTTTGCACTGCCTCGAGACAATCCCCCTTTACCCACTTCCCAATCCCTGCCTAACATGCCACACTGGGCCTCCAGAGCAATGGCCAAAGACACTGAAATACACTCTACAATAACCCTCCTCTGCTCAGAGACTGGCAGGGCACAGCAGATCTCTTTGTCATTTGTGGCAAGTTATTTGCATGTCTTTGGTCAATGGGGGGAAAATGAAAAGCAGGGACTCTCTTCGCTGTCTCTCTTTTAACTCATTATCCCAAAAACCATTGCTTCTAAACTAAATGTGAAAAATAAAACTTGGAACAAATTCATGTTCGTCTCAGGAGGGTGTTAATAAATAATAATCATGGCATGTTCTCTTTACCTTCCTCCAAAAGGAAAGTCAAATTGGGTGTACATGTAGGCACAAAGTTCTGGTAAACACAAGTCAAGGCCAGAAGCTGTATGGAACCATCCTCCACCAACCTCAAGTTGTTGACCATTTCCTGCAAACTCTCAGGGAAACTGGCTGCTGAGTCTTTACATACAAGTGTATTGACTTCAGACCAAAAAAGGCACTTACATCTGTGTTTAAACAAGCCTAATTAAGTGGGAAATTAAGACAATCATTTGGATAATCCAAGCCAAAAAATGTTGGGGGCCACAATGATTTGGTACTCCAGTAAAAGTGTTTTTGCTTGAATTGGGTGGATAATTATCCTGATTCTCTACTTGGCTTTGCATGTGTCAACGCAGAATAAATGAACAGATGTTCTTGGAATCACTGCATACATTTATGTGCAGTCAGTCAGGAGAAAATTTAGCCTTTTTTCTTCCCTCCAGCTGACGAATATTTCCTAGAAACATTTCTAAGAGCGAAGAAGCCAATAAAGGCACTTTGTTATTTTTGGAGATGGAGTCTCGCTCTTGTCGCCCAGGCTGGAATGCAATGTCACAATCTAGGCTCACCGCAACCTCCATCTCCCAGGTTCAAGCGATTCTCCTGCCTCAGTCTCCTGAGTAGCTGGAATTACAGGCACCCACCAGCACGTCCAGCTAATTTTTGTATTTTTATTAGAGATGGGGTTTCACCATGTAGGCCAGGCTGGTCTCGAACTCCTGACTTCAGGTGATCTGCCCACCTTGGCATCCCAAAGTGCTGGGATTACAGGCGTGAGCCACTGTGCCCCACCAAGAAAGGCATTTTAAAACAGAATTTGATTATTTATAAAATAATGTGAAATGTGATTAAGCATTTATAACTTTACTTCAAGTACCAAATCAAAAAATGGTCAAAATGAACCCAACCATAAACTATGGAGCCTGGGTAATAATGTGCAGGTTCATCAGCTGTAACAAATGCATCCCTCTGGTGCGGGATGTTTACAGTTGGGGGGGCTGTGCGTGGGTGAGGAAGGGGGATATGGCCCATCTCAGCACCTTCTGCTCAATTTTCCTGGGAACCTAAAACTGCTCTAAAAACAAAGTCAATTAGAAATAAACAATTTTTAAAGAGATGGTCAAAATATGGAGTTTAAGACTATGTCCACTGCTTATCTAGCATCTCCTGGTGCAATAAGCTATAATTTGACAATCAGTCTGGAAATCCCAGCCGCACTTTGATTTCATGTGGTCACCAAACTAGCCACCATCTATCCAAGAGGAAACAGCACCAGAAGCCTCGGCTCCACCTGTTACAACACGCTCCCCTTTTCCTGACGTGCACTTGTACATTCTCACAGAAGCTCATCTGAATTATCTGCATCATTTTATAGGTAAAAGCCAGATCTGGGAGGCTGCTGCAGAAACAGTTCATGTAAGAATCTTGAGCAACTCTTAAAAGTCCATGAAACACATCAGTGTTACATTCTAATCTAATGCCTTCATAATCATGACAAAGGAACCTGTTGAAGCTGAACACGCAAAAGACCGAAAGGACGAAAGCCCTCCCATGGCGTCTTACCCTGAAGCCAGTCTCTGAAGTAGTGCAGCCACATTTTGGGAAGCTGTTTGTTTTCTTCCAACATGACATACTTCACGTTACTGAAACTCCTGTGAAGGTCGTAAAGTAAGTGCTGGATATTCGGGTAGTCTGCTTTCTGGGTGACTATATACATGTTGTAGAAAGAAAAGTATTTGAATTGTGCAGCAATAAAGTCATATTCTCTGGTTTCCCGAGGTACAATGTCCGTAAGGTCCAGCCCGTCTCTCACTCGGGTGGTCCCATAAAGGCTGACCCCCAGCAAGCCCAGAAAAAGGAAGATCACCACTACCTGGAACAGAAGAGGCACAAGGTCAGACCCCACTGACTCTTCCTGGACAAACAGAAGCTGTTTAGTTAATACCTTGTTTTCACCACCACACTTGACCTGATTTAGCTTGTAGGGGTTGTTCTCCCATAGGAAAAAGGATAAAATCATAGTAATCACATTTTTATTTTGTTTTGTTTTATATATATATATATATAAAATTTTTTGAGACAGTCTTGTGTTGCCCAGGCTGGAGTGCAGTGGTGCCATCTCGGCTCACCATAACCTCCACCTCCCAGGTTCAAGCAATTCTCGTGCCTCAGCCTCCTAAGTAGCTGGGATTACAGGTGTGCACCACCACGCCTGGCTATTTTTTTTGTATTTTTAGTAGAGACAGGGTTTCACCATGTTGGCCAGGCTGGTCTTGAACTCCTGACCTAGGGTGATCCACCCGCCTTGGCCTCCCAAAGTGCTGGGATTACAGGCGGGAGCCACCGTGCCCAGCCTTGCTTTGTTATATATCTGAGTTGAGATCTCACTCTGTCTCCCAGGATGGAGTGTAGTGGCATGATCAGGGCTCACTGTTGCCTCCAACTCCTGGGCTCAGATGATCCTCCTGTCTCAGCTGCCCGAGTAGCTAGGACTACAGGTACACAGCACCATGCCTTTTTTTTTTCCTCTCTTTTGAGACAGGGTCTCACTCTGTCACCCAGGCTTGAATGAAGTGGCAGCATCACGGCTCACTGTAGCCTTGACTCCCTGGGCTCAGTGATCCTCCCACCTCAGCCTCCTAAGCAGCTGGGACTATAGGCACATCACCATGCCCAGGCAATTTTTTGTAGAGATGGAGTTTCACCATGTTGCCTGGGCTGGTCTCAAACTCCTGGGTTCAAGCAATCTGCTGGCCTTGGCCTCCCAGAGTGCTGGGATTACAGGCGTGAGCCACCACACCTGTCCCTGGCTAATTTTTAAAATATTTTGTAGAGACAGGGTCGTCCTTTGTTGCCTAGGCTGTTCTTGAACTCCTGGCTCAAACAATCCTCCTACCTCAGCCTCCCAAAGCGCTGGGATAACAGGCATGAGCCACCGCAAGTGGCAATAATCACATTTTTAAATAACCTCATTCATAAAAAGACTTGCTGCATAGAGGTTCACTCCCATGGAATATGACCTCATTAAAATGGCCCTATGCTCTAAAAGCATTGACTTTTGGAGGACTGAAATATATCATACTTATATGAATTTTTTTTTTTTAAGGAAAAAGAAAAGTAGAAGCAATTTGATGAACTCCAAAGGTTCTGTTATTTTTTGAAGACAGGAAGAGTCTTAAGTTATGGCAGATTACCTTGGCTTTTGGTTTCAAGAGGAAAGGAGCATAGTGCTTCTCAGCAAAAGATGAGAGTGTCCACTTGGTACAGGGGGGCTCGAGGCAGTGGAGGCTGGAGTCGGAGAACTGGGAGAGCAGGTCCCTTGTGGAGCTGGTGCTCTCTGGGCTCTGGCAGCTGAGGGTGTCCTGTGTCACGGTGACGGGCTGCACGGAGATCTCAGAGCACGGCTCGGCGGTGGTGTAGTACACGTGCGTGTGGGGGTCGTACTCCGTGCGGAGCTGGACAGTGGACTGCATGGTAATCTGTGTTTCGTGGGCAAAGCTGTGGCTGCTGTAGGGGGGTGGGGGGCTGTAGCGGGTATTGTCGTGTGTGTCGGTGTAGGCCTGAGGTTCAACCTGAATCACTCTGCTGACGCAGGGGCTGAAAGGAGGGGAAACATGTTGCAATGTTATGCTGAAACAGGGAAATGGTGCTTTCATTCTGCCATTTTTCACTGTGTACAGAGAATACCCATTTTACACAGCTCTGACTTAGGAGAGAAACATCACATTGCTGAACTCCAGAAACATCGCCTGGTTGATAACATCACCTAGTTCATCGCCCAGTGAACTAGATAAAAGTCAGTCTGAGGAGGCCACATGGAGGACTGATCCTAAATTTGGGTTTCAAAAGCAAGTTCCATGATGACGAATCCTTCAAAGCACAATTCCAAACAAAACCAAACTACCATCAAAGGACTATATATTTTCTAGATGGGTGTTTTTCAATCTTGTTCTGCTCTAACGCAGAGATATGAAACATTCCTACAATCGGCAACATCAGTTCATGATGGAAAAAGGGGTCATTGGTACCAGCATCTTGAGGGCTGTGAGACTGTTCAGCTGGGGCAGGGGAGAAGGAAGCCCAGGGACTCTGATGTCCCCCTAGGGAAGCAGCCTCTGTCCAATCTCTCCCCTACGTTCTCCACAGCAGCACAAACCCCGTTACCCACATTCCTTTATAAGTCCACAGGCTGAAAGAGTTCTCTCACAGCACTATTCTGCACCCAATCAAAAGGCCACAGCAGTCTGAAAATGTACCTTGTAAAACAGCAGAAAATATCCAGTCTCCTGTCCTCCCGTCGATATAAATCCATGCTGAGAATTGCAGGAAAAATGAGCAGAACCATGGCAAAATTGAACACCACTACTACCGCTGCCTGGGAGCAGAAAAAAAATTCAGAGGTCACCAACATGCCTCCGCCCAATCAGAGACTGCTTTGAAAATAGAGATGCTTTTAAACAATATTTTTCTTTCCCTTTCCTCTTGAAGTGTTTGAAACTGTGACAGATGTTAAGAGTTTCTTTTGCTACATCATCAAGAGCCTATTTGACAGGAATAGTCTTGACTATTTCTGGGCCTTTCTATCTCTAATAATTCCATAAACTGATAAGGCACAAACCTGGGAACTAAACTAACGTGTTGCTAGTAACCTAACCAAACCAAATCCACAAAGGCAGAACAGACAGCACACTCGAGATAGAATTTAAAACAAACAGAAGCAGTTCCCTTCCAGAATGCTTCCAAAAGGTCACACGACCCTGATTTTACAGTTAAACATTTTTATATAAAGCGGATCGAGTATATCAAAATGTCCCCCTTTAAAACGTGAAATACAATTTCACACGTGTCCTCTGAGGTTTTAATAGGCACATTCCAAATTGCCTCTGGAGTAGACTGTGGGGTATGAGAGCAAGAAACACAAAAGGTCAAGGAGAGTTAAGCAGAAAGAAATTCCTGTGTGTGATTATAGTACGCAGAATAAATAAGTACAGATTCAAAAGTCACTCCATAACCTAGAATAAACACAGGGCTAGATTCTGCAGTGCGTTGGCAAATCTCCTGCTGACCTAGTAAAAATTACTAAATTGGGCTGTTAATAGGGGAAGCCAACAGAGGCCGGTGGAAAGTCGACCCAGCTCGGAAGGGCATGGCAGAAGGGGCACCACAGAGAAACGCACTGGCAATGCTGAGGAGCCAGGAAATTGCCAGACATGGCTTGAAAATAAAAAACGAGGCCAGGCGCGGTGGCTCACGCCTATAGTCCCAGCACTTTGGGAGGCCGAGGCGGGTGGATCACGAGGTCAGGAGATCAAGACTATCCTGGCTAACACAGTGAAACCCCGTCTCTACTAAAAACACACAAAAAATTAGCTGAGTGTGGTGGCGCACGCCTGTAGTTCCAGCTACTCGGGAGGCTGAGGCAGGAGAATCGCTTGAACCTGGGTGATGGAGGTTGCAGTGACCCAAGATTGCACCACTGCACTCCAGCCTGGGTGAGAGTGAGAGTCTGTCTCAAAAAAAAAAAAAAAAAAAAGGAAGAAAGAAAATAAAAAAACGAAGCTTCTCAAAGAACTGCTTAGTTCACAAACCTCAAACTGATAAATATCCTAGGGTGAGGAAAGAAAACGTGGCTATAACTGGCACCTAACACAATCCAGGGAGAACTTCCACAAAGGGCTTTGGATGGGAATTGTGAGTTTATGCTGAAGGTGAACCAGCAAGCCTGAGTTCTGGAGAGATGTCTTCCAATAATTAATTCCCTGTCAAGGGTCTTCTTCTAAAAACTACCTAACCTCTTTCTTCCTGGTCTATCTTGAAAATCCTTCATCAATTGAAAAATATGAAGCATGTTAGCTTACCACTCTAAGGTATTTAAGACCTGTCTGATAGACCTACACAAATAAGCTCATCACCACTGTGACAAGAGAATTTACCTGAGAAAGAGAGAGATCTTTTAAAAAGAAAAGTCTAGTACTGTGCTGGGTGCTGGAGACACAAAGATAAATAAGACAAAATCCTACTCTCAATTCTCACAGAGCCAGATCTATACACAAATGACAATCTCGAATGATGGATGGCGTCATGAAGGCAGGTGCCAGGCTGCAGAGCAGCTCAGTGGGGTGGAGGGGTGGTCAGTCAAGGCAGGCTTCCCGGGAGAGGCTTCCGCAGGGTTTAGAAGATGAAAAAGAGGGCCGGGCACAGTGGCTCACGCCTGTAATCCCAGCACTGTGGGAGGCCGAGGCGGGCGGATCACCTGAGGTTGGAGTTCGAGACCAGCCTGACCAACATGGAGAAACCCATCTCTACCAAAAATAAGAAGTTAGCCAGGCGTGGTGGTGCATGCCCGTAATCCCAGCTACTCGGGAGGCTGAGGCAGGAGAATTGCTTGAACCCAGGAGGCGGAGGTTGTGGTGAGCTGAGATCGCACCATTGCACTCCAGCCTGGGCAAAAAGAGTGAGACTCCGTCTCAAAAAAAAAAAAAAAAAAAAGAAAAAGAAAAAAGAGATCAGTTAGGAGCAGGGGAATGGCAAGTGCTCCCTGTGAAAAAAACACAGAGTGTGCAGGAGGAGACACCTGGCTCAAGCACCTCTGTACTGCAGGGGTTTGAAATTCACTTTGGGGAAGAGAAAGGAGAAGCTATGAAGATCAGATCGTTCATACCTGATTCATAGCAAACAGGAGGTTCTCACTGCTCTTGACAGTATTACCTGATAAAGTCCCTGAAGTGCAGTCAAGTCACCTGCCTGAGATTATCCAGTAAATCAGATCAAACAAAGACTTGATGCCAAGCCCCCAGCTCAGCTGAGAACTGGGAGTTTTGTGAGATCTGGTCCCTTACTGAGAGGATGTCTGTGGATGGGGTTAGGACACCTGACCATGAGACAGCAGGGGATGGCAGGAAGAACAGGTAGGATTCTAACGGAGATTTTCCAGGAGCATGTAATCCTGGGGGCCGAATCCTTTTAGCTTTTAAAATCAGTCATGTTTAGAATTGAGGAGTGGAATGTAGAGAAGAGACCCTGGGCATCCCGATTTGGGCAGGTGTTCATGAGGATGAGGAGAGCAGAGGTTCGTGACACAGGGAGCCCCATGGGCACAGGCATGGGCACCTGCCGGCCTCATCGGTCAGAGAAGTCTGCTGGGCACCTTGCTCCGTGTCTGTGACGGAAATGAAGGGATGAGGGAAGAACCTCAAGTAGCATCCCGTCTTACTGCCTTTCTCATAACCTACATGTATAGGGGAGTATTTTCTCAACACCAGGTCCCTAGGTATACACCAATAGTAAAACAACCAGCAAGGGCTGCTCAGAAAGCGAAAAGGGTTGTCGCAAAGGCAAGAGAGTGTAAGTAAACCAGAGAAGACGATGGGGATGATACTGCAACTGTGAATCAATTCTAGTTATTGTGCTCATAGGAAATGCCCCATCCCCTCAAAGCAGCTAAGGCTGGGACACGTGCAGAGGAGGTTCCAGTTGAACCCTCCTAGACCAGACAGAACAACAAGGGGTTCTATTCTTTGAGTTTTCATTGAAGAATAAACACTACTGGGCTACCAGCAAGCCCTAGTTAATTACAAAGAATTACAGCTGATGCCAGTGATTTCTGGTGTAGAGATGGCATTTAGGCAGATGGATAAAGGCTGTTGAGGTTTAAGACAGGTTCCTTGTGGAAAAAAATATCTAATTATTTGGTCAGGCTACAAAATTGGAGGAGTTTTATATGGAAAATTCTGAAGGTAACGCAGGTTTACTATTGGACAGAACCACCTTGGGTCACTCCCTTTTGATGTTTAATCTGTAGCATCTTGCAAATATAAACACAACTGAACACCCAGAATCAAACGTGATACTGTTCATCAACGGAAAGAGAAGCTACATAATGGCCAATTTTGAGGGTCAATACATTTAAAACAGAACCAGGGAAAATTTTCTGATGGCCACTGCAAAAATCATTGCACGCTCTCTCTTTTCCTTGCATTTTCTATCCTATTTTTTTTTTTTTTGAGACAGAGTCTTGCTCTGTCACCCAGGCTGGAGTGCAATGGCACGATCTCAGCTCACCGCAACCTCCACCTCCTGGGTTCAAGCGATTCTCCTGCCTCAGCCTCCCGAGTAGCTGGGATTACAGGCGTGAGCCACTGCGCCCGGCTAATTTTGTATTTTTAGTAGAGATGGGGTTTCACCATGTTGGCCAGGATGGTCTCGATCTCCTGACCTCGTGATCCTCCCGTCTCGGCCTCCCAAAGTGCTGGGATTACAGGCGTGAGCCACTGTGCCCAGCACTCCTTTTTTCTTTTGACAGAGAATTAACTAGTGTCATGAGGAGGTATTCTTCAATAAGATGAGGACTCTTGGAAGCTATAGTTGCAATTTTCTACAATGATACTGCGGTGCTTTGAAACAGAAACACAAAAACCAACAGTACTCATTTTTGTCTCTGTAAGGTGCTTACCTTGGGAGAACTTAGCGCACTGGATTTTCTATAAGGCTACTCCTCGTAAGGAAACCTCATGTAGCTTTTCAGACCACCACACCATAGGGTATCATTAAAGGAGAGTCGGCCTCGATGAGCCATCAGTATGTACTAAGAGAGGAGAGGAGAGAATGAGAGAGAAAAGAAGAAAAGAAGGAGTGTGAGCAGATATAGAAAGACAGTGAGCAAAAAGGCAAGCAGAAAAGAAGGGGAGAGGAGAGAGAATGGGCAGACAGGGTCCCAAGACTGTAAGACTCTAGAACAGTTTCTCAATACCAGCACCTGTTGCACGTGAAATGAGACTGGGGTACCACAGAGTGCTGAGCAGACGCACACCTGCGCACAAAGGCATTCTACAACTTCAGCTGCACTGCGAGTCTGGTTCACCTTTCATGCCACTGAGCAATCAGAGAGAGTTTCCTTGTCCTGTGCTTTGGTTTGAGCATCAGATCTGAACGTTTTTCATTGATTCACCATTTTTACTTCTATATAAATTTATAATACAAATAAACCCTGTTTTCTTTTCTTTTTATGTTTCTTTTGGGGCTGGCGGTTACGGCAATTGGCATAGAATCTTTTCTCCAGCTGTGCCTCACACTAAATACTAAAGATGCCTCCATTCCCAAACCCAGTAGGATCAGTAGTTGCCCAGGCCTCTTGGTTACTAGCAAAATGACATTCAAATACGTGATTGATTGGTTCCTCTTATATGACAAATGTAAAGACTAGGAAAGAGCTAAACATATTGACAAAATATAAACAGAAACCAGATGCCAGACTGGTCAATTTCTCTTCCTGCTCGCATCTGCAGGAGCTCTTGGTGAGTAGAGTAAAGCTGTTTGAGTGTGCCGGGCATCCTAACAACAAGTGAAAAAGTGACACAGAAGTCATTTCCTTTAACAACCTGGCCAGCTTGAGAATTAGACATCATATCATCACAGAGAAAGGGGAAACAACTGAGGTTTTAAAATTTGAAATTAATTCACAAAACCCCCACAACATCTTGAGATATCAAAACTCCAGGCCACTTTGCACTGAGTAAGACCATGGCACAAACTGGTGAAGTCTCTGCTTTACTGGCTGCAGTAACTAATTTTAGGATTCCTACGAATTTCAGGTAACTCAAGGGCGATGTCAGTAATTTACTCCAGGCGCAGAACGTACTACAGCTCTATACCCATCCCAGGGAACTGTCTGTGCTTACAATTCACAGAAGCTGAGTCTCGATTAGAAAATACCCTGACGGCCTCTGGGGGTGACAGGGCCTGGTCTGGAAGGAGAGGACAAGTCACGAGGGGCCCACATGCTCTGCATGGGAAGGTGAGAGGGATCGTGAGTCTGCTTGGGCAGCCTGAGAGGGGAGCAGGGGACCAAAAGGAAAGAGAAGAGGGGACAGGAAAGATTGTGGCGGCCAACTTAGGAAAGGGAGGTGGAAAGCAAGGGCCCACTGAGGAGCACCCTGCAGGAAATTCTCCACGGCAGCCTGGCCAGTTCGCAGTGCCGTCTGACACGCGACCAGTGCCAGTCCTGCAGTGCCGTCTGACACGCGACCTCAAGCTTAATACTGTCTTGGGTTGGGGCTGCTTTGGCAAAAGCGAAAGAAAAGGTGGCCTGTTTGGGATGAGGTGGGCAGCGGGAGAGGGGGTAAGTGCAGGTACTGGGAGTGGTGTTTGGAAGCAGGGGATGGCCTAGAAGCTGGCTGCAGTGCTGGTGACCCCAGAGGGCAACACGGAGTAGCCCCGAAAGCCATGCATAAAGGACATGGCCACTCTACAAGGCAACAGCCATCTGGGCTTCATAGGGCTAGAAAGGAAGGAAAAACTCCAGAAGGGCTTAGTTTTTTAGAGGGAGTGTCAGGGTTATAAGCTTAAAGAAGCATCCACCCAGTTAAACAGAGCCTCAAACACAGGCATTTCTATTTCACTTCATGAGTAACTGAAGTGCCTTAGCAGAGACCGCAGACATGGGATGCTGGAAGTCAGTGCCCCGCTCAGGATCACCGCAGCCTTCATCACCGGAAGCTCACCTGGAGGGAGAACGCCCGCAGAGCGGGAATTGGGATTAACGCGGCCATGAAGAAGGCTGTGACATTGCTGATGGACGTGAGGGCCACGCTGGCTCCTGTGCGCTTCAGGCACTCCCCGGTCCTGTCCTGGGAATAAGAAACCACAGCACTGAGAGCTGCACTGGACAGGGTCCCCTTGGAGCACAGACTGTGTGAGCAGATATGTGGCAGAATAACAGAACTGTTATTACAGCTTATCATGCTGGCATTAGGGAAAGAGAAAGAGCCACACCTGCCTTACCCCCTAACACCAGCATTATTCAGTACTATCTACAGAGTCATCAATTCTTCATGGTTATTAGCATCCAGAGCAGAAAGCTGCAAGATAATGACTTAGCGCTTAAGTATAATTTTAAAAGGGAGTGGAGAGAGGTGATGGCTAAGTGACAGACATCTCCAGAGAAGCAAATGCAGGCTCTGGAAAGGTATGGCAGTTAGGGGTAAAGTGTCACATTAAAACAAACACCCGTATTCCTAAAGGCACCCCAAATGCAGCTCTTGGGACTTCTCATAGCAAATACATGTCCTGAGAGTCTTCCAGCTTACTTCACTGACTGGCAGCCAGTGACACATCATCTGACATGGGACTGAAATCTTTACTGGGTCAGACTGAGGAAAATTAAAGGACAAATACTCAGGAAGAGAGGAAGCTGCGATGTCCCCAAAACTCTCTTCTTTTGTTTTTGCATTACCTCAAAAGGGATTCTTTTATTCTGTCCGGTTTCACTGAAGGCGTGGGCCAGAAGAAAAACATCATCCACACCAACACCAAGAGCGAGAAATGGCAAAACCTACAGCAAAAACAGAGGATGGTGGCATTAGACACGTGAGATCCAGTTCAGATGATTCTAAAGCTAGTTAGGACTCTGCCACCAGCACCTAACAGCTCCTAAAGCAGGGCTTCTGTAACCTCATGGTGAAGAATTCACTTCCCAAAGCCTAGCTGTTTCAGCTCACAGGAGATCCTGCACGCTTCTACTTCGAAGGTCAGTGTACTATCATTTTTTAAGCTAGTAAATGAGAAGGAATCCAACTCGTTTAAGCAATGATTCGCAGTGTGGCCCACGGACCACCATCACTGGGAACTGCCCTGAAGTGCACATTCTCAGCCCTGGCCCCAGACTTACTGAGAAACTCTGGTGGTGGGGCCTGGCAATCTGAGCTTTCACAAGCCCTGCAAGCCATGCGAATACCCACCAGAGCTGGAGAGCCACAACCCTGGTCAATGACATACATTCCTATCAGCCAAGTGTCTCTACTAATCAATAAGCCCAACAGACTTCCTACCCACCGCCCTGAGGGCGGACAGCATCAAGAGAGAGCATCCCCCTGAAACCAGTAGCATCCTAGTGGAAAAGGCTGCAAGACCCTTCTGGTGAGAAGGACACACAGCACACAGTAGGCTGGCTGGGCCGAGCCTGGGGGCTGGGGGGCGTTTGTCAACGGACAGATGAATGTCTCCTTTAGTACCTGAGTTGTTGCAGCGTTAAAGGAAATTCCGATCAATGAGCACAGGCCCAGTCCTGCAGCCACTGACAGTGCAACCAGCAGGACGCCAGCCAGCCCCACGGCACCCTGGGACTTGGAGCAGTCCCAGCGCAGCATGGTTAGACAGGCATAGGCGAGCTGCAAGCAGAACAATGGGGGCACAGAACAAACGCCGAACATTAGAATGTGTCGTGATTCTAATGTTTCCCTCCACCCATCACCCCAAATCAAAAGGCAGAACTTATCCAACAACAACAAAACTTTACATCAAGGATGTCACATAAAATGACAGGAGTCAAAGGTAGGCAAACAGCAAATGGGAAAAACGCCTTACACGACCACTTTTAAACCACTGTGAAGCCACGCTCTCTCTGTCCTGGATGCACGTGGATGTTAAGAGCAGTTAAGCAGCAGTAGCGGTCATGGAAAAGTAAAGACTAAAACAACCAAACCAAACTCCAGCCCCCAGGAGCATGGCATTGAGCGTTACCATGAGTAAGTAGCCGCTGGCCACGCGGATGACACTGACGTCAGAGAAGGATTTCAGGATGTCGTCCAGGGTCGTGGTGGTGAAGGAAAGCACCTTTTGAGTGGAGTTCTGTGCGACACTCTGATGAACCACCTGTGGTCACAGCAGAATGCGAAATGCCCAAATGCAATGAACAGTTCCACAAGCCTCCACAAATCTCAGGTGACACAGCCCAGCCCCTTTTTTTTCTGATGCATTTTTTAAAAAAGTTCTACGTGATTCCAGGGCAGGGAGGGAAGCTGAAGTTGGGCTAACATTAAAGAACCCTGTTTTAGGCCAAGGGCCGTGGCTAATCAGTGGCAGTGGGTGCTGCTGAGGGCTGGTGTCGCTGGAGTTCACTCTGAGTGCTGTATTTACTCAGGGCTGAGACTGCTTGTCTCTTCTCCGTAACTTCACAATTGACTTGTGGTCCCATCAGCTCCCCCCTAATCCAAAACAACCTATTCTTACGGCCCTCCTCCCCCTGTTCATTTGCTGGCCACTTTTAAAAGGTCACATGCAGCTCAGTAGAGGTCACTGCTTGGGAAACAAAGGCCAGCTCCTGTCACATGACCTGACCAAGGGGCCTGCAGCTGTGAACAGATTCTATGCCTTGCTAATGTTTTCCAGACACCTTTGCTAACCAAGTGTTTTTTTAAACTCTTATGTGCTTTAGTTCTGGAATTCACAACTGGTTACTAAACATGTCTCAGGGCAACCCAATTAGAACTAGTCTCTTAGATATTATCCTAGGATTTTCAATATCAAAGAAGAAGAAAAAAGTTTTCATCCCATCAAGTTCCAGAATTGCAATGTTTTGAAAATAAACTGAATGGAAAGAAATGTTTTAAATAATGGTGAAAACGAAGAATTGCGTAATCAGCGAGTCTGCACGCCGATTCGAAGGTGGGTTTACCTCCACATACGTCCTCTGCCAGGCCTCCAGGATGGCTGCCGCCTTGTCCTCGTTCCAGTTGATGTGTGAGACATACTCGTACCCCTTGAAGTGCTCGTACATTTGCTTGGGAGTCATTAATTGGAACATGGTCTGCAGGGCGTGGGCGCTGTGGCACAGGCCAAGGGAAGGCACATCATCAGTATTCCCAGGAAGCAGTTTCCACTGCCTCAAATCCCCAGCCAGCTCCCCCAACTCACTGGCTGCACTTCTTTTCCTTCTCTGTGAGCACATGTTTCCATTAAAACGGGACCAGGATGGTTATTTTATTTAATAGATTGATGTACCATATTAAAGGTGTAACCTTACAAACCTTTTACAGATATACCCCAAAATTAAATTAATAGGCAATTTCCTTTCACAGTTTCCATTCCATGAAACAGGAAGGGGAGAGGAACAGATAGCTTGAGCAGATACACCAGGCTCAGCGATGCATACTCGCTGTGCAGAAATCCCAGACGGTGGCGTTCCCAGGGGAGAAATCTTACACGAAACGGAGACACCTGACTGACCAGAGTCCACAAGTGCACAAAGGATAATTCTTATTGAGCTGCTGGCTCTCCGTCTTTTCCTAACAGTCTATGTGTGCAGCTCATACCACGAACTCTCTCTGACCAGTGTGTCCCGGCCTACTTTACACCTGCCCCCATTCTCTACACAATGGGCAGATCTCCTAAAACCCTACAGTCAGGAACTACGGTCCTGATGAAAACTACAAATCCATTCTTGAAAAATTCCCCACAAGGTGCTTTTTCAAGCTGTTGCAGTCTGCTAGTATTTCTTAATATTCTATGACGCCCCCTGGCTAGCGAGGATAACGGTTTAAGTATTAATACAAATACACTTGCCGATGTCAGGAGGGAAGTGGCTTTTGAGGAAAGGAAGAAGACTACAGGGCATAGACTGTCCTCGGGAGCTGGCTTACCTGACGAGTTTTCCAGCGCTGTTCTTGACTGTGCCACCCACAATCAACTCCTCCTGCCAGTGCATATACTTTCTGGATAAGCCATGACATCCACCATTCAAAACAAGGGCCATATCAAGAGGCTAAAATAAAAAGGCAGCCACATAATTACGGGAATTAGTAGGCAGGTCACATGCCTTGTTAAAATCCAGTGCATTAAGGGTTTGTGTGTTTCAGAGAGAACATTAATAGCAAGGCCAATGGGAGGCATATGGCAAATCTTACAGTAAAATTTAGCTCTATAAACAAACTTAGTTCCATAGACAAAGACGATCGTGGAGAATGAAATGTTAAAAATGAAAATAATAAAGTGAATGATGAATGGACACAAAGAAGTGTTTTGCTCTCCACCCCTTCTGAGAGCGCTCACTGCTGGTACTCACTTTGGTTGAATTTTTGTTGGGGGCTGTGGCGGGGCAGTCTGGATCGGCCGGATTAAGGCAGGGGCGGTCCATGTAACCATGACCAACCTCAGCCTTATTCAGCATTTCCTCCCAGCTGTCCACTTGATAGTTTATTTTCTTTAACTCTTCTAGGAATTCCAAAGGGTCGAAGTTTGTCCACCGCAAAGGAGGTTTACCTCTGTGAAAGAAATTAGGAGACGAGACCATGAAAAGAGCCTTCTAAACCCATCGTAAAGTAACATGGCTGCACCCACTGCATCCGCCTTGTAGGAGGTTCCTGGCAATGCTGCAATTCTGGGACTCTGGCATCAAAACAAATGCTCCTTTCCAGCATATCTGCATGTAAACTTAGGTCAGGAAAATAATTCATGACTGAAGACGCTAAGCAGAAAGAGTACTCATAAATTAATGAGGGCACTGAATAATCTTTAATTGCTGATATTGTATATTTAATATCTACATACAAAATTAGCCAAAAGACAGATCCAAAATTAAAAATTTTTTTTTAAAAAAAGAGGGCGTCACAACATCAAATTAGCACTTGGCAGCCTAATAAATGCTTTGTAAATGTCATCAATCAAAATATTTGATCTCTGCTACCTTTAACAATCCCATACTTATGAGCACTCTCAGCCTGGCAATGGAATGGGCAAGCCCCCTGCGGCCTCTGCCATCACCACCATCACAGCCACTTCCCCCCACACTCACTTTTGAATTTGTGCTGTTGACAGACCAGAAAGGCTTTTGGCTGCCTGTTATGTGGTTCAAACCACACTGTAGCTGCTTAACCAGGCTGAAGTCATTATTCGGAATCTCCCAACCAGAAAACACAAAACCCCTTATTTCCCATCTAAAACTGTATACTGAAGGTCAGGGGATGGCCACTGCAAATTGCTTTTGCAGATACGTGCAAGCCAAGACAGAAACAATAACCCAAGCTCTCACTCTTGCATAATTAACTGAAAATGTCTATGCTGATTAACAATTATTCTTTAAATGACGCAGTATATATAATATCCAACTGCTAAACGGTGAAGCATTCCCTACTGTGGCCTTCACAGATAGTGGATTTCCCCCTTAAATGCCATTAGTGTGATCTAAAGAAAGGTTAGCTTTTTACTTCACAGGGAGATCTCAAACTCAAAATGTTTCATTTTGATGTGAACCTACTCACTAATAAAGTCTCTCCTTAAAAAATAAGTGTCTAAATGCCTAGTCTTTGAAACTACGAACATTTTTTTAAAGAGTTAAAAAATCACACGTACTCTGCAATAATTTGCATTTTATTTGCATATAAATAGGTTGGTAAAAGTGAATGAAATTTAATGACGCCTACAGAATTGTTTTTTGAAAAGAGAAAAAACATTCTGCTGAAATCCCCTCTCCCCCGACTATTCACTCAAAAAATGCACATGGAATTTCAATGTTTTTATTTCTTGTTCAAAACTGAAATGGAACAAACAATGATAAGCAACATCAGAAACACTGAGTCCTAGAGAAGTCACAGACATCAGAAAGCGTGATCACACACTTACAGGAGGTATGCTGTCCCAGACTGTAATTTCGCCCCTTCCCAGAAGCAGTCCAAAGGTGTAATAATCAAACAAGGGTAAAGATATTCTATTATCTGTCAAAGTTAAAAAGAAGAGGCCATGCGTTAGGTTAAGGCATACTACTGGGGTGTTCCTGAGAAATTTTTGCCAACAAGAAGAAACTATACCTGATCCATGTAACCTGTTTCTGTGATAAGCTCTCCTGATTTGTAACACAAATGTTCCAATTTCCACTGCCTAATAAAATGAAAAGCAGAGACAAAAATTTCTCACTGTAATAAGATAAGAAAATTAGTGCAAATTCAAAATGATAGAACATATAAAAAGAACTGCAATTTCTATCACTTTTAAGCATCTGTCAAAACGAGCAGAGCTTTTGCCAAGTAGAGACCCAGCAAGCTTGCTTTAATGAATAGATAATACTCAATCGTAATTAACATGTAGGGTGTTTATGTAAATGAATGCTACCAAAGTACTTGAAAAGTCTTGTTTTCTTAAGTGTTCTCCCAATAATCTTGTTTACACCATTAATCTGCTTTTCTACATACATTAAACAACTTCAGGGCAGCCCAGCTGAATTATCACAAATTCAAAATAGGTGGGGATTAAATTAGGTTTGCAAAGTATTGACACATATTCAGGTGCGGAGATGTTTTATTGGCAGATCATGTCCTTAATAGGTAGTGTTCAAAATGAACTCTCCTGCTCTTAACCATAAATATTATAAATAACAACATGTACCAGGTGGGTCAAATTCTAACTTCACAGTCTCTTCTATTCCTATCTTACATAAATGCGAATAAATATACAGATCAAGAATTAATTTAGGGCTGGGTGCCGCAGCTCATGCCTGTAATCCCAGCACTTTGGGAGGTGCAGGCAGGAGGACAGCATGAAGCCAGGAGTTTGAAATCAGCCTGGGCAGCAAAGTGAGACCCTATCTCTATAATAAATGAATGAATGAATGAATGAATGAATAAATAAATAAATAAATAAATAAACTTTAAAAATTAGCTGGGCGCAGTGGTGCATGCCTGTCGTCTCAGCTATACAGACAGGAAAATTACTTGATCCTGGAAGGCTGAGGCAGTGAGCTGTGATTATGCCACTGTGCTCCAGTCTGGGCGACAGAGAGTGACCCTGTCTCTACAAAAAAATGAAAAAAATTGCCAGGAGTGGTGCCACACATATATAGTCCCAGCTACTTGGGAGGCAGAGGTGGGAGGATCACTTGAGCCCAGGAGTTCAAGGCTGCAGTAAGCTGTGATTGCTCCACTGCACTCCAGCCTAGATGAGCAAGACCCTATCTCTCAAAAAAAAAGAATTAATCTGGAGTTTTATTGTCTCTAGAAAAGTGTTATGCCCATATCTTTCCAGGTGTGTTAGGGAGATCAGTCTAACTAAAAAAAAAAAGAAAATCTGCAAGAGTGGGGATGGAAAAGTCCAAGGGAAGGAAAAAAAAAAAAAAAAAAAAGAAGCAAAGTAAAAACTTCCCTCCCAACTGCTCTATTCTTGGCCTCCTAAGGGAGGCCTGTCTTCACCCAGGGAGCTTACTGTGTCCTCTTCCCTGTGCCTTCCTGTCTCTCAGCGCCCTGTTGAAATGTCACCCCCGTGTTAAGCTTGTTGAAAATGACCCCTTTCTCCTGAACTCTAGAGCCCTGGCTGGCCAGATCTCCTGCTGAAACCTGGCGCAGCTGTCATGGGGACCGCCCACGTTTGCTTTGTCCATGTCTATCTATACTGATGTCTTTCCTCTCTTTGAGAGCTGTGCCTAAGTTACCCATATCTCCTCCAACCTCCACCCAGCCACACATCCATGGACATATTTATATTTTAATTCTATACAGCATCAACATAGACTATCTGGCATGAGTAGGTTCTCACTTTATATTACTTGATCAACTCTCATTTACACTTCTTGAGAAGGACATCATTGCGCATTAGAAAAACGAATGGGCTTGAAGCCAGAAAAAGGCTTTGAAACCTGGCTCTCTCATTTCATAACTGCATGAACTTGGACAAATGCTCTAATTAGTCTAATTCCCAGTTTTCTCACCTAAAACATGGGATGGGTTGAACTACATGTTCTTAAAGTTCATTCCAATGCATAAAATTCCTCTGGACCCATCTCAGCTTAAGAGTGTAATTTAATTACACAGACCCTCACATCTTCTCCTGAAGCGTGTAGGTGACAAACACTAAGAATGCATTGGCCATGCTTGCAGTGGCCCCAGGACAACTGGCTCCCCACAGGGATGCCACTTCACATTCTGCAAAACTGCACCGGGTAGTTGCTTCCCTACAATGCTTGTTACAGACCAACAGGGCAAGTTTGCCTGGCAGAAACATGATTTTACATTTTCTAAGGCCCTTGCATTCATATATCTGGTCTTGTTCTGGGAACCATGGAGGATATGAGCACACATGACCATAAGCCCAGGTTACAGATAAGCAAACAAGAATGTGCCAGACATGTGACTCGACCCTGGCTGTGCCTGTCCCTAGGATCCTGTCAAGCTGGAATGTAAGCAGAGGTTAGAGAAGGGACAAGAAAAGTCTTAATTTTATTTTCTTCTTTGGTTCTCCCTGGCTGCTGAATATGCCTATACTGCTACTTCCTCACCTCTTCCAGGAAAAATAAACGGTACTAGCAAAGGCCTCAGTGAAGAGGTGCTGAAAGCCTAGGGGAGGCGATGGGGTTGGGTGATGTCAACTCAGAGGTCCCCTGGAAATGGGGTTTAGTGATGCCAACCTCAAAGGCAATCAACAAACTGAAAGCTCACTCTGTTCTCAATGCTGGGGTGAAAACAGATCAGAGGTGGCCCCTGCCCTGTAGTAACCAACAGTCTAGATACGTAAGAAAAAGGACTGAGTTTTGAACTCTTGCTAATGCTTTACTCTACTCACAGCATTGTGAAATTAGCAATATGATGCTAAAATATAACTTTTTAAAAAGGTGTCAGCGGGCCAGGCATGGTGGCTCACACTTGTAATCCCAGCACTTTGGGAGGCTGAGGTGGGCGGATCACTTGAGGTCAGGAGTTTGAGACTAGCCTAGCCAAAATGGTGAAACCCCATCTCTATTGAAAATACAAAAATTAGCCAGGTGTGGTGGTGGGCACCTCTAGTCCCAGCTCCTTGGGAAGCTGAGGCATGAGAATTGCTTAAACCTGGGAGGCAGAGGTTGCAGTGAGCCGAGATTACATCACTGCACTCCAGCCTGGGCAACAGAGTGAGGCTCTGTCTCAAAAAAATAAATCAAAAGGTGTCAGCAACAATTCCCATGGTGGCTCAGCCCCCAACGTGCTGTGTGACACAAAACAACTATGAGTACAAAGTCACAAGAAGCAATTCTTCATTTTCCGCATTGTTTTTAAGTTCAGTAAGGGCAATTCAAAATATCACTCTCCAAAAATCTCTTAAGCAACGAAAGATCTTACAGCCTGGGTGTATAGTCCCCAAGTGGCTCAGCGTCATCCTCTTTTCGGGACAGTGCCAAGATACTTACTGGCAATACATTATCAAGTAACGCACTTACTTTGTTACCAAACTCGAGAAACGATAAATCAAGATGAAAAAAAATCCTTTCACTGCAAAGCTAGTTGAACTAATACACCAGGTGCATTTCCAGGGCAACTTCATTTACTAAAATAATGGGGCCTAAATCAGCAGCCTTCTCCCGCCGCCTTACCTGCTGCTCATTAGTAGGTGGACGCGGCGGGCCTTACCTGTTGTACATGTATACGTGGACACGGCTGGCCTGGAGCGCCGAGTCCAGGTGTTGTAGGAGCGCTTCTGTGGTCAGGACGTTAGCACCTTCCTCTTTAGGGGTCTGTATCATGAGTTGAGGATTAAACATAGCCTCTTCTCCAATCTTCTGGCGAGTATAATTTAATTCTCGACTTACTCGTCCTCCAACTGACAAACATGTACAGGTTTAATTAGAATAGCAAAATCACTGCAAACTCATGTTTTATCTGTTATCTGACTACCTGCCATAGGATACACAATAGATGAACTCTGGTCATGAGACTGGCTGATGTGTGAGCAGTAACATTCACTTTATTAATGGCAATGTTAACTTTACCAATAGTAAACATAAAAAATACTCACTAAGCCCATTAATGGCTGTCCCGCCTGTCACAGACGCAAACCTAATTCTAACTAATACACTGTGCCGAAAATGGAGGGCAGAAAGGAAAACTTGAGACACCTTTTCCTTGCAGACCAGACCAAATAACCCTGTTACAATTTCTTTCACTTGTATAAACAATGTGCCCCTGCAGCATATTTCAAGATAAATGGCTTCAATTTACACTCTTCTCCTAAGTAATCTGGCAAAGGTAACAAGGAAATGTTTCTCCTCTGTGGAAAAAGAAACAAGGAAAGGTGGCAAGTGTGTGTTCAGCACAAAACTTGCCAGGAGAAGATAAATAAAGTGATTCAAGTCAGATGCCCATGGGGAAATCCCACTTGAGAGGAACAAAATGTATCAGCCACAGCCATCATGGGCAGTCCCTGTAACCTGGTTCCATCAGACTCACCTGGTCAGCATCCAGAAAACACAGGTGCCAGGTTCTGAGTCAGCTAGGGATGAGCAGCCTGTGTTCCGGAAGCACCCCAGGTGATCCTGAACCTGCTGCCCAGGCTGAGAAGTCCTGCCTCACACCAACCTGGCTTTCCAGCAAGCTGGCCAGCACGGGGTATGCCCAAAGCCAGCGCAGGCACAGGTGACCAAAGAAAACCATCAACACTGTGACTGCCAAATGCCTTTTCTCTTCCTCTCCTTTTTACATCCTTAGGCCCAAGGTTATGTTCAATGAACGGTTCTGGGTCAAGCCAAGCTCTGAATGCTGCACCTGGGCCGGGAGGTGTCTCAGGGAGATACTAATAGTCATAGACCCAGGAACCTAGAGGTCCCCCACCCCACACTCCAGGGCAAAGGAAGCGGGTCTGAATTGTTCCTAAAGTCATTGGTAAGTTGCATGTTGACTGAAAAGCAGGCCTGCAGCGACAGTTTAGAAAAAAACTCAGTGATCATAGCTTTCCCACGAGGAGGAATCCTTTTTCTTCAAGTTTAGTATTCAAGGACATAAACATTTGGTTTGGACAAGTAAATAAGGACTGGGAACAGCGGGTTGTTTAGTTCTCTTGGCATATTTTATAAACAAGGGGGCAGGCTAAAAAGCAAATAATGCCCTCATTAGGAAAACCAGTACAAATTCACCGCCTGGCAGGACCCTCTGTGCAGGTCCACGCGGATGCCAAGGCCAGGAGCTCCATGAGGTGAGGTTTAACATACTGCGTGTGGGGTCGGGAAGGAGGGAGGAATGTATCAGTTGGTTAATAAAAAGGAATAAGACTTCTGTGCGCAGAAAACTTTGAAAAATGCCAGGGGGCATTGCCGAGGGCCTTGCAATCAATGTGAAGTTAAGGAAAAATCACAGGAAAACACTGGGAAACAACTTGCACAGAGAAGCATCTACCTACTTGGCTGGCCTTTTCTGCAAGCCTTGGGAAAGCTGCCTGAAGGCAGGGGCTTGCCCACTCTAGCAGAAAGCACAGTACTTAACATCACGCTAACATCACGCAGACTTCCAACCAATTAACTGAATTTGAGCCAGCCCACATCCCCTAGAAGTGCAGAAGCTGTATGAGGCTAAAAAGCCAGTTACGACTCCAGAAGTCACAGCTGCAGAGCTGCCCACCAAGGAGCTCAATGCAGCCTTTGCTCACCCCTTCTTTTGTCCTGGTGTTATCACATCTAATGCCACAAACCTAGAAATCATTCCCATTTTTACCTGCCTCCTCAAACATCAGCATGCATGTGGTTTTTCATTCTGATTACAAAGTTGCACCTCCTGCACCTTTACTGAAGCTTAACGTATCAGGTGACTTAAACCCATGAAATTAAAAAACAATAGCAACAAAGCACACCCTCTACCCTTATTATGGTGACCTAGGTGCCGTTATAGTGAGGAGCAGTCCATGACAGACAGCCTGGCTTCAGCAGGATTCTGCCCCTCGAGCCTTGGCAGAGCAGCTGCCTGTTAACTATATAACCCTCGAAGTGACCTGAGAGTGCAATGTGCACAAAAATGGCAAAACCAAACACAAAGTTTGTGCTGCTAAGAACTTTTTACCAGACTGTTCCAGACCAACCTCATAATGGAGCAGTTATTTTATCACAGGGTGTTTCAGAAATGGCATTTATTTTCTACAAGATATAAAATGTACCTCAGGGTCTCCATCATGTCCCCTTTTTAGATGTTTTAAGATGTATATTTACATAAACATTTTAATGGAAAGGATTTGTCCTTTCTCTGGAATTGGAAAACCTTTCGCTCCTCCATCTCTTTGCTCTAATGATGAACACAAATATTTTGCCAATGTGATGTTTCAACTAAGACTATCATGATAGGGTGGCCAAGCAACTAGAGTTGAGACTCTGAAGTCTACAGTTTTCTCAACCACCTATGCCATATATACTAGTAAATGCAATTCACTTTTACATATTATATGGTTATATTTTATCTAACATTTCATCTTATATTTAACCAAACATGAATGTTTTGCAAAATGATTCAAAAACGTTAATGAAGTTTAGTTGCCATCCATTTTATCTGACCAATAGCTGTAACATGATTCATTCATCCAGCAAGCATTTGTGGGTGGGTGGGTACTTTGTCCAAGCAGTGGGGACGTGGTGAACGAAACCAGTCAGCTTGGTCTCTCTCCAAGAGGCATGCTGGTCAGTGAAGGGAACAGGCAATAGCTAAGCAAAGCAATAAGATACCTTCATAGCACAAGTGTGATGGAGAAAACGAAGATGGTGATGCCATCTTGGGTAGTGGGGAAGGGGAAAAGATACTTCAAATGGGATAGCATGGAAGACCTAAAGGGAAACAACATTTAGGTGACTTTGAAGAGCTGGAGAAACAGCGTTCTGGGTAGAGGAATCAGCAACTGCAAAGCCCTCAGGTTTGGCTTGTTGCAGGGAGAGAAGGGAGGCAAGTGTGGCAGAGCTTGGTGAGACCATAATTAAGTCTTGTGTCATTCACCATGTGCACTGGTAGACTCAGCTCCTTCTCGGGTATAACTGTGTCATAAAGTGCATGACACTCATATATTCTGACATCAGTATTGACCCAATGCACTCTGGAACAAGCTGCCAGAAACAGAAACCCTTCAGGATAGAGCAATTTTACGGACTCGTCTGACATTTGCTACCCTAGCAAACGCCTATCCTAAATCACTGCTGAATGACAGCTGAAAGCTGTTCATTATCTTGCTGTCTTCCTTATCATCCCTAAGTGTGAAGCTTTGAGCTCAGGAAGTCCCACAGAACCCATTTTAGATGATTGAGATGAAAGTCGTGGTCTTGGAGAAATAGGTTTCTCCCTTCTTTTTCTTTTATTTAAAGACAAGGTCTTGCTCTGTTGCCCAGGCTGGAGTGCAGTGGCGCAATCACAGCTCACTGCAGCCTCAACCTCCTGGGCTTGTGATCCTCCTCCCCTAATACCCCAGATAACTGCAACTACAGGCACACACCACCATGCCCAGCTAATTTTTCATTTTTTTGGGTAGATACGGGGGCCTCACTATGTTGCCCAAGCTGGTCTCAAACTCCTCAGCTCAAGTAATCCTCCTGCCTTGGCCTCCCAAAGTGCTGGGATTTCAGGCATGACTCTTTTCCACTGTCAGGATCAAAGTCCTAATATATTTTTTAAATAATCTAATGTTCATGAAATAGTGCAGAAAAAAATAACTATTAAATCTAGTATCTGTTATGTAGATGTAGGTATAGGGAACCAAGCTAATAGCCATTTTTGCTGTGTGGTGGGCTATGGATAATTTTTTTTTTTTGAGATGGAGTCTCGCTGTCACCCAGGCTGGAATGCAGTGGCCCAATCTCAGCTCACTGCAAGCTCTGCCTCCAGGGTTCACGCCATTCTCCTGCCTAAGCCTCCCAAGTAGCTGGGACTACAGGCACCCGCCACCAGGCCCAGTTAATTTTTTTTGTATTTTTAGTAGAGACGGGGTTTCACTGTGTAGCCAGGATGGTCTCGATCTCCTGACCTTGTGATCCGCCCACCTCGGCCTCCCAAAGTGCTGAGATTACAGGTGTGAGCCACTGCACCTGGCCAGACTATGGATGATATTTACGTGCTTTGCTTTTTTGAGTTTATTTCTATTAATTTTTCTACAATGAAAGAGTATAATTAAAAACTTCTCTGGTTGGACATGGTGGCTCAGGCCAAGGTGGAAGGATCACTTAAGGCCAGGATTCACGACCAGCCTGGGCAACACAGATAAACATATTTATCTCTACAAATAAAAAGTTAAAGAAATAGCTGTGGAGTAGTGGAGGCTGCCTTTAGTTTTAGCTACTTCAGAGGCTGAAGTGTGAGGATCGCTTGAGCCCAGGAGTTGGGGGGTGCAGTGCACTGTGACTGTGTCACTGCACTCCAGCCTAGGCAACAGAATGAGACCCCACTTCAAAACAAAACAAAAACCAGAAAAACAAAACCTTCTATGTGACACACACACACACACACACACACACAGAGAGAGAAAAATAGCTATGAGAGCTACTTGGTAGAGATATGAATTAAAAACAAACTCAATGCAAAAAAAATAATATGCATCTCTGTTCTCACTCATACGTGAGAGGTAAAAAGGTTAATCTGATGGAGGTGGAGAGTAGAATGAGGGTTATCAGAGGCTGAGAAGAATGAGAGGGGAAATAAAGAAAGGTGGGTTAATGGGTACCAACACACAGTTAAATAGAAAGAATACATTCTAGTGTTCCATAGCATAGTAGGGAGACTACAGTTAACAACAATACATTGTATATTTCAAAATAGCTAGAAGAGAAGATTTAGAATGTTCTCAACACAAAAAAATGATGAATGTGTTTGAGGTGATGGACGTTCCAATTACCCTCATCTGATCATTACACATCATATGCTTATATCAAAACATCACATGGACACCACAAATACATACAGTATTCTGTATCAATAATACTAATAAATTATAAAAATAATCATATGCACCTTCATCATACGCTGAAGTCCTTTTATATTAACAATAAAATAACAACCCCTCTGAACAAGACTCAAGAAAAATCATTATCTCAGGATCCTGAGACACAAAATAACGTTTTATACTTGGGTGGTGCTTTCCATTTGCAAAGCCCTTTGAAACCATATTCTTTACTTCTTTGGAAATATTTTGATCATTGCTGCTCCTCCATCAAGCTGGGGCCAGCTGTACCAGACAGGCGGTGAGAATGGAGATCAGAAGACCCCAGCATTGCCACTAGTGGCAGAGAGATCTAGGACAAGTCCCTGACACAGCTGAGCCTCAGCCACCTTTCCTGGTTGCTGAGGATAACAGGGATAACAAATGCTGTGACGAACCTCACAGGACTGTGAGAGCCTTAGCTGACAATGTGTGTGAAATTTCCCAGACCCTTACCCAAGAGCTGAGCAAGTGTCTGTTCAACCATGCCTTTGTCACAGAGCATTGTTTCACTGTCCTGATGTTACAGGGGAGGGGGCATAGCTGCAGAGTCTGGGGGCCCAAAGTTACCCACCTTATTAGTAAGAGGCAGAACTGACCCTTTAACCCAGAGTCCAACTGCCCTGCGAGCCTCATGGCTTCTGAGCACCAGCTGAGAACATGAGTACAGCAGGAGGAGGTAGCCTAGGAGCGCCAAATTCCACAGAGCACACTAGACAGGTTGAGCATCCCTAATCTGAAAGTCTCAAATGCTCCAAAACCTTCCTGAGTGCCAATATGATGCTCCAAGTGGAAAATTCCACATCTGACCTCATGTAATCAGTCACAGTCAAAACAGACTCACAAACATGAAGATGACATTGTTACAACTGCACAAAAAGTTAGCTATAGCAGACCTGGTGAAAATGTGTGATGGGCTTATTGAAAACTAACGCATTGTGCATTCACAACCAAACAGGAAATCACGTCAGTTCACAAAATCAAAGAGAGACGTCTAAGACAGAAACTATTGTTAATGAGGCTGGTGATGCTGGAGGAAACATTCTGAAAAGCCATCCAGCAGATGTCTCCTCGCGCCTACAGGACCCACTCCCTGATCCTTCAACTGCTTCTGATGTTTCTTCTCACCTAAAAAAATAAAACATGGTGTACAGTAACGTCTCAGTGAAAACACAGCACTGCAGGTGGAGACCGAAAGCTGCTGTCGTTTAGCCACTGATGCAGGTATCTGGTGATGCTATTGTGCTGCTTGGGTACCCTGAATACATTATTTTTTCACTTCATTAATGGAATGTTGTGTTTTTTTTACTGGTAAGTACTTATGTGTGAATTAGTTTAAGAAAATGATTGCTTATCGGTGGCATATAAATTTTAAGCCAGGAAGGATGGGAATGCCACACAACCAGATTGTCCACATGGGTGGCTGAGATAGTGACATCTTTGCTTTCAGACAGTTCAATGTACACCAACATTGTTTCAGGCACACAATTATTTTAAAATATCGTATAAAATTCCCTTCAGGCTAGATGCATAAAGTAGTTGAAACGTAAACAAATTTCATGTTTAGACTTGGGTCCCATCCTCAAGCTATCTCATTATGCATATGTGTGAATATCACCCTCCCCCCAAAAAAATCCAAAATCCCAAACACTTCTGATCCCAAACATTTTGTATAAGGGATACCCAACCTGTATTACGCTCACAGCTAGAATTTTAGAATACATGAAATACGACAATAATCCGTATTTTTATTTAAAGTACAACCATGTTGCATCAAAGATTTTTCTCAGCCAGTGAGGAGATGCAGTTTTTTTCACTAGGGCTCCCTGGGTCACAGTGGACAGGCCTCATTTTCCATCTGGTCCCCAGAGAGGCCTGCCTTAGAGGGGGCAGATGAAGGCACACAGAGAACATGCAGCCCTAAGCCTCTTTACCTGCAAATTCTGCCATCTTATTCTCCAGAAATCCAAGGCTTAAGCCAATTCTTTGAAAGGCAAAAGAAGCATCACTTCTGCAAATAAGTTTTTGATCAAGCTCTGCTGATCCTCTCATCCCCAAATCAAGCCAGGCTTAACTTTCCAAAGTGAAGAAAGGCTAGCTAGCTCAGGTGGGATGCCAGCTGACCCACAGGCCCATACTTCTAGGCCAATATGATTCCAATCCACTGTAGACAAGAGATGTTTCCCTCATCACGCTTCCCTGCTGTGCCCCTCCTCAGCACAGCCTTCTGCACAGAGCTTAAAAAACGTCTGTGGCATTCACACAAAAACCTTTTAGCAAAAGCTTATTGTGATCCACATAAAGATGATCTGAGGGAGCAACCGAAGTTATTTTCCACAAAATTCAAGTCCTGCCCATGCACCTCCGTATGTGAGGGACGCAGAGGGGCACCACGGCCATGGCACACCAAGTGTGCTGAATGAATAAATGAATGCGCGGTCTCAATACAGAGCCTTGGGAACAGGCAGTCATCTGTATAAGTTATTAATTCCCCCCGAAAGCCTCAAAAAGTCAATCAGTCAAAACAAATGACCCTTTCAGCCTGAAAAGTACCCACTCAGAGTCCAATTAGGAAAATAGGGTCTGTGTATATGCAAGCGTTGCATTTGCATTTGATTAATCCCATGAATTATCTAACAGCCTCTAGAGAGATTTTCTTTTTCTTTTAGTTGCTCAGGTCCTCCTTTCAATGTTGCATTTACTTACTGTGAGGCCGAAAAAGTACAAATCTCTAAGCGGGTGTAACTGCAAAATTATTAGCACTGCCTCTTTTTTATAATCGAAAAACAAAAAAAAAGAAGATTCAGTAATGTGGGCAATTGGCTGCAAACTCACGGGCTGTGAATTTTAGTCCTCTCCCACCCATCTCTTTTATTCAGGAGGAGCCAACCGCTGTCCAAGTTTCTGGGCCGTTTTTCTCCTTATGAGATTGTGCCCCTGCGTGTTGCCATGGGAAAAACGCTACAATAAGCCCAAAGAGAATGTGCCTTCATGAAGTGAGCCCAGTGAGAGGACAACCACCAAAGCATAACGAGAAAAGGACACCCCCACCTGCCCACGGGACCGCACGGGACTGCACGGGACCGCACGGGGCACGTGGCAGGCTGGGCGCAGGTAGTGCGCAGGCGCCGGCGCAGGGTTCCGCACGGCACATGCGCCGGCAGCAAGCTTCCCCGCCCCCACCAGCTGCTGGCAGTGCCATCTGTTATCAGCCTTGCCCAGGCTGCTCCCTCTGAATGGCTTTCCCTGACGCAGACCTGCTCGCCCTGTCAGATGCAATCAGGTCAGCCCGGCACTCTGCCCACGCTGGACCTGCTGCCTGTCGCAGCTCCCACCAGCTCCCAAGGAGCCACGAGTTCCCGAGATGACACTGCATCTGCCAGGAGGCCCCTTCTTCATTGGTTACTTGCCACACTAGCAAATGAGGGCTATGCACCGCGCCACCTGAGACAGGCCCAAGAACGTTGCTGACTTCCTGCAGAGCACAGGCGGAAATGTCTTCCATCAGGAACGGCGTACTTTCCAAGCTGGGAACTGTCCCAGGTTCTACCACAACCTCAGATGCAACCAGGCCGCTCAAGCGCAACAGGCAGGCAGTTGCACACCCAGGTCCCGTCGCTCTGCAGGAAGTGGGCGGGCCCAGAGGTGTGATGCAGAGCGCGCGCTGGCTCAGAGGCCACACTCCAGCAGGCAGCAGAACCCAGGAACCAACACAGCATGTTTTCATCAAGCTTAGTTGAAACCTCCTAAAGTCTTCATTAAAAAAATAGAAACAGAAAGAAACCCAACAACAACAAAACCCAAGTGCTTCCACGGCAGGCTCTCCATCACAGCACTCAGGCATTGCATAACATTAACCCCAGTTTCCTTCTCTCAGCTTCTGTGGGGCTGACATCACCTCTTAGCTCTGAACAGTCTTCTTGCCATTATCCAGCCTGGGCCTCTCTTCATTGGCCTCCCACTTGAGCCCGCATGGGGGAGAAGACAATGCGAGTCTCCACCTTCGCACGCAGGCTCCCTGGCCTCCGGGGAATACCACGCTGGCCTCATTTATCTCCTGCACTGTTCCTTCCCTCTGCATCTGTGCAGGGAGACTCACGTCACTGGGGGCCACTTTCATGATTTTGTTGCCATCAGGATTAGCTGGATTAGGAGCCGGTACATAAGGACCCCCTGGTGCCCTGAGGAAGTTTCATCACCGGGTCAGCGTGGTGTGAACTATATTCTGTCAACACCACCACTTCTTATAGCCACCAACCAAAAAAGGGGAGGGTGGAGGTGGGGGCGTGGTAGAGAAAATACCTCAAGCACAAAATGTATAAACTCATTATAGCAATAAATTCCCACATCATGCATTTCAAGGTATGTGAGCCATTCAAGACCATCCTTTCAAACAAGAAACCCATGTGATTCTTTTTTTTTAATCTATAAAGAATTTGGTGGGTCTGACAGTGGAGGTAGGGGGAGTAAGTATAGATAGGCGAGTAAGTATAGCTACCCAGAGGAAGAACAAAAAGCCCACAAAAGCTTTTTTTAGCCCTTTTCTAAAGCTAGTCAAGCAGTTTGGAAAGAGTTGCATTGTTGAAACCTTATATTTTGTTCAAGGCTAACACCTCCAGGATGGTAGTTCCTCCTCTTCTAAAAGACCAATGCTATCCCATCCAGCAAGGATATCCCCCCATCTAATGTGAAATAAGACAATGTGGGCAGGAGAGTGGTGAAGGGAATGGTGTGGGGGGTAAAAGGATGGGTGGGAAGAAAAACAAAACAGAACTTTTAACTCCTTTTAAAACTTCAATGACTGAATTTTTTCCTCCCAGGGAATCATTTACCTACCTCCATCCCGGCCCCACTCATCTGGACCCTGCATGAAGTACACACACGATTTCTACAGAAAGTAATGGGATTTCTGCAAGTGTGTGCGAGTGTGTGTGTTTTATAGAGCAGTCCCTCTTGCACAGAACTGGGCTGTCCCATCAAAGCCGTATCTGTTATATTTCTGTCTTTCTCTTCTGTTTGGCGTATTCACCAACAAGAGAAAAGGAGGTAAGCTTTGGCGGCCCTGACCTGCAGCTGGAACACAATACTTTCGCACAGCCCTGCCGACCCCTGACATAAATTTTACACCGCAGCTGGCATTTACACACTCAGCATTACCATATGTATAGCTGCTCAGTGCTAATTATGCTAATCACCTGTCTAACTCGCTGCTGCGAAAAATGGTTGCATTTAGCAGTCCAGCGCCTCCCAATGCAGCTTACTGTGTGGCTGAAATGTACATTCAGACGGCCCTGAATGGCAAGATTTTTCCACGTTGCTGGCTACATTCAGGCCTCAGAAAAATTTATTCAAGTCAACTGGTTTCGGTCCGCAACAAAAAAGTTACGAGAAAAAAGTGAGTGTGTTCTTGCCCTAACATTCTGGATCTGCTTGCAAGCAAAATGATAAATCAATTGGTGTGGGAAACAAAAAGGGAGAGAGATTTCTTTTGGGAGCCATGTGAAACTGTAGCCTATTAAAAAAAAAAAAGGAAAAAAAAGGGTCATCCTATTCCCCAAATCTCTAGAAAGAGCAGTTAATAGATATTTAGCCCTAATCCCAATTCTCTCAAATTGCAAGCTTTGTTTGCAATTAAGCAAGGTATTAAATATGTGCAATTTTTTTTTCTGGATCATGTGTAGACCAAAATGATGGTATCATATTTATCATTTTTTACTTATTACAACAATGTGTAAATCTCATGACTAAAATAAAGTAAGAAGAAAGAAATAATTTCTTAGGCAGCTAGGAAAAATTCTTTTGTTATTTTCTCTTAGAAAGCCTCCATTTAAAAAGAGGCTGTGTGATGTTTGAGTCTATTTTGTGAAGGTTGCTGGTTTCCCACTAAAGGAGCAGAGGAAATCAGGGAGTGGGGGTGGGAATGTGGAAGAATTCACAAAAGGAAAAAAAACAGCGGTGGGAGGAGAAAGAGGGAGTCAAGAAGCCTACATTTTCCTTCATCTCAAAATTCCTGTTTTTATCATCACCATTTCTTAAAGCCGTTTTCTCAGATCACTCTGTAGAATAAATTTCTTAATCAGGAGAATATTGGTGCAGGTATTTCAACAATTCCCCAAATTCAAACTGAAATCCTATTTCTTCCTAACTCACAAAACATGTTCATATTAATTTTTTAAAACCCTGAATGTAGTCACTCTCAGGGCTGCTTCATGTTAGGCTACCTGGATGGATAGGTAATATTTGGGCACTCCAATTTCCTGTCATTGCTGGCAGCATCATACGGCACGTTATACCGGAGGGTGGCCCAAAGTGCCAGTGACTTTCTCACCTCCCAACAATCATCATTAGCAGACTTCTTACTTCAGAAATGCAGAAAGCAGGAGAAAACTGGAAAGCAATTTACTTCAGAACATATCGTGGGCTACATCCCTCAGTGCCGCAGAACACCAGACTGGCTTTGCAACCCATCAGCTTTCCAGGCTTGGAAGGTGCACCCACCCGGCCGGCTTCCTCCCACGGAGGAGGTCACCCTGGAGGCTCGGGCTCTCTAGGCCTCGCTTCCACTCACCTTTCCATTTAACCACCAGCAAATGAAAAACAGGATGCTCACGCAACTTAAAGATGCTGCTGTGACAAGAGTGCTCTTCCTGTCTCTCCCCACCCTCCATTCTGTCCCACATTTTATAAACTTATCTGACCCCATGAAGCAACACTATCCAAGCCACATCTTGATTTGTTTGGCATCCCAATTCAAGTTGCTATTCTTTGCCATTCCAATGTGTTTATCTGGGTTTTGTAATTTCAAATCTTGACTGTGCAGCCAAAAACACAAATGACACAACCACCACTGGGCTCACTACAGAGCAGAGGGTTTACTCCCCACCCCTCATCCTCTCAATCTCACACTCTTCTTAAATAGGAGATGGACCACCCTGCCTCGTGGCACGGAGTGGTGTTTACATTGCAATACTTGACTGTGTAATACATCTGGCATTTTTGGGCAGGATTCCTGAGCTAGGGGCCAGAAGCCCTTAAGCAATGATTTAAGGGGGAAAAAAAATCATGCACATTGACTTAACAAAGCCCATTTCCAGTTCCTTTTGCTTACTTTTGTACATGTCTCATTAATAACTGAAAACTATCTTGGTTGCTAAATTGGGTAAGTCTACTGCTTCTTTTCATTTATCCTAACAATAATAAATAAAGCTTGCACTGTGGTATGGGGACTTGCTTCTCACTGGTCTTGCTTTCATAGCAGTGGCATTATGTGACCCACATGCAGAGCGGACTATTTGGGCCAACTCACACCTGGGTTTCTGGATTAGAAATAAGGTCCTGCCCCCACATTATAAATCTCTTCAACAACAAACTTGCCATTCATTAGCAGGTATCTGACTGCCCACCAACAATACAGTTTCCTTAACACATGACAGCTGTTTCTCTAGCCATGCTCTAAACCCCAAATGGAACAGTCATATTCTTTCCTGGAGGGACTAAGGATGGGGCGCATCTTCCTGTACACCGGCTCCTAAAATCCTCCACCACAGCCCAGCAGTTTCTCAATGGCAGTATTCTGCTATAAGGAAGGCATTAGACATTGCAGTGTAAAGGAAAAAAAGTGCCCTAAATCCAATTTAAGTGAAAAAAAAATCCAGTGAGTATTATCATAAGCACCCAAATTCAAAGATTAGAAGAGAAAGTAACAGAAGTGTTTATATTTTGATGACCCTGATTATATCTGTGTATTCAAGGAATGTTCCCGCTGAGAGAATCCCGCAGAGCTTCCTCCTCCTGCAGGCAAAAGTGCCCTCACCAGCAAGGCCCTCTGCTCTCTGGATGTCAACCAAGACCTCTTGTGAGGATGGACCATATAAAGCTTCAGAGTCGGCCAAAATCTGGATAAGGAATTCCATCGTCTTCAATCTAGCCAAGCTTCATGTGCCCACTGGCTTTGGTGGGAGTTCTAAGCAAGGAAAGCCTGAAGTGGGGCACCTGGGAGGGAAAGCCATGGTTTGTGCTCCACTCACTGTCTCAGAAATGCTACGGAACCCAGTTCTTCCACTGTCCATGCGCCACGGTAAGCACAGGGGACCAAGACTTATCTCCTATTCTCTCTGGCAGTGTGGTATGGGTTGAAGAAACTTGTCAATGGATTTTAAAGTTGCCTCAGCAGTCCATTAAAAAAAGTCATGATTCTTCAACAGGGGAATCACATCTTCTGCCAAGAGCCCATCAAAGAGTGTGGTCTTGGAACCAACCCTAACCAAAATAAGAATGCCAAGCTAATGGCAGCTCTGTATCTACTATCTCCCGCAGCTGGCTTGAAATAATAAATGTTCTCATTCCCTCCTCTTAGTCTGTGATTAGCCAGACTTACTACCATTTCAGAGTTCACACTAGTAACTGCAGAGATCCACTTGGAAGGAAATGACGTGGGCAGATTAGAGTGGGTGGGCCGGGGAAGGGGGGAGGGGGAGGAGGCAGCAGAGGTTCTGGGAGCCAGCGAGGGGCACAGGAAACATTAATAGCATTATAATAGGATGACACAGCTATGGTTATTATGTGGGGGTGCCTGACATAGCTGAAATTCCCTCAACTTTTTCTCCCCCTAAATAGTGTCAAAAGAGTGCCAGAAGTTAAAATACTACATTTATGCAAAGTGGCTTCTATTAAATCTGGTCTCCTTTACAGTTATTTTATAATATTTCCATATTTGTTTTAAAAGCCAAAAAACCTTTTACAATGAAACACATCCCCGAGGAGAACTGAACACTCATCGGGGCTGAATCTGGGCAGATAGCTGGCATGGTGAGGCGGGAGGTGGCCACCAGATCGCCCCCTTTCTCTGCCCAATTGTGACTCTCCCCTACCCCAATACAAGCAGGAGAGCAGGGCAGACGAGTTTCAGCTTGCCCCGAGTGGACAGAGCCCGGGGTCACAGGCAGGTCAGCTTTGAAGGAGAAACTCAAATGAAACATAAACATGGCATTGTGGAAACCAGACAAATCTCCCATGGCTTGTCCAGCCAGCATTAATCTCGGCATCAGCTGTGGTGCATAATCTAAACACACAGATCAGGCTGTTCATACATCTGGAAGCTGTCATCTTCTGGAACCTCCGAGCGGCATCCTATGTATCTTAAACACCCCATTACCCAACCTGTCCTCTCAACTTGTTGAAGGGTCAAGAATGGCAGACAGCAAAGAGATAGGGAGGATTCGCAGGGTCAGCTGCCCTGTGTAGAAGACACCTGAGGGCTATTTGTTCTTTTTTAAACAATCATTGGTGGCTTCTCATTTCCAATCGTTTTTCTCCAAATATGAAAGAAATATCACAACTGCTTCCACCTAAATGTGCATACCCAGTAGTAGAAACTAATAAATACCTACAAACATATTCTTCCTTCTAAACCATGTATGGGGGTCCAGGGAGCAGAAAGGAGCTGCATTTTTCTTCCTGTCCCTTGTGAAATGCCCCCAGAATGGCAGCCCCAGAGAAAAGAAACCAGGTGCTCACTGTGGAAGGGCAGTGACAGCAGAGTCCATTCTGCCCTTCTGGCTGGGACTGGTCCCTTGCTGTCCCTTGGTTCTGCTCCACAAGGGCTCCTGGGGGACAAGGGGGAGTGGTTTGTGACAGAAACATCTGGAGGAGAATGAGACCACCAAGGAGTTCACACACTAGCCAGGCTTCTGAAGGAGCTGTTATTTCAATATGCACAAAGGCAGTGGTGTCTTCTATTAAAGCTTTTCAGAAAGTCAACCATGCTAAAAACCTTCAGGCTACTGGGGTTGAGGTGCAACCAGTCTTTCTGCAAATTTAGATATCCCCCACCAAAAGGTACCCAAATATAAATTATTTCTTTCTTCCATGGCCTCTTTCCTCTTTCGACCCATCACGGTGTTTTTCTTTGACATTTAATGTCATTCTAAGAAAAATAGTTACCTGGGTCTGTAAATACAGGAATGGGATGGGGGAGTTATCTTAAAGAAGATTAATACTCTTGCATCTCTGCAATGCATTGTAGCCACAACTCCATCATAATAAACGTCTTCCATCTGCACAGCATGAGTCTTCCAATCAAAATCTTTTTATCATCTAAACCAGTGGGTTTCAACTGTGATTATTTGGGACACCCTCTCCCCCAGTGACATCTGGCAATGACTGGAAACATTTTGGTTGTCACAACTGGGAGGGTGCTACTGGCATCTAGTAGGTAGAGACCAGGATGCTGCTAAACATCTTATAGTGCACAGAACAGCCCCCGACAACAGAGGATGATCCAGCTCCAATGTCAATAGTCCTGAGGTTGAGGGACCTTGCTCCAAATTGAAGTAGTGGTGAAACTCAGTTATCTCCTACAACTGATTGCCTGAGTTCAAGAACACTGAAAGCATTAACACTAGCAAGGTACAAACTTGAAAGCACTTACACATACCAAGCATGCATTTTAAAAAACAATTTCTTCTATTTTTCTTAAAAAAAAAAAAAAGTCAAAGTCACAACTTGCCTCCTCCTCCCTTGACGCTGGCCTGCAGCAATGTTAACATCCAAACAACAAGGCAATATGGATTCATTTCGAGGCTGCTGCCCTCTGCAGAAAAGGGGGCCAGGAGCTGGGCAAGCTTTTAGAAAAAACAAAAAGCTCAAAGAGATAAATGAATGTTCTATCGCTGGAGAAGCCTGACAAGAAACTTGTTCTGAGGGAGGGCTGGAGTGAGGGAGCTGATATGAAAAGAAATAGATACTGAGGGAGATGGGTTAAAACTGCTTAACAAAAAGGAAACACCAACAAAGAAACAGGCAAGATTAAAAATAAAACCAGTCTGTGCCCAGAAGGGCGAGATCCAGGTGAAGCATTCATGGCTCCAGGGAAAACACTAGAGGCCAACACGTGAGCACACTCATGAGACAGGGATGGCTAGCAGGAAGAGCTGACAGCCCCCAGCCAAGCAGGGAGACTTTTGTGAAATGGCCCTGAGGGACCAGCCCAGCTTCCAGGCTCCCACCCAATCTCAACGACCCCACAAAGGGAGGCTGCCCTCCAGGAGGCCACATTCCTGTTCTCTGAGCCTTTGCCCATGCTGTTCCTTCTGCCTGGAATGCCCCCTACCCTCTCCCCTCCAGCCCCTGTGCCTGGCTCAGGCCTCTACCCCCTGTGCCTGGCTCAGGCCTCCACCCTTGAGGCCATCCTGGAAGATGTCCCCGATATTCCTGCCATCTTGGCACTGCTGTCCTTCATGTTAACTACCCACACACCAGTCCGTGTACCTGCTGAATGTTTGGATGGAGTTCCCCTGAGGGCAGAGACTGTGGCTTTTCACCAACATCTCTCTGGAGAGCTTTCTGCAATGGTGGTGCAGAGTAGGTACTGAGAACATGTGCAGAATGAACGCTTCTATTTTTATACAATGACAATTAGTTTCTCCCCCACCTTGCTGCCATGGCCATGTGTTTCTGCAACAGCAGATGTCCACTACATCAATCAACATATTCTCTATCAAACCTCATTACTCCGCACATATGTGAAACTGACTTGAAAATTTTGATTAGCAAACACTATAACCCTAAAACTCAAACTGGTATCTTAACATGTAATTGACAGTTTATTAAAAGGCAATCATTATATGGACATTTTAACAACAGAATACAATAATTCTTATCACCAATTCCTACACATGCACACACACGCACACGCACATGGACTCTTCCTCATCTAGCATATATTAGTCTGCACATTGTGGCTGATGTATTCTGCCCTCTTTATAAAGCCAACTCTTTACAAAGCCACATTTCCCCAGCATGTTAAACGAAGCATGAAAGTCAATTTGAAGATACAGCCTTTCGAGTGGATCCCTTTAATTTGCTGGCTGTATTAAAAAGATAACATTAACATGCCTTTGGCAGATAGGAGGATATGCAGAATAAGACAATGTGCATACACACACGCTCCTGTGATTTTAAATCGCAGGAGAAAGAGCTTCTTCCAAACTATCCCTCAGCATCCCCCTCCCCTTAAAATCTCATACTTTCCTCTCTTCTGTTGTTTTCTAACTAGGGCAATAGGCTACCTCTATCCATTTAATTTATTTGTGTAGCAAGCACTCTGTTGATGCCCAGTTCATATAAAAATTCATGCCTAGAACCTTAAGAACGACCTACCAAGAAAGCAGCATCTAACAGATTTCTTTGCTGATAGCGATGAGGAATTTATCTATGAGACTGATGCACAAAATGAACTTAAATGTGGAGCTATTGCTCACTTCAGTTCACGGACGTCTACGGAGGTCTAGGACAGCAGGGAATTCTTACTCCTGAATGCAAATGCTCACACTACTTACTGCTGACGTGTGAACACTCAGCTCACTGTGTCACAAACAAGATCTCTACACAATCACTTTTGCTTTGAAATGAAATTAAATCTATATGGCTACTGTTGTATAGTCACCTCTCTAGTTGGGTTTATCTGCATTTATGAAACTGTCGCTTCTTCTCTGGGGGAGAATCTAGCACAGAATGAATGAATGAATGAATGAGAGATCAAGGACAGGGCAACAGGAGAACAAGTGACTTATGTTATTAGTAGGCAAAGTAGACCTGGAGACACACAGACAACCCGTAGTTTCCCATCTGTAAAATGGGACAATCCTCATCATAAAGACATTACATCCACTATCATGTTATAAAAACAAAATAAAGATAATAATAGATAGCTATTTTATTGAGTCGTAAGGCATGTGATAATATATAACAAATGCCTGGTACATGGCAGTTGCTCAACAAGTGATAGTATTAGTACTGAGGAAATAACATTTGGCCCAAGACCATGCTGAAACTGCCAAAAGTAAGCAAAGTGAGTGTGCCCCTCACAAGTGTCCTCATCCAGTCCACTGAAAAAGAAAAGCTTTACTCCCTCTCACTACACAACTGGCAGCTCCAATAAAACTGCTAAGAAGCACACTGCATCTCCTTCCAGGACTTGAAATGGGTTGTGTTATGCAGAAAGCAAGTTATTTCCAGAAATATGCAATGTTAAGAAAACAAATCACATTCTCTCTCCTTCAACATGTTAAAGGTCCACTGAAAACTCTTGCTAAGAACACCACAAAATCACATTTTGTCATCCTCATCGGATGGCAACAAATACAGGTTGGATCAAGTGGTGGAAAGTGGTGGATGACCCAGCCCTCCCTGTGCTCATGCCCTATTCTGTCCTAGAATCTACGGCAGCGCCCCTACAGTCTAGCCAATCACATCACTTCCAAACTCCTCAGCTGGGGCCCCTGCTGGTGTCATGCCCATGCCTAAAATGCCCTCCTTCCCCCACCGTCTCCAGTTCTCTCCCCCCACCCCCTACCACCCTCTTGTAACTTTCACAGCCCATTTCAACTGTGAACCCAAAGGTAGTCCAAATGCCTCGAATTCTAATAGTTTTAAATTGTGCAGTGTCGCACACACTTGAGTCTCTTATGGTGCTTAACACAGTGCTAGGGACATCATAGGTGCTCAGGAAACTTGTTACTAGGAGCATAATAGCTGCTCGATAAAACCCTTCTTTTATCTACCAGTGATACTGAATCGCTGAACTGAGGTAAATTACTCCATGGATTCAATCCAAAGAACGCTTTTGTATTAATTACCAAACTACTTAAGGCAGGAATATTTTGTCTTAATTACGTAGACTATTATTTTAATTGTCACTTCTCAACTAAATACTCCAACTCCACCACAGGCTTGCAAAACTCTGCAAGCCGAATCTTCACAAACAAGAAGAGACTAAGAAAATATTCTTCAAGGTTCGTCTCCAACAGCATCCTGAAAGGGATCACTGAAGCGATTATGCGCATAACTCTTCAGCTTCCACATGCTGTCCGGAGGAATGCTCCAGGTATTTTGTTGGTTTGAATTATCTACATAGTCACCTCTACCCTTCCCCTACTACCCTGTTGTAAGGGATGCCCAAAGTGGTGTTTAGGGTTAAAATTGTTTCCAAATAGCAGGATTTGAAACTTGCCAAAAAGATAAATAAGAAACCAGCGGGGGAAAAAAATTGAAACCTGTGTCACCAAAATAATGTAAAAATGTTTGTCTTCGAAAAAATATATATCTATTTTAAATCTGCAACTGCTTTGCTAAGGTCTCAAGAACCCCAAAACTGAGGAACGTGCATAAAAGACTGGCAGAACCCCTCTGAGAAGTCCCTTCAACCCCGCGTTCTTAAAACATTTTTCTTTGCCTGCAAAATGCAGCCTTCCCCCAGAATAATTCCATGTAAAAAGCCCCCACCCGCGAGGAAACATTAATCTACTTTGCAAACATGCGTTCCAGTCTGTGCCTTACTATTTTTTTTCCACTCCTTCCACCCCCACCCCGCTTTTTTTGTACCTTGAGACAAATGTTTTTTTCCCTCAGAGTTGAAAGCTGTCCAAAAACAGGACCACACACGCCGCCGCCTCCGCAGGCCCGCGCTGCGCCCGCCCCCAGCCCTCCCCAGCGCGCCGGCCGCGGCCGCCGGGGGCGCGCACACTCCAGCCAGCCGGAGGGGTGGCCTCTGGCTCCCCCCAACTCCTTTCTCTTTGGACGCGGTGGGTGGGGGTGGGGGAGAGAAGGAAGCCGGGCCGCGAAGCCGGGCCGGGAGAGGCCAGCCCCGGGGCGCGTCTCGGGGCGCGGCTCAGGCGGACAGCGGCAGCGGCGGCGGGCCCGGGGCCCCCAGCGCGCGGAGTGGTCCGTCCCGGAGGGGCCCCGCGCCCCCGGCCCGCCCCCGCCGTCCTCTCCCACCACACCTCGGCCGGCGCAGCGCCCCGAGTAGATTACAGCGCGGCCTTTGTCGGGCGGGCCTGGCTCCTGGCCAGGCGCCCAAACAATAAACAATCCCCCGGGTGCGGGCAGGGGGTTTCGCCGGCCGCAGCCAGGCTCTAGGTGTGCGCTGGCGAATATCTCTATCAACCGCGAGGAGGGACCGGGCCGGGGGCGCGGGCGCCGCGGCGGGCGCTCTTACCTTCCACCCACAGCTCCTCCACGTTGGTCTCGAGGTTCGCTGCCTTTAATCCCACCGCGAAGGCCCCAAATATGAGGAGGCCCACAACCAAGAACTTGCCGCAGTTTTTTTGAATGTAACAACCCAGTTTAAATAAGAGTCTCTGAAACTTCGCTCTCAGCCACAGCGGCGCTTTCCGGCCAGTAGCCTTCCCCTGGGGACGAAGCAGAAGGGAGGAGTGAGCGCCGGGGAGTCGCGGCCCGCGCGCCCACGCCCGCTTGCGCGCACCCGCCCGGTGAGCCCCCAATAGCTGTGGGGGCGCGGGTGGCCGCGGCACACGGACTCGCCCTCGAGGCTGCAGCCCCGGCGGACCTGAGCGTCATGGGGGGGGGGGTGCTCGGTCATAAATCAAAGCCGGGCTGCAGCGTGGGAGCTGCACCTCGGGGACATCAGGGCGCCCCCACCCTCGGGATCCCTGAGCGACTTGGGGCACTGGGGCTGCAATACAGAAGAGGAAGCCGAGGTAGAGAGGAGAGAAACCACTCGACACAGGCAATATTCACCCCAGACCTGAGAAGGGAGGGGCTGCGTAATCCAGCGATGGAGCCCAAGGTTCAGGAGCCAGCAAACCAGTTCTGCTCTGTCCATCACCCTCGGGGACGGGCGCTAGGGGCGAGCGCCCTTTGGAACAACATATTGCGGGTTCCCCCAACTGGACCCCCGCCGAGAATGGTAGTAAGTGGGGATCCACGTGGTGAGCGCGGCCGCCGGAGTTCACTCCCGACGCATTTCCATAGCGTTGGGAGAGGCTGTGTGAGCTGAATTAGGAAGTGGGGCAGCCATCTGCAACTTACGACAATATGTGTGATCGGAAGAGGGCAGCCACATGGATCTTTCCCTCCTCTCCCTTCCTTTCTGGTTAAACGTAAGAAACAGCCGAGTGCACAGGGAAGGGCTCAGGCCGGCGCAGGCTGCTCCCCGGCGCGGCGTTTCCCCGGCGCTGGCCGCGGCCCCGGCGGGCCCCCGTCTGGGTGCTCGCCTTCCCTGGATTCCACACATTTCAGCGAGCCTCGTAAACACAATGAACCCGGCCGCTCCGCAGACTCGCACCGCGAATTTAAGGTGGCAATTTGTTTACAACTTTCCCTCCCCCGACCAGGCCCTAAGGAGAGGCGGCTCAAAACCTGGAAAACGGGGGGGGATATCTGTTTCCGAAATAATTTTTTAAGGGAGCAGAGATTTCATGCTCAACAAAAGCAAAACCGGCTGCCAAAAAAGGAAACCACCTTTATTTCGGCTCCCTCCCCCCTTCCTCTCTCCGCCTCTCTCCACTCCACCTCCCCCTCCAAGATGTTAAGAAATGTGGCAGCATTACAAGGGTTTAGGCTGCAAATAGGGGCAGGGGCGCAGGAGGAAGGAGTTCCAGGGCAGGGGGCACGGGGCAGGGCAGTGCCGCGGCCGCCCTTGAGGTGGTCCGCCGTGGACGGCTTTCCAGTGCTCCGGAAAAGGCACGCCGGGGAGGGCGTGTGTATACACACACACACACACACGCACACACCTCCACCCCCTGCGGACCTCAGACAGCCCTTTCCTCCCAGGACCAGAGGGAGGGTTTGAATTTTTCAATCCCCACTTGTCTGCTGCTTTTCCTGGAAAGGTGTGAGAGTGTGTGTGTGTGTGTGAGAGAGGAAGAGTGAGTGTGTGTGTTTGTGTGTGGCGGGGGCGATCCCAAAGAGAGGAGGGAAGAGAAAGTGGGAGGAGAGAGTCTGAAATGCACCTTGGAAATCTGCTCCAGTGCGAAGGCGGCGTCGCAGTAGCTGGGCCGGTGCAGATAGTCCCGGTCCGGCGCGGCAGCACGGCGCAGCCCCCCCGTCCGTCTGCGCCTCCCGCCTCCAGCCGGCCGGCCCGGGGCACCGATACAGCCGCTGCCGCCGCCGCCGCGGTCCTGGGGCTCGGCGGCGTTACCAGCCGAGGCCATGTTGCCGCCGCCGCCGCCGCCGCCGCCGCGGGGACGGAGGCTTCCCGGGCGGCCCGGCGCGCTGCTGCGGGCTCCTGGCGCGCCTGGGCGCTCGGCTCACGAGGACGCTGCTGGCCGCAGGCTGCTCGGGCTCGGGCTCCGGTTGACAGACCAGCCGCTGCTGTTGCTCACACGGCGGGCGCTGCTGCCGCTCCGGCCGCGGCCGCTGCCGGGGAGTCAGACCCTGCGCCTTCCATTGCCACATTGCGCGGGGGTCCCGAGGTCTCTGCGGCCGCCGCTGCCCACATCCAGTTCGCGGGAGGGCGAGAGCCGGCGCGCCGAGCGAGCCTGTCCTTCGGGCGCTTCCGCGGCACTCCTTGCGGTCCCCAACTCCCCCTACCCGCCCCCCGCCCCGCGCCGCGACCCCTTCACTGCAGAAAGAGCCAGCGAATCCCTGCCGCTCCCGCCGGCCGCGCTGGCTCTCTCGGCGCCTCCCGGGTCGCCCGAGCGGCCGCGGAGGGCAAGCGCAGAGCCGCCGCCGCCGCGGGGTCCGAGGGTGCCCGGCGGGTCTCAGCGCTGCCGGGCCCGGGCAGCCGCAGCTGCCGCTGCTCCCGCGGTGGCTGCTGCTGGCGGTGGCGGCTCCAGGAGCTGCTGCTCGGGCTGCTCAGGCTCTGGCTGCTGGGTTCGCGGTGGCTGCTCGGTCCCGGACTCTGCTTTCTTGTGCTCCTCGGCAACCCGCTGGACCATTCTGTCCCCGTGCAGCGCGCCTCTCTCGCTCCCGGGACCTGGGGACTCCGCTCTGTGTGTGTGCAGCGGGCAGCGGCCGCAGCAGCTCCTTGATTCAATAGATGAGATGGAAGAAGAAAAAAAAGAACTCTCTCCATTTGGAGAAAGAAGAGGAGGAGGGGAGGGGGTGGAGGGGGAGAGAGCGAGCGAAAGAGAAAAAGGCTGGAGCTCCCGCCCCCGGGGCTGTCAGATGGCTTGGGTTTCTGCGACGCGATTGGCTCGCGGAGGGCAGAAATTACTCAGCAAACATGACTATTATTAGCTGCTTAGCAACAGCTCACCAAAGTAGAGAGACCACCCAGGTAGGCAACCCAGTGTGTGCATCCCCGGCTTTGGGGCAGCCTCTGAGAGCGCCAACCTTCTCGCATGCAATACTTCCATTAAGGAATGCTCCCCCTCCTTTCTCTCTTATTCCTTTTCTTTTCAAGTGTCTTCTTTTTGTGGGATGCCCTTTGCGCGCACACACGCGCGCGCACGCACACACACGAACATTTGCCTCGCAGTAGACACGGGGGGAAATGTAATATTTTTTTAAGCGCTTAAACAATTTATGAAATTCCTCAAAGAAAAGCCTTTCAGAGGCACCTTGGCCTCAAGCTGCAGCAAATACTGGGAGGTCCGGCTCGCATTCCCAGGCCTGCACCAATAATGACAGCGTGCTGGATAGTGCGCCAGTGTGTGCCAGATTTTTTTTTCCTCCTCTCTTTTCTTTTATAACTAAAGGGAAGACTTAGGCTCTTGCAGGGAACAACGCCTCGCATTAAGATAAACAGAATGGAAAGTTAGAGGAAAGCAAGGACGTTGGGAAAAACCACCCTTTCTTAAAATCCGTCTGCCCCCCCGCCGCTTTCTCCCCCCAACTTAAAAAAAAAAAAAACAACCACAGTCTTGGTTTGAAGGAGTCAGTGTTCTATAAACGTGGAATCCAGACACCGAAGCAGTCTTGTAGAGGCAGAGGCATTTTTATTTGAATCTCGAATGTGACATAAGTAAAAGAGAAACAACAATCTTTTTTTACAACTCAGAGAAACGGAATTGTTTCCTTGAGAGAGTAAAGTTTTCCTGATTATTTTGGGTTCATTTGTACCCCCCTTTTTATTAACCAGATGTTTATACAGTTTTTTTTTACAAAACTCGGTATGCATGTTATATTTAATAATAGTATGACGTAAGAGATTATAAATGCTCCGATGCTGGATTCATTCAAAATAAACTGTGCGCGGATCGCGAGGATTCGTCCCGACACCGCGTCCAGTGTCACCAAGACATCCCGGGGATTCGCTTTCCGCGGAGCAAAACACGCGACCCTTTGAGGTGGATCCTGGAGCCAGACACGTCTACACAACTAGGATTTTTATTTTAAAAAATTTTTGTTTTCGGAAAGTGGAATGTGTTTTTCTTAGGTTTCCAAGTTACTACGTTCGTCCCTGCGGTAGGAGCCCGACCCGCAAACCCTTGATTTGCTTCACTTTTTTTAAACGGGGTTGAACTGCAGAGGGACTCGCAGTAGCGAGAAGCCTAGTGAAGTCGTGAAATGGGGCGGTGTGGCTTTAAGATGCACACGGTGTATGTTCATTGAAAAAAAAAGAAGAAAGAAAAGGAAAGGAAAGAAAGAAACCCAGATGGAGGGAAAGGGGGAGGAGCAGGGAGAAGGCGGAGCTCCGGTGGCCACGTGACCCCGCGCCAGGAGGCCTTGTGTGCGCGCGCACGTGTGCCCGGGTGCGCGCGCGCGTGCCCGGCTCCGGGACTCCCCGCGCCCGCGCGGCCGGGGCAGAGCAGGTAGGGAGGCGGGTGCGCTGGGCGGGCGCCGGGCGGGCTCCGGGCCTCCCGCGCGGCCTTCCGGGAGCCCAGGCGAGGCGTGCGCCCAGCCGGCGCGGACGGACGTGCCGGACGCGCCGTAGTACATTCCTGAAGGCGGACCGGCCCCCTTACGCTGCCCAATGCCCGCGCCGCCTCCCCGCGACCGGCCAATGGTCGCGCTCACGAGTCCCTGCCCATTCAGCGGCCCCGCGCTGGCTGCCCGGGCGCGGTAGGGGCTGCGGCGAGGCGCGCCGGCCACCGGGGCTGTCCACGCGGCTCCCGCAGGGGGCCAGTCCGCCGGCTCTCCCCGCCCCCTTTCTTCCTCCCCGGCGGTTTCCCCTCCCCGCTTCCTTCCCTCGGCCTGCGCCTTCGCCTTCCTCCCTTGCCCCGCTCCCTCCCTCAACCCCCCTTCCCCCACCAGCCTGGCCACCTTCCCTCCAGCCTCTCCTCCTCCCCGGCTTCAGGGGGAGGCCCTTCTCCCGACCCCCTAACCCGCAAACCGTATGCGGTGCCGGGGTCAGGGCGGGATGTCCTGAGGAAGAGAGGGAGACGGGGTGGAGGTGTTTGGGGGCGTTCGCGGGATCCGGAGGGGGACCTGAGCACCGGGCCAGCGCGGAAATTCAAAACTCAGACCGCTAAGGAGCACGTGATTTTGTGAGTGGCTCAGGGAAGGGCTGCGGAAACTCGGAAGGCAGGCGGGCAGCGTGCGAGGAAAATGACACTGAGTTGATAAAGAGCGCAGACGGCTCTACACATTGCCAGTTTCATCTTTGAGTATGATCCTGATGTTTATTAGGTTTGATAAATAGCACAAAACAGGAAAAGAAGTTTACTATTCTAGCTTTTCTTACTGAATGGTTATGCAGACACTTCAAGTCGAACCACTGTGTGTTTGCTTCTGGGAATTGCTTTTTAAAAACTGGGGGAGGGGGGTAGTACCCCCAGTTTTGCATGTCAGCCTTTTTATATTTCAAGCTTGCTGGAGGGCAAGGAACCATGTAGCCAAAAACACGTTGCTATGTTTGTCTTTTCAAACTTCTCCACCACGTTTTGGCCCAAAACTATTAGTGTTTCGTCTCAATCTTTACTAGAGGGATTTCAGTATAGCTGCTTGGATGAAGGAATTCTGGAAGGAAATGGTAAGCTGTGTGCCCGTAATGGATCCGCTTCACTCTCCGCACGCGGCTGCATGTCCTCTGGTTCCGGCGGCTGCCACATGCACGTCATTTCAGTGGCAAAGCCTCTTCCACTCAGGCCCATATGCCTTAGTTTGACTTAATTCCTAAACGTTTTGAACATTGATCCCCGGGGCTTTCAGTGCCCTGAACTCCCTAGCCCGCTGTTTGATGGGTTAACTTTTCAGCATCTCAGACAATGGTCCCGGCCTGTAAATTCTACCCGTGGGTTCCAGGACGCACTCCGGAGCCTCGGCTCTAACGAGCGCTATCTTAATCTCCCCACCCCCCACCCGCCGCTTCCCCTGTGGTCTGCTTTTTTCATACTCAGAGATGAATTACTTTGAGGATCTAATTGGCCTTGTTTCTGTAACGTTTTAAGAAAGGGAAGAGGAGCCAGTGTAAAAGCCTCCTCGACTTGGGTGGTCAGGGCTGAGGCTGCCCCCAATTTGCCTCATTGCTGATGCATGCGAGTGCGACATTCCCAGCGATAATGTTGTTCCTAATCAATCTGCCCTTATTTACATTTGTAAGCATTGTCGGCTTTAATATGCATGCCCTGTGCAGGGGACTGCTGTGCCACACCGGGTCTGTTAACTTCAACTAACCACAGGGATTCCACAGACCTGAGATGAGGCTGACTGGGGCAGCCAGACGCTAAGGTGTCCTCCGGGAAGACAGTCTCTTTAAATAGCCCTTCTGCCTCTGGCACCCTTGTGACAGTTACCAAATAAAAATAAGTGAGAACTTGGGGCCTTATCAGCCAGCAGGAGTTGCCAGCCTCTATGAAGCAAGAGCTGAGTGTTCCATTTCCCCTTTCCAAGTAAAGTTCATCTCAATGCATAAATTGTCATTTTGGTCTCCCAGTCATGATCCAAGACTTCTCATTGGAGTGTGTAGTTTTCAAAGCAGATGCCTTAAGCTCTCCGGATTCCCTCACATCTCCTGCCTTCTCTGTTCCAATACTACAAATATCCATGGCCATGCCACACACATTTCAAAAATGACATCAGATTATCCAAATGATGACAATGAAATAAAACATCTGCCCGTTGTGTTGGGATGTTCCAATGGTAAGCAATTGTGGAAGCCAGACTTGGTGGAGTTATGAAAAACCACAGTGAGATTTAACTTTTCACTGATTTCTCAGATCGAACCAAATGAGTCTTTAAAATCCAGTGTAATTTGGCTAAATTTTGCAGAGTATAAATGAATAAAGGGGTTAATGTATTCCAGTAATTTGACCCTGGGGCCATTTATAATTTTGTCTACTGAGTTTAATACTCTCTTCCAGAAATACAAGGAATTGCAAACATGATTTTAAGTCCTACAGTATTTTTGTTGAGAGGGTCGGATGGAGAGAGGAATTGGGGATTTGATGGAATATTGTTTTACTTCATGGGGAGCCCAGGATACAGGATGTGAGTGATGGTCAAGGCAGGGCTTCAGCAGTTCCAAGCAGGTACTTTGAATATGAGTTGAGTCGACTCAACTCAAGCCAATGTGCCACCATCCACCACATTTTCTTGGCTCCCTAAGAATGCCTATTTTCTCATTGGCAGCTTTTGTATATTCTTAAAAGGTGATGGTAGAAAATGAGTCTAAAAGGTTTCAGGGAAGTCAGGGGCGGGGTGGGGGGGAGATTCAGCAGCTATAAAATGTAAAACTACTGGGCTTGACTCCCCTCCCCTACTCCCTTCCACCTTCTGTTTCCTCCCCTTATTTACCCCCTCCCCAGGCTGAAGGAAAGGGAACAGCTCTAGCCAACTTGTCAAAATAATGCTGCTAATTACCCCTGATCTCCTTTAATGGGAAGCTGCTCCTAACTCCACAAAGGAGTAAATGAGGGGTCTACAGCACAAACCCGGGAGCACAGGCATTTTTTGAGCTTACAGTGAGCTGGGGGTGGGGAAAGCGGCAGAGGGGAGTGTCCTGAGAAGGTCCCAGAAATCTCCACATTGATTACTCCAGGTTTAAATACTAGCTTGAATGGGGAATTAGACTTTATGTATTGCCAAAAGCTATTGGTATTCTCTTGCTAAGCATGTCACCAACTGCTGAACGTTCAGAGCCTACTATGAACTTGAAAGAAAACAGAGCATTGACCCCTGCATTGATCCCCCTCTCTCCAAATATATTCTTACCCACATAGCTTTCCTCTCATGGATAGAGATGTATTCCTGAAACACCCAGACTTTGAACATGTTTTGCATCCTTCCCTCTCCTCGCCTCTATCTCCCTGTCTAATATATCTCTATCAAGCTTTGCGTTTGCTAGGAGGCACACCATTCATTTCAGTCATCTCTGCTATTGGGTCCTGCATGAAGCTGAGCAACACGATCCCTTTGACCCACTGCTGGAGCAACAAATTTATTAGAAATATAGGCATGAGAAATGAAAGGGAAGTAAAACAATTCCAGCTTATTGTGTGTCTTTCTTTCATACTGCTAATCCGGTTTACACATCACGCCTACACGTCTCAATAGGGCATTATACACTGTGGCAGAGGCTGGAGAAAATAAAAGGTGTGTGTGTGTGCGTGTGTGTGTGTGTGTGAGAGAGAGAGAGAGAGAGAGAGAGAGAGGAATGAGGATAAAAACGGGAGACATTTTAATCCACATTGATTAACCTCAGTTTATCTATAGAAAGTTGAAAATAATTTGTAAAACAGCCTTTTTCTTTTTAGAAAATAATTCCAAATGGTTCTAAATTTTGTTCAAATAGCTTGTCAGATTATGACTACTTTATAACCAGAAATTAGATACACCACTCACAGTGAGCTTGAAATGAAGCTAATACCCCAAATTGAGAATGGTGGGGCCTATTGATGTCTACCTTGATTCAATATTTTAATTGAAACAGATCATGGACTCAAAGGCATTTTATAGCCTTGTGGAAGGAAGCTGGGTGACAACTGGAACACACACAAACTCACAATTGAAAGCCCCTTGTTTTACAACTTGGGCACTCCATGCACCTGAGGCAACAATTTATCCGGAATACCACCCAGAAATTTTAAGTTGCAATAACAAAGGATGACACCATAAAGCATTGTCTTTCTTTGTGGAGGCGATTAATTGCATGCTGAACTACTGTCGCCAATAAACACAGAAATAAATAAAAACCTAAAAGAAATGAACACACAGAATGCTGAAAAAGGACTATTGTGGTAGTTCAAGACCTCAGTGATCTAATTATCAAATATTTAGAGCCACCCATTGTGGCTCTTTATTATTTATGTCTAGTTCTTTTGTATTTCTCCTCCCCAGGAAGAAAGGATAAAAAGGGAGGAAGACGGTCTTCCCTCCCAGGTGCAGGAAAACAGGTCTGTGGGTGTCTTCCACAGCCACCCACCCATATGGTGATGGAAACAGATCAGTTTCCATGAGAGTGTGCTCATCCACACGCTAGCATCATTTTAAACATGAACGTACTAAATACGTGGAAACACAGCGCATGTCACCCAGAGGCACAGTTTCTGGGGGTCTTGGGGTTCAGTGCTGGGCCCTGGCCTGTAAGGTGCGAATCGGTCCGGCCCTCCCCCGGGCTCCCCTGAGGCCGCACTCTGCACTCTCAGCACTGGGCTGGTCGCCCATCTCTGTAAGGGTGGCAGGCACCCGAACGCCTGAATCGGTGGGCACAAGAGTCAGGCATACCACCTCTCTTACCCATCGCCCCTTCCTGAACTCCAAAAGCCCCTCTGGCCCTTTTCCCGCAGCATGGGAGGGGAGATGGGTAAGGTGCGTCTCTTCTAGCCTGGGTGTCCCGCTCCCCTAGGCGTGCGTGCGGGCTCAAGAGCGAGTCTGCGGGGCGCGAGCGTGCCCTTCCCTGCGGCTGCGGCTGCTCTCGCGAGCGGGCGGCAGCGGCTTCCGCGCGCGCGCTCGGAGCCCCCTCCCCTCGGCGCTGTCACTCTCCGCACCAGCCCTCCATCACCAGCTCTGCCTCCGCTGGCGAGTCAGTAGCCACCACTAGGCTGATGAGCGGAAACCAAGGTGGCGACCCTTTCAGGCGTGAAAATGGGAGCCCCGGCGACCCCCTCCGTGAGAATTCCCCCCGGAGCCGTTCTTCGGCCGGGGTCCGCCGCGGCCAGCCCCCCTCCCCGCCCAGCAGGGCTGGCCTCGGGGGCGGGGGCCCGGGCGTGCGAGCGAGCGTGGAGGCGCGGGACCCGCGCTCCCGCGCCCAGGCGGCGCAGCCCACCCGGCCCCACGGCCCGGCGCGCGGCCCGCCCCTCCCGCCTGGCGCTCGGGGCTCGCTTCTCCGTCCGCCGCGCGGGGCGTCCCGCGTCCCCGTGTCCCCGCGCCGCCCGAGGCGCACGGCGCGCGAGGGCGAGGGCGAGGGCGAGGTGGCGTCGGCGGCCGCCGCGCTGGCTGCACTCACCATAGCCGGCCGTCAACCCCTGCTCGGAGCGCGGGTGCCGATGGCGCGGACGCTGGGCTTGGATTTCACATCAATTCCTTTTTTTTCCCTGGCCCCCCTTTCCTCGTCCTCCGCTCCTCCGTCTTCTCCCAGTCTTCCCTCGTCTCCCCCTTGCCTTGTCGCTGTGGGTCTCTTTGTCTCCCCTGTCGTCGTCTTTTTCTTCTCCTCCGTTTTCTTCTTCTTCTCCTCCTCCTCCTCCGTCTTTACAAAAGGAACGGAAAGTGTAAAAACCCCGGCGCGCTGGGCCGCCGGAGGCTTTCGGCGGAGTGCAGCGCGGACTCACAATTACAAGCCTGTTTCTATTAAGCAGTTCCATGGCCCTCGGCGTGGGTGGTCTGCCGCGCCATAGGCAGGACCTGTCAGGGTCACGTGACGGATCCGAAAACTTTACCCCTTTACAATAAACTCAAGGAAAGCAAAGTAAACTCCAGGAACGTGCTATCAGCACAGCCCTCCTGGGTAAACAGGCGCTCCCCTCCCCGCCTTCCTGGGAGGCGCCCTGCCCGGCGAGCTCCCGCGAGCCTAGCCGCCCCCCTCCCCGCCCCCCGCGGCCCTGTCTGCTGGGGGCCGCCAGGCGGGGGGTCTCCGCGCGCTCCCGTGGCTTCTCCACCTTGTGCTCGGCGCCCCCGCCCCCGCACACATTATTTGCTAACATTTGGCCATTTTGTCCCAACGCCGGTGGGGGGAGGTGTGGGGAAGCAAGGAAGATCCTTTTAGCATCCCCAGCGCTCCGGGAAGTGGGGGGGTTCCCAGAGGACTACAGAAGAACACCACCTTTCATGCTTGCATTCTCAAAGCCTTTCCTGCTCGCATTCCCACGGAAGCGCGGAAAAGCTGGGAGCTTTCTAGATGACAGGCCTACGGGCCGCCAGGGAGGCGGAGAGCAGGAGAACCGGGCAGATCACAGCGCCTTCCCGGGGAAATTTCAGCACGAGATGTGTGCGGATTCGTGTCGGTCCCTGGGAAGCCGTTTCTTCTGAAAGAGACCAAGGTGGCGTCCCTTGGAAACCAAGATTGGTAGCTGGTCCAAAGAATCACGGATTGACATTTGCTCCCTTTCTCTTCCGATTCCTGTGGTTTCTGGGGTATGCCACCCAAATGCTCCCACCCACTATGCCGTCCTGTGCCAGGCGGCCTTAGGTGACTGGCCTAAACCTAGGAGCTGGTGGATCGCGCGGATAACCCTGCTCTCGCCCAAGACTGAAGCGTCCTATTCGGGAGCGCCCCCGCTACGATGTCACATTTTATCTGCTCAACCCCGCCGCTGGTAGACGGTGTTTCACACGCTGCGTCTTTAAATGGGCCACATTATGAATAAAGATGAATTACAGATACAAGGGCAGGGTAGAGGGAGTGAGAACATTTACTGCAGCACTGAAGAGCTAACTAGCTGGTCTTGAAATAAAGCCAGACTCTTCTCACTTCATTCTGGGCTGACAGTGTGATTAGGTGTGTGTGTGTTGGGGGGGGCGGGGCGGGGGTAGAAGAGGTGCCCCATGTGTTATTAAATAATAATAATCATCCTAGGAGTTTTGGGATCTCTCTCCCACAAAGATGACATAGCCATTCTTGAGCAGAGTCATTTGAGTTTCCAGAATGTATGTGTTTGAGACATGTTAAGTAATTAAGCATTAGAATGGGGGCAGCCTTGTGAATTTGGCTGGTCCAGAAGGTCATTTCATACCAGTGACTTCAGTCAAAAATGGATTCAAATACATATTGGCTGACCATGGATTCTAAGAGTCACAATAGTTGTAACAACAACAACAAAACAAAACCCACCATTTCCCTTCGAAACACTTCCGCCTGTCTTTTGGTATCATATCAAAGGGCCCTGTTTATCTATAAATGTGGGTGGGATTACGAACAGGAAGGTATACATAATCTCCAAATAGAGGGTTCTAGAATATGAGGGAGAAAGGAGGATAAGAAAAAAGAGAAACAGCTGACAAAGGGCATTTAAATGGCCCACAATATACAGTTGCTAGGAAAATTCCGGCAGAACTTGAGGAGTTTGCTTTTCCTCGTTAAAATGAAGACCCTCATGGAAGCACACTTGGCTACATGCTCCTGCTGAGTTGTGGCCAAGGCTGATACTCAAGAGTGGACACTAGTTTTGTGTGGCCTGGGACTTAGGCAGCTTTCAGAGTGAAGGGGGAGGGGGCAGCTTCTTGAGCAACTCAAAACTGCAAACACAAAATTAAGTACAGAGCCTTGGAAGTGGCCTGGGCCGGGAGGAGCCCTAAAGCTACCTGGGCTTCTAGGAAATCGCTTTTCTTGAGTGTGCAGACAGGAGGACGACAGAACTTACCCAGTCTTTGTGGTCCTGGTGGTCTACGCTGTCCCTCAGTTAGGACTGAATGTGTTCATATGAGTCATATCTTAGTCCAAGGCTTTACAATTGGGAGCAAAGACAAGTTTGTTTTGTACAAGAGTGTAAGTAGTTAGAGTTGGGCAGGAGTGGCATAATGAGGCAGGGAGTAGAAAATCTGGTGTTAAAACGTACAAGTACAGGAAGGAGGGAAGCCCCTGGAAATGTTCTCTCCTGTAGAATGTAAAAAGTTCCTCTTCAAAGTTTCCCCTTCCCTTCTTGTTAAAGAATAAATCATAAATGTTAAAAATAATAGTTTCTTTTAAAAACTAACTTCCTTCAAGCCTCCTTGCTTTGTGCTAATAACTCTTTGTTAAACCCTATCGTATGTAGCTGTTAAACAAGCTCACAGGCATGTAGTACATTCTATGTCCTTGTACCTTAACCAAGATATTTATGCAGGACATTCTCACAGGCAAGTTCCAGCTGGCAGCCTATGGCCCTTCCCTATGTGGCACAAGCAACTTCCTGTTTTCCTTTGTCTTTCCATTACTTTTACCTATTTAGAAAAGTTTTAAACTGTTAGCCAATCGGGTTTTGGTTTAGATTGTGAGGTCTGGCTCCAGGCAATGGAGACAGGACACAGTCTCAGGGACAAACTATGTAAGGGATAAAAATTGCTTCCTTCCTTTGTTCAGGTGTGCTCTCGCATTGTTTCATCTGTGATGAGCACCCTTTCTGCAGAAAGTAATAATGGCCTTGCTGAGATAATTAAATTTATGTTCGAGTGCTGTTTCTTTGCAGCATCAGGGAACAAGCATTCTGTTTCTAAATAAACATTTTCCATATAACATCTCCCAAAAGCAACCTGTCTTTCTTTTCCTTCCTTTGAAATCAATCTTCACAGATTATGTCAGTGCTGTGCCTCTCTTCTCTCCACTCTCAGATGCTAGAAGCATTAAATTAAGTCAATGATATAGGTTCTGGTTGGGGGTCAGGGACTCAACACCCTTATGTGTTACCTTCTAGTAGTTCTCTGAGACTCCCACCAGAGTGGGCCCTCTCTCATCAAACAGCTGCCTCCACACTTCTAAAGTTGCTTATGTCTCCCCAATTCCCAAAAACCAGCTCCAGTGCTGCCCAATCTAAGCCAATTGGCATGGAGGTGTTAATGGCCCACAAGGCTACCAGACAACACCGCTTAGCTCCAAGTCTTCCCAGTCTGATAAGCCAATTGGCATCAAGGTGTTAATGGCTGATGAGGCTACTAGACAATACTTTTGCTGGTTAACTTGGACTTTTAGAGCCATACACAGAAGAATAATTCCAAAGTTGAAGATTTCAGGGCAGGGCCAGATGGAGATTTAGGGGGCACTGGAAGATGGGAAATAGGACGTTTGAAACAGGCCTGAAACCAACCAGAAACAGACCACAATGAGTATGCGTAGGCGAGGTTGTCTTTCTGAGTATTGTTGCTACTGGAGATAGAGTGTTACTCTTTGTTTTTGTTTTTGTTTTTTGAGATGGAGTCTCGCTCTGTCACCAGGCTGGAGTGCAGTGGCACAATCTTGGCTCACTGCAACCTCCACCTCCCATGTTCAAACAATTCTCAGCCTCTCGAGTAACTGGGATTACAGGCACACACCACCACACCAGCTAATTTTTGTATTTTTAGTAGAGATGAGGTTTCACCATGTTGGCCAGGATGGTCTTGATCTCCTGACCTTGTGATCCGCCCACCTCGGCCTCCCGAAGTGTTGGGATTACAGGTCTGAGCCACCGTGCCCAGCCCAGTGTTACTCTTGTACCATCAACATACACACTGATACACACACTTGCACATGCGTACACGTGTTCACACATTCTTCATTTTAAGCTCCCCTCTTCTCTGGCTCCCAGTAAAAATGGGTGCCTAAGCATTTCCATTCATCTCCTCCCTCATGGTAACCTCCAGCAATTGGAAGGCTTTCAAATGAGTAATTGAGGGTTCAGAAGAAACACTTGCCCACATTTAAGGAGCTCTCCACCTCAAGATGAATGCCGCTCTTGCACATGATCAGTGGCCATACCACACTGGCCACACCTTAGGCGTGGTCAGTCTTTGATTCTGGATCAGACAGATCCTCACAAGCTTTCATAAAAGTACTCTTGCTCAGTGTAGGGATTTCAATTCTAAAATGACTGCCCCCCCGACTCCCTACTCTGGCCTCTTCCCTGTGGGAGGATATTCACAAGCCAAATCAACTCTCAGAATTAGGGCTTTGGGGACTGGAGAGGTAAGAAATATTTAAAGGTGTTTGTTACAACATAGAATTAAACCCAATGAACAACTGAAGATAACTTGAGTTGAAACAAAGGAACTGTTTAAATACTAACAGCAAAAGGAAAGAAAACAGGATTGCAAAACAGAAAAGGCGTTGATGTTGTATGAATAGAAACACCAGAACATACAGCTTGGAAACAGAGGGGGTGGAGTGAAACCTGGAATATTATGGAATACAGGCTTTGTCGGACCCCATTACCGAGGAGTAGGAAGGCAGTTGGAGGTGTTCGAAAAATCAGATGATAATTTCAGGACAAGAAGAAACAGAGAGATACCTGTGGAACTCTCACCTCAAAAAACAACACTTACTCAAGTTGCTGTTCCTCCAACAGAGGTACACAAACAAACTGACTCCTATCCATCCAGTGATGACCTTCCCATATGTAGAAGACCTGCAGGGGCAGCCTTGTAAACGAAGAATGTGCTGAGAAAATGAAACGCCAAGGGGCCTGGTCAACTGTGGGAGGCAGGTGTGGCCAGGGTGGCTGGTGGTGAGGGTGATGGGTCAGTGCTGGGAGACATAGCCCACTGCAATCAAGTAGGTTCCCAAAATTCATCATGAGGTTCTACCTGGACCTAAGAGGCCCTGAATAAAGAGATTAAATGTCGTGACTATGAATGACAGCCTCCATCTGATGAAAGTTGCTGCTTACACATTCTGCATTGTTGCAACTAGGCATTCATCACTTGTTTCCATTAAGTTTGGTGGGAGAAGGTGCAGAACTGAAGCTCATTTACTTATGTTACGTGATTGAAAATTTGGAGGGGTGAGTCAAAGTTTATATCCACTCTATTTGTGAAAGAAGTTGTGTAAAGCAGACTCCTAAAAAGGGAGCAAATTTGAGCCATGTGGGAGAAGCTGAGCCTCCAACAGTCCTTTCATTAGGCTGTGCCCTGGGGGACACCCAGCCAGCCATCTGTGGGATCGGTTGGTGGCTCTGAAGACCCTTCTCACATATATCCAGACAGTGGCATTCCTTGTGTTTGTGAGGTGGAAAGGATGTGTTACCAGCTGTTGACTGAGGCCAGTTTCTTGTAGTGTGGGAGGTGGGAGCTTGGGTCTGGGCTGGCCCTGCCCTGCCATCCACATCCCAGGCTCAGTGCCTTCTTCTCTACCTGTGTGAGTTTGCTGGGGCTGCCATAGCAAAGTCCCACAGACTAGGAGGCTTATACACAGATACTGAATTTTCCTCACAGTTCTGGAGGCTGGAAGTCTAAGAACAAGGTGTCGGCAGGGTTGGGTTCTTCTGAGGCCTCTCTCCTTGTGCCCTCACTTGATCTTCTATGGGTGTCTGTGTTGAAATTTCTTTTTTTTTTTTTTTTCTTTTTTGAGTCAGGATCTCACTCGGTCACCAAGGCTGGAGTGCAATGGCATGATCATAGCTCACTGAAGCCTTGAACTCCTGGGCTCAAGTGAACCTCCTGCCTCAGCCTTGTGAGTAGCTGGGACTATAGGCATGTGACACCACACCTGGCTAATGTTTTAAATTTTTCGTATAGATGAGGTCTGGCCATGGTGCCTAGGCTGATCTCAAACATCTAGCCTTAAGCGATCCTCTTACCTTGGCATCCCAAAGTTCTGGGATTACCGGCATTAGACCCCACACCCAGCCCTCAAATGTCCTTTTCTTACAAGGACACTGGTCATATTGGATTAGGGCCCAACCTAATGACCTCATGTTAGCTTAATTACCTCTTTAAAGACCCAATCTCCAAATACAGTCATATTCTGAGGCACTAGCGGTTAAGACTTCAACAGAAGGATTTTGAGGGGACACAGTTCAGCCCACAACAGCAACCAAAGGTTGAAAAGATCTGGCTTGCATCTGAAAGGCAAGTTCATTTCTCAGCTCTGTGTTTGGAGGGGGGCTCAGGGCAGACTGGAGCTGGGTCGTTCCTGGCATCCAGTGCTGAGAGGACCTGACCCACCCCCTCTCAGAGACCTGTCTACACCTCCACAAAACAGACACTGGCTGACACATTTTCTAAGAATGTGGGTGGTCTAAGAAAATGACTTTAGGCACCCAGCAGAACTCCCCCCCCCCACCACCACCACAAAGAATGAGCACTGCTAGGCTAATTACAAATCTGTCTTCTTTATTTATTGCAGCAAGTTCCCTAAGGCAGTAGTTTCCAAGGCTGCTGTTCATCAGAATCACCTGGGGAGTTTAAAAACAAAGAAACAAAAATAGATTCTTTGACCCCATCCTAGAACTGTAGAATCAACTTCTCAGCCCTGGGGAATCAGTATTTTTAAAAACAATCCCCCTAAAGCAAGTGATATGGTTTGGCTGTGTCTCCACCCAAATCTCATCTTGAATTGTAGCTCCCATGATTCCCACGACCCGGTGGGAGATAATTGAATCATGGGGGCGAGTCTTTCCCATGCTGTTCTCATGGTAGTGAATAAATCTCACCAGATCTGATGGGTTTTATAAAAGCAAGTTTCCCTGCACATGCTCTTGCCTGCCACCATGTAAGACGTGACTTTGCTTCTCATTCACCCTCTGCCATGATTGTGAGGCCTCCCCAGCCATGTGGAACTGTGAGTCAATTAAACCTATTTCCTTTATAAATTACCCAGTCTCAGGTATGTCTTTATTAGCAGAGTGAGAACAGACTACTACAGCAAGTACAGTAAAATGCTAATGGTACGATCTAGGAGTGGGTATATGGTGTTCACTGAAAAATTCTTCCAACTTTGCTGTAGGTTTGAAATTTTTCTTTTTTCTTTTCTCTCTCTTTTTTTTTTTTTTTTTTTTTTGAAATGTAGTCTTGCTGTGTCACCAGGCTGGAGTGCAGTGGCATGATCTCAGCTCACTGCAACCTCCGCCTCCTGGGTTCAAGTGATTCTCCTGCCTCAGCATCCTGAGTAGCTGGGATTACAGGTGCATGCCACCAAGCCTGGCTAATTTTTGTGTTTTTAGTAGAGACGGGGTTTCAACATGTTGGTCAGGCTGGTGTCGAACTCCTGACCTTGTGATCCACCCGCCTTGCCCCCCCAAAGTGCTGGAATTACAGGTGTGAGTCACAGCACCCGGCCTGAAATTTTTCTTTTTTTTGAGACGGAGTCTCACTGTGTCGCCCAGGCTGGAGTGCAGTGGCGCAATCTCGGCTCACTGCAAGCTCCGCCTCCCGGGTTCACGCCATTCTCCTGCCTCAGCCTCTCCGAGTAGCTGGGACTACAGGCGCCCACCACCATGCCCGGCTAATTTTTTGTATTTTTTAGTAGAGACGGGGTTTCACCATGGTCTCGATCTCCTGACCTCGTGATCCACCCGCCTCAGCCTCCCAAAGTGCTGAGATTACAAGCGTGAGCCACCGTGCCCGGCTGAAATTTTTCATAATAAAATGTCAAAAAGAAAATAAAAGGATACCTGAATTATTCTGCTGTGCAACTGGATTTGAGGACCTAAGGGACACTTGGTTATTTGGTGAATATCTTCTTGATGCTGTTCTCTGTTACAGCATTTGTCACATTACATTATTGATGTTCATTCACCAAATACAAGGTTTGTGAGCTTCTAAATGCATCATCCTCTGCTAGGTGATGGGAATTTGGGAACAAAAAAGCTATTTTCTTTTAAAATACTGTGAAATACCATTTTATCCCCATCAGATTGTCAAAATTGAGAAGTCTGACTGCAGCAAAGATGAGCAGGATTGTGAAACAATGGAAACGTTTGCGCATGACTTGCTTGAGCATAGATTGGTTTAATCACTTCTGGAAAACAACTTGGGATTCTCTAGAAAGGTTGAATTCCCCTCCTAGGGGTCTCTCCAAGAGAAGCTGTTCTCCCTGGGGCTAAGGAGATGCACACCAGAATGTCCACAGCACCACTGCTTGTAGAAGCATAAAACTGGATATGACCACAATGTGCATCAACGTAGAAAAGATAAACAGTAGAGAATTTCTGCAATGCAATTCTACGAAGAAGTGAAAAGCAACAAGCCACAGCCACCTTACAGCAACACAGATGAACCACACAAACATAATCTTGGGTGAAATACCTAGGTCAGAAGCAAGTCTCCTAAGAATGCATTCAGGGCTGGGCGCGCTGCCTCATGCCTGTAATCCCAGCACTTTGGGAGGCCGAGGTGGGTGGATCACGAGGTCAAGAGATCAAGACCATCCTGGCCAACATGGTAAAACCCTGTCTCTACTAATACAAAAATTAGCTGGGTGTGGTGGCGCCTACCTGTAGTCCCAGCTACTCAGGAGGCTGAGGCAGGGGAATTACTTGAACCTGGGAGGCGGAGCTTGCAGTGAGCAGAGATCTGGCCACTGCACTCCAGCCTGGGCAACAGAGCAAGACTCTGTCTCAAAAAAAAAAAAAAAACAAAAAAAAAAAACCCAGAATGCATTCATAAATTCCATTTGTATAGAGTAATACTTATGTTAAAAAGGGAGTGAAAAACCCATTCAGGGAAGCAGTTACGTCTTGGGATGCAGGAGGTGAAGGGAGGAGAAGCTCCATTAAGTATTTATTTTATTATTGTTGCTTAAAATGTGCATACAGGTGATAACACTTTTTATCGTATGTTCTGTTTCATACATTTTTATTTTAAATATGCCATCCTAGTCCCGGATCAATGCAGAGTCTGGTAGGGAGTGAAGGAGTGAAGAACATGAAACTATACTTTGAGAAACGCAGAGGCCGCCGCACACAGAAAATACCATGGGAGTTCAGGGGGGAGTGTGCCTGGGTCCTGACTCCTGAGACTGCATGAAGTGGGGAGGGGCTTGCTGGGGAAGAGGAGGAGGGGCTACACACCAGGTCAAAGGGAGAGACAAGGCTGGGCGTGGTGGGAGGCCAAGGCGGCCGGATCATGAGGTCAGGAGATCGAGACCATCCTGGCTAACACGGTGAAACACCGTCTCTACTAAAAATGCAAAAAATTAGCCGGGCGTGGTGGCGGGCGCCTGTAGTCCCAGCTACTCGAGAGGCTGAGGCAGGAGAATCGCTTGAACCAGGGAGGCGGAGCTTGCAGTGAGCCGAGATCGCGCCACTGCACTCCAGTCTGCGCGACAAGGTGAGACTGTGTCTCAAAACAAACAAAACAAAACAAAACAAAAAACGAGAATTCCTCCGGGACAGGGTGTGAGAGTGGGGAGTATCCAGAACACAGCTCTTTCCTTGGCCCCAGGCCCTGGCATCGGGAGTAACTGACTTCGTGCTTACTCCGTATCAACTCACCACCCTTAGTATAGTCTAGAAACCCACGTAGTCTCCTCCAAGGGTATGAGGAAAGCCCATTCCTGTAGAGATTCAAGCCATACAAAGCTTAATGTTAGAAAATGTGCAAATGCAATGTTACTTTATAAGCCCCAAGGTGGGTTTTTAAAAATCTGCGTATTTAGACCGAGGCGGGTGGATCAGCTGAGGTTAGGAGTTCGAGACCAGACCGGCCAACATGGCAAAACCCTGTCTCTACCAAAAATACAAATATTAGCTGGGCGTGGTGGTGGGCGCCTGTAATCCCAACTACCCAGGAGACTGAGGCAGGAGAATCGCTTGAACCCAGGAGGTAGAGGTTGCAGTGAGCTGAGATGGTGACATTGCACTCCAGCCTGGGCAACAGAGTGAGACTCTATCTCAAAAAAAAAAAAAAAATCTGCATATATAAGTCAACCCTTTAATGGGGTCATTTTATAATGACATTGCAGTGGTGCCTTGTGTATAAGGCAATGTTACTTATTTACTACAAATACTAGAAGGAGTTATAAATGTATATGGTAGTGAAAATCCATAAAATAGTGACCTTAACTCTCTTGTCAATTTGCACATCGATAGGAAGTTTTATGATGAAGTCACGTAAAGTGACAGACTCCTTCAGAAATATTCAGTTACAGACAGCATTGGCCAGGAGGAAGCAAAGGAGAAGGTGGCTCACACATTGCAGCTCATTATTTGCTTATACAGGTGAACACTTCTGTTTAAGCTTTATGATTTGAAACAGCCACCCACCCACCCTCATGGATCGTCCCATTCATTTCTATGACCCCTTCTGACCATGCAGACATGCACGCCTTCCCAGCCCCACTTATGCAGACATACAATTCTATTTGGCTCCCCTAATCACTTCTTAACAACCTCTCTTCTAGAGTTTCTAGTGCTTTCCAACTTTTTATGTCATGGTACACATAGAAAGAATAATAATAATGCTATGCACACTGGAATAAACTGGAAGAGGTTTGAAGCACTTATCTATGGGGCGATTTAGTAGACAATTTATATCTTTTTATATTATAAAGTTTTTAAAGATGCAAAGCATTAGAAAAAATATTAAATATGAAATTCATATAAAACTTCCAAATAAAAGCTTTTCAAGTCTTGATTTAGAACCCTAAACTTCCTTCCATGAATATCATTTTTTTAATGCCTAAAATGGCAGCATGCAGTCTCTGAGTATGACTTCAATAATGAATGGATTTCTAGTTTTCCATGTACATTTGTTTCTCAGGACTTCCATAATAAAGAACCAGTCACTAGTGGCTTAAAACAAATATATTCTCTCACAGTTCTGCAGGCAAGAAATCCGAAATCAAGGTGCTGCCAGAGCTGGTTTCTTCTGAGGGCTCCGAGGGGGGATCTATTCCAGGCCACTCTCCTAACTTCTGGTGACCGCTGATAATGGTTGGTGTTCCTCGGCTTGTAGAGGTTCTCCAGTCTCCATCTCCATCTTCACATGGAGCTCCCCCTGTGTGTCCCAACCTCTTCATATTAGGGCATCAATCTTCCTGGATTAGGAACCCCCCTACTCCAGTGTGACCTCACCTTAACTGATTACATCTGCCACAACCCTATTTTCAAGTAAAGTCATATCCTGAAGTGCAGAGGGTTAGGACTTCAACATTTCTTTTTTGGTGGACACAAGTCAACAGATAACACCACAGTACTTTTTCAAAGCAAGCATTTCAAAGTAACAGTGAGGTTCTAATTTGGTCTGACCTGCACTCACGGAGTTCTGGGGAAAGCTGCCCTGTGGCTGGAGATGCTGCCCCGGGGGCTCCAATCACCTCACCGGCAGGACTGCCCTGACATTCTTTGATGGAGTGCTCGCATGCTGCAGCTCCTGGTGGCAAGCTTCTCTTGGCCTCTGTTGCCCTACTTCTCTGTCTATTCCTTCCAATCTCTCCACTCCTTCCTGTTCTTCCACCTACTCCTTCAAATTGGGTGTTCCTGGGGTCCCAGCACTGCCTCATTTCCTTCTGCTGACTTATTGTTTACTCTTGAGGCTGGACGGTAAGCCCACCGTTACCCACGTCTCCTCCCAGCTGTCTACCCTGAGCTTCAGATCTATGGGGGATTTGACACGTCCCTGCCCCGCCTCCTCCAGCTGAATTCAGGATCACATCTTCATGCCCCACACCTGCTCTTCTGACTCATCACGAGATACACAGCCAGCAATTCTGCAGCACCGTTGACAGCTCCTGCTCTGTTACCCAAAGGAGTTTGTCAGGCACCATGTCTATATTCTCAGGGGTGGCTTGCAAGGCCCCTGGTAAGTTTGTTTGTTGATTCTTCTCCAGCATATCTCCACACCCTGCCAATCTTCCTTAGTGAAGAAACAGAATGTCGTGCAGTTTTCTGACTTTCTCACTCTCCCACACCTGTTCATTGTCCTTCCCTTCACCTACTTCCTGCATCTTCTACTTTACACATATCCTTTAAGATGCACATGGCTCAAATGCCACTTCATCAGTGCACATGGGAGCTGGGGGATGACATCAACTCTACATGAGAGGGTCAGAGGGAACTTCACAAATGAGGCTTTCTCTTATCACATTTAAATCTCTCATGTATTAGTAGTCATTTTGGTGTTAAAGTCTAGAGAAGTGGCCGGGCGCAGTGGCATGCCTGTAATCCTAGCACTTTGGGAGGCCGAGGCAGGCAGATCGCCTAAGTTCTGGAGTTTGAGACCAGCCTGGCCAGCATGGTGAAACCCCATCTCTACTAAAAATACAAAAATTAGCTGGGCATGGTGGCAGGCGCTTGTAATCCCAGCTACTTGGGAAGCTGAAGCAGGAGAATCACTTGAACCTGGGAGGCGGAGGTTGCAGTGAGCCGAGATCGCGCCACTGCACTCCAGCCTGGGCAACAGGAGGAGACTCCATCTCAAAAAAAAAAAAAAAAAAAAGTCTAGAGAAGTGGTTCTCAGAATGTGGTCCCTGGAGCAGCAGCAGCCAGCCTCACTTGGGAACTTGTTAGAAATGCAAATTCTCAGCACCCACCTCCGCCAAGATCTATTGAGTCAGAATCTCTGGGAGTGGGGCCCAGCAATCTGTGTGAGTTCTCCAGGTGTTTCTGGTGCCTGCTCCAATTTGAGAACCACTAGTCTCCATCTGGCATAAGGAGAAAGGGGAGATGGAATTGCATTGTGAATGCAGCCACTGTAGCTAGCGGATGGGGCTTCCCTTGGCCAAGCCCTTGTCTCTCCCAGCTGCAGTCACTCGCCTGACTCACACATAGCCTGAGACAGGTTCCTTTCCCATCAGGAAGACCATCAGATGCCCTCTGAATGGAATATAAATTGGTCTTAGTATCAGGAAGTTGGCCCTGATGGCCCAGACCTTGCATTTATTTTTCTCGTCTCACTGCTAGGTCTTTTCTCCTTTTAAATGAGTGATCTTTTGATCCACTGCCTTGCCTGGCTCCTCATTCAACAGCCAATTATGTAGCTACCTCCCCAAAATTCAAAATTCCATGTCACCAAAACTGGCTATATTTCCTCACCCCAAACTATTTACACGTATTCAATTCTCCTTCATTCTCTTTGTCTTCCTCTAAGGACCTAGAGACAGATTCTCTAGACAGCCTGAATTCATGCTTATCCTCCAGCTTACTTTTAGAGCTTTGTCTGGCTATTCCTAGCCATAAGGAAAGTCAAATAGTTGAGTCAATGGAATAGAGAACACAGAAATAGATCCTAGTAAATACAGGAATGTAATATCTGACAAGGGAGATAATTTAATTCAATGAGAATTAAATTCTTTCAGACTTTCATTTCCTTGAGCTACTTTATAACTGCAAATCATAGAAAATGGATAGTAACACAAATGATTCTTGTCTATAAAAATGCAAAAATATTCTAGTGAAACAAAACTGATTATTTTGGTGTACAGTGACCAGTTTTGCCAGTTTTTGCATCCATTTGTAAATTAATTTCAACACTTCCTTATCAGACCATCAGTATGATACTTCAACTCACCTCTGACTCTGTTGTAACATCTTACTAGTTCCCTCATTAATTACAGCTCAATAAAATCTTTGACAGGTGTTTATTTTATATCTTTATGAGAGTCATAAATACCTTTAAAATTTTATCTTTTAACAAAACAAAAATTAAAAAATGAAATATAAAATAATGTATCAGCAGCATCCAAAATATTTATTAAAATTCTAGTATTTCTACAATATTTCTGTGAATATGGAACTTGGAAATAGGTGAATTTAGAGCTAAAGAAATGTGAATATACCAACTCAATTTTTATCAAACATGATTAAATTGAACTGTTGCTGGGAAAATATTGCTCTTTGGTCTAAAACCTACAATTGTATGTACTACAAAAGCAGTTAGGCTGAGTGTGGTGGCTCATGCCTGTAATCTCAGAATTTTGGGAGGCCAAGTCAGGTGGATCACTTGAGCCCAGGAGTTTGAGACCACCTGGTCTTTTGGATAGGGAGACCCCATCTCTATCCAAAAAAAAAAAAAAAAAACAGTAGCTGGGCATGGTGGTGCATGCCTGTAGTCCCAGCTCTTTGGCAGGCTGAGTTGGGAGAGTCATCTGAGCCCAGGAATTTGAGGCTGCCGTAAGCTGAGATCACACCACTGCACTCCAGCCTGGGACAGAGAGCAAAACCCTGTCTAAACAACAATTTTAAAAAAATGAGTTAAGAGCTTCATAATTTGGAACAAAAGAGAAAATCAAGTTGGGAAATTTAAAACAAAGTATACAAACTCAAAATCTTAAAGAAAATTTACATGCAATCTGGAAATTAGAAAGCTGAGTTCCTACTCAGTGAAGATAATGAATGAGAATGGCAGAGAGAATTCAAGCTATAATTCTACCCTTTCCTATTAGATTGAAAACATATAATTAGACTCTTCCCGGAACCTCAGCATTTGTTGACGCCATCTGCATCAGTTAGGATTGCTTTTGGCAGCATTGACAGAACTCTGACCAGAATATCTAAAACAAGTAAGGGTTTATTTTTCTCATGTACCAAGAAGCCTGGAGATAGGTGGCCCTGGGAAGGTGCAGGGGCTCTGATGTCACAGGCACAGTCCCCTCTGTAGCTTTCCACTCTGCCACCCTTAGCATGTGCTTTCTCATGCTTCAAAGATGACAGCACCCAGGCATCACGGGCACGCTCTGGGCAGGAAGAATTGCAAACTGCGCTTGCTCACTTTCAGTTTGATCCTTTTTATAAGAAGCCACTCACAGTGGCTGGCTTTCAGATTACACCCCATTGGCTAGAATTGTTCACAAAGCCACACTTACCTCAAGGGAGCCTGGGACATTGAGTATTTAGTTGGATACATCACTATTTCTAATAAATTCTTGGCTCTGAAGCATGAAGGAAGAGGTACAGTCAAGATATGGGTTATAGGATGTTTATCTGAGTCAGGTAAAATAATAGTAATAGTAGTAGTAATAGTAATGGCAAGCACTAAAGCACTGTTGCTTTCTGGGATGAATAGCTGTCCAGAGACAATGCCACAGAAAGAGCTCTGAAAACTCCAAATCCAATCTTTGGCCTGCTACTGACCAGCTGTGTGACCAGGAGTAGCATCTCTCGGCTTTTATTTCCTCATTTATTAAATGGAAGTATTGGATTAGCTCTAAAACTTTATCTCAATTACCAACAACTTGGGGTAGGATTTTGGCTGTATCAATCTCTGTAGAGTGTCACAATCATGCTTTTAAAAAATTATCAAAGTTGGAGTCAGAGGAATACATCTGGTAAAACTCTAGGTGAACAAATGAGCCAAGAGTCATAGATAGCTTTGATAGAGTTCCAAAAGTTACACAGATTAAAAAGAATAAGGGAAATGGCATAGAATTAGGCACATTTTATGAAAAATTAAGACATTGATAAAATACTATTGATAAAGACCTGTGGTAGGTAGAAATAAGCGTCCCCCAAAGATGTCCACATCCTCAGCTGGGAAGGGACTTTGCCAGGGTAGTGAATAGCTAGGAACCCTGAGATGGAGAGATCATCCTGGATTTATCCCGGTGGGCCCACTGGACTCAGAAAGGTCCTTAACAGTGGAGGGAGGCAGAAAAGGAGCTCAGAGTGATGGGATGTGAAAGGGACTTAACCTGTTGTTGCTGGGTTTGAAGATGAAGGGGGAGACCACCAGCCAAGGAGTGCAGGCAGCCTCTAGACACTGAAGGAGGCAAGGAAATGGATTCTCCCTGGAGTCTACAGGGAGGAATGCAGACTGCTGACGCCTTGATTTTAGTTCAATGAGCTGTGTGTTGGACTCAGAACTCCAGAACTCGAAGAGAATACATTCATGCTGCTGTAAGCCACAAGTCTATGGTCACTGTGGCAGCAGTATAGGATATTCAGGCAGACACTCTCTCTCCCTTCCTTACCCACCTGCCCTCTGTTGCCTGAGGCCAGACAGCAAAGCTTAGAAAGAAAACTTATTTTAAACATGTTTAAACATAAGACCTGCCACTGTAAAACTACTAGAAGAAAACATAGGGGAAATACTTCAGGACATTAGACAAAAAATTTATGGCTAAAACCTCAAAAGCACAGTCAACAAAAGCAAAAACAGACAAATGGGACTATGTTAAAGTACAAAGCTTCTGCGCAGCAAAGGAAACAATCAACAGAGTAAGGAGACAATCTAGAATGGAAGAAAATATTTGCAAACTGCTCATCTGACAAAGGACTAGTATCCAGAATTTACAAGGAGCTCAAATGACTCAATAGCGAAAGACAAATAATCCCATTAAAAAGTGAGCAATAAATCTGAATAGAAATTTCTCAAAAGAATACATACAAATAACCCACAAGTATATGAAAAATGCTCAGTATCACCCATCATCAGGGAAATGCAAACCCAAGGCCCAACGAGATATCATCTTACCTCAGTCAGAATGGCTGTTATCAAAAAGACAAAAAATAGCAAATGCTGGTGGGGATGTGGAGAAATGGGAACTCTTACACACTGTTAGTGGAAATTTAAATTAGTACAGCCCTTATGGAAAACAGTATGAAAGTTTCTCAAAAAACTAAAAACAGAACTTCCATATGATCCAGCAACCCTATTCCTGGGTATTTATCCAAAGGAAAGGAAATCAGTTTATTAAAAGGATACCTGCATCCCCATGTTTATTGCAGCACTATTCACAATAGTCAAGATACGGAATCAACCTAAGTGTCCATCCAGAGATGAATGTATAAAGAAAATGTGGTTCATATACACAATGGAGTATTATTCAGTCATAAAAGAGAATGAGATCCCATCATTTGCAGCAACATGGATGGAACTGGAGGTCATCATGAGTGAAATAAGCCAGGAACAGAAAGACAAATATTGCACGTTCTCACTCATATGTGGGAGCTAAAAAAGTGGTTTTCATGGAGGTAGAGTGATAGCTACCAGAAGCTGGGAATCGGGAGCAGCAGGGGATGTTGGTTAATGGATACAAACATACAATTAGATAGAAGGACTAAGACGCAGTGTTCAATAGCGTCGCAGGGTGACTACAGTTACCGACACAGTATTGTATATTTCCAAATAGCTAGAAGAGAAGAAGTGTTCCCAATAAAAAGAAATAATCATTGTCTGAGGTGATAGATATTGTAATTACCCTGACTTGATCATTACACATGGTATATGTGTATCAAAATACCACACGTACTACTCCATAAATATGTACACTTCTTGTTTATCAATTAAAAAAGAAAAAAGTTATTAATACTCCCTAGTCTAGCAGAACTGTTTGCATCCTCTAGGAAAGACATGATAAGTAGTTGACATTTCAATGGCTGATTTTGATAACCTAAGAGCGGCTGCTATTGAAGAGGATTCTCAGCCAGGTCAGGTCAAAGGGGAGAGCGATGTGACTGAGCAGGGGTGTCTACCCCGGGTGCGGTGACGGCACATGGAGCTGCTGCTTCTGTTCAAGGCTCACTGTTCATGATCATTCCCAGTCCTTTCCATTGCTTTGTTATTTTCTACAAAGTCCTTGTAACATCTCCTAAAAGCACAAGCAAAGCTCTACCTGGTCTGACTCAAGGCCTGTGAATGTGAGGCGCTGTCCCAAGGGTATCTGCTGGAGCACTCAGTGCCTGTTAGTGGGCCACTCTGTCATGGCACTCAAAGGATGAGGCCTGAAGGGGTGCCGTGGGTGCTGTGCAAGTTTTCAGCTGCCCAGATCTTTCTCTCTGGGCCTGAGGACTCTTTGCCTTCCCAGCAGCCAAAGTCACACTACCTTGCAGTGCCGAGGAATCAATAACCCCTTCCTACCCAACAGCTCTCAGTGGAGTCTAATTGTGGCAGGTGGTGGACCTTCAGAAGTTGGCGCATAAATACCCTGACTAGACCCCCCAGCCTGGGTTGGCATAATTCCAAGGCTTATGTCCTGTGCAGTTGCCCAGAGTCTCCCCACAGGATTAAGCCTCAGCCTCCCATCAATGTCCAGACCTATTACTCATGCACGACATATTCCGAATTCTATGTTCTTCTCCTCCTGCTTTCTAGAGGCTGTACATTTCCAAATATTTAGTACTTAAAAGGAAGAAATATACATCCATGGCAAAAAGTCAAAGAGTGCAAAAGGTACAGAAAGAAGAGTAAGTGTCCTTGTTCTATCCTTGACTTCAAATCCTCCACTAGGTGAAAGATCTCCGCAAAGAGAATTAAAAAAACATCATTCAAAGGAATCAGAGATGACATAAACAAATGGAAGAACAATCTATGCTCCTGGATAGGAAGAATTAGTATAATTAAAATGGCCATAGTGCCCAAAGCAATTTACAGATTCAATGTTATTCCTGTCAAATTACCAATGACATTCTTCACAGAACTAGAAACAACTATTTTAAAATTCATATGGAACTAAAAAAGATCCCAAATAGCCAAGGCAATGCTAAGCAAAAAGAACAAATCTGGAGGCATCATGTTACCTGATTTCAAACTATACTGCAGGGCTATAGTAACCAAAACAGCATGATGCTGGTACAAAAATAGACACATAGACTAGTGGAACAGAATACAGAGCCCAGAAATAAGACCACACACCTATAACCTCTAATCTTCAACAAAGCTGACAAAAGCAAACAATGGGAAAGGATTCTCTATTCAATAAACGGTGCCAGTATAGCTGGCTAGCCATATGCAGAAGATGGAAACTTACCCCTTTCTTACACCATTTACAAAAATAAACTCAAGATGGACTAAAGACTTAAATGTAAAACCCAAAACTATAAAAACCCTGGAACACAACCTAGGCAATGCCATCCTGGACACAGGAACTGGCAAAGATAACATGAAGAAGATGCCAAAAGCAATTGCAACGAAAGCAAAAATTGACAAATGGGATCTAAATAAATTAAAGAGTTTTTGTACAGCAAAACAACTATCAACAGAGTAAACAGACAACCTAAAGAATGGGAGAAAATATTTTCAAACTATGCATCTGACAAAGGCCTAATATCCAGAATCTATAAGGAAATTAAACAAATGTGTAAGAAAAAAACAAACCACCCCATTAAAAAGTGGGCAAAGGACATGAACGCCTTTCAAAAGAAGACATACATGGAGCCAAGAAGCATATGAAAAGAAGCTCAATGTCACTGATTATTAGAGAAATGTAAATAAAAACTATGGTGAGATATTATCTCACACCAGTCAGAATGGCTATTATTAAAAAGTCAAAAAATAACAGATGCTGGTGAAGTTATGGAGAAAAGGGAACACATACACTGCTGGTGGGAGTGTAAATTAATTCAACCATTGTGGAAATCAGTTTGGAGACTCCTCAAAGAGCTAAAAACAGAACTACCATTCGACCCAGCAATCCCATTACTGGCTATATACCCAAAGGAATAGAAATAGTTCTACTATAAAGTCACATGCAGGCATATGCTTATGCAGCACTATTCAAATAGCAAAGACATAGAATCAACCTAAATGCCCATCAATGGTAGACTGGGTAAGGAAGATATGGTACATATACCATGGATTACTATGAAATCATAAAATAGAATGAGATCATGTCCTTTGCAGGAACATGGATGGAGCTATGCAGGAAAACTAAATGCTGCATATTCTCACTTATAAGTGGGAGCTAAATGATGAGAACACATGGACACAAAGAGGGGAACAACAATCACTGGGGCCTACTTGAGGGTGGAGGGTAGGAGGAGGGAGAAGTTTAGAAAAAATAACTATTGGGGCCAGGCACAGTGGCTCATGGTTGTAATCCCAGCACTTTGGGAGGCTGAGGCAGGCAGATCACCTGAGGTCAGGAGTTTGAGATCAGCCTGCCCAACATGGTGAAACCCTGTCTCTACTAAAAATACAAAAAAATTAGCCAGGCATAGTGGCGCACGCCTGTAATCCCAGCTACTCGGGAGGCTGAGGCATGAGAATCGCTTGAACCTGGGAGGTGGAGGTTGGGATGAGCCAAGACTGCACCACTGTACTCCAGCCTGGGCAACAGATCGAGACTCCATCTCAAAACAAAACAAAACAAAAACAAACAAACAAACAAAACTATTGGGTCCTAGACTTAGTACCAGGGTAAAAAAAAAATCTGTACAACAAACACCCATGACACAAGTTTACCTGTATAACAAACCTGCACATGTACCCCTGAACCTAAAATAAAAGTTAAAAACAAAAAAGAAATCCTTCATGACCTTCTCCAGAGGCAGCCATCACTTTGGGATTTTATTTATCTCTTAAGATTATTTTGTATATAATTAGATGTGTATGTGTATATGTCCCTTTCTTTATAAAAAGGTGGCATAGAAAACTAATAATCTATCTTCTGTTTGAAACTATTTTTAAATATGCCTTTCCATATCACTATATGTTATTTCTAATTTTTTGCATGATCCTTAACTGCTGAGATTGAAGATAGGAAATACTTTTATTTTATTTTATTTTTATTTTTTTTTGAGTTGGAGTCTAACTCTGTCACCCAGGCTGGAGTGCAGTGGCACAATCCTGGCTCACCACAAGCTGCCTCCTTGGTTCAAGCGATTCCTCTGTCTCAGCCTCCCGAGTAGCAGGGATTATGGGCGCGCACCACCAGGCCCAGCTAATTTTTGTATTTTTAGTAGAGATGGGGTTTTGCCATGTTGGCCAGGCTGGTCTCGAACTCCTGACCTCAAGTGATCTGCCCATCTTGGCCTCCCAAAGTGCTGGGATTACAGGCGTGAGCCACCATGCCCAGTCGGAAATACGTTTTTTTTTGAGGACTAAGATAAACCACTCTTAATCCTCCATCCCCTGCTTTTTTTTAAAAAAATTAACTTTTAATTTCTGAGTATTGTTTAGCACAGCCCAACGCTATGGTCACCCAATATGTGCTGGTTGGACCAAGTGATGTCATTTGGTAGGCACAATGCTTACGCAAGATTGTCCTGATGATGGTAGTGGCAGTACTTCAGTTTTCCTCAGAGCACAAACCCTTCACACACATTTGTTTACTCTGCCCAAGTCTTCACAGGTCAGGAGTTATTATGTCATAGGAACTCCAGCTAGACGTCTCACAGTCAGAGCTGCTCCTTGCTTTATCAATGCAAATATTTTAGTAGAGAAAGAGCATCCTTTAAAAATGAGCACCAACCACAGATATTTGAGTTCGTCTTCAGAAAAGCCTGTCTCCAAGCATTTCTCCACTTTCAGCTGGAGAAAAGGAGGCGGTCGGTTGTTTAAATGGGCAGGGGCAATGCAGAACCTCAGAAGTCCCCATTGCTGGGTTTACAAACCTGTCATTCCCAGGGCCCCTCATTTTGGTGGTTTCCTCTCAGTGGTACTTTAAATGTGCATTCATCCTACAATCAACTGACGCTTTTACAATGTGTATGCTAAAGGCACAAGAAACCAAATTCCCTGTAGAAAAGCAGATGTCAGGAGACCGTATCTGCTGGAATATAGAAGACCCTAACATTTCACACTCTAATTTGAGTTCCAAATTGTTCTAGATGCCTGTCTGCAGCAATATTCCTTTGAATTAACTGTTTCAGAGAGTGGAGTATGTTCACACTTTTTTTTTTTTTTTGCCTCAAGAGAATGTGAACCATGATGGACAACTTGTATGATAGAGATAATTGACCAGTGTCAGGCCAAAACTGGAGGATTAGTGTCGGCCGAGCTCCTGGCTTCTTCTCCCAAATATTTGATCCTGGCTGGGTGCGGTGGCTCAAGCCTATAATCCCAGCACTTTGGGAGGCCAAGGTGGGTGGGTCACAAGGTCAGGAGTTCGAGACCAGCCTGACCAACGTGGTGAAACCCCTCTCTACTAAAAATACAAAAATTATCTGGGCATGGTGGCTGTAGCTGTAATCCTAGCTACTCAGGAGGCTGAGGCAGGAGAATAGCTTGAATCCGGAGGCAGAGTTTGCAGTGAGCCGAGATTGTGCCATTGCACTCCAGCCTGGGCGACAGAGCAAGACTCCATCTCAAAAACAACAAAAAATTGATCCTGCATTTGGTGTGATTATCTTTTGAATATCATTTTATAGTTGTCTAGTTTTCAAAAAGGAGTACAGGGCAAATGATTTTTTGTTTTTTCTTAGCAGTGGGCTTTCCATGGAAACAAAGAGCCTACAGAGATTCTTTGCATAATTTAGAAGAAAAAATGAGGGCCCTGAAAAGTTAGCACTTAACTTTTAAAGAGTTCAGGTTTTCTCAAGACAAAATTTAAAATGCTGTGACTTATATGCATGAACATATAACAGGTCATTACTGTACTTTCTCAGAAGGATAGGAATTTGGTTGGTCCAAATTCATTCTGAATACACAGCAGGTTCCATAAAATAAAGCCTTTTATGAACTGCAACAACGGTCTATTAAAGGGAGACTATTTTAGGGAGGTGGATTTTTTTTTCTCCATTGGAGGAAAAGTCTCTGAAAATAATTTCATGGCCTAAATCCATGCCCTAACTGGTCCAATTTTGTCTTCGTGACCAGGGTCTGTGGGGCAGCAAGCTTTTATGATGTGCTTCATTATACAGTTGCCAGCTATTTCAGGAAATTCCTTCCCGACTTCAGATAACAGTTACTTTGTGCCCCAAAGCACTGGGATGACCCCCTTATAATTGTATTCAAGCTCGGGTGGTTCAGGCACTGCCTTTACTCTTGTACCATGGAGATTCATTAAACCTACTTTCTCACTGAGCCCTTGGCCACATGGAATGTTCATTTGGAAGTTTCAGTCAAAGGCCCATAGAGCTCTGCTACCCCGCACAAAGTTGTCCTGTATTTGGTCAACTGACTGTTGAATAATTGGCACTACTCTCATGCCAACGTGAAAGAATCAGGAAAGGCAGAGTACAGTGCCCGATAGGAGGGACATGTTGATCTTGTGTCAACGCCACTGTGTATGGAACGGGGGTCTGTATGTATTTGTGGAAGGGCAGGGATAGTCCTGCCAGTACAGGGTAGTGGTTCGGAACTGAGACTGCAGCCAAATATATTCTGCTGTGCACTGGAGTGCAGCCTTGGAAAAGCTAGCTACCTTTGCTTTTTAGTTGTAAATTCCTAACAACTATACCTACCTCAGAGGGTTGTTATGAGTTGGAAAATGAAATAAGACACGTAAGGGCCTATGCACAGAGCAAGCACTAAATAAGTGGGAATTAATTTTGAACGATTTGTCACTATGGCAGATGCTATGGGTGCCCATATGTTACCCCTTCCTACCACTTCAGAAATCACAGGCCTGACTTCCAGCTTCTGGCATCTGCCCTTCTTTGCCCAAGGGCTTTCTGTGGCTCTCACACAACAGGTTGGAAGAGCTAGGGAATTAACAACTCCGGAGGCCACCTTCAAACAAGAATCCACTGATGTATAAATACCCCAGCTCCCCTGCCACTTGACTGGAATAACTGACTCTCGGGCTTTACCCTGGCTCCATGAGTTCCCCAGTGGAACCGAGCTCCAGTTTTCCACAGGGGTGTCTTTTGTGATAATGCAGCTTTAGCAACTGTCTTCCCTTCTGATTCTCTCTTCTCCACTTCCCTGCTGAATTTTTCTACTCACCACTTCTGAAGAAGCTACTTGCATGCAAGTCCTTCCTCAGGGCCACTTCTGGGGAAACCCACATTAAGACAATCACCTGGAACATAAGGGAGAATTTCCATTATGAGTGTTGGACTCAGTCATGGCCATTTACATGAATCCTATTCCCAAAACTTCTACAAGGAAGTTTCTTGCAAGCAAGATATGAGGCCTTATCATCAACTGAGTCATAAAGGGTTTTTACTTAATGAGTACAGTGGATCCAACACCAACTCTCTGGGTGCTGCGGCAATAAACACATTAAACATCTTTCCCATAGGTTGGTTTCTTTTTCAGCAGTGATTTCTGATGTCCTACTTGCCATATTTTTTCACCTTTCAACAGAGGATTCTGTTGTCCTGTCTTAGAATGTTGTGCAAAAACAGCAAAACTCTCTCTTTAAACATAAATCTTGTTTTGAGGCAAAAAAAAGGAACAAAACTATCTATAAACGTTGGAGATTCAATCTCTGGGTTTTGGGTTTTTTAAGATATGGTCTTACTCTGTTGCCCAGGCTGGAGTGCAGTGCCATGATCATGGCTCACTGTAGCCTTGACCTCCCCAGGCTCAGGTGATCCTCCCACCTCTCAGCCTCCCAAGTGGCTGGACCACAGATGCACCACCACACCTGGCTAATTTTTGTATTTTTTGTAGAGACAGGGTTTCACCATGTTTCCCAGCCTGGTCTCAAACTCCTGGGCTCAAGCGATCTGCCCACCTTGGCCTCCCAAGTGCTGGGATTATAGTCGTGGGCCACCCCACCTGCCTGTGGATATTGTTTTAAACTGAATGCCTCCTACTTACTTTTTTGTTTGTTTGTTTGTTTTTGAGACAGGGCCTCATTCCGTTGCCTAGGCTAGAATGCAGTGGCGCAATCATAGCTCACTGCAGCCTTGAACTCCTGGGTTCAAGTGATCCTCCTGCCTCAGCCTCCTGAGTAACTGGGACTACAGCTGCCCACCACCATCCTAGCTAATTAAAAAAATTTTTTTTATAGACAGGGACTCACTATGTTGCTTAAGCTGGTCTCACACTCCTGGCCTCAACTGATCCTCCTGCCTCAGCCTCCCAAAGTGCTGGGATTACAGGCATGAGCTATCACATCTGGTCTCCTATTTTTGAAAAAAGGAAAGATTTGGTGAAAGTTTTGAGGCTGGCAATTATTTATTCGAGGAACACTTGTTGCTAGTGGGTAGAAAGCATGTGGGCCTATCCCTTGGCAATAAAAAGATCAATAAGACCTCCCCTCTCTATATGATTGAGGAAACAGCTGTGTGAAACACTAAATACAGTTGTGAATTATTTAAAATATATTTACAAAGCTTGTCTTGCCTTTTTGAAATTCCATAGTATTTACTCTGCAATATCCTGATTAAATTTCCCTAATATATGGATTGCTTACTGTAATGTTTTAAAACATTTCTATTTTCTTTTTATTTAAAAAGAGTTCAGGCCGGGCATGGTGGCTCACACCAGTACTCTCAACACTTTGGGAGGCTGAGGTGGGCAGATCATTTGAGGTTAGGTGCTCCAGAACAGCCTGGCCAACACTGTGAAACCCCATCTCTACTAAAAATATAAAAGTTAGCTGGGCATGGTGGTGCACGCCTGTAATCCCAGCTACTTGGGAGGCTGAGGCAGGAGAATTGCTTGAACCTGGGAGGCAGAGGTTGCAGTGAGCCAAGCTTTCGCCACTGCACTCCAGCCTCGGTGACAGAGCAAGGCTCCATCTCAGAAAAAATAAAGTAAATACAACAAAAAATAAAAAGAATTCATATTATGTTATGGTAAAGGGTAGAATAAAACAGCATTTCATTTGCCATTTCTAGTTGATTTCTTCTTTGTAATGGAGGCACATCTAAGGAAAGAGACTCACTGAAATTTTTACATGGGTATTGCTCAAGTTTTTTTTATTTTTTATTTTGATTTTTTGAGAGGGAGTCTCACTCTGTCACCAAGGCTACAGTGCAGTGGTGCAGTCTCAGCTCACTACAACCTCCACCTCCTGGGTTCAAGTGATTATCCTGCCTCAGCCTCCCAAGTAGCTGGGATTATAGGTGCCTGCCACCACGTCGGGCTAATTTTTGTAGTTTAGTAGAGATAGGGTTTCACCATGTTGCCCAGGCTGGTCTCGACCTCTTGACCTCAAGCGATCTGCCCACTTTGGCCTCCCAAAGTGCTGGGATTACAGGCGTGAGCCACCGCGCCAGCTGCTCTAGTTTTTTTAGTTCAACTTGGAAAGTTAAATCAGATGAATCTGCAATAGCCAAACACTTTGTCAAGGAGCATGTACAGGCACATGCTGTTTAAGTTTGTGTAATAACTGAGAGATAGGAGCAAAAAAACCACGCAGTACTTCCGTTTGGGGAGATATTTTTTGATTAATAATTCCAAAGCCTTTGGAAATGGACATGATAGAGAGACATGCAGACACATATTCACCCATCACTCCAACAATTAGTTACTGAATAGCTATTATACATGTGCCTGGCACAGAGCTGGGTGGTGTGGATATCAGTGATTAAAAAACAGGGGGCTAGGGTTCAGTGGAAAGCAAACAGATGTTGTTTGATTACATAAAAGAATGTATGATTATACAGTGAAGAATGGGTGTAATTATAAAGTGAGATCATGTGCTCTGAGAGATAGCAGTGGAATTTCATGGAATCACCTACTGGTGGAATGGAACCGAGGCTGAGGAAGGGGTGTTTGAGCTGAGATGTGAGGATGAGTGGAGTTATTTAAGACAAATGGGTTGGGCTGGATTTGGGAGGCTGACGAGAAAACGGTTCCAGGTGGAGGGAATAGCAGGTGCACACAACGTGCCTGAGGATCCGAAGGGCTGCTGGGCGCAGAGAGAGCATGGGAGAGCCAGCCGGACAAGGCCGGAGAGAGAGGCAGAGGCCACGCCTATGAACGCTGTACAGCCATGTACACAGATAGGTCTTTCTCCTATGAGTCTCAGGGAGCCAACAAAGGCTCTCCGTGGGTGGGAAATGTGATCACATTTGTGTTTTGAAAAAAACAAATAACTCAGATCGGCATCTGGCATCTAGAGGAGCAGAGAGGGTAAGGGGTGGGATGGAATATAATGAGTCGGCTATTGCAGATGTCCAGGGGAGAGGTGGCAGTTCCTTGGACCAGTGTGGGGTGATGGGGAGAGATAGTGACTGCATTCAGGAGGCTCACAGGATGTAAAGTTGACAGGACTTGGGGGTGTTATGGCTGTGAAAAGTGAGGGAGAGGAAGATGCCTGGATGAATCCTAGTTTTCTGACTTCTGACTCTGCAAGGAGGATGGTGTCATTCACCAAGAGTTGGGGGAAGATCATGTTTGATCTTCAACATAATGATTTTGAAGTGCCTTTGAGTTATCCAAATGGAGATGTTGAGTAGGCACAAGAATATGGATCTGGAATATGGAAACCAAGATGCGTCCTTTTATTATTATATAACTTATTCTTTTCAAGTTCTTAAAAATTAGATGAAATAGGCAGGGTTTCTGTTTGCATGTGGTTGGGTGGATTTCTCATTTATTTATGATGTTCACTTTAGTGCATAGAAATCAGTTGAAAATAGGCTGGGCACAGTGGCTTACACCTGTAATCCCAGGACTTTGGGAGACCAAAGTGGGCAGATCATCTGAGGTCAAGAGTTCGAGACCAGCCTGGCCAACATGGTGAAACTCTGTCTCTCCCAAAAATACAAAAATTAGCTGGGTGTGGTGGTGGGCGCCTGTAATCCCAGCTACCTGGGAGGCTGGCTGAGGCAGGAGAATCTCTTGAACCCGGGAGGCAGAGCTTGCAGTGAGCCGAGATCGCACCACTGCACTCCAGCCTTGGCAACAACAGTGAAACTCCGTCTCAAAAAAAAAAAAAAAATCAGTTGAAAATACATAAAATAGACCTTTCCACTATAGGAAATTAAGAAAATTCTCTTATTACCCTGGAGACAACTGCATAAATGTACTGAACTTATGATGTGTAATCAGCTGGGAATTATTTTGTAACTTCTATTAAATTTGAACTCTAGAGAGCTGGTGTTTGGTGCTGGTGGTGGTAGATATCCATGTTATTATTTCTGTGTGACTGTGTGTCCTCTTTCTCATCCTACACAGCTACCTGGACAGTTTCTTTCACTCCCGTGAGTTCAATAGATATTTATGGTGTGCACTGTTCTAAGTGCTAGAGATGGAGTAGTGCATAAAACAGGTACAAACAAGGCTGGGCGCGGTGGCTCACGCCTGTAATCCCAGCATTCTGGGAGGCAGAGGTGGGCGGATCACGAGGTCAGGAGATCGAGACTAGCCTGGCCAAGTGGTGAAACTCCATCTCTACTAAAAATACAAAAAATTAGCCGGATGTGGTGGCACGTGCCTGTAGTTCCAGCTACTCAGGGGGCTGAGACAGGAGAATCGCTTGAACCCAGGAGGCGGAGCTTGCAGTGAGCCGAGATCACGCCATTGTACTCCAGCCTGGGCAACAGAATGAGACTCCGTCTCAAAACAAACAAACAAAAATCCAAAAACCCACATACAAACAAACACAAATCCATGCCTTTATAATGCCTGAGCATGGGAATGACTCCAGAGTCCATGTTCGGCTCAGGCCTCTCTTCAGAGATTCAGACACACACGCCCACATTCACCTATTCCTCGGCTTCCTCCAACTCCAGATATCTAAAATCAAACTCCTTATCCTTTTGTTCTAGACCTGCTCCACTGGATTCTCTGTCTGCCCAGTCATGTATCCCGCCAATTGCCCAATCCAGAGACCCTGGAATGATACGTAATTTCTCCCTCTCCCTCACTCCTAAATCCCAGCAGTACCCAGTCTCTTATTGCTTCTGAAATAGTTCTCACGTTTGTCCTGTCATCTAGGTCCCACATGCCCTGCCTAATGAGGTTGGCCCTCACTGTTTCCCACCTGGACTGCTCTAAGAACCACCTTATGCATTGAAGCCCAGGTGTATACTGTCTCCTTTAAATCCCTCCTCTATGGAGTTGCTCAACAGCCGTTCTAAAATGCGTGTCTGGCCATATGACTCTTTAATGACCCCAAGCTCCTTAGCATGCCATTCAGAGCTCCCGTAATTGTTTTCTGACTACCTGTCCAGTTCTTCTCCTCCTCGCTGCACTTTCTTTCATACACAGCAAGTATGTGTATGTAGTTACCATTCCCCAAGCCTGGACGGTCCTTCCTGGGACTCTTCCCCCATCCAACTCCTGCTTATCCTATAACTTAACTTAGTTAAGATAATCAGACTTAACTAAGTCCGATTGATTTAGTTAAAAAAGATTTCTTCCACGAAACCTTTCTTCATCCTCCACCTCCTTCTGCAGGAGTAAGCAGGTGGTTTCCAAAGCATCGTCCTTTTTACACGCTACATTTGAGTATCCTCCTTAACATTGGAATTGCCCGTCTTCCTTACACTCTGAAAGGAGGAACCAGGCTGGGTGCAGTGGCTCACGCCTATAATCCCAGCATTCTGGGAGGCCAAGTCGGGAGGGTTGCTTGAACCCAGGAGTTTGAGACCAGCCCTGGCAACACAGTGAGAACCTAACTTCACAAAAAAAAAAAAAAAAAAAAAAAGCTGGTCATGGTGGCACGTGCCTGTAGTCCCAGCTACTTCGGAGGCTGAGGTAGGAGGATCTCCTGGGAGGTCAAGGCTGCAGTGGGCTGTGATCGAGCCACTATACTCTAGCCTGGGCAACAGAGCCATACCCTCTCTCTCTCTCAAAAAAAAAAAAAGAATGTAGGAACTGTGATTTAGTGTGTGATCCTTAGTGCCAATACCTGGCACAACGAAGGCAACTATTAATACGTGTCAGGCTGTGTGCTGAATGTGTACTATTTGGAAATACTTTTCTGTTGGGGACATTTCAAGAACATAGTGCATAATTTTTATTTTCCTTTGCATGTGGCTTTCTGTGGAGAGAGGCTATTATCTGCAGGAAAAAAGTGAGATGTGAGATGTGAGATGTGAGACCCGCTATGAAAATGCTTTGGTATCTATAAGTCAATTCAATATGCTGGAAAACTCTTTAAAGGAAATAATCTTTTACAAACATCTCAAATGCAATCACAGCAAAACATATCCTAAGCAAGGCGGTTACTGATGATTTTAAATTCTAAAAGCTTGGACCCACGGATGGGCTAACATTGTGTTGAATGGGGTGTCTCTGTCTTGACAATGATACGTACACAATGGATTCTGTCACCTAGTTCTTTCCTGTCTTCCCTTATTTTCCTACAACAAAGGATGGAAAATAGTCACAACTCAGAACATATGTATATTTGGAATAGTTCATTCTTTCTATTTTTTTTTTTCTACTTTGAAAAAATGTGCTTTGATCTTCATTGAACCACATGCAGGTCCTTTGAATGCAGCACCTAATGGAGAAGATAAATAAGCCCTGGCTGCTGTAACCGAAGCTGTGTGTCCTGAAAGCCGCTGGTCTTCCTGGCCGTCTGTCAGCCTGCCTGCCCACGTGTGTGAGGGTCTCCACTGTGAATGCCAGTGTTTTGTGGAAGGGCCTTAGAGGTTTTGTTTTCATATCTAAACACTCACTTCTCAGTGTTCTTGCCAACTGCTGTAGAATTCTTTCATCACTTAGTGAGGGCGATTTTTTTTTTTGTTTCTTTTTCAGCTTTTCCTGCTAAAGCTCTTAAACAGTTAAGGAAGACCTCCCACAGACCAGAAAGGATGATTTTTGTCTCTTGATTGATTTAGTTAAAAATTCCCCCAATTTCCCGTTGATTTGGGTAAACACTGGAGGTGTAGTGGATGCTACAGCGTGGGGCCCAGGTCTCTATTTGAGGCCGGGCACTGCTGCTCCAGGCTGACAGGAGTGTTGGCTGATGGGAGCTCAGCTGAGGCCCTCCTGGAGAACTGCCTTCAGCTGCTGAAGCTGCCTGACACAGGCATGCCATCTCCAAGACCCGCTGTAAGTGGGAATTTGGGGCTGTTCTGATGGGCCATCTCCACTTCGGGACTCCCCGCAGTCTCCCTTCTCCCTCTGCCTCGTTCCTTTGGGTACTGCTGCTGTGAGCACCCCCCAGACACCCTCACCCATGTGCTCAAACACCCAGTGGCTTTCCAGGAAATCCAACCTGAGACATAGGAATTTGACGATGCATAAATCCAGGGGAAAGACTGGTGTGTTAGTCAGGGCTCTTCAGAGAAACAGAACTAACAAAATCAATAGGATGGATATGTATAAAATAAGGACTGGCTCCCACAATGATGGAGGCTGAGGAGTTTCACAGTCTGCAGTTGGCAAGCTGGAGACCCTGTGGGGCCAGTGTGTCGTTCCAGGCGGGGTCTGAAGGCCCAAAAACCAGGACAGCCAATGGTGTAAGTTCCAGTCTGATCCCTAGTCCAAGGGCAGGAGAAAATCAGTGTTCAGGCAGAGTCAGGCAGAGACAGCAAATTTCCCCTTACTCTGCCTTTTGTTTCAAGCAGGTCTCCAACACACTGGATAAAGCTCACATAGGGAGAGCAGTTTGCTTTACTCAGTTTATTGATACAAATGTTGTTTCATCCAGAAACAGCCTCACAGATACACCCAGAATAATGTCTAATCAAATACCTGAGCACCTGCTGGAGCAGTCAAATTGACCCATAATTCCAACCATTACAACTGGTCTTTTCAATAAACAGTACCAGAACACATGGACATCTGAAGAACTTGGACCTGCTGTTACACCACCCATAAAAATAAAACACAAATGAATCATAGTCCTCAACATAAGGGCCAGGAGTATAAAACTCATCAAAGAAAACAGGAGTTTTTGACTTTGAGTGAGAAGATATTTTCTTAAAAATGACATCAAAAGCATAAGCAAGAAAAGAAAAAAGAGTTAAATTGGATTTCATTAAAATTAAAACATTTGTTCATCAAAGGGTAAGGTCAGTAAAGGGAGAAAGACAACTCACAGAATGGGAGAAGATATTTGCAAATCATATTTCTGACAAGGGATTTAAATCTAGAATATCTAGAAAACACAACTTGATAATAAAAAGACAACCTACTGAAAAAGGATTTCAGTAGGCATTTCTTCAGAGAAGATAGACAAATGGTCAATACGCACATGTAAAATGCTCAACATTGAGGCCGGGCGCGGTGGCTCACGCCTGTAATCCCAGCACTTTGGGAGGCTGAGATGGGCAGATCACAAAGGCAGAAGATCGAGATCATCCTGGCTAACACGGTGAAACCCTGTCTCTACTAAAAATACAAAAAATTAGCCAGGTGTGTGGCGGGCCCCTGTAGTCCCAGCTACTTGGGAGGCTGAGGCAGGAGAATGGCGTGAACCCAGGAGGCGGAGCTTGCAGAGATTGCGCCACTGCACTCCAGCCTGGGCAATAGAGCGAGACTCTGTCTCAAAAAAAAAAAAAAAAAAAGACGCCCAACATTATTAGTCTTTAGGGAAATGCAAATCAAACTTCAGTGAGATCCCACTTCACACCCACTAAGATGGCTGTCATCAAAAGACTGTAATAACAAGTGTTGGTGAGCACGTGGAGAAACAACAATCCTCACACAGTCATTGCTGGTGGGATCTGAAAGTGGGTGCAGACAATTTGGAAAGCAGCTTCACAGTTACTCAAAATACTAGATATAGAGTTACCCTATGACCAGCAATTTCACTTTTAGGTATAAACCTAAGGGAAACAAAAAACATATGACCACACACGCGTGCACACACAAAAAACCAAAAAAGTTGTCCCTGAATGCTCACAGCAGCATTATTCATAATAGCCAAAAAGTGGAAAAACCCCAAATGCCCAAATGCTCATCAGCTGATCGATGGATAAACAAGCTGTGGTATGTCCATGGAATGGAATGTTATTCAGCCATGCAAAGCAATGGAGTCCTCTCACATGTGACAGCATAGATGAGCCTTGAAAACATTTTGCTAACTAAGAGAAGCTAGACAGCAAAGGCCACACATTGTATAATTCTGTTTACACTCATGTGGTGCATAACGACCGGTCAACGGTGGACTGCATATAGATAATGGTCTCATAAGATTATAATGGAACTGCTGGGTGTGGTGGCTCATGCCTATAATCCCAGCATTTTTGGAGGCCGAGGCAAGTGGATCGCCTGAAGTCAGGAGTTCGAGACCAGCATGGACAACATGGTGAAATCCTGTCTCTACTAAAAACACAAAAATTAGCTAGGTGTGGTGGCATGCGCCTGTAGTACCAGCTACTTGGGAGGCTGAGGCAGGAGAATCGCTTGAACCTGGGAGGCGGAGGTTGAAGTGAGCTGAGTTCGTGCCACTGTACTCCAGCCTGGGTGACAGAGCCAGATTCAATTTCAAAAAAAAAGATTATAATGGACCTGAAAATTCCTATTGCCTAATAATGTCGGAGCCGTGATAATGTCATAGCACAACACAGTACTCACAAGTTTGTGGTGATGCTGGGATAAGCAAGCCTAGTGTGCTGGCAGTCACATAAAAGCCCAGCACATACAATTATGTATAGTACATAATACTTGCTAATGATAAGAAATGACTATGTCACAGTTTATGTATGTGATACACTGTACTTTTATTGTTATTTTAGAGTATACGCTACTTATTATAAAAATTTAACTGTAAGACAGTCTCAGGCAGGTCCCTCGGAAGAAGGTATTGCTATCACAGGAGATGACAGCTCCGTGTGTGTTATTGTCCTGAAGACCTTCTAGTGGGACAAGGTGTGGGGGTGGAAGATGGTGATATTGAGGATCCTGACCCTGTGTAGGCATAGGCTAATGTCTGTGTTTGTGTCTTATTTTTTAACAAAAATGTTTAAAAAGTAAGAAAAAAAAATTGAAAACAAAGAAAGGCTTGTACAATAAGGATTTAAAGAAAGAATATTTTTGTGTGGCTGTACAATGTGTTTGTGTTTTAAGCTGACTATTATTACAAAGGAGTCCAAAAGTTGACAAAAATTGAGAAGGTTATAAAGTAAAAAGGTTATAGTAAGTTAAGGTTAATTTATTATTTCAGAAAGAAAAACTTTTTCTATAGAGTGTAGCCGAAGTGTACAGTGTTCATGAAGTCTACAGTGGGGCAGAGTCATGCCTTAGGCCTTCCCATTCACTCTCCACCCACTCACTGGCTCACCCAAGGCAACTTCCAGTCCTGCAAGCTTTATTCATGGTAAGTGTCCTATACAGGTGTACTACTTTTTATCTTTTATACCATTTTCTTATCATACCTTTTCTATCATACCTTTTAGATAAGTTTAGATACACAAGTACCACTGTGTTACAGTTTCTTACAGTGTTGAGTAGAGTCGCAAGCTGTACAGGTTTGTAGTCGAGGAGCAATAGGTTTTATCATACAGCCTAGGTGTGCAGTAGGTTGTCCCATTTAGGTTTGTGTAAGGACACTCTTTGATGTGTACACATGAAGAAAATTGCCTAATGACACATTTCTCCGAATGTGTGTCTGTCATTAAGCAACAGATGACTGATGTGAAATGTCAGAATAGGCCAATCCATAGAGAGACTGTCTGGGGATGGAGTAGGAGATGGGTAAGCAGGAATCAGGAAGACTGCTGTAGCATGGGGTTTCTTCCCCACTTCCCACCACTTTTTTCAATAGAGACAGGGTCTTGCTCTGTTGCCCAGGCTGAAGTGTAGTGGCATGATCATGGCTTACTGTAGCCTCTAACTCCTGGGATCCTCCCACCTCAGCCTCCTAGGTGCATGCCACCACACTCAGCTAATCAAAAACAATTTTTCTAGAGGCAGGGTCTCACTATGTTGCCCAGGCCTGCAGAGAGTCTCTTTGGGGGACATTGAAAATGTTCTAAAATTAGATTGTGGTGATGTAATTCAGTGTATCTTTGAATGAGTTTAAGTGTCATGTCAAGTACAATTGTCTTATTCAGCTTAGATTTTTGGAATGTTTGAAGACAAACATTGCCTTGGAGATCATCTGGCAGCTTTCTGAGCAGGAGACTGTGGACTGAGGGGAGCCATCCACTCTGCCAAGAGCTTGAGAAGATGAAGACTGAAAACAGAGTACTGGCGATGGAAGAGCACTGGAGATTGTTCACACGAAAAATGCTTTCCCCTCGGAATTGTCTCCAGCTCCTTCACCTCTTGGTTGTAGGTACAGAGAGCAGAGACAAGAAGAGCCTTGAAGAGGCAGCCACACATCGTGGTGAGCAGCACACAGCCTCTTGCTAGGATAGGAATATGCTATCTGTGCTTTGGTTCCCAATATCCTTGCCAATAAAACCTTTGTCTCTGGTCCTCTTAGCTGTAACAGCATGCTGGACTAATAGGTTCAGAGAGTAGTCTGCTGTGACAAATCCTTGTTGCACACCTACTGTGTGCCAGGGTGTATTCTAGATGCTGTGGATTTGTGATCTGGTTTGATAATAAATTTTATTTTAATGAATTGTATTTTTAAAATTATATATATCTGAGGTGTACATGATATTTTGATATATTTATCTTACTACACATAGACATAGTGAAGTGATTACTACAGTTAAGCAAATTACCATCATATCATCTCATAGAGTTACTTCAGATAAATACATTTTAGATTCAATATTGACTCATCCAGAAAAGCATGTTTTGAGCATCCAGTTATTTTCATGAATTGTGCTAGGTTCCAACTGCTGATGAAAACTCATCAATACAATTTCAAACACAGAGGAATCATGTTTTAATAAATTGTGGAGTCAAATAAACGTGGGTGAGTGCACCTTTTACTAGCTGTGTGACTGTGGGCAAAATTATTTAGAAGGAAGTTTTCTCAACTGTAGACAGAGTAGAGGGAGTGGGGGAACTTCCTATGTGTCATTAAATGTTGTAAAAATTGATTGCAGTAACCTATCTCATTGAACACCCAGCTTAATGCCAGGAATACATACTATAGTTCCCTTCTAATTTCCAGCTCACGGCCATGGATATAAATTATGATTTTTGTAGAAAGCCATCCTAGTAATCTTGTAAACTGACTTCCTCGTTTGAAGGTGAGAAAACTTGGGCTCTGGAAATGTTAGTGTCTTCCCCGAGGCTGTATAACTAGGTAATGGTGATGTCAGCCCTGAAAGCCGGGGATCCCCATTCTCAGTTCAATGCTTATCTACCACATCGTGGTAACTTATGAGATTAATTTGTCTTCTGTCTCTGTAATTTGCATTCCCTCAAAGCGTTTAGCATAATCTTTAAACATGGAACGTTCACTGTAGGCGCTCAGAATATTTTAAAAAATGCCTTCCTGGGCACGGTGGCTCATGCCTGTAATTCCAGCACTTTAGGAGGCCGAGGTGGGCGGATCACAAAGTCAATAGATCGAGACCATCCTGGCCAACATGGTGAAACCCCGTCTCTACTAATAATACAAAAATTAGCTGGGCATGGTGGTGGGCGCCTGTAGTCCCAGCTACTCAGGAGGCTGAGGCAGGAGAATCACTTGAACCCGGGAGGCGGAGGTTGCAGTGAGCTGAGATGGCGCCATTGCACTCCAGCCTGGCGATGACAGAGCAAGATTCTGTCTCAAAAAAAAAAAAAAAAAAAAAAAGGCTTCTCAACCTTAGGCCACTTTAGTCTCAGGAAATCCCTGCCTTTACCACTTCTCTATCCCAAGAATCATTCATTTATTCTTTGTTTTCTGTCTTCAGTCAGTTCTCCATCCCCGACAGATTATTTATCTAATTTTCAAAGTAACTCAGTTGTTCTAGTGAAGGGCTGGTGGTTAGAATGTTTACTCAAGGGGGCAGGGCCACTTCTCAATGGAAGACCTCCTCCGCCAAACTGGAGGGTCACCAGGAGCAGGGGAGGCTGTGCTTGCCTCCTGCAGGGCACCGGGCACCCTGGAGGCTGCGCTCTGCCTGAGCTGCCCTCCGCGGAGCCCCACGCAAGGCTGCTCTTGGCCAAGGGCTCTGGTTCCGCAGTTCCCACACTCTGCCCATTCCCTGCCCACTAGCATACCAGGGCAATGAGCACTGAAGAGGCTTCCTGCTTGAGTGGGGGGTGGGGGGAAGAAAAGAGTAAAATAGAGGATGAAAAATGCACTTAATTTAGTATCTCAAGATACTATACAGCCACTCATACATAACAGTTTTAGGTATGTAATAAAACCCGAGGCCTAGGGATGGGTAACTATTGCAACACAAGAAGCCCAGTTGAATTTGTGTCTTCCTTTCAAAAACCGAGAAGAGAGTGAGTTTCTCTCACTGCTGCAGAGTTCAGGACCCAGAGAAGAATGTTTGGCGCAGAGGGATAAAATAGAGCACCATCGTACCCAGCTGTGGACAGAGTGGGGGGTCCTTAGCATAACTGTGGCCGACATTTGGGGAAGGCCCTGAAAGAATGAAAATCTCCTTGTAGATGAACATAAAACGGATCCACGGCTCTGCGGAGGACCCAAGACAACTTGCTTGAATTGTTAAGACCTTGTAAGAATGTGAACGACTCCTCATGGCCGAGTTGCAGGCACAGTAGGCTGGGGCCGGGTGGAAACCGAGGGCCAGCAGGGCCGGAGCAGCGCATACCCGCGGACGGCTCGCCACAGGCCCAGCCAGCGTGGAGCCAGGAGGGTGGCGTCCGGGGGCAGCGGACGCGCACGACAGGAGGAAGCCTGGGCTCTCCTCTCTGACCTCACGCCTGCCCTCCCCGCAGATGGGAATGTCCTTGTCCCGCATGAGCCGCGGAGCCGGAGGGGACCCCGGCCTCTGACTACTGCCCGCAGCCCCCTTTCAGCTGCCAGGGTTTCTCTGCCTTAGCTGCACATTAGAACCCCCTGGGGCCTTTGAAAAACTACGAATGCCCTGGCACAAAACCAACCCCGTTAAACCAGCATCTCTGAGGGAGGGGCCTGAGTGCGAACGTACATTGTTTAAAGTTCCCAGGTGACTTAATGCTCAGCCAGCACTGCAGACTCTGGGGCCGCCCCAGCCGCCGCCCAGCCGCGGGGCGCCCCCGGGCTGCCCTCTGGCTCGGTGCCTCTGCCTGATTCTGAAGGGCTGCATCCTCGCTTCTCCCCACCGCCTATCGCGAGCTGTGACTGTCTCTGGAGGTGTCATTTGGGGGGCTGTAGCGGGTTGAGTGGTGGCTCTCCAAAAGACACGTCAATGTCCCAGAATCTAATTTGTAAAGAGGGTTTTTGAGGATTAAATTAAGTAAAGGTTTTTGAGAGGAGATCATCCTGGAGTTAGGCTGAGCCCTAGATCCAATGACAAGTGTCTTTATATAAGAGGCACGGGGGGTCGGGGGGCGAAATAGGAGAAGGCCATGTGGAGACGCAGGCAGAGATTGGAACCACAAACCAAGCAATGGCCAGAGCTACCCACAGCTGGGAGAGGCAGGGAAAGATTCTCCTCTAGAGCCTTGGTGGGGAGCATGGCCCTGCCAACACCTTGATTTTGGACTTCCAGCCTCCAGAGCTGTGAGAGGGCCCATTTCTATTGTTTAGTCCACCGGGTCTGTGGTCTTTGGTGATCTGTGGTCACTGGTTGGCAGCCCTGGGAAGCTGGTAGAGGCGCCCTCTCAAGCTGCTGTTTTCTGCTTGGTTGTATCTAGGGCTGAAAGCCATCCAGTTCAACACGCTTCCTTTGGACTCACCTAACGAACTCACCAAAGCTGGCCTTTTCTTATTATATTTAGAGCGTTTGGGGCTGTCCTCAAACAGCAAAGCCTCCCTCTTTTCCACTCCCTTCCAGCCTTCTCTTCTCTATCCAGACTGAACAGTATCCACCAGAAACCACCTCAGAAGGCTCACATCCTAGAGCTGAAAAATGACTTTGCAGGTTTTAATTTTTTCACATCATTTTTAAAAATGAGCAAAATTTATGTCTTGTGCAATGACTTGTAGACAATTGAAACAATCTAGAAGAATAAGCTTTGCCTTCACCCCCTGCCCGCTTCTTCCATCACACCTCCCATGCCCATGGTAACCAATGATAACCAAGAACACTCTGGTGAAGATCCTTCCAGTCCTTTCTCTAGGAAGACACTTTCCAAGTGACAATGGACTCAAATATATAGGAAATGTAAGCTTTGACACAGGTAGAAACAGAACCGGGCTTGTTGAAGCAGCCATGGTGGGATGCTTGGAATCCACTGACTATTCCTCCTACAATCTCTCCAAGGAACCCACAGACTACAAGGCACAAAGACAAATCGAAAACCACTATCTTAGCCCTCCTGGGGCTCCGGCCTTGGAAACCAAGGTCAATGCTATGGTTTGAATGTTCATGTCGTCTCCAAAATTCATGTTGAAACAATCCCCAAAACAACAGTATTAAGAGGTGGGGCCTTTAGGAGGTGGTCAGGCCATGAGGGCTGTCCTCAGGGATGGGATTACTGCCTTGTAAGAGGGCTGGAGGGAGCTAGCTAGGCGTTTTGTGCTTCTGCCTCTTGTTGTATGAGGACCCAGCAACAAGGCACCATCTTGGAAGCAGGAGCTGCTCTCACCAGACACCTGCTCTGCCAGTGCCTTGATCTTGGACTTCCAGACTCCAGAACCGTGAGCAATACATTTCTGTTCTTTATAAATCATGGAGTCTGTGGCATTTTTGTTATAGTAGTCCAAATGGACTAAGGCAGCCAGGATGAGGGCAAGGCATGTGTGTGAAAAGGTAAGGAGGTGCTCATTCGCAGAGCTTAGGAGCTCTTCAGGTTGGATGGTGAAGACCCAGACACGGGCAGAGGAGGGGTCATGGCTCTCTCTCTGAGGCTTCTGGGTATTTCAGAAGGAGGAAGAAGCTGTAGTGATTATTTCCAGCTACATACACCAGCAACTCTGCTCCAAAGCCTACACTATCTCCCCATGTCCCCTACAGTGAAAGCCAGAGTCCTTGCTGGCCACACAGGATCTGCTCCTTCACACCACCCCAGAGACTCTTCCTCCCCAGTCACATCCCCTGTCACTATTCCCTCTGCCTGCCCTACTCTAGTCCCTGGCCTCCCTCCTGTCCCTCAGACACACCAAGCTCGGCACCTGTGCATTTGCTCTTCCTTTTACCTGGAGTGCTCTTCCCCAGGTATCCGGGCTCCTCCCTTACTTCCTGCAGACCTCTGCTCACATGTCCCTGATCTGAGCTTCCCCAGCCACCCTACGCAAGTGGCACCTGCCCCACCCACCACATGCTCTCCCCTGCTTCCTTCACTTCTCTAGCACTGAGTGTCACCTGACTTTCCAGCCACAGGGAGACAGACCGACTGTACCACAGCTTTTGTGAGAAATCATACAAAAATAAGTCAGCTGCTTTCTCCCACTGACTGCACTGCAGAGATGTCACTGAGTACCTGGTCTGCTCTTCCCCAGGCTTCCTTCTCCTCTCTGGCTTCCAGAAACTTGGGGCCCAAATTTGAGGGTGAACTCTAAGAACTCTGTAGGACTTTAATGTCTTTCTCTTTGGCTGTGATTTTTCAGACGTATTCACATTTCCCCACCCTCATTTCTTGTGCCTGTTGTGTTATGTTATGCTGTGGAGTTGGCTCTTTTCATAACCGAAGGAAGAGGCAAGAGAGAAGTAAACCACTTGTTGAGGTCCCAGATGAATACACACACTTGAAGAAGGTGACACTCCTTGATTGCCTGTACTTCTGGGGCGAGCTGCTAGGACTTTTGGCCCAGCAGGCACAGTTGGAAGTTTAATACTGCCTGGGACAGATTTTAAAAAGATGGCTGGTACAAGTAGTTCAGTCAAGTACTGAGATCAGGTTTTTGCTCACGTAGTCTTACGTAAAAGATAGCATGGATAAGAACATGTATCCATAGGTTTACATAATGTTTGAGCTAGAAGAAATTGTTGGTACATCCAAATACTTCCTTACAGAAATGAGGAAAACTGAAGACCAAGCAAATTGCCTAAGGGCCAGAACTACTTATTGGCGGAGACAATGGGATGAAAATCTTTTTCTCTCTCCTGCTAGCTTTTTCCATGATACCACCCACAACGTTGCAGTTCTTCCCATTTTGTGTATTGAGCTTTTTCGTTTGAGATCCTTGGAAAGTGTGTTAAGAGGTTATGCCTGCATATGTGTAATTCTTTCCCCCTCCAGACTTTCCAAATTCAATACGCTGATGGAAGCAAAGTCCCCCTCATCGCTTTCCTCAGAGCTCACCCTGGATTTAATGCTAGGGATTAGGAGCACGCCTGTGCCAGCCTGCTCCCTGCTCGGCCTGCCTGTGCTGGAGGGCTGCTGGCGGGAGGTGGGTGTCAAAACACAGAAGGCGCTTGTTGGAAACAATAGGACTTGGGAAGTGTGGGGCCAGGGATTGGTACATGGGGAATACTAGGTGGCAAGGTGGGATCATCAGACTGGGGGTTTTCAGGGAAAGCTGCCTGCTGGGTCCAGCAAAATAAAAACACGGGATTCCAGATAGTCCTGAAACATGTCTTAGTTTTAGTCAATATTGTAGGAATCCTCAGCATAGGTTCTCAAAAATCCGTAATATCTTAGGAGGAGCACAGACTGGAACCAAAGGGAAGACCCCGCTGTATGCAAATCTCAGAAGTCTCCAAGGTGTGTTAAACACAACACAGCACAACACAACACAACCACACAACACAACATCACACGTGCGACACAACCACACATCACATAGCGCAACACAACGCAACCACACAACACAGCATCATACAGCGCAACATAACAAACCACACAACACATCACACAGCGAAACACAACACAACCACATAACACAACATCACACCGTGCAACACAACATAACCACACAGCAAATCACACAGTGCAACACAACACAACCACACAACATCATAGAGAAACCCAACACAACCACACAACACAACATCACACAGCGTAACATAACAAACTACATAACACCACACAGCACAGCACAACACAACACGACACCACACAGCGTAACACAACCCAGGCTTCTCTGGTGAGTAGTTAGGGTTAGGGCCTACCTTTAGGAGGAAAGTCATTCTGATGAATGGGTATATTTGCCTAGTTACGGCTGAGTGGTTTTCAATGGCAACTTCAGCCTGGAGTGCTGTGGAGCTGAGCTGCAGTTCCTGCATTAGTCCCAGTCAGCCAAGCCCAGAGCCCCGTGGGGGAAGGGCTCCTCGAAGTTTGGAGCTCAGGAGCTGTCATCCAGAGAGAAAGCTCAGCAAAGTTGGCTGACAGAAATGCAAGGAAATGTTGGGTCTGTGCGTCCCATGCTCTTGCATTTTGCAGGTATATTACCCCGGAAAACCAGAGCCTGTTCAGTAGGAGCTCAGTTGTGCTGGACATGAGCGCTCATGTATTGAATGCCCACATCAGGACTGGGCTGTTTTCTCTATTGCAAAATGATGGCCTTTGGCACATGACATTTCACCAACAATGATCCCAATGATGGGCATGCAACTGCTCTTTCAAAAGCTAAGGAAAGTGATCAAATGGAGTTGAGAAAATGTGCAAGGGTCAATTTTCCCATGAGACACACAGCTCTGACCTTAGAGACACCGTAATGCAATTTCCAGCTTCACCCTCACTTTGTTTCAGAGTTGATTTAAACCCTTGCTGGGTTGCGAGATGTTCCTAACATCTTGCTGCTCTTTGTATCTCTATCTTCTACCAACAAGAGCCTTGCCTGGATCAAAGAGCCTGAGCTGATCAGGCCAAGGCAATAAATTCAGAATCAGGGTAAACTTTTTGGCTGTCCCTTAAAACTCTTTCCAGCCATGAGGTTGTCAGTCATCATTTCTGCAAGGACCCACCTCCATCTGAAGCTCTCAAGTTCATTGTTAAAGGGTAGCTTCCTGGGCCCATTGTATCCTGAGCATGAGTCCAAGAACTGGTATTTTCAACATGTGATTCTTATGCATATTTAGTTTATTAAAAACAGCTATTTGCTAGAAAATGAACATGCATGTAGTTATGACCCTTGTGAAGAAACAGAACTTTATCAATGGCAGAGATCCCTTCGTGTCCAGCCTCCCCAAGGGTAACTATTATCTTGAGTTTCCATAGTTGCTTCAATGCCTTTCCTGAGAGGGGATGCATTAAAATTTAGGGATTTATTTAAACATGTATCTCTCAACAACACAGTAGGGTTTTGTCTGTTTTTTTGAGTTCTATATAAATTGAGTTGTGCAGCATGTAGCTTGGCATTGGGGTTTTTTTTTTTTTTTTTTGCTTCCTTACCATTAGGTTTGTGAAATTCATTCATGTTTCTGCTTGTAGTTGTAGTTGTATTACATTGCATGACTAAGCCACAGTTTATTGATCTATTCCATTGGTGGACGTTGGGTTCTTCTTTCCAGTATGGGACTGTTGTGAATAATGCTGCTCTGAACACTCTTGCACAACACATTTCTCTTGGTCATACCTAAGAGTGAGATTGCTTGGTAAGCTTCTCTTCAACATTTGTAGAGAATGCAAACTGTTTTACAAACTGGTTACTGTAAGTACAATTTTAAGAATCTTTGTCTATATCTTTGCAGACTGGTGGGTGGAAACAACCTACCAGCTGTATATGTAATTCATTGGCATCCCTCATGCCCCCAATTTTGGAAGGTACTGGCTAGATTTGTTTTCAATTGGAGTTCTGTTGGCCAATTTAATCCCCTTTTTGTTGGTTATTGCTAAATCCTCCTGAATTAATATCCTAAGTGACTTTTTTTTTTTTTTGAGACAGGGTCTTGCTCTGTCACCCAGACTGGAGTGCAGTGATCATAGCTCACTGCAGCCTCAAACTCCAGGGCTCAAGTGATCTTCCTGCCCCAGCCTCCTAAGTAGATGGTACTACAGGCGTGTGCCATCATGGCTGGCTAATCTGTAATTTTTTTTTTGTCAAGATGGGGTCTCCCTATGTTGTCCAGACTGCTAAGTGGGCAACGCTTTTTCTTGATCTGTCCAGAAAATAAAATGTATATGCACAGGAACCCACTATGTGCCAGGCCCAGCGCGAGGTGCTGGGAACACAATAGTTAATGAGACACGGAAGAGCTTGGCCTGTGTGAAGCTCTCAGTCTGGTGGGAGACAGGCATATAAACAAGACTAAGTATATAATTATAAATGGCGAGACTTTCTGTGTAGGAAACGAATAAGGTGCTGGAGAGGATAAGGGGCTGTGGGGAGAGATGGCACTGTTTAGACCCAAAGATGTGGGCAGGGGTGGGAGAGAGCCTGGTTTGAAAAGTTACAGGTAAGCTCAGACCTGAGTGCCTCCTGTGAGGAGTTGGGCGAAGGATGTTCCCGGCAGCAAGATGTTCTCTTGTTCGGCCTCTGAGGGACAGAGGACTTGGGCACATGGATGAACTGGGAGGAGTGTGGGGGAGGAGGATGGCATGACGCGAGGCTAGCAAGGTGGGCGGGACCTGGCCTGGAGTCTGGTTGGCCGTGGGGAGGCCACGGAATGGTGGCTGTGGTTTGCTGCACAGGGCTGAAGGATAGTTCTGGTTACTGCAAGCAGAAAGAGTTGTACGAGGCCAAGTGAGGAAACAGGAGGCCGGTGAGAAGCCTCTGCAGCCATCCAGGCAGGAGACAATGTTCAGCGGGACTAGGATGCTGCCCATAGACTTGGAAAGACAGGGATGCATTCGGGGAACATGTTGGAGCTGGAACAGACAAACCTGGCTATGGATCAGATATGAGGTGTGAGGGAGGGACAGGTGTGAAGAGCGCTCCCAGGCTTCTGGCTTGAGTAACTGGGTGAAGGGAGTTGTCATTGAAGATGGGAAACCTCTTCTATGGACATCAAATCCCTCTTATAGCACTTAAAGCCTACTCTACCTCATTCTCCGGTGGTCCCAATATCTCCCTACGGTCAACCTCAAAGTAAAAGTCACTTCCTGGTTTTTGTTAACAAACTTTCTTCACCCTCTTCCACTGTTATTACTTATTCACTGAGTGACCATCTGTATGCTTGCTGTGTCCAGAGCAACTGGGTCATCGTTTTAATGTGTAAATTAGTGAAAGAGTTCTTTTTACTCTATAAACCTATAGGCCCAGGTAAAGGATCTAGATGTGGCTCTCAGAACAAATGCAATTGCTTTAAAATGATCTTTCTAGGAGAACAGTTATGAAACATTGAATATTAAGTTAAAATCTAATAAGAATTCTGAATTCAGAAAGGTAAAAGAAGTGGCAGGAAATAAACACCGACTTCAGCTATTTCTTTTCACTAATGAATTTCAACTATTCTTTTTTTTTTTTTTTGAGACAGTGTCTCATTCTTTTGCCCAAGCTGGAGTGCAGTGACGTGAACACAGCCCAGCTCACTGCAGCCTCGACTTCCTAGGCTCAGGCGATCCTCCCACCTCAGCCTCTCGAGTCCCTGGGCTACAGGCATGCACCACCATGCCTGGCTAATTTTTTTATTATTGTTATTTTTTGTAGAGACAAGGCCTATGTTGCCCTGGCTGGTCTTCAACTCCTGGCCTCCAGTGATCCTCCCACCTCAGCCTCCTAAATTGCTGGGGTTACAGGTGTGAACCGCTGTGCCTAGACAATTTAAACTGTTTTGATGCCATTTGGAGTGGACTTATTGTACAAAAACATAAGATGTGATCAATTTCTTCAAAATATACTCCTTGGAACATAAAGATATCAGAAATATTTTCAGCATGGGGTTTGTGAGAACATTCCTACCCTTTCAGATTGCTCAATGTAATGCATTAAAACATTAGGTTTAGGTCTCTTAGTTGACCCACTAGAGTCATTTTTCAGGGCCCTGGAGTCTCATCTGGGAGCACTGGAGAAGAAAGCTGTGAGCTGGTGGTGTGGCTGTCCTGATGCCACTCTGTCTCCTGGAAATCATAAAGAGGCAGGCTTTCTTAATTGCAGACGACAGAATCCACTGCTAGTTTAGCAGAGTCAGTACAGAATTTTCAGGAGGACCAGAGAACGAAGCTTGAATACTACATCGTCAGGAATAAGCAACCAGAAGAAACAGCAACCACATAGCGAGATATTTCTTTTTTTTTTTTTTTTTTTTGGAGACAGAGTCTCGCTCTGTCACCCAGGCTGGAGCACAGTGGCGCAATCTCGGCTCACTGCAAGCTCCGCCTCCCAGGTTCATGCCATTCTCCTGCCTCAGCCTCTCTGAGTAGCTGGGACTACAGGCGCCCGCCACCACGCCCGGCTAATTTTTTTGTATTTTTAGTAGAGACGGGGTTTCACCGTGGTCTCGATCTCCTGACTTCGTGATCCGCCCGCCTCGGCCTCCCAAAGTGCTGGGATTACAAGCGTGAGCCACCGCGCCCGGCCACAACGAGATATTTCTAGCACTCAGATTGTATGCTGCTGGGACCAGAGAGAAGAGCGCTGACCGTGGCTGCCACAGAACAAACACGTCCTTCTCCATGCTTGCCAGAAGATCCCATTTCCCCCTCTCATGCCACCTTCCTTCCTCATGGCTGCATTTGTTTGGTATAATCTAGAACTCCTGCCTACTCCCACAACACAGACGGCAATCAGTTCCAACCCGAGTTCAAGTGCTGGCTGTAAGGGAGTCCGGGAGGCGTGGCTTTTACCTTTCTACCATCTGCAGAGCAGGGAAATAGACTGTGAATGCTGGAGATGATGTTTGAAATAATTTGCATGAACCGCCGCAGACAGTGAACAAAACCACCGAAAGACATGATCTTCCCAAATCACTGTTCTCCTGCTCCCAGCACTAATTCCGTTCAGGAGAAACATTTACCTAGATTTTGCCTGCATTTACCAAGTGTTTCCTTTCAAGCACTTCCTCTTTCAGACCAGTTAAACTAAACATCACTGTGAACAGAGCACACAGCAAACACCCAAGTAAAGCGAGTACTTCCATGGTTTCCACAGGAACGCGTCTGATGTCTAGCTTGATGTCTCCCCACTTATCACAACACCACACCAGAAATTGCATTTCGCTAAGGTAGGCGGGAAGACGGAAAGGATGTCTAATCAATCACTTCAAGTCTTTGGAGACCAGGAATATGCTTTAGTTTGTATTGGCTCACCTCATCACTCTAGGACTGGACCTGTGGCTGGCAGGGACGTCCTGTGTCTGATTGAGAAGGGTGTGGTCTTGCAGAAAGAATGATGAAGCCCGTCAGGGATCAAGCTCCTAAGACAGAAAGAGAGGCCTCCTTTGGTAGTCCCAGTCCCCGCATTTCAGGGACTTTCTCATCATTCTGCCTCTAATAAGATCTGGGCCCTGACACCTCCGCTTCCACCATAAACAGTGCCACTAAAGCTGCAGCCGGCACTGATGCAAAGCCCAGAGTCACTACTGGGTGTCATAGCTGGGGTGCCCATATAAGAGGGGCTGGGACAGGGCCCCTTGATAACCACAAGGCACCTTGCAGCCTTGCCTGGGGTGGGGGCCTGGGGGACTCTGGGGAGAGGAGTTGAACCTGTATATATATATAGCCTTTTGGACTTCTGGAAATGATCTATTGATAAAAGCTGCTTCTAATCAAAAACAAGAAAGAGGAGGAGAAGGAAGAAGAGAATCCTTGGAAAACCGCTAATACAGTTGTGGTTATCTAAGAGAGAGATTTTGTTTGTTCTCTTACTAACAAAAAGGGGTAATTTGGCAGGAAGAATTAGGGAAAGCAGACAAATTACATATTATTTATTGTTGGAGAAAGTTAGACTCCAAGAGGGGAAGGCTTAAGAGCGGAGGAGAAGGTTGATTTCATAGTGCCTAATTCGCCACATTTTATGATGTGTTTGATTTTTGAAGTCTGTATTTTAAAGAATGGCTTTCACATTGGGGCAAAGGTAAAGAAAGTCAACTCTCATAAAAACATTTACTAGAAACTCTGACTTTCCATGCCACTTTAAAAAAATCAATGAGCTTAATCTGCCATAAATGATTCTTCTTAAACCATTCTTGGCTCTTCGGGTCACGTCCTTTGCTCTGATTTTTCCTTCCTAGAACCTGCACAGTATAGAGCCAGAGTTCACAAGGTGGTGGTATCTACCACCTGCTCATCTTTATACGACATGGACAAAATGTTCCCATGTACATGTATTTTGCACCACTCCTGTGATTCACGGTTCCTCAAAAATCCGTAGTGGAGATTTGGTGAAAAAAAAAAAAAAAAGCCACTTTTTTCCAGCCCCCGGGGGTATGTTTTTTCACCAGGCATCTCACAGTCTTTCATCTGAATCTTCCAGGGGACTTGGATCCCAAGGAACACAAGCTCTCGCAGGCGGGCTATGGGGAGGCGTATTGTGAGGCCACCGCGTCAGTGGAGAGCAGGACCTGGGGCCTCTCTGGGGCTCCCTCGCGGACGCAGCTCAGTTCCTCGGGGCACCAGCACCTTCCCTGTAGCGTTCCACTCCCAGCCCAGTGTGGCTACTCTCTCAGCCTCTGCCTCTGTGTCTGTGTCTTCTTCTCTTTTTATTATTAGGGGGCTCCTCTCCCTCCTGCACCCATTGGCTCCTTCTTCGGGACGTGGCTTCTCAGCTTGACTCTTCCTATATCCCCTCAGCTTGGGTTCCCACAGTGCGATTCTCCCTTTCCCTCCCTCCCTCCCTTCTTTCCTCCCTCCCTCGTTCTTTCCCTCCCTTCCTTCCTTCTTTCCTTCTTTCTTTTTTTTTTTTTTTGACGGAGTCTTGCTCTGTCACCAGGCTGGAGTGCAGTAGCGCAATCTCCACTCACTGCAACCTCCGCCTCCCGGGTTCAAGTGATTCTCCTGCCTCTGCCTCCCGAGTAGCTGGGACTACAGGCGTGTGCCACCACACCCAGCTAATTTTTGTATTTTTAGTAGAGACAGGGTTTCACCCTGTTGGCCAGGATGGTCTCTATCTCTTGACCTCGTGATCTGCCCGCCTCAGCCTCCCAAAGTGCTGGTGTGAGCCTGTAATCTACTGTGCCCTGCCGATTCTCCCTTTTCTTGAGTGAAATTCCCAACTGGGAATTCCACTGGCCCAGCTCCTTTTGGCCACACTAGATCTGGTCCCCTGGGCATGGGGGGTTGGGGTCCTGTGATGACACAGGGCTGCTGGGTCTTCGAAGACAGCGGGGGCAGTGGTGAGCTGGGCTCTGGGATTCCTCAGGCTATCGTTTCTTTTGAGGTGAATCCATAACAAACCCTGGGCAGAAAGGAAAACTAGGACAGCAAGCAATAATTTGCCCATGTCACCGAAAAGGAAACAAATTGTCAGGTATAAATCTTGATTGTCTTATTCTTTCTTCCAGGAGAGCTGGGGATGAGTTCTGTCTGGGAACCAGCATCTCTACTTCACTAGGTTTCATTCTATGACAGGAATTCACCCTCCTGTGCTCACTCAGCCACTCTTGACCTTCAGGTCTATTTCCTCCCTGTTGATGGCCTTCCTGGGCCAGGCTGTTCGAGTCCACTGTTGAAAGGAGCTGGGGCCTGTCCCCTCCTCCATGTCACCAGCTTTCCTATTGCAGCACACAGCTAAGAACACTGCATTAGAAGAGCCCTGAGGTCCAGGCTTGGGGAAACCTTGACCTGCTGGTGCCTGCAGAGGGGAAGCACGACGGGAGTTCTGCATCATCGAGGTTTTAGTTGTCTCTCGCTTGTCTGACGTTCGTGCAACAAGGCTGATTTGCCATTGAGGGCATTTTCCAAGGGATTTCTGTGGGCATGGACTTTCCTCGGTGTCTCCCAGCCCAGGAGTGCCCTTTTGCTGCTGCTGGAAATGCCCCAGCATCCGTGCACACTTTTTCCATTGACAGTGCAGCTATCCAGGCTCCACGTTCAGCCCAGCAGGGAGCTCTGCTATTGTAGGGTATGTGGTGTGACAGATAATTTATTAGGTGTGAACCGTCTTTTATTTGTTACTTCGTGGGCCTGTCTGCCCACACTTCTTTCTCCAAGTCCACCTGCAGCGCCTGCATGGCTGGGTGTGTGCCACGGTCCCTCTTACCACTAAGCTTTTGCTCCTGAGTTCTATCTGGGACACATTCTCATTCCTCTTGCCTTTTCCACTCTTAGATGTTGCTTCCACTGAGAAGCCTGACCTGATTGCCCTCTCCCCAGGACAGGACTGGAGGCCCTATGCCCCACATTTATCCACTCCCAGGGCAGCCAGTGCTGGGCCTGGGCAGTGCGTCCTTATCTCTTTTTGGTACTGGCTGCTAATGTCCCTTAGTGAGGGTCCTGGAGAGGCTCTGGCTCCACTCCTTGGCAGAGCCATCTGAGGTGGACACACTGACAGTGCTTAACAAATACTTGCCCAGTGCCGAGTGTGGGGCCTTGAAACCTGACTCTGGCTGGTGGAAACTTCTCCTGCATTCTGGATTTGGGGTGATGTTATGCATTCTGTTAGGAATCCCTAGTGGTGCTTCAATAATAATAGCCAATATTTCTAGAACAATTAGAAATTGTCCCATGAAGTGCTTAAGCACATCCCATGTTTTTAGCTCACTTTTTTTTTCTTTTGAGACAAGGTCTGGCTCTGTTACCCAGGCTGGAGTGCAGTGGTGTGATCTCGGCTCACTGCACACTCAACTCCCTGGGCTCAAGTGATCCTCCCATCTCAGCCTCCTGAGCAGCTGAGACTACAGGTGGGTGCCACCACACCAGGCTTTTTTTTTTGTAGATATGAGGTCTCACTATGCTGCCCTGGATGGTCTCAAACTCCTAGACTCAAGTGATCTGCCCAACTCCCGAAGTGCTGGGATTATGGGGGTGAGCCTCTGCACCTGGCTTCAGTCACTCTTTGATAATTGAGGTAGGTACTATTTTTAACTCCATTAAAGAGGTGAAGCGAATGGCCCAGACCATACAGTGGGCATGTGGCCAATGCAGGTTGGAAGCTGGACTCTGGTCCCAAACTCACACTGGTGACCTCTCTGCCTGCGGTGACACCTGTTGCCTGCAAGTCCCTGGAGGTCCTCTGCTCTGCAGTGGGTTAGGGGCCCGCAGCACACTGAAGATGCTTTATAAGCCTCTTTGGTGTTTTATAAGCCTCTTTGTATTCTACTAGCAATCTAGCAAGTGTCTTCGGCTTTAAAAAGCCGCCAAACCCAGGGTGTCCTGCCAATTGAGGCATGCATTTAAACAAATTATATTTCTTCTTCTTCTTCTTTTTTTTTGAGACAGGTTCTTGCTCTGTTGTCCAGGCTGAAGTGCAGTGGCACAATCTCAGCTCACTGCAACCTCTGCCTCCTGGGTTCAAGCGATTCTCCTGCCTCAGCCTCCTGAGTAGCTGGGATTACAGGTGTGCGCCATCATGCCTGGCTAATTTTTGTATTTTTAGTAGAGACGGAATTTCACTATGTTGGCCAGGCTGGCCTCGAACTCCTAACTTCAAGTGATCCGCCCACCTTGGCCGCGCCCGGCCGTTTAAACAAATTATACTTCTTATTTATGGGTATGAACTTCTTCCCCCACCTTTCTGGGTTTTTTGTATTTTAAGTTTATGTGCTGCCAAAGCAAGCATGTCCCTTTCTGTTTTTCTGTTGCTTTTTAAAGTTATGCAATTGATACCCAAATGTATTTTCCATTCTCAGAGATTCAAGTAGATTGGAAACATATAGAGTGAAATGGGAAAAGCCTCTTTGCTGCTTGCTTCTCTCTGCAGGACAATTCCACTTTCTTCCTGGGAGATAACGATCCTCAGGTTTGGAGTGGATCCTGCAAGTCTTTTTTCTCTGCATTCACACACGTGTTTATAGCCGTGGAATAAAGTTCTCTTTTCATGTAAATGACATACTCTGTGCATTGTTTCGTCACGTAGTCTTTCTCCCCAGTGGACCCTACATCTTAGTGATCATTTCCAGGGCCACATCACACATCAGCCTCATTCTATTTAAGAGCTTTCTAGTATACACCGCCCTTAGTGATGGAAATTCGGGTTGTTCTCAGAAAAACTGTAAATCACAGTTTACTTAAAAAAATTATTACTTGCTTTAAAAAATGCTCCAAACAATAAGAGCGCTCATTTAGTGCTGAGGTTTACACTCCTTTTCACACTCACACAATCAGCGCCAAGCACCCTTTCCAGAATATGGAATGCCTCCACTTTGTTTTGGTAAAATCAGTGCCTCACAATGTCTTCCCACCTCCTGGTCCCCCCTCCTCATGGAGGGGGAACGGCCATTGTGCTCTTGGAAGTAGCACAGGATGTTGTTACACTTGGCTACACAGTTGCATAATGGCCTCTGAAATTAGGCCTGGTGCTAGTTTAAGCCCTTGTTTGCCCTTCAGATACTGACCACAGATCAGCACAGTGGGCTCACTACCTGGTAAGTCAGCACTCACAGGTGTGTTTGTGCATTGGTGTGGTGTGTATGTGTAGCATCTATGGTGTGTACAGGGTGTGGGTGTGTAGTGTGTATGTGTGGTGTATGTAGTGTGTGTATGGTATGGGTGGGTGATGTGTGTGTGTAGTGTGTATGTGTGGTGTGTGAGGGGTGTTGGGTGGTGTGTGTGTAATGTGTGTTGTGTGTATGTGTAGTGCATGCAGTGTGTATGCATGGTATGTGGTATGTGTGGTATATGTGGCGTGTATAGGGTACAGGGTGGTGGGTGGTGTGTGTGGTGTGTTTGTGTGCTGTGTATGTGTGATGTATGTGTATGTGTGGCATATGTGGTGTGCATATGGTATGGGGTAGTGTGTGGCATATGTGAGGTGTGTGGGAGGTGTTGGGTGCTATATGTCTAATGTGTATAGTATGTGTGGTCTATGTGGTGTGTGTGTATTGTATATGTAGTGTGTGTGGTGTGTGATGTGTATGTATGCAGTGTGTGTGGTGTGTGTGTGATGTGTGTAGGATGTGTGGTCTACGGGGCGTGTGGGGAGCATGTGGTGGTTGGGGCATCTGTTGTGCAGTGTGTCTGTTGTGTGGTGTATGTGTATATGTAGTGTGTGGAGAGTGTGTGGAGAGTGTGTGATGTGTGTGTGTGATATGTGTATTATGTGTAGTCTATGAGGCGTGTGGGGGTCATGTGGTGGTGTGTGTCTGTTGTGTGGTGTCTATTGTGTGGTGTATGTGTAGTGTGTGCAGTGCATGTGGTGTGTGTGTGATGTGTGTAGGATGTGTGGTCTCTGGGGCATGTGGGGGTCGTGTGGTGGTGTGTGTTGTGTGGTGTGTGTCTGTTGTGTGGTGTCTGTTGTGTGGTGTATGTGTAGTGTGTGCAGTGCGTGTGGTGTGTGTGTGATGTGTGTAGGATGTGTGGTCTCTGGGGCATGTGGGGGTCATGTGGTGGTGTGTGTTGTGTGGTGTGTGTCTGGTGTATGTGTAATGTGTGCAAGATGTGTGATGTATGTAGTATGAGTCTATGAGGTGTGGGGGGCATGTACTGCTGTGTGGCATCTGTTGTGTGGGGTGTGTGCGGTGTTGTGTGGGGTGTATATGGACATCATTGCTCCTGGCACTGGCCCTCTCTTGGGAACAGGGAGGTCACCCTGGGAGTGAAGGGGTGAGAGACCTTCCTTCCCAGACTCACTGCGTCTCCCCACTCCTAGAACAATTATTCCGAGTGGATAATGCACAGCGAGCTGAGTGAACAGCCGTTTCCCTCTCTATGTGGAGTGCTGTGCAAGCGAGAGGTGAGGCCAGCTGGACTTCCTGGGCCGAGTGGGGATTTAGGGAACTTTCCTGTCTTACAAGAGGATTGTAAAATGCACCAATCAGTGCTCTGTAAAACACACCAATCAGTGCTCTGTAAAATGCACCAATCAGCGCTCTGTAAAACGCACCAATCAGCACTCTGTAAAACGCACCAATCAGCAGGATTCTAAAAGTAGCCAATCACGGGGAGGATTGAAAAAAGGGCACTCTGATAGGACAGGTACAGAACATGGGCGGGGACAATAAGGGAATAAAAGCTGGCCAGTCCCGGTTAGAGGTGGCAACCCACTGCAGTGTCTTTCTGGCCTGTGGGAGCTTCATCCTTTTGCTCTTTAGAAGAGACGGTGCTACTGCACGCTCTTTGGGTCCGTGCAAGAGCTGTAACACAGCTGAGAGCGGTGGCTCAACGCCTGTAATCTCAGCACTTTGGGAGCCCGAGGCGGGTGGATCACGAGGTCAGGAGAGTGAGACAAGCCTGGCCAACATGGTGAAACCCTGTCTCTACTAAAAATACAGAAATTAGCTCTGCGCAGTGGTGCGCGCATGTAATCTTAGCTACTCAGGAGGCTGAGGCAGGAGAATCGCTGGAACCCCAGAGGCGGAGGTTGCAGTGAGCCAAGATCGCGCCACTGCGCTCCAGCCTGGCGACTGAGAGAAACTCCGTCTAAAAAATGAATGAATGAATAAATAAATAAAAGCTGTAACACTCACTGCGAAGGTCCTGGCTTCATTCTTGTAGTCAGGAGACCATGAACCCACTGGCAGGGACCAACTCCGGACACACAACGACATTGAACACCCAGCGAATCTGCAAAATACTCTCCTTGTGGGAGAGAGTGTTTCTAGGTATTGCTGTTTTCCCTTTCTTTAAAAACATTTTAAAATCACATAATAATTCACCTGATTGTCTTAGGAAGAGTGAGAAACCCCTACTATAGAAAGTGAAAATCCCTGATGTTGCTTTCGGAGAGAGCATGTCACGTTCTTGGATCTGACTTTCATTTTTCTCAGATAATAATGTTGAAAATAGCTCATCAATATAGGTTGCCAATTGATTTTACCTGACACCCCCGCCCCCGCTAAAATGGACCTGTAGAGGTGAATTCATGTTTAACATATACGTTCATAACACTTCTGGACATGTGGGTAGGTTCTGAGGTTAATTGCAGTGGCTGAGTCCAAAATCTTACTCTGTTTCCCTTTGAGATTGGTAACAGATCAGACCCAAGAAAATCAGACGAAAATGAAAGAACTGTATCAGTGCAGTCCTCAAAACAGCGTTCAGAGAGCCCTCTCCTTCCTCTCCAAAATGAAGATGCTGGAGGGAAAGCCCCATCTGCAGGGCCGACCCTGACCACCGTAGCCCGGCCTCCTGCACGGAGGGTCCCCAGCGCTCCAGATCTCTCGCCTGGCCGCAGCAGTGGCCACCCAGGGGTGCGGTATGTTTTCTCAGCGGAGTCAGACGCAGTCCGCACGGGAAACCGGGAGCAGATACAATCTCCCGTGGCTGCAGCCCGGCGAGGGGGCTGAGCGGGTGGCTCTTTCCTCCCAGAGCGCCTGCATTTTTTTGCGGATGGAGTGAATGTTTGTGTTTTCGTGAGGCCATGCGAAAGGAATGTGAATATTAGAAAAGAGCCCTGTTTGTTAAAACGATAATTGCTAGAATGCTCTGGAACTGTCCACATTCGCTCTTCCACAGTCTCATAAAAGCCCAAGGAATGGGGGCAATGTCTGACTGACGACCTGGACTCAAAGCCCTTCCAGATGAGAGAATTTTGCTGTCATTTTGGTTATAATTTTCCCTAATGATTCGGATTTCTCTTTGGCCACCAAATATTTCAAAGCAACTGGTTTTTACCGCATCCAAGAGCTGAAAGCCCCCATGGCAGTTCCCGGGCTAAGGACGATGGCGTGAATAATTAATAACTAAGTGGACAAATATGCATCATGTGTTTGAACCAATACTCATGCTCGATTACACCGCAGGCTGTTTCAGATGCTTTCAAGCCAGGCCTGGCTGGCCCCTACAGACACCCCCTGCAGCCACTTCCTCAGGAAGTGAGCTCACCTCCCTCATGGAAGAGCGTTTGTAAGATGGTGGCGCTCCTCTAGTGCCAACGCTAGAGGCTGGGATCACCTGCCGGTTTTCAGTTGCTCCTGGGAGCTGCCAGGAGAGTCCCAGGAACAAGCTGCCTCCTTGCGCCCTTACATTTGTTTGCTACCCTCCAGATAAAGTGTGGTGCGGGAGTTTTCCAATTCATTCACACAGCAGAGAGAGAAAGGAAGGAGTGAAAGAACGCAGCCTGCGGGGCCTTGGTCTCCTCTCAGGTTTTGTTTGCGCCAAGTGAAGGGTCCATGCTATGGCTGAGGGGAGAGGCTTAGTAGGTGAAAACATCTGCGTGTCTTGGCTCTAACAAGCTGGGGTGCGCGCCTCCACTTACCTAGATCTCCATGCGGAGCGGCATCGGGGCCTGATGGTCGAGCGAGGAAGTTTCTCCAGTTCCAGTCAGACTAATGGCTTGGTTTGAATCTGGCCTCTACAACCTCCCAGGCTGGGAAGCCTTGGGCTACTTACTTAACCTCTCTGTGCCTTAGATTTCCTGCCGGCAAATGAGAAGACAATCAGGCCTTCTGAATCATCTACTGCAAAAGGCTTAGAACAGGGCCTGGTTCACAGAAGAACAAATGGGCAACCGGCCCGGAATTAGTGCGCTCTGCAAGGGTTAAAATGATAATTGCTAGAATGCTCTGGAACCATCCACATACATTCGCTCTTCCACAGTCTCATAAAAGTCCAAGGAATGGGAGCAATGTCTGACTGACAACCTGAACTCAAAGCCCTTCCAGATGAGAGAACTTTGCTGTCATTTTGGTTATAATTTTCCCTAATGACTTGGATTTCTCTTTGGCCACCAAATATTTCAAAGTAACTGTTTTTTATGGCATCCAAGAGCTGAAAGCCCCCATGGTAGTTCCCAGGCTAAGGACACTTTATGCAAACCCATCCCAGGAGGAGGAGGAGGAGAGGGAAGAGAAGGAAGAGGAGGTGGGGGGGGAGGAGGAGGAGGAGAGGGGGGAGGAGGACGGTGGGAGGAGGAGGAGAGGAAGGAGGAGGAGAGGGAAGAAGAGGAGCGAAGGGAGGGAGGAAGAGGAGGGGAAGGAAGAGAGGGAGGAGAGGGGAGGGAGGAGGAGGAGAGGGAGTGAGGGTGGAGGAGGAGAGGGAGGAGGAGAAGGAGGAGGGGAGAAGGAGGAGAGGGAGGAGGAGGGGGAGGAGGTGGAGAGGGAGGAGGAGAGGGAGGAGGGGGGAGGAGGAGAGGGAGAAGGAGGCGGAGGAGGAGAAAGAAGGGGAGGAGGAGAAGGAGGGGGGAGGAGGAGAGGGAGGAGGAGGGGGAGGAGGAGAGGGGGAGGAGGAGAAGGAGGGAGGAGGAGAGGGGGAGGAGCAGATGGGGAGGAGGAGAGGGGGAGGAGAAGGAGGGAGGAGGAGACGGGGAGGAGCAGATGGGGAGGAGGAGAGGGGGAGGAGGGGAGGAGGAGAAGGAGGGAGGAGGAGGGGGAGGAGGAGGGGGGAGGAGAGGGGGAAGAGGAGAGGGAGGAGGAGGGGGAGGAGAGGGAGGAGGAGATGGAGGAGGAGATGGAGGAGGAGGTGGAGAGGGAGGAGAGGGAGGAGGAGGCTAATTTTTTTTCTTTTTTTTTGTATTATCAGTAGAGACGGGGTTTCACCATGTTAGCCAGGATGGTCTGGATCTCCTGACCTTGTGATCCACCCGCCTTGGCCTCCCAAAGTGCTGAGATTACAGGCGTGAGCCACCGCGCCCGGCCCACACCCCACTTTTTTGGGGTGTTGGAGATGCAGTCTTGCTTTGTGCCCAGGCTGGAGTGCAGTGGCATGATCTAGGCTCACTGCAACCTCCACCTCCTGGATTCAAGCGATTCTCATGCCTCAGCCTCCCGAGTAGCTGGGACTACATGCATGTGCCACCACACCTGGCTAATTTTTGTATTTTCAGTTGAGATGGTTTCACCATGTTGGCCAGGTTGGTCTTGAACTCCTGACCTCAAGTGATCCGCCTGCCTCAGCCTCCCTAAGTGGTGAGATTACAGGCGTGAGCACCGTGCCTGGTCACGCCCCACATTTGACAATGATGCTTTAGGACAATTCCAGCCATTACGATCTTTTGGGTCTAGGATCTTGTCTTGAACCACATTTGAACCTTTTGGTACATGAACACTGCTGTTGGCTGGCAAATCAAAACTTCCTGGTTTTCAGAAAAAAAGGCTCAAGAGAGGCGCCTTGGACTTCAAATGGTGATTACAAAACATTTTGATGAGTTAAGTGTAAATGAATCAGAAGCATCTGGATTTAATTAGTCTGCAAACACAGCCATTTCCAAACGTGGGGAAGGAAAACAGCACACTTGTGTCAAAACACATCTTGAGGGTTTCCTGCTAAATTCAAAATGATGGAAAAACAGATGGAACCATCTGCCAGGCATTCAGGTTGTTCTCCACATGGACCGTCCTATCAGGGACACGGAGCTGCAGGACGTTTCTCCCACAGACACGGACAGCGTCTCTGCGTCGCCGTTGCCAGCCTGTTCGTGGCCCACATTTAATTAAACCAGGCCTACGCATGGCTGGAGAGAGCGCGGCTTCCATGGTTTTGAAGATGGTCCAGGGCACAGTCCTCATGGGACTATGTGTGTGGTCTTCCCTTACAGCGGAAAACCCCCGTCTCCTTCTTCTCATGTCCTGTGAGTTTTTCCATGTTATCCACAAGCTGGCCACGGAGGCATCCCATTGCTGAACGCAAGCTGCTCCTGCCGCCGGTCTGTTTCGGTGACGCTGCCTGGTGTCAGGCAGTCGGGGGTATACATGCCTCTTCCCTTAGAGGTTGAGCTGCTCTTCCTCTCCAATGAGAAAGGAGCTGAAAGCTCAAGGGCCCGGGCTGTCATAGGACATGCTTCCAGAAGAAAGAATCTACGCATGCTGAGGCCAGAATGGAAACAGGTGCAATTCTCTTCAGAGTTTTTGAGAACTCCTGTATTGTGTCTAAGCTTTTTAGGCTTTGGAGTGTCCAAATTTCCCAGTGAATGGTCAAATAATAACGATACTGTGCATTTGTTGAACAAGAGTCTACAAGGTGCTTTCACATACACAACCTTGTGAATGGGGTGAATCACCCACATTTTACAGAAGAGGGAATTGGTGGATTGAGGTGAGATCTGCTCATGGTCTCTCAGTCAGGAAGGGTAGGGCTGGATTTGATCTGGATCTTGAAGTTCTGAGCCTAGGGCGTTTCCCACTATTCCACATCTACCAAGGAGGAATGTGACAATTACCAGTGTTGTTTAGGTTCAGATCTCAGACCTCCACTTGCCAGCCAGACGCACCTTCCCGCAGGGGAAGCAGAGCGAGCCCCGGGCTCCTGAACTCCTACATTGCTGCCTGGGACATCCTGGTCAATGTGTACACACCACCCGCGCCCCATCTCACTCTCAACAGTGTCCAGCTTGAGACGATGAAGTATGTGGATACTCTTCTCTGAACCCAGTCTAAAAAGGACAGATTTTTCTGGTTTTATTTGGATAAATCACTGAACTTTTCCATCCCAGCTGCTTCCCACAAACATTTCCAAATGGGTGTTTTCCTGTTTTGAGGAGTAACGTCTCTGTTTTCAGAGACTTTGAAGATTTCCTGATAGAAATACCTAATGCAGGCTCAAAGCATTGGTTGAGTGCCCACATAATTCTCTACCACCTAATTCTTACATTGTGCCTTACTCCAGAGTTAACCATGGTTTCTTCATCTCTCTCAAGGAAGGAAGGAGTGGAGAGACCTGCTGTAAGCAGATTCCCATGTAGGCCAAGCTGGTTTTTGGTGCCTTCCCGCTTCTCTTTCTCTGTCCACCTCCTACCCTCAGGTTCCATCTCTTCTCATCCCCACGGAAGAAGGCACCGCCCCCAGGCTGTCCTCTGCGTCCCACAGACGATGACACCACCCACAGGCTGTCCTCTGTGTCCCACAGACGATGGCACCGCCCCCAGGCTGTCCTCTGCGTCCCCACAGACGATGGCACCGCCCCCAGGCTGTCTTCCGCGTCCCCACAGACGATGGCACCGCCCCCAGACTGTCCTCCGCATCCCCACAGACGATGGCACCGCCCCCAGGCTGTCCTCTTCGTCCCCACAGATGATGGCACCGCCCCCACGCTGTCCTCTGACTCCCACAGATGATGGCACCGCCCCCACGCTGTCCTCTGACTCCCACAGACCATGGCACCGCCCCCAGGCTGTCCTCTGCATCCCCACAGATGATAGCACCGCCCCCACGCTGTCCTCTGACTCCCACAGACCATGGCACCACCCCCAGGCTGTCCTCTGCATCCCCACAGATGATGGCACCGCCCCCACGCTGTCCTCTGCATCCCCACAGATGATGACACCGCCCCCACGCTGTCCTCTGACTCCCACAGACCATGGCACCGCCCCCAGGCTGTCCTCTGCGTTCCCACAGTCTCTTGCATCAGCTGTCACTAAATCTCCCACTTTTACCTAATTGAGATTGTTTTTCCCACTTTTATTGCCCTCGCATGAGCCTTAGGGAAGGACCTAATGCCCTCATTTCCACGAATCCTCCTAGGTCTTGTTAAAAGAGCTGTTTTGGGGAATATCCCATGTGCTATGGAGTCATGGAGCTCACAGCGAGGCCAGTCCCTGAGGGGTGGGGAGGGAGTGATGAGAAGAGGGAGGAAGAAGGTTTCTGTGGACACTGCTGTCTGCCGGGAGGGTTATCTGCATGGCTGTACTGGGCCCTTCACAACTATGAATTGCTTGCTTTCATGAAGGGGTTCAGCCACCTTCTTAGAAGGAGAAGGGATCTTGTGGAACTGTGAGGACCTGGAAGTCCACAGAGCCCGCGCACCACACGTGGGAATGGGAGCATGGCCCACAGCCCAGCCTCTCTGTTGCGGCTTCTGCGTGTGGACACTCCGTTTGTACACTCTTCCCTAGAGCGGCCTCCTCTGTGGACTCGCTACCACGTCCCTCCAACGCTAACTGGCACCCAGACCCCACGGCTCCCCCATCCTCTCTCTAGCCACTTCTTCCTTCTAGCACTTACTAGTCTTTGGCTGTAAGCAAAAGAAACCAACTCCGGCTAACCTACCCAAGAGGGAAGTACCTGGGGAGAATGCGGGGCATGTGTTCAGCAGGATACCTTGGAAGCAGATGTTGAGAAAGGGGTTTGAGTGCAAGTGATTTTTTTTTGAGAGGTGATCTCAGGAAGCACAGGTGGAGTGGGGAGATGAGTCGAGGAAGGAAGGCCGCGAGTTCAGGGCACGAGGAGAGCAGGTTTTTTTAGGGGCCTCTGGGAAACTATACAGACTTGCCTCTGAATTAACCCCGCCCCCGAGCTGGGAGAAGCCAGGGTGTTTATCTTCAAACTCCAATCTATCCTTAGTTAAAGATAATCTGGGGGTGTTAACTCTCCTGAATTCTGCCACAGACAAGCAGAATACAGTTCCAGTCAGAGAATGTTCTCTGGCAGAGTCCAGGTTTTTGAAGAAAAGAGCCGATGGCTATGTGGTGATTTATCTCTAAGATGGTTCCTGTCCATCATCCCCTTCCCTCTTTGTGTGCATAAGCTATTCCTGCATTGAGAGATGGAGTCTATTCCTTGACTGCCCCTGCACCTTGAATCTGAAATCAAATTGAGTGAAAGTGATGTCTCACAGCTTATGCCTGAGTCTCTTGAAACACTCACTTTGAGAGGAATCAGCAGCTTTGGAAGAAGTCCAGCTACTTCAAGACCGCCATGCTATGAGGAAGCCCAAGCTAGCCATATGAAGAGGCTGCATGGAGAGAGAGAGAGAGAGATGGAGAGAGAGGGAGAGAGACAGAGAAGACAGGGGATCTGGTGCAGTGACTCACACCTGTAATCCCAGCACTTTGGGAGGCCGAGGCCGTCGGATCACCTGAGGTCAGGTGTTCAAGACCAGCCTGGCCAACATGATGAAACCCTGTCTGTACAAAAATACAAAAATTAGCTGGGCATGGTGGCGCATACCTGTAATCCCAGCTACTCAGGAGGTTGAGGCGGGAGAATAGCTTGAACCCAGGAGGCAGAGGTTGCAGTGAGCTGAGATAGCACCTCTGCATTCCAGCCTGGGCGACAGAGCGAGACTCTGTCTCAAAACAAAACAAAACAAAACAAAAACAAAAACAAAAACGAAAGGAAGAGGGAGGGAGAGAGGAGAAAGAGAGGCTCGATTAGCCCCGAGCTGTTCCAGCTGTCCCAGACCAGGCACCAACAGGTGAGTGAAGAAGACTTTAGTTGAACTTAGCCTCAGTCATAGACTGACTGCAATTGTATGAGAAAAATCAGCCAGTCGTGTTAACCTCCAGAACCGTGAGAGGTAACAATAAATTATTGTTGTACTCTGTTAAGTTTCTGGGTGGCTTGTTATGCAGCCCCGGATAACAGGAACCACATAAGGGAGCAGTGAGCACCAGGGATGTGGGCAGGACGTCTACGACATTGCTGCAGGCAGCACGTGCAGTGAAAGAGAAAGCCTGTGTCCCGGCCTCACAGAAGATATGCCATGGATCTCTGTGGTGGCACAGAGTGGACAATCACTTTAGAGCACTGATCTCAATGGCTGTTTTCTCTGAGTCATTTTGCTCAGGAGTTAAATTCCCTGGAGGGAGGGAGTCCCAATTGTCCCATCATAAGTCAGTGGAATCTTGGGTCCAAGATGGCAGGGGATCTTGACTGACAATGACCTCAAGGTTGCATACAATGGGGAAGGTTGTTCTTTAAAAAAATGGAGAAGTGAGGAGACCAGAAAAACAGCGACTGAATTACACAGGTAGGTGGCACATGCCTGTAGTCCCAGCTATTTGGGAGGTTGAGACGAGTGGACTGTTTGAGCCCAAGAGTTTGAGGTTACAATGAGCAATGACCACACCACTGCACTCCAGCCTGGGGAACAGAGTGAGTCCCTGTCTCAAGAAAAAGAAAGGAAGGAAGAAAGGAAGGAAAAGAGGGGGGAGGGAGGGAAGGGATGGTACTGGAAAGCCAAACCAAGAAATGCTGCCTTTGTATGTGGCTCCACCCCCACCCCCAGTTCACTTTGCTAACTGCCTAGGTCTCCAGGTACCAATCCAAATCTCATCATAGGAATCTGCTTTATCCAGCTTATCTTTCCAAGTCAGGCCATGCAGGGCCCTGGGTAGTCAAATGGTCAGCTTCTTACCCCTTGTCCAAAAAGCTGTGGCTAGGTGGGAGGGCTCAGTCACATGTCACAAAAACTTCATTATGCCTCCTGGCAGTGACCACAAGGACAGGCAGTCCCTTCTTGCTATAGATGCAGAGGTTAAAATCATGGACTCTAGGCTGACGCCCCAGCCTTGCCCGCTGTAGGCCTATGCCAAAGGTCCTCAAGCTCTGCTGTAGGACTCTGCCAAATGTCCTCAAGCTCTGATGGTCAACTTCCGTATCTGTAATCCCAATACCTACCCAGAGGTTTCTTGGGAGGCCCAAATAAGAAGCCCCTAGCACACTGCCTGACCTGTGTGTTTAGTGGCGGTAGTCTATTGTTTTGATCTGCAAGCCCAGTTCTGCCACCATGTCTGCTACTTAACCCTCAGTGAAGAGGACCAGATTCCTCCATGCAGAGGGTAGAGCGATTGGCTGTGCCTCGCCAGCACCCTTACCCTCATCATCGCAGTGAGTGCTGCTTTCCAACCACCAGACCCTGCAACGCTTTGCCTGAGGGCTTTCTTTGTCTCCTGGGGTGGCTCTACTCAAGCCAGGCCAAAGGGCTAGGGAATTAAAGACCACTCTCCTCCCCTCTGCTGCCCTCCACCAATGGCCATGGAGTGTGGTGTACAAGTACCCCAGCACCCTTGCCCCTCGGGTGGGATGCATCTGAGGTTGTGTTCCATAGTGCCTTCCAGAATTCTGCAGACCAAGAGGGTCAAGCTCCAGTTGTCCACGGTGGGAACTGCTGGATAATGGATCCTTATTTGGCTGGCTGTCCTTCTCCGTCTCCCTTCCCCACTGCCCTGCTGTTGTTCCCTATGCTGGGATCCCCTCCGAAATAAATTACCTGACTTTGAATTCTCATCTCAAGGTCTGGGTCAGGAGAACACAGACTAAGCGAGGAAGGGAAACTCTTTGGTTTATGAGAAGTATCAGACTTCCAATGTTTTTGTCTTGTCCTAGCTTCTGAACCTCATGAGGGTGGCTCTTGGAACACCTGGGCTCCAAGATTGGACCCTGTGATCCTCAGAACAGCCTCTTGTGCTTCTAAGCTACTCCCCACCCATATTTCTGCAATGTTGTCATGAATTCAGTTCTTTTGGCCTCTCTATCCAGCCCCCCAACCCCGCCCCCATTGCATTCTGTGTTCTTAGGGGTTGGGCATGGCCCACTAAGACACTTCTCAAACTTGACTTGCAGAGGAGGGAGATATATGAGCAGAGGGCTATGGGATTTCTGCAGCAGCTCACAAGCTCAAAATTCATTGCATCATCCCCACACCTAGAAGTGTATGTGAATTTTGCATTTAATGCAAAAATAAATGTGCTCTTTAAAAAAAGAAAGTGCTTGTCTTAATGTACACGTTAATGTTTTCAATGACATGCCATTGGGTAGAATTGATGGCTCAGTAAGATGGTCTGTGCTTACTCTTGGAATTGAGGATTTCCTGGTAGTTCCTCAGGTTTCTTACTGTGACCTGTTGGAGAAGCACGGGTCACCAGATGTGATGGTTAATTTCAGGTGTCGGTGTGACTGGATTAAGGATGCCCAGACAGCTGATGAAACTTGATTTCTGGGTGTGTCTGTGAAGGTGTCTCCAGCAGACATGAGCGCTGGGATCAGTGGGCTGAGTGAAGGAGCTCTGCCCTCACCATTGAGGGTGGGTGTCGCCAATTCCATAGAGGCCAAAGATAAAACAAAAGATGGAGGAAGGGTGAATTCTCTCTCTCTTTGAGCTGGGACATCCATCTTCTATCCCTGGATGTCGGAGCTACCGGCTTTGGGGCTTCTGAACTCCCAGACTCACACCAGTGGCCTCCCTGGTTCTCAGGCCTTCAGACTTGGACTAAATTACGCCAGCTTTCCCGGGTCTACAGCTTGCAGATGGCAGATCCTGGGATGTTATGACCACTTTCTGTAATACATCTTCTTATTTCTCTCTCTCTGTCTTATTGGTTCTGTTTTTCTGGAGAACCTTGACTAACACACCAGGTAACTTGGAACTAGGTCTTTCTCAATCTATTTACTGCCCAAGGTGAAGGCTAGAAAAGATCCAATCTTGGGATTTCTCAAGTTCCAGAAATGAAGCTTCTCAGTTGTGATGTGGTCCTGCCTGGGGAGAGCTGAGCCAGAGGACTTGCTCCATGGTCACTGGCGTGGGGGCACAACTGAGTGCTCCCCAAATCTCAAACTCGGTTCTTTGCTCCAGGACAGATGCTTAAACAGAAGTAACAATGGTCTTAATAGTTCCTCTTGTCAATACATCCTGTCTCTTGGAACTGTTCTCTTCTTTTGAAGACTGTTGGTAGAAGAAAGAAATAAAAAGAAGAATTTGAAGATTTCCTTGATGGCCCAAGGGATACTCTCAGCACATCTGCCTTCCTTAAAGACCTTATTAGCATCCCTGAAATGTGCTGTGAGAGATTTAACCCATTTGGTGCTATACTTAACAGACATCCTTAAAATATATATATATATATATTTTAGAGATAGGGTCTCCCTACATTGCCCAGGCTGGTCTTGAACTCCTGCCTCAGCCTCTGAAAGTGCTGGGATTATAAACATAAGCCATATCACCAGGCCTAAAGATCTTCTCTAAGGATGTATAGACCTCCCAGCTCCTTTCGCTTTCTGAACGTGGAACACCATGAAAATTTAGTATTTGTTGAAAAAGGCATTAATAATTCACGACTGGGAGGAAGAGGTGAATGACAAGTTGTCATGGGAGAGTATTAAATCGGATCTGGGGTCCTGAGAAGGTGTCCTATTACTGAAAAAAATGCATATAGACCACACATTGAACTAAAACCATGAAGTCCTTTTACCTTTTGAAATTGATTCAAAAAGCAAATGGGATTTAATTTCATGTTATTCTGGCAAGCCAGTGAGGAGTTCCCCTTTTCCACTTTCCACCCACAATTTCATTCAAACATAAGGTACCAAGTAGGGACCTAGGAGAAAGAGGAGAGCAGGTGGGGTGGATGAGCAAATTTAATTGCCTTTATCCCATAGCAAGTGGGCCCATTTACCCATTTACAGTGTAAACTTCACAACAGGCACATTGTGGTAACAACATCTGCACTTTATAACATGTCCTGTGACAGCAGTTCTGCCATTATCTGCTGTGTGTTTTATAATGTGTGCCGTACCCAGCGCCCAAGGCACGGTTGGGGAAGGCCTTCTTTCTACAGTGATTAGATTTATGGCCCAGGCCTCCATCTGAGGAGAGATTAGCAAGACTAAGGCTGTTTAGTTTGGCAAAGATGAGAAGCTCGGGATGTGATAGGTACATTATAGAAGATGATAAATGAAGAAAGGGAAGGCTTTGGGGCCCCCTTATTTGCCATTGCAAAGACACTTAACATGCTCCCTTCTCCACCCTAGTATGTCATTAACTCGGGTGGTTGGAGGCTGTCGGTGGGGGCAGAGACCTCCGAAAGCCAGGCCTCAAGGGAAAGACGCTGTGCTGATGGGAAATGTCTGGGTGGATGTATTTATATGAAATAGCACCTAGGCTACATTAGTGAGGATCGGTTTACCGGGGCCATCCATCCTACTTTAGGGCATGGTGACAAGGCTGGCTGTGCCTCCTGCTTCCCTGGGGAAAGAGCCCCAGACGACTTGGCACCAGTCCCCTCCATGGGGCGTCTGGGTTTCCAACAGCCTTTCGTCCTAGGAGACAGAGAGGGGAATCCAAGCACGGCATGGAGGCAGATATCCTGAAGGCTGCAGGGAGGGCGTGGCCTGCTGCTGCCGGGCCTTAGGACTTTGGTAAGGGCCAGCAGCAAAGCAGGTCACTGAGACTGCCCACCTTGAAGGGAAGGCACCTGGGGACTGCTGGATTTCATTATTCACCTGGGACTTTCTGTATCTCTGGTCCCAAAGAGAACCCTTTCATCTTTCAACACCGCAGCATGCAGGTTGGCTGGCTTATGAGGAAGGGGTCCTGCCTTTGGTGGCCAATGTTAGCACTGAGTTAACAGCACAGTCTTGGAGGCATTCCTAGTCTCTTCACTTCCCTTTTCCCAGCTCCCCTTTTCATTCCTCAGTTTCCCCACTGGAGATGGTCCTCCTAACCCCCGCTGTGTTTGGGGGTGGAAACAGTGAAGGGGTCAGTATGTTAATATCTGACTACACTTTGAAGTCAGCAGCACAATAGCCAAGCTCCTTCAGGGCTGTAAACAAGTCCCAACTGACCAACTGGGTGGCATGAATTCCTCGGCTTCCACCCTTCCCCTCCCTACAGCTCCTGGAGCAACCAAAACCTAATCCCCTCTGCAAAGGGGACTTTCCACAACTTCCGCTGCAGGCTCTCTCTCCCTCCCTCCCTTCCTCTCGCTATCCCTCTCTCCTTTTTTTCCCTTCCTTCTTCTTTCTTTTCTGTCATTCTTTTTTCTTTTTGTGTTAGTAAACCTGCTATAGGAATCATAATGCGGAATGTCCTGGTGTCTGTGTGTAGTTTAGGAGTGTGGCAAGCAAATCGGGTGATGGCTGTCTCTTGCTTTCTCTGAAATGGAAACACAACAGTATCCATATCTGAACAGTGCTTCTCAGACTCACATGTTCTGGGGCGAGAAGAAATCTTACGAGGTTGGAAGAACAACAGAAAGAACAGAAGAAAGAACTCATTTCATTGCTTTGTTGTGTGGCTTTGGGCAAGGAATCGAATCCTCTGGGCCATTCTCAGTAGAAGGCAAAGACCTGTCCCCTCAATTCCAGTTATAATATGAAGATTGGGATTGCTAAGGATTTTGAATGGGGGGGCAGCAAGTGGGTGAGGGGAGATGGGGGAAGGGCACAGGGCCTCCCAGAGCCAGTGGTACCTTTTGTGGAGATGCTGAACAGAACACATATGGGGAATTAGGATAATGGTGGAGGAGCTGGTGGAGTAGATAAGATGGGACATCCGGACCACAGGCCATTGATAGATGCTAAATGGATTGGGGAATATTATTTTAAGGTATGATCCAGATTTATACTAATATTTAGTATTAAATATACAAAATTTATACACATTTAAATTAATTATTTCAATTATTTAACTGTGTGTTTTTTTCTTTTACTAAGTATCAAATCCCGCTGAGCTTTTGTAAATAGTAGAATTAATAAAGAATGTAGCACATAGTAAGGCAGATTTTTTTTTTTTTTTTTTTGAGACAGAATCTCACTCTGTCGCCCAGGCTGGAGTGCAATGGTGCGATCTCTGCTCACTCAAGCAATTCTCCTGCCTCAGCCTTCCGAGTAGCTGGGATTACAGGCACACACCATCATGCCCAGCTAATTTTTGTATTTTTAGTAGAGACAGGGTTTCACCATGCTGGCCAGAATGGTCTCGATCTCCTGACCTCGTAATCTGCCTGCCTCGGCCTCCCAAAGTGTTGGGGATTACGGGTATGAGCCACTGCGCCCAGCCAGTAAGGCAGATTTTATAGGTATCCACACCTGCATTGAAAAGTGGAATGAAGTGCGTTCTGCAAAGGCAAAATCATGGAATCCACCTGCAATGCACAGAACGCTGAGCACTTTATTATCATAGGCTCTTGGCATTGGAGACGCTTTAACATCTCCTAATCCTGGTTGTGTCTTAATGAAGTTATATGTGATGTTTAAGGTCTCAGATCACAGGGAGAAATAACAAAAAGAGCCTCCATGTAGGGGACTTGCAGATAAAAAATGGAGAATGTTCTTAGTGATGGCTTCATCCTTGTAAAGGTGTCAGTGAGGGCTGAGCCAAGCATATCTCATTTCAAAACAGCCTGGACCTGAGCAACATTTGCTATTTGATTCAAAATACCTTGACATTCCTCAGAGCTGCAGAACAGGTGTATGTTACACAGGTCCATCTGACACTCATTCTAAAGGTATGATCAAGATTATGGTTAACTCTCAAGTCAAACTGTGATCCTCATTTCTTTTTTTTTTTTTTTTTTTGAGATAGGGTCTGTGTCACTCAGGCTGGAGCGCAGTGGCGCAGTCTCAGCTTATTGCAACCTCCGCCTCCCAGGCTAGAGCAAATCTCCTGCCTCAGCCTTCTGAGTAGCTGGGACCACAGGCCTGCACCACTACATCCAGCTAAATTTTTGATATTTTTAGTAGAGACAGAGTTTCACCATGTTGCCCAGGCTGATCTTGAACTCCTGGGCTCAAGCAATCCACCTGCCTTGACCTCCCACAGTGCTGGGGTTACAGGCGTGAGCCACCGCACCTGGCCCACGACCTCCATTTCTATAAAATGACAGCCACACTACCCTAGAAGTCCTCTGTGGGTGTTTGTTCCTCAACAGAAGAGAACAGCATTTCAAGAGGCAGAATCTCCTTTTCAGCGCATTCCTATTCCCCCATCTCAGTCCCATCTCCTTCCTGCCCATCTCTGGGGCCCTAACCAGAAGGAGTCCACGCTGGGTGGGAGGATGGGCGGTAGAGCAGGCTCTGTCTCGGCCAGCTGCCTCCGTCCCACTCACAGGGGGTGCAGGACGTCCTAGGCCACCCTGGCTTTATTTACCTCCCAGCCACAGTGAGGTCTGGGAGCCACTCCCAGGCGGGGCCTTCTCCCTGGCCAGCGAGTAATCTCGGGGGGGCGGGGAAGCACCCCAGGGCAGCGCCTTTGAGAGATGTGGCTGACTCTGTCTCAGTTCTCCCGGGTGGTCAGCCTGTAATTTCAAGATTTACTGGCCTCACGGAGATAGCCGGCCACAAATGGGGCAACACGGGTAATTACAAGAGGCTGCTCCGCTAATCCTGGGTTACAAATGTTAGTTAGAAGGTAAATAAGCGCCGTGCAAGCAATTCCTGGGGCTGCATGGGCCCTGTGTTCTCTTCGCTTTATTTTCTTTTCCTTAAAGAGGGGAGAAAAATGAGAGGTGGTGGGAGGAAGGCAGAGAGAGAGAGGGAAGAGGAGACAGAGAAAGAGAGAGACTAAAAAGAGAGGCTGATTCTTATTAATTTCATTATGGCCACTAAGAATGAGAAAGTCTTTGAAGCCCAAATTATTTTAATACTTTTTTGGTTTGTTTTATATTTGGAATTGGAAAAAATTAGGAAGCTGTATTTCTAAAGTTCAAGAGAACTAGTGTTGCAGATTCTGCCAGTTGGTGGCTGAACTTGGGTTGACAGAATGATTTTTGGGAAAATGTCTCCAAACTGAACAAAAGAAAGAAAACTTGTAGGACACTTGCTCTCCTGCAAGAAGCCTGGAAGCTGGTGGGTCCTGGCTGTTGCTCTTCCCCTCCAGGCGTCGTCAGGAGCGGAGGTGGGTGAAGGGGTCTTTTTTTTTTTTTTGAGATGGAGCCTCACTCTGTCGCCCAGGCTGGAGTGCAGTGGCACCATCTCGGCTCACTGCAAGCTCCGCCTCCCGGGTTAATGCCATTCTCCTGCCTCAGCATCCCGAGTAGCTGGGACTACAGGCGCCTGCCACTACACCCAGCTAAGTTTTTGTATTTTTAGTAGAGATGGGGTTTCACCGTGTTAGCCAGGATGGTCTTGATCTCCTGACCTCGTGATCTGCCTGCTTTGATCCTTTGGGATTTGGCCTCCCAAAGGGGTCTGTTTCATACTTGCTCATCCTCAGAGAAGCCTCCCTGGGAAATAGGAGCGTTAACCTGTGTGCTGTGTGAAAGTGACAAGAGGCAGCCCAGGCCTTCTGGAGGTGGTTGGCGGCCTTTGCCAGACACTTGCCCTCCTGGTCTGGGCCTCTCTGGAGGTGTTTAGAGGTCACTCACTGGACCCAGGAGGGTTCTGAAAATAGAACTGATGCCAGAGGAAGAGAACAGCATTGGGCTGTTGGCCTCTGATGCTTCTCTCAGTTTCCAAATATTGAAACCCACCCTGGGCTCTTTGGATGTGTTCCTGAGAGCTACATGGACCCCTGCTGAGACTGAGCCCATCACATCCAGAGACCACCTCACACCAAAGCAGCCCATGGGAGGCTGCTCTCATGGGGTGTGAAGTTTTCACTGCCTTCGCATGAAAGGTCCATCTCCTCAAATGGCCCTGTGTCTTTAAGACCCCCTCAAAAGACCCACTGCACCCACCCCTTACCCTGGAGCAAGCTATTTCCGTCCCTCTAGGAGTGGAGGTCCTCTGCAGAGCGGCCTCTGGCTCCTGCCCTGGGCTTCGTCTTCTGAACAGAGTGCCTACGGGGGCCTGGCGTCGTATGACGTAACAGCACTGTGACATCAGACCTCTCCAGCATGTCCGTCCCAGCCTGGAGCAGAGCAAGCTCACTGAAATCACTGACGCCCTTCCTCTTTGCTCCTGTGAACAGGCTCCAAAGTGGCTATTTCCGAAATTTCACCCCAAGCATACTTATTTTGTCTTGATCGAATTGAGTTTGTGGGCCGCCTCTTAGGATAAGGCAATTTAGGCCCTGATTGGGGATGCCGTTGCCCAAGCCTTGGAGACCAGAAAGACATCTGGGGCATAGAAGTAGTGGCAGTTGTTTTAGGGAAAGTGGATCTGAGTTCTCATGTCGACTCCATCACCTATCAGCTGTGAGATCCTGAATGAGCCACGGTAAGCATTCTGTGCTCCAGGTTCGCTGTCGGCCACATGAGGACGATGGCAACTCCTGCACAGGTATGGTGAGGATTGCAGGAGGTGACAGGACGACGACCCTGCGCGTTCCCTGGCAGGCAGCAAGCACGGAATCGATGCCAGCTGAAACTGGATTTGAGTGGATGGATGAGCCTTCTCTCAGGGCCTTCATCTACCTGACACAGAAGTTCTGTGTTCCCTGCATAGAGGGTCTGGTTCAAGCTGCATATTTAACAGCAAATGAGTCAAGTGGAAAGTTTCCTTTGTGAGCAATGCCAAGCCCTGAGCCCCTAAACTCCTTTGTTAGCAACTGAAACGGAATCACTCAACTCTTCTCACTATCTTTTCTTTTGCCTTTTAGCTAACACTGATGACCGTTTGCTAGGCTCTGCTTTTTTTTTTTTTCACTTTTACTTACATAAAATGTCTCATGTAATTCTTAAATAACCCTTGTGAAGTTAGGACTTCAATAGGTGTGTGTTACGGATTCAAATCCTGCCTGTACTACTTTTGAGCTCTTTGAACAAGGGTAAATTTCTTACCTCCCTGTGCCTCAGTTTCCTCACTGGTAAAATACCTACAATGATAGTACCTGCCTCTTGGGTTATTGTGTCATTAAATAATACATGCAAATGCTAAGAAAGCGGCTTAGTAGACAGGAAGCATTTCATACACATTAGTTATAACACCGAGAAGCTCAGAGAAGTTAACTGTCTGAACCCATTCCTGATAGAGCTGTGCTGCCTGACTCAAGACCCTTCCGCAGTGTTGAACCAACTTCATTTGCAAATTCTCCTGTCACCACAAAGTGACCCTACCTCATGGAGTGGCCTGACTGGGAGACAGCGTCATCTGATTCTCCATGATCTGGCTGCACAACCTCGTGGGTGGCCTTAGAACATGGATCAGTTGTTACCCACGGCCCCTGCTGCTCTCTGTAAGATTGAATGCATCCAAATAGATTGCGATTGCCCTTCTAGTCGCATGCTTTTTTCTCTTCCTTCACCTCTGGCCCTCCCTGTAGCCTTCCACCCACCTTGCTGGTCACCACCTGGCTAAGTGTCTGCAGTTATTTCAGCTGTCCATTGTGGGGCAGTGTCTGGGGCTATATGGCACGCATGTCAGGTGAAACAGAATGGAGTACACAGCATGCTAGTGGGTCCTGGGGACACGTAAAAGGAGGATACACAACCCAACTCTCCAGGTGCCATAATAAAATGGGAGAAATAGGACATGCCAAGAAAAGGCCTGAGAATGGAGCCTCCCAGCCTGGGGCACATGAGCACAGAGCACAGCACATTCTGCTTCCCCATGTCAATGACAGTCAAAGTTTCATTCTAGGCACTGAACCCAGAAGGCTCCCTGGAGTAGGTGACCTGAGGACTGTTTGAAGAATTCATATGATTTAACAGAGTCAGTGAGAATACACACACAAAAATTCCTTCAGGAATTCTAGTGTGCACTATAAAATTCACTGTAGTAGTGGTAACTCCCATTTATTGAACATATAGTATGAGCCAGACACTTTGTACAGTTACTTTCATGGATTAGTTCTTTGAATCGTCACATTCCACACAAACTCCTTCAGTTGCTATGTTTATTTTTGTTATTTTTATTTATTTATTTATTTTTGAGGCCAAGTCTTGCTCTGTTGCCAGGCTGGAGTGCAATGGCATGATCTCAGCTCACTGCAACCTCTGAGTGCCAGGTTCAAGTGATTCTCCTGCCTCAGCCTCCTGAATAGCTGGGATTACAGGTGCGTGCCACCACGCCCAGTTAATTTTTGTATTTTCAGTAGAGACGAGGTTTCACCATGTTCGCCAGGATGGTCGCCATCTCTTGACCTCTTGATCCACCACCTTGGCCTTCCAAAGTGCTGGGATTCCAGGCCTGAGCCACCATGCCCAGCCATTATGTTTATTTTTATAAAAATAGCGATAATAATGATTACCCCCGTTGAGCACGGAAGACGGGCCAGATGCCTGAAGACTGTGCTCAGGATCCCATCTAAGCAACACAACCATCTGAGGGGTGGGCATGAATATTTGCATTTTATGTGTGTGACAACGGACACACAGAGAGGCTGAGTGACCTGCCCCAAACCACACAGCTGATAAGTGGTGAGCCCACATTTGACCTTATAAAACCTGAATCACAGGGATGATACAACGTAACTCTTCCATAATGTGTCCCCCTACTTTTTTAAAAGAATCGTTACATTGAAAATGTGTCATTCACATATTTCTCAGCAAGGCAATGTGCTGGCACTGAATATTGTAAGATTTAGTCTTTGCACTCCAAGTTTTCCATTTAGTTGTGGTGCTTAGAACTAACATCAAGCCTCTAAGTTAAATAAAACAATTGCAAAATAGAGCTGATTTTCTGATAAGGTGGGTTTTTTGCATACTAAGTCCAAGATTTACACTTTCATTTTTACTTTTATTTAATTTTTTTTAGAGACAGAGTCTTGCTCTGCCTCCCAGGCTGGAGTGCAGTGGTGCAGTCATAGCTAACTGTAGCCTCGACCTCCTGAAGTGCTGGGATTACAGGCATGAGCCACTGCACCCGGCTCCAGGATTTACATTTTAAAAGTTTTGTCAAATATCTCATCAATGAGTTCATTTCCTGAGTAGGTTTTGTAACTTGTTTTTCATGATTAATGATTAATATAGACTGGTGAAATGCCTCCGCTTTTCAGCCCATTTATCTCACTGGACCTGCTGGGCAGGGAGGCGGCTTCTGTCCTGGCTCCCAGTGACCCTGCCTCTTGGTGTTCAGGCCCCTATGTGATTCCTCCCTTTGGATATGGGCTGGACCTGGTGACCTAATGCTAATAGAATACGGCACAAATGCTGGCATGTCACTTCTGTGACTAAATAACAAAACACTCGTGACTTGGTTGTCCATTCCTTGCAGGATATGTCTGGCTCTCCTGCTTGCTCATTCGGAAGAAGCAGGCCATGCTTTGAGCTGCACGATGGAGAGGCCCCGTGTGGCCAAAGACTAAGGCGGCCTCTGGCCAGCAGCCAGTGGGGAGTGGAGTCCTGCCAGCAACCATGTGCATGAGCTGGGCACAGACCCTTCCTGGGGTGAGCCTGGAGGAAAGAGTGCTGTCCCTGACACCTTGATCACAGCCTGGAGACACTGGGAAGCAGCGGACCTAGCTGAGCCCCTCCGAGGCCTGTGATCCGTAAGAACCGTGAGACCGTAACTGTTGCTTCCAGCCACTGAGTTTTGGGGCATTAGTTCTGCAGCAGTAGATACTAAATGCCTGCTAGAGAGTCAGGCACCATCTCTGGCAGCACCCTTCTGGATGGCCCTCATTTTCCACCCCCAGCCCTGCCCACCTGAGCTTCTCCCCGCCAAAAAGAAATGTGGGAGAAAGAAGCCATCTCTACATTGTGGTATCTGAAATGACAAACTCATGCCTTGGTTTGTTCACCAGTGGAGAATCATCAGTCCTCCTCTTCCTTTGCCACAGCGCATCATCCCTGCCTCCCTAACACAGCTCTTGGCTTGTCTCAGGTCATGGCACACTTGTGGGGTTTCCTCCTACCTCCTTGGTGGCTCTGTTTCAGCCTCTTTCCTGGTTAGTTCTCTTCCTCCACCTGTCAACATGGGAAGGACCCACGCCTCAGGCCTCGGTCCTTGTCTCTTCTCTGTGCACACCACCCCCCTGGCGACCGCACTCCATTGCTCAGCCACCTGGATGGCAGTCTCCATTTCCATTTCTAGTCTGGGCTTCTCTCTTGAGTCTAGATTCACATATCAAATTCCCTACCTGAGATCCCCACTTGGCTTCTAATAGACATTTCAAATAAAACATGTCCCAAAGTGAATGCCTAGTCTTCGTCTCAAAACCTGCAGCTTGAGATGATGGCAACATCAGCCTCTCAATTGCTCAGGCCAAAAATCTTGAACTCATCTTAACTCCTCCTTTTTGCACTCTTCATCTTACCTGTCAACAAATTCTGTCAACTCTGTCTTCAAAGTACGGCTAGAATTCAATCTGCTCTCACCACCTCCATGGATCCCATCCTGCTCCAAGCCATGATCACGTGGCCCCGCGATGGCCACAGCAGCCCCCAGCTGGTGTCCTGGCTGCTCCCTTCATGCCTTCAGTCTGTTCTCTGCACGGCAGCCACAGTGATGCTTTCAAAACCTAAGTCGGGTCACACATTTGCTCCGAACCCTCCAATCCCAAGACCCTCTGTGGGATATCCTTGTTTACTCTGCTCCAGCCACAGTGACCCCTGGCTGTTCCTGGACAACCTGCCTGTCACAGTTTTACCATGGCTCTTTGCCCTGGCTACTCTAACCACCTGGATGTTCAACACATTCAACTCCTTCACCTCCTTTAGGTCTTTCTTCAAATGTCACCTCCTCATTGAGGATAAATTAAAACTACAACTCTAACCCTCGGTATTCCGAACCCTCCTTACCAGGATACACCTTTTCTTCACCGAACTTATCATCTTCTACCACACTATAAAATTTATCTTTTAAAAATTATGTTTGCCAGGGCAGTTAAGTGAACAAAAAGAAATGAAAGGCATCCAGGTTGGAAAGAAAGACAAAAAACTAACTCTAGTTGTAGATGACATGATATATAGGAAATCCTAAGAAATCCCCTGAAGAACAATTAAAACTAGCAAATGAGTTTAGCAAGGTTCAGGGTATACAAGATCAATATACAAAAATTATTGTATTGAACAATCCAAAAATGAAATTAAGAAAACAATTTCATTTATAATTGCACAAAAAGATAAAGTATTTAAGAATAAATTTAACAAAAGAAGTGCAAGACTTGTGCATTGAAAACTAGAAAGTATTGTTGAAAGAAATGAACTGGAAGCCTATCCCATGTTCATGTGTTGGAAGGCTTAATATTGTTAAGATGGCAATGTTCCCCAAAGTGATCTCCAGGTTCAATACAACTCTTATCAGAATCCCAGCTGCCTGTTTTCTTTTTTTTTGCAGAAATAGACAAGCTTATTGTGAAATTCATATAGAAATTCAAAGGACCCAGATTAGCCAAAACAAGTCTGAAAAAGAACAAAGTTGGAGGACTCACACTTTCAAATTTAAAAGCTTACAAAACTACAGTAATCAAGAGAGTGTGTTGGTGATATTAGGCTAGACATATTGATCAATAAAACAGAACTGAAAGTCCAGAAGTAAATCCTTACATTTATGTTCAATTGATTTTCCACAAGGGTGCCAAGACAATTCAGTGATGAAAATTAAGCTTTGGTGTTGGGAAAACTGGGTATCCACATGCAAAAGAATGAAATTAGATCCCTACCTGGCATCATATATGAAAATGAACTGAAAATACATCACAGGCCTTAATGTAAGAGCTAAAACTGTAAAGCTCTTAGGAAAAAACATGGCAGTAACTCTTCCTGAACTTGATTTAGGCAAAGCTTTCTTATATATAACACCAAAAGCACAAATGGCGAAAGAAAATATAGATGAATTCACCAAAATTGAAAAACTTTTGTGCTGCAAATGTTACCATTGAGAAAGCAAACAAAACAAAACAAAACAAAAAAACAAAAACAACCCACAGGATGAGAGGAAATATTTTCAGATCATGTTTGATGAGGATTTAGTATCCAGAATATGTAAAGAACTGTTACAGTGCAACAACAAAAAGGCAAACAATACAATTTAAAAATGGGTGAAGGACTTGAATAGCCGTTTTTCCAAAGAAGGTATATAAATACTCAACAAGCACATGAAAAAATGCTTTACATCATTAGTCATTAGCGAAATGCAAATTTAAAATCCCAAAGAGATATCATTTCATGCCCACCAACATGTCTCTAAGAAATTTTTGTTGTTTGTTTGTTTTTCTTTGAGACAGGGTCTTGCTCTGTCATCCAGGCTGGAGTGCAGTGGTGAGATCTTGGCTCACTGCAACCTCTGCCTCTAAGGCTCAAGTGATCTTCCCACCTCAGCCTCCAGAGTAGCTGGGACTACAGGCACATGCTATCACACCCAGCTAATTTTTGTGTTTTTCTGGAGATGAAGTCTTGCCATGTTGCTGAGGCTGGTCTCCAACTCCTGGACCCACGTTATCCTTCCATCTTGGCCTCCTAAAGTGCTGACATTATAAGAGTGAGCCACTGTGCCTGGCTGGCTCTAATAAATTTTAAAAAAGAAAAATAACAAGTGTTGCTGAGAATGTGTAGAAACGGGAACCCTCGTATATTGCTGATGAGAATGTAAAATGGCACAGTCACTGTGGAAATCTGTTTGGTGGTTCCTTAAAAAGTTAAGCATATGACCCAGCAATTCCACACCTAGGTATACACCCAGAAAAGATTAAAAACAAATACTTGTTCATGAATGTTCATGGCAGCACTCTTCACAACAGCAAAAAGGTGTAGACAACCTAAATGCCCATCCATTGAGAAATAAATAGATAAAATGTGGTATATTCATACCATGGGGTATTATTTGGCAATAAAAAAGAGTGAAGGATCAGTGCCATACGTGGATGAACCTTGACGGCATGATGCTAAGTGAAAGAAGCAAGACACAAAAGACCACATATTTATTGTGTGATTCCACTTATAGGAAATGTTTGGCCTAGGCAAATTCACAGAGACAGAAAGTAGATTAGTGTCTGGCAGAGGTGAGGTGAGAGGGGCTGGGATGGGGAGTGACTGCTGATGCATGTGTGGTTTCTTCTTGGGGTGATGAAAATGACGATTGCACAACTCTGTATATCATAGAAGCCAGGTAAATGTACACTTTTAATGGATGAATTTCCTGGTACATGAATTATATCTCAATGAAGCTGCTTAAAATAAATTATGTCTGTTGCTCATTGGCTGTCTCTCCTACCTGGAGTGTGAGTGCAGGGGCCAGGGGTCCTTATGTGTTTTGTTTGCTTGTGTCTTCCCCAGCAGGAAGAGCAGTGCCTGGGACTGAACACATATTTGCTGTATGAATGAATACAGGGATATTTTTGTTGAGTTTTTTATTTCAGAAAAACATAAATATCCTTCAGCTGGACATTACTTTTAGCTATGGTCTATCCTATAAAACTAAGTATAAAAAACTGATGTGCTACTTTCCTCAGATGAAATTTTGATAGGAGATAGTGGATAAAATAAGAGAACTCTGGAAGGTGCCTGGCCTTGGGGAGGCAGAAGGCAGGACAGGCTGTGGTGACGTGAGCTGGGCCTGGTGGGAGTGAGCGGACTCTGCTGTCCCCTAAGTCGGAAGGTGCAGGCTGGTGACTGGTGCCACCTCCCCGTGAGCGGACTCTGCTGTCCCCTATGTCAGAAGCTGCTGGCTGGTGACTGGGACCACCTCCCCTTGAGTGGACTCTGCTGTCCCCTGTGTCAGAATCTGCGGGCTGGTGATTGGGGCCACCTCCCCATTAGTGGACTCTGCTGTCCCCTAAGTCAGAAAGTGCAGGCTGGTGACTGGGGCCACCTCCTCTTGAGTGGACTCTGCTGTCCCCTAAGTCAGAAGCTGCGAGCTGGTGACTGGAGCCACCTCCCCGTGAGTGGACTCTGCTGTCCTCTAAGTCAGAAGGTGAGGGCTGGTGACTGGGGCCACCTCCCCTTGAGTGGACTCTGCTGTCCCCTAAGTCGGAAGCTGCGAGCTGGTGACTGGAGCCACCTCCCCTTGAGTGGACTCTGCTGTCCTCTAAGTCAGAAGGTGCAGGCTGGTGACTAGGGCCACCTCCCCTTGAGTGGACTCTGCTGTCCCCTATGTCAGAAGCTGCGAGCTGGTGACCGGGGCCACCTCCCCATAAGCGGACTCTGCTGTTCCCTAAGTCGGAAGGTGCAGGCTGGTGACTGGGGCGACCTCCATCTTCAGGTTATTTTTAAGGCTCTGGCAGCCCACCCGGCATCTCTGTGTGAATTCCAGAAGGGTGCCTGTCTTCTGGCCCATTTCCCGCTCACTGAGCCCACCGCTGTGGGGCAGGATTTGTGGGAAGAACAGACGCTCAGCTGGATTTTAGCCTCCATGTAACCCCTCCCAAGTGCCCTTAAAAAGTATATAGCATGGACATCCCTATACCATGGTTCTATGCATTTAAACATTTTAGAATTGGTGTGTGAGATAGGGAGTCCAGGGCACACAGCTTCTATGGGGCTGGTCTCGGGGAATGCTGGTGGGGAGTGGGGCTGTGAGAGAGGGAAGGGACAGCCAGCAGTTAAGGACTGATGATGAAACTTGTTAGCAACGGTGCTTCATCCTGGTGGAAAGGCTGAGGAGCACTGCAGGACACAAGGCTCCCAGGGTTTTCCCAGCCTGGGGCGAGGGAGCTGGAGAGTGTATACACCAAGTCCTATCAGTCCCAGAGGGGTGCTCCTGGGAGGAGTTAATGCTCTGACAATTCCAGCCTCTGTGTTCAGGCCCAGAGGCCTTCCAATGCTTTCAAGAAGCCCCCAGGTCCAGAGATACAATGCCTGGCAGCTGAAAGTCAGCTTGTACACACCGCAGTTGTAATGCCCTGGGGTTGTGGGTGCCGCACCCATCATTTCTCCTTGGTTGCCAATACTTTAAAAAATAGGACAAAATATACATTTCTTGTTTCTCGGGGGAAAAAAGTGAAGACCTGGCAAAACTGGCTGACATTCCTACTAGGCTGCAAACAGCTGGCCATGCCGTTTTGAGCAGGGGCCTGGGCTCCGATTCATTACTACCCTTTCTAGCCTGCTGCAGGCATCCACATCTCTGACAATGCCCCAGTGGGCACTTGCTTTGTGATTTGTGTGATTTGTGCCTGAGACCACAAAACTCCTAGCCTGAATTGCATGGGTGATGGTTGAACTGATGTGCCCTATGAAAAGAAGCATAAAAAAAACAAGATATAAATTAAAAAAAAAATTTTCCCCAAAGGGCTATGACCCATACATGCTTGACTTGTGAGTGTTGAAAGCTCTGGCCAGTATTTTCATATATGTAGTTCCTGCTGAGCCTCCCTTAAGTCTAGGGTGGGCCAGGGCTTTGATCCAGGGCCCCTTCGTGCATGATTGGCCCTCACACTCGCATGACCAAGCCGCAGACGCTCCACGACTCAGCAGGCCAGCCCTTGTGCGAGGCCCCTGACCTGGGCCTGGCCTGGGGCCAAGGTGTGGTAGTATTCGCTTGCTGGAGAGATCCACTGAGGCTGCGTGACCTGGGAGCCCACTCAGACCAGCGTGGGGGCCAAGCGGGGTCTTTGGGCCTGATTCATGGAGAGCGCTGCCTGTTAGTAGGCAATCGGCCATCAGGATGATCAGTAGCCACAGGCAGCAGAGAGAACAGATCCTTCCCATAGACTCTGATTCACCCTCTCACACATAGAACCAGCTTCCGCCGAGGAGCTTTGGAACAATCATTTCAGAGCCAATCTTTTAAATTAGTCTCTGTAAATATAGAAATTGACTTTGGGTTGTTTCGTTTTGGTGCTGGCCTCCACCTTGGCGACCCTGTCTTGGGTTGTGCAGCAATTCTGTAAGGACAGATTTTTGCTGCCGACATCCCTATATCTACACGGTCCCTCTAGCTATGTTAATTTCAGAGCAGTGGGACTTCCTACTCAGTGGCTCAGGGCTCCCAAGAGGCATATCCCAGGAGGATTGAGCCAATGGTGTTGCCGTGTATGATCTAGTGGAAGTCACATGGCATTTTCCACATAGGCCATCAGCCAAGGAAGTCACACAATTCTGCTCAGGTTCAAGGGGAGGGGGTATGGACTCCACCTCTTGATAGGGGAGGGGCAAGGTTCTGGAAGAGTGTATGGCAAGGGTGATTGTGCGAGGCCAGTTCTGGAAAATAAACCTGCCACCATCTCCTGATGGGGCCCAGGTCTGCAGGGTGGAGCACAGGCCCAGGGATTCTGGAACTCTGGGGCCATCTTGGGCCCTTCGACATCAGCAGTCACTATGAGCCAAAGGAGGACAGTACTGGCAGCTGCTCCCAGGGTCCCTGGGGATCGTAGAGGTGTTTGGGGTTTGGATGAGCTAGCCGTGGCCTCTGTAGCCAGAGACTGAATTTAATAAAGGGGATCAGTGTCAGAGTCCCATCAATATATGCTGTTTCTGGGGTTTACTAGGTGACAGAATCTCCCCTAACTTTTGCAGGCTCAAAGCAAGAGTACATATGGAGCTCTACCTGCCATATGTCTAAATATTTACAGTTTATAAATAAAGTAAACTAATTGTTAAATGACTACCTTATCCTGTCATCTTGGCAGATATCCTTCTTAATGACCTGAAAAGCTAGATTTGAATTTGGATTTCCTGGATTCCTGGGAGTTTCCTAAGTGGGGAGAACCATCCCTCAGCCCTCAAAGCAAACTCTGTCTGGCTTCACAACCCGGCTTTGCTCCACACTGTAAAGGGCTTCAAATGTATGCATGTGCACACCACAGCCTGCACCTCTGAGCTCCTTCTGTGTACCTTGCAAACATCTACTGTTGGCCACTTCTTGGACTTGAAAGTTTATGCCCTAGAAGCACAGTCCATCATGGGAGGGAGGACCAGGGAAAGAGGCCCCACAAGTCCTGGAAGCAGGCTTGGGGCCCTACGGGCTGGGAAACCTGGGGCCCCAGGTCCCTAGAGCGTGGCCTCCAAAAGAGGATCTGGGCTCCTGGTGGGCCCATCCTAAACTAACAGATTTCTTACTTCATGGTGGGGGATCACAGTGGCCAGAGAAGGGCCATAGGCGTTCTTTGAAGTGTGTGGGAGCTCCAGCGCAGGGGCCCTCTTGTTCAGGTCCACTGATGTCTGGCTTGACACTGGGGCTCCTGGCCTACCTGGCTGTAGGTGGGCTGCTTCTGCCAGTCTCCAGCCTGCTTTTTTTTTCTTTCTTTTAAAAGATGGGGTCTTGCTATGTTGCCCAGGCTGGTCTCTAACTCCTGGGTTCAAGCGATCCTCCTGCCTTGGCCTCCCAAAATGCTGAGATTACAGGTGTGAGCCACCATGCTCAGCTGGGGCTATTTTCTTTGGATGGATTTTGTTAGGTTTGCGGGGAGGTTGGATGGATCACTAGCATGTCTTTGGCACTTACAAAGATGAAAGATATTTTGTTATTTTTAGTTCCACTAAGCAGAGGGGATTGGAATTAGAGGAATTGTTGGACGGTAGAACCTGTAGCTACACAAAGCTTCCTTAGCACCTCCTAGTAATAATAACTTCCACTTCCTGAGCCCTTAGGAAGGGCCAGGCAGGTGTCATTGTTTTCTACATTGTATAGATGAGAAAACTGGGGCTCGGAGAAGTTAAGTAATGTGCCCAAGGTCCTACAGATAGTTAATTAGTAGCAATTACAGCATTTGAACCAGATTTCACCAAAGCACATGCTCTTGTTACACTGGACAGGAGACCTTGATGTGAAGGATGTTTTCCTCTGAGTTCTTCGCTGGTGGGTTCCTGGGAGACTTATCAGAAGGCTGCAGGACACCTTTGGGTTCAGAAAGCCACCAAATAATTTCCCTGTATAGCTCTGTTGGGAACTTGCATTTTGCAGTGGGCTTTCCTTTAGTCTGGGCCTTTTATGAGAAGAAGCTGCAGAGCTAAGCCAAACTCCACAAGGCTTTTGTGATTTGGAAATAGGCAGCTAACAGGGAATGAGATTTTTTTCTCGTTGGTTCCCTGCCAAACCGATTCAAGACATACATAAAATTTAAGTCTTTGGTTCCCCTGATTTTTGTTTCTCCTGCATTTGGCTTTCCTATGAGTAGCCTCTCATTCCATTTCCTATTATCTTGGATTGAATTATGAAACCGGAAGAATTTGCAGAACTAGCCAGGGTAAATGGGTCTTGCTAATCCTGTGGTTAGAGGGTCAAATCAGCAAAACACTTGGGTGTGAATTGTCCGGAGCCAATTTCATTACTGCCTCTATTTGTAAAACCTGGGTGAGAAAAATTGTATTAATAACAAGAAAAGAATCCCTTGAGTGGTTTTCCTACTTCACGTGTCCCAGCCCACTCTACAGCACACTGCAGAAATCCAACTCTTCCCTTTGAAAGTCATCTGCCTCTCTGACCTAGCTTGCCCCTCTGGAAACATTATTCTTTATTCAATCCCACAAACGTTCTCATTGCTTTAGCAAGTCAGGTTCATGGCAAAAGCTCTGCCCCCAAAGAACAGAGTTCCAGGCTGTACTCTGTCTTGTTATGACTGACTTGCAAAATATATGGATGCATGCACAGGTTTGACTGGGAAATGTCTGCTGCTATGTGGCATGGGTACACAGATTAGAGGCAAAGAAAAGTCTACGTGGTGGATTGCAGAACTGTTCCTGATTTTTTTCATCCCTCCCTGTCTTTATATCCTTTCCCTTCTGACCAGAGGTGGAGAATATTTTCCTGCCTCCACGATGTTGGGTTTGGCCATGTGATTTGCTTCGGCCAGTGGTGATGCTAGTGAATGTGATGCAAGCAACAATCAGAAATGTTCTTGTGTGATTGGGTCTGCCTCTTTGGCTCCTATCACTACCATGAAAACATGTCCCGGGTAGCCTGTTCATCCCAGAAGAAAACGAAATACGAGAAGCAGACCCAAACCAAACCTGCAGTCTAGAGTCAAGCCCAGCACAAAACCCCACCAAGAGGAGCCAAACTCCAGCCAACTGCACATGTGAGAGCTGGAAATACATGTTTATTGTTGCAGACACTGATTGTGAGGTGTTTTGTTTTGCAGTAGTATTGTTGCAAGTACTAACTGATACAGTCCATTAGAGACCAGTTAAGTTCGTATCTTTAATTTTGTTAGCACAACTCAAGAAAGCAACCAGTGCTCCATACTGCAGCTCTGTGGCAACTCTGTGGAGTCTCCAGTTGACCCAATGGCATCAACAACAGAGCTCTTCTTGCCGAACCTCAAATGCTGAAATATGATCATATAGAATTGATGAATACCTTCTAAGGCTGAACAGTGGCCACCCAGGAATGTCTGCTTGGCCCAGAGGGGAGGAAGTGAAATGTAACAGTTATGAACAGGACTGTGAAGTTCATGGCTGAGGTAAAATCATGAAATAAATAGTGACAGAAAAAAGGAACATTGTACGTGTGTTCTTCAAGATGAAATTTCTCAAGATTCTGCTTTCTGGGAGGTAAGTGAATGGCTTGAGTGTGTGTGTGGGGGGGGCGGGCTGCCTCCTTGAGTGGTCCTTCCGGCTCTTTGGCTGTGGGTTTGTTAGGAAGGATCACTTCTTTTGTAAACCTGTATTTGAATGATCGCCTGAAGCCACCCTGCGACAGTGGGCTTGGCCTCTGTTCTTGGACCTTTAGTTTTCTTTCTGCATTTACTCTCCAGGGGATTCCATTCAGTCCCATGGCTGTAGATCCCATCTTGATCCTGATGAGTTGAAAAATATTAATACATCTGTCTCCAGCCAAGGATTCCCTTGAATTCCAATCTCTTATATCCAATGGTCAACTGGAGGATTTCAGTTGTAGTGTATAACTGAGATGTTTCACATGTATAATATATGTTGTATATATAATATGTTTATAATTATGTATATAAGATACATAATCTTATATTACTCTCTATATTGAGGTGTATAACACAACTGAAGATGTACAATATCTTGAGATGTATAATGGGTATCACCTGCTAAACGTCTGAAATTGAACTGATATTCACCCTCCCTAATAATTTCTTCCCCTTTCCATCTAAATGAATAGAAACTCCATCCTTTCAATTGCTCAGGCCAAAAGCCATGGAGTCATGTTGACTTCTTCTATTCTTTTTTCTTTTTTTTTGAGACAGAGTCCCCACTCTGTCGCCCAGTTTGGGCAGGGTTGGACTCAAGCCCCAGCCAGGCTGCCGTTCTCCAGCTGAACGAAATAGATTCAGAGCAGCAGGGGGGAGGGCGTGAACCAGGATACTTCTTACCTCTCTGACCTCTCCTCACTCCCTGGTCTCCTCCTTGTTGTCGGGGAGCTGTCAGAGCCTGCCAAGCTTGCTCTCGCCTGGGTCTCTCCACTTGCTGCTCCTACTGTCTGGAGTGCCCTTCCTTCCCCAAAGGGTCAGGGAGGTCCACTCCCTTCTTCTTTCAGGTCTTCCGTGAAAAATGTTCTCAGTGAGGAAGGTGCTCCAGGAACACGTGTGAAATGAACAAAAGGGCAGGATTGCCCAGGGCAGGAGTATCCTTGTTCACGCCTTTACCCCCCTGCTGCTGTGAACCTATTTGGTTCAGCTGGAAAACGGCAGCCTGGCCGGGGCTTGAGTCCAGCCCTGCCCACCGCTGCCAGCAGCACCAAGGCTGGCGTCCTCTCGGCACTCACCGCAGGCCGGGCCCTGGGCTCAGCCCTTCCTATGCACCACCCACTTCACTCTCCAAGCACCGCGGGAGGCAAAGGCTACTACTGCCAGCTGGGTGCAGAGCCAGTCCTCCAAGGCCACAAGAACAGCCTAGAACCATTTCACTGGAGGTGGGGAGACATGCAGTGTGTTTAAAAAACAGCACATTTTGGCCGGGCGCGGTGGCTCACGCCTGTAATCCCAGCACTTTGGAAGGCCGAGGCGGGCAGATCACAAGGTCAGGAGATCAAGACCATCCTGGCTAACACCGGTGAAACCCCGTCTCTACTAAAAATACAAAAAATTAGCCGGGTGAGGTGGTGGGCGCCTGTAGTCCCAGCTACGCGGGAGGCTGAGGCAGCAGAATGGGAGAATGGCGTGAACCCCAGGGGGCGGAGCCTGCAGTGAGCCGAGATCGAGCCACTGCATTCCAGCCTGGGCGACAGCGAGACTCCGTCTCAAAAAAAAAAAAAAAAAAAAAAAAAAACCCAGCACATTTTCTGGAGGCCAACAGATCACCCAAAGTCCACCTCGAAAGTGTAGATGGAGTTTGTGTTTTGAATTCCCCTTGTGTGGATCAGGGTCGTGTTGGTTCCTTGTCAGGGGTTTAGAATCAGGTTTGGGGTAAGAAAAGGAGACAGTGGCAAAGGAATGTCCCCTTCATCAGTGTGCATGTGGGAGTCAGTGCTGAAGGGGATTATTTTCTTGTTCCCAACTTATTCCAGAAAACAAATGACTTGAAATGACAACCCATGGGCCAAATTCAGTCACAGACATGTTTTGTTTGGCCCATGCAGGGCTTTTTGAAAAATCTGAACCAGTGCTTAAACATCAGGAATTTCACATAAATACCTGAAACTTTGGAATGTCCTAGATGTCCAGGAGACCTGGTGATTGCAGTCTGCACTCCTGTGTGGCAGCGGCCAGTGATGCCCCTTTCAGATGAGGCCATTGCTTCCCACTCACCTCGGTCCCCACCAGGCTGGCCTTATATACTGGTATTAACTGCCTTTGCCTCAGGAGAATTTGAATTTGCCACTCCTGAAATAAAGTCATCTTTTATTTCAAGAAGCATGGGAAGTTGAAAATTAAAGCAGTTGCTTCACAGCACAAATAAATTGTACAGCAGACCAAGGGCTACAGACCTGAGAATAATCCCCCAAGAGAGTCTATGCAAGATTTTGAAAAAAATACCCCAGCCTAGGTTGGATTTCCTAGAAGCAGAGCCCAAACCAAGGATTCTGGTGCAAGGGATTTGTTGCAGGATCGGGCAGGGGAAGGAGCATGCAAGGGTGTGGCCACTTAGGTTGGATTGCACACAGCGCTGGTCCCACCTTGAGGCAGGGGGCCCCCTTCCCCCTACCAGGGGAGGTAGGGGCTGGAGGAAATGCCAGGGCAGAGGGGCTCCCACTCAGGGCGCAGAGAGCAGGCTCTGAGCTCTCAGCAGCGGGAGGGAGACTGGGAGCTGGAGGACGTGTCCTGGTAAATGGGATTGAGTGGGCGTCTATAGTAGTTACCACACCTCCTACCACCAGTTACAAAGGCAACGAGTGCTTACTACGAAGGGATTCGTTAATATAAGAAAAGTTAAGGAAAGATCATTACTTGCCTTACAGCCTAGAGATAATAATCCTTCATACACTGCATTATCCTTTCTTCTTTAACTCTGAATTAAAATAACTTCAGCCCTCACCCTCCACAACTTGTGGGAAATCCAGTGCCCTTCCAATATTTCTGAGCATTCTCTAGTGGGGAGAGGGGTGAGTGTGATTGACCAATGACATCCTCTGCTGGGATCTGAAATGGATCAACGGATGGCAGTGTGTGTGCCAAGGTCACGCTTCCTGAAGGCCGCTCCCAGCTACCACCTGACATATACGAGCTGCTCTGAGAACTGCCTTTGGCTCCAGGAGTCCCCAGAACTTTGTAGCACCTCCCTCCGCTGCATGGCAGTCTAGGATGATTCCACCTCACCCTCCTTCCTTCTCTCCTTCTCTGTGGGTCAGCCCTGCATTACCGACTCCCCCAGCTTCCTCCAGTTCTCCACCTAGTTTCCATCCAGGCATTTCCCCTGATACAACCCTTGCATGTTTCATCCTGTCTTGGCATGTGATCCTCAGACCTAGACTAACACAGGGACTTACCTTCTCCCAGGTTACCTGTTGCTTCCTACACAATTTGTGGTTCCCTTGGATCATCCTGGCCCCTGCCTCAGTTGGAGGTGACTGAGCACAGGGGTCACAACTCAGAGTTTCCAAAGGGAGAAAAGCAAGCATCAAGAGAGGCCCTGAAGACACCTTTGATGCCTGACAATGTTGCCTTAGTCTCGCATTTTGTAGGACTCTTCTCTCAGATGCTGAGTCCTGGGCCCACCTAGAAGCCCACCTAGGAGGCCAGAGAAGGGCAGGGGCAGAAATCAGCAGCAGAGCTCCTGGCATCCTTGGCCACGGGAGGCATTGTGTCATGCCTCCGCTCCCTGCTCTTCTCTCTTCAGCTGTGTGCTGTCTCCCAGTTCCCCATCATGTGCTGCCTGTGACTCGCTGTGCAGTCTTCTTGCTCCCTGTGCCCCACAGTGAGCTGCTTACCTAGCATCCTGGCTTTGGCACTAGTCTTTCGGTTCCTGCGCATAGCAGGTGCTGCCTGTGCCCTGCCCACACCTCCTTGACATTCACGTGTGCCCCAGAGGCTGCTTATTGCAAACATCCCTGAGAGCCTTTGCTTTTTAAACATGTTTAATTTTAGATTCAGGGTGTACCTGTGCTTGTTTCATGGGTGTATTTTGTCATGGTGGGGATTGGGCTTCTGGTGTACCCATCACTGAAATAGTGAAGATGGTACCCAATAGCAGTTTTCCAATCCTTTTCCCCTCCCCTCCCTCCCCTCTTTGGGGGTCCCCAGTGTCTATTATTTCTATCTTTCTGTCCAAGTGCCCCCACTGGGTAGCCCCCACTTCTAAGTGAGAACAGGCAGTGGTTGATTTTCTGCTTCTGAGTTATTTCCCTTAGGATAATGGCTTCCAGTTCCATCCATGTTGCTGAAAAGGACATGATTTCATTCTTTTTTATGGCTGCATAGTATCCCATGGTGTATATGTACCACATTTTCTTTTTTTTTTTTGTTTTTTTTTTTTTTTTGAGATGGAGTCTTGCTCTGTCACCCAGGCTGGAGTGCAGTGGCGTGATCTCGGCTGGCTGCGAGCTCCGCCTCCCGGGTTCATGCCATTCTCCTGCCTCAGCCTCCTGAGTAGCTGGTACTAAAGGCACCCGCCACCGTGCTCAGCTAATTTTTTGTATTTTTAGTAGAGACAGGGTTTCACCGTGTTAGCCAGGATGGTCTCCATCTCCTGACCTCGTGATCCACCTGTCTCAGCCTCCCAAAGTGCTGGGATTACAGGCGGAAGCCACCGCACCCAGCCCACATTTTCTTTATCTAATCCGCCATTGGTGAACCCTTAAGTTGGTTCCGTGACTTTGCTATTGGGAATAGTGCTGCAATAAACATATGAATGCAGGTGTCTTTTTAATATAATGATCTCTTTTCCTTTGGTTTCCAATACCTGTAGGGGGATTGCTGGATTGAATGGTAGTTCTATTTTTAGTTCTTTAAGATATGTGAGAACTTTTTCTCCTCTTTGAAGGTGCTTGGCCTGAGCTCGGGGCCAGCCAAAAGTACCATAAAGTTAATGTCCCAGAAGCATCTCTCACCAATGACAGACAAGGTGTTGGATGAGCACCTAGTGTCTTGCCTCATGGCTGAGGTGACTCTGAGGGGTATTCTACACAGCCTCCAGAGTTCCCATCACACTGCAGTTGTCCTGTGGAAACTGGCTTGGGAACATCCCTTTATTGTCTTCCCTGTGGATGTTTGGGTTTGTGACCCTGTGCAGGAATTACTGGGCACTATGTCTGGGGCAGAGGTGCCTGAATGTGTGCAAAATGCCTGGAATAAATGGCTGGCATGTGGCTGTGGTGGCCGGGGCTTGAGATTTGGTGGCGGGCCATACTCAGGAAAGAGCAGAAGTATCTTTCCAATGCAGATCTGATGGTCAGCACTTAATTCCGGAGCCTAGTATTTTCTCACCAGGACAAAACCCAAAAGGCCAACAGTTCCCTGAACGTGAAGCTTTGAGCCCAGCAGTTCTCAACCCTTGGCTTTCCTCTTTAAAAAATACCAAGATTTGGGCCCCGCCCCTAGGAATTCAGGTTTGATGGGTCTGGGGCTGGCCAGGGTAGCACTGAGTGCTGGTTAGAGTGTGTTGGAGCTGGTGGGTTGGAGCTGACTTGTGCAGCTCAGGAGGGCCGATGTTCTCTTGCTGATAACCTTGAAATTGGCCAGGGAGAAATATTTGCATCACAGAAACCAGAACTCATCTCCTCGCTCCAGAGAGCTGGTTGTTAAACACTCCTGGCACACCACTGAAGAGGCCCCGTGTCATTATTACGGGAGCCACAGCGTGAGCTGTTCCCTCTGCGGGGGTCAATGTCCCAACGTGGGATTTGTTGCTCACTTTGAGGCAGAGGTTTTTACCCGCAGAAGGCCTGAGGTCCAACTCGGTGGAGGCCACGTTGAGTCTGTAATTCAACTTTGAAGGTGGAATCTCCCTTTTTCTGCTAGTTAATTGTGTGACCTTAGATAAGATGTCTTCATCCTCAGGCCTCCAGCTTTCTGTCTGTTTGATGGGAACGGTAGCCTGGAGCTCCTGGAAGTGTTGCGAGAATGAGATGAGATACCACAAATGGATCATCTGCCACAGTCTGCCATAGAGACGGGCTCCATGAATGTCCTTTTTCTTTCCCTTTGTCTGAAAGGGGAAATAAAGTACAAAATGTTGTTCCCAAGGGTCTTCTTGGAGCTGTTTTCTGAATGACCATCCCCTGGCTCTGGGTGGGCCCTGTCCAAAGTCCAGCTGGGAAGTGCAGGGAAGAACCACAAGGAACTGCTCCTTCCATGGCAGGCCTGGGCCTGGCGGGTACTGGAGGTAAGTTTTTAGCTGGAAATGACTCTTCCAACGATGACTGCTTTCCTTAATACAAGAAAATTGGGGGCTGTTGGCCATTGAAAGAATAAAAGCGCGACATTAATTACAGTCTCACCCATGACAATTTACTCTGACTAAGATCTTGCCACTCACCGTTTCATATGATCTCTTTTAACCTGAAAAGCAGCTCTTTTGCTCCCTTTCTAACCCAGACCTAGTATTTAGCAGGGTAATGGGATTTATGATTTTGTTTACATCAGTCTCCGTGGCGATTCACCATAAAAGATCTGTTGCTTGGCAACTTGGCATTGTGGGGCTGCAGTGGAGGGTGGAATTTTTTGTCTCTCTGAATCAAGGGCTTAAGGAATAATGAAAACTTCTGCTCATACTTCTCATGAATGCTTTTATTTTCAAGGTCAACCAAATGTTTTTTCAGGAAAGACTAATGCACTTTTCTTCAAGCGATACACCGTAAAATGTTTCCCAAGATTATCCTGTCTCTGAGCAGGGGACGACCAGCTCTAGACGTTTTTATTCTCTCCTTGCTGCTGCAAAATTAGGTTTGCACAACTCTGAGACCATCATAATGGAGCAGGTCTGTCTCATTTACAGGCATTTGCTGCACTCATTAGCAAATGCCTTTTTTTTTTTTTTTTTAATGAGCTGCTATACACTCTGAATCACTTCTCATCTCAGAAACCAGTTTCATTTGGTTTGCAGTTGGTTTACCACGATTCCTTTGATGAAGGGGTCAATGTTAGCAGAGGCCTGGAGGGCACAAAACAGGACCCCAGTTTCCCTCTGAGGTTCCCTATTGACTATAGGCGTTTCTATGAATGATCAAAGGGCCTGTTTTAAAACATGCAAATGCCCTTTCCTGACCTCTTTCTCAACATGGGCACACATGAAGGGTAAAAGAGTTGACTCATACTGATATGCATGGACACGGCCCGAGCTGGAGGTGTGGAGGCCACGGCGAGAATAATGATGATGATGACAGTAGCTAATTGAATAGTTACCACGTGCTTTATATATATTATCTCGCTTAATTCTTGCAACAACACTTAGCCACGTGTCATCAGCTGGGGGGCCAGAGGCAGCTGCCAGTGCAGTCGAGACCCCACTGATGGATACCTCCCCCACCAGACGCCTCACTAATTCCTCCCCACTGCTGTTCCAAGCCAAACCCAGCTCAGCTTCTCATCACGAGGGAGCCCCAGCTGCCCTGGTCGTAGGCCTATTGACATTTCACCCTCACCCTGGGTCAAGTTTGCCTCTATATTAGATCAATCTACTTGATAACATTGGGTTTAAGGCAGTGATTGTGACTAACCAAAGTGTGCTAGGCTGTGGTGCCTGGGAACGATGAGGATCACCTGGAGGCCCTGTTAGCGTGCAGATTCCAGAGCCTAACCCCTAGAGAATCTAATATAGCAGGTCTGGAGCGAGGCCCATGCATTTTTCTTTCTTGCAGGCACTGCGATGGTGCTGCTGGCCCCCGGACCTGCTGTGAGCAGCACTGCTGTCAATGTCTCTGCCTGGGCCTTCTCTGAAGCCTGGAAGCATCGCAGTTTCCAGCCTGGGATTTTATGAGGGTTCAGTAAATGTTTGATTAGAAACTTCATGATACCCAATGTTCCTGTTTCACTCCCTGCCAAGGACTTGGCGACCTTACATTTGTGGAGTGTTTTCAATTTCCATGCATCATGTTACATTCGTGGAGTGGTTTCTCATATACACGCATCATGTTATTTGGCTCAGTGGGGTATGGTTTTGCCCATTTCATAAATTAAGACATGGAGACTAAGATGATGATTTACCTATGTCCAAAGGGCAGCCTATAGGCCATGAGCCAGGCCTTTGGATGCTAAGTCCTGTGGTCTGTTCGCTCCACCCTAGCTGCCTACCTCTGTTTTCCATCATAGAGAAGTGGTCTCAATGCAGCGCAATAGAATACAGGCTCTTTGGGGGAGGCAGAGGTGGAACCAGGTGAAGAAAGGAATCCTAAAATAGAGGCTGAGAGCTGGAGTCCTGAACATTGAGTCAGCACCCAGTTCTCCACCCATTAAATGAGGATAAGGGTCTTTCTGTCATAGTCTGTGCAGAGGGTTGAATGTGTGTTCAGGGTTGTCCGAGAGTGAGCTGTTGCTGGTCTTCCTAGTGAGTAAGGGGAGACACTTGAGGGCCGAGGACAGAGAGGCTGCTGCTCCTGTCCATTGTGGATGTCCCATAGACCAAGAAAAATGTTAGTGATTTTTGTTTAACTCTGAAATGGCAGAACTTTTTTTTTTTTTTTGAGAGACAGGCCTTCGCTCTGTCACCCAGGCTGGAATGCAGTGGTGTGATCATGGCTCACTGTAGCTTCAACTGCCTGGGCTTAAGGGATCTTGAGTCCAAGCAGCTGGGACTACAGATGTGCACCATCATGACCAGTTAATTTAAAAAGTCTTTTTTTTTTTAAATAGAGATGGGGTCTTGCTATGTTGCCAGGCTAGGAAAACATCATTTTTGATGAAACTAAATCTTGGTTATTTTCATTTTGAAACATGAAAGCTTGTGATTTATAGATCATTTCACTTCTTTTCTTCTTTTAACGCAAATTAAGGCATTTGAAAGGGGATTTAAGAACTTGTTCAGTCAACTTGCATATAAGCATGTTAGGGAAGAACAGGAATCACTAGAGAATGTTAATAGTGCCTATTTATCAAGCACCTACTACGTGTGCTAATCACAGCTTTTATGAGGGGAGGCGTGATGTGGGGAAACCAAGGCTCCTAAGGTCACCTGTGCAAGCTTGCATTTGACCTTGTGCAGCTCAGCCTCCAAAGCCAGCTCTCCTAACCATTCTGATATAATCTCCCCTGTATAAAAAACAAAATCTACCACTGATTTTACAAAATCTAAATTTGGAAAGAGAATCTTCTCCCTCTTTTCTTCTCTCAGCTTCAGCTGTTTCCTAAACAGGTGAGTCCAGATGCTTATTTCACTTCCTGTCTAGTTTCCTATCCTCCAAAGCCCAGTGGTGTGACATACTTCAAGAATGGGCGAAGGAGAGAAAAGGGGAGAGCAAGGGGATCCCAGAAGCAGAAAGAGGAAGAAGGCAGAGTCTGAGCCACTGATGCTCCAAAAACGGCGCCCAACCTGGCGATCCCCAAACTGAGTAACTTGAGCCTCCCTGCTGCCGCATCAGCCCAGCCATCATCATCAGAGCAGCTATTCCTTCTAGCTCCTCGTCTAAGGAGACACTGAATTCTCTACGTTTTCCAGATGTGGACACTGAGATGTAAAGAGGTTACATAATGTATCCAAGAACACGGCATGTAAGTAGATGGTTGGGCTGAAGCATCCAAACCTAAGCTGGCCAGCTCTAAACGTGCGTCCCTTTCCCCATTCTGTTCTGCTGCTCACAGAAAGAGACTGGGCCAGACATTAGTAATGATCTCTCCAGGAGCAATTCGTGGGGAGTGGCTGTGGTCTCCCTGAGCTCACAAGAGGCTGGAGGATTTTCACAGGTGCTGGAGGGCGCTCCTGGGCCACAAGTCTCATGGGCTACGAGTCTCGGCCTGACTAGGACTCAATCTGACATCTCCTTGAGGCCAAGAAGTGTTTGATGAAGGAATGTTGTTGATTCAGCTCCAGGGAGGAAGGGCAGAAGCAAGGGTGGTGGGCGGAGGGCATGTTCAATGCAGCTCAATTTCATTGTACTTGGCTTTGCCTCAAAAAGTCTGCGTGGAAGGTGCAAGTGGCTCTAGACCTGGACGGATCCCCAAGACAGGTTTTTTTTTTTTTTTTTTTTTTTTTTTTTGAGACAGAGTTTTACTCTTGTTGCCCAGGCTGGAGTGCAGTGGCGCAATCTTGGCTCACTGCAACCTCCATCTCCCAGGTTCAAGCAATTCCCCTGCCTCAGCCTCTTGAGTAGATGGGATTACAGGCACCTGCCACCATGCCCGGCTAATTTTTTGTATTTTTAGTAGAGGGGGGTTTCACCATGTTGGCCAGGCTGGTCTGAACTTCTGACCTCAAGTGATCCACCCACTTCAGCTTCCCAAAGTGCTAGGATTACAGGTGTGAGCCACTGTGCCCGGCCCCGCAAGACAACTTTTTGGAGTGAAAAAGACAAATCATAGGTAGATAGCACACTATTTATGTGAAGATGCATATACACACAAAATACTGTAAAGTTTCTGTGGGCGTATATGTGCCCACACTTGCATGCGTGCGAACACATGTGTGTCTAGGAGTTATTTCTCACCGGGGCTACCCCAGAGGGTGGGATTGGGGTAGTGGTCAAGAAGGACTTTAGCCTTATCCAAATATTTTAATTTTAAAAAGTAGAGTGGATCTGTGCATTATTTTGGCAATGGAACCCAAACTTAACATGGCAGTTAAATAAAAAGCTGCCGTTTCTCTGACTGCCCCCCAAGGGCTGCCATTTGACAAACTCTGCATTGACCATCCCCTGAGTAACTGAGGCTTGGCGGTGTCTCTGTGAAGTCCTGTGACTTCAGTCTTGGAGTCAAGAGCAAAACAGGTTGAGGCTGTGTGAATTCCCACTGCTCTTGGGTCTGGGTCAGAGGCCACTGTCGTGACACTGGGAAGTCCTGCTTCGGCCCGGTGGGCCCTCCCTTTTTTTTTTTTTTTTTTTTTTTGAGACAGGGTCTGTCTCTGTCGCCCAGGCTGGAGTGCAGTGGCTTGAGCTCAGCTCACTGCAACCTCCACCTCCTGGGCTCAAGTGATTCTCCTGCCTCAGCCTCCCAAGTGGCTGGGATTACAGGTGCATGCCGCCAAGCCTGGCTAATTTTTTTTGTATTTTAGTAGAGATGGGGTTTCACTGTGTTGCTCAAGCTAGTCTTGAACTCCTGAGCTCAGGCAATCCACCCGCCTCAGCCTCCCAAAGTGGTAGGATTACAAGCGTGAGCCATCGCGCCGGGCCAGGCCCTCCCTTTCTCACAGACCTCTTACTTCTTCCACTCCCTGTCTTTTAAGTCTCTCTGATGCATTGTTTTTGATGCTGCAAGGGAGTTCAGTAAAGGCTTAAAGGGTCTTTCTTTCCACACACATCTGAACCTTACGTCCAGACAAGACGTTCTGGAAGGAGGGGCGAGTAGCCTGCGTCTGGGCTGCCGGGGTGTGTGTGGGGGCTGGTTATGCTGGTGCCTGCACCGCACACACTGAGGCTGGGCCCGACCTCGGCCACAGGGCACCAGTCGACGTGTCTGTAAGTTACATTCAATCCTGCAAAGCAGGCAGATCTTTCTCACAGGGAATTCCTTCTCAACTCATTAGACACAGGATTAAACAGATACTGTGTTTCCCCTTTACCTTAATCTCCAGTAATCCCAAATAATCTCCCTACTAAAGATGACAAAGTCCTCCGTGGGGTTGATTCACACGCCTGTGGCTTGGGCAGCTGGGTGCCTGTGGCAGCATGAACTGCCTCCCTCCAGGGACACGTCCAGTGTCTGGAGGGGACCCAGGAGCTGGCAAGTTGCCAAGTTGACCTGATTCAGACTAAAATCCTCACCTCTTTCCTAACTGTGTGACAGAGTCTCAGTACTCATATTCCATGGGTACCAAACCACATAGCTCAATGTTGTGGGGGATCAGAGTCCAGTTCTTGGGGGCTTTCCTCCTGGGCCCCCCACTGGAGTGGCAAGGAAGCCCAGACTTTCTTGTCAGGTAGCAATGTCACACAGTGCAGCCAAGGACTCATTCGGTGAGAAAAAGACATGACTGGTGAGTTCGAGGAGGATGTGGAAGCTCAAAGAGATGGTTCAATAGAAAATAATTGCATTTTATTTGGATGTAATGGATGAGCGGCCAGTCATGCCTGCAAAGAACCTTCATTCCCTGGTGCGATATGTAGCTGATGTGCTGTGCTTGGTGAGGCAGCCTGGTGCAGAGACAGGAATTTGGATTCTGGAGGCAGGAGAACTGAGTTTGAGTCCCAGTTCTGCCACTCACTAAGAGTGTGACCTTGGACAAACCAATCACCTCTCTGAGCCCCAATTTCCTCACCAGGAAAAGCAGCTACAATAACTGTCCTTCCATGAACGTGAAGCTTAAAAATAATATATATAACAATAGCTCTTATCATAGTACCATTTATGTTACATTAGTCAGGAATCATAGTCACAAGTGACATAAATCCAATCCCAGCAAGATATTTTTTAAAAAGCAATTTATTGGTTTATCTCACTTAAAAGTCTAGGAGCTTCAGGCATGGCTTAATCTAGGTGCTCAAACTGAACTGTGAAGAATCAGGCTTTCTCTTTCCTTTGAGCTGGCTTCAAATTCCCAGATGACACTTGCATGTGTTGGATAGATCATCTGTCTATCCTCAAGCCCATTACCATGTCCTGAGGATCAGAATATGTTGGTCATGCCTTCGTCCTGTGTTGGATCTTGCAGCCAGGCAAGGGGGTATACCCCACATGAACCAGGGGGAGGTTAGGGGGGTAATCCTAGGGAAAACTAGGTATGTGTGCCCTGGGTATGGGTCCCCTGATCTCCCAAGAAAGGATCATGGAGGCTAGGCAGGTAAAAACAACAGACTCCCATGACTGACCAGGGGATGAGTTTAGTGGACTCTAATTGAAAGATGGACTCACCGTGGAGGATTATTGTTCTATAGAGGGTTGCTGTTGATTTCCTTGGCTGTTTGTAAGTTTTCTGATTTCATAGCTTTTCAGAAATGCAAATGAGCAGCTGAATTAACAAGTTCTTCTTAATGTATATGCAAGAATATCATTTAAAATTCCCCATTGTCCTAAATTTCCATGAGAGTAATCAAACTGAGTTTTAAAAGTAATTGGAATGGACAAGGCGTGATGGCTCATGCTTCTAATTCCAGCACTTTAGGAAGCCGAGGCAGGTGGATAACTTGAGGTCAGGAGTTCGACACCAGCCTGGCCAACATGGTGAAACCCCGTCTCTACTAAAAATACAAAAATTAGCCAGGCATGGTGGTGCGTGCCTGTAGTCCCAGCTACTCAGGAGGCTGAGGCAGGAGAATCACTTGAACTTGGGAGACAGAGGTTGAGGTGACTGCCCCACAGCCTGGGTGACAGAGACTCTGTCTAGAAAAAAAAAAAAAGTAATTGGAACGGACTTCAAGGACGTGTTTTTAGCTCTTACTATCAATGTGGAGGGAAGTTAGAAGACACACCCAACCCTCCAGCCTGCTTTAGGTATATTTCACCAGGACATTTGCTACAAATTATTTATTAGTTGAGTATCTTTGGGAGTGGAGGTTCCTAAAATACTAGAAGGCTCTCTTGTCATCAGAGAACACTGGGTTTGATTTGCTCTAATTCAGCAACGATTGACCTAGCAGCAAAGCTTGACAATACAAAGGAGAAAACCCCTTACCCAAAGGGCACAATAAGTGCACAAATAATTAATACAAGACAGAATGTGAATGTGATGGAAAATGAATGAAGGGCTATGGGGATTCAGAAAAGGATAATAATCATTTTGGGAGTGCAAAAGTCTTTCATGGAAGGCAGAACATTGAGATGGACTTTGAAGGGTGAGGTTATGTTGGTGGAATCGCTTCCTGGCTGAAGGAACCTGGGCAGATGTCTTGTAGGATTCAAGCCAACAAAAGATTTCTCCTTTCACAGCTCAAAAATAAACAGTGCCTCTCCCAATAGTAGACAACCTCTCCTGAGGGCTTGCTCTGATTTGTAATGCGTGTACCTCTCTTCCTGCAGCCTTCCTTGCATTGTGTGTGGTAGACTTTGTGGGTGGATCTGGGAGCTGGACCAAATGCATTGCAAGTTTTGGAGTCTCACCACACCTTGCAATTTTAACATTACATATAAATGGGTTATAATTCATTAACTAAGTGCATAAAGATAAGAAAGTCTTTCCCCTTCTCTGAGCTGATGGGTGCACAGTGTCCAGCAGGGCTCCGCCTGAGCGATGGCTCCCTTGGAACCATGAAGGCTGAAATTCTCAACAGTCACTTGGATTGCTTCCTCCACTCCATACACTTTTGTCATGGCTTTTTAATTTGTGCCCTGAAAAGTCTTTTTTTAGATTTAAAGAAATTAAAAGAAAATTGCTTGAGCCTTGCTCTGTTATAACCTGATTAAAAGGGAACCCAGAGGGCAGCATGTTGTCAAGGCCAGGTTTGAGGCTTTTGGGCTTGAATTTCCGCCATGACGTACCACCCTCTCGTGGCTTTAGTTGGGGTTCTTCTGCTTTCTTGGCTGCCACCTGTCCATTTCTGGAAAAGAGACTCTGTTCTGGGAACAAGCTCGCTCACAGAACAGGAGACACTTTTCTGCCTTCATGGGTCTCTGTCAGAGGCCCTGCTTTGGGTGCTCGAGAGAATTCAGAAGAGGAAAAAGAAGTCCCTGCCAGGTCAATGGGTGATTCAGGGCCCCTGGAGTCTTCCCTGTGGGTCATGTCCTGACATCTGCCTTTTGTAAAAAAAAAAAATTTTAATTAATGTTTAATTAACAAAATTATACCTATTGATGTACAGCATGATGTTTTGAAATCTGTATATATTGTGGAATGGCTAAATTCCACAATGTATATATATTTAACGTGTGTATTACTTCACATACTTAACATATGTATTATTTCACATACTTATCATTTTTGTAGCAATTTTCAAGCATACATTATTATTAACTATAATCTCCAAGTTGTAGAATTGTGTGTCCTTTGACCAATATCCCCCCGTTACCCTCCCCACCCCACATCAATTTTTGAGTCTCTCCTTTGATCTTTGAGTCTTCTTGTTAGCTACGCCTGGGCTCTGAGAGACGCCCCAGCCCCTGCTCAGCCTGTGGGTGCTTATGCAGGGAGGCGGGAGGTGTCCATTGTTCCCCACCTAGATTTAGAGGGAAGGGAGTGGGAGAAGCTGCCTGGCACCAGAAGGCAGTACTTCTGAATTCAGGGACTTTGTTCTCACCTAGAAGGGGAGAACTGGTTTTAGAATCAAAATTGTTGACATGCCATTTGTGATTGTGCCAACCAAGATACCTTTCCTCTAGAAACCCAAAACATTCTACCTGTGAAATCCGCCAACCTACGTGAGGACTGGAGATCCCCTGATATTTGGGCATGTTTAAAAGAGAGGACAATGAGAGCAGGATGCTTGATGGACGGGGGTCCCTGAAAGCTGCGGCCTCAGTGAGGTGCCAGGGTGAGAGGATGACGGCAGGAAGGGGAGGAGATCTGGGCCCACAGCCTGCCATGGAAACTGGTGGAGGAACGAAGAAGTGAGTGATTTTGGAGGGGTCCAGTTTAGCGGAGTGGGGAGTCTGAGATAAATACCCCTGCCTGACTTCTCTGTAGCTCTCCTTTTGGCAGATTTTGAGAGTAGGGTGAGTGGGTAGGCCTGTGAGGGGCTCCCAAGGAAGGGAATCCCTGCAGATGGCTGCTCCACCAAGGGCCACCTGGGGGCCAAGGCTGAGAGTGAGCTCCCTGGGAGGTGCCCCCTGTTCACTAGGAACTTTCTGCCTGGGTTGCTGGAAGGACAGGGCATCAGGAGGGGGTGGCCAGGTGCAGTGGCTCACACCTGTAATCCTAGCACTTTCGGAGGCTGAGGTGTGAGCATTGCTTACGGCCAGGAGTTGGAGACCAGCCTGGGCAACATAGTGAGACCTCATCTCTACCAGGAAAAAAAAACCAAAAAACAAAAAACTGGGTATGGTGGAGTGCACCTGTAGTCCCAGCTACTCAGGAGGCCGAGGCTAGAGGGTCCCTTGAGCTCAGGAGTTCGAGGCTGCAGTGAGCCATGATCACACCACTGCACTCCAGCCTGGCCAGTGGAGCAAGATCATGTCTCTAATAAAAAGAAAAAAAAATCAGGAAGAAATCAAGGGTGTTTAGGTGCCAATTTTATCTGGATTTTTCTGTGTATGTGTGAGAGAGGGAGATAGCGAGAGTGATGCATGGATTCCTCCTGAGCTAATGAATGGGGCTGTGATGGTTTCTCTCCACCTTCCTCATAGGGATGCACTCTGGGGTAGTGGGGAGACACAGCAGGGCACTGAGGTCCTTGGGGGAGTGGCTGGGGAGCACTGGATTCTGGACTGGAGAGGGCAGGCACTGTGGGCCCTGGGAGCAGAGCACATTTATGATCAAGCCAGCAGTGGGGCTCAGTGCTGAGCGCTTTCATGGCCTGACTCCATTGGATCTCATATGCCTCCTGGGGTAGACAGGCAGGCGTGTTCCAGGTTTGGTTTTCTCATCTGATAGAGATGCAGAGAGTTTGGGTCTCTAGCTCAAGATGTGCCCCAGCCTTTGTCAGCATGCAGTTCTCACCTCCTCTGTAGCTCACAGACCCATGAAACAGCTTTGCTGGGGAATCATGGCCCCTCAAAGGACAGCATCTCATCGTGTGTACCATCTGTGATTCTAATGGGCCCATCTGAAGGCAAGGAGCTGACTCAAGCAGCTCTCAGGGAAGGGGAAACCAACAGACACAAAGCTTCCCCTCGAGGCATGCTGGCTTTAGGGGAATATACTCCAAACTTTGGACCATAGGACATAACTTTTTCCCTGGGATGAGGCAGCCCCTCTCACCTCTCCTACAACTTTATTACTTATTTCAGCCTCGGTGTTTTGAGCATATACTGTGTGGCAGGCACTGGAGAAATAACAGTGCCTGAACAGACAGGAACTCTGTATCCTCCTGGAGTTTACGTCCCAGTGGCACAGGACACAGGATGGTTATGTGAAAAGAAAATCTCTGGACCCCACAATCACTAAGCCAAAGGGAAAAGTCAAGCTGGGAACTGCACTGACTGAGCAAACCTGCCTCCCATTCTATTCCTAAATAAGAGAACTACAAAGATAAAAAAGCTACATACTTCCCTCATTATTTGCCCACAAGGTAATTTCTTGTGGGCAAAGGACAGACAGAACTGAAAGTCATCCCTCTGCTCACATGAGTCCGATGCATATCCCATTCCCTCTTTTGTCCTATTGTTTCGCTAAGCCAGACAAGGCATAAGTGGCTGTAAATTGTGTGTTCCATGAAAGGCTACTCAGAAACTTAAAAGGATGCAGCCGTTTGTCTCTTATCTACCTATGACCCAGAAGACTCCTCTCCACTTCAAGTTGTCCCACCTTTTGGACCCAACCAATGTGCGTCTTACACACATGGATTGATGTCTCATGCCTTCCTAAAATGTATAATACTGAGCTGTGCTCCGACCACCTTGGGCACATGTTGTCAGGATCTCCTGAGGCTGAGTCACAGGTGCATCCTTAACCTTGGTGAAATAAACTTTTTTTTTTTTTTTTTTTTTTTTTTTTGAGATGGGGCTCTGTCAGCCAGCCTGGAGTGCAATGGTGCGATCTCGGCTCACTGCAACCTCCACCTCCCGGGTTCAAGTGATTCTCCTACCTCAGCCTCCCAAGTAGCTGGGATTACAGGCATGTGCCACCAAGCCTAGCTAATTTTGTATTTTTAGTAGAGACAGGGTTTCTCCACATTGGTCAGGCTGGTGTCAACACCTAACCTCAGGTGATCCACCTGCCTCGGCCTCCCAAAGTGCTGGGATTACAGGCATGAGCCACTAAGTTGACTGAGACCTGTCTCAGACACTTTTTGGTTTAAAGTTACAAAAATATGGGTTGTTATATGGAGGTCAGTGCTGTGAGAAAAACAGAGCAAGGGAGAGCAACCTATAGGAGTTGCCATTTTAGACAGAGTGGCTGGAAAGGGTGTCACCAAGGGTGCCTTGGGGAAAGACGGAAGAGGGCGGGGGGTGAGCCAGGTGGATCCCTGGGGGAGGCTGGTCCAGGCAGCGAGAATAGCAGGTGCAAGTGCCCCGGAGTGTTTAAGGAACAGCAAGCAGCCTGCGTGGTTGGGACCAGGGGTGAGGTCCCAGGAGTCATGGTGGGGCCACAGTGCTCGCGGCTCAGGGCTCAGTGGCCAGCTGTGAGGAGTCTGTGTTTTCTCTGAGTGATGGGCATGGGGGAGCTGAGCAGTGGAGTCACACTCCAACTCATGGTGTAAGGTGGCCGCTCTGGCTGGGTGTTGAGAATAGACTAAAGGGAGGCTAGGACAGAAACAGGGACCAGGAAGCCATCGTGGTGATCCGGAGGAGAGATGACGGCGCTCGGACTGGGGTGGGAGCGTGGGGTGCTGTGTGAGGGTGGAGCTGGGGCTGGATCCTGATCCATTCCATGGCTTGCGTGCAGAGTGTGAGGTGCAAGAGAAATGGAGGACTCTGGGAGGAACCTCCACATTTTCCAGGTGACAGGAAGTGATCTGGAGTCACTTCACTAAGGTGGGAAAGACTGGGAGAGGCAGAGCTCTGGGGGGCGCTCAGGAACCCTCTACGGGACACACTAAGGTTGAGAAGTCCTTTAAACACCCTAGTGGGAGCATAGAAAATGCACTCACAAGACTGGGTTTAGGGTGAGGTCCAGGCTGGAGCAGTGGTGGCTTGAGGCCTCAGTACGTGGATGGCGTGGAGGGAAGAGCTGACCAACAAGGGAGCCCCGGGCTCCAGGATTAAAAGGTCACAGAAAAGACCGGCACATGGGGAGCATTTTCTGCTATTCCAGACAGGGGTTTGTCTAGAGAGAGCTGCAGCTTACGTAGCGACTGGAAAATCTACTTCTAACCTTATCTGCCCGTAGAAGTGTAGACGAGGTTCCCTTCCAACCTGGGACTTTGCAGGTTATGCTGGCCTGCACCTTTTAATTCTGTTGGGACAACATGGACCTGAGATGCTTTGAAGGGCTGGAGAAGGACTCCAGGCACCTGAGAGGCAGACAGTGTTGCAGAGGAGAGGGGGTCTGAGGGGTGCTGGGCACAGCTAGGGCTGGGTTCCACTCTCCATTCCTCCCTAATCTGTCAGCAATTCTGAACTCACCAAGCTAGGTTTCCTTATTGGTGAAGCTGAGACAATAATAATAATACAGTATATGGTGTATATTTAATAACAAATAGGATGAGTTCAAGGAGTAAATAGTGATATATGTTAACAGCACTTAGTGTCTAAACATGGTGAGCCCTTAAGACACGTCAGCTTATTCCTGTTGCTGTTTTTAATGCCATCTTACTTTAAAGTACCTTGAGATTTCAAGTGAAAACTTGCCAAAAAGAAAAAAAAGTACAATTAACTACCAGGAATTTTAGACAAATAAATGCATTTAAACTAAGCAATATTTTGCAAACTCTTAAAGGTTAAAGTTCCTGTATGTTCATGTAAATAAACTATTTACTAATATCTGCACTTGAAAATGTGCAAATTGAAGGGAGGAAATTTGGGGTACTCCCATATTTCTCCATTGTTTGCTTCACTTGAATAAAATTCTGTTTGATTACCAGCTCACAGGGGTTACTGTCTCTGAAGGGACATGGATCGGAAAGGGTTAAAGCAGTAGAACAGCTTTCTTTTCACTGAGACCCAGCGAGACCCTCTCAGTGGGTCAGTGAAAGTGAAAGGATGGATGCTTTGGCTTCCTTCCACTTCCTCCACTTTTTCCTGTTTCTCTTACAAACCTGTGAGTTCTTAGAGGATTCCTCAGCTATATCTGCCCACTACACAGTGGGTACTCAGGCATATTTGTTAAAAGAAACAAAGTTATTGGTGACTGACCGACTGACCAGCTGATCAACTGAGGGAGTGAATGAACGAAGGAAGCTCAGTGCTTTCCCTTAAGAAGCTCCCATAGGGTGGAGATGGTAGATGTTTACCAGATCCACAGAATGCAGTGTGTTAGTATTAAGACAGACACCTTGCTGTAGGCAGGAGTTTTAAATTGGGCCTGCATCCCTCAAGATGTCCTCAGAGACTTCTTGGGGTGGGTTGGCCTGAGCTGGTTTTAAGGGAGTCAACCATGGATGCTCACTCTTCATTGATTCTCCTAAGATGCGTTGCCCATGCACACAGCTGTGACGGGGTGCCAGCCCCTGGCCTTCCCCAATGCCTCGTCACAGTTCTCTTCTCCCACTTGGCCAAAGAAAGTCAGGGCACCCCTCACCCATGCTGAACCTCACCATGGGATCTTGCTCTGGACTGTAAGAGTCTTTGGGGGCAATAAAGTTATGATTGAACATACTGGTGTAGGCAAAGCTTCTGTGACTGGACACTGCTGACCTGCAGAGAGACCACCAGTGTCTTTCTGTTTAGGGGGGTCTCAGAAGCAGAAGCTGAGACAGAGTTTGGGGTGCCAGATATTTATTAGGGATCAACAACTGTCAAGGAACAGGGGAGGAAGCAAAATTGGGCAGAAGAAATCAAACTTCGCTATAGACCCAACAAAGGCTTAGTCAGCCCCGGCGAATGTGCTGGAGCAAGGATTGCCCACCAAGGTGGGTCTCTTTGGGCAGAAAAGGCAGACCAGGCTGGCCTCCCTGAAGCTGAGGCTGACTCTGAAAGAGCCGACAGCTGGAGGCCGTCTGATGGCCTCACTCCCACAGCTGGGTAGCAAAGGCTTCCCTGGAGGAGATCCACACGGTGCACTCTGTCCAGCACACCTCCCTATGCTAGTGTGGTTCCGCTAAGGGCAAAATGTCGTGTTCGGAAGAGGGATATTTTGACCTGAGTTGGAGTATTTTGAACTCAGATGTTTTGTAGAGTGAGGCAGCAGGATTTATGAGAATTTCTGTCCAAGAAGCTCACTTCTTCCATCCCCTAAATAAATAATATCAAAGAACGTATGTCCCTAAAGAAAGAGTCCACAAAAATGAAGGGAGGAGGGTATCAAAGGCATTTGCAAAGGCTTTCTTCCATGGAGGCAATTGATTCATGGCGTGGTGCTGTACTTTCTCGTTGTCCCTCTCTGAGATGAACAGCTGGTCTACCAATCATTTGCCACCATGGCCTCGCCTCGTTTCATTGCTCTTTGCTTTATTTGCACTTGGCAGATGTTGCATTATTTACAAATGGAAGGCTTCTGCATCGAGCAAGTCTATCAGAGCCATTTTCCAACAGCACATGCTCACTTCATGTCTCTGTGTCACATTTTGGCAATTTTAGCAATATTTCAAAGTTTTTATATTATATCTTTTATGGTGATCTGTGACCAATGATCTCTGATGTTACTACTGTAATTATGGGTTTTTTATTTTTATTTTTATTTTTTGAGATGGAGTCTGGCTCTGTTGCCCAGGCTCGAGTGCAGTGGTGAGATCTTGGCTCACTGCAACCTCCGCCTCCCAGGTTCAAGCGATTCCCCTGCCTTAGTCTCCCAGTAGCTGGGATTTCAGGCACCCACCACCATGCCTGGCTAATTTTTGTATTTTTAGTAGAGTCGAGGTTTTGCCATGTTGGTCAGGCTGGTCTCGAACTCCAATCTCTAGTGATCCACCCACCTTGGCCTCCCAAAGTGCTGGGATTACAGGTGTGAGCCACTGCTCCTGGCCTATTGTAATTGTTTTGGGGCACCATGAACCATTCCAATAAAAGATGGCGAACTTAATCAATAAATGCTGTGTGTGTTCTGACTGCCCATTCCTTGTCTCCATCCCTTGCCTTGGGCCTCCCTGAGACACAACAATATTAAAAGTAGGCCAGTTAATAACCCTAATGGCTACTAAGTGTTCCTGTGAAAGGAGGAGTTGCATGTCTCTGACATTAAATGATTAAGCTAGACATGATTAAGCTGAATGAGGAGGGCATGTTGAAAGCTGAGATAGGCCAAAAGCTAGGCCTTTTGAGCCAAACAGTTAGCCAAGTTGTGAATGTAAAAGAAGGGTTCGTAAAGGAAATTGAAAGTGCTACTCCAGTGAACACACGAACGATGACAGCAAAATAGCCTTATTGCTGACATGGAGAAAGTTTGAGTGGTCTGGACAGAAGGTCAAACTAGCTATAATGTTCCTTTAAGCCAAAGCCTAATCCAGAGCAAGGCTCAGGATTGAATCTCTTCAATTCCGTGAAGGCTGAGAGTGGTGAGGAAGCTGCAGAAGAAAAGTCAGAAGCTAGCAGAGGTTGGTTCATGAGGTTTAAGGAAAGAAGCCATCTCCATAACATAAAAGTACACAGTGAAACAGCAAGTGGAGATGTAGAAGCTGCAGCAAGTTATCCAGAAGATCTAGCTAAGATGAAGGTGGCCACACCAATCAACAGATTTTCAGTGTAGATAAAACAGCCTTAAATGCAAAGAAGATGCTACCTAGGACTTTCATAGCGAGAGAAGAGAAGTCAGTGCCTGGCTTCAAAGGACAGGATGACTCTCTTGTTAGAGGCTAATGCAGCTGGTGACTATAAGTTGAAGCCAATGCTCATTTACCATTTTGAAGATCCTAGGGCCCTTAAGAATTAGCAGCCGGGCACAGTGGCTCACGCTTGTAATCCTAGCACTTTGGGAAGCTGAGGTGGGCGGATCACAAGGTCAGGAGTTCGAGACCAGCCTGGCCAATGTGGTGAAACCCCATCTCTACTAAAAAACACAAAAATTAGCCGGGCGTGGTGGCATGCACCTGTAGTCCCAGCTACTTGGGAGGCTGAGGCAGGAGAATCACTGGAACCCGGGAGGCAGAGGTTGCAGTGAGCCGAGATCATGCCACTGCACTCCAGCCTGGGTGACAAAGCGAGACTCCCTCTTAAAAAAAAAAAGTATTAGGCTAAATCTACTGCCTGTGCTCTATAAATGGAACAACAAAGCCAGGAAGACAGCACATCTGTCCACAACATGGTTTACTGAAGATTTTAAGCCCACTATTGAGAACTACTGCTCAGAAACAGAGATTCTTTTCCAAATATTACTGCTCATTGTTAATGTACCTGGTCACCCAAGAGCTCCAACAGATGTGCAAGGAGATCAACATTGTTTTCATGCCTGTGAACACAACATCCATTCAGCAGCTCATGGATCAAGCAGTCATTTTGACTTCCAAGACTCAGTATTTAAGAAGTACATTTCATAAGGCCTTAGCTATCATACTTAGTGATTCCTCTAATGGATCTGGGCAAAGTACATTGACAACCTTCTAGAAAGGATTCACCATAGTAGATGCCTTAAGAACATTTGTGATTTATGGAAGGGGTCAAAGTATCAATATTAACAGGAGTTTAGAAGAACTGAATTCCGACCCTTATGGAGGGGCCAACACTTCAGAGGAGGAAGTCACTGCAGATATGGTGAAAATAGCAAGAAAACTAAAATTAGAAGTAGAGTCCAAAAGTGTGATTGAATTGCTGCAATCTCATGAAAAAACTTTAAGGTATGAGGAGTTGATTCTCATGGATGAGCAAAGAAACTGAGATGGACTCTACTCCTGGTGAAGATGCTGTGAACATTGTTGAATGACAACAAAAGATTTAGAATATTCCATAATCTTAGTTGATCAAGCAGTGCAGGGTTTGAGAGGATTTACTCCAATTTTGAAAGAAAGTCTACTGTGGATCAAATGCTATCAAACAGCATCACCCGCTACAGAGAACTCTTTTGTGAAAGGGACAGTCAACTGATGTGGCAGACTTCGCTGTTGTCTTATTTTAAGACATTGCCACAGCCACCCCAGCCTTCGGCTGCCACCACCCTGATCAGTCAGCAGCCATCAACATCAAGGCAAGGCTCTCTACCAGCAAAAAGACTGTGACTCACTGAAGGCTCAGATGATCATTAGCATTTCTTTTAGCAATAAAATATTTTTGAATTACAGCATGTACATCTTTAAAAAACGTAACTCTATTGCACACTTAATGGACTACAGTGTAGTGTAAACATAACTTTTATATGCACTAGGAAACCAAAACACTGTGTGACTCACTTTATTGTGATGTTTGTGATATTTGTTTTATTGTGGTGGTCTGGAATGAAACCTGAGGTATGCAATACGCCTTATACATCAATCTCTCATCTCAGAATTAGAATTCAGAAGTAAGATGGCTGGGAAGGGATGCATATTAACACATTGCTTTGAAACTGAAGTCAGTTTTTTCCTAACTGAAACTCGATCTGGCTTGGCTGTTGGCTGGATGAGTGGACTGCTTTGCCAAATAGGTTACATGGCAGGCATTTCCGTGAACTGAATGAGCTGCATCTCAAATGCCATGATTTGGATGAAAATGTACTTAAAGCATATGATGAGATAAAATAACTTTATTGAAAATCGTGAGGGTATGAGGAGTAGCTGCTAATGGGTATGAAATTTCTTGCTAGGGAGATGCAAGTGTCCTGGAATTAGACAGTGGTGATGGCTGCACGACTTTCTGAAGATACTAAAACCCACTAAATTGCACACTTTGAAAGAGTGATCTTTCTGGTATGTGAATTACCTCTCAATTTGAAAAGCAAAAAAAAAAAAAATTGTATTGGCAAAGTTGTGTTAAAATGACTAGTATTTTAATTTTCCTAACCTTTTCCATGTTAACAAGGAATCTCTAAGTAAATGAGTAGCAGGTATAATTAGCAGTTATCTGAGAAGTTTGGATGCAGTCTTTTTGGTGTATTTCCCAGAATCAAGACAGTGAATGACAAATGACTAGGTAACAAACACATTTTCATGTCTCATGGTTTCCATTTCTTTTCTTTTGACAAAATTGAAGGGGGACCAAGTTGATTTGTCAGGTGACAGGTCATTACTAATTTTTGATAATAGATTATAATGTAATTTTTGACATCATAAAACTCCTTTCATTTATCTCTTGTTTTTGAGGAGAACAAAGTTTCTCACAATTTTCTTTCTGAAACTGTGAAATAGAAATATAATTAATTTTGGACCCCATTTCATTTTAGCAATAAGTAATTTTCATCTGTGAGTGTATCAGCTAATTGAAAAAAACACCTTTTTGATTATTTATTTAAACATATTATAGAGATATGTTGTTTTGATCAATTGTATTCTGATGATTATTGAAATTATAAACTTGGTCTAGAAAAAGCTGTTTAAACCTTACAATCTTACAATGATACTGAAATTAAAATTTTAGTGTATGTGCATTTTTGTGTCAGAATAGAATGATAATGATGGTCACTTATGAAAATAACTTTCAAACATGACAATTGCTAAGAAGTACAAGGAGTAAATGGAATGGAAATATGAGCTCAAGGAGAAAATGGAGCAAGAAGCAAATAAAGAAGACTTTTCATGTATTTTAAAAACTGGTCATGGTGGGTACAGAATTGCTCTGCTACTTAGTTCCATTGGCAGTGTTTAAAAGAGTGATGTAATGGTTTTATTTTAAAATACTAACATTTACAATAGTAAGGAAATGACATTCTCTGCAACTATTTAAACTTACAATAAAAGTTTTTTAAAATGTCATCTTAAAACTGTGAGGGAGCAAATGGGTTTTCAAATCCTGAGGGGTGATTGGATGTACCAGCGTGAGGGAGCTTTGCAGAGGAGGTGCTGGGAGCTGCACCTCGACAGGAGAAAGGTGTCTGCCAGTCGGAGGAGGGCCCAGCCAGTTGCCCACTGGAGGCTGAGGTTTTAGGGGCAAAAGGCTGGCTCCTGGCACACTCACCAGGATGCCCATTACCATAGCAACTGATATCGTGGCCATTTTGTAGACACCCAAGTGGGAGAAGCAGCTATGTGATGGTCAACAATGCAGCTGCAGATGGCACCACCCTTTGCTGGCCCCTGGCAAGAGTGTGTGCATGGCTCTCTGCTTTCTCTGTGATGGCCGTTGTTCAGCGGCATCCTGAGTTAGCCTGGCTTCAAACTCCAACTGCCTTCTCTTGCCCCACATGCAGTCCTAGAGCCCACAGCATGCTAAGAGGACAGGACCACCTGTGCACCCCCAGGCTTCCAGAAATCAGGTGGCACTTTCAATCCCCAGGACCCAAGAGGATCAAAACAATGAGGCCGAGTTTGAAAAATGGACAAGAATAAGCTCAAAAAGAGCAGAGCAGAGGCTTTATCTTTTTTCATCTTAGTGAGAAGGAAAACCTTTGGTAAAGTTGGTGTATGAGGATGGGTCTTGGCTTGGATGGTTTCCGATTGACTTGAAAAGAAACTCAGGCCTTTTTGCCCTATGAACCCAGCTCAGAAGTTTGTAGGGGGAAGCAAATTTGAACTGCAGACCTCAAAATTGTGTTTGTGTTGACTAGGGAGCCACAGAGCCAGGTAGCACGTTGGTAAGAGTTCTCACACTTCTAGAAAATGCTGCAGTTGGAGCTTGCCTGGGGTGGGCTGTCCTGGGGCAGAAGAGCAGCTTCAGGCAGGGTCCGTGCAGAGAGGAGCCCCCGAGGCCTGTCCCGCCCCCACCTTCAGCGTGGATTCTGCATTTATGCATATTTATTTTCAAGTGTGTATACAGATGTGTGGGTTTTCTGAAGGGATGTGAGGGGAGGGAAGCAAATGTAGCTGTGCGGAATGTTTTGAGCCACAGAGATCAGGATCCAGCGAGCGTGTGGCATGTTAGCTCTGGCAGGGCCCCCGGGCTCTGTAAACACCGCTGCAGCCCTCGTCCGGGACACCGTGTGGACTGTCAGGCCTTGCTGCCTAATGGGCTCTCACAGAGTCTTCCAGCCGCTTCCTCTGGTCTCTGTGGCTCAGGGGAAAGCCTCAGGGACAGGGTGGGAGTCAGTTATTTGATTCTGTCCCTTGAGGTCCATTTGTCCACTTCCCAGAAGAGCTGGCTTGACAGCGAAAGGGACTTTCTTCTCTTGGAAGGAAGACCTTGCCAGCATCCATGCTATGTGTGTTTCAGGAGCGGAGGGCAGGTTCAATTAGCTGCTGCAAGTCGGGTCTCAGAGAGGTCATGGGAGGCCCCTCACCCTGGAGCCAGCTCCCCTTCCCCACAATCCCTCTCTGTTGCTTTCCGGGTTCCTTTTTTATGTCCGCTCTGGATGAGTGCATTTGCCTTCTGCCCTTTTCACTTCAATGGCCCCGATGCGGTTGTGTCCCAGCGACACACGTGCATGCTGAGCTCAGCGGTGTGGATGGGTGCCAGGTGCCAGGCTCCACTGTCAGCAAATCACACCCTCTCCTCAGCCCGCCACAGCCCTTCTGAGACTTGGGTCTATAAATTGCACCATGACAAGTCGCCTGGGAACTTCCCTTGCTGCTGGCAGCTCCACACCCATGCATTTCCTTTTCCTGTAAAAAAAAAATCAATTCCCAGCTCCAACTCAAGACAGAAGGTTAGTTATATAGAAACCTACTGCACATAGACACTATATTTCCAGGAAAATATTGTCACCTTTTGAAATCTGTCACGTTGGGTTCCTTCCCGTTCCTGACCCCTTTCCTGGTCCCCTCCCTCCCCAGCCTTGACAGGAACAGTCAGCCTCAAGTCAAGCCTACAGCCACGCCCCATGTCCCTAACCCAGGAGGATGCGTGCTTTCAGAAATGGTTCCAGTGGTAGTGAGGCCCTCAGCCCCCCAGGACCTTCCTGTCAGCAGGAGAAGTTGACCGAGAGCAATGCTTGGGGTCTGGAGGTTGAGCCTTAAGACAGAGATCTTGGACGCATGGCAGGTTTCCGCTTAGCTGATGATGTTGGGCAGTTTTCTCATCTTTGCCCCTCCTTCCTCATTTCTGAAATAGGAGAAGAATAATTTCACAGGAGGAAATGAGCAGCCAGGTCAGTCATCGGTTTCCAGTGTCAGGACCCTGCATGGAGTGGTATTCTTTCTTTACCACCCGACCAGGGCATGCTTTTCCACCTTTCCACGGATTCCAAGCCTTTGAATGAAAGCATCAGTCTCCAAGAGTCTTGGGCTAAAATCAAATCTATGAACTTAGAAAGGAGGTGGAATGGACATTTGTTATTTTTGCGGCTCCCCGTTCATGCTAATAGCACCCCCTTTCCTTTCCAGGAAATGACCTCATCCCCGTCCTGTGCATTCCAGGAAATTAGCTCATCCGCATGGTAGACTGTCAATCAAGGCGCCCTGCTCTCCCTGGCCAAGCGGTAGGCATGTTACCACAGTGGGGGCAACTGGATTCTCCCTTTTATGCATTGGATCTAGGGCAGCCTCACGAGTCAGGACACTCGCTGCACTTGTTACATACCAGAGTGCTTCCTCAGCCACAGCCGTGGTTCCTGCCAGACCCCCCAGAGAGTCCGTGGTCCTGTTCATTCTGGCCAGGGGCAGCGGCCACCTGAAAAAGACGGACGTTAGTTTCCTACCCGCCTGTGCTAAATAAGCAGAAAGAAAAGTTCTTCCCACTTGAATGGGTGAGCTGAGGGGTCAAACCATAGGGCACCTAACATCATCATGCTGAGGATAAGAAATTAATCCACAAATGCTGCCTGAGCAAGGGACAATGGGACTCAGAAGTGCTAGAACTCTTTCCAGATAATGGAAACTGGATCCCAGGATCGCAAAACACACAGCTGGCTCTTGAGCAACAGAGGTTTGAACTGCGCGAGTCCACTTGTACATGGTTTCCTTCCATCTCTGCCCCTGGAGACAGCGAGGCCATCCCCCCACCCTGCCTTGTCCTCCTCATCCTACTCCACGTGAAGACAATGAGGTCTTTAGGATGGTCTGCTTTCACTTAAAGAATAGTAAATGTATTTTCTCTTCCTTATGATTTTCTTAGTAACATTTTATTTTCTGTAGTTTACTTTATTGTAAGAATACAGTATGTAATACGTAAGACATACAAAATATGTGTCAATCAACTGTTTACCTTCTTGGTTTCCAGTCAAAAGTAGGCTATTAGTAGTTAGGTTTTTAAGGAGCTGAAAGTTCTGTGTGAATTTTTGGCGGCTCAAGGGATCATCACTCATAACTCTGACAGTGCTCAACGGTCAACTGTGTATTTTTCTGCATTTGTGTCAAATAAGGAGGGACATTCATCTCTTCTTTTTCCTCCTCTGCTCCTTCCTTTTCTTTGAAAAAAAAAAAAACAACCTTTTTTTGAGAGACAGGGTCTTACTCTGTCATCCAGGCTGAAGTACAGTGGCACGATTATAGCTCACTGTAGTGTCAAATTCCTAGACTCACATGATCCTCCTGCCTCAGCTTTCTGAGCAGCTGAGACTACAGGCATGCACCACCACACCCAGCTAATTTTTGTTTTTATTTTTATTTCTGTGGCGATATGGTCTTGCTATGTCGACCAGGCTAGTCTCAAACTCCTGGGCTCAAGTGATCCTTCTGCCTCATCCTCCCAAAGTGTTGGAATTATGAGCATGAACCACCATGCCCGGCCCTTGTTTTCTTCTTATTTATTTATTTTGTTTCTTTCTTTAAGGGGACAAAGAAGATGGACCTTTTTTGATGGAAGCCAGTTTAATCTATACCCCTTACGGTATCTATTTAACCAAGTTAAGGGTCTCTCTGTATATCTGGATGATCAGGGGTCACGCATCTATAACTGGAGCCTGAAAACCAAATTTGCCATTCTGGAGTAGCTTCTCTGGAGTTGAAGCTGTTGCTGAAACTCTGTCAAACCAATTTAGCAAAACAAGTGGAAGAGGCAAAGTCATCGCTCTCCCCTCCTTCTTCACCTGTGGGTGGCTTTCTTGCAATCAGGCACAGATCTTCCTCTGTCCTACCTGGCCTACTTTTTCTATTAAGACAACTTTTCACTGCCTAAGCTCACAGGCAACCTTGAAGGGAGCTGCATTTTCCTCAGCAAAATCGCACAGGGCTTACCTGTTAAGGTGCCGGCGATGAGGCAAAACTGTGGCAACCACGTGGGTTCTTCAGTGGAGGGGGGCCACGTTCCAGATGGGTCCTCAAGACCTGGAGATTTGGGTGACATTATCTCAAAGAACAGGTGGACATTATCTCAGGACCTGGGGACAGCAGTTACAGGGGTGGAATAACCACAGCTTCCACTTCCTGTAGCTCAGCCCAGCGGCTGTGGAAAGGACTGTGGATACATTTTGACCAGCCTTTCCAATTTCTCTTTTGTATTAGTTATAGTAATTCATGCTAGCTGTTATAACAAATAGTCCTCAAATTCCAGTAACTGAATGCAAGTGTGTTTCTCAGGTGTGCAAAGTCTGTTGAGAACTGGGTGGCTCCATGGCAGTGGTCCTCCAAGCAGTGACTCAGGGATCATGGTGTGGCTTTGTGATCTGAGTTGGCTCAGGTACTTCTAGTCATGTGGACAGAAGAGAAGGAGTAAAAGGAGCACCAGGTTCTTAACCACCTGAATCAGAAGTGCGATGCCCTTGGCTACAACCATCATGCCACCCACGTAACCGTGGAAGGATCCCATGGACATTGGTGAACACAGCACGCTCTGCAGCGCCTCAGTGTCCAAGCTCTTCAGCGAATCCCCCTCTCGACTCCTGGAGAAACTTCTCTTCTACACATATCCCTTAGGAAAGGTCTGAAATGTACACAATACTAAGGTAAAAAGGAAGTATAAATGAGTGACACATACTCTTCCTCAGAAATACACTGTTTTAGGCAGGCTAAACATCTTAACCCAAGACAGCAGGTCTTTCAGCTGCTACTTTGATGCAGAAGGATAAGGTTCTGCTGAGCAACGCTGGAGTTCTGCTCATTTCCAGGCTTCTAAAATGCAAGTGAATGTAGGTAAGAATGGCCTTGCTGACAGCTCAGCACCACACAGTCCCCAGGCCCACCCCTGGCCTTAGCAGCCATCACTCTTAGAAGTAACAAGCGTGGAAGGCATTCTCATTGGAGATTCCTGTGTTAAATGAGGAGAAAGCTCAGTCTTTGGTTCCTCTGGCTCAGTGCTTGTCCCATTTGCCTTTTAATTTTCTGGTCAGACGTATGCTTGGGGCTTTGAGCTCACAAACGATGTGGGTGATTCCCACTGGGTGGCTCTGTCATCTGGTGGGTGACCCTGGAAGTTTATTCTTTGTGCTCTGATTTAGAACAGAAATATAAGAAAGAAGATGAGAAAAAAGTCTTCTTGACTCACAATTACAATGTGAATCAGTAATGAATCTCTAAGTTCAGTGTATGGGGAAAAACATTGCTTTCTGTCCATCTATCTCCTGGTTCCATGTCTAAGACCCAAGAAGAGAGCTGGAGAGAACGAAAAGGAAATAATAAAATTGTGGGGAACTTGGGAGAAATAATCAAAGGGAGGTTGAACTCAGGATGAAAACTTCAGGCCAAGGTAGCACCCTGAAGGCCTGTTGCCAGCCCTGGTGCCCACATGTATTTTGATTGGCCTCTGGTTTGTTGGTCCACACAGTATTTTGAAGAAAATATGAATTAGTAGCCAACTTTTAAATACCTGGAGATTTCACATAAAAAGACAGATTTCCACCTTCTCTTGAAAAATTAGAGTTTGGAACAGCAATAAGCCCATATTCCAGCAAAGCAACAGTTGGCCTGAACCCAGCAGGAGCTGCCCCTTCAGACAGGGCAGGGCTAGCCCCCTTCAAGTTGACAACGGCCCCACCCCTCCCTATAGCTCCCCTGCACTAAGCCTCCATGTCACTCCTCTTCATCTGGGATTTCTCAGTCCCGATGGGTCTCCCTATTCATACTGTTGCTTGGACTCTGGAGGGATTTGAGTCTGTAAGCCCTGACCTAGGGAACTTCTATGCTTTGCAAGTTGCTGAAGAGCACTGAAGACAGTGATGGACTGGTGATGACAGACACTTGAATACAAGGGAAGAGCAGGAGAAATAGAATCACGGGAGTCTCATTGCTTCAGAGAATTCGTGCGTTATGATGGTCATGTGTCAGGAGGATAAGCTGGGACTCCTTCTGTCTCCATCGTCACTGATGCCCCAAAGGCCAAGCCTGGTGCAGTAAGTGCCAGGTACCACTGTATTCTAAGCCAGTTGGGGGGACCAAGTCTGTGCCAGGCTTGCAGAGGCACCCCCAGATTAGGGGCAGGGAAGGGAGATGGCCCATACAGACATCTTCTTTGAGGAGCTTCACCAAGAAGGGGAGTGGAGAGAATTGGGGCAAGAGTTGGAAAAGATGAGGTCAAAATGTTTGTTTTTTAAGCTGAGAGCCATCTCAGCATTTGTTAATTGATTGGAATGATTCGATAGAAAGAGGAGACTGCTGGCGCTCGAAAGAAGGGTCAACTGAAGATGAGAGGTCTTCGAGTCAGCGAGAGGGTGGGGAATTGGGCTTTGAGACAGAAACACAGACAATGTGTACAAAACAGAAGGAAGGCAGAGTCTAGGGGAAGCTGCAGTGAGGCTGGGGCACCTGGAGATTTAGCTGTGGAATGTTCTTTGATAACTATGCCCTTCTTGTCCTTTTTTCAACTATTGGTAATAAACTTACTGAAATGGGGTTATATTTAATTTATTGGGTCTTATTTTCATGTAAGGTTGTGTACGCTGCTCACTGCACAAGGCATCTGGCCAAGAGGATGAGCTGGGACAAAAGTCCAGTCCATGGCAGTGTGCCCTGGTGTGGGGCTAAATGCCCCTGGAGTAAGGGACATGTCCCCCTTTTCTTGTTAGTTTGCACAAAGCACCTTTTGGCTAGAAAGGACTCTCCTTACTTTGTTCTCTAGTTTGGTGTGAGTTGATCCTGTCTTGGAAATGGGAGTGTAAGATCTCTGACGGAAGAGGTGGTCTTGCATTTGTTATCACTAGCAGCACCTAAGCCAGTGTGTGCTTCCCCTAGTATGGGCCATGGAATGCTTCTGTGAAATGTAAATAGATGTTATGTAAAAAGAAATCTATTAGAAAAAAAGGCGGGGGGCAGGGGTGAATCTGCACAGAGAAGAGTCCTTCAGCATCACAAACGCCATTGGAAAAAGCAGCCGGCATGCTCCTTAATGATGCCTGATGGGGCTGCAGATGCCCATTCCCATGGGAGAGAAGGGCTTCAGTCTCTGCGCTCATCCTCCAGAGGCTTCTGCATGGAAAACCCTGCTTGGAGGTCTCTGTGATGTCTCAGGGCAGTCCGACCTCCAGGGAAAGGTGTTGCGTGGGCTGATCTGAGTGTGGTTTCCAAGAGTGAGGCTTGGGCCCCGGAGCAATCTGACTCCATAGTTTCTTTCACAGGAAGGCGAGACTTGCAAGCTTCCCTCCATCACTGTCAGGCCCCGAAACTATCCAAGAGCTCTTTCACCCATTTTCTTTAGACTTTAAACTCCTCCCAGATTTCCCTCATATCCATTCTAACCCTTTCCGTTTTCATTATTTTCTCCAAGAAAGAGCAAAACTGAAAAATGATAGGCTGTCTGTTGTGTTGACTGAACAGTGGTGACAGCCATGGGTACTGATGTAAGGCTGCCTCAAGTTCTCAGTTTTAGTTGTGTGGATTTGGACAAGTAACTTCACTTCTCTGGGCCTCAGTTTCCTCATTAATAAAGTGGAGGTGATACCAGGACTGTTGTAAGAATAAATAAAGTAAATACGTGTAAAATATTAAGGGGTTGGCCCATAGTCTATGCTCAGAAAATGACGAGGATGTCATCGTCGCCACTGTCATCAATATCATTTTGATATGTTGATAGTATACTTGGTGCACTGCAAAATTCTAACTGCAATCAGATTGCATCGATAAACCCTGGAGAGTTCTAGTTTGACTGACTGAATTTGTCATATTGCTGCACTCTTTTCTATTTTAAAAACTTGTACACGGCCAGGCACGGTGGCCCACACCTGTAATCCCAGCACTTTGGGAGGCCAAGGTGGGCAGATCACAAGGTCAGGAGATCGAGACCATCCTGGCCAACATGGTGAAACCCCATCTCTACTAAAAATACAAAAATTATCTGGGCATGGCAGTGTGTGCCTGTAATCTTACCTACTTGGGAGGCTGAGGCAGGAGAACCACTTGAACCCAGGAGGTGGAGGTTGCAGTGAGCTGAGATTGCGCCACTGCACTCCAGCCTGGCAACAGAACTAGACTCCATCTCAAAAAAAAAAAAAAAAAAAAGAAAGAAAGAAAAAAGAAAAAGAAAAAAACGTGTACATGACCCCACCATAATGCTAGGAAACATCAGCTTCAGTACTTTGTCTCTCATTGTATGACCCACCTTTCCCAAATAGAAGCCCTCCCCAGATCATTAACATCCCATGCAAAAGATGGATTTGTACCCCCGTTAGCACCTAAGGCGTTCTGGAGTATGATGATTGTCCTTGTGTGTTGATCTGGTTTGGATCTGTGTCCAGCCCAAATCTCCTGTCAAATTGTAATCCCCAATGTTGGAGGTGGGGCTTGGTAGGAGTTGATTGAATCACGGGAGCGGATTTCCCTGTTGGTCTTGTGATAGTGAGTGAGTTCTCGTGAGAGCTGGTCATTTAAATGTGTGTGGCACCTCCCCCCTTTCCTCCCACTCCCACCGTGTGAGACACCTCACACCCCTTTGCCTTCTGCACTGATTGAAAGCTCCCTGAGGCCTCCCCAGAAGCTGATGCTGCCACACTTCCTGTACAGCCTGCAGAACCATGAGCCAATTCAACCTCTTTTCTTATAAATTACCCAGTCTCAGGTATTCCCTTAAAGCAATGTGAGAACGGACTAGTAAATGTGTTCTAGGTGTAAGTGCTTCTTTGTAGATCCTTGCTGCTGTTCACATGCAGAGCACTGGAGACACAGGAGGATTAAGGGCCCAGATTTGAGAGCCTGTGGAGCACCCTCCTTTAGAAGCAGGAGGGCAGGCAGAGGCACTGGGCCCAGGCAGCACTGTCTTGTTTGTAAACCCTGTGGACAGCCTCATTCTGGTCATTTTTCTAATTCCTGTCAGTCTTGATTTTCCATGAAGAGATGTGCTGGCCTTGATGAGAATGCCCCTGGGCAAGCGATGACCAGACGCTTGCCTTTAGGGAGAGCTGCGTTCTCTCTGCAGGCCTTTGAACTTCCGCAGAGCAGTTCTCTGGCCTCTAGAACTTATCCAAAATGTTTTCTTCAAGAGACCCATTCCCTCGCCTGCAGCAGTAGCGTGGCACCGCCACTCTCTCATCTGGTTTCCAGCAGTTGGGTAGGGAGTGTCATTTGCCTCTCGGCCAGCACACACACAAGCCGGGGCTGCCCTCCACATGTTCTTGGAGAACTGGCACTCAGACCCTTTTTCTTGACTCTTTGTTAACATACACTTCAAATGACTGGGCAGGGCTTGATCTTAATCAAATGTCTCCTTAATATCTGCCCTTGGCACAGATCCAATTCCTGAGCACTGTCTATAGAGGCATTTGTGTAACACACACATATACTCACACATATGACCACACCACCTACCATCATAACATAAAGGTCCCAAGCATATGATGAGCCTATTTTTTTTTTCCGGCAGAGATGGTTGAAATAAGCGGACAACATAAGTAATTCTCCCAGCTGCACATCCTCAAGGTCAGCAAGAAGCAAATGGGATAAAAAGTCCTGAGCCTAAAGTTCCCAACCTGTCTTGTTTTAAGCTGTGAGTGTAGGTGCAATCGGATGAGTGTTTGCTGGGGAAGTATCTGGATATTTGAACCCAGATTCCCATGTAAGATTCTTTCAGCCCATTGAGGAAGATGGGTGCACACCAAAGGGGTCTTCTGGAGATGTGGTCTGAGGCGAATGTAAGCTCCAGAGCATAGAGCTGTGTTTTTCAGCAGTGAGCTCTCAGGACTACCTGCATCTAATATCATGGGGAGCCAGTCAAAATGCAGATTCCTGGGCCTCACTCACGACTGCACAACTCAGAAGTCATGGAACCTAGGTATTTTCATTTTTATAATACTTCCTGGGAAATTCTAAAATACACATGAGTTTGAGAGCCATTGATCCAGAGATTTTTAAGTAGAGGAGCACATGAGAATCACTCTTAGCACTCTGTTCTCTTTATATATACATATTTTTTTTTGGCTTTTTTTTTTGAGACAGAGTCTTGCTCTGTCACCCAAGCTGGACTGCAGTGGTGCAATCTCAACTCACTGTAGCCTTGGCCTCCCAGGTTCAAGCGATCCTCCCACCTCAGCCTCCCGAGTAGCTGGAATCACAGGTGCAAACCATCACACCCGGTGAACCACTGTGCCTAGCAGATTTTCATTTAATACATTTGGGGTTGGATCACAGATGTCTGCATTTGGAAGAAGTACCATTGTGATTCCAATTCCAGTGCTCCTATGTGTCCCAGTGGTCCTCTAATTTTGGCAGGTGTGCAAGGGAATGAATGGGGGTAAGGTGGAGGGGTAGGGTTCCCGTTAAAGGTGGATTCCTGGACCTTGCCTTTAGAGTCCTCTGCATGTTCTGATGTGGGAGCCCTTGAAGACAGGGACGCATTGAGGGCATCCATGGACTCACCCCCTTGCCACTCCCCCGGTCCCAGGGATTCCAAGACCACCGCCTTGCCCTTCCCACCCTGCACCCTTGGTACAGTCAGCACTGGAGCCAGGCCTGCCTACTGAGGGCGGGAATGTGCTCTGCAGTCTCTTCTTCCAGGGGATTATTCTAAGGCACTCCCCACCGTTCCTTTCATTTGAGTTCCATTTCCCTGGGATGATGATGACAAGTGCCAAAGAAATGTCTAGACCACAGATTCTGAATGTGAACAAAAATGCCTTAAAGTACAAAAGAGATTTTCTGCAATGTGAAGCCCAGAGGATTTTTGGTTGTTGTTGCATTAAAGCAGTGCCATAAAACAAGGGGTGGAGTGGGAAACAGGGAGGCAACCTCTCTGATGGCTTTGCTGCTCTGGTCAGTTAATACTTGCCAGGTGCTAGGAACAGAAATTGTGTTCATCATGAAGGGTCAATAACCCCATTACCCCCATCCTTAGACACCACAGCGAAGTCTAATGGTTTCTTTTTTTTCTTTTTATAATAGTTTTTGTTTTTAAATAAATTTTAATGTTATCAAAGTAATATATGCACATACTTTTGAAAGGCAGATATCACTTCCGGGAAATTTTTCTCATATTTTTCTTTGTTAATTTCCTGTCAATGTCTTTTCTACTCTCTTTTCCTTGAACTCCTTTGCATGTTCAATCTCCTGGCTTAATCCTCTAATTGCTTATCTTTTTCTCTTCTGTAGTTCATTTTTTAATCTTTCCTGCTGTCTGCCAGATTATGTTGTCTTTTTAAATCCAACCCTCTGTTGACATTTTTACTTAGCTATACTATTTTTAATTTTCAAAATATCTTCCTCATTTTTAGGGTATCCTGGTACTGCTTTAGGGACCTGATATCTTCTATTAGTTCTTTGAGTTTACTGACTTCTGAAGTTTTAATTTTGCTCTCTAAATTGCTTCTCTTTCTTCCAAGTTACTGAAAAGGACCAAATCTCCTGAACTGGGGGCTGCGGAGAGAAGAGATTGTTTGTGTTCTGGTTTGGGGGTGAGAGGAAGCTGTGAGTATCACTGTTCAGAATGAAGGTTTTTATTTAGAGCTTCTGTTTTCAGTTCAGCCCAGATGCCTAACTCTCCCCATGCCTGAGTCTTTGTGTTCAGGGTCTCCTTAGTTGTGTTACATAGACTGATGCTGTCTAATACCATAACCTCTCACCACTGATGGTCCCTGAGTACTGGGTATGTGGCTGGTCAGAATTGAGATGTGCAGTGAGTGTAAAATACATACCTGATTTTGAAGACATTACAAAAAACAGTAAAATATCTCAGTTTTTAAAGTACTGATTATACCTTATCTCAATTTGTATTGATTACACATTGAAATAATGACATATTAGGTTAAGTAAAGTATATTGTTAAAATTAATTTTACCTTTCTCAATGTGGCTGCTGGAAAATCTAAAATTACATCCATGGCTCACATTATATTCCTGTTTGACAATGCTGCTCTTCTGTGGCTGCTGGGAAAGGGATCCAGTGGCCTCCCTGCTCCTGTCTTAGTCCCATGTGTCTATGGGAGCCATTGCCCCAAGTTCCTGATCCTTTCCAGGGCTCAGCAGAACAAATCCTTGCTACTCCTTGGCATCCTCTGCAGCCTCTTGGTTTTAGCTTCCTCTGTTAAGTTTAGGTTAGTCACTATCTCCTCATGTGCTTTTCACCTTCAAAAAGGTGATTGAATGATCTCTTCTGCCATTCTCTTAGCATTTATGGGCTTACTATTTTCCTTTGCTGTTATTTGAGTGGGGTTTTGGAAGGGAATGGAGATAATGCATGTGATCGATCTGCCATTTGTAAGTTCTAATGGCTCCTTGAATCAAATTAAATTGTCAGCTTTAAGGCGCATGATAATTTCCCCTCTATGCCCAAAGCCTGTTAGTCAGCTTGGGCTGTCATAACAAAATATTGCAGACTGGGTGGCTTAAACTACTGTGATTTATCTCCCACAGCTCTGGAGGCAGGCTGATTGGCTCCTGGTGAGGGCTCTCTTCCTGGCTTGCAGGTGGCTGCCTTCTTGCTGTGTCTTCATATAGTGGAGATGGGAGAGGACGCAAGCTCTCTGGCATGATTTTGTATAAGGGCACTAATCCCATCATGAGGGCTCCACCCACATGACCTCATACAAACTGAATTATCTTCCAAATGCCCACCTCCAAATACCATTACACTGGGGGTAAGGGGTTCAACTTATGATTCCTGGGGTGGGGCATGTCAGTCCATGGAGCAGCCTCCATACTGGCTCATATTCCTTATTTTGTCATTTGTTCCCCTCCCCCACATGCTTGCCACCAGGATATTCACTTCAAAGTTTCTTTCATGTTTTTCATAGCAAAGCCTTGTTTCTGCGGCTTTACTATATAGCCTAAAGAATTTTATTCAGAAATTGACAAGACAATTTTAAGTTTTGTCCAGATAAGCAAAGGACCAACAATAGCCTAAACTATCTTGGAAAAGAAGAAAAAAGTTTCCCGACTCACAGTACTTGACTTTAAGACTACGCATCAGGTCAGGGTGGCACTGGTGGAAGCCTGTATATGTCGGTCAGTGGGACAGAATAGAGTGCCCAGAGACACACCACCCACAAATAGATGTCCAAATAATTTTCGATGAGTGTGAAAGCAATTTAATGTACATAGAAAAATCTCTTTTCTAAATCGTATGGAAACAATGGGATATTCATATATATCCCTTTGCGTGTGTGTGTAACTTCAATTCCTACTTTGTACCATATCTAAAAATCAATTTGAGATGAGTATAATATTTACATATAATATCTAAAACAATAAAGCTACTAGGAGAAAACCCAGAGGAGTATCTTCATGACCTTCAGGTAGGCAAAAATTTATTGGGGAGGTTACAGAAGGCACAAGTCATAAAAGAAAACTGTATGTAAATGAAACTTCATCAAAATTCTGAAAAACCCCATCAAGAAAAATCAATAGGCAAGCCGCACAATGGGAGAAAATATTTGCAACACATACATCTGACAAAGGACTTGTATCAATAATATGGAAAGAACTCCTGTAACACAACAATAAAAAGATAAACAGCCCAACTTTTTAAAAATGGGCAAAAAACTGACAAACAAAAGAACATATACAAATGGCTAATGGTTATATGGAAATGTGCTCAACATCATCAGCCACCAGGGAAATGCACAATTTATCATAAGACACTATGACATGCCTGCCCAAACACCTGAAATGAGAAAGACCAATACCATCAGTGACTGGAGATGCCCTTTGTTGTTCTCTTGACTCAGTGATACCCACTCTCATTCCAGAAAGATTTAATTCTGCTCAGTCAAAACTCAACACCATCCTGGCTATCATGGTGAAACCCCATCTCTAATAAAAATACAAAAAAATAGCCGGGTGTGGTGGTGGGCACCTGTAATCCCACCTACTTGGGAGGCTGAGGCAGGAGAATTGCTTTGAACCTGGGAGGCGGAGGCTGCAGTGAGCCGAGATCGCACCACTGCACTCCAGCCTGGGTGACAGAGGGAGAGTCCATCTCAAAAAACAAAACAAAACAAAACAAAACAAAACAAAACAAAACAAAACAAAAACTCAACAAACGTTCCATGATCTCAAAATGTTCTACCTGATGGGACGGGTTTAAGAACACAACTGAAATGTCTAGAAAACAATGTCTTTCAAGAAGAATGAGGAGATTTTATTAAGCAATCAATTTGTGTAGCCTGTCTTGGGGAGATTTTCCTAGGTTCCCAGGATATTCCACTTGGTCCCCAGTGTGACTACTCAAGAATGGGAAGGAGTCAGGAGTCTGACTTTTTAAGGGTTCTCATGTGAGGGTGATGTTCCTGCTAAAGAGGAGGGGATTTGACGGCGACTTCTCTTGGCCTCCATTCCTTGTCATGTGGGATAATCTGACTCAAGGATGCCTCCATGACAGTTTCAACATATATGGCACCAGCTGTTGTTGGAGTGGGAGCTGGGTCTTCTCTGGAGTCAGGGGAAGTTGGAAGCATTCAGAAGATGCCCAGAGCATCTGGAGCCTAGGTGACACAGTACTTTATGATGGCAGATGGAGGCACATGTCACAGGAGATTCCGGAGTGGTTCGGTGTCAGCACCCCTGCAAGGGGGGGTCTTGTTAGTTGACCTAAGAGATTCCATTCCAACGTGCTGAAGATGGATTTTCAACTTGGCCTTTGCGGAGGCTAAGAAAGATTCATTGCAAATTTCTGTTTACTTGTCTGGCTTTCGTGGGATAGTCAGTGTTTTCCCTTGTTTTAGGTTATCTTTGGCTGGAGGGCAAGAAAAACAGTCAATGATGTCTTGGAAGTTTAAGCCTACACTATATGGCTCTTTTAAAAAATATTTGGTTATCCAGCAAGATATTTCTTGTGTTTCTACATCTAAAATTCCTCTGTGGTTTGGCAGGACCAAAGCTTTTCATGGCTGCCAGTCATATCTTAATTGGATCACCTTGTGGAAACTTCAGAGAGGTTTTCCTAGAATTTGTTTCCAATTTCTGATGTCGACCCAGCATTTATTATCTAAGGTGAGACAGACAGGACAATCTCCTCATTTCCTCTCTCTTTAAAAGGACGTGCTGCATTTTTCAAAATACCTCCCAAAGAGTGCTCACTGGGAGGAAAATTCTCCTTTCTTGGCAAAGAATGTTCTTGCTAGCTCTGTTACTCCTCAAATGATAGTAACTTATTTGCAAATTCTATTGAGGAAATAGTCAACAGAAAATTCAAAGAAGGGGGAGAAAATGCACTTTTTACTCACACCTAAACCCACTGTATTTTTTAAAAATTGTACTTATTTGAGCCTACCTTGTATTATGGACTACAAAAGTGGTTGCTTGCTCTTTCATTTCTTACAAAATTATAAGCTCCTTGAGAGCAGGAAAAACATCCATTCCTCTTTTACCCTTTCAACATCAGCCAGAATATCTGACATGTGATAGGTGCCTGGGATGTATTTGTGGAATTAAAATGCTTGAAATATGTCTCTGGGGAACACATGAGAAGGTATTAAAATATTTTCCAAAAATATTTAATGGCACATACAGGTTTAATTTTAAAAAGCCAAGCACACACTTTACACATAATAGGATTCAACTTTTGTTATAAATGGGCACAGATACATGCACTTAGAAAAAGGACTGGAAGGAAATGTGAAAAAATAGTAAACAAGGCAATTTCAGGGTGGTGAGATTAAAAGGCAATTTTAATTTTTAAAATTTATGATTTTCATCAAATTCAAATTATCTACAATAACCATGCATTGCTTTTGTTAATTTCTTTTTTAGAAAAAAATAATTTTTGTGCAGTTATTTTTTTAAAAATCATTTGCCTTGAATATTTTGCCTTGAATATTGTTTCATTTACTAAAAGTGATGGCAGCTGTTTCTATGCAGTGTGACTGTGTACTGGGCACTTTGCCAGGGTTTCACAGTGTTGTCTCTGTACTTGTTACATGAGACCTTGCTCTGCATGCCTTTTTATGTCCATTTTACAGATGAGGGAACTGATGCCCAGAGAAGATAAGGGATGGTTCCTCCGGAAAGGAGGGGATCTGGATCTGGACCTGGTCTGGTGAAGGCAAAGACTCGAGCCACAGCCACTTACCCCACTCGCTCCCTCTGGGGTGCTGCAGGGAGAGTGTCTCGCGAGCGCCTTGGGAACCTGTCAGTTTCATGCTTTTCTCTTTGCCCTTGGCTCGCTCATTGAAAAGTTTCCCAACTATATTATCTTTCTGAAGTGTTTAGTCTTGTAATTTGTGAATATCTGAAGACTTAAGAAACACTGATTAACAGCATCAGTAATAGTAAATGTCAAATTGGAGCATATACTCCCAACTTTTAATAACAATTGTAGGGGACACTTACTTTCTAGGGAATATGACTTGTTAATGCTTTAACTTTGTATAATGAATATGTATTATTTTTAGTCCAAAAGGACAATGAAAATATGTGAAAAGGTGGAATTCATTAAAAGCAAACTTTTTCTGTAAAGAGCCAGATTGTAAATAGTTTTGGCTTTGCAGGTCATGTGGTCTCTGTGGCAATCACTCAACTCTGCAACTAACACAGTCATAGATATTGCACAGAGGAATGGGCAAGGCTGTGTTCCAATAAATCTTTATTTACAAAAACAGGCAATGGGCCAGATTTGGTCACAGGCTATAGTTTGCCAACCCTTGTGTATTAGTTCCCTGTCACCACTGTGACAAATGACCAGAAATTAGTGGCCTGTAACAACACAGATGTATTCTCTCATAGGAAGACAGAAGTCTGAAATCACTATCGCTGGGCTAAAATCAAGCAGGCTATGCTCTCTCTGGAAGTGCCAGGAGAGAGTCTGTTCCTTGTTTGCTCCAGGTTCCAAGGCCTGATGGCATTCCTTGGCTTGTGGCTCCATCATCCCAACCTCTGCTTCTTCTATCATGGCACCTTCTCCTCTTGTGTAATCAAACCTCCCTCTCACAAGGACCCTTGTGGTTGCATTTAGTGCCCACCTGGATAAGCGAGTCTAACCTCCCCATCTCAAGGCGTTTAACTTAATCCATTTGCCTTGTAAGGTAATGTTTTTGTTTTTGAGACGGAGTCTTGCTCTGTCGCCAGGCTTGAGTGCAGTGGCACGATCTCGGCTCACTGTAACCTCTGCCCCCCGGGTTCAAGCAATCCTCCTGCCTCAGCCTCCTGAGTAGCTGGGACTGCAGGCGTGCACCACCACGCCCAGCTAATTTTTTGTAGTTTTAGTAGAGATGGGGTTTCGCCATGTTGACCAGGATGGTCTTGATCTTTTGACCTCATGATCCACCTGCCTCGGCCTCCCAGAGTGCTGGGATTACAGGCATGAGCCACCGCGCCTGGCTGTAAGGTAATGTTTACAGGTTCCCAGAATTAGGATGTGGATACCTTGGGGTGAGGGGGCATTTTTCATCCTATTACACCCCAGCATGAAGTAACAAAAAGACAGGGTGGGGGGGGATTGCTGTAAAAAGAACATTGACTTAGGAGCAAGTTCACCAGAGCCAGAGGCCCAGCTCCAGTCACTGTATGCACAGTCTTGGGAGAGTCATTGGACCTCCCTGGCTTTTAGCTTTTCCATTTGTGATGTGAGGGAATTAGACTATATGACCCCTTGAGACTCTTTTTAGCTCTGTCATCTTTAAATTTTTTGATTTTTGAGAAGGAGTATTTTCAACAGCTGCCTCTGTCATAGTGACCTTTGTTATAAGTGATGTGGCTTAAATCTATTCTGAGCAGCTTTGTTCTAAGTTGTATCAGGGAAGATTCAATATTTATAGGCAAAATAAAGGCAGAAATAAATTTTGAACTATTCCCAAGTTAGTATAAGCATGGGGAAATTATAGGCCAACCCTCTCATTCAGAATGAAACTAAAATTTTTATGCCACTCTATACAGAAAAGCACTTGAGAAGTCCACAAAAGTACTTTCACTCTCTGAAGATAAAGAATGATGAACTCAGAATGAGAGAGGGAGGATTCAATTATTACATGGAGCTAGATTAAGAGATTATCCAGTGTGGCATGCCCTCAGGGCTTGTGTGGTTCTTAAAAACGAGCTGTAATTCTGTCTGTGGGTTTCCTAGAGGCAAAAGCAAAGACAGAAAGATGATTGTGTAAGAATAACACTGTTAATAGAATTTTTAAAAAATTGCTAGGAATTCCTACAGCCTGAAGTGACATTTTCCATGGATCTTCCTAAACAGGGACCCTCAGGGTTATTCTCACAATATCAGTTCATTCATTCATTCATGCACTCAACAGATATTCATTGATTGCCTTCTACATACTTGACACTGTCCTAGTGACTAGAAAGATATGTCATGAACCAGATAGAAATGACTCTGTACTCTTGGAGCTCATGGCCTGGCAGGATGTGCAATTATTGACAAGTCCAAGGAGTGCTATGGATGAGGAAGAACAGAGGCACAGGCATGTATACCAGGGGGACATTTTCTATGGGCTGGTCAGGGAAGGTCTCTCTGAAGAGGTGACATCCAAAGTCATTTCTCCATGGCGTGACAGTAATTCATCAGGCAAAGAGTAGAGGAGGAAGTTGCCAGGCAAGACAGAGGGAAGACCAATGGAGACACCTATAGCTGTCCGTGTCATTGTCTGGTATAGGTGGAGTGATGAGAGAACAGAGCATGTGCTGTGGCAGATGGTGGAGCACCACAGTAAGGATTCTGGACTGTATCCAACATAAATTGTGTTATTAATAGTTAGAACACTCTGCTGCTGTGATAAACCTTGGGGTTTCAGTAGCTCAGTGCACACTGTAGCTTACTCTTCTTACTCCCCTATTAGCCTAATGGGATGTTTCTGATGGCTGGGCAGCTTTCACAGTGGTGATTCTGTCATGAGTCTCCTACATCCTCTACAGCCATCCTGTAACCGTGGAGGGGAGAAAGAAAGTGGAGAAGAAGGATGTCTTAATCATTCTGACCTCCAAAATGAACCACTGTTTCCACTTAACTCACTGGCAAGTGGTCACAACACCCTGCCTAAATGCAATGTGGGTTGGAAATGCAGTCCTTGGCTGGGCAGCCACTTCACGGCAATAGCTCAAGTCTGGAAAGGGGGCATGGAGTTTAGTGCGTGATTAGCTGTTCATGCTGCAGGAGGCCGCTGGAGAGTCATGAGCAAGATAGAGGTATAATCAAATTTGAATGTTAAAAAGACCATCTTGGCTACAGAATAGAGAAGGTATTGGAGGGTGCAAGACTGGATGCAAAGCAACCAGTTATCATAATGGGCAATAAACACGATATAGTTGCAACTGCCATGGAAGAGTTCCATAGGGCATCTCTCGGTGTCAGCTGAGGATGCGATACCAGCATGCACTTCAGTGAAAGTGTGATGTCTGTTATCAATACGATATCACTGACTGATGTCAACTGTGACAACCAAGGAACTTTTTCCATTTTATAACCAGAAGTCAGCAGCCCATTGACTGATGCCAGTCTCATTATATTCATTAGTTTTAAAAAAGTGTTTGAAAATATCACACACATAGTCATCCTTGCTCCTTAAAAGTGGTTGATTAGAGTATCCAGTGGAGCTATTCTGCACATCTCTATTGCTAGGTCACACCATGGACTCTCAATGCTCTCTTTACTACTGGAAGCTTTAAATCTAGTCAGATTAGAGAGCCAATTCTAGAAACCCCAGAACCAATTCAGAAAACTCATCCTTAACATTCTATTTTGTTCTCTGGAACTACTCTTGGTATCAACATCTGTGTTAGTCAGGGTTCTGCAGAGAAACAGAACCAATCTTACATGATTGTGGAGGCCGAGAAGCCCCGAGATCTGTAGTCAGTATCTGGAGACCCAGGAGAGCCAAAGCTGTGCTCCAATCCAAGTCCAAGGACTGAGAAGCAGGAAAGTCCATGGTGTAAATTCCAGCTTGAGTCTGAGTCCAAATGCAGAAGGCCTATTCTCAGAGATGGTCAGACAGAATGAATTCTCCCTTACTCAGCATTTGTTGTATTTGAGTCTTGAACATGTTGGATGAGATCCACCCACATTTGGGAGAACTATCTGCTTTCTCAGTCTACCAATTCAGAAGTCAGTCTCATTCAGAAACACCCTCACAGACACACCCAGAATGATGTGAAACCAAATATCTGGGCACCCTGTGGCCCAGTCAAGTTGACACACAAAAATTAATCTTCATAATAGGTGTGCTCCCCAAAATTATTCTGTGGCCAGACAAATTTCAAGAACACTGCATACTATAGCCCAGAGGTTGGCAAATGTCTCCAGTCAAGGGTGAGATAAAAGTAAATATTTTAGGCTTTGAGGGTCATACAGTCCCGGTGGCAACTACTCAAGTCTGTCCTCAGAGCCAGAGTTAATATGTAAATGAATAGGTGTGGCTGTGTTCCAACAGAAACAGGCATTGAGTCATACTTGGCCTGAGGACTGAGGATTGTAGACTGGACCTCTGCTTTACCCCCTTCTTTGAGCTCTTTTCACATTAGCATATTTAAACTCGAAGGCTTTGAGAATTCCCGCAGAAATGAAGTCTGACAGCCAAGTTTGACCCAGGGTTTCTCAATCTATTTGACTGTGGAACACTTTCTTCATGCTATACTATTAACCTCTAATGGAATAGCATTCAATGAAATATCCATTTAAGAAATGATGGTTTAGCACGAAAGTTTTATTTAAAAGATCTCTGCTGAGAGGATTAAGAAAAATAATATAAAGTTCTTTTAGTTTTCTTGAGTTACTGAAAGTTGAAGGGCACTAAATTTGAAAGATTTAGGAATACATTTGCCTTTGAAAATGGATGTAATTTCCTTCTATGTACAGCTGTGCAGTAAGCAATGCATTCCCTACCAGAATAATTTGGAAATGATTTACTAAATTTACAAAATAGTTTTAAATTTCTAGCCTTGGCTCTGGCCATGATTAGAAAAAAAATTGGCACTAAGAATAGCAATAAAAAGCTAACTGTTAAAGGAACTTTTTTTCCATTTCTATGGTGTTCGTTGGTCCTTTGATTCATCTTGAGGTAATTTTGGATTCTGATATTCTGCCCAGCTTCAGCAATTGTAGTAAATTGTAATATATATTTTCATTTACATCATTAAAAAAATGTTGAATGAGACAACGTCCAGCTCTGAGGCCTATGACACATCACTAATGAACTGAATCCACTCATTTTGATTCAGTCATTCATCAACTCAATGGCCTCTAACCCCAAATATCCCCATGTTGCCAATATTTTATTGTGCTTTTGTCAAATGTTTCTCTGATATCAACATTTTCTACGTCAATCACATTTCCCTGAGCTACTACTCTAACAATTTGAAAAAAGAAACGAGGTTCATCTGCAATGGCTTGCTCTCAGTGAGCCTATCGAAGCTTCTACTACTCACCCAGGTCTTTAAATGATCTATTCTTGTGACTTGCCCGAGATTGAAATTGCCTCGTTTTCAGAATCTGCCTTTTTCCTCTTTCAGGAAACTGAAATGCCATTTGCCCGCCTCTGGTCTTCGGCCCTTCTTCTGGCCCCAGTTGTCCTCCGCGGTTGCTGGTAAAGGTTGCTTCTGCCTGTGGCCTGGGTATTACTTGTCCAGATCAGAAGAAGAGTGTTCAACAGGAACACTCACTGCTTTCTTATACTCTGTCTACATTGGAGTCCCACTCCCTCATACTAACATTTATGTTACTTTTTTTGGCCTAAATATAACTGTATTTGTAAAAGAAAATGCAAGCTCCCTGCTTGCTTTTTGCCATCTGTCAACCTTACCCTGTAGGTTTTGACTACAGGTCTCTCCTTTCCTAATGGGTTTTCCCTGGGAAGCTGGTACGATCCACTATATAGCTTGAAAGTGCAAAAATGGTCATGGCTATTTTAAAGGGTCAAATATTAAAATATAATATTAAATTATGAATATTAATTATGAATACCAATTATGAATATTAAATTAGCAGGGTATCCAGTTCTTCTGAAACATCTGCCCTCCCTGCCTCTCCCCAGTGTCAGATTTTCAGGATTCCCAGGGTGGTACACAGTCCAAGTGCTGTTCTTGTTTGGTGTAGACAGTGTCAGAGAATCTGGTTAACCCACTTGTGCCACTTATCCTGGCACCGGTTTATTGCCTTGTGCACTACTGTAATGGGGCTTTGGCCAGTCCATGCCTTTGCTAGTTCCTGATGTATTGTGATCCACTGTTGGCTTTCCAAGGCTAGAGCCCTTGGGTTCACACTCTCAAGCCACGCTTTGTCCCAAAGTAGTCTGTGAACACCAGGGTAGCTGGGTTAGAAGGGCCATCTAAGCTCAGCCACCCTTTGGGCCAGAAAGAGTCCTTCCCTCAAGATCCTCCAGACCCTGGTGTGAGATAAGTTTGCCAGCCACACTTCCCCTTTCCTGTAGTCAGTTCTCCTCTGTGGGCCTTGGTGCTTTTCCTGACAGCAGACATCAACCAAAGCATGCCGGGCCCAGTAAAGTGGTCCCACAATGCTGAAACGCTAAAGGGAAGAGTGGAGTCCCCATTTCATTCCCAACAGCAGGGTCCTTGGTCTCTAGTACAGGTTTACTAACCTTCCCACCCTTGCAAACCACAGGGGCAAAGGCAGCCTCTGCCAGGCCACAAAAGCCCCTCTCTCTCCCTTCCAGGGTAGAGGGCGCATGGGCTTCTTATATTTGCATGACAAAGTGACCTTGCCCTGCTCTTCCTGTCTCAACCCAAAAGGCAGCTTTAAAAAATGCAGCTTCTGTAGCCAAATTTCTGTCTCTCTAGCACCTGCTATTTGAGTATAACTCAAGACAGTCATTTCCATTGTCCTCAGAGTATTTTTGCAAGCTTAGCTCCTTTGAAAGTTTGCCCTCCTTCCCACTCTTCCAGAGGCCAATGTTAAGTTTTATTAGAGTGGTTTCTCAACTACTTAATGGGCTAGCAGGAGAAGGAGCGGGACCCTGTTAGTTTGGGTAGGCGAGGCTGCAGGAAAAAGACACCCAAACATGTAATGGCAACAACAAGGAAGTTGATTTGTCATGCTCAGGATGGTATTGGGCTGGTCAGTAGGTCAGTGGGACAGCCTTCCTCCACTTGGCCATTCTGGTCCAGGCTTTTGGAGACTCAGCCATCTTCTACATGTGGCATGTCAAGAATCTATCTTCCACCTTTCTGTTTGTAAATTATTATTATTATAACTTTTATTTTGAAATGAAATACAAGGGATTTCCCACACTTCTCCAAATGATAGTGTCTTACATAACCATAGAACATATTTGAAAACCTGGGCACTAAAATTGATCCAATACCCTTAACTCAGGTATGGACCTTATTTGCTCTTCACCTGATTCGACACACATTTTTAAAAAATATGCCTGACTTTTAACTAAACAAGACTTTCACTTTTTATGTGCGTGTGTGTCCCAGGCACTGCACTAGACCCTAGGAGTAGATTTCTGTCTAGATAGCTGAGTGGCCCCCATCACTAGCAAGTTATTCTTTCATCTGGCTGCCAGCTAATCAATGATCTAACTTCTATTCCCCCCTCTCTATTTCCTATCCACATGTGCCCTTAGTGATATTCAGTCCTTAACCCACACTTTTCCAGAGGAGATGGTCTTCTAGATGTCCAGTCACTACTTAGTTTAAAGCCAATAGCATCTGATACAGAGTATACAGCTTTTCCTCCCACCAAAAGTCCAATATCAATTAGATGGGACATTAACAAGTCTGTGCTCTTCAAAATGTACCTTCAGTTTATTTTTCTTCCTCTTATCCAATGGCCTGATAATCCTTTGAATGAGATCGGCTTCTATCTGAGCTTCTGGTGGATAATGGCAGCATTTTATCAGGTTTTAGTTTTCATTTTCAGCACAATACAATTATTTGGAGAGAATACTTCCATCTGTACTTCCAGCTCTATGGTACCTCCTTGCCATTACAAATACTTTTCTTAAGTTGCACAGGAGAGTTTAAACAATTGTGAAATTCCTAAAACTGCCTGCTTCATTGCCAAGAAGTCTTCTTCTGGCTGGCATCCAAAGTGGTGGCCACAGCTACCTTTCTGGAGCCCGATTTCCGACATGGCACCCTCTCATTCTTCTTAATAAATGGTTTGAACATCTAAAGTAGCCACAAGGATTCCTGGCATTTGTCAGAGGCGGAAATCCGCATGGCAGACTGAGAGGGAGAGTCATAAAATCTTTGTTTTAGTTTGGACTCATTTAAAAATTGGAATGAAATTAAAAAATGTTTTTTCTTATGTGGTCACGGAGGTTTCCTCTTAGGAGGTGGGAATTCTACCAGGAAATGACGTGTAAGGAAACTGACTATGGAGTCTGTTTAGTGCTTTGTTTTGTGGGTCCATGGGAGCAGGAATTGTCTCGCTTTCTGCTGAGTCCTCTGCGTCCCCTTCTTGCAGTCAGAGCCCCACAGCTGATGTGTGCTCTTACCGGTAAGTCTCACAGTTTTTATTTCACACCGTGGTCTGCAAACGTGCTTTCAAAACGTGCCTTTCTTTGTGAGCAAACATTCACACCCACATTCTTATGTTTGCGGATTCTCTGTCTTCCAGAAACACTAGTGTCTGTCCAAACCTTTCAGACGAGAAGGGTGTAACTTTTGGTTTGTGGTCTCCTCTCTCTGTGTCTGTCCTTACAATAATACACAGATGTTCAGAAAGCTCTGCTGAAAAGGGAAGAAAGTGTCTCTGATTCCTGCTCCCCAAGCCGCTCTATTTTAGACACTTTCAAAGCCATGAGAATGGAAGGTGTCTGGCTGTTCCCCCGCTGCTGGACAACACTATTTGATTGATTAGAGACTTGGGCACCATTTATGAAACTACCATTTAAGCTAGAAAACGTCATCAGATACAGCTTCAAGCATTGGATGAAGTCTGACTCTGAAAGTTAAACAGGAGGTGATTCTTGTAAAGAAATAAGTTTAATTGTTGGAGCTTGAATCCATCCAAATTCTTTCATCTACCCAACACTTCCTGAGTGTCTCCACCTTGGGCCAGGAACTGTGTGTGATTCCAGGGACACAGTACTGGCAGCCAGCCCTCATAAAGCTCTGAGTCCAGGGGTGACAGGCAAAGCAATCGCCTAATACTGTGTGATGAGGTCCACAAACAGGAGTGCACCACAGGTTGGTGGGGGCAGAAGCGGCCCAGGTAGGGGTTGGGCTATGCCCAGGTTGGGGCGGAAATGGACAAGAGGTGTTGGAAGCTGTTTTCAAGATGAAATAAGGCATGGCCTGAATCTTGAAGGTGAGCCATGTGGGCACAGATCAGGAAAGGTGTTTAGAGATGGAGACAGCATCCATGAAGCTCGTGGGTGTGTAGGGGAGCAGCCGGCCTGTGGTGTGGTGGGGCTGAAGCGAGAGGAGGCTGAAAGCAAGGAGGGTCTTCCTCATGAAGAGCCAGTTGAAGGAGTTTGGACATTTGTTTTCTGTAGGCAATGTAGAGCTACTAAAAATATTTAAGCATGCTTATGTAAATTTGATGGTAAAAATACATAAAATAAATAAAAATAAAAACATAAAAAAGTTTAAGCACATGCATGATGTAGGTCAGTTTGTGTTTTCATCGCACAAAACACAGTCTATATGATGCAAAAATAAGAAGTCAATTAAGTCAACCTGGTCCCCTCACTGAAAAATTATTGTCAAAGCAGCTTGACAGCCTTAATTGGTTAATTCTTTCAAAGTAAGGGTACAAGTAAAGATGTGTTTCCAGTAAAAAGGTTTCTTTTATTTTCCCTTGTGCAATAGTGAAATTCACTCCACTAGATCTCCAATAGCCACTGTCCGTTCTTCTACAATGTCAATCAGTAAAATTTGCACCTTGTCCAACATGTATTGATTAATTTCCAGGAACAGCCTCAACTTCCAGTTTGCTCTGGATTTGAAATTGGATCCATTCCTATATCTTCTGGGGCTGTCTATAATGTATTTATCTTCTTGGCGTTATGGCCTTTTTTTTTTTTTCCTGGAGTTATTTTATTTTATTTTATTTTTAATTATTATTATACTTTAGGCTTTAGGGTACATGTGCACAATGTGCAGGTTTGTTACATATGTATCCATGTGCCATGTTGATTTCCTGCACCCATTAACTCGTCATTTAGCATTAGGTATATCTCCTAATGCTGTCCCTCCCCCCTCCCCCAACCCCACAACAGTCCCCGGAGTGTGATGTTCCCCTTCCTGTGTCCATGAGTTCTCATTGTTCAATTCCCACCTATGAGTGAGAACATGCGGTGTTTGGTTTTTTGTCCTTGCGATAGTTTACTGAGAATGATGTTTTCCAGTTTCATCCATGTCCCTACAAAGGACATGAACTCCTCATTTTTTATGGCTGCATAGTATTCCATGGTGTATATGTGCCACATTTTCTTAATCCAGTCTATCGTTGTTGGACATTTGGGTTGGTTCCAACTCTTTGCTATTGTGAGTAGTGCCGCAATAAACATACGTGTGCATGTGTCTTTATAGCAGCACGATTTATAGTCCTTTGGGTATATACCCAGTAATGGGATGGCTGGGTCAAATGGTATTTCTAGTTCTAGATCCCTGAGGAATCGCCACACTGACTTCCACAATGGTTGAACTAGTTTACAGTCCCACCAACAGTGTAAAAGTGTTCCTATTTCTCCACATCCTCTCCAGCACCTGTTGTTTCCTGATTTTTTAATGATGGCCATTCTAACTGGTGTGAGATGGTATCCTTTATTGCATAAATTGCTAATTATGTTATTGGCTCATATTCAGAGAATAAAGAAATACAGAATGAAACTGAGTGAAGTTCAAAATATTCATAATAACTGTAGACGTCTGTTTTACAGAACATTAAAATTCTTGAAAAAATCACAGTATTTCACGGGATTAAACACAAAAATCAGATTTAACAACTTGAGTGATATGCTAAGAGACCCATAGAAGGGAACAACTTTGATGACTCCTTTCAGAGTACACTTTAGATAAAATGGGAGAAGACATTTTTCTTTGTTCTACCTTTTCCTTTATGGAGGAAATACAAAATTCCTGCTTGTCCTGGACAGTCCTGGTTTAAGCCTTTTTCTGGGGTTCTATATAGTTTAATATTGGTCCCAGGTCTTCCATTCCTTAATGAGGAAATATTATTAATGGTCACATTAAAATAAGTCAGGGTAGGTTTTTTTCTTCAACTTTTATTTTAGAATCGGGGTACACGTGCAGGTTTGTTACATGAGTCAGTTGCATGATGCTGAGGTTTGGAGTATGAATGAATCTGTCACTCAGGTAATGAGCATGGTACCCAAGAGGTAGTTTTTAACCCTTGCCCTCCTCTCTACCTCTCCTCTCTTGTATTTCACAGTGCGCTGCTCCCATCTTTATGTTCATGTATACCCAATATTTAACTCCCACTTATAAGTGAGAATACATAGTATTTGTTCTCTGTTTCTGCATTAGTTTGCTTAGGAGCATGGCCTCCAGCTGCATCCATGTTGCTGCAAAGGGCATGATTTAATTTTTTTATGACTGCATAGTATTCCAAGGTGCTTGTGTAGTACATTTTCTTTATCCAATCCACCACTGATGGGCACCTGGGTTGATTCCATGTCTTCACTATTGTGAATGGTGCTGCAATGAACATACAGGTGCATGTGTCTTTTTGGTAGAATGATTTCCCTTTGGGTATATACCCCATAGTGGGATTGCTGGGTGGAATGGTAGCTCTGTTTTAAGTTCTTTGAGAAATCTTCAAACTGCTCTTCATGGTGGCTGAACTAACATACATTGGCTGGGGTAGGTTTGGTAGGCCTCCACTTCATAGTTCCACCGTCCGGAGCAGCCTTATGGGTCAAGCATGGGCCGGGCTGTTGGGCCCCTGTGCCCTCATGGTGGGTTTTGATTTTGATGGCACCCCTAGACTTTATCAGGGTGACCCCTCAGGCATACACCGTGCCTGCAGGGCCAGTGCTGCAGGCCGGGCACCAAGGCAGTGAATGAGTGTCTGGAGAAGAAGTAAGGGATGAAGCCATGGAAAGGTGTGGCCTGACCCTTAGGCTGGTGATGAAGGCGCTCTTGGAAGTGGGTGCCTCAGGTGGCAGAAACATTGAGGTTGCTGTCACCAGGTGAGATCGATACCTCAGGAATTTAAATCCTGAAGAAATTGAGAAATATGTTGCTGAAATTGAAAAATAAAAAGAATAAAACGAAAAGAAGAAACAAAAGAAAGCATCATGATGACTAAAATGTCCTTGCTTGTAACAATTTTTAAATTGAAATCATGGATGAGTCTACATCTACATGATGTAGGCATTTCCATTGCCTTTATTCACACCATCTGAGGGTCCTACAGTAAACTTCCATATTTGAATTTTAAAAATGAGCATGGCAGGCTAAGCATGCTTCTTTGGCTGCCTGCCATCAACTGCATTTAGAAATGGTTGAGTTTTGCAGGTCAACTTTACTAGTAAAATCTAAGTCTCTAAACGTGGTAGTGGATATTTTTGTAAATGAGTCTTCTAAATTTTGATTGCATTTTGTTCAAAATCTTTTGGAAATCTGCAATCAAAGTATTTAAAGAAGGGAGCACAAAAAAGTATTAGCTATTACATGTATTGAAATTACAAGTAATATTACACATTACTGGTATTGAAAACAAAGCTGAGAATAGAGACTCCATAACTTACACGTACAAGAGGAAGTAACTGAATAAATTAGATGGCAAGGGCTCAGATAAGGTATAAAGTTTAATTTCGGGATTGTTTAGTTTCATTTCAAAAATCTTGAGTGTGGGAAAAATATTTTTGAAGAAGGTTCTGTTATTTTTTATTTTTTTGAGACTGAGTGTCACTCTGTTGCCCAGGCTGGAGTGCAGTGGCCCCATCTTGGCTCACTGCAACTTCCACCTCCCATGTTCAAGTAATTCTCCTTCCTCAGCCTCCCGAGTAGCTGGGACTACAGGCGTGAGCCACCACGCCCAGCTAATTTTTGTATTTTTAGTAGAGATGGGGTTTCACCGTATTGGTCAAGCTGGTCTCAAACTCCTGACCTCAGGCAATCTACCCGCCTCGGTCTCCCAAAGTGTTGAGATCAAAGGCATGAGCCACCACACCCGGCCGAAGGTTCTGCTTTTTTTTTTTGAGGTGGAGTGTCGCTCTGTCGCCCAGGCTGGAGCGCAGTGGTGCGATCTCAGCTCACTGCAAGCTCCGCCTCCCAGATTCACACCATTCTCCTGCCTCAGCCTCCTGTGTAGCTGGGACTACAGGCGCCCACCACCACACCTGGCTAATTTTTTGTATTTTTAATAGAGACGGGGTTTCACCGTGTTAGCCAGGATGGTCTTGATCTCCTGACCTGGTGATCTGCCCGCCTTGGCCTCCCAAAGTGTTGGGATTACAAGCGTGAGCCACCGCGCCCAGCCGAAGTTTCTGTTTTTGATTAGATAAATTTTTACTCTGAACCCTAGTGAAATGACATTTTAAAATCTATTCTGCTGTGTCTACATTTGGCCTGTTTGAAAAGTTTGACCTTGTAAAAAGTGTTTTGAACAGAGTTTAAAAAGACAAAAACTATACTTTTTGTCATATTTTTATATAAATATTTTATATTTATATTTGGGTGGAAATATTTACACATTTCAATTAGGAAAATCAGTATCAACAATATTCTCTAGTTAGGAGCATTTGTGTACCTCTGTCCCTAGAGAAGACTTTTTCTCAACTAAACATACTATGGTCTATTGAGGTGACTTGAAGGTATCAATAATTTAAAATTCATTAGCTGGCCAGGCACAGTGGCTCACACCTATAATCCCAGCACTTTGGGAGGCTGAGGTGGGGGGGATCACCTGAGGTCAAGAGTTCGAGACCAGTCTGGCCAACATGGCAAAACCCCGTCTCTACTAAAAATACAAAAATTAGCTGGGCGTGTTGGCGTATGCCTGTAATCTCAGCTACTCGGGAGGCTGAGGCTTGAATCGCTTGAACCCGGGAGGCAGAGGGTGCAGTGACTTGAGATCACTCCTGGCCGAAAGAGTAAGACTCTGTCTAAAAAAAACCCACAAATTATTAGTGATAAAAAGTGACTTTGAAGAAGATTGCTGGCAATTTTATAAAAAAAGATGAAAGGATAATAAGACCAATTTGAAGAAAGTACATTTTTCAGAAAAAAAATATTAGTGCCATGCATTCAAGATATAGCTGAGAAACTGATCAAAGCGTGTGAATAGGCACCAAAAATAATTCTGCTTATTTTAATTTTGAGCACTCAGATAATCAATATGAAGAAATTTTCGATTTTTATTTACATACACTGCAAAGTATATGCTACTTATTTTTCTAGAAAGTTTATTTTTAAAAATAGTCTTTGAATTGAACTATTTCATAGGTCTATCAATATAATAAAACCAATTTACCAGTCAATAAAAATAGTTAAAAATTATATAATTTTATTTCTAGTAACATGAAATAGCAATTTAGAAAAAGATTTTACATTGTTTTGACACCCCATTTCCCTCCAGAAGTAGGGTGATAAATTGCTTTTCAAAAATCTTTACCTTGTGCGTTAGTTAGGTTTAGGTTTACAAGTTACAGACCCCTGACAGCCATGGTGTAAGCAAGGTGGATGCCTCTTTCTCTTCTGTAGAAGTCTGGGGTCAGTTGCTGGGGACTCGAATGTAAGTCCTGCCCCTCCTGTCTTATTCTTCTAGTGTAAGTAGTTTCCACTGCCATGTCTGGTTGTTCCATCTTCAGCTACCTCAGGAAAATTCAGTCAATAGGAAGGAAGGCAAGGCAGAGGGAGGGCAGGCAGTTAAGGACAGGTGCCAGCTGCCTGTTGTTTTTAATAGACTATATTTTTTGGAGCAGTTTTAGATTCACAGCAAAACTTAGTGCAAGGTAAAGATAATTCCCATACCCCTATCCATGCATAGCCTTAATGCATAGACTCTAGTGTCAACATCCAACACCAGAGTAGTGCCTTTATTACATTTGATGAACCTGCATTGCCATATCATTGTCACCCAGAGTTGATATTAAGTTTCACTCTTGGTGGTACACATTCCATGGGCTTGGACAACCCATGGATAACCCATTATACGTGGGCATAATGACATGTATCCACCCTTATAGGATCACACAGAGTAGATTTGCTGCCCTAAGAATTCTCTGTGCTCTGCCTGTTCATCCTTCCCTCTCTCCTAACCCCTGGCAACCGCTGATCTTTTTACTGTCTCCATAGTTTTGCCTTTCCCAGAATGTCATAGAATTGGACTTGCACAGTGTGTTGGCATTTCACATTGGTTTCTTTCACTTCATAATACACTTGTGTTTCCAACATGAGTTTTCATGGTTTAATAGCTAATTTCTGTTTTAGCTCTGAGTAATAGTTCATTGTTCAGAGATATCACCTTGTTTTTTTATTAATTCATTACTCTACTGAAGGACACCTTGGTTGCTTCCAAGCTTTGGCAATTACGAATAAAGCTGCTAGAAACATCTGTGTGCAGGTGTTTGTGTGGACATCAAGGAGTATGATAGCTGGATTGTATGCTAAGAGTATGTCTAGTTTTGTAATAAACTGCTAAGTTGAACTCCAAAGTGGCTGCACCATTTTGCATTCCCACCAGTAATGAATGAGAGTTCCCATTGCTTCACATTTTTGCCAACCTTTAGTGTGGTCAATATTTTGGATTTTGGCCATTCTAATTAGGTGTGTAATGGTTTCTCATAGTTGTTTTAATTTGCATTTCCCTGATGACATGTTATGTATCTTTTCGTATGCTAATTTGCAATCTGCATATTTTCTTTGGTATCTATTAAGTCTTTGGGCCCATTTTTAACTGAGTTGTTGTCTTTCTTCTTCTTCTTCTTTTTTTTTTTTGTGAGACACAGTCTTGTTCTCTTGTTCTGTCACCAAGGCTGGGGTGTGGTGGCATAACTTTGGCTCACTGCAGCCTTGACCACCTGGGCTTAAGTGATCCTCCCACCTCAGCCTCCCAAGTAGCTGGGACCACAGGTGCCCACCACCATGTCTAGCTAATTTTTTCATATTTTTTGTAGACATGGGGTTTTACCATGTTGCCCAGGCTGTGTTTTCTTACTGTTGAGTTTTAAGAGTTCTTTGTATATTTTGGATAACAGTCCTTTATCAGATATATCCTTTGCAAATATTTTCTCCCAGCCTGTGGTTTGTCTTTTCATTCTCTTCACATGGTTTTTTTTTTTTTTTCAGAGCAGAAAATTTCCACTTTAATGAATTCCAGCTTATCAATTATTTCTTTCATGGATTGTGCCTTTGTTGTTAGAATCTAAAAAGTCATTGCCCAACCCAAGGCTATTTAGATTTTCTATGTTATCTTCTGGGATTTTTATAGTTTTGTGTTTTATATTTGGGTTTGTGGTCCACTTAGAGTTCATTTTTGTGGAGGGTGTAAGGTCTGTGTCTAGATTCACTTTTAAAATTTTGCCTGTGGATTTACAGCTGTTCCAGCACCATTTGTTAAAAACCTACCTTTTCTTTATTGCATTACCTTTGCTGCTTTGTCAAATATCCTTTGGCTATATTTATGTAAGTCTATTTTGGGGCTCTCTATTCTGTTTCATTGATCTATTTGCCTATTCTTTCACCAGTAACACAGTTTTGATTCCTGTAACTTTATATATAGTAAGTCTTGAAGTCAGGTGGTGTCAGTCTTCCAACTTTTCTTCTCCTTCAATAACATGTTGGCTATTCTGGATGTTTTTCCTCTCCTTATAAACTTTAGAATCAGTTTGATGATAGCCACAAAATAACTTACTGAGAGTTTTGATTAGGATTGCATTGAATCCAAAGATCAAGTTGAGGAGAACTGACATCTTGACAACCTTGAGTCTTCTTATCCATGAACATGGAATTTTTCCCTATTTATTTAGTTCTATTTTGATCTCTTTTATTAGGGTTTTGTAGTTTTCCTCATATAGATTTTGCACATATGTGTTAGAGTCATACCTAAATATTTCACTTTGGGGGTATTAATGTATGTGTGTTTTTAATTTCAAATTCCACTTGTTCATTGCTGGTATATAAAAGAGATGACTTTTGTGTATTAACCTTGCACCCTGCAACTTTGCTGTAATTGCTTATTAATTGCAGGAGGTTTTTTTCTGGTCAATTCTTTTAGTTTTTTTTTTTAACAAAGATAATCATGTCATATGCAAACAAAGACAATTTTATTTATGGTTCAAAATCTGTTGTTTTTTTTCTTTTTCTTGTCTTATTGCATTAGCTAGGACTCCCAGTACAATGCTGAAAAGCAGTGGTGAGAGGGACATTCTTGTCTTGTTCTTGATCTCAGTGGGAAAGCTTTGAATTTATCACCATTAGGTATGATGTTCATTATAAACATTTCGTAGATATTCTTTATCAAGTTGAGGAAGTTCCCCTCTATTCCTAGTTTACTGAGAGTTCTTTTTTTTAAATTATGAATGGGAGTTCGATTTTGCCAAATGCTTTTTCTGTATCTATTGATATGACCATGTGACTATCAGTTGTCTTGTAAGGAAGTTTCCAGAAATTGTCTCTTCACATTTCAGCTTGCATCACCTTGACCAGAATTTAGTCACAGGGTTACACTTAGCTTTAGGGGAGGCTGGGAAATATCGATTTTTTTTTTGTCATGGCTAGTGATGGCCCAAGATTTAAATGAAGGATTCTATTCTCAGAAAGATGGAAAGTACAGAACAGCAGTCCCTGCCACACATCATCCTACAAACACGTACTATCATCCAACAGCTCTGTAGGCTGACTGCTTGGTTAGAGAATACACTTTGTCTGTGCTTTTTAAATGTTCCAAGAGGGATCCTTGATACCATAGGACTGAATTAGTACCCCTAGGGAATACCTTCCACAATCATTACATTTACTTCGATCTCTCATCTGAAGACTCATGCAAATTTTGACACTATTTTAAATAAATAAATATTTCTCTCCTTGGTTTAAAATATGTTAAAGATTCTTATTGTGGGAAAAAAACAAATGGCTTCAGAAAATGTTCCTATTTTGTCTGTGAGTACACATATGCTCTGATTTGAGAACACAGTGTGTTTCTCTCATCTTAGATGGCTCAGCTGTTTAAAAGACCTTTGTGTTTTTATAGCACTCTCCCAGGTCTAAAGAAACACATTTCTGGCAGGGCGCAGTGGCTCATGCCTGTAATCCCAGCATTTTGTGAGGCCGAGGTAGGTGGATCACGAGGTCAGGAGTTTGAGACCAGCCTGGCCAATATGGTGAAACCCCGTCTCTACTAAAAATATAAAAATTAGCCAGATGTGGTGGCGGGCACCTGTAGTCCCAGCTACCCTGGAGATTGAGACAGGAGAATCATTTGAACTTGGGAGTCGGAGGTTGCAGTAAGCTGAGATCGTGCCACTGCCCTCCAGCCTGGGCGACAGAGCAAGACTCTGTCACAAACAAACAAACAAACAAACAAACAAACAAAAACACATTTCTTCTGGTAGAGTTCAAATGACTGAGAAGGCACTGTGGTTGCAGGGCTCCCAGTCCTCCACTCACACCTCTTAGGTAGACACATGCTCTTTGGCCATATATTTTTTCTGTTCTTGGGACTGGTCTGGGTTTTTGATAGACAATACTTTACTTTTTAAATTCATTGTTTTAAAAAATGCAGAAGCAAATTAAAGTTCTGAAGGAGGGGGCCTGGAAGCCACGTGTTCTCTATGTGTTGTTTGTGTCAATATTTAAAATTCCAATGTCAATTACTTGGAACTTCAATAAGGAGCCATAGGCCCCTTGCCTCCATCCGCTAATTATTATCACACTTAGCAAGGAAATTGCTACAAGAATTATAAGACAACATGGGAATGTCGGCCACTTATGAGAGATCCATGTTAAATTTTTAAATAAGACCATAGTTTCTATTAAAAGCTTATAGATACAATGTAGAGAAATCTTTTAGGAATTCTGAACGTGGGTGGAAAAGCATTTATTCATTAGAAAAGTCTTGATCGTGTGCCCAAATGTGCTAGTCCTGCACTGGACAGTGAGGATAGATTGGTGATCAAGAACCAATATGGATGTCAGCCCACGCATAAAGCAGACACTTAAACAAAATGTAATTAATCGTAATCAGTGCTAGGAAAGAAAAACACAGCGTGTTGAAAGACTGCGCACCAGATACCCAAACCATTCTGAGGCTCAGGCAAGACTTCTCCAAGGCAAGCTACATCCTAAGGGTGACGAGGCTGGGGCTCGTCTGAGGTTAAGCAGATTGCCCATGCAAAGGCTTTTAAGGATGGAAAAACCTTGTGGTTTTTAAGAAATTGAAAGAGAACTGCATTACAGGCTGCCTTAAGGAATTACCAAAGGGCTTAAGTAGAGAAACGAGATGGTTGGATTTGCCTTGTCAAAAGGCCCTGGAGGTTGGTGTTTATTAGCCTGGGAGAACCACAAGCAGGTTATTGGGCTGGGCATAGAGTGGAGCCTGGAAGTCAAGGCGAAGAGAGGTGGATAGAGATAAGTGATATTGGAGGCAAAATTGACGGCACCTGCACGTGGATCAAGTATCGGGGAGAGGCTGGGGGAGGACCATTTGCATATTTTTAGAGGAAAACGGGGATGGAGATAGTGCCATGTACTGCAACAAGGAATGCAATGGGGGTAGAAAAAGGGGGAAGATCACAAGACTACAGAGCTTAAGAGGTCAATGAGTCTAACCTCTTCACTTCACAGTTGCAGATACTCAGGCCCAGGAATAAGAAACGACTGCATCTAAGGCCTTGCTTCTCAAAGGGTGCAAGCTTGTTAGAAATGCAAAGTTGCAGCCTTCCCAGTCCTGTGGAATCAGAACCTCCATTTTAACTAGGTTCCCAAGTGATTTGTAGACATCAAGCTTGAGAAGCACTGTTCCAAGGAAATTAATGAATATGCTGCACAGTTCAGTTAGTACTAACTTAATATGATTTGGGATAAGTTTTCTTACTTTTATAAAACGTTCTTTATACATACGCTTTAGGAGTGATGTCCAGGTTTAAAAGGTAAGTTGAGGATTGCCAAAATCAAAGGACATTTTATTCAATGAACAAAAGGCTACTAATGTTTTGCCTGTAATATTAAGGAATAAAGGAAGAAATGATAGAGGGAAGGGAGGGAGGACAAAAGGAAGGAAGGATGGAAGAAAGAGGGAAAGAGAGAAAGAAAGAATCTTCAAAGGCCATGTATATAATGGATTATTCACAATTTGTAAATATGGGATAAGAAAGAACTGGTCAAGTCAACTTGGCATTACATATTGTGAACACATGCTTCAATAGATTCTTTAAAAAGGAGTCAAAACTCCCAAATTCCTTTCTCTTACATAAGTTTCTTTTTTTAAGGAAGGGGATATTCATAATTGTTACAGATTTCTAAATGTTGCTTAACAAAACCAGTGCTATAAAATCTTCTCAGCCAGAAATTATTTTTGTTTGCCTTTGTCATTTACTGAGCTGCACTGAGCAGGGGTCCCAGCGAACACTGTGCCATGTGCCCACATGTCCAGTGCATTGCTGCTGCTCAAGGGCCAAGTCTCAGCACAGGTGTGGGGTTGAGAAACTGCCCACCACAGTGCATGTTATCTAGTTTTGGGTAACAAATTTTTTTGGTGATTTAACACAACAAACATTACTTGTCTCATGGTTTCTGTGGGTGAAGAACCTGGGTTTCACTTAACTAGTTGCCTCTGCTTCAAAGTCTTCATGAAGTTGCTGTCAAGCTGTCAGCTGGGGCTGCAGTCTCATCTGAAGGTTCGACTTCAGGGGGCTATGTCTGCTTCTGAGCTCACTCATGTCGTTGCTGGCAGGCCTCAGCCCCTTGCCATGTGGGCCTCTCCATAGAGCTACTGCCTCAGGACAGGGCAGCTGCCTCCTCAGGGTGAGTAGAAGAGGATACCTAGGGCAGGAACCACAACATTTTATAGCCTAATATTAGACTTGTCACTTCAACCTCATCACTTTTATCATATTCTATTTTTTAGAAGCAAGTCAATAAGTTCAGCTCACATTCAGTGGGGGGAACCATGAAAGAGTGTGGATACTTAGAGATGGGGGTTCTGAGTACATTCTACAGGCTGCCTGCCACACTGTGTTATTTTCTTCTTCATTTCTGCTCTTATCAGATCGATAAGATACTTAATAGCTACTTTCCTAAAAGTGTGTCTCAACCCAGCCCATGGTATTGGATTTTACCCCAGTGTTCCCAAGAGAGACCTTGACAGACTTTTCTTTTCTTTTTTTTTTTTTTTTTTTTGACAGTGTCTGGCTCTGTCACTCAGGCTGGAGTGCAGTGGTGCAGTCTTGGCTTGGCTCACTGCAGCCTCAGCCTCCTGGGGTCAATTGATCCATCTCCCGAGAATTGGGACCACAGGTGTGAGCCACCAAGCCCAGTTAATTTTTGTATTTTTTGTAGAGACAGGATTTCGCCATATTGCCCAGACTGGTTTTGAACTCCTGAGCTCAAGTGATCAGCCCATCTCAGCCTCTCACAGTGCTGGGATGACAGGGCTGAGCCACTGCACCAAGCCATGATATACTACTTTGGATGGGGCAAATGGGACAATAGCAGAAAGCCTGGTGAGGGGATCTGCAAGGGCTGACGGTGGAGATGCAGGCAAAGGAGAGAGGCAAGCGGCTGTCCTGGGCGGGCAGGCCCCTCTCACACTCGCGGTCTTTCTGACACAGGGAAGGCCTTCTCTTGTTCATTTGTTTCCTCCTCTCTGCCTTCACACTTGGGTCAATTGTATAGTTAGGTCAGGAACTTACAGGCTCATGCCTATAATCCCAGCACTTTGGGAGGCTGAGGTGGGCGGATCACTTGAGGCCAGGCATTTGAGACCAACCTGGTCAACATGGCAAAGCCCCATCTCTACAAAAAACAAAAAAGTTAACTGCTTGTGGTGGCACGTGCCTGTGGTCCCAGCTATTTGGAAGGCTTAGGCGGGAGGATTGCTTGAGCCCAGGAGATCAAGGCTATAGTGAGCCGTAATTGTGTACTCCAGCCTTAGTGGCAGAGCAAGACTCTGTCTTAAAAAAAAAAAAAAAAAAAAAAATCTATACTTAGGCAGGGCCTCTTCTTTCCTCAGACCATTCCTTGCATTTCCAAAGGCCCAACATGGAGGTCACCAGCTTCCCTGGCAGGGCTTGGTCATCTCTCTCCTGCACTCCCTTAGCCCTTCCTGACTGAGAGTCTGCATTGTGCCAGACTGAGCCGGTGCTCAGGACACCATTGCAGGCAAAACAGACTTACCCCATGCCCTCAAGGACCTCTCAGTACATTTGGAGAGGCAGACATTGATGAAACGAACACACACAGAAAGGTACCTTTGCTATAAAAGAAAGGGACCAAGACTGAAGACCTAAGCTTGGCTGAGGGTTTGGCATGGGCTCTGAGTAAGGGATATTTAGGCAGAGTCTTGAGAGGGGAGCAGAGTTGGCTGGGTATGGCAGCAGCGAGAGTCACCGGGCAGAAGCCAGCCCAGGATGAGGTGGATAGTGGCCTATCTGAAACGGGCAAGAGGGCCTGCGAGTGTGGCGTGAAGACCTGGGGGAGCTGCACAGGGAACACGGGTCCCATCACAGAGGCACGGGCTACACCACTTAGTGCCCATTACACAGTAACGAAGGTGAAGACCAGAGGCACTCATAGCTCAGGGCAGGCTTGGGAATAGAAAAAAAAGTTCCTAGATTCTGGAGCTGAGCCAGAAGGCGGTAGATCTCAGATGTGTGAGAGTCCTCCAGGACTTAACAGGCAAAGTCAGGAAGTGAAGTGGGCTGAGTCTTCAGCAATGATGTTCCTCCCTATCCTCCCCGCATGTCCCCTTCCCTCTAGGGCCTGCATCTCTGCTTTCCTCCTCAGCACCAACACCTGGACTCCAATGTGCTTACTGCCCAGCCTGGGCTTCCCAGGGCTCCTCCTTTCTCAGCCCCTGGGGTCTGCCTTCTCCTTGCTGCACCTGGTTCCGGGCTGGGCCCTGCTCATGGGGCTCTGGCCACTGTCTTCTTTTTGTTTCACGGTGGAACATGCCAAGCTTGTTCCAGCCCTGGGCCTTTGCACTTGGACTTCTCTCTTCCTGAAATGCTCTTGCCTCTAGTCCAAATGCCACTTTCTCAGAGTAGAACCTGCAACGTAATTTTTAGGGCCCAATGCAAAATGAAAATGGAAGTCCCGTGTGTAAAAAGCAGGGAAGTAGCTTGTTTCTTTCTTCTGCATTCTCTCTTGACTGTCATAGTGTTTTTTTGATTAACTGATTGATTGAGACAGGGTTTTGCTCTGTTGCCTAGGCTGGAGTGCAGTGGCGTGATCATGGCCCACTGAAACTTTGACCTCTCAGGCTCAAGAGATCCTCCTAATCTCAGCCTCCTGAGTAGCTGGGACCACAGGTTTGTACCACTATGCCCAGCTAATTTTTAATTTTTTTTGTAGAGACGAGGTCTTGCTGTGTTGCCCAGGCTGGTCTTGAACTCCTGAACCCAAGTGATTCTCCCACCTCTGCCTCCCAAAGTGCTGAGATTACAGGTGTGGGCCACTGCACCTGGCTTAATGAGAGGTGAAGCCAGCTGGACTTCTTGGGTCAAGCAGAGACTTGGAGAACTTTTCTGTCTTACAAGTGGATTGTAAAACGCACCAATCAGCACTCTGTAGCTAGGATTGTAAAACCCACGAATCAGTGCTCTGTAGCTAGCAAGTGGATTGTAAAGTGCACTAATCAGCACTCCATAAAAACCCACCAATCAGTGCTCTGTAGCTAGCAAGAGGATTATGGAATGCACCAATGAGCACTCTGTAAAACGCACCAATCAGCGCTCTGTAAAATGCACCAATCAGCACTCTGTAAAACACACCAATCAGCAGGACCCTAAAAGTAGCCAATTGCAGGGAGGATTGAAAAAAGGGCTTTCTGATAGGACAGAAAGGGAACATGGAAGGGGACAAATAAGGGAATAATAGCTGGCCACCCTCAGCCTGCAGTGGCAACCTGCTGGGGTCCCCTTCCAGGCTGTGGAAGCTTTGTGCTTTTGCTCTTCACAATAAACGTTGCTACCGCTCACTCTTTGGGTCTGTGCCATCTTTAACAGCTGTAACATTTGCTGCAAAGTCCTCCGTTCTTGAAGTCAGCGAGATCACGAGACCACGAACCCATCGGCAGGAATCAGCCCTGGACACACTATCATGGTGTTTTAAATTAGCTATTCATTGCCATGCTTCCTTGGGCACAAGATACTTCTGGGGCAAATACAGACCTTCCCAGGCTCTTGGGAAGCCTGTCCCACACTGAACCTGTCCCACCTGGCACTGGTGCCCCTTCAGGGTGCAGAGGACAGTTACAGTTGCTGGGCAGGTGCAGGCAGTAGGTGGCTGAGAACCTGTCCTGGGGTACTCCTGGAGCATGTGCCATTGTCCCTTCAGAGGCCACTTACAAAACACAAAATCAAAGATAAAGTTATTAAGAATTTCAACATGACTACTGAAGAGTGTTAGTCTCCACGTGCGGGGCTTCTTTTTTTTTTTCTTTTTTTGAGACGGAGTCTCTGTTGTCCAGGCTGGAGTGCAATGGCATGATCTCAGCTCACTGCAACCTCCGCCTCCTGGGTTCAAGTGATTCTCCTGCCTCAGGCTCCTGAGTAGCTGGGATTACAGGCGTGCACCACCACCTCCGGCTAATTTTTTTTTTTTTTTTTGTATTATTAGTAGAAACAGGATTTCACCAGGTTGGTCAAGCTGGTCTCAAACTCCTGACCTCGTGATCCGCCCGTCTTGGCTTCCCAAAGTGCTGGGATCACAGGCGTGAGCCACTGCGCCTGATTGCGAGACTTCTTTTGAGTGTGGGACCTTATGTGACCATGCGAGTCACATGCCTGTGAAGCCAGCCCTGTCTCAGTGACCAGCTTTGATCTCCTTATCCAAAATAGCCCCATTCCATCCAGCTGCAGAAGTCACACCCCATCACACCTCCCTGTTTTATGTCCTTTAGAACAAAATTATGTTCTGAAATGATCCCTTTAACCTGTTGTCTGTTTTTGTTGTCCACCACGAAAATGTAAACTTCATGAAAGCTTGTCCTAATTGTCTCCATGCCTAGGGCAGGAACTGGTACATGTAGACCTTCGATAAATACTTGTTGATAGAGTAAATAAATGTAAAAGGGAATTTACTGCGGATAGTTGTCAATAAACTTGCTGTTTCTCCTAACTCATGCACTCTGACAATGCGACAGAACTGCCCGGCGGCACACTGTTCGGTCCTGTATGTGGAGTTACCGGATGGGACCTGGATGCTCTGGCCCATACGGAGTCCATCGGAAGGCCAGCTCTGGTTTGCCTTTGCTTTGAGGCTTGTCCTTGAGTTGCTCCAGGCCCCAGGGTCTCATCTCCCTGCTGCCTTCTGCCCTGGATCATCTGTACCCTGCCTTTGGGCTGGGAGGAAAGGAGTGCAGGGAGGCCCAGGTCTCCTGAGAGACCTGTTCTTTCCTAGCTCTCAACACCGTGGCTAAGCTTCTCCATAACACTCGTCCTTCCCCTTCTCTGTCTTTCTCACACAATCCAGGAGAATCTGCCTGCCCGGGGCACCCAGCCAGTTGCTGTGACGAGAATGACCTCCCATGAAGCTGAGCAATTGCCACTAGCCTGCAATTAGCTGGATTTTTGGAAAGCCCCTGTGTGTACCAGGATCCCCAGAATGAATATGAACACTGTCCCATCAGGCTGAAGTCTAAGGGGCTTCAACATTCTTGATTAAAAATATACATATATTGACTGCATTACTCATAACAAGTATGCCATTAACAGAGGCTAGGAAACTTTTTTAGTTATGCAGATCTTTTGCACTAAAAAACAACGCAGTGTGAGGTCCATAATAGCAGGGAGAGGGAAGTGTGGCTTCAAGAGAATGCAAACAGCCCTATTGCAGAGGCACGATGAAGGAACTCGGAGACGCAATAACAATCTTCTCTTTTTAAAAGCAACTTAGGACCTTATTTTTCTGACAAAAGTAGCAATATTTTCGGAAAATTCCCTTATATCATGTGTATATGCGTGTGTTTCAATTTAAATGATGGTTTTGGGCATTTTCTGTGGCTATTCCATTTGACTAGACATATGAAGCCAAACTGCGTCTGTGGCATGCATAAACGCGATCTTCTCCTGCTTTTAAAAGAAAGAAGTATTAATGGCTTCTAATCTTCCTGAAGCGATATATTTATTTATTTTCCTAACAAAGTATATGAGTGGAATGTGCTATATCTGTACATATGTGCTGACTTTTTTTTAAGTAAGCTTTTCAAAGAGCCAACATCTGGCTTTGTTGATTTTCTGTATGTTTGTTTTCTATTTCTTTAATTTCTGTCTTTATCTATATTTCTATTATTTGCCTTCCCCTACTGTGGGTTTAATTTGCTCTTATTCTGGCTTTGTAAGGTGGAAACTTAGAACAGTGATTTAAGACTTTTTTCTTTTTTAATACAGACATTTAAAAGAATAAATTTTTCTCCAAGGATTGTGTAGGGTGCATCCTACAAACTTGGACATACTGGGTATTATTATCAGTCAGTTTGAAATATTTTCTAGTTCCTTGAAGACTTCTCCTTTTTTAAAAAACGGTATGTGTTATTTGGAAATGTGTACTTAATTTCCAAATACTTAGCTATTTTCTAAGTATCCTTTCTTAAAACATCTTATTGTTACTGATTTCTAATTCAATTCCATTGTGGTCAGATTTCAAGCCACTGAAATTTACTGAGATTTGTTTTCTGACCTAGCATGAAATGTGTATTTTTAATGAACTGCCTCATCACTTTTTATCTTTAAATTTTGCTTCAAAAGTATCTTCCCTCTTTAAATTTAGCCTGGAAACTGATACAAATGTGCATACTAAGACTAGGAACAAATAATGCCAACTCAGGCTTTACCTCTGTTGGAAAAATCTGTTTACTTTGCAATTATCAGAGATTGGCAGGCCTCTTCTAAAATGCTCCCTGCAGGGCACAGATTTAAAATAGTCTCTCCTGAAATCAGGTAGCAAAGACAAGAAAAAATTATTTACTTCTGTCTATGGTTTTTGGTGAATTACCTCTCAGAGGCAAGGGGAATTGGACGGGTCTTGGCATAGTCTGAAGACTAGGGTTTGTCCTTGTCTCTCAGTATTTAAGGGTCTGTATCATTTCCCCACCATAGTTTACACTTCTTTGACCTTCCCAGTGCTCCACAGACTTGGACATGAAACACACTTAGCAAATTCTATTTAATTGAGTGATGAACAGATATTGAGCATCCTCCAGCAGTGAAATCAGAAATAATGGCATTGAGAAAGCGAATGTATGAAAATGGACATTCCCCATTGAACACTGCAATGATATCGTTAATGAAATTGATATATTGGGTGTTGCCAAGTCACTCAAGTGGCTGTTAATAAATATGAGAGCTTTTACAAGAATACAACTTCTTCTTTAAAAAATGCAATCCTAAAATCAAGTCCCCAAATTTTAACATAAATGTAGTTGGAAGGTTTCTTTATGAATTAAGAAGTAAAGTGTTGAATAGTATAAAATATAACAAAAGGCAGATTTGATGGGAGGTGGGAGGTAGTGGAGAGAAGGAGCTTTCTCTTTTACAGGTGTTTGATGTATTTACATGGATTGGTGGATTAAAAGAAATGCCTGCAAGACAGTTTTATCCTCGTGATTAAATTTAATCTTGTACGAAAAATGGTGTGCCAATTATGTGTGCTTTGTTATGGCTTTGTTTACCAGATTCCAGAAGAATGTGTTGAATCAGTGTATTTCGTTTTCAAATCAACCAGTGTAATGTAGCCAAAATAATTTGCTGAAGGTTGGAGTTGTTCTGTTGTTACCTGGCTATTTTGGTGGTGTGCTGTGCCTAGCAGATTATTTTATATATAGTAGTTACTTAGTAAATATCACTTAGATTTAATTGATTTTTTTGTAGAGCTGAAATGAATGTTCATTTTTTATTAGATCGACTTATATTTAGAATCAGTAGCTAAAGAACTACAGAATACAGAATAATTTTTCTTTTTTCTTTTCTTTTTTTTTTTTTTGAGACAGGGTCTGGCTCTGTCGCCCAGGCTGGAGTGCAGTGGCATGATCTCGGCTCTCTGCAACCTCCGCCTCCCAGGTTCAAGTGATTCTCCTGCCACAGCCTCCCGAGCAGCTGGAATTACAGGCATGTGCCACCCTGCCCAGCTAATTTTTGTATTTTTAGTAGAGAAGAGGTTCCACCATGCTGGCCAGGTTGGTCTCGAACTCCTGACCTCAGGTGATCTGCCTGCCTCTGCCTCCCAAAGTGCTGGGATTACAGGCATGAGCCACCGCGCCAGGCCCGAATAATTTTTCTTCTGTATCAACCCTGTTCCTATTCCCTGAACATTTCACTAAGCCTCATTTTTCTGCTCACCTTTGCTCAAGCTCTTGTAAACTGTGAACTGTCTTGGGTGACCCCTGTGCCTTCTGTTTCTGGGACCCTGGATAACCTGGGCTCCCTGGAAGGAGACCCTGAGGAGATTTGCCAGCAGGAGCTTTATCAGGGAGTGCTTTTGGAAAGAAAATTCAAAAAGGAGTGGGAGAACCGGATGAGATAGAGGGAGACGCTGAAATGCCACACAGCTGCAGCCACGGGCAGGGCTGATCTGCTGGGATCCTGGAGCCAGGAGGGCTGTTCCCGAGCTGCACAGGATCGAGGCCACGGGCCCTGCTTTTATATGTCATTGGATTCAGGCTGCCTCTGGGGATGGGGTGTTACTTTGGAGGGGACAACTCCCTTTTGCCAAAGCATTTCCAAGAGAACAAGTGAGCTGTGAGTCTTCAGCAGCAATGATCTGGCAGCTGGGAGAGTGAGCACCGCCATCATGAAGGGTGGCCACGACAGTGCCCCCTACACCTACAAGGGGGGGCGGGGGGGCAAGTTGAGGAGGGTGAGAGGGGAGGGACAGTCAGGGGAGTGGGTACCGTGACACGTCCTGGACTCTGAGCGCTGAAGAGGAAAGAGGGATGGGGGGAAGGGTCAGTGGGTTGTGGGTCTCAGGGAGAATGGGAGGATGGAGTCCTGCAGCTATGGCTGGGAATGGAAGGGAGGCCCAAGACAGGGTGCGTGGGGTCGGGGAAGGCTGGAGGAGGGTGAGGGAATGGGAAACATCCCCCGTAGTGACAGTAAGATCCCAAACTTATAGTTTTGAAAGTTACTAAAATGCTGTAAAAATCACTTCACATGCTTTTTACTGTTCTTATTTGTGTTTTGAAAAAGTCATAAGGTAAGGGAGGGAGATAATAAATTGAATACATGGTTTGTTTAAAACAAGACAACCAGTTTAGTCAGATTTTAGGTCTTCAAGTGAGATTTCTTAGAATAAAGAAGCTCTTTCCATTGGAAGGCTGTGCCCTCATCCTTTAAAAAATGTTTGCTACTGTGATGCAGCCGCTGTTCCTTCGGAGCTCTCTCCGAGCCTAAAGCAATCTGTCTAGACACTCATCTCTGCCCGATCCAGTGCCCTTCTCCTTGGGAGGTGCGTCTGTAACCATCTGCACATGGCGCTGCCTTCTGGACTGCCTCGCTGCGGGCCAGGTGTGGCTGCCAGATGTCTGACCTCCTCTCTGGGAGAGCGCGGGGACCACCTCTTCTGCCTGGAGGCTTTTCGCTTTTTGTGTCATTCTCCAACCTGGTTTTGGCTTCCAGCTACCAGGAGAAAGCCAACTTTGATCACACTCTGCTTAGGGAACCCCAATAAAGTCAGCAAGTGCTGTAAATTTCATTTGGATAAAGCATTTTAAAGGCTAATGGATGAAATTTAATACGAGAAATGTATTCTAATTTCTGTCCATTTCTGAAAAAAAAATTCCACTCCTGGTTCATACTTATTTCTAGTGATCTAGAGTCCTCTGGCCTTTGGTGTCGATTTCTGTCATTTTCATTTCTGGGTCTAATTTTTCATTTTTTTTTTCTTCTACATTGATTTTTTTCACCAGGTAATCTCCATTTTAGATGATAATCTTTTTTATGTCTGTCGTTCTTCCTCCTTCCAGTTTTACATCCTGATTTTTCAAATTCCCTTTTCTGAACAATTCCCACCTTAGGCTTTAGCTCCATATTCAAGACTTTCTTTTTCAAATGAGTCTTGGAATACTCTGTGGCCTTCCCAAAGCGCTATTGAGATAGTTTGCCCTTGCAGTTAAGGGGCCTACAGGTGTTCCAAGGCCATCTCTTGACTTTGCAACTGTTTTTAGTTCAATATATGGAAACATTGTAAACATTTAAAGTTCAGTTTGCAAATGGAGTTCATGTTGCTTGGTCTGATTCTCATGCTTCCCCCATTACTTTGGGGACCTTAGGTGGATAGTCATTAATATCATCATCATCAATTACCACAAATGCACTGGTTCCTCATTGTGTGGGGAAGAATGGGAAGATCTTTATCCTAACAGCACATACCATATCCCATATCATGCCCTATTGAGTATTACTGTCAAAATCACAGAAGATGGACCTTTGTCTCTAGAATTCCAGGATTAATTTTGCAAGTAGATTTGTGAACATATGTATTTTCTTAATTATTCAATTAACTAACATTTTAAAGCACTTCTCTGATTATAAAGTGAATAAAGGTTAATTGCAGAACAATTGGAAAATGATGAAAAGTATAGAGAAAAAAATAAAATTCACCCACAATTGCATTGACTGGAGAGAATCACTCTTAAGCACTGGGCTATTGCTTTGTAGTCTTCCTTGGATAAAGCTTGTAAACTTTTGTTCTCTTCACATTATGAAAAGTTTCTGATACCTTTAAAGGTAAGATGATTTTACAATGATAGTATATTATTCTATCAGATGGTGTATTCCAATATTTCCCATTTGTCCTACATGTTTCAAATGCTTTATTATCATAAACAACTTTGCCATAAACTCTAAACACCCTTGTACAACTGGAATGACTGGGTCAAATTATGATGTTTTAGGATTTGATAGAAGCTTACAAGAAGATGAAGGCAAAATCTCAGAATCAAGTTTATGAAAATTTTATAACCTTTAAAAAGATTTTTATTATCGTTCTGGACACTGCGTGAAGGATCTCTTTTATTTCTTCTTTCGTTAGTAGCTTCTATAATTGTTACAAAAATCTACTTGTGGAATATTCATCTCAACTATTTTATTGATGCCAAAGACTGGAGGGTACACACTACTGGGTGTATATCCAAAAGAAAATAAATTGTTCTACCAAAAAGATATGTACACTCGTATGTTCATCGCGGCAATATTCACAATAGCAAAGACATAGACTCAACCTAGGTGCCCATCGAAGGTGCACTGGATAAAGAAAATGTGGTACACGTACACCATGGAATACTATGCAGCCATAAGAGAGAATGAAATTATGTCCTGGGTAGCAACATGGATGCAGCTGGAGGCCATTATCCTAAGGGAATTAACACAGGAACAAAAAACCAAATACCACATGTTCTCACTTATAAATGGGAGCTAAACATTGGGTACACACAGACATAAAGATGGGAAGAGTAGACACTGGAGACTACTAGAAGTGAGTTGGGGGAAGGGTTAGAAAGCTAGTGGGTTCTATGCTCAGTACCTGGGTGCCAGGATAAGTCGCACCCCAAACCTCAGCATCCTGTAGTACATTCATGTAACAAGCCTGCACCTGTACCTTCTGATTCTAAAATAAAAGTTGAAATTATGTATATTAAAAAAAACTGGAGGGCACAGTAAGTGAAGGCTAAGGAAGGTCCCTCCCTAACGAAGCTAAAATCGCCAATGCAGTCAATGTGTCTCAATATTCGTGTACTTGACTGAAAGCAAAAGAAGACTGTCATCCTCAACTTTGTCTAAACTTGCATGGCCTGACCCCACAGTCCATAACCCTGTCATCCAAATCCCAAGCCATCATTTTGCTCTAATGTCTATAAATCTATTTGTCACCACCATTTCTCAGCACTGCATTTGCTCTTGACCAGAACATAAAGACAGGGTTCCTAATTTCGTGTGGCCATTAAGGTTCTTCTACTTTTTGCTCAAGGATGACCGCAGAGCGATAATTTCTACCTCCCTCTTTTATGCATCTTCATTCTTGAACAACTCAGCTCACTTCTTCTGTGATGTCATTTTTTTCTCCTCAGAGATCACGATTCTCTTTCATTCTCTCCTTTCTCATTGTATAGCAAATTATCATGTTGTGTGATAATCATTGGTTTAACTATCAGGTATCCTCATCAGAGACTCCTTGTTTATCCCTGTATCCCCTCTATCTGCACAGAGTCTGCTAGTGGGTGTAATACTAGGTATCTCAAAATTGTTAAATGTATGAATGAGTGCTGAGCTATGCCTTGTGGCCTGCTTGCGTAAAACTCATAGAATGTTAGGGAGAATCAGACCTTGTGAAAAAAAGACTATGTATGTATATGGTGATCAAAATCATTTTTTCAGATGACTTGTAACTTTCCAATGCACCAAAGCCTTTCACTTGTTTTTTCAAAATTTTCATGCACGGCTCTTACACTTTTGTAAGATTTTTTGTTGTTGTTCATGGAACTTTGGCTTGTTTTTCGGTCTGGGTACATCTAAGACTGGACCATTCTGCTCTCCAGTTCATGGGAGTTGATGGGAACACTTAATCAAAGTTGGATTCATTCCATTTGGTTACCTCCATGCTGCCAGTCAACTCTTTCCCTGCACTCCTCTTGATTTTTAAACTCTGTAAATGTACAGTCTTGTGTAAATGTGCATGTCATAATATGTGTAAAGAGAGGTACTCTCACAGTTTGATAAAGATGAACCATGAACAGACTCAGATAATTAGTATTATTGTTTTACTTTAACTGGGGTTTCAAATTCCACAACAAACATAATGCTTTCCCTTTAGCATAGAAAATATTGGCCCCCTACAAAGGGCCTTTTCAACATGGAATTTTATTTTAACTTTGTGTCTTTGAGGTAATTTTTAATACATGAGTATATTTGAGATGTATTAAATCTTCAAGGAAGCAAATTAGCAAGTGGAAACAATTAGGGTAAATTAATCGATTTTCTAACTGAGAAAAGTGGAATGTTGTCTTAGTCTGCTTTATGCTGCTATAACAGAGTATTTGAGACAGTAATTTATAATGAAAAGAAATTTGTTTCTGACAGTTCTGGAGGCTGGGAAGTCCAAGATCAAGATGCTGGCAGGTTTTGTGTCTGGTAAGGGGCACAGTCTCCTTTTCTAAGATGGCGCCTTGAAAGCTGCATCCTCCAGAGGGGAGGAATGCTCTTCCCCACATGGCAGAACATTGGAAGAGACTGAACCCACTCACATAAGCCCTTGTTTTAGTGGCATTGGTCCATTCACGAGGGTAGAGCCTTCACGACCTAAACGTCTCTCAACACTGTTGCTTTAGGGATTGTTTCCAACACATAAATTTCACCCATAGCAAATGTAACATTGTCACTCCATAATAGACTGTAATTAATTGACAAGTTGTTTTTAGAATATTTATTTTATAATATTCAAGTCTCAGAAAAAGAACTTGCTTCTGGGCACATTTTAAACATGTTATCTATTGTAATTAATTTAGGTAAATAAAAATACATACAAGTTTAATGAATCACTTTTGCATGTCTGCTTTAGTCTGATTGGCAGAATTGCCTTTTTAGATTTGTAATATTGCTAAGCTAAAATAGTTGGGTCATGCTATTTAGAATAGCCTCTGCAGTTTTGGCCCAGCTAACCAAATATCTAAGGATACACGGAGGTTAGTAAAATAAAAAAACATGCCAACTGGAACAGGCATGCTACCACATGGGTTAGTCTAACAGTTCTGCACAGCGCTCAAAATGCACCAAAGGAAACTCATTAAAAAAATAAAAATATTATAAACAAATAAAGTCGAAGGCAATGTAAGGCTTACATTTCAACTTGAGTCCAAAGAAATAACATTCTCTATTACGCTAAAGCTACTTTGTTTAGTTTTAACTTTTGAAAAGTCTACTGCATTAAGAAAATAAGGAATTTTCTTTTGTTAAAGTTCGATCTTAGTGTAATAATTAGGCAGCTACTGATTTTCTGGCGGTTTCCTTTCTAGGAGTTTCAGAGAAGAATGGGACAGCTTTTTTGGTCAGCATTTTGAGATAAAGACTGTGGACCAGGTAGAGCTTTTTGGTATTCTATCTGTGACTTAGGGAAGGAGGAGATTGGAAAATACTGCTTATTTTGTACCTACTGCTCTTCCCATTCTTTCAGCATTCTAATGAGCTAAAAAGATTTGAAAACAGAGCTCGGACTTTGGCTCAAGACCCCTTAGGACACGCTGACTAGTCCATTTCCTACACCCCAGGAAAGATGGCACAGTGATCTGTTTCATCTACAGATGTTAGTGTAAAACACCTGTGCACAAGACTGTGCTCTCTAACTCTGCAAACACAGCAGCCTACATGTGGAGGGGCATGACTGTCCTCAAAGCTGGCTCTGTCCATTCCCCACTGGGTCCGGCTGGGTGTTCTGTGGGAGAGTCGTGATTGTGAAGATGAGGGCTACTTGCAATTGTTGCACAACCAGACAAAGCTACTATGGGCTTTAAACGGTGTGATCTGGTGGGGGATCTTACCACTCTCCACCAGGGAATGAAGGTTGTCACCATTCTCTCTGCCACCCACAACTTTAGCCTTCAGGGACCAGTGACTGTGAAGGCTGCTGGAGCACCCTCCACTAAGAGATGCCTCCATGTCCTCTCCTCATGGGCTGATTAGGGCTTCCTCAGTATGTGAAATAGGTTAGTTAGATGATTAGACGATGACAGTATGTGAAACAGGTTAGTTAGATGGTTAGACGAGAAAAACATGGCTATTAGACTTTGGACTGACCCAACCGCAGTTCACCATCAGAGAAAGTTGGTGACAGAGCTGGCTGCTTCCCTGAACCTTCCTACACCCAAGCGGTTGTGATGAGAAGGGCTGAGCAAGGTTGCTGCCTGTTATTTTACTGGCTTTGTTTGCAGGCTTTTCATTCAGGTGAATTATGCATATATTTCAGATATATAGTGTATTTGCCCCTCCATATGTGGTTGAAATAAACAGCTCATTTTCTTCTCTTATTCTAGAGCACATGTACTTGATTCAACAAATACTTGAAGACTTCTTAGGCTTTCAGTAGCCGTTTGATAATTTTTCCCTAACTTAATAAAAATGGCTACTCAGTTTTATTAAATGCCTATTTAGGAAGCTGGCAGTGTAATGTGCTTTTTCTACCTTAATTTGGAGGTATAATATACGTATATGGTATGTTATGAGGACTCCTTATGTTGGACCATTTTTGAAGTCTTAGGATATGCCCTAGGGAGTTGCCTTTGTTCGTTGTCTGTTGTTATAAATGAATACCACAGTCTGGGTAATTTATAAAGAATAGAGGTTTATTTAGCTCTTGGTTCTGGAAGCTGGGAAAATCCAGGGTTCATAGGCTGGCATCTGGTGAGGGTCTTCGTGCTGTGTTATCCCACTGCAGAAAGGTGGGAGGGCAAGCCAGTGTGGGCAAAAAAGAGAAAGCAGGAGTCCAGGTTCACTTTATAACAACCCACTCTCTTGGTAACTAACCCATTCCTACAATAACAACATTAACCTATGTGAGCTCTACCTTCATGATCCAATCCCCTCTCGTTAGGCCCCACCTGCCAACACTGCCACACTGCTACTCAGTTTCAGCATGAATTTTGGAGGTACAAACACCCAAACCATAGCAGGAGCCGTGGTATGTAATTATTTCATATACTTCTGGTTCCTATTTGCAAATATTTTATTTAGAATTTTTGCATTTATATTAATTTGAAATGTTTGATTTAGAATTTGTATTTATAAGTGAAATTCATATATAGTATTAGTCTGTCTTTATCTGATTTGTGTATTATGGCATAGAATTGAAAGTGAACTGAGAAACTCTTTATCCTTCTCAGTGGCCTAGAATAGCACAGCAGTGATCTGTTTTCCTCAGTCATTGATTGAGGCTTGGTCTTTGCTTCTGCAGAATGAGAACCACAGATCTTTTCTGCTTTCAGAACTGCTATGAAGATCAAATGCACATGAAAATATTTTTCAAATTCTGACATGCTATGCAAATGTTGTTAAAATAATTATTACTTGCATTCTAAATTCAAAGTTTGAATTGTTTTTATGTTTATGGCTGTATTGCATCCAAATATTCTATTTTCCTTTATTCTTTCATTTTCTATGTACTTTGCAAGTTTTTGAAATTGACTTGGAAATTCAGTATAATTAAGAGCTCAGCTTTGGGAGCCAAGGCAGGCAGATCACCTGAGATCAGGAGTTCGAGACCAGCCTGGCCAACATGGTGAAACTCTGTCTCTACTAAAAATACAAAAATTAGCCAGGCGTGGTGACAGGTTCCTGTAATCCCAGCTACTTGGGAGGCTGAAGCATGAGAATCACTTGAACTCGGGAGGCAGAGGTTGCAGTGAGCCGATGCTGCACCACTGCACTTCAGCCTGGGTGACACAGAGTGAGACTTTGTCTCAAAAAACAAAAACAAGAACACAAACAAACAAACAAACAAAACCAAAAAAAACTCAGACTTCAGTTTTTGTCTCTGACATGTATTAGTTTTGTGACCTTTGTTCCAATCACTAAATATTTTTAAGCCTCGGTTTCTTTGTCTATGAAATGGGGACAATAAAACCTACCTGATGGGGTTGTTGTGAGGGTGAAGATATTTTGATCCCCCTCTTAAGCATACTTGTAAACTAAGTTAGCTAGTATTACTGTTACGGGATTCTTGGGGTGTTGTTTTGCCAGCCGGAAACCTCTGTGGCCAGTGACACCTTTGCCTGAGTTTTGCTGAGGCCTGCTCAACCTGGCAGGCTGTGCTCGGCTAGCCCTATTGGACTGGATCCCATGCCGGCCAAGGGTGAGCCAGGCATGGAGTGGTGAGGGATGTGTGGGCGAGTGTGGGGTCCAGCCACTGTGCACAGCCAGGCATGCTTGGCTGTGTGGGGCGGGCAGCTCCAGGCACCAGCATGGGCGCTGGCTCCCTGCAAGGCTGCAGTTGGTCCAGGAGTACCACAGGCAGCTTCCACTGAGGTTGGCAGTGAGGAATGCCATGTTACCTGGAAGCTTGGAGACACCAGAAACTGCAGAGCCCCAAAGAGGGTGTCACAGCCCTGGCTTGGAGGTCCTAGGTCTGGACTCCCTGAGGGCTGCAGCTCTTCTTTCTTCTTTCCTTCTTATTGCCTGAAATGTGGCTAGGAAGGGGCATGTGTCAGCCCTATTTGTGTTACAGATCTTTTAGCCCTGCCATTTGGCAGGTCTCAAGTTCTTGTCCTGCATTCAGGAAGAATGAGGTATTCAGACAAGTGGAGGGTGAGCAAGGCGAAGGGAGCTTTATTGACCTAAAGAACACCTCAGAGACACCCAGATTGGGTAGCTCCTCTCCAGTGGGCAGTGTTCAGCTCTCAGAAAGGAGACCCTGGAGTGGGTAGCTCCTCTCTGCAGCTGGTCCTCCTGCTGTGTCTTGGGGTCTGGCTAAGTCCAGGGCTTTTATGGGCCTCAGAGGGGAGGAAGTGCATGCTGATTGGTTCATGGGCAGCCATGGGCCCTGAAAAGCACCACAAGTTCCCACTTCAGTCTGTGGGACTGGCAGAATTGCCCCCAGGCTTCAGGTCCTCTCCAGCTTGAAGGTGGGGCTTCACCAAGGACCCATCCCCTTCCACCCAGGAGCCTGTTTGCCTCCTGCCACCATTCATGATGTCTAGGCTGTTGGTGCCAAGGTGCTCCTGCAGGCCAGCACTGAGCTGTCCTCAGCTCCCTGCTCAGCCTGCCTCCCATGCGCCTCAGCATCCAAAGTGGGGAGGGAGCCAAGGCAGCAGAGAGCTGGTGGTACACACAACAGGCTGGGTGCAGGGAGAGTGGGTGCAGGGAGAATGGGTGCAGGGAGCAAGGAGAGGCCAGGCAGCAGAAGCAGACACCTCCATGCCTGCCCAGACACAGGGGCCTTCCCAGGTCCCTGAGAGTGCAGAGGTGTCTGGGTCTGCAGTGGCAGCTTGAGTGGCTGCAGCTGCGCCCTGGGTGGGGCTCCTGCCTGCTCTTGGCCTGCAAGAGCACAGGGAGGCCTGGGTCCGCAGCCTGACTTGAGCAGCTGCAGCTGCATCTGCATCCAGGAGGGCGGGGCTCTTGCCTTCTCCTAGCTCCTGTGGGCTCTGGAGCACGTAGCCCAGCTGCGCCTGCCCCGTTGCAGCTAGTGTCCTGGCAGCAGCCACTCCAGGTGGGCCATTGTTGCCATCATTATTATCAATAATAAGATTATTTTTGTAGATTGACTCTGAATTACTTGAGAGCTGGGATGAGTATGACTTTTGACTTACTAAGAAGCTTATTAATATCATATCTTTAGTAGGTGGAAAGGATTTCAATTCCAGGTTTCCCCCATATGGCATTCTGATACACACTAAATATTATTTTTCTAGTAAATCTGCAGTTTAGCTACTACAAGTTTTGTGATTCTTAGCTATTTTGGGAAGAATTTGATGACTTTCTCATAGTTTGGTGCTCTGGAATTTGAAATGCAAAGGCAAATATTTAGAGCTGTGTCATTACATTTAGGCACTACTTCAACTAGCATCTTCATTGAAAGAGGGGGAAAAAGAGATCTTGAAAAGTTTTAGTTTCTTTCCTCCAGTTATGCATCCTTCCTGCTAATCAGTCCTGACTGATTTATATCTATGATCCAGATGTCCCCAAAGCAGGGCCCAACGTGACAGAAAATGAAGCAAATCAAGGAACGTTGCTTTTTTTCTCAAGGTCAGCCACACCCCAAACTCTAATAAGCAAGTTCTGGACTCACATCCTGCCACAGAAAGTGGGTTTTCCAGAAAAATTTTAAAGGGGAATTTATTCTTATTTCCCAAATAAGCCTGAAGACAAGTTATGCCATTTCCACTTGGTACACAGTCAGAGTAGCTGACCGCAAAGGGCAAAACTAAACCTTTCAGATGCGTTTTCTTAGTGAGCACTTTACCTTAGGCTTAGCCATTGTGGTTATTTCTGCATTTGGATCAAACCAGCGTGTTCTGAGCCACAGTATTGACAGAGGGTCTCGTTTTTGTTCATTCAAAAGAGTGGAAAATCATAGGATTCCTGTAATGAGCAGTCTAGAAAAATAGCAACAAACAGATGTGTCTTCTGTGGCCAGAAAATTTTAAACCTGGGAGACCCTCTTGAGGAGTAAGGGACTGGAGATGTGTATGCAGTAATGCTTGACTGTGCAGCAGTTCATGGGGACAGAGGCAATTGGAGTGATGTCACATAATTGCTGTTTTTCTTTAACATTTTATGTCAAGTAAGGAAGACTATTTTAGTGTGGCTATATGACCTGCCAAATGATGGATTTATCTCCCTGGCTTCCATCAAAAGCATCTAAAATATGTGTATGTTTGACCTGGTGATAAAGCTGTCTGTTATAATTGCTCCATCCTTCACCTCAACCGTCACATCTGTCTTAATTTGGAAAGTTTTGAGGGATTTTTCTGATCATTTTGGTGGCATAAGTGTGCAAGCCTTTTGTGAATATCACTAATTGCCAGTGCGGGAGGCAGCTTGCATCAGCTCTCACTGGCTCATGAGAGCTGGCTGCATCTCCTCCCAAACCTATACTCAGTGTAGCCATTTTGGTAGCTTGACATCAGCCATAGTGGGAGTATTTACACATGGGAATCAGTAGATGCTACAAATCATCCCCCAAGAGAGTTGTCATCAAACACTTCCTGGCCCTCTGCCTCCTATCATATTTTTCAAGACTTGATCAGTTGAGGCTGGGCTGCTATTCTAAGACACTCGCTTCTTGGACTCCACAATCTATGAAGATGGCTTCTTGGAAATACCCTTCCTTGGAAAAGGAGATGAATTTTGTTTCTGTGGTGGTCATGTGGCTTCCTGCCTCCATTTACCTTTCACTGGATAATTGCACCCCTACTTCCACCTTCTGTTTGCGCATCATTCAATCTTTCATCAACAGCCTGGGGCTTTGGTTGGTGTCCACTCCTGGCTGAGACATGAAGCTTGTTACTTAGGTCAAAGCCCATCAGAGCATTGTCTTCCTCTGGCTAGAGTAACTGGTTCAGGTATGGGCATGTGGTCCCTGTGGCATGATGATGCGTTTGAGACTTTTGCTGCAACTTCTGGAAGAGGGACACATGCTTTTTTCTACTGGAATTGAATGACAAGATATGAGATTAAAGTTGCTTACTGGCATAAAAACAGACACTTAGACTAATGGAACAGAATAGAGAGCCCAGAAATAAATCCAAACATGTATGGTCGTCTAATTTTTGACAAGGGCACAAAGAAGACACAATGGGAAAAAGATAGTCTTTTCAATAAATGCTGCCAGGAAAATTGGATTTCTACATGCAAAAGAATGAAAATGGATCTTTATCTTACACCATACAGAAAAATAAAATCAAAATGGATAAAAGACCTGATGTGATACCTGAAACCATAAAACTCCTAGAAGAAATCATCGGAGGAAATCTTGACATTGGCCTTGAGAGTAATATCTTGAATATCACACCGAAATCTCAAGCTACAAAAGAAAAATAAGTAAATGAGTCTACATAAAACTAAAAAGCTTCTGCACAGCAAAAGAAACAATCACCAAAATGAAAAGACCCTACCAACTGGGAAAAAAAATTTACAGATCCAAGATTTATAAAGAGCTCATACAATTCAATAGCAAGAAAACATACGATCTGACGGAAAAAAGGTCAAAGGATCTAAATAGATCTTTATTCAAATATGACATAAAAATGGCAACAGATGTAGGAAAAAGTGTTCATCATCACTAATTATCAGAGAAATGCAAACCAAAAGCACATTGAGATATCACCTCACACCTGTTACGATGGCTACTATGAAAAAGACAAATAATACCAAATGCTGGAGAGGATGTGGAGAAAACAGAACTAATGTACACGTTGTTGGAATATAAATTAGTACAGCCATTACCAAAAACAGTAAGGGATTCTCTCAAAAAGCCCAAAGTAGAACTATGGTAGAATCCAGCAATTCCACAGCTGGGTATATACCCAAGGGAAATGAAGTCCCTTTCCTGCAACGATGTCTGCACTCCCATGTTCATTGCAACACTACTCACGAGAACCAATATGGAAACAGCATAGGTGTCCATCAATGGATGAATGGATACAGAAACTGGTGTGGTGCATGTATGCATAATTCCATTAAATATAATGAATATTACTAAGGCCTATAGAAGGAGAAGATCCTGCCATTTGCCACAACATGGGTGGACCTAGAGGGTAGGATGCTAAGTGAAATAAACCAGATATAGAAACAGAAATAGTACATGATCTCACTTACATGTGGAATCTAAAAAAAAACAAAGGTCAGGGCCGGGCGCGGTGGCTCACGCCTGTAATCCCAGCACTTTGGGAGGCCAAGGCGGGTGGATCATGAGGTCAGGAGTTCGAGACCATCCTAGCCAACATGGTGAAACCCGTCTCTACTAAAAATACAAAAAAATTAGCTGGGTGTGGTGGTGGGTGCCTGTAATCCCAGCTACTTGGGAGGCTGGGGCAGCAGAATCACTTGAATCCAGGAGGTGGAGGTGGCAGTGAGCTGAGATTGGCCTGGGCAACAGAATGAGACTCTGCCTCAAAAAAAAAAAAAAAAAAAGAAGAATAAGAAAGAAAGAAAAAGAAAGATCTAAGGTGCAACAGGCGGACCCTGGTTAATGACAGCATATTGCATTCAGGATTTTTGCTAAATGAGTAGACTATAGCTGCTCTTGTCGTGGGGGGTAAAATGGGTAACAATGTGAGGTGTTGGATAAGTTAATTTGTTTACTATCATAACTATTTTACTATATATATACGTGTATCTTATAACATCATGTTGTACACCTTAAATATACACAATAAAGTTTATTGAAAAACAAAGATTGGAGTTGCTGCTTCCATTTTATTACCACAAGAGCACAAACACTGGCAAGCAAACCAGCTCCGAGGGAGTGGCCTCGAGGGATGGAGGAACGCCACCGGGGCCTGGTGGCAGTGTCCCTCTTTTGACGTCCTGTCTGAAGCCCACTCTTGCCACTGGCTTTTCAGTTATGCGATCCAGCATATTACCTTCTTACTTAAGACATCCTGGGCCGGGTTTTCTATCACTGTCCTCCAAAGAACCTTCTCTGGTATAACTGAGACTATTAACCCTGTTGTTAGTTGAAGGAAATCAACTCCGGGTTTCCATAACCTGGAATGACACAGTCTACTTTATCCATATCCATTTTATAAAAGTCTAACAGTAATTCTTAGATAATATCATTTATTCATTAATATCTATCACTCCTAATTCAAACACAAATGAACAGGAGCCTGGAGAAACTTAAATGATGAACTTTTCATTTAATTTGTTGCCTGAATCTTCAGAAACAGGATGTGGTTCCAAGAAACAAGGAACATTTGGACAATCCTACAATTCATCAGTGGTGGCCTCTCATGACAAGCACTCTTATGATATTTGGACAGATCCCTCTAAGCCAAGGAAGAACATACTCTAGCTGCCATTGCCCAAATCCATGTGTCATTGAGCCCCATGGGGAAAACGCCCTTCTTTGATCTACAGAGGACATTGTGTTAGTAACCACAGTGTAACTCCCTACATTCTCATTGTTGGGCAAGAAAGATGAGACTAATTTGATTCATGCCCTTTCCCCAGCCCCAGATTTGCCAGCAGTGTGACCTTGTGCAGTGCTTGGCACACGGCAGGTTCTCAAAAACTGTCAATAAGTGTATTGGATGGATAACCAATGAACAAGTAAATCGCCTGATATAGTGAGTCCTCCAGGGTGCAAAAACAATGTATGTCTATTAGCCAACAACGTAGGTGCCACTAATACTGAAATACGAGTATTAAATATTTGTTTTAGCTTTAAAAGAATTAAGGAACTGTTAGAACACAGATTCTTTATTCCACTGATTGTAATTTTTCTTATTTCCATTTTCACAGGAAGAAGATAATGTTCTTAACCCACTCTTGGTGAAACAAATGCACTTAGCACCTCCCCTTCCTATGCCACTTCCAAACCCAATTCTCTCCAGTGGCTGGTGACGCTCACATAAGATTGCCTGGCCAGGGCAGCTTTGGAGAAGAGCTGGCTGCTTTCCCTGGTTAAAATCACAGCAGTCTCAGTGCCGATGAGGGTAGTGAGTTTAAACTTGAATGAGGCAAGTAGTATCATAAAAGGAAAAATAAGAAAATATTTCACTGTATCATGATCAGTCGCAGCAAGCAACCCTAAACCTGGCTTTGCAGCTGGCAAGCCTATTTGTTTTGTCACAAGTAGACAGGGAAAGATACCACAAACCGCTTGACATATCCTCTGATGAGGCTCAGGAATGGCATCTGAATCTGTAGAATGGGCACATTTTAGGTTGCAAGAACTCACCAGTAAAGCCCAAACTAATAAACCAGGTCCTTCACATTTCCTTTAATTATATAAGGATTTTCTTTGTGTTTCTGTCTTTACACTTGAAGACCCATGAAATCCTTGGAATCCAAAGGTTTTCCGTGGGCTTCAGATGAAACAGTTATAAAAGGAGCAACATCACTGTCAATTCAATAACAGTATAGGTCAGAAGTTCTCAAACTTTCTTAGTTCATGGCTCCCTTCATTTCCCAGTAAGTTTCCTTGTGACACTCAAGGCCAAAAGAAACACCCAACAGTTCCATTTATGAAGAAAGTCCAAACACCTTAATAATATTTACGTTCTAACAACTCAGTAGCCGTTTGAAAAAATAAGACACATAGATTGAAAGGAAAAAATAACATTTTATTTCATTCTTTAATAACCACAATCATGGGATGTGTAAGCCTGTTGGCATTGCCTGACTTCCCAAATCTTGGAATCAGATTGACCATCTCCCCGTCATTTCCTCTTCCACATTGGTTTTCAGGCAGTACTGGCTTTTTATCACAAAAACCACTGGAAACCTAGTTTTTACAAAGATATGATATCATCAAAAGGAATCTAGCATAATCTCATGTTGAAACTGTGAATTCTGCTCAGCTATTAGTTCACTGAGTGTCTGACAGATGTTAAGTAGCTCTGTATTTCCTTCAAAGTTTTAAAATATTCTGTCGGTTGGGCACAGTGGCTCACGCCTGTAATCCCAGCACTTTGGGAGGTCAAGGCAGCCAGATTGCTTGAGCTCACGAGTTTGAGACCAGCCTGGGTAACATGGCAAAACCTTGTCTCTACATAAAAAAAAAAAAAAAAAAGCCAGATGTGGTGGCATGCACCTAGTCCCAGGTACTCAGGAGGCTGAGATGGGAGGATCACTTGAGTTCAGGAGGCATAGGTTGCAGTGAGCCGAGGTCATGCCACTGCACTCCAGCCTGGATGACAGAGTGAGACTTTGTCTCAAAAAAAAAAAAAAAAGAAGTCTGTCATATTCTTGGATGTTTACTGCAGCAACCCTGGGTGCCTTGACACACAGTTTAAGAACCACAGGCATAAGCAATATTAATAAATACCATTGGTTCATCATTAACAGTGACAATCTTTATCATCCTTAAGTAGTTATTTGAAAGCTGTGCTTCATTATGTTTTTCTTTGATGTCTAAGTGTTCTGAACGGCTGTAATACTTTTTTTTTTTGCAAAAAAATTCCACTCTGTTGGTACTAGGGTCAAGACAAGTAGTTCTCTCTCCTATAGTTTTGAGGACCTCATCCATATTTCAGCATGAACAGGTTAACTTTTGTCCTAATGTTTATGCTTTTCATAAAAGACCGTATGGGGAAGTTGTTGAACTAAATTGAACTGGTAATTGAACCATGATGGACCATGTAGACAATGAGTAGCAGAAGAAGGAGAGCAGTGAGATGTGGGAAGAACTGACCCTTAAGTGAAAGGAGAATTGGGAACGTCCATTCACCCTTTAAGATTGAACTCTTGAATAACATCCTCAGCGAGACTTCCTGCATCCTCCCCCTTGGAGGAACCACTTTGTGCTGACCCCATCACATCCATCACGCTGTACTACAGCTGCTGGCTCCCCACCAGCCTCTCCCCCTACCTGGAGCTCCTAGGAAGCAAGGGCTATTCTGTCCTTTGTCTTTGTCATCCAAGAACCAAGCACAATTCCTCACCATGACTAACTAGATGAATCACAATATTAATAATAAGAACTAGAAGAGTTTTTTAAAAATGGTGCAAAGTGTTGAAGAGGAAGTAATGTTTAGGCTGGATCTCTAAGAAAACATAGGAATTAACCCAGAAATCTCAGACGGAGAGGAGGCTGAGGGAGGCATTCCAGGCACTCAGAAGAGTATGTGTGAATTCTGGGAGGTAGGACCTAAAATGGAATCTTTGAAAATAGGCAAAAAGTTCTGTTGGGTTGAGAGGAGAAGGAATGTCTAGAAGGGGCAGAGAAGTTAAGAGTGGAGAGCTAAGTTTGGGCCGGACCATTAAATGTCTTGTAGGCCATTATAAGGAGTGTGAGTTTGAAACTTACAAGCAAAAACAAACAACCCCAATAAAAAGTGGCCAAAGGAGCCAGGTGAGGTGGCTCATGCCTGTAATCCCAGCACATTGGGAGGCTGAGGCGGGCGGATCACCTGAGGTTGGGAATTCAAGACCAGCCTGACCAACATGGAGAAACCCCATCTCTACTAAAAATACAAAATCAGCTGGATGTGTGGCACATGCCTGTAATCCCAGCTACCCAGGATGCTGAGGCAGGAGAATCACTTGAACCTGGGAGGTGGAGGTTGTGGCGAGCCATTGCACTTCAGCCTGGGCAACAAGAGTGAAATTCTGTCTCAAAAAAAAGAAAAAAAAAAAAGGTGGGCAAAGGAAATGAACAGACATTTTCCAAAAGAAGACATACACACAGCCAACAAGCATATGAAAAAATGCTCAATAGCACTAATCATTAGAGAAATGCAAATCAAAACCACAATGAAATACAATTTTACACTGGTCAGAATGGCTCTTATTAAAAAGTCAAAAAATAACAGATATGGGCGAGGTTGGGGAGAAAAGGGAACAGTTATACACTGCTGGTAGCAATGTAAGTTGGTTCAGCCATTGTGGAAAGCAGTCTGGCAATTTCTCAAAGAACTTAAAACAGAAGTACCATTCAACCCAGCAATCCCTTTACTGGGTATATACCAAAAGGAATATAAATCTTTCTACCATAAAGACACATGCACATGTATGTTCATTGCAGCATTATTCACGATAGCAAAGTCATGTAATCAATCTAAATGCCCATCAGTGGTAGACTGGATAAAGAAAATGTGGTGCATATAGACCATGGAAAAGTGTGCAGCCATAAAAAAGAACCGGGTCATGTTCTTTGCAGCAACATGGATGGATCTGGAGGCCATAATCCTAAGCAAACTAACACAGGAACAGGAAAACAAACACTGTATGTTGTCACTTATAAGTGGGAGCTAAACATTGAGTACTCGTGAACGTGTAGAAGAGAAGAACAGACACCAGGGCCTACTTGTGGGTGAATGGTGGGAGGAGGAACATAGAAAAACTACCTATTGGGTACTATGCATAAGCATACCTGGTTGATGAAATAATCTGTACAGCAAACCCCTGTGAGATGTAATTTACCTATATAACAAACGTGCACATCTATCCTGAACCTAAAATAAAATTTGAAAAAAAAAAAAAAAAAGAGTGTAGGTTTGCTCTACTAGGCAATGGTGAGCCCCTGCTGGGTTCTGTGTGGGCCATCGAGATAATCGTGCTTGTACAGGAAGTGGACCAGGCAGACTGCGGGGCTGGGGAGAGAATGAAGATCTGGAGATGAGTTACGTAACTATTGGAATAGCCCAGGACGGAGAGGAGATGGGCATCCTTCACGGGCTCTAGGCCTCTGGCTCCATGCCTTTCATTAGCCTTTCATGTGAAAAGTGTTGCTATGACATGACAGGATTTTTGAAATAACTTTAAACATACAGAAAAATTGCAAAAGTAGTAGTGTGTTCCCACGTCGTATTTACCCAGCTTTCCCTAAAGCAAACATCTTCCAAATGTAGAGTATAGTTATCAAAACCAGGAAATTCATTTTGCTAAAACACCCATAACCAATCTATATACCTTTTTAAATTCTGTTTTTCCCACTAATGTCCTTTTTCTGGTCTAGGATTTAATCCAGGATCCCACATTGCATTTCATCTCCATGTTTCCTCATTGCCTCCAGTCTGGGCCAGCCCCTCAGCCTGTCCTTATCTTGCATGACCTTGAAACTTGGGAAGAGTATTGGTTATCTGTTTTGTAACATGCCCCCCATTTGGGGTGTAGGTAACATTTTCTCATGATGAGATTGATGCCATGAACTTTTGGCAAGACTACAAGGTGATGTTGTACCTTTCTCAGTCCATCATATCAAAGGTACATGGTGTCGATATGTCTAATTATTCATGGTGTTAACCAAAAGAACATTTAGAAAGTTATACTTTATATGCACCACATTTATTATATGTGGTGCATATAGCCTTGGAGTGTTCTATTACTGAAAGGAAGGGAAGAGAATGTACCCTGAGGATATTTAACAGTTGCCATCCTTACAGGAGAAGGAGGAGACCAATTTGGGCTGAAGTCATCAGTACAGGGAATGCACCACATTTTCTTTATCCAGTCTACCACTGATGGGCATTTAGGTTGATTACATGACTTTGCTATCGTGAATAATGCTGCAATGAACATACATGTGCCTGTGTCTTTATGGTAGAAAGATTTATATTCCTTTTGGTAAGAGATAAAAGTATAGCTTTCTAAATGTTCCTCTAATTTGGGCCCATATTGCTTTTACTCTTCCTTCTTTCATGAAGGGGCTCCCTGTACTGATGACTTCAGCACAGATTGGTCTCCTCCTTCTCCTGTAAGGATGGCAACTGTTGAATATCCTCAGGGTACATTCTCTTCCCTTCCTTTCAGTAATAGAACACCCCAAGGCTGAGCTCAGCACATGGCAGCCTAGTGAGGGATTACATTTTCCAGATATCCCTGAATCTAGGTGTGATCCTAGAGCAACCTGGGGCCAATGGAATGTGAGTGGAGATGATGCCTGCTCATGAGAGATAAAGCCTTTCTCTAGACTTCCTCTAGGACCTATTATCAGCCTTGCAGACCAGGCCAGCTGGAGCGGCTGCCTTAGTCTCCTTTTAAGCCGCCTGACAAGAATGGCAGAGATGGGTGCAACAAACCAACATGGCACATGTATACCTATGTAAAAAACCTGCACGTTGTGCACATGTACCCTAGGACTTAGGGTATAATAATAAAAAAAAGAATGGCAGAGATGTTCATGGACTGCATGATGAGGGAGAAATAATGCCATTTCATTCGAGGTCTTTTTGTTACAGCAGCTTTGCTGATTGTCTAACTATCACAGGTATAGAGAGTTAAGACCCACAACCAAGAGCAATGAGGGTTTTTATTTTCTTCATATGTTAGCCTTATTCACCTGACTATGTGGCTATTGAGGGGTGCGGGCTAAAATCACGTAGTAGATTTCTTGTTATTACCCAGATTTATAGATGTGAGTTTTCAAGATTAATTCATTCTTTTTGGAAGGTGAGAAATTTTGATAAACTGTCAATTATTTTGTTTCAGATAGATGTAGGTTGGCAAATAGTAACATATGGCTTTCTGGTCCCATCTCCTAACCACAAGACAGACATTGCTAATTGATCACATCACTCTTCTCCCAAGCTTGGACGCAGCATCTTAATCTTTCTTAAGTAAAATTAGGCAACCACTCCTTATCTATCAGACAATTCAAAATATGATCCCCATTTGCCATCTTTGAACTGAATTTCCATAGCAACACTTAAATACATTAAGTAGAATATTAAGCTTTCTGCTAGCATATAGACAATCCCATCACTTCATTATAAATAGCACAGACTCTAACTGAGTATAGGTCAGGTTGTAACTGAATACATAGAGGAGCTTTTCCTAGTCCACCCACCTCTCGTTTTAAAGGAAAGAGACTTATCTCACTGCCTTTCTTTTTTGGGTTCCCCTGAGGCTGGATTTCCTCTCCCCTATGGGTGTGTCTCTCTCAGAGTTGTTTTCCTGGTTCTCCTTCCCCCGGAACAGAAGTTCCTTAAGGAGAGTGCAGGTGCTGTCTGACACCTTTGTACCCTCAGAGCCTGGCACCTGGAGGGTTACATGTGAACATCTGGCCAGCCAGCATAGGTGCCTTATGTTGGAATAACACATCTAGTGACCTAAGGCAACAAGTTTATTTCTTGCTGAGAGGCTCTCCTCATAGAATTACTTCAGGGACAGTAGCCAGGTGTGCAGTGGCTCACACTGTAATCCCAGCACTTTGGGAGGCTGAGATGGGTGGATCACCTGAGGTCAGGAGTTCGAGACCAGCCTGGCCAACATGGTGAAACCCAATCTCTACTAAAAATACAAAAAATAGCCCGGCATGGTGGTGGGTGCCTGTAATCCCAGCTACTCGGGAGGCTGAGGCAAGAGAATTGCTGGAACCAGGGAGGCGGAGGTTGCAGTGAACTGAGATAATGCCTCTGCACTCCAGCCTGGGCGACCAGAGAGAGACTCTATCTCAAAAAAAAGAATCAGGGACAGAGGTTGCAGTGAGCTGAGATCATGCCACTGCACTCCAGCCTGGGTGACCAGAGCGAGACTCCGACTCAAAAAAAAAAAAAAAAAAAAAAAATCAGGGACAGAGGCATTATGTTGTCATACCCTCCCAGAGGGCCCATGCAGGCAGAAGGACAAGTGGTGAGGAACAGGCTAGCTCTCCAGCTCTCCAGTCTCCAAACAGGCATGATTCCAAACCAAGACACACGGCCACACCTAACTTCGAAGAGGGTGGGGAGGCTCACACTTGCCCTGAGCTGGAAGGAGAGGGCAACCTTGATATTTGTGAAAAATCCTAACAGTCACCTCAGTATCCTGGGGTAATGTTTGTGAGTGAATGCAGTGATGCCTGTCTTTTTTGCTTAAAAACTGAAATGAGAACCTCAAAACCCAGGCTTCTGCCTTCCCTGCAGCTTGAAAAAAGCCAGAACAGAGAGACAATTACACTAAAAAGTACATTTTCAGGTCAACAATATAAATTTCCATCATTATCTTTGTTTCCCCAATCACAAGGGATTAATTGTCTCCCTTCAAAAGCAAGATCTATCCCTGGGGCATCAGAAAAAACTGGAAACTTGCTCAAGGGCTTATATTTATTCATAAACACTTAAGCAATCTGCCCCTACAATTGTTTCAGATTAACTTATTTCCAAAGAAGACATGCCCATTTTCCTCTTTTAAAAAACTAAATGGACTGGAACTTTACTTTTAGGAACATATTTAGGCTGAGCATAATGAAGTTTTATTTATTCAACTCTGAACAGAGTATCCACTAAAGAGACAATGTAGCTCTCTCACGTGCTATAGTATCAAGCATACAGTGTACAGGTGCCCAATAAGTATTTGTTGTTGAATTGGTTTTCCCTCTGTCTCCAAGAAAAAACCTAGCAAGGCAGTCTCAGTATCTTCTGAGCCTAAATAAAGAAAAAAAATTATAATAGAATCCTGAAAACTAGAAGAAATCTGGACAGGTCTTTGCAGGGGATCATAAGCTCCCTCCTTTTCTCTTTTCCTATGGGCCAGGAAGCCATTCTTTTCTGAGACTTGACTGAATACTATGGTACTTTCAAAAGACTTGCTAAAAGTTTCCCACCATTAAGTGTAATAAGGATACAAATCCTTATTTTAACTTTGGTTTATTTTCCTAGTGCTTTTACTAATTGTTATTATGACTTGGCTTGGGGAAAATGTTAAGAGACTCCTTGTACCTCTAGAATTGCTTGGACATAAAAGGCAATTGCTATGCTGGACGTTCTGTTTTCCATCACCCATGGCCACTTTGGCCCCTGAGCAGGGATGTGGCATGTCCCCATCATGAGCCAGTCCTGCAGTATGGTGTGGACAATAGCAGAGTAGGAAAAGGTTTTGTGGAAACTGCAACCTCCATAGCATGACACATAAGACCTTCCATGATCTGGCCCCTGCCTACCTTTCCAGCCTTGTCTCCTATGACTCCCTTTTCTATATAGAGTGCGATGATAAATTCCCCAACGACAGGGATTGTGCCTATCTCGTTCAACATCAAACCCCTAAAACAGATGGCAGGAGTGTTTCATAAATACCTGTTGAGTGAGAGAAACTGCTGTAGTCTGGGCACAGGGCTTACTCTTTCCCAGTGCTATGCCTTCCCACAGGCTGTTCCCCAGTCTTGGCAAATTCTTACCACTCTTGGCTTAGCCCTCACCTCCTCCGTGCACCTCCTCCAGCCTCTCCGGCAGAGCTGATGGCTTCTTTACTTCTGTGATGTTGTGAACATGGCCCTGGGATAGCACTATTGTTGTTCTATAATATTCTATTGTGCTGGACGCAGTGGCTCATGTCTGTAATCACAGCACTTTGGGAGGCCGAAGTGGGTGGATCATGAGGTTAGGAGTTCGAGACCAGCCTGGCCAACATGGTAAAACCCCATCTCTACTAAAAATACAAAAACTTAGCTAGGCATGGTGGATGCCTGTAATCCCAGCTACTTGGGTGGCTGAGGCAGGAGAATTGCTTGAACCTGGGAGGCGGAGGTTGCAGTGAGCCAAGATCGCACCATTGCACTCCAGCCTGGGTGAAGGGTGAGACTCCGTCTCAAAAAAAAAAAAAAAAAAATTCTATCTACCTGCCTGGCTCATTCACTGAATAGACAGCTCCTTAATAACAGAATATTTGTCTTATTCGTCTCCTTATTCCAGAGCCTGGTTGAGTGCCTGGCATAGAGGCTTTGTGTTGGTGGCTTTTTGGTTATAAAAGCTCCCCTATGTCTTCACTAATACAGGTTCTTAGAGTTAGGATCACACAACCAAGAGAGATATTTACAGCAGACATCTAATAAGTGAGGGCTGGTATGACATGCCAAGCAACTGTAAGATCTGGTGAACCTGCCAGGTTCTCCAGGCCAATGCAATTGCTCAGCGCTGCGTTGCTAGGGGTGAAGGTGCATGTCCATCTTGTAAGGCACCATCAGCTCCACCATTAGGTGAGATGCTCCTCTCCACTGTTACTGTTTGCTTCCCTGTGGAGGGAGCTCAGCTAGTGTGACACTCCAATCCTCTTTCTGCCACTTTATTTACTGCATCCCAGGAATGTGGAAAGGCTTTCTTTTTTGCAAATTTGGGAGAAATACATTGGGCTTGCTCATTTCAATCCCTCTCTACTTTCTTTTGGGGGAGAGAGGCTCACAGGAAGCGTGTGTTTTCCTACACTCTTCTGCGTCTTAAGTTTTGCTCACATCAGCTGTCCCACTGTCACCCAATGCTGTCTGTGACCAGGTGATGAAGTCTGCCTCATTCTGGGGTTCATAGGGTAAGCCCATGAGGCTATGACCTGAAGCTGCCTTCTCAAAATTGTCAGCTTTGGCAGAACCAATGTGCTGTTTCAGTCCCCAGTTCAGGTGCATTTTGGGGGATTTTTTGGTCAATATTTTTATAACTTAGGTAGGGAAGAGGGTGGCTTCTACCTATTTCTGCTCAAAAGACCCAAGCCGATTCCATGGGATGACTGCAGGTTTCCACGAGACAAGACTGAGTTCATGGTGTATCTCACATGTGCTCAGAGCCCACGCTGCTACCAGCTCAGGGTGGTCCTGGCAAAATGTGGTGGGGGTTCCTCCAGGCACCCTGCTCTTGGGCTTCTGGGTGTGTTCCATTTCTGTGCTGGTTGCAGGACACCCTGTGAGTATCCCAACCACACAAGCATGTGCCTTCCTAGATAGTAACTCGAGCCTCAAAATTATTCCTGTCCTCTTTCCCTTTTGAGAACCAAGACTCCTTTCCCCCAGGGCTCTCGGCACCCAAGAAAAAACATCTTCTGATCCACCAATTCGCACAAGGAATTAGAGCCCAAAGAAACAAATTAGAGGTACAACTACTCCTCAACTACTTATGTCTTCACACAACATTTAGAAGGCAGAAATACATTTATTTGCGTCAAAAGACTCAAATCAAAGAAGTAAACTCGTCTCCATCTGGGGGCGCTTCTGTCCTCGTGTAGTTTCTGGGCCACTCTGTGTGGTCTCTTCCTGTGGCCTCCCCAGCATGGTGGCTTCAGGGTAGCTGGTCTGGTTATATGGCAGCTTGGGGCTGCAGGAGCAAGTGCGTCTCACTGCCAGTGCATCCCATGTGGGCAGGGGGCACTGCCCATCACAGGTCCGTAGGGGCTGGCAAGAAGCTGCAAAGCCTTCTGAACACTTAACCTCAGAATTCCTAGAACATCACTTCTGCCACTTTCTATTACTCCAGCAGTTTACTAATTTCAGCCTAGATTCAAGAGGAGGGTAATTAGACTCCATCCCTCTATGAATTGAAGTGCATAGTTAAGATGATTAAAGCCTTGGAAAATATCTTCTAAAAATTAAAACATATGGAACTAAATGTAGCTGAGATAGATTTCCTATGCTTAAAAATAACACTCCAATGATTCCCATTTTTCATGAAGCCAGTCACTGCTGTAGTATCGTACTCTCTTGCCCCACTTAAAGTAGGTATAACCATGTGACTTGCTTAGCCCAAAGGTAAGTTTAGTGACGTGTCATTTCCAGGCAGAAGCTTTAATGGTGAATGCATGATTCACCATGCGCCTTACTGTAGAAATGTGTGCAGTTTGGAACCTCCAACCTGGGCCCCTGAGGGACAACCATGGGTCAAACCCCCACCAACATGTGATGTCTACGTAGCATGAGTAAAAAACAACCTAGTGTTATTTAAGCCACTGAGTTTCAGGATCATTGTTACTGCAGCATAACCTAGACTTATCCTGACTGATACAGTTATGCTTTAAACATGAACAATCTTTCAAAAACACCCATCTTCTCTAAGCTTTTATGGTATTTATGAAAACATCTCACACTCCCAATGCAGCCTATGTTTTCTTAACTAGTGTTCTAGGCAGTTCAGTTGTCATTTGTTTGTTTATAATGAGCTTAGGGAGTTTTTTGTTTGTTTGTTTGTTTTTGTTTGAGACAGGGTCTCGCTTGTTGCCCAGGCTGGAATGCAGTGGCATGATCTCAGCTCACTGCAACCTCTGCCTCCCGGGTTCAAGTGATTCTCCTGCCTCAGCCTCCCGCATAGCTGGGATTACAGGCATGTGCCACCATACCTGACTACTTTTTGTATTTTTAGTAGAGACGGGTTTTACCATATTGGCCTGGCTGGTCTCGAACTCCTGACCTCAGGTAATCTGCCTGCCTTAGCCTCCCAAAGTGCTGGGATTACAGGCATGAGCCACCTTGCCTAGTGTTTTTTCTTTTTAATCTTGAATTAAAAAGGTAATAACTCACTCCCCTAAATCCAAGACAGAAGAGCTTTCTTCTGTTTCTCTTACAGTATGCCAATGAATTGAACACAGTTACCATGTATAAGACATTTTTGTTGCAAGTAAATGAGAACTACCCCATCTATGGGGTTTTTTTTAAGTTTATTATTTATTTATTTATTTATTTTAAACACAGGGTCTCACTGTGTTGCCCAGGCTGGAGTGCAGTGGAGCAATCATAGCTCAGGGTGCCTCCTGGGCTCATGTGATCCTCCCACCTCAGTCTCCTGAGAAGCTAGAACTACATGTGCATGCCACCATACCCTGCTTGGTTTTATTTTTAGTTTGGGAACTGAGAGATACAAGTTGCTACAGAGAAGGAAAATCCACATCTTGCCCTTCCAACTCTCTAACCCCTATTCCAATTGCTCTGTGTGTGCCTGGAGCTCTCCTCTCCTCTGAGGAGAGGAATTGTATTGCTAGGTAACCTGGACCAGGACAGGCCTAGACTCCATTCCTATGATATGAGTCCTTTTGCTGTGTGGCCATAGGTTCATTCATTTGAAACTTTTATGGTTCCCTGAATGTTTTCTCCTTAAGGAAACATCTATAATGCTTGTTTCCAGTTGTATCCCCCATTAGAATGTAAGCTGATATGGTTTGGCTGTGTCCCCACCCAAATCTCATCTTGAATTGTAATCCCCATAATCCCCTCGTGTTTAGGGAGAGACTTGGTGGGAGGTGATTGGATCGTGGGGGAGGTTTCCCCCATGCTGTTCTCATGATAGTGAGTGAGTTCTCACGAGATCTCATGGTTTTATAAGGGGCTCTTCCAACTTCGTTCTTCACTCTTCCCTCTCCTGCCACCATGTGAAGAAGGTCCTTGCTTCCCCTTTGCCTTCCGCCATGATTGTAAGCTTCCTGAGGCCTCCCCAGCAATGTGGAAATGTGAGTCAATTAAGCCTCTTTCTTTTATAAGTTACCAAGTCTCAGGTATTTCTTTCTAGCAATGTGAGAACGAACTGACACATAAGCTCTGTGAGGGCAGGGACAGTTTTTGACTAGCCCAGCACTGTACACATAGCACTTAGCACAGTGCCTGACCCAGATCGTGTATGCACTCTATTATTGTTAAATGGTGACAGAAGCTGCCGTCTTTGTAGCATGAAGGTCTTGTGAAACCTGCAGGAGGTCACAAAGAAGCAATGAAACTAAGGACTGAGAATTATTAAGGGTTATTATTTTTATTAAATATTTAAAATGCATTTATTGGAGAGCAGTCTTTAAAAGTGATTTCACTACCACATTTTTATTGTTTGCTGCATGTAAATTTATAAGATTTCTATAGCATATAAAAACAGATGTAAACATTTTCTTATTTTGACCTTATGTTTGTTATTTATTTCCTAAGAAAAATGGAGAAAGAAGAACCGACTATCCTCTTCCTAGGCTCTACGCTATATATGAACTCTATACATGAATGAAGACAGTGTGGTCTTTGGGCTATAGGGCCCCCGCCTCTGTCCTTTCCATACCTTGAGAAGCTTCTGGGGGCCATAGCATCTTATCAGCAAATAAGCTGCTTTGTAATATGCCATCTGCCCATCCTATTCACTCCACTGTGACTGCCATCCATGTGATCCCTGAGGGGTTAGGAGCTGTGATGGATGTCTGTGTCTTGTTTGTTCACCTTTCTCCCCGCTTCATCAAAGAAGAGCTGCTTCCACCTCTCCAGCCTTAGGTTTCAAATGAAGCTTTCAAGTTCTTCCTCAAGCTCATTTCTTGGGCTAGACTCTGTTGACTAAGGAAGCACACTGACCAGCCTTCAGTCAGCCCTAGAGTGCCTCCCACATTCATCCGGCTATGGTTGATTGCTTCCTGGTAGGCACCTGACCTAATCCTGATCCATATGTCCTTCCCTGGGATTTGTTAAAGTGCAACCAGAGAAAAAGATTTGATCACCCTCCGATGTGATGCTGAGAGATAAGAGGCATATAAGAGCCTGGAAACCTCTTAGTCCCCATGTGGACAAAGCCAGCCTGAGCGAGGTGAGCAAAAATGCAAAAAGCAGCAGGTGGAGGGAAAACCTTGGCAGGGCTGAGCTCTGTGTTCCAGTTCCTTGAGGCCCAGCTGCTTGTGTCCCCACCTTGTTCCACTGGCTTCCATTTCTTTTTGTTCCTGCTTTCACGTTATTTCATTGGAGGTTTATAAGTCAGCTGAAATCCTTTTTACTGCAAGAGAAGTATGAGCACATACGTAGGCACATCAGTGTGTTTTGTAGCAAATACCAATCAGTGTTCTTTGAGGTCTTCAGTACTGTGAAAAAGGGGATTTACTTTAGGGCTGGAAAAGGTTTGCTGGGACGTAAGAAAGAATTCTGTGTCCTCCCACACATTAACTCACAAGGAGCTTTAAGAACACCATGTCCCAAAGGGCTCACGACACCTCTGTGGACTACACTGTATGACTGGCCTTTCCATTCCTGAGATGAGGTCATTCATACACTTTCTGACCAAATCCATGTGCCAGGGGTACAAAAAGGAAGACACAGTCCTGCCCTCAAGGAACTTCTGGTCTAACAACTGAAACAGATACATAAACAGATTGTTACAATAACGTTTGGTTTGTAGGATGACAGAGATATGCAAAGACTTGTGGATCACCGGGGACGCTCAGAGAATCACCTGTGTGGCGAGTGGAGACAGCTTCAGCTTGGGTTCTCAGCTCATAGGGACACTGATTTATATACTACTGTACTTGTGAGTCATCATTGAGTTTGGGGGGAGTCAAAAGTTATTCACCAATTTTCAGCTTTGTGGGGAGTTGGCACCCCTAACCACTACATTGTTCAAGAGTCATTTGTGTATATATATATGTGTGTGTCTGTGTGTGTGTGTGCTGCTTTTGTCATAGAACAAGTCAGAGCATTTTCTTATGTTCTTAGAAACACTTCACAAATGTCATTTTTGATTGCTGCGTGAGGAGCATCCTGTGATGAGGTAAACTTTACTCACCAACCCTCCATCCTGGGGCCTCTGCCTTGCTTCCAGTTTGTTTCACCGTTATAAATCCCATGCCTACTTTTCACTGCTCACAGGTTGCCAACCCGTTAGCTCACTGATATGTGGAAGGAATGCAGGGAAGTTTACAATCCAAGTACCAGACCTATGTTCAGATTATGAATTTGCCCAAGAAAATCAGGGAATCAATGGTTTTGAAACTCCAATTATCTGTATGGTGTATGCTTCTTGCGTCCAGAAGACAAAACCTTCTGGGTACTAGAACAAAGAACCAAGTGAATGAATTGAAGAGAAATTTAATTTGCTCTGAAAGCGAATTCAGTAATCATGTGGAAGCTGACCTACGGAACATCCCACTGGAAGGTTTATACAACAGAGACAAAGATGATGTGAGAGCTTTTTACAAAAGACCTTATTTCTCTCTCTGTTTTTTTTTTTTTTTTTTTTTTTTTTGAGACAGAGTCTTGCTCTGTAACCCAGGCTGGAGTGCAGTGGCACCATCTCAGCTCACTGCCAGCTCTGCCTCCCGGGTTCACACCATTCTCCTGCCTCAGCCTCCTAAGTAGCTGGGACTACAGGCACTGACTACCAGGCCCGGCTAATTTTTTGTATTTTTAGTAGAGATGGGGTTTCACCGTGTTAGCCAGGATGGTCTTGATCTCCTGACCTTGTGATCCACCCACCTCGGCCTCCCAAAGTGCTGGGATTACAGGCGTGAGCCACCGCGCCCGGTCAAAAAAGACCTTATTTCAAACAGGCTTTCTCCGCTTCCGCACAGGTGGCTGAGACCAGGCAATGCTTTGCTTAGACATTGCAGCTACTGTTGAGGAGTGCTGGAGCCCGGCGCTGGGCAGCTCCTCCAAGCTCCCAAGGGGCTATTACTATTCCTGTTTTACAGATAAGAAGAAGGAGGCTTAAGGAGATTAAGCCTCATGCCCAGAAGGTAACACATGGCTTTAGGGAACAGGGCTGGGCCTGTGTCTAATTTGAAGTGTGTGCTGCTAGCCCTTCCCAACTCCAGGCCCCCTGAATTCATGCTGGCAACTTGAGGGTGACCACAGCAGAGGGAGCTGGACCATGGAGGCAAATGCTGAAAATCAGGGCTTTTGTTGTTACTGTTGTTGAGAGCTGGTTGTTCACCACTACACTATTCTGCCATCCTCCCAATCTGGTGTCTTTGTCAAATATATACAGATTTTTTTTTTTTTTTTGAGACACAGTCTCCCTCTGTCATCCAGACTGGAGTGCAGTGATGTCGTCATGGCTCTCTGCAGCTTCGACCTCCTGGGCTCAGGAGATCATCAGCCTTCTGAATAGCAAGGACTGCAGGTGTGCACTACCATGCCCAGCTCATTTTTTAAATTTTTTGTAGAGAGGGTTTTCGCTATGTTGCTCAGGCTGGTCTCGAACTCCTGGGCTCAAGTCATCCACCCTCCTCAGTCTCCCAAAGTACTGGGATTACTGGCATGAGCCACCACACCTGGCCCAGATTTTTTTTTAATGGGGAAAAGCAATAAGACATATAGAAAGAGAGACTTTGTCCAATGACAAGACATCCATCTGTTGCATCACATCAAACAATTGATAAATTCAATTCCAAACCCTTATATTCCTTCTCTGATTGAATTCAGGGTTTTCCATGTGTGGTCTCCAGGCCAATGTCATTGCCATCACCATCATCACCATCACCATCATCACCACTTAGTGTTATAATCATCACCACCACCACCATCACTACCCACCACCACCACCATCACTACCACTATCATCCCCACCAACACCACCATCACCATCACCATCACCACCATCACCATTATCATCACCACCAGTACCATCATCATCACCACTACCATAACCACTACCATCATCACCACTACCACCACCACCACCACTACCATCACCATCACCATTATCATCACCACCAGTACCATCATCACCACCACTACCATAACCACTACCATCATCACCACTACCATCACCACCTCCACCACCACCACCACCACCACCATCACTACCACTATCATCCCCACCAACACCACCATCACCACCATCACCATCACCATCACCACCACCACCATCACCATTATCATCACCACCAGTACCATCATCATCACCACTACCATCACCACCACCACCACCACTACCATCACCATCACCACCACCACTACCATCACCACCACAACCACCACTATCACCACCACTGCCACCACCATCGCCACCACTGCCACCACCATCACTACTATAACTACCACCACCATCCCATCACCACCATCATGACCACCAGCACCGCTGTCACCATCATTACAACCATCACCATTACCAGCATCACCATCACCATTATCATCATCATCACCATCACCTGGGAACTTGCTAGAACTGAAAGTTTTTGGATCCCACCCAGACATCTTTTTCTGTTTAGGTGCTTCCCTAAAGTTTGAGAATCCCATATGTAGGCTAACTGTGCATTCTCCGCTTAATCATTTCTTTATCTTATTTCTGTCAAAATAGGCGCTTTTTTTGAAAAAAGCACTTTGATTCAGAAAAATTCAGATGATACGGAATATGTAAAAAAATTTTCTTCTAATTTTTCTTCAAAGATGATTTTGTTTTTCTTAAAGATTAAAACCCAAGATGCCAAAGCAATTTTAGAGCTGCTTGTGTTTATAAATGATTGATTTTAAAATTTACATACAGGATAAAGTCAATTGATGAAAGAGTGGTAAGTTAATTGATTAGTTGTTTGGTGTCCACCATGCTGAACTCTGATTTTGGTCAACATAGGGCTGAACTGAAGAGTCAAAGAGAGCTTAAAGGGACAGAACATTTGGAATCTTCAGATAGATATGCTAATGCATGTGGAAATCCTTGTTAATGATAAAGCAGTTGAAATTCAACCACTTAGTCAGTAGCCATCTATTTTATGGCCTAGAGGTTGCTCTAAGCACTGAGGATCCAAAGTCAGCAAGTCATATCCTTAGGTTTCAGAGCTCAAGGCTACATGGCCTGGGTAGTCATGTTAATATATGAGTTCCATAGTTGCAATACGGATAGAAACCTCTGGGAACAGAGGAGCAGGTGACAAACTCTGCCTGTGTGAGTCGTGTTGGGGATGTGTTTTATTATTAAAGTATCACCAGAATCTGCTTTAGTCTCCTCCATCTTTATATATTTCTCCGTGGATTGCAAATACCTGTCATCAGCTACTAATAAGGTTGATAGCCCGCACACTGCTTTATTCCACTCTTGGAAACAGTGAAATAGACCCAGCAGTACCCCTATTAAAACAGAGACTTCCCATGCAAGATACTGGAAGCAGAAATGGAATCGCTGATGTTTTTCTTGGAAAAAGCCCTTATTTGGATGGCAGAGTGGGAGGAGGAATTTCAGAAGACACATTTTTCAAAGCTAATATGTATGGCCAGAAAGTGGAGACTGTGTTTGCTTTGTCTTCACATTGTCATTTTGGGGTGGCAGACCCTGTCCCCATCAGTGAACAGAAAGCACATGTTCTCTCCACACAGTGCCTTACCACCTCGCTTTTCTCATTCAACCAGAAAGTCCTCTGATGAAAGGCCCAAACTGACAACAAAATCTGGTGATAGAAGTAATCAATCTAAGGAATACCCGAACAGTATTCCCATGGTTAGTCAAAATACACATGCGCACACAACATACAGACGATTATGTCATTTACATCGTCTGCACTGGTGGCTTCATTTGAGAAAGAAGGTAAGGAAAACAGCTCCTCTCAGGTTCCATTTGTGGAAAGACAAATCTTCTACTTCATCTACAGCAGAATATGCTCTTCTCCTTAAGAGTGTACCATGGATGCATCAAATATTCATGAGGCATTCCCAGCAGAGACCAGAAAAGTGATAAAGCAAGAATGGAAATCGAGCTTATGCTGAGTTTATATAATTATTTCTAAAATACTTTGCAAAGTTTATAACAATAGAGATTTCAGCTCATGAATTCTGCAGAATCATGGAAATGTCATATGCAAATTACAGTACAAAGAAGAATGTGTTTGTATCAACACCATTAGCAAAGTATCTCTGCACCTAGGCAGTCCCAAGGGCCTCTGGAAAGATCCACTCCCTGGGTTCTTCTGTCACAATAGCCTACTGAACACACAAATCAGGACTTTCCTACTGCTGCAGTTACTTTCCAGAAATAGCACCATAATGGAATCATAAGAGAAGGTTCTTCATCACACACACACACTTGTCCTTTTCCAATAGTAGATTCCTGGTGATGGAGGAAGTGGCAGAAAGAGTAGATGCCCTTTCACATGCTTGCCACACTGAGCTTGCAACCTCTAAATATGAAAATTTGAACCAGCAATTACAGAAAAAAACTAGATGGAAAGTTCCACACTATTCCTTTTACAGAATTTCTTAGCTTTCCCCCTGCTGGCCTCCTAAAGCTGAGAATTACTCTTCCAAATCTGTCTAAGGTTGACTCTCCATGCGGGTGAATGTGTCCCAGTTAGTGGGCTCTGGGGAGGTGTTTTCCCTCATCCATGATTCCAAGCCACTCAGAGACACGAGGCCCTGGAAGCAGACATTCCTCAGGGTTGAGTTAAGATGAACATAGGTCCATAGCCAGCACACATGGCGTGCCGTTCCACTTGACCATTCTTGCTGTGGGAGCTTGCATTTGTCCAGAAGTCTGCCTAGTGCCCACCCAACTTCATTTTTCTATTTTTTTCACTAAATAGTTGCAAGCTATTTATAACAAATTCCTCTTGCTCGCTGTTTGCATGAAAGCATGAGAACAAACAAAACAAGGCTTTCCATAGTCATGTTTCAGATTACCAAGTCATTTAGGGAGCTACAAAAGACACAAAATATGCAAAGCAGCCCCCTGCTTTTGGGGTGGAAAACACTATTATTAGATATTCCACATTGTCAAGAATCTGATAACTGTGCCCGAAGGGAGCCATGGCCCCAGAGAAGCCGGCTGCTCCCACATGAAGTGTCCATGTCCCATGCACAGAGAATGTGCCGCCCCCAGTCACCACCATGGCTGTCTGTGATACACTATTCTGGGACAATAGACAGCATTTCGAGCTTCCATTTGCACCAATTCCTTAAATGCAAGGTCCCTTTCAGGAGAGTGCGTCATTGAACCGCTTCAGGTTCCTGCTTGTTCCCGGAAACCAGGTGTCTCAGGCAAGAAATGGCTTCCCTTTATTGAACATCTCCTATGGGAGACCACATTTATCTCATTTAAATAACCCAACAACTTTGCAGGCTGGATAGGATTGTTTGCATTTTACAAGAGAGGAAAATGGCTCCAATAGGCAGGAGCTAGCTGCTAGGGAGGAGGGGCAGGAACTAGGATTCTAACCCAGACCTGCCTGATTCCATAGTCTCTGCCCTCAGCCACTAAGACCCACTCACCTGTGTCAAATTCATTTCAATATCTCTTGCTCCTGAGCTTGACACATGGCAAACTCAATAAATGTTTATTATTTAAGAGACAGTTAAAAATTGGAAATGAGTAAGAAAGGTAAGTGGGATAGACTCATGAGCCCAGATTTGACATATAAACCATCTTCAACAGGAAAATGACAGATGCTGGTGAATTTCCAGTGGATTTGTAAGTGCAGTGAAGCCTTCCAGATTAAGCTCTCTTAGTCTCCTGGTTGGGTTTAGATATTTTAAAATGCAATGTAAAGGGCTTTGTTCTACAGTCTTCTGAAAACTCAGAGTCAGATATCCAAGATGCATCCTTCCACAGTGGGCATATATCAACACTGATAAGATGCCACCCCCATCATGTCACCTGCTGTTATTGTCTATAAAAAACTTGTCACTACCTGAAATTATCTTGTTCATTTGTTTACTCACTTCTTGTGTCACTCCCAAATGTCATCTGTCACTCCCTACCTAGTACCTAGCATAGTGCCAGGTACATTATCCTTCTATGGATATTGACTGATATTGAACCCTGGGCCAAGTAGAAGACATGGTGTGTCCATGCTAGAGAAGGCTCATTCTGACACAGAACAATCTGCTACATTTGGGCCAGGAACTCTAGCTCTTTCCTCATCTCCTGGGAATGTCATTGTCATTCAAAGTGATCAAACCTGTATCAGTTTGGAAAAAATCGTAGCATCTTTTCTCTCCTTGGCCATTTTTATTGCCAAGGCAGATTACAGAAAGCAGAGCCCAGCAAGTCCCTCCCATCCTGTCTTCCACTGTGTCTTCGGTTCCTTAGCCATGCCTAATAAGTGAAAGAAGTCATGTTATCGAATGGAAAATCAACCCCTGCCCACTCTTACTTTTTAATCTCAACATATTTATTATGCACCAACTTTGTGCCCAGCACTGTTCGGGGTGCTAGGAATACAGCAGTCATCAATATCAGTTTCCTGCTCTCAAAGTGTTAACGTTCTCGTGACAGGAGACAGAAAATAAATAAAAAATAAAGTAAAATAGAACGGGAAGCAGTGAGAAGAAAACATAAGCAGAGGAAGGGACTGAGAGGGTTACCAGGAGGGGTGAAGGGCCTTATTTTATCTGAGGGGTCAGGAAAACACCTTATGCAGCTGTTGCTCTGGATTAGTCCATGTGTGGCCCCAAGTCCAGGGTCCCAGTGGGAACGTGAGCCGTGTTCAGGCCTAGGATCCAGACCAGTGTGGGGGGCTGGAGGGACTTGAATAAATGGCAGAAAGAATTGAGGTTCATGAACAATGGGCAAGTGAAACATGCTGCATGGCGTTGGTTGCCTGGGCTGTCCTCAGCCCCAGCCCCATAGACCAGAGCCGAGCCCTGGAAGATGAAGTTGCAAAGATCAGTGATACTCAGAACTCCAGGTGTGGGGCCCAGGCAGCTCTGCTCTGGGTGACCGGGCTGCAGTGGTGGGGCGGGGAGTGAGGACAGCTCTCTCCCCTGGGGTCCCCACTGGAGGCCATGCATGGCTGGGGGGCCAGAGGTCCAGATGTGGTCATGCGGGAATGCCAGCCTCCCTGGAGCTTGGGTGGCCTCTGCTGCAGGCATCAGCAGTCAGAAGCAGCATCAGAGAGGGAAGACAGCCGATGCCAGCTGGCACCTGTGGAGCACATGTGATTTACCTTCCAGGGCATCCCTGCACTAACTGGGGTCTTGGGGTTCTTCTGGTGGTGGTACAGCCAGAGAAATATGATGGTGTGACATCTACCCCCCACTGGAATATCCTCAGGAGACACAGGCTCCACCTGCAGGCAATCCAAGCCGAGGACCAGACCCTGGGGAGAATGCTGTGCTTCAACATGCAGTTCTGAGGCCTCCTGGTTTTTCTGGGGCCTGGTGTGATGTTAGATTGAGAACAAGCTTTGCTCCTTGACAAAGGACTCCCCTCCAGCAGGCAGCAGCCCTGACCAAAACAGCCTGCTGTGCCAACAGTGCCATCATAACGAGAAGCACTAGGACCTGGGAACTTGCATTTAATAGGTAATAAAATGACTATGAGAAATGCAATAAAAATCGTATCAATGTGTGGAGGAGGAAGCTTGTATCACTCGACAAATATGCTTCCTTTACACTTGCAGAATATTCTGGCCCGGCATTTGGGAAACAATCTTTATGCTAAACTGCAACCCGTGTGGCCCTACTTACCTGGGACCTTCACCCCAGGTAATCTGCCAGTCTCCAGGTTCGCAAGGTGGCGTCGGAGAGGGAGAGCCTGTGCTTGATGGCAGAGTCTGCGGCCTCTGGCTGACTCCCTAGGCCAGCTCCCCTCTTGTTCCGTCAGCTTCAACCCTGTCTCATGTGTGTCAGCTCAAGCCTTGAAACAAAGCGGTTCAAAACTAACAGGAGGCTGGCATGGCGGTCTGTGAAATGCAAGACTAAAACGTGGCTACACACGCTGTTTCCAGCCACTGCCTGCCACTCGTGTTTCCCCTGAAAGCCACGGGACCTCAAACTCAGAAGCCTGAAGGAACCAGGCAGGTGGACGGGGGCTCAGGAACCACTCAGTCCATGAGAGAAAGTGGCCTGGTGTTTCCACGGCCTTCAGCCTCTTCAACAGAAGTCAGAAAACCTTTTTTTTTTTTTTTTTTTTTTTTTTTGAGACAGAGTCTCGCTCTGTCACCCAGGCTGGAATGCAGTGGCGCAATCTCAGCTCACCACAACCTCCACCCACCAGGCTCGAGCGATCCTCTCACCTCACCCTCCCGAGTAGCTGGGATCACAAGTGCACACCACCATGCTTGGTTATATTTTTGTATTTTTAATAGAGATGGGGTCTCGCCATGTTGCCCAGGCTGACCTCCAACTCCTGAGCTCAGGCAATCTGCCCGCCTCAGCCTCCCAAAGTGCTGGGATTACAGGCATGAGTCACCACACCCTGCCAGAAAGCCATTTTTTTGAACACAACTCTCTCAGGTTTTAAAAGTGGGGAATTTTTTTAAGCAGAGTATGGGCCAAGCAAGATAAATATCTGTATAAGCTGTATTTTTTCTGTAAGCCGGCAGTTCAAGCCTCTGGATGAAAAGATAATTGGGACATCTTTATAGAGCACTGTGTACGCGACAGAACTTTCTGTATTCTTTCCTTGGTGCCCCAAGCACTTCCACTGATAATTCTTCCAAGGTAAAGTGGTAGCTCATTTGATCACCTTCCAAAGTGAAGTAATAGCCCTGGACCACCCATGGGGTGTGGTCTCCATCCGTGCCCTGAGTCAGCAGCATTCAGGTCAAACTGCAGACAATTGGACGTAACTGCTGCGATTATTCTACATCCTTCAGAACTCAGGGAGTTCTGTGCTGGCCATGAGAAGGAAGCCTGTGGTGAGAAATGGCTCCAGGGAGAACAAAGAAGGGGCAACAGGACTCCAGCAACTTGCAGTTACCGGTAATGTCCACCCTTCACCCAAGAAGCAACCTGGGGTTGGGAGGAGCACTGGACAGCTTGAGGGACCTGACTTTGGCCACTAGCTCTGGGATCTGAGCCCCCGGACATCTCAGCTAAGATTCATTGTGAGCAGGGAAAAGTAGTCCCCACCAAGCCCTGCCCTACTTGCAGATACATAAACAGTGTAAGCGACTCTTGTTGTTTTAAGCCACTGTGTTTTAAGGGTGGTTGGTTATGCAGCAGGAGATGGCCACCATCCCTATGGATACCACGGTAACTAGGGATAGTCAAGCGTGCAGGCGCCTGTGGGGATCCAGGAGATCTTGGTGCCCAGCACGCTGAGCTCCTGAGAGCCGGGACAGCAGCACCTCTCTCCCCATCTCCTCCTCCCTATAGACTCACCCCCATTCACCTAGTGGCCTTGTGTGGCTGTGACTCTGGCCTTTGGCACCTCTCCTGGGTCCACTTGCCTCCTGCTTTCTTTTCTAACTGCATGGTATTCTCCATGTCCACAACTCAGATTCCTCCAAAACAGAGCCTCTGATTGGCTCTCTTCATCGTTTTGTGCAGGCATCGATCACTGGCTGGCCTATACATTGGTGGTTGTCAAATCAGATGCCAGCTGGGCATGGTGACTCATGCTTGTAATCCCAGCTACTTGGGAGACTGAGTGGGGAGGATCGCCTGAACCCAGGAGTTGGAGGCTACAGTGAGCTATGATTGCACCACTGCACTCCAGCCTGGGCAACAGAGAGAGACTGAAATCAGATGCCACCCCTGGTCCAATCAGCTGTGAAATAAAGGAAAGAATACAGGGTAGGAGGATTCTGTGCAGTGGACACGATCTTCAAATGGGGGTGCGCACGTTTCCTACTAGCTCTGAGATTTGTGATCCAGACCTGGATTGTTTTCGGAAAATAAATAGGCGGCTGTACTCTTTTTTAAAATTGGTCAGGAGGTATTATGTTGATTTTTCTTTCTTTACTTTTAAAATTGGCCTTTTTCCCACTTTACAAAACGAAGGCATATCTTTATCCTTCCTGAATATTCTTACGTGAATTGCTTCAAGGCAGAAAACCCTTCAGAGTGCCCAACAAGGACGTAATCCAAATATTGGTGTCCCCCAGTGTTGATCTTTCCTTCTATGGAGCATACAACTTCCTGTCCATTACAGATGCATTTCCCCCCAAAATTACTTTTTCTTTTTAATAATGATTGACATTAACTTGAAATGGCAACTCAACTCGGAACACATTTTTTAATTGCTTGAAAGCTTATGGTACTAAGGATTGTTTTTAAAATTAATTTAAATGTATTTATATATTTCTGCTGCAGTGGAACAGGATGACCATTTCATTTTGAAAAACTGTTGTAGGGTGGGTCTCTGGAAAGGGGATCGAGGGCTGGAGTTTCGGGTGTAGAATGTCTATGGGGGGTGCCCTTGAGGGGAACCCAAGAAAGGAAGGGGAAGCACGAGTTGGGGAGAGGAAGAAGTTAAGCTGCGATGCAGGTCCCCAGCAGACTTGGCAGTCCCAGGGAAGCTCTGCCACTGAAAGGGTCATCAGAATTGCCCCACCCTTGCCTCGAGCCTTGTACTCCCACCACAGCCAGTCATTGAGGGGGGCTGCCTGGGGAAGGGCATGAACCAGGGCCAGGCAGTTCTGCACCTGAGGCCATCCTAACCCAGCTGCAAGCTAGCAGCGCTCCCGGCAGTGGAGGGGATAGGGACAAGCCTTTCCTTGATGGGGGATCTGGGTGGAGCATCGTCTGGTGACCACCACAAATTTCAGTGTCTATAATATGCCAAAAATGATATCCGTTCACTATGGTTTAAATTTATGATGAAAATCTCCAGGTGTAAACTTTAAAACGCAAAGTTCTACAATGTATAAAAGCAGTTGGTTTTTTTTTTTTTTTTTTTGAGACAGAGTCTCGCTCTGTCACCCAGGCTGAAGTGCAGTGGCGCAATCTCAGCTCACTGCAAGCTCTGCCTCTCAGGTTCATGCCATTCTCCTGCCTCAGCCTCCCCAGTAGCTGGGACTACAGGTGCCCACCATGCCAGCTATTTTTTGTGTTTTTTATGTTTATCAGCGTGTTAGCCAGGATGGTCTGATCTTCTGACCTCGTGATCCACCCGCCGTGGCCTCCCAAAGTGCTGGGATTACAGGTGTGAGCCACTGTGCCCGGCCAAAAGCAGTTTTTGAAGGGTGTGAGCACATGTCTCAAGATTGTGGTAGCCAGACTGTCCCGGCCCTGTTGAGAGGATTCCTTGGAAGTTTTTTTTTTTTTTTTTTTGGATAGTCTCACTCTGTTGCCAAGTGCAGTGGCTACTGCAACCTCTGCCTCCAGTTAATGATTCTCCTCCTTCCAGTAGCTGGTTACCATGTGCCACCCAGCTAATTTTTGCTTTTTATAGACAGGTTTGTATTGGCAGGTGTCCGATCAGGTACCCCACCGCCCCAGTGGGATTACAGGCGTGAGCCATGCCCCTCTGACTTTTAAACATGAAGGCTCTACTACTTTCTTTTCCTCCTGGAAACCCAGCTAGACTGAATTTCCCAGCTTCTTCCACAGGTCTGTGAGGCCATGTGACCTGAGAAGCAGTGAAGGTGGCAGAAGTGGGAATCCACCACATCCAAGCTCAGGCAATGAAACTGCCTGTGGCATCCTCCACACTCTTGCCCTTCTCTCTCCTGCTGGTCAGACACGGATGATCCAGTGGAGGCCTCCAAGGCCCTAGAGGATGGCAGAACCACTCGATAGCAGATGCTTGGGGCCCTGGAGGACTGCATGGATCAAAGCCCCCTCCAACCAACCTTGGATTGTGAAATGATCATGAAATAAACCTTCACTATGGTGTGTCACTGAGAGTTTGAGATTGTTTGTTATAGCACTTTGTCTACTCTGATTAACACAAAATCCGTTGAAGAGAAAAAAACTCAGGAAACTCAGATGTTTAGTGATGTTTTCCATAGCATGCATGGGGAAGGAAAAATGCAACTTGATTTCCAGGAAGCTTAGAAAAATTCAAAGGGAGAAAGATTTCCTCTGGGTCATTTTCACAAAGAAGGAACTCTGCCTGAGCTGAGCCAGAGGGAGTGAGTCACAGTGAAGATCACTGGCTTATTAGCGGTACCAGGAAGGCTGAATCCAGTGAATGTGGCTGGCACTAGGGATGTGTATCCATTACGACTGAGCTCAGCTTTATTTAAAAGGAAAACTAATGACTGAGGCTTAAACAACATGAGTGTTTATTTTTCTCTCAAGATTCAAGTTACATAGTCCAAGGCTTTATCAGCTCCATGGTGACATCAGGCTTTTTCTAGTTTTTCACTCCAGAGCCATTTTTAGAGTGTGGCCTTCATTTTGTGTTCACAGCTACTAGAGTCCCAGCTGTCACGCTGACATTTTGGGGAGAGTGCAGGAGGAGAGGTGGAGTGCACAGGTATGCACACTGGCTCTGGGGGTGCCTGGGATGCTCCGGCTGCACTCCCTTGGCCATCTTCACTCCAGCCAGCCACGTCCATAGATCCACACACAGTAAGCATCGCACACCAGCCACACCATGCCGTCTCTTTGCTTTGCTGAAGCCACAGAAGACCACCCAACCACATGCAAGAACAATCAGTTAGTGTGGGGGAGCTAAGAACCCAAGGGAGATCCCAAGCAATGGGGAACGAGGCAGCCCAGCCTCGTAGTCCTCCGCTGAGACGATCGCGAGGGATGGCCCACAGTGTGCAGGATCCCACGGCAGACCGAGGTACTCGCTGGCAACTGGCCTATTAATGCCTCCTTCACTGCTTTCCTCTCTTCCTTTTTTCCCTCTCCCCCATTTCTGTTATCTGGGATGAACTCTAAGATAAACCACCTGCACCCAAGTTCATCTCAAGCTCCTTCTTGAGGGAGCTCAAACTAAGATACCAGCTGAGTCTGCCCCTTTAAAAGGCTTTCCTGGGAATCCCTCCTAGCAAATTCTAGCTAATCTCAGAACCAGAATCAGGTCAAGTGGTCGTTCCTAACTGTAAGAGAAGCTGGGAAATACAGGCTTTTTAGGTGGGCACTTTGGCACCCCCAACTAAATCAAGGTTTTGTCCCCACAGAAGAAAAGGATGCGTATTTGATGGGCAACTGGCCAGTCCTGAAAATCGACATATGTCAATATTGATCATTTGGCAGTTAAGTATTAAATTAGTGAAAAGAACAATTTGGGAAATGAAGTACATAAAAGTATCAGCAGGTAGAAATAGTATAAAAAATATAAAAATGAAGATTTTAGAACCCAACCTTTGGTCAGTAGGGATCCATTTAAACTGGAAGTATTTTATAAACTGAGAAATAATGTACTATATCCAGTCAACCTACTCTCCACTAATGACCCCTTTGATTCACCGCTGGGATTATTTCAGCCTTTGAAGTTTGCTTTGATAAAATGTGCTGAAATAAAAGTTTCTCTCTCTCTTCTCCCTCCACCAATTACCCCTTCTCTACAGAAAATATGTGATGGGTTACAACAAAATACAGTCAACAAAACAATAACAAAATGAACCCCATATCATGAAGAACAAGAAGACAAACAGATCCCGGGGTTGGGGTGAACACTTGTTACAGCTGTGGTTCAAACTTGGATCTGTGCTTTCTGGCACCCAAGGACAGGTAGAAGAGACCATGCTTTATGTTATTTGTGTTATCAGAAAGAAGATGGAGTGCTAATTTCCCTAGAGTAGGGGTGGCTTCCCTGGGCCACACTGGAAGAAGAAAAATTGTCTTGGGCTACACGTAAAATACACCAACACTAACGACAGCTGATGAGCAAAAAAAAAAAAAAAAGAAAGCATAATATTTTAAAGAAGTTTATGAATTTGTGTTGGGTTGCACTCAAAGCCATCCTGGGCCACATATGGCCAGTAGGCCATGGATTGGACAAACTTGCCCTAGAGCAAGCAAATCTTTCCCAGCACCAAATTCTGAAAGAAATCTCTTAGGGCTTACCTGTGAGAGTAGGGAGCAGGGAGCAATGCAGGGAAAGGGTTCTCAACAGCATCTTTACAGCCAAGCTCAATAGTGGATTTCATGGGCCTGGGCCCTGCAGTGTGAGAGATTCCATGGAAGTTTATGGTTTAGCACTGCTATTGAAGTAAGCTACAGTGATTCTGCAAAGGGCAAAAATGTGTGATCTCTAGTGATTCAGCAGGTTTCAAGGCTAGATCTCAGAGTTTCTGGAAGAGTGAAGAGAATGCCTGACCACACATAAGATGGAGGGGAGATGGTGTCTGGGGTTGGTTCCTGCCAGTGGGTTCATGTTCTCGCTGACTTCAAGAATGAAGCTGCGGACCTTCTCGGTGAGTATAGTTATAGCTCTTAAAGATGGCATGGCATGGACCCAAAGAGTGAACAGTAGCAAGATTTATTGCGAAGAGCGAAAGGACAAAGCTTCCACAGTGTGGAAGCGGACCCAAGCAGGTTGCCACTGCTTTATGGGGTGGCCAGCTTTCATTCCCTTATTTGTCCCCTTCTGTGTTCCTTTTCTGTCCTATCAGAATGCCATTTTTTCAACCTTCCCTGTGATTGGCTACTTTTAGGATCTTGCTGATTGGTGCGTTTTACAGAGCACTGATTGGTGCATTTTACAGAACGCTGATTGGTGCATTTTACAATCCTCTTGCTAGCTACAGAACGCTGATTGGTGCATTTTTATAGAGCGCTGATTGGTGCATTTTACTATCCTCTTGTAAGACAGAAAAGTTATCTAAGTCCCCAGTTGACCCAGGAAGTCTAGCTGGCTTCACCTCTCAAGATAATATTCAGCCCAGGGTGGTGCTCTGATTAAGCCTAGGAGCTCCAACAATCTGTTTGCCTGTTGAGGCAGCCACTCATTACTTGGCTATCTCAACAGCTACTCCCAACCCCATTTCCCTTGTCTATCTTTTAAAAATAGAAGACTGAAGGTCCATTTCCTAGGCTTCCTTGCAACACGGAGTGGCCAGATGACACAGATGTAGTCAGAAAGACTAAAGGGAAATGGGTTTGGGAGCTCCTAGGAAAGCTCTTGCTCTACTGACAAAGTGAATGATGTGAGAAGAAAGATGTTGGCATGGCCTCTTCTTTCTTCCTGTCTTGAACATGTATGTGATGTCTGGTGCAATGGTGGCTATCATGAGGTAGGTGAAAGCCTGGGGGCCTGAAAGCTTGGGGAGATGAATAACTCCTCCCTCCTCAGGCCCAGTTCCAAGGCGCAAGACCACTTGTGCCAGCAGAGTGCGTCAGCAAGATGCAGAAGCAGGAAGAGAGCTGGCCAGAAGACACATACCCCCTGGAAATAGAGGCCTTCCGGGTACCACGTAGCAGTTACGTCAGACTGGGACACTTCCTGTTTACAGGAGACTATAAAACCCTTGCCCCGTCCTTACTTGAGGCTGACGCCATTTTAGGCCTCAGCCCGTCTGCACCCAGGCGCTCATCAAAACAGCGTGTTGCTCCACTCCACCTTGTGTTGTTTGTTGGCGCGTTCTTGGGGTTTGAACCAATACAAGAGCCTTGCAGTAGGTAATAGAAATGCGACTCAAAAGCCAACTAGCTGAGGTGGGTCAAGAGAAAACACTGTGAGCGTGGGTCCTTGCTGACATGGAGCTGGGAGTGCACTCTGGAGACAGCCCTCCTGCAGGTTCTTATCAAGTAAGCAATAAAATAACCGTATGGTCTACGCTCCTGGAGCTGAGACTTTGTACTCCTTGCTGTTGAAAACAGTTTACCTTTTACCAGCGTAAGGAGAGAATTTGTGAACTTTAAACAAGTGGAGAAGTGGTGGGTGAGATTAACACTCTCTGGTGAAAACGAGGAGTCCAGTCAAGAATACGAGCTCCGACGTGAGCAGGCGCAGGGCCCAAGTGGAGTCAGAATTTTCAGGAAACTACCACATGGGAGTAACTGCTTAATTGAGTCCTCAGTGGAGAATGCCATAAACCTTGGCTAAGGTGGTTTTGATCACTAAAACTTTTTAAACAGAAATAATTGATTACCCATAGAGCTTCAGTATCTCTGTCTTGGATCAACTGATTTGAAAAAAAAAAAACATAGCTTCTCAGCAAACCTCCTGGGGTAATTGAGCAGGAGAATGTGTTCCTGGGTTATTAAATTAATGCATCTGCAGCTTGAGGTTAGTTGGTATTAGTAGAATAAATTCTGGGAGCTGTTAAAAATAATGATGTTAGCTTTCAAAATGTTAATACAATTCTAAAGTCATTGTTTCTGAAAGTAGAAATTGTTACTGTTTCTTAACAAAGCATTTGTCTCATTGATGAAGTAACACATTTGATTTATTTCAATGCAGTTTCAAATAAGAGATAATTCAAAGGAAAAGGAGAATGCAGAACACTGTGAACCTGTAAAAAAAAAAAAAAAAAAAAAGTCCTTTGATGTACGAAGACCCTGTGACTGTTTTCATACCAATCTTTTTTAAATTTATTTATTTATTTTTTATTTTTTATTTTTTTGAGACGGAGTCTCGCTCTGTCGCCAGGCTGGAGTGCAGTGGCACGATCTCGGCTCACTGCAAGCTCCGCCTCCTGGGTTCACACCATTCTCCTGCCTCAGCCTCCTGAGTAGCTGGGACTACAGGTGCCCGCCACCACACCCAGCTAATTTTTTGTATTTTTAGTAGAGACGGGGTTTCACCATATTAGCCAGGATTGTCTCCATCTCCTGACCTCACGATTCGCCCGCCTTAGCCTCCTAAAGTGCTGGGATTACAGGCATGAGCCGCCGTGCCTTGTCACCAATCTGGATTTTTATGATGGTTTTGTGTGAGCACCAGTGACCAGAAGTTCATGTTTTCCTCGTGTAACTTGGCCACACAATTGTTATTATTGCTGAAAGGGGTGTGGAAAGCATTGCTATCTTTGCCTCCCACTTTTATATGACCTTGCAGACAAGGTTAGCACGCCATAGAATGTCTTTCAACACAAAGGACAGCTATATTGGTGTGTGTGTATATAGGAATGCTGTTGTACTTGTGACATTTGTTTTAATAACGTAATATTGGTCATTTGTGAAAATTACAATAACAGTGAAATGAGAGGCAAACGTACAGTAACATTCCCTATGTAAAATTAAGCCATAAATATGCAGGCCGAGTAGACAAAGTGCTTTCTCCAAATGTTTCCAATTATAAGAGGAAAATGAAATTGTTTTTACTATTCTTGGGTCTTTTTAATTTCAAGTACATTGTGTTTTGAAAATGTGGGAGACAGAGATGCAAATAACTTGTTTTCTTTACAATTGTGCTATGAAATTCTGAGTTTCTCTTTGTTTTCGTTGGGTGTAATTTATCATTTCTTAAGCTGCGTCAGAAATCATTGCTGCAAAACACATGGTAGAAAGTCTCCTATGGTAAATGAAAGAGTAATTCAACTTGTCGTTGTTTAGGTCATGGCGTGTTGTAGGAGACCACTTTTTCTGGATCACCAGCAACATAAACAAAGGGTTTATCACAAAATAAATAAATGTAATCTACAGTTTTCCATTTAACTGTATCGGAAAACATTTGGAGGACATAGCCACATGCTCATTCAATTTAGTCGCAATAACCTTATTGGCATGACAAGGCTGGCAAGGATGCCAAAGTCAATACAGTAAGCCAGGATGCACTGGGCAGGTTTCATGAGGGTGGTGAGATTTTATGTCACGAAACTCAATGTGCATCCAGATGCAGTCTTATTTCTGGACCTCCCATAGAAGGAGTCCCCTGTTTCCAAATTAGATAAGACTTTGAGAGTGCTGCAAAGACTGAAAGGTTTGGGGGAGATTAGGAGAGAAGGAATGAACTGCAGGGACTGCTTAAGCCAACAATAAATGCGTGAAAATCTGGGGTTGAAAAAATCAAAGGAACATCAGTAAAACTTAATCCAGATCTGACTCCTATGAATACATATTTTTTGCAGTTACTACATAGTAACCTTTTCACATTTGTGAATTTCTGGAATAGGACATGCATGATTAAGGCACAAAATTACAAATTTTAAAGTATCCTTGTAATGAAACCTCAGTCTCCTCCTCACCCTTACCCTTCAGCCACACACCTCGCCTCCCCAAAGCAACTGTTGCCACCACTTTATTATAGATACTTCCAGAAACATCCTGTGGAATGTTTCAGTTCAGTGTGGAATGTTCAGTAGACATCCTTGAACACAGATAATTTTATGCAAGTGCAAGCATAAGTAGAGAATATATTTCTGAAAGTGAAATTATTGGGTCAGAAGGTTTTTAAATTTGTAAATCTTTAAAGATTTGCCAACTTGTTCTCCCAGGTTTACCAGTTCCCCCTAGAAATGTATGGAAATGATTCCTCACAACTCACCAACATAGTAGATTGTCAAACTCAGTCCAAAATTTGAATGGTTTCCTTTATTCAGACATGAACAGTAAGTCAGAGTCACACTATTTTAACAGCTTCTTTTGCTTTTTGGGACCATAACAGACCAAACAGCCATCTATTCATCACTGTAACAAACAGGCATTGAGTTCTTATTAATTCATTCAAGAACACCTTCTATGTGCCAGGCATCCTGCCAGGTCTGGGGATACAGTAGTGATACAATGATCCCGGATTTTATTGACAATGGGGGAGACAAATGATCACATACAAGAGCTCAGAAGGAAAATCAGCGAGTCTGTGCGGTGTAAAACAGGAGGGCCTGCTCTGGGCTGGAGTGGCCTCAAAAGCTTCCTTGAGAAATGCTGTCTGAGCTGAAGGATGAGCAGGAATCATGGAGGGGTGTGTGTGTGTGTCTGTGTTTGTGTGTGCCTATGCTTGTGCATGTGTACACACATGCTGAACTTTCCAGACAATAGAGAAAGAGCAGGTCACCTTCAGGGATGTGGAAGAAGGGAGGGGCAGAGACTGCAAGAAAACTGGGATACGAGGCATTGTGGGAAATCCCACCACCTCAAGGGGCTTCCGTAGAAAGACTGGACAATGCCCAATCATAAGTTAAGTCTCATGAAGAATTGGATAATAAGATCCATTAGACAGGCAAAGAGAGAAATTAAGAATGAATCTTCATGGTTTTAGTTCCCTTGTGCAATTGTGTGCTTGATTTGTTTATTTTCTGTATCTGTTTTGTTAATATAAATCTTGTGCTACTTCTTAACTGTTGGTTCTACTTTAATAAGTCAACAGTGGTTGCCCGGTCCCTTCTTCTTACCATTGTACCCTAAAGGAAGAGCTGAGAGATTTGGTGCTCCAAATCCCAGGAGTTTCTGCATGTCCTCATCAGTGTCAGGAGAGCCAAGCCCAGATGGATGGTCTAGGCTGTACAGGTGTGCCTCCCACCTCTCCAGGTGTGTGTTATAGTGCTTAGAATATCGAGGCATACTAGGTGCTAAGACATCCAAATGTTTCAGAGTGTATATGAAGAGAAGTTAAGACTAGGGGAGCTGTACTTTGAAATTGGGTTTATAGCTGAAACCTCAAGCTCAGTTGTCTTAACATCACATAAATACCATCAAACAAATGTGAATGAAACGAGCTTCTCAACAAGTTAAAAGGCCAGGCGTGGTGGCTCACGCCTGTAATCTCAATACTTTGGGAGGCCGAGGCGAGTGGGTCACCTGAGGTTAGGAGTTTGAGACCAGCCTGCCCAATATAGTGAAACCCTGTTTCTACTAAAAATACAAAAATTAGCTGGGTGTAGCAGCAGGCACCTGTAATCCCAGCTACTTGGCAGGCTGAGGCAGGAGAATCGCTTGAACCTGGAAGGTGGAGGTTGCAGCGAGCCTAGGTCACGCCACTGCACTCCAGCCTGATGACAGAGCGAGACTCCATCTCAAAAAAAAAAGTTAAAAACATGACTCTCAAAGAAATAGAAATCATATCCATGTCAAAATTGTATGTGACTCATTAATTGATGAGGAAACCAGTAAAATGTTAAGACTGGTACAAAAGAGAATTTGAAGAACAGATTTAAACACTGGAGACTACCAGAGGCGGGAGAGAGAGTGTGGGGCAAGGACTGAAAAACTGCCTATGGGGTACTATGCTCACTACCTGGGTGACGGGACCATTCACACCCCAAACCTCAGTGTCATGCAATATACTCATTAACAAACCTGCATGTGTACCCCTGAATCTAAAATAAAAGTTGAAATTATTGAAAGAAACAGATTTATATGGTCAGTCAAAAGAATGCTGAAATAAACTTGCCAACAAATGTAAAATTGATTAATATTCTAGACAGTAATAAACTGTAATGTTTGAGGGTTAGCTTTTCTATTAGATGAAAATAAATTTAATCTCTACCAGGTCAAATCTATTTGCATTGTAATGAGCTGGAATCATTTCCATTATTCTCTAACAAGAATTATTTTATGTTGCTATTGGTTTCTTACCAGTTAACTTCTACCCCTACAGCACTGCCAATAGAAAGTCAAAAGTACATGCCCAGAAACATTGCACTAATAAAACATCCTATATCCCCCCTCCTTTAAAACACATTGTATACAGTGCATTAACTGTAAAAAGATCAGAGCACTTATTTATTGCCAAGGATTTTATGACCATATGATCATCCCAAGGATGTTTAGAAACTAGCATTCCGCCACCGTACTGAGATTGAAAAGAAGCGTTCACATATGATTATGAGCTAGAAATTAGCACCCAAACCAGGCTAACCTACAACCTATAATTAATTGTTCTCATGGCTCCAACAAGAAGGATCACTGCTCTTTGAACTACTGCTCTTTTATCTTTATTTCCACTACAAACCCAGACTTTAAGTTTCCAGCCACATAAAGCAAAGCCTTCTTCATACCGCCTTAAATTCTGTAGTAGTATAAATATAGCATTCAGTGACCTGCTTTCTTTGTGATTAGCAACCTTTGTCAAACACTGGTGAGAGAGTGAGAAACAGAGTAAGCCTTGGGCTTGTGGCAGGAAGCAGTGTCTAAAGATGCCACTTCCTGGACAGGAGGATCAAAGCAAAAGTAAAGGGTGGGCAGAAGCCAGATGGTGCCCAAAGGAAAGCCGAGTGAGGTACAACCAGAATCCGATATTAGGATGTCTCAACAGGAAACCCCAGAATGTGAGCAGAAGAACATAACAGCCAGAGTTCATAGGTGTATCAGACAGGGCTCAGAGAAGCAGACTCACTATGAATATTTTAGAACTAAACATTTAATATAGATATTAGACCTTGTGGGCAAAGATGGGGAAGGAAGCAAGTGCTTGAAAATGGGCGTTTAATATTTGGAGAAAAGTCATTAGGCAGCCCTGGTGCTGGTGACTGAGTCAGAGTTTGCGGGAAGTCTTGAATCGAAGCACATGGAGCATCTGCACTGAGAAGTTGACAAGGGGTTGATATCAGTCCAAAGGTCATTGGCTCTTTGAAGCTACTGCCTGTGTGAGTCCACAGCAGTGCCTCTGGTGGGGGGCTGACATTACCATTGGGCAGCAGTGCTGCTGGTTGGAAGGACAGCTGGGTATGGAGTGGGAAGGGGTGAGGACACACTGGAACTCTCTAGCCCTTCTGGCCCCACACTCAACAATGACCTTCAGGACATAGTGGCTGTGGTTTCTCTTCTGCCTCCTAAGTATCATGCAGAGTCACTTTTGCCATCTCGAACCTAGAACCCTATAGGTTGACAATGGAATAATCCAGCCCCCAGTGGGGCAAACCCAAAATCATTTGGTGGAAAAGGCATAAATGCCAGACAACATGGTGTTTTCAATAACCAGACGTTCCTCTGGAAAATGTTTATTATAGATGGACTCCCTTTGAAGAGCACAGACCCCACCACTAAAGACACACTGCCAAGGGTCCTGAAGAACACAGCAGGGATGTATATGGAAGCTGTCTGTAACCTGCCCACAAATTGAAGGAATGGGTGTTATGTGTCCATCAACATGGGGTAGTAATTTGGACCACTTGAGCCAGCGCATTAATGGTCTGATGTGAATGATCACTGTGACCAATTCACCAGTTCTCTGCTTGATAAGGAAAGCATGGAAGACAATCAGATCCCCATTTTGTTGTTTTATTTTCAAGTTCCCACTTCTAAATGAGTGCAAAGTTCTCCTTGTACCTTCTCTTCTTTTTTCCTCTAATTTATCCTTCCCCTTCTTTTATTCCTGCTTTTCCTCCGGCACATTGCTACATTTATCCATAGAGCACAAAATGGTCGATTGGTTGATGGATAAGACCAGAGTTGAAAAGAATGGGAATCAGTTTTACGGTGCAGCATAACACAGCACACAGAGCAACGGATGGAGGATCACGGGGCTTGGGCGCTGCTCTAAGAATGACTGGGGGTGAGATATTCAGATATTTTACAGCCCTGAGGCTCCGTAGATCACATTTCCCCAGGAGTCCAAAAAAAATGTGTGTGTTTTCTATGAGAGAATAACTCGAGGAATTTACAAGGCACCCGAATAAAAGTCCTGAGATGTCCTGAAGTAAAAAAAAAACTTTCCAACTTTGTTCAATTCATTGTTTCTCAAACTAGTTTGACTCTGGAACCCTTATTTGTAACTTCTAGTAATATTCTACAGGTGAAACACACTTTGGGCAGTGTTCTAAATGATGTCTAGGGTAGTTCTTTCACCTCTACAATGCCCTGAATTTTTCCACTTTTCTTACAAAACTCAAAACCCAATATAAATTGAAAGTCCAGTTGAACACTGAGCAGCCTGCAAGGAAACATCACTTTTTTTTTCTTTTTTTAGCTAAAGATTTCTCAATGAGGGCTAGTCCAAAAGGAAGCACATGAGGTATACTCAGTAACGTGAATAATAGCCCATCTTGATATGTCTCCTGTCAAGATATCCCAAGTTACCTGGATCAGTGTTTTTCAGACACAGAGAATAATCTCACTCGGGAACATCGTCTTTGAGTTCCAACCGCAGCAATATGCAGAAAAACACTACCCTCCAGCTTGGATTGGACTACATAAGATTTTCTAAACCAGGATGGCCAACTAGGATCCTAATCTTCCAAGTGCTTGGACCTTGGATAGGTCAACTGGCTGAAGGTTGGACAGTTGTTGGTTTAGGTTGGAGATCAAAATTCAGTCATCCTGTAATACAGATCTTGTTCCTTTTGGGTTTACCACTAGGGGTCACTAAAGAGAGATAGGAGACAGTCTCAATCTTGTCTAAATAATTCCAAAATAGCCATGGGCTTTGGACAACATACAAGGTTAGTGTCTCTCTAACTTTAATGGGCATATGAATAACCTGGTGGTCTTGTGGAGATTCTGATCCAGTAGGTCTTGGGTGAGGCCGCAGAGTCTACATTTCTATCAAGCTCCCACATGATGTCGCTGCTGTTGGTGCAGGAGGTGAGGTGCTAGAGCTTTGGAAGGTCTCAAGATCAGTTCAGCTCCCTTGCAGGAATCCAGCCTGGGTCCCTATATCCTCAGATCTTCCACTTCTCCCCACCCCCCCTTCTCTTTCCTCTTCCTCCTCTCATCCTCCTCCTCCTCCTTTTTCTGCCAGCTCTACTCTGAGCTCTCAATCTTCTCAAAGGACACCTTTGCAACCATTTGTGTTTACAGCTTTTCCTCATGAGATCTAGCTTGGTAACACTGATATTTATTGTTGAAATAAACACTAGAGAAACAGAGGCATTTCTTCTGAAGTGCTTCTCTCTTTTTGCATATATTGCATTTTGTGTAAGTAGATGAAGCTAGTTTTGAGTAATGGCAGTTCTGGCTGAGCTAGGCCAGAGTAGATGGATGACATTTTATGTCTTTGGTGGTGGAGGCTATTTGATTTTATTCTTCAACCCCAACTATAAAGTTATTTTAACCAATGAGAGATCTATTTCTATGCTTTCAGAGTTGAGGAAAAAAGACAATTGCCCACGTAGAATCCAGAGACTTTCATTTTCCACACTTTGTGGTAAGTTACATGGAAGTGAAAGTAAGTGATAGAGTAATCCTTTTCGGTGTGAGAGATGTGAGACTGGACCTCTATCTCAATTATATATATATGTATAAAGATTTTTATTGATTTTTTTCTAATTATAGTTCAGAAAACTTGGAAAACATAGAACCTCATTTTTTAAAACTAGTTCCCAAATACCACCACCCAGAGAAAACTCACAGTTAACAATTTTTCGGTATGATGATGATCTTCCAGTCTTTTTTGTATTTATATGTGCATTTTCCTATGATTATGGAATACTGTTATACAACCTGATACATTCATTTAGCAATATAGACTAAACAATATCCCATTTCAGTATTTTTTACAAATAATTGTTAATGCTTTTGTGATAGTCTATCAGAAATACATTCCACAGTATACTTAGTCTCCTATTGTTGTATATTCAGGTTGTTATTAATTTTTCACATTACTAAAAAAAACTTCATGAGCATTCTTATACATACATCTTTACCCATACCTTTCATTATTTGGGTTGGAAAATTTCCAAGATGTGGAACTGGTAAGCCGAAAGCTTTTGAAAGGCACTCATGAGGTTTGCCTGGGAAAACTGCACCACTGTGCGTCAGCAGCGGCAGCCTGTGACAGGACTCTATTAAGATAGGCACAGCACAGGTGCTTAAAACTGGGATTGGCGGTCAGATTGCCTGAGTTTGAGTCAACCCTGGAATATCATTTAATCTCTGTGCCTCTGAAGAATTTCCCTATGATTATGGATAATGCCAGGTCCTACAACCATAACTTTGTTTTATGGATCAAGTGACAGAATATATGTCAAGCCTGACACTGTAAACCTTGAACAAACGTTAGCTGTTATTATTATTTTCCTGCATGCTCAGCCATCGTCCCAGGTCCTTACATGCCAATGATCCATAAATCCGCTTCTATATTTTTTGCCAGGGCCCTCTGCTGAAGTCAAGGGGACTGGTAATGGACAGGATAACCTTCCCAAGAGTGGGCGTTAGAAGAGGGAGTATATGAAGGCGGCCTTCGGTCACCTAGGAAGGCTCCTTGCTGACCCTTTCCTGGACGTGGAGGTGCAGAACGACCTGGGCCGAGTGAAAGCGACCAGCGAAGGTCACGCCGGCCCAGCAGCCTGGAGGATGAGACCCACCACCCACAAAGCCACTGGTGGGGAGCGGGCGAGGTCCCTGTGTGCGGTGAAGGAGCAGGGCACCAAGGAAGGCGGGCAGCTGCCTCTTGTTTTCAGCAAAGGGAGACGTTGAGGTGTCCATCAGGACAGGACTTCATTTGCGTGGGAGGGGAGAAGGGCGCTTCTGACTACTTTGCATTGGTGTGTGGGCTGGACACAGTGAGAAGGAAATTAAGCCTCCGCGGTGACAAAGTGTGTGTGATTGCGGAGGAGGAGGACGCCCGCAGGCTGGCCCCGGGCCCGCCCCGCCCCTCGCTTGCCTGGACCCTCAGGGAGCCCGAGGGGAGTCCCGAAGAGGACCCTGCGGGAGCCCGTGGAGCTGGAGACAGCGCATTCCTGGCGCCTCCGCCACCCGGGTCCTGCGGTCCTGCGGGCTGCAAGGAGGGGAGGAGCCGCTGCGGAGGGCGCAGTCCCCAGGGGCCTCCCTTGGGGTCTCCACCTTCCCCGGACTCCGTGGGGGTGCGCGTGGGAGGCCCGCACCGCCCTTCCGCAGACCCCGGGGGAGAGAGGAGCCAGGTTCGGCCAGAGGCCAGAGACAGCAAATGTCCCACACAGGCCCGCTTGGAAATGCTGGGCACCCGGCTGAGGGGCTCCGCGGTGTGTGGGAGGACATTCTGCTCCCTAGTCATCAGGGCTATAAAGCAGGAGCTGAGAAAGACACCTCCCCATCACATAAGCTAGAGGTCAGAAATCTTTTTCTGTTAAGTACCAGAGAGGAAATATTTGCCTTTGAGGGCCATAGTGAGAGATGAAGCCAGCTGGACTTCCTGGGTCCAGTGGGGACTTGGAGAACTTTTCTGTCTAGCGAGAGGATTGTAAACTCACCAATCAGCAATCTGTGTCAAGCTGGAGGATTGTAAATGCACCAATCAGCACTCTGTAAAATGGACCAATCAGTGCTATGTAAAATGGACCAATCAGCACTCTGTACATGGACCAATCAGCACTCTGTAAAATGGGCCAATCAGCAGGATGTGGGCAGGGACAAATAAAGGAATGAAAGCTGGCCACCCCAGACAGTAGCGGGAACATGCTACAGTTTTATTCTGTTTGTGGAAGGTTTGTTCTTTCAGTCCTCACAGAAATCTTGCTGCTGCTCACTCTTTGGGTCTGTGCCATGTTTAAGAGCTGTAACACTCACTGCGAAGGTCTGCAGCTTCATTCTTGGAGTTGGTGAGACTACGAACTCTACAGCAGGAAGAAAGAAACTGCGGACTCAATAGGGTCTCTGTTGCAACTGCTGGAGTTCAAGTCCCAAAGCAGCCACACAGAATCAGGAAAGTTATGGGTGTGGCTGTGCTTCAATAAAGCTTTATTTACAAAACTGAGATCACAGTTTGCCAACCCATGATGTAATTTTCTAGAACACAAGTCCTATTTTTTATTGGTGTCATAAATTATTTTTTTCTAAAAAAAAAAGTAGTACTCTATGGGTTTTTTCTTCTAGGTGATGACCTGTAGAGGCACTATCTCCTGTTTCCTTTCGATTGACCTTAAAGCTTCATTTCCTAGCCACTGTGAATCCTGCGTTGGCTAAGGCCCGTTACTGTTTACACATCTTTGTCTAGGACGTTTTTAAGGCACGTGCTCTGCAGGGTACATTCGCCCAAGGTGTTTTCTTTGCAAGTTCTCTTTGTTCTCTTTGCAAGTTCAAGTAATGAAGCCATATTTACAGCATCTTCAAATGTAATATCACCTAAGAATTTTAACACATGAACTCTGAAAAGTTGACTCCATGATTTTGGTGCCCTTATTGCCAGACAGGCTGTGCTAAGAAGCAAAGGTCCCCGGCAGTGGCTCAGCCTGTAATTCCAGCCCTTTGGGAGGCTGAGGCGGGTGGAGCACGAGGTCTGGAGTTTGAGATCAGCCTGGCCAACATGGTGAAACCCCAGCTCTACTAAAAATACAAAAATTAGCTGGGCGTGGTCGTACACCTGTAATCCCAGCTACTCGGGAAGCTGAGGCAGGAAAATCGCTTTAACTGGGGAGTCGGAGGTTGCAATGAGCCAAGATTGCACCTCTGCACTCCAGCCTGGGCTACAGAGTGAGACTCTATCTCAAAAAAAAAAAAAAAAATCAAGGAGAGAAAAGAAATCTTTGCCAAAAGATTTCTCGTGAGACTAAAAAGATGTTGAATAGATCCCAAATCCATGGCATGAGGAAGAACAAAATCTGATCACCTAGAACCTTGCCCGTGCACCTGTCTCCTCCCCGGCTCACACTGGACGAGACATAGGATGTGCTCAGCTATTCGTCTCTCCGACAAAATGGTGGTGCAGTCATTGCTTCTGAAACTATTCATTTAAGATAGGTTAATGACAACAGAAGTAGCTTAAACGAGATGAAAGTTTATTTCTCTCACATGAAGAGGAGACTAAAATATGACACTCCAAGGCTGGTGTGGAAGCTCTTTGGTATCCCCAGGAACTCAGGCTCCTTTCTTTTCATTGCAACCTTCTAAACCTATGACTTCCACCTCATGATCCAACATGGCTACCCAAGCTGCAGCCCTCCTCATTATCTCCATTCCAGTCAGCAGAAAAAAGGACAGGGAAGGGCACATGTTATTGACCAGCATTTCGTTTCCTGGTCATATCTAGCCATAAGAGAGGGTGAGAAATGTGGATGTGGATATATATATATATATATATATATATATATATTTTTTTTTTTTTTTTTTTTGAGACAGAGTCTCGCTGTGTCACCAGCCTGGAGTGCAGTGATGTGATCTTGGCTTACTACAACCTCTGCCTCCCAGATTCGAGCGATTCTTCAGACTCAGCCTCCCAAGTAGCTGGGACTACAGGCACATGCCACCCCACCCAGCTAATTTTTGCATTTTTAGTAGAGACAGGGTTTTACCATGTTGGCCAGGATGGTCTGGATCTCTTGACCTCGTGATCTGCCCCTCTCAGCCTCCCAAAGTGCTGGGATTACAGGCTTGAGCCACCGCGCCCAGCCGGAATGTGGACTTTTTAGGTGGGTAACAATGTGCCCAGATAAATGTTGGGATTCTTTCATTAAAGAAGAAGATGGTGGGTATTGGGAGACAGCCACAGAGGGAGACTGTTATTTATCTAATAATGACACAAAAATATAATGATGAGTCATGAGAAGTGCTATGAAAGAGATAACTACTGAAGTGGATAAAAAGCTATGTTTGCAGGGGCAAGGAGTGTTTAGAATGTACTGGGGGGGGGGGGGGGGGGGGGGGGGGGGGGGGGGGGGGGGGGGGGGGGGGGGGGGGGGGGGGGGGGGGGGGGAGCTGAGTGGTTTGGCAGGGGGCAAGGAGCTATTAAAAAAAAAAAAAAAAAAAAAGCTACCCTTAAAAAGGGGACTCTCAGCTGATACTTGATTCATGAGTGGGTTTTATCCAGGTATAGAAACAGGAAGAAGAGCATTCCTGGCAGAGGGCACAGCACATGGGAATCCCATGAGTCCAGGGGGAATGTGGTGGTGTAGTCCAGGGTTGTTGGGGGGCGCGTTCAGGGGCAGCTCTGGATTATCAGGGACTTTAGGAGTCATGTTACAAATTGTGAATCTGATTTAGTAAATCATCTGGTAAAGGACTGGGTGTGGGGAGTGGTGAGGGAAAAGAGTGTGCTCCAGGTAAAATGGTTAACACTGAGCACTGTCAGCCAAGAAATCCCATCCATGTTAGTTATTAGCCATGGGAGTCTCTCTAATCCACAGGAGACAAGGGCTTCCAGCTGCTAATGAAGCTTCTTGTTTAGGATCAGAGAGTCACAGAACCAGAAGATGGGTTTCTCAGAGCAGGTTTTTCTCTATTTGCTACCTAATGAAGTTCAACAGAAGTAGAGGTCTGTTGATAAGCCACTTCCACTGGCTAGGAGCAACTAGGAAAAAACTGGAAACAACAGAATGAAAGGAATGAGAATTGTTCTAGTGAAAGGAGGAGACTTATTCCTCAAATCTGTACCCATTTTAGGTGGTATGTTATCTTTGGGCTCAGGTGAAGCTGACTTATTCCAAAATCAGTTTAAACTTTAGAGTGAACCACTGGGCTTCTGAACTTCCAGCCTGGAAGAAGTTTAGGTTCATCGAAGCTTCCTGAGTTTTTAGTTGGAAATGAAGCCTGTTTGTCTGAATTGCTGATCCACCCCTGATCCCAGGAACTTGGCCTGTGCCTTTGAGGTCACTGCTGGACTCGGGTGAAAATTACAAGCTTAAGACAGAAACAAACTGTCATTTCCTTGTAAATCAAACAACACTGATGGAGCAAAGCAAAAGTTCAAGGGTCATCACTGACATTACAAAAATGTTTTCTTTGCTATATATTTTAATTATGCAAGTAGAACTGGAAATGAGTAATAAACACACTGCAGTTAAGAGTTTTGTTTTTAGAGTGTTCTAGACGGATGAAATGAGCGACACCATCATCTTCATTACAAAGCTTGCCAAACATTGCTGTTTGGGGCAAGAGTGCTCAAGAACGGGGACTGGGGAAAATGTCCAGATGGAACATTTGAAAAGTCCAGACCTGGTATTCATGTCCCTTTGTCACCTCTGGCCAACGTGCACAAGTAGATTCATCTTCTTTCAACAGATGTATCCAAATAACACATTCCTTTACCACAGAAATGTTACAACATCAATAACAGAACCCCTTGGGGCCTAGTTATCTAGGTAGGAAAATTACTGACACCCAACTCTGTGCTCCATGCTGCAGGGAGGTAATTACCCCATGATAACCTGGGGCGATTTGTTCTCTGAATGTCTCATCTCTGTTGCATTTTCTGGATGCCTTCTTTTTCCATTAAAGAAAGCATTTATGTCCAGAGAAGTCCTTTTAGAAGTCACTGAGGTTCTAAAAGTTAAAGGGAATGAATTTAAAAACACAGCTATTTTACCTACTTCTTGAAAACAAAAAATAAATAAATAAATAAAAGCTGACATCTGGTAAGTAAGAAACTTCCCCTGGAACCCAAGTAACTAACTTTTATTTTCTCATCATGAAAGGGACGGATCTCCATTGGTGGCCTTTCTTATTTACACCACACACATGGCGATGGCTCTGACATCCAGTTCCTTTAGTATAAACAGAAAGGATGGTCTTTTTCTGTGGAAGTTAATGAATTGAAAAACAAAGCTGTTCTGTATACCCACTCATTCCAAACGAATAAAAGAACTACAGTGTTCTAAGACTTGGGCAAAATAGTTGCATTCAAATTAATTTTGCCCCCTTCTACCCTCCCCCTCCCCACTTCCCACCACTCCCTCCTTGCCTTTTTTAAGGAGAAAAAGAACCATTTAATCACCTTATAAGGGCAGAGAGCAATAAGGGAAGGGAGCAAGAGTCATGAGGCCCAGATCTTATTCTTGGCGCAGACAGGGGCTTGCTGGGTGATCCGGGGCTGTCCCTTAACCGCCCTGCGCCTCTGTTGATGCAGCTGTGATATGGGGACACAGATGTGTGTATGTGGCACTGATGTGCAGCCTTTGGTGAGAGGTCCAAAGCTAAATGTGGGGTCCATTCAGCTAGTCGTGGGCTGTTTCTATGTGAAATTGCTGTCTGCAGTGCAGGAATTGGGAGGTGACCTGGTAGGTCTTGGATCAATAACTAGTAAATAGATGCACTGAAAAAAAAAAATGTCCAGGAGAGGGGAGTATGTCCCTGATGGCTGGGAATTAGATTGCCATGGCAACCACAGCTACGAAAGAGCTCATCCCAATATCAGGCATTTCTTATCAGTAAGCTATGGTGCAGAATTTTCCTCTGCAATAGTAATATGTTTTTGTGGTGTATTTTAAGAATAAAGACGAAAAAGAATGAGCACGCCTCGGCTCCACTGGGCAGCATCTGAGCACCCCTCTCGTGGTGGAGATCCGGTCAAACACTGCATCTGCAAGGAAGGGGACTCTGGGAATTTGCCCTTTCCTTTTGAACTTTATTGCATTCACCAGTCAAAGTCACTTAGGATGTTATAGTTCCTCTGAACTGGTTTTCTGCTGTGCTGGGCATCAGAGACAATATAAGCAGGGCTGAGCCACCTTCCTGCAAACAAGCGTGCTGCCCTTGCTTCTTCCGAATGCTCTGTAGAGTCCGTGGACTTGCATTTCTGCCTTTCCAATGGCTTTCCCTGCTGCCCCAAAGCATTTCCTCCCTGTTCTCTGTGGCTGCCCAGAGCTCCACCGACCTAGAAACTCTTACAAAATGACTTGTGAGAATAGTGGAGATTTGTACACTGTAGCCCAAAGTCTAAGCCTAAGAAAGGAGGCCCAATAGTTGGTCTTACTCATGGCTATCATGGTGGGTGTCTTTGAACCTGGGTTGGGTTAATAACCACCTGGTTGCAAGGTGCTTGAACCTCATGCATAAAAACAGAGGTCCTGACCAAAGCAAGGCCATGGAATGGGGCCTCAGGCCATCCTTCTCCCTGACTGTCCTGCAAACACTTCACTTCATTCTATCTTTCCAAACAGCATTCTTATTCACAAGAGATTCTAAAAATTTCACATGTGACAAGCTCCCAAACATCCTTTTGAAAGCGATGTGCATTTTGACTTCTCCACATATTATGCATTTCAGGTGTGCTGGGACCGAGTCCACTTTGCATGTCCTGTCTTACCTTCTTCTCCTGCTTCAGTCACTCCTCCACTGTACCACCAGTGTGGAACAAAAAACTGGCCACCTTCTCTTTAAAAACTCCTCCACTGCATGCAGATGAGGTCCAAATTTCTTTGCACTGCCTAGGAGGCCCTTCTTGATCTGGCTCTGATCATATCTTCCTTTCTACCCCTACCTCTCTCCACACAGCTCCAGGTCTGTGGACCCATGGCTGCTTCTGGAATGCATTTCTTTCCTTTCTGTCTCCCTTCTTTTCTTTCTGGTGAACTCCTATGCATCCTTTAAGATTCCATTTAAATGTAATATCTCAAGGCTTCTCTAGAGGCTGGGTCTACTCTACCTGGAGGCAGAGTTACTCACCCCTTTTATCTGAGCTATCGCTGTCCCTTTGTGAGTTCCTCTTTTGGAGGAAGCATTACATTGTAAGGGAATTACCTGCTCCTGTGTCCATCTCCCTCAGTAAACTATAAACTCCTCGTGGGCAGTAATAAGGTCTTACTCATCTCTGTGAAACTAGTTCCTAGATCAAGGCCCACAGGTGCTCAATGAACAGGGCAGGAATGCACGTATTCAACTCCAGGGGCTGATGAATATAATCCTTTGTTTTAAATTTTGGAGACCTCTAGTAATTGAAGCCACCAACAATTGATATCAATTTTCTTTTTTTTTTTTTTTTTTTTGAGACGGAGTCTCACTCTGTCGCCCAGGCTGGAGTGCAGTGGCATGATCTCAGCTCACTGCAAACTCCGCCTCCCGGGTTCATGCCATTCTCCTGCCTCAGCCTCCCGAGTAGCTGAGACTACAGGTGCCCACCACCATGCCTGGCTAATTTTTTGTATTTTTAGTAGAGACGGGGTTTCACCATGTTAGCCAGGATGGTCTCGATCTCCTGACCTTGTGATCCGCCTGCCTCGGCCTCCCAAAGTGCTGGGATTACAGGCGTGAGCCACTGCACCTGGACCTATAAATTTTCTTTATTTCTTGAGTAGGTATTAAAGTAAATTCACCTTTAGAACTATTGCAAAGATGGAGATAACACCTTAGGGTGAAGAGCTCCGTGTAAATGAAAAAGTCGTGTTTTAGACAGGCTCCCCTAGCGGAGAGGCTGGAGGCCAACAACTCCAGGAGCAATCACACTTGAGCTCTACTCACAGCTCACTGTGGCCAGACCCTCCTAAGCCCTCCCTTTGCACTGCCACAGAGCCCTGCCAACAACTTTCCAAAGGGAGCATTATTATTATTCCCATTGTGCAGGTAGGAAAACTGACAATGAGGTAAGTTACAAAGTCCTGCAGCCGGTAAAAAGCTAAGCAGGATGTGAAGCCAGTTGGTCTGATGCTGGCGCCTCATGTTTAACCGCCCCCGCCTGCCTTTTAATGAGCAAGGGGGGTAGGGTGGGTTATTAAAGCGGCAATAATAATAATTTTAGGCAGCCCTTACTGTGTGTCAATCACGGCTCTATGTATTAACTCATTTAATCCTCACAATGACCCTGTGAGAGGGCGACAATTATTATCCTCATTTTACAGATGAGAAAACAGACAGCAAGGTTAGAAGTTTGCCCAGAGGCCACAGAGCTAAGAAGTGGCGAATCTGGGATAGAAACCCAGACAGACTGGCTCCAGAGACCTGCTCTTAAAGACCTGCTCGGCAACCTCCCAGGAAGCCAGGACAGGGCTGGCTGTTCAGGCAGGATCCAGGGCCTCGAGGGCATGAGGAATTTGGGGTTCTCAGGGACCTCAGCCAGGGCCCACAGTAATGACCCTCGGCCTAGCCCAAGTCACTCTGCATAGACATCACATCTAAGTTTGCGATGTTCTTGCCCTGGAAACACGAGGTTCCTGGCAGGCAGTCCGAAGGGCAGCCCCAGCCCCCTCTGGGCGGACACTGGAACCCTCAGACAGCTCTGTCCTCAGGGGCTCTGCCATTCCCCTGCTCAGCTGCTCTCCCCAGGGGGTCTGCCGCCTCCAGCTGTCCATGCTGTTCTCATCCTCTGCTCATGGCTTCAGCTTCCCTGGGCTCCCACTTTCCTCATAGCCTCGATGGCCAGGGCCCCTGTGGTCCCCTCATCGTGGACTGGATTCAGCCTGCTGCTCACTCTCTGTTCCTCTTGCGCACTTGTCTCAGCCACAAATCATTTTATTCTTTTTACTTTTCCTGATTCTGGTTTTGGAAGGAAGGTGCTGATAGGCCTAGTTCTTTTCTTTTCCTTTCTTAGATGGAGTTTCACCCTTGTTGCCCAGGCTGGAGTGCAGTGGTACGATCTTGGCTCTCCACAGCCTACGCCTCCCAGGTTCCAGCAATTCTCCTGCCTCAGCCTCCCAAGTAGCTGGGATTAAAGGCACCCGCCACCACATCTGGCCAATTTTGTATTTTTAGTAGAGACAGGGTTTCTCCACAGTGGTCAGGCTGGTCTCGAACTCCTGACCTCAGATGATCCACCTGCCTCAGCCTCCCAAAGTGCTGGAATTACAGGCATGAGCCACTGAGCCCGGTCTAGTTCAGTTTTTTAAGCTGAGCGTGGTGTCGGTTACGGGCCAAGCTGTGAACATATTCTCCTCTGCTCAGGTGTGAGTGGCTGAGCCAGCCCTAGGAAGGCACATGGGTACCAAGCGTAGGAGGCAGAGCACAGACAGTTGGGAAAAGAAACAGGCCCCCCGGGGCTGCCTCTTCATCAGGGGATGAGGACAGGCAGTCTCCTTGAAGGGTCTGCACATGTCCGATGCAACACCCTGGGATGTGGACAGTCTCCTCGTTCCCTCCAAGCCTGACCCACTCCACATCCAAGGAATATTGACTCTATGGCCAGAAGCAGGAGCATCCTCCCTGCGATGATTGAGCGTCTGTGAAACTAACTGTTTCCTTCAGGCCCCAGCAGAAAACAGATGGCACTTGCAAGCAGGGTGACTGGAGCGAGCTGAATGGAGGAGCTATTTACACAGCCATGGGCAGGATGAAGGGAAGCCAACAAGGGCTGGCGACATGTCTTGGGGCCATGCTTTGGAGAGCTGTCACCATTTCCAGACTGAAAGGGCAGGGCAGGGAGCAGACACGTGAGGCCAGAGAGAGCCGGAGCCCTCGCTGCAGCTGGGTCTGCAGGAGATGGCCCCCTCGCCCCTGCCCGCATATGGCTTTCAGGGAAGGAAAGCAGCCTCTGCCCACCTGTGACTCAGAAGGAAGGGAGCCGGCAAGATCAACATCTCCACCACCCTTCCTCCTGCCCTTTGATTTACTGCCAATGCCGCTCTCTGGCTAATCCAAACTGCAGCCAAAGGGCCAGGAAGCCCGGTGAGGCCTGTGTAGAGGCCAGTCGGGGGCCCACACCACCGCAGGAAGGGAGGGAGGGTGACCCAGGAGGGGCAGCACACACACGCACCTTGGCCGGGAGCCACTTGCTGCCCCAAGGTGACAGTGCTGACTTGGGCTCAAGAAGTAGCATCTTCCCTACTGATCACATTTAAGCTATTTAAAAATCCGTTAAAAGTAAAAAGAAATGGCCAGGTGCAATGGCTCACACCTGTAATCTCAGCACTTTGGGAGGCTGAGGTGGGCAGATCACAAGGTCAAGAGATCGAGACCATCCTGGCCAACACGGTGAAACCCCATCTCTACTAAAAATACAAAAATTAGCCAGGCGTGGTGGCACACACCTGTAATCCCAGCTACTCGGGAGGCTGAAGCAGGAGAATCGCTTGAACCCAGGAGGTGGAGGTTGCAGTGGGCTGAGATTGCACCATTGCACTCCAGCCTGGGCGACAAGAGCAAAACTCCATCTCAAAAAAAAAAAAAAAAAAAAAGGAAAAGGAAATTAGGCTGCTGGAGTACAGCTTCCTGGAGCTTCCGCCATGTTTTCCTGGGATCTCATGAGGATTTCCACTTCCATGCAGAGTGGTGGAATATTCCCATAATACCAAAAAAGGCATAGACGCTGGATGACAGACCTGCCCAGAACTCACTGTTTAGCTGAGGGTGTGCAGCAGGGATGCAGTGTGGATGGCCCAGGCAGAGGTGGGGGGTTCAGGAGGATGTTCACGTCTCAGAGGAGTGTGGGAGATGGTCATTGACAGCCAGAAGTCAAGCATAAGGTGCAATCCTGGAGAGAAATGGGAAGTGGGAAAATGCTACATTGAATTTATCCTGAATTGACGAAGGTTAAGCTTTGGACATGTGCCAGAATGGGGTCTTCACATAGAAATGACATTTTATTTAATTTAAAAAACCTATTTTAAAATTTTGCACACCTGCCTTTGGGAGTGGCATATTCCATAGGCACAGAAAATTCTATTGCTGTTGACCTGGCCTGGTGGGCTCACACCTGCAATCCCAGCACGTTGGGAGGCCAAGCAGGAGGATCACTTGAGCCCAGGAGTTTGAGACCAGCCTGGGAAAAACGGGGAGACTATGTCTCTACAAAAAAATAAAAAATTTAAAAACAAACTAGCCAGGTGTGGTGGTGTGCACCTATGGTCCCAGCTACTCAGAAGGCTGACATGGGAGGATTGCTTCAGCCCCGGAGGTGGAGGTTACACTGAGCCATGATTGCACCACTGCACTTCAGCCTGGGTGACAGAGTGAGACCCTGTCTCCCCCCTCCAAAAAAAAAATTTATTACTGCTGTGTTAGGTAAAGGACAGTGCCGAAATCCGCAACTACCGTGCAACTTCAGCCCTTTCTTTATCTGCATGGCCTTTACCATAGATCTGTTCCCAAAGGAGGAGTTTGTCCTGAGTTAAAAGGTGTTAATTGATGTAGTATTCAAGTCTATAAAAAGTTGATGATAGAATAAGATATGGCACTTGGGAAAGTTGCTTCATTATTTCATCTTTGAAGGCCCAAATGAAGGCATGTTTAGATAAAAAAAAAAATACCTCCCAGGGAGTTAAAAATATACTGGCCCCAGTCTATCTCTTTCCCATCGCTCATGCATGTTCACACAAAGAGGAAGCCACTAAGGATCCTTGATGTTTAGTTGTTCTAGAAGTTTGTGGGAGGCAAAGAGGTTGAAGGTCCTGGCATGTGCCTCTAATTTATTTCCTTCTACTTTCCCAAGAGTGGGAGAACAAATATTTGTGAACTTCGTGTTATTAAAAAGTTCAGTCTGTCCGCTTAGCTGTTACCTATAATCCCATCAGTTCTCTGGACCAAGAATGAGCTTCGATGTCCAGATTAATTCAATTAGGCTAACAAATTCTGATTTTGTGTGGTTAACAAAAAGCTGCATGTGAGTGATTTCTCTTTCAGAATGACTCTTTTGGCATTCTGCTGTGTCTTTTATGCCTTTCTGCTGAGGCATCCACCAATCCACTCACGACAGCCCCGGGGCAAAGGTGCAGACGTTTTGGAAGGCCTTTCTTCTTCCCAATCTTGGTCTCTCTTGCTCTCTCTGCCTTACTTTCTCCCTCTCTCTCTTTCTCTCCTCTCTCTCTCCCCTCTCCACAAACATAACTAATACTTAACAGGTTGTGGTTGGCGTTTTCCTAACAATCAAGAACTCCAAGCCTTCCTCACCTACTTAAGATCTATAGTGGCTGAGACCCATGGCAGTGCCCTTGGCTGCTAACCTCACACTTGACAGCTAAGCACTTCTCTCCCAGGTCTCATGAAATTGGGAGACCATTCTTTCTGCAGTTATCCTTGGGCAGTGGTTTTCACACAGCAGGGTGAAAACTGAAATCAATGCAAGATCATGACCAGAATTTTAAAAACAATGAAATCTAATAGAGTTGAAAATATCAGGCTATGCTGCATAGACTCAGATGGATCTGAGACCTTTGTTTCATTTGTGCCTATTTATTGAATGCGGTGTGTTGGCTTGTGGTGTAAACTGTATTTCTTATTGTGGATCACTGAAAAAATGCGAAGCCACTGAAACAAAGGTTATTGAAGGGCAAACTCCTCAATTCACAGCTAAGTTTTTACCATGAAGGCTTGGCCTGAATGAAGTGGTGTCCAGGGGCCCTGCTGGCCTTCAGGTCCTTGTCTATCTCCAGGTTTCCAGTTTCTCAAAATCATTTCCAATTCTAATTCTATCCCCCAAAGGGCTGTTCACCACCACCTGTCCTCAGATATCTACCTCCACTGAGATTCCAGGCCTCAGAAAAGGGAGTGCTTGGGCCACTCCCTGGCCCATCCAGCAGTGAGTGGCTTTAAGGTGGGCAGCCAGTTCTGCTGGCTAGAAAACTCTTGAAAAGGTGGACCTGGGATGGTCTTACAGAAAGACTTTTGTCCTTTCCTCTTCCTTCCCGCACATTCTCTCATCCTCCAGCCCCAGACCAACTACACCACTGCTGGGAAGTCTTTGAAATGGCCTTGTGAAGCTCTAGTAGCAGCTATATGAGGTCTCTCACTGGGGCTCCACCTCCCAGCCAGAGAACTCCCAAGAGGATGGCAAAGCCTAGACTCTTCTGTTCATTCCTGGGTCATAGTCTACTAACTTTTTAAAGGGATGCATGAAATCCTATCATTTCAAGCCCAAGAGAGAATTTAAACTTCAGTTTAAAAAAGCAGTGATTCAATATTTTACCCATTGTGTCATTCCATTCTGTTATTTAATCATATATCTCTCAACAAACATTCATTGAGTAACTATTTTTCTGTGTGAGGCACTATGCTAGGTGCCAAGTACCGGGCTAGGTATTCAATAGCAAGCAAAACAGAGAATGCTGAGTCCAGGTCAAGAGACAGTGATCCCCCAAATAACTGTGCTGTGATGTGATACTTGTTTTCATCGATGTGGGAGTGCAGTGCTGTGATTTCTCAGAGCAAGGACATGTCACCGGGCTTGGGAACCATGGGAAAGGTTTTACAAAGAAGGGGACGAGAGCTGGGTCTTGAGGGGCTGGGAAATGGAGCTGGCTGGAGAGGAGCCTCTAACGCAGACTTTGGCTGGGTTCTAATGAGCTTTGTGTGCCAGATGTAAAAGGATGGATTATCCTGAGGGCAACAGGGAGCCAATAAGGATTTTAAAGCAGTTGATTGATATGATTCAACTTATAAACAAAAGTGTTCAATCCAGCTTTGTTTGCAATAGCAACCAATAAGGGGAAAAAAAAAAACTGCCCATAATCAGAGGACAGATTCTGTCATTCATTGAATATCTATACAGTAAAATAGCACATGGGCAATAAAAATGACAGCACATTTGATATTCATCAGCACAAAAGAATCCTTGTTGGAATTTTATTGAAATGCTTTTCCCCACATTTACTACTGTCATACTTTCTTTTAAACTCAGATTTAAAAATTCTGACTTTGACTCTCAATATGTTTAAAAATTGCAAAATAAAAGTCCTGTGCAAAAGAAAAGAACCTCAAAATAAAAGAATAACATAATATAAAAATAAAAGGAATAACTCCAGATCATAGTAAAGACCAGAATTCCTTCTAAGTTTATCACATTCTTAGGGCCATTCCTTAAACTCTGTAGTGATAGTAATAGAAACATACAACTTTTTCCTCTTCCTTCCCAAGTTTCAGTTTCAGGACGCTATCCCTGAGACCTCTTACCTGCATTGCCTCAGCCATCCTGTGGTCACAGTGTTTGGTCCGTATATTCTGCCCCTGCTCACGTCGCCCTTCATCCTGCACCAGCCAGACATGCTGCCTGTACAGCCCACTGGTTCTGGCAGCCAGGAGTTTCCTAGGACAAGCAGCATCGATTGTGCTCCACTCAGATCAAGGAAAGAGTTCTCCTCACCTCTTACCTGGCAAATAAGGTATGGATTTCCAGCTGTGGTTTTCATCAGCTGGGGTTAGATCCTACTATAATCTAGACATATCACTTGTGGTGGATGAAGATCCCTTATGGGCGGTAACAGAGAAAGTTAAAAGGATGAGCATTTAAGTAAGTAGGACCTAGTACAAGAACATAATATGATCTAAATCTCAGAAAGAAGCTATGATATTTAAGAATTTAGCAATACATGTTAAGTAAAGAATATATAAAGTTTCTTTACAAGTGAGGCAGCATTCCAAATGTCTTTGAAATGGCCTCGTGATATATCGTGAACCCAGATATATGTCCCATGTAGTCCAGTTTTTGCAGTCTCATTCCAAGAAAACACATTCAATTTAAGACAATTTCAAGAATGATAGAAATTTTGCTACAGATTTTCTGAAAGAAATTCATCTTTAGAAAACTTCCCGAAGATCTTTAGAAATATTTCTGTTCCCCAAACTTCAGTACTCACAGTAGCTACCAGCTACCTCTCCTTTCTCTCGCCCACGCAGCTTTCTCATGGCTTCCCCACTGACTTTCTCCTTCAAACGCTCTGCTTCCTTCTCCTCTGTGCCACAGTGGACCGCAGAATTGGCCCCTAGGACTTCTGTTTCCATTTGCCCCTATGCCAGACCTCTCTAGGATGGCCAGAGCATCTAGAACCACCTCATCTCCTGAGCATCCCTAGCACCCTCTGGGCAAAAGCACATGAGAGCCGCTAGGAAGCAAATCTGTTTCTCACTTCAACAGAAAACTCATGGAGCATTTTGGGGAATAAAATTCTCCACCTTGTTAACAAATCAGTAAGGAAGGATTATTCAGTAATTGATGGCTGACGCTACTGGTTAACAATTTGGGAAAAAATATTACATTTCCTTCCCCCTGCCTAAATACATCCCAGATGGTTTGAAGAGTTTTATGTAAAATAAAAATCTAAATGAATTAGAAAAATATCGGTGGATATTCATCTAGTCACATAAAAGTCAAGAAAAAAAAAATCATAAAGACCTTGGCTATAACTTCATAAAAGTTTACAATTCTACGTGTCATAAAATGCCACAGAAAGTTTTAGAAATGAAAAACTAAAGGAATATTTGCAATAGTTGCAACAGATAAATGTTCATTCTCAATTATTTAAATAGCTCTTATAAATCAATATGAAAAAGACAAATGCTTTAACAAGAAAAGGGGCAAAATTGTAAACAGGTAATTCAAAGACAAATTTAAAAAGCTAATAAATATTGAAAAATAAGTGTTCAGCCTTGGAAGGCCAGGCATACTCTACCAGAAGAGGGAGGCAACGAGGTCAGTGGCTTATGGCCTCTGTGATGTGTGATGACAAAATCTTCCTGCCTCCATACATTGGATATATTCTTAGTGACAATCGTCATAATTTCATGGACCTGGGAGTTCTATTTTCTTTTTTGTTGTTGTTGTTGTTTTTGTTTCTTTTGAGGCAGTCTGTCTCTGTCGCCCAGGCTGGAGTGCAGTGGCGTGATCTTGGCTCAGTGTAACCTCTGCCTCCCAGGTTCAAACGATTCAAGTGCCTCAGCCTCCTGAGTAGCTGGGACTACAGGCACCTGCCACCACGTCTGACTAATTTTTGTATTTTTTAGTAGAGATGGGGTTTTGCCATGCTGGGCAGGCTGGTCTTGAACACCTGACCTCAGGTGATCCTTCCATCTCGGCCTCCCAAAGGGCTGGGATTACAGGCATGAGCCACCATGCCTGGCCAGTTCTGTTTTCTTTAAATCACTGTACATTGTATACACTCTTAACAGGTATGAAAATATGAAAATCCTTAAATAATCCAGGTGATTTAATGGAATACCTAAGTAACTGGTAGTTAGCACTAAGCCCATGAATTTGGTAGACAGTAACTTATTTGGCCTTCAGAGCATCTGATGTGTGAGTGTGAGTGTTTCTCAATAACTAATGTGATTCTGAGGCTTGCATTTATTTGTTCACCCCTCTAGGTGGACAGCCTGACTGTTATTTCCCTTATATCTCACTCTAGGTGGACTGGAACAATTTCTAAAGAGATCAGGAAGTATCAGGGAATGGGATCTATTCAGTCTTTCAGATACCTGTAAGTTGAAGCTGAAAGTCAGCCTTGCTATCCATGGAACCTGCATCTACATATCCAGGTACTTTTTGCCTACTAAATCCTCTTCTCATTTCCCAGAACTCAGCCTATCCCTGGGCTGCCTTTTGAAGCTTCTATTACTGGCTAACACAAATGGTAGTCAGCCCAACTTTTGATCAATATCTTAGAAGAATATTTTGCCACTGTTCTCAGTAAATGAAGTGATGTTTTCTCTTTTTATTAGCAATGAGAAGATAATCCATGTTGTTTCTAATAAAATCGATATATTGAAGCTATATACGTGAAAAATATTTATAGCAATTTAGGAAATACATCACATGAAAACATTTTCACTCTGGTTGTAAAAAGGTCTTGAATTGACTTAATGAGGCCAAACATGGCAACAATGCCTTGGGTCTTCAAAAACTTTCTCTGGTCTTGAGAAACCTCCTTGGCTGTAGTTTGAAACAGGCCTGGGGATTAGTTGAGCTTTCCCCAGGGCTCTGGGCATCACAAGCGAGTGCTGGTGGTGGGCGTCTGCACTTCCATGATTATCATGTTCCATCAGATGCTTTTGCTGTCTCACTGGGAATATGAACTCCCTGGCACTTGCCCTTCTCAATGACACCAGTGGCACCTGCAACTTTACTGGAGAGCTTTCTCTAGCTACAAAAACATGCCGAGGTCACACTTGGGAAGTGGAAGTGCCAGGCATTTATCATCTCCTCAGCCAATAATAAAGAGGATAAATACCCCAGCAGCCTCACCTTGGGTAGGACAACTCAGAGGCACATTTGGTACGGTCTCCTAGAGGTCCCCAGCAGGATTGAACTCCATATCCTGAACAGCAACCTGTTGACTGTAGGCGGCCCTCTCCCCACAGTCCTCACTTACCCCCTCTCCTGCTAGTGGTTCCTGAGATTAGTTCGCAAATGAGCTTCTTGCACATGAATCTGTGTCTCAAAATCAGCTTGTGGGGGAACCCAACCTACTGCAATGTTGCTTAATAGTTGTTGTTTTTAATTTGTTGACACCATTGCCCATTGCAACCCACGTGATGTCCCTTAGGTTAGTCTGAGTCTCTTGGTCTGTCTAACATACCACTGACATTAGGTTCCATGTCAGCGAGTATGAGGACCTCATAATTATACTTAGCCATTTATTATAGGTCCAGGCAGCTACCAGAGCTGAATTAGGTGAATAGGAAAAAGAATACCCAACCCTCACTACTACAACAGGACTATGATATGATCTCACTGAACTCTTGATCCTCTGCCCCAACCCCCCGAAAAAAATCCTGCTCCTCCTGGAGCTTCCCCATCTGAGTAAACAGCAACCCCCAACATCGAACTGTTCAAGCTACACCCTTGGCCTTCTGCGTGACCCTTTTCTGGCTCTCACATATTTTACTGGACTTATCAGTGAATCCTGATGTCTCTGCCATCAAAATACAGATGCTCCCCAATTTACGATGGGATTATGTCCCAGCAAACCCATCATAAATTGAAAACATCATTAAGTCAAAAAAGTATGTATTATACCTAACCTACCAAACATCAGAGCTTAGCCTGGCCTGCCTTAAACATGCTCAGAACACTTAGGTTAGCCTGCAGTTGGGCAGAGTCATCTAACACAAAGCCTTTATTTTATTTTATTTTTTTTACAATAAAGTGTCGACTATCTCATGCAATTTGTTAAGTACTGTACTGGAGGTGGAAAACAGAAGAGCTGTATAGGGCCTGACATCCACAGCTGAAATCACAAAGGGCCTGAAGGATGTGGGACGCATTGAACTACAATTAATTGGATGATGGGGATGCTACTGTGACAGGGTCATCCATGTCTGTCTTCTGATGAGCCTCAACAATAGCTGGTAGCAGGCCCTGGGGCATCCACACTTGTCCATGGCTTGGCCGGCATGGACTTCTTCAGGAAGATCTCCAGTCTTGGTCGGGTTTAAAATGTAAAATAGCAAGACAGAGTACAAACTGTGAGGGGTAATATCTTTTCATTAAGCGTAGACTTTACTTCATTCATGAAATGTTTTACTGAATGGGAATCATATCTTTCAGTTGAAATGATTTTTCTGCTTTAGTAAATTACATGAGATATTCAACACTTGGTTATAAAGTGATGGTGATCGTGGTTGCGTGGCTGACTGGGAGCTGAGGCTCACTGCCGTACCCAGTGTCTAGAGTGTCATACTGCATATCACTAGTCCAGGAAAAGATCAGAATTCAAAATGTGTACTGTGATTTCAACTGAATGTGTATCTGTTTTGCACCATTGTAAAGTTAAAAAAAATCATAAATCAAGCCATCGTTAGTCAGGAACCATCTGTATATCCAAAATACAACCGCTTTTCATGGCCTCCTCTTCTATTCTCTGGTCCAAGCTAGGATCCTCTCACCTGGACTATTGCAAGAGCCCCCTGTTGGTCTCCCTGCTCCCACCCTCATCCCTCTATGGTCTAATCAGTGGTTGGTAAACTTCCTCTGTAAAGAGCCAGATATTTCGGGTTGGTGCAATTATTTTCACACCAACATAATAGTATATATTTCAGGCTTTGCTAGCCTTATGGTTTCTGTTGCTTTGCCCTCGCAGCACATAGACAGCCACAGAAAATAAATAAGCAAATGAACATTGAAGTTTGAATTTCACATCGTTTTCATGTACCACAAAATATTACTCTGTTTTGACTTCTTATCAACTATTTAAAAATGTAAGAAACACTTTTGGCTGGGTGCGGGGGCTCACTCCTATAATCCCAGCACTTTGAGAGGCCGAGGCGGGTGGATTGCTTGAACCTAGGAGTTCAAGAACAGCCTGGGCAACATAGGGAGACCCATCTCTACAAAAAATACAAAAAAACTAGCCAAGTGTGGTGGCACATGCCTGTAGCCCCAGCTACTCAGGGGACGCTAAGGTGGGAGGATTACCTAAATCTGGGGAGGAGATTGTGCCACTGTACTCTAGCCTGGGTGACAGAGTGAGACCCTGTCTCAAAAAGACAAACTCCAAAACTCACTTTTCTCTCCAAAACCCACTCTTTTGTTCAGGCTGCACAAAATCAGGCTGAGGGCCAGATTTGGCCCACAGACTGTATTTTGCCTGCGTCCCCCTGGTCTAATACCTAGCGACAGTCCAGTCCTCCTAACACCTGCAGGACAATGGCATCCCTCCATAACCAACCTTCCCATCGCTGCTCACCTCCCTCGGCTTAGCAAGAAGAGTCCTCCAGGGCTCCTGTTTGCCGCTTCCCAGCTCTGCTGGTCTCCACAGCGCTTAACACCTCCGACCCTACTGTCTGTTTTACCTGTTTATTGCCAGAGTCCTCACACCCCAAATTAGAATGGAAGTTCCATGAGGCAAGAGATTTTATGCCCCCAAATCCCAGAACAGTGTCTTTAAGCACCCCCTGAAGAATTGTCAAATGAATGAATGAGTGGATGGATGAGTGAGTCCTTCCCATCCTTCTGCGATAGTTGAGCACCAACTGCGGCATGTCTCAGTAGAAACACCCTGCAAGTGTTCCATTGAGCTAATTAGCTTTCCATTGTGGTTGAAATCTATTAGAAACCTGAAGAAGATTGGCCATTTCCTATTACCTGTTCTTCCAATTTTGCCTAGTCACAGCAACAGAGAGAAATGAACATCTTTTCATCATTGGTGGTGTACTTGACTTTCAGAGCAGAATCAATTTTTTTTTTCCTGAAATGAAGTTCCACTCTGTCAACCAGGTTGGAAGGCAGTGGCACAATCTCGGCTCACTGCAACCCCTGCCTCCCGGACTTAAGCCATCCTCCCACCACAGCCTCCCAGGTAGCTGGGACTACAGGTTTGCACCACCACTCCTGGCTAATCTTTTTTTAAAAAAATTTTTGTAGATATAGAGTCTCCCTGTGTTGCCCAGGCTGCTCTCAAACTCCTGAGCTCAAGCGATCTGCCTGCCTTGGCCACCAAAATGCTGGGATTACAGGTGTGAGCCACTGCACCTAGCCTGGATCTTTTTTTAATATTCTTCTCTGTACAATAATATTATTTTCAAGTAATAATCATTAGTAGTCATCATTTCCTTAGTCTTTAGATCTAAAACAAAAATTTTAAAAGGAAAGTACATTTCAACAGAAAGATATGATTCCTATCCAGTAAAATATTTCATGAATGAAGTAAAATCTACACTTAATAAAAAGATACTACCCCCCGCAGTTTGTACGCTGTCTCACTGTTTTAAATTTTAAACACAAATAAAAACTGAAAGTAGTCACCTGCAGTGACAGAATTCAAGTCCCTGCAGTTGTAGTTTTTCCTCTCTACGATCACTGTGCTGTCACTCTTTCTTTCAAACCTGCTGCTTACATGCAGGCACGTGCAGGCCTGCAGGCCTCGTGGAATGACCAGCTCTGAAACCACCTGGGTTCTGGGCCCTCCTGAATGCAGCTTGAAACGGATGCCGCTGGCTGAGTCCACACGTGTTAGAGGTGGGAGTGCTCCAGATTAACCAGATTAACCTCGTGGAGAATAGAATGTTATTGAAGGGTAAGCATGAAAATGTGCTGATTTGAAATCTACAGCTATATTATTAAAGCTCAGCCAAAATCGCAGCAATTCTTTAAAACCGAGACCAACAAAAGGTTTTTTGGCCAAGAAGGAAGAGTTCATCACTGGTGGTGTTTAGGTGAAAATAAGAAGCAGACCCTTTAGTGGGTTTTATGGCTGCTTTTTAAAAAATTAATTAATTACTAATATTTTTGAGATAGGGTTTTGTTCTATTGCCCAGGCTGGAATGCATTGGTAAGATGATGACTCACTGCAGCCTCAAATTCCTGGGCTCAAGTGATCCTCCCACCTCAGCCTCCCGAGTAGCTGGGAGTACAGGCGTGTATCACCACACCTGGCTAATTTTTGTATTTTTAGCAGAGATGGGGTTTCCCTATGTTGCCCAGCTTGGTCTCAAACTCCTGGCATCAAGGGATCCTCCCGCCTTGGCCTCCCAAAGTGCTGAGATTATAGGCGTGAGCCACTGTGCCTGGCCTCATGGTTGCTTTTAATGTCTCTCAAACAATGCACTGTTTTGTGCCCTGGGCGGGGCTACTCCCAAGCCTCACCCTCTATCTGCTAGGGCTGATCATTTCTCCCTGTTTGGGAGAATCTCTCATCCTTTGTAGTCACAGGCAGCTGTCGAATGCACATAACATAGTGAGTTCCCATGAGCCTCAGTTGCAATGGCGTGGCCCCTCCATCCAGCAATTACAGCAAGTTAGAGATGGAAAGGACCAAAGAGGGGCCTGTTTAGAACCTTTCATCATAAAAGAAAATTTTATTTATGTGATTAAAAAAATTATAAATTCTTTTGCTGACATTGTGTGGTTCTGGATAAAGCCTTTTGAGTGAGTGGCTGCCATTAGGGTCCCTTTGGAAGATGGATATGGGAGAGTCCAGAAGTTAAGTGATGTGCCCAAGGCCTCGCAACCCAAGTCTAGCCTTAAACCCTCAAGGACACGTGTAAGGCCCATATTTGCATTTTAAAATTATGTTGAATTCAAGGCCCTTTGTTTACACATCCAGGTTTAGAAACCATTGCTCTTACTGGAACTCTGAGGTGAGGCTTCGAAACCCACAGAGGAGCAGAGGAAACTGCGGTTTCCTGAGAAAAGAGGCTGAATTTGCTCACCTTAGTGTGTGCAGGGGCCCACAGAGGCCTCCATAAGTTTCCTACTTGAAGGAAATCTTTGGAGGGCCTCAGTATCCGGGGTTGATCAGTCCTGAAGCCCCGGAGTCTAGTGCCATGGGCTTGTTGGCCAACGTGTGACAGACTCTAAGACCATGTCAACCAAGAGTAGTTCAAACACCTGTATGTCTTTAGTCCAAGGAAGAAAACACAGACTCTAAAGTTGTTCATGGTGGTAACTATGGTCACGTTTGAGTACATCACTCAGACGGGCACTTTCTCCGCCTCAGGCTGTGGAAAAGCCTGCCCAGTTCTGATCAATGTGTACAAATGTGCTCTGTCCACAACCATGGTGTGTGTGGACTCTGCGGTGGTGTCTGTGAGTCGGGATGCTCAGCTGGAAAGCGCCAGCAGCAGAGGGAGGGGAGGGAGGAGAGGGACAGAGCCTGAGCTTCGGGAGAGAGGGGATGCAGGGACAGAGCCTGAACTGCTGGATGGAGGGGGAGGGCAGGGAGGGAGCCTGAACTGAGGGAGGGATGGAGCCTGAGCTGCAGGAGGGAAGGAGGGAGGGAGGGAGGGAGAGATGGAGCCTGAGCTGCGTGAGGGAGGGAGGGAGGAAGGGAGGGGAGGGATGGAGCCTGAGCTGCAGGAGGGAAGGAGGGAGGGAGGGAGGGAGAGATGGAGCCTGAGCTGGGGAGGGAGGGAGGGAGGGAGGGAGGGAGGGGAGGCATGGAGCCTGAGCTGCAGGAGGGAGGGAGGGGAGGGATGGAGCCTGAGCTACAGGAGGGAGGGAGGGGAGGGATGGAGCCTGAGCTGCGGGAGAGAGGGTGGGAGGGAGGGGAGGGATGGAGCCTGAGCTACAGGAGGGAGGGGAAGGAGGAGAGGGATGGAGCCTGAGCTGTGGGAGGGAGGGAGGGAGGGAGCCTGAGTTGCAGGAGGGAGGGAGGGAGGGAGCCTGAGTTGCAGGAGGGAGGGTGGGAGGGAGCCTGAGCTGTGGGAGGAGGGTGGGAGGGAGGAGGAGCTAGGGGGGGGGAGGGAGGGATGGAGCCTGAGCTACGGGAGGGAGGGAGGGTGGGAGGGAGCCTGAGTTGCAGGAGGGAGGGAGGGAGGGAGCCTGAGCTGTGGGAGGGAGGGAGGGTGCAGTGCGCCTTCGCACAGCCAGGTAGCAGCGAAGGGGCCGCATTAAACATTGAAAAATGCGACTAACCTGTTCATCCTCTCGGGTGTGCGAAGGACATCACCCCCTTCTCAGATGCCTGGGGCGCGTCACACACGATCTGTCCCCCCTCCCGCTGCCCTCTCAGTGTCCCGTCCTCTTACAGACGGGAGCCTCCGGGCGCGGGGTGGGAGGAGCAGGGAGAGTGGCGCCAGCGCAGGAGGTCCCCAGGCCCGGTCCTCCTCACACCCAGGCGAGGGGAGCGCAGGAGCGACCTGTGGGGGCACCCGGGAGGCAGAGTGGCGCCTCCGGGGAGAACTCCAGCTGTCGGTGGGGGGCGTGGGGGGAAGAGGGGGCTGGGGACTGCCCGGGAGGAGCCCAGCGAGGCGGAGACCAGCAGGACAGACCCAGGGAGCTCAGTGGGGGCAGCCAGGTCAGCCTGCGGGGGCTGCCGTAGAGGCCTCAAAGGGAGGGCCCTCAGCGGGTGAGGGGTCAGGCCCTGCCAAGGACTGTCTTCCCGACCTTCGAGCAGACACTGTGGGGCAGGGACTGCCAGGCGCGGGGGCTCAGGCCAAGGCTAGCGACTCCTTCGTGCCCCTCTCTGGTGTGGCGGAGAAGAAAGAAAGAGGGAGGCAGCCGGGAACCGCGCGGAGCGGGACTGGGTCCCACCTGGAGACCCTTGGCGCTAATTTCAGCTCAGGAGGAGGCAGGGGCAGCGGCTCCCGCCCTGAAATCTTGCTCCGGCCGCTGGGCCACGGCCAGCAAGTCCCTCACCCAGGACGATTGCGAGCGTAGAAAGGGAGGATGCACCTGCCGCCCCCAGGCAATGGCTACATAGTAGCCGTTATTATTATTTTGAGTTTGGAATTTAAAAAACCCATTCCATAATTATCCAAATACATGCCATCTCTTCAACTCAGTTTTGGATTCAGGGAGTGGGGAATGATTTGTAGTCAGGAAACCTTCGGGAGAGTACTTCGGAAACAGTCTTGGGCCAGGCCCAGGCCCTGCATTTGTAAAATGGAGATAATATCAGGACCTACCTCCTATATATTTGCTGGGACTAAGGAAAATAATGCAGATTTTAGCACAGTGCCTTTCACACAGAAAGTGCTCAAAAATATTAGCTGCATTATAGCTAACCACAGCATCATCACCATAGTCTTTTAACAATTTTTCACCATGAAGTTATTTTTTAAAAATCTTTTTCAAATTTCATGATCATTGATTACCATTCCCCCGCAAGAAAAAATTAATCAGGATTTTATTGGCTGATGACAAATATTTACCACCGGTCTATTCTGTGTAGCTTTACTAGACTGTTCTAGTGTTGTCAAACCTCTATTCGGATACTTTAGGACGTTGTTTTTTAGTTAATGTATATATAGACTCTCAACACACTGGCTCTTAACTGGGGTTGATTTTACTCCCCAGGCAATATCTGGAGACATTTTTGTCACAACTGGAGAGGGGGTTGCTAATGGCATCTTGTGGGTGATGGCCAGGGATGATGTTAAATCTAAAACGCACAGTACAGCCCACCACAAGAAAGACTAGCCCAAAATGTCAATAGTGGCAAGATGGAGAAACTCTGCCCTGACATCTCTTTCTCCTGCGGTCTCTCCTAAGGAAACGCCAAGGGAACCAAGGTCTGATGTCTCTGTGGTCCATTGCATCGGGAACTGTTTCTGAGAAAAGCACGTTGTGGGGACCTACAAAGCTGTTTTTAGCACAGAACAAAATCACAGAGGACCAAAGCCCTAGAAACCCTCCCTCCTTCCCACTGGGCGTACCCCTCTGGCTTCCGTCTCCTGGCAGGGTTTGTGCAAAGCCGCAGCTAGAGCAACATTTTGTTATAATCAAACCTCCGAAAGAATCCATGGAACACTGCGGCCCGTCTGCAAAGGCCAGAAGGGGGAAGGGATTGTGTTTGGGGGCTGATTATGCTGACCTTTCAACCCTTCTTGGCAATGTTTGCTGGCCAGAAAGCAAAGCCAGCTGTAACTTGGACAGTGTTTTACACAAACAGACAACACAGACTGTTATCTCCTAAATTGGAGGCTTTCTGCAATGTCTTCTCATGTGGGCACTGGGCTCAGGCAGGAAGACCACCCACAGGCAAACACACAGCACCTCCCAGGGAGGCCTCGAATCACCCACCGCTCTCACCACCTGTTCTGGGGCCCGGCTATCAGATGGGAAGGAGCCAGTTAATAACCGTTTATAAGCTATAAATGGAACTGGCCATGGCAGGGAGCTGATAAACATTTGGGGGCCAATTATTTGTGTAGCTGACTGTCATTTGCACCTGCTCTCAACTGCTTGCAAGTATGTGTTTCAGGTTACAGGATGTCCAAATGGCTGTTTGTGGGGAGGGGTGTCTACTGAAGAGCTGTGTCTGTGGTCTTGATCCAGACCACAGATAATGAGAGCTGCCTTGGACATCTTCAGCTTTCCTAGGCATCAGATCTTTCTCCTTAACTCTGCTTAGGGGTCAAAAGAAAATTCTAAAGGTAGGAGGCCCTAAAGTATTTCATGCACTTTGGAATCTCAAATCTCCGTTTTGATGGAAATGCACGGACAGAGTGTTCGGCTCTGAGCTGTTTAAAGTGAGCTTTTATGTGCTGCACTTGTTAGTTTATAATGTGAAGTGTTTTTTCCTGTGAAAAAAGAAGGTGAGTGTAGGGATGCTACATTTAAACCATCAACTGACAGCCTGAGGCTACTGCAGATCCAGAATTGTGATTGCTGGGGCTGGCAGAAGCACCATGTCAGGAACTCAATGTGGTGGCGATTGAACTGCCTTATGACCTTGGGTTGGCAGCTATTGGATAAAAAGGCTCAAAGGAGAAATTTGGAAATGGAAATCGTGTGCAGAACAGGGAATAAGGACCTTGACATTTAAATAACAAAAGTGACACCACACGGGTTCTCTCACCTGGTGAGTGGGGGTGGGTAAGGGCAGCTGATCCAGCCCTGCGTCCCAGTGTGAAGGGATTTCTGCGTTTGTCTTCCCAGGGAAGCCAAAGCTTAGAACTGGGTACAACCAGTTTCTAGCGCCTCTGAGTGTCTAGTGCTGGGTCCGGGGATCACTAATTTCAGGCAGTGTCTGGGTGTAGGAATGGCGCCAGGCAGGGGCCTGCAGCAGTCCGGTTGCAGATTCACTGCGCTCCTACTAGGTTATGTGATCTTTACCAAGAATCTGAATTTCTCTGTTGTCCGCGTCCTTATTTGACACCAGGGGTGCTTATGGCTCAAGGCACTGCTGGAAGCTACAGAAGTTTGGCATACAAACCACCCTCAGGGGATTCATGCTTGCCCTGGAGATAAACCTTATCTCTGACAAGATTATCTACTAGTCAAGGCCACATAGGAAAAGCCAGCAGTGCTACAGGGAATAAACGGTGCCAGGGTTTAGTCAAGGGAGGGACGGGGGTCTGGAGAGAGCGTGAAGGCTTCAAGGAGGAGATTTGACTTGAGAGAGGCCACCTTGAATGGTAACCTGCAGGTGAATGGCATGGCCAAGTGCTTAGCAACAGGTATTCACAGTGGCTTTCCAAGGGACAATCCATTTATCTGTCCTAAAGGAACAGGAAGGAGTTGTGCACGTTAACCTTGGGGAGGCAGATTGTGATCAGATTGTGAGGGGCTTGAGTCCTTGGTGAGGAGCTCAGTCTCTTCCTTGTCATGTCTTATGAGGAAGTACTGGAAAGCAGTGATTCCAGGCAGGTGGGTCTGGTGAAAAGGTAAGATGCTCAAGATAGAGACTGCTGCTGATCCAGGCATAAGAGTGAGCAGCTCAGAGGCAGCTGGAGTAGACAGCGGGGTCCTGGGGGACTGCAGAGATCCTAGAGAAAGAGCCAAGGGACTCAGTGAGGAGAATCAGCAAGACCAGGCCCAACCCTGAGCAACTGGGAAGGCACAGCACCTTCCACAGAAGCTAGCAAGGCCTGAAGAATGAAAGGAAGGCTTCGTTTCATACACCTTGAATTTGGGGCAAAACTTTCCAATAGAAATGCCCAGTTAGAAGCTGGAAAGGCAGAACTGGAGCTGAAAAGTGTTTCTGCTTCTCTATGCCCCTACTAGATTGCTAGCACTTCAAGGGCAACAGGAATGTCCCAGGATGGAATGAGCATTACAGCGGGCATCAACCATGAAATACATCATTAGCTATCACTTTCCGAAGGCTTGCTCTTGTTAAGCCACAGGCCTGCAACAGCAGGATTACAACAGCTGTTATGCCCAATTTTCAGGTCCAGAAACTGAGGTTCAGAGAAGTTAGGAAATTTATCCAAGATCACACAGCTTGTAAGTGGTTGAATTGGGATTTGAATTCAGGTCTAGCTGTTGCTAAAGGCCATGACTTTCCCTTTCTCCCTCACATCCTCTCTTGGCCTTTTAATGCATGAATTCTTTCATACTGAGCTTTTGCTTCTCTTTAACTTACACAATGCCTTGGGTCAGTTTTTTGATGTGTGTGTTTTATTAATCCTTTTTTCTGCTACCAAATTTCTTACAAACAAATATCCAGATTTTATTAGCCAACTATTTTAAAAAGTAAACCAAAAACAACAACAAAAATCTTTGCCTCTTTTTCTTAAAAGTATGCAAATTCAAGACATCGAGTTCATCATTCTTTATCAAGCTAAAAAATTACACTGTGTTTTATTTGGCAAAGCAAAGGGAATTTCTGAAAGACAAGAGACAATATAAATTTACTCCTTGTCTTTATTAGGAAGTATTTATCTAGAAGTTTTTGTTAACAGAACCCTTTGGAAAAACTTTACACATTTTCTGAAAGCAAAACTTCTGGGCCTCTCTTCCATGTAGCTCTCAGGCCAAATTAATCCTTATACATGTAAAAACATTATTTACATACTTGGGAAGGAAAACACACAGATTATATGCAAGGTCTCAAAGTAGCTAAAAGTCAGAATTTAAAGTTAGTATTTACCACTTCTATTCTTAAACTTATGCCAGGGCCAAGCTACATCCCATATAGTTTCAGGGGAAAATGAAATCAGAAACCTAGCTTTGGCGATTTTTACAGCGTTGAAGTTTTTGCCAAATTTGGGTTCTGAAAGGAATTTCCCTACAGGGCCTTTTGGCAGAGACCTTGCATTTTTTTCAGCTTTCCCCAGGAGTCCTTAGCTGGGATCCTCTATTGTATAATCTGTTTCCTTCAACCATTCCTGCTCTCCTCTTTACTCTGAATCATGGGCACAGGACATGGTATTGGAGGAGAAAGCAGCCTTGAGAGGATATTACGACGTGTCTCTCCTTTGACTACATGTTCTTTCCTCCACAGCCAATTGACAGGAGAGAAAGGAACAATCTCTATTCATTTACTGGAGAATTAGCATTTTCTGTCAATGCACCTTGCTCTTTTACCCAAGGAATTTCTGTTCACCAGAGAAAAATCCTAGACAAGGGGTCAATCGTTGGCTTGATGAAACTGCTGGCTCTGTATGAATGATCTTTTTCTCCCATGAGCCCAATCATAAAGGTCAATATGTCCACAGATGTCTGAAACAAATCAAGTTAAGCTGTAAGGAAATGGAGAGACAGAGCCGGGTGCAGTGGCACATGCCTGTAGTCCCTGAATTGGCAGTTTTGCATAAGGGAACTATCTGACCCTCTCTTCATATTGATTTCTAGCTCAGGCGTGCTTTCATATAGTAACAGGTAATGAAAACGTAGTGCTTGGTTTCTCTCTTAACAAACCAGGCTAGGCCTGAGTTCTAGCTCCAGCACTGGCACAAGCTGGCTATGAGAACTTGGCTAGGTTACTACAGTTTTCTGGATCTGTATTTCTTCATCCATGAAATGGAGGGTTTGCTACATAAACCTTAAGGTTCTTTCCTGCTCTAGAATTCACTGTAACAACAGCCCCCACCCCATGAGCTAACCATGAACCTTAGCAGATCTTTAATTTATTTGCTTACTAGAGTCAAGGTCTCACTCTGTCATCCAGCCCACCTCCCGGTCTCAAGCAATCCTCCCGCCTCAGCCTTCCCAGTAGCTGGGACCGCAGGTGAACGCCACCAGGCCAGGCTAATTTTTAAGTTTTTTGTAGAGATGAGGTCCCACTGTGTTGCCCAGGCTACTGGGTTTTTTTGTTTTTGTTTTTGTTTTTGTTTTGAGACAGAGTCTTGCTATGTCACCCAGGCTGGGGTGCAGTGGCGCGACCTCAGCTCACTGCAACCTCTGCCTCCTGGGTTCAAGCAGTTCTCCTGCCTCAGCCTCCTGTGTAGCTGGGACTACAGGTGCGTGCCACCACGCCTGGCTAATTTTTTGTATTTTTAGTAGAGATGAGGTTTCACCATGTTAGCCAGGATGGTCTCAATCTCCTGACCTCATGATCTGCCCCGCTCGGCCTCCTAAAGTGCTAGGATTATAGGCATGAGCCACCACGCCCAGCCCAGGCTACTGTTTTTATAGACTATAATTTGCTGTGTGATGATTAAATGCTGACAGGTGTTTAGTTATGATTTTTCTCTAGAAAAGCATGATGATGCAGGGTTTTTTCAAAAAATCTCAAATTTAACTTGAATTATTTTAGTAATCTTACCTACTCTTATAAACAAAAGTACTCTTTTCTTATTTTCTTTTCTTTTTTTTTTTTTTTTTTTTTTTTTTTTGAGGCAGGATCTTCCTCTGTCACCCTGGTTGGAGTACAGTGGCACAATCACAGGTCACTGCAGCCTCAACCTCCTGGGCTCATGCAATCCTCCTGCCTTAGCCTCTCAAGTAGCAGGGGCTATAGGCGCATGACACCACACTCAGCTAATTTTTTATCCTTTGTAGAGATGGGGGCCTCCCTATGTTGCCCAGGCTGGTCTCGAACTCCTGGGCTCAAGTGATCCTCTTGCCTTAGCCTCCCAAAGTGCTGGAGTTACAAGCATGAGCCACCACACCCAGACCCAAAGTACTAATTTTAAGGGTACTTTAAAAGTATTTAAGCCCTGGCGTGGTGGCTCATGCTTGTAATCCCAGCACTTTGAGAGGCTGAGGCGGGCAAATCACAAGGTCAGGAGATTGAGACCATCGTGGCTAACACAGTGAAACCCCATCTCTACTAAAAATACAAAAATTAGCCGGGTGTGGCGGCGGGTGCCTGTAGTCCCAGCTGTTCAGGAGGCTGAAGCAGGAGAATCGCTTGAACCTGGGAGGTGGAGGTTGCAGTGAGCCGAGATCGCGCCACTGCACTCCAGCCTGGGTGACAGAGCGAGACTCTGTCTCAAAAAAAAAAAAAAAAAAAGTATTTAAGTACTTTAAATGCTTTTAAAAGCAAAAAGTATTCCCCAGCATATCACCCATCCTCTCCACCAGACTCAGCTCTGAATGACTTTTGCACCCATCCCCCAGAAGTGAAAATGCGTCACTGCTGAAATGTATTCAAAGAAATGTGCCTTGTGAACACGCCCAAAGATGGCAGGCAGAGGCATCCTCAAAGCTGACCTCAAGGTTGGAATAGAGGTCGGTCGTCTTCCAAACTGCACCTTGGAGCCAATAGCATTCTTTCTAAAAAAAAAAAGATAATAATAAGGTCAATTACTCAATATCCACAACTGGTGTGATAACATTCCTGCCTACCCAAGCACCCATGGATAGAGAGTTAAACAAAACATATACCCAAGAGAAAATGTGGAAAATGCTTTAAATTTTAGACTTCTATTTTTTCTTATATGGGAAATTTTAAGGAAACGTGTGAGACAAACCTCGGTTTGACATCTCAGGGTAGAGTTTCTCACAGAGCAATTGCAAAACCCAGCAGAACTGTAGGGGAAGAAAGATTTCTTTCCTCATTCATTGCTAGGTTCATGGCTGAGGCACCTATAACAAAAGACAGCTTAACAAGTGAGAAGCATACACATCGACTTCATGTAAGTTTTACCTGACATGAGAGCGGAAGTGAAGACCCAAAGAAAGTGGGAAACCTGCATATTTTTATGCTTAGGTTTGATGAAGAGTGGTCAGGTGTGCGGAAGTGTGATTGGACAGGGGAGAGCTAGCAGTGCTAGCCTGGGGAGATTTGCAAGGCGTTTGTTCAGGTTCTTCTCTATGTCCCTGCATCTTCTGAGATAAGGATACTCCTCTCCTCTGGGTATAGGGGGAACCTCTCAAATGAGGGTCTTATGACTGGCTTCAGGAGAGAAGAGCAGGAGAAAGTCAGAGTGACCTTCTAGGTTGTAGGACCTGTGTCAGGGCAGGAGGGCTTTCCTGCTTCTGCTATTTTCTCAAATGCGAAGGTGCCAGATTTGGGGATAATATGCCTTGAACCTCATGAAAATCATTTGGGCAGCTTGTTAAAAATGAAGATGCAGGTCGGGCGCGGTGACTCACACCTGTAATCCCAGCACTTTGGGAGACTGAGGAGGGTGGATCATGAGGTCAGGAGTTCAAGACTGTCCTGGCCAACATGGTGAAACCCCGTCTCTACCAAAAATACAAAAATTAGCCAGGCGTAGTGGCACACACTTGTAATCCCAGCTACTGGGGAGGCTGAGGCAGGAGAATCGCTTGAACCAGGAGGTGGAGTTTGCAGTGAGCTGAGATTGTGCCACTGCACTCCAGCCTGGGTGACACAGCAAGACTCCATCTCAGAAAAAAAAAAAAAAAAAAAAAAATGAAGATGCATGGGTCCACCCTGGACCTATGGAATCAGAATCTCCAGGTTTCATGTTCACCTGACTCTAATGAATGAATGAATGAATGAATAAATAAATAAATAAATAAAAGATCTGCCGAGGTTCATGGTCTGCTAATAGGGCAAGGGGCTATCGTTACAGAGAATTCTAGAGCAAGAAAACCCTTATGGTTTATGTGCCAAGCCCTGCATTTTACTGATGAAGAAATGCAGATCCAGAATCGCCAGGGAATTTTAGATAAACTTCCTAGCTAATTCCCAGGCATAGTAAACCCTCAGAAACTTGTCCTACAGTTTATTTGAGTGCTATGGAGGACGGCTCTTCTTTAATCTCCTGGGTTGCTTATTGTCTTAAACATCAAGAATGCTCCCTGACAGCAGAGAAGCAGGCCCGGCAGCACTCAGAACTGAGTGAACACAGGCCAGGGAGTGCCCCGCAGCCCAAGAGCTCTGAGTTGGTTTTTAGCTAAGACATTTGCAGTCAGAAACAGGCCAAGCATGCCGTTCTTAATTTAAGATAAAGGTAAGGCCGAGGGATGTGTCTGCATATTTGTGACAAGCTCAATATGTGCTGAGCAAAAGACACGTGGCACTAACCAACTCCGTGGGTTTTTTCCCCCTCTAATGACAGACTTAAACTCAGTCTGAAAACTGACCTTCGAGTCCCTATTTCATTATTCTAAGCCAGCATTATTGGTCATGGGAAATAATCCTGTTGGCAGAAGGAAATACTTAAGGACCAGTTTACTTTAGTCTTTGCTAGGCATGTGATGTAGTGTGGGAACGAAAACAAGGGATGTTTCAGCTTTGCCTGATGTCCACCTGTGAGATGACTGACTCATGGTTTTAGAAATAAAGACATCTCCTGCATCAGGACCCTAAGTTGAATTCCTAGGTCTTTGTGGCCAGTGACAAAGGGGGAAATTGAGACAGTGAACTGGATTATTTTATTTTATTTTTGAGACAGGATCTTATTCTTTTGCCCAGCTGGACTGCAGTGGTGCGATCAGAGCTCACTGCAGCCTTGACCTCTCAGATCCAAGCGATCTTTCTACCTCAGCCTCTTGAGTAGCTGGGACTATAGGTGAACGCCACCACACCTGGCTAGTATTCTTATTTTTTGTTTTTTATTTTTTATTGTGGAGACGGGGTCTTCCTAAGTCACCCAGGGTGGTCTCGAACTCCTGGGCTCAAGCAATCTGCCTACCTTGGCCTCCCAAAACACTGGGATTACAGGCATGAGCCATCATGCCCAGCCTGGATACTTCTAGACAAAGAGAAATACCAACATTATTTCCTCTATAGGGCCCGTGGTTTTGGTGTACAGACTCACCCTATTTTGTCATTATGGATGTAAGATTCATTTCAGAGTATCTCCCTGAATTTGACTTATTGGCCAATTGATTTTTCCTTGGTTACCATCCTTGGTTACAAACATCACAGTTATCTCCAAGGCTGCTTTTCACAGCAGTTGAGTGTGCATACTGGAGTCTCACTGATTGGATTCAGATCCCAGCTCTGCTACTTATCATCTGGGTGACCTGGCTTGGGTCACCAATCATCCTGGCCTGCCAGGGACTGAAGGGTTTTTCTGGATGTAGAACTTTTGGTGCTAAAGCCAAGAAAGACTCAAGTGAACTGAGGCCAGCTGGTCATCCTGGCCTTTGAGCAAGTTACTTTACTGCTCCAAGCTTGAGCTTCCTCACCTGTAGTGCGGGTTGCCAGTCATAGTGAGCTACCTTGTGGGGCTGTTGAAGGACTCAGGCAGTGTGGCCCTAAAGCAGTTGGCACTGGGCCTGGCACATGGCACCTGTGTGTTTGGTGTCATTTTTTCATCAGCAGCACTCCGTTCCACCCCCTGACGTTACACACGGCATTGGAGGGCTGGTGCCATGTGGTGGCAGAAGGCAACCAGAACCAGACCAGACCACAGACACCACTTGTGGATGTTGTGAAGCATTCATTGGAACCCTCCTTCACTGTGTGGTTGATGGTTGAGATGCTTGCAAAACAAGTATTTGGTATGTCTAGTGTGGTAACAGTTGTGACATCTGGGTCCCAAATAACGAGTGTACCTCCTGGAAGGTAGGGTGACCATAGACTCACCTGTGAGCCATGGAAAGGGGGGAGGCCATGCTCATTTTGATGAAGCAGGTAAGATGGTGACCACGCCTAGGCATGGACGGAGATGGGATAGGAGTAGTCCTGTGTGCAGGGAAGGGTTTGGGGAAGGGGACATCAGACAAGTCACACAAGGACTTGGACTCACTAGCTGACCAGGGACCTAAATGTCACCTGCACCTGGGAGTCCCATCACAGGAGGAAAAAGGCCAAGTCTGTTTTCTAAGTTCCTCAAAACTTCATAGGAGAGGAGAAAAATGATGGGAAGAGCCATCAATAACAAAAGGCAAGTAATGGAAATATGAAGCTATAGGGGCCAGAGTTTATAACAAATCTCCTTAATTTGTCATATGCCATCAATCAACACATTTATTGAACACCTACGTGCCAGGTGCTGTGTGCCACCTGCACTGGAGCTGTGTCCCGGAACACAACAGACAGTGCCTTCTACCATAGTTGGACCAGACTTCCATTTCTTCATTCAGCATATGGATATAGAGCACCTACTATGTATCATGAAGTCTTCCAGGCACCTGCTTTGTGGCATTTGTAAATGAATAAGCATGTACAGAAAAATATCAGGGTTGGCTGGGTGCAGTGGCCCATGTCTTTAATCCCAGCACCTTGGGAGGCCAAGGTAGGTGGATCACCTGAGGTCAGGAGTTCAAGACCAGCCTGGCCAACATGGCGAAACCCCATCTCCACTAAAAATACAAAAATTAGCCGGGTGTGATGGCATGTGCCTGTAATCCCAATTACTTGGGAGGATGAGGCAGGAGAATTGCTTTAATGCAGGAGGCAGAGGTTGCAGTGAGCCGAGATCGCCCCACTGCACTCGGCCTGGGTGACAAAGCAAGACTACATTTCACACAAAAAAATTAATAAAAATAAAAATAAATAAAATATCAGGGTCATGAGAGGATAAGAAGGCTCCAGCTCTCTGGATACCTGCTTTGGGTCTGGCCTTCCTCCACTTGCTCAATATGTCTTCTCCCATTGAAACCTCACCACAGTCTACCTCCTATTAAACTAAGCTAACTCACATTGCATGAACTAACATATTATGAATAATTTTATCCTCATTTTATAAATGAGGGAGTTGAGGCACTGAGATGAGAGCCCCACCCCGCTCCTCAGCTCTATCCTAGCCCATCTCTCTTGAGGCCTGGGGCAATGCCGGGGGGTACTTTAGGTGGTCGCACCTGCAGAAGTGCTGCCGCTTTCTAGTGGGCAGAGGCCAGAGATGCTGCTAAACATCCTACAATGCACAGGACAGCCCCATAACAGAGAATTCTCTAGCCCCAAATGGCCTGAGTGCCAGGTGGAGACACCCTGCTCTCGAATGCCTGGGGAGAGGGCTTGTGGGAGGCCTCTGTGCTCTTCCAGGTTTGGGCTGTGTCCATGGCCACGCAGCTGTCTGGGAACAGCAGGGGCAAAGGCCCCGGCAGGATGAGCATTGGCCTGTGCATGGAGAACATGCAGGAAAAGGTGACGGAGGGGGAGGGTCGGGTAGAGTGGGGAGCTGTGGCCGAGGTCAAGGAGCTGGCATTGGCCCTTGAGTGTCATCGGGAGCCACTGGAAGGTCAAAAAGTATGAGATTATAGATGGCTTTTTACTGTTATTTTGCTTATTTCTATTTTATGACTGCTGTGGGCTGAATGATGTCCCCTGCAAATCTCACGTGTTGAAATCCTAACCCCCAGTACCTGAGAATATGACTAGATTTGGAGATAGGGTCTTTACAAGTTAATTAAGTGGAAGTGAGGTAATTAGGGTGGACCCTCCTAATCCACTATGACCAGTGTCCCTATAAAAAGAAATGAGGACACACACATTAGCACACATAGAAGACTCTATGAAGACACAGGGAGGAAAGGACGACCATCTATAAGCCATGGAGAGAGGCCTCAAGAGCAAACAGCCCCTCCCACACCGTCATCTCAGATTCCTGTCCTCTAGAATTGTAAGAAAATAATCTCTGCTGTCTCAGCCATTCAGTCTGTGGGACTTTGTTATGGCAGCCCTGGCAAACTCATACAGTGGCTATTCTCCAGGATAGAAATATGTGTACACAGCCGTATAGTTACAGAACCCACCCGCCCCCCATCACCCCCCCCCAAAAAAAACAGTAAAAATGCTTTAAAAGGATGAGGCAAAGGAGGCACCGTCAACACCCTGGAGACTCCATGCAGAAATGACAGCTCTGTCTAAAAACTAGCTGTAAGGATGTGAGGAGAAATCATTTTCCAGAAACATGGATCCCCCAAGAGGAATACAGGTAGGACATTTCAGTGCCTCCAGCCTGACAAGTCCAGACACGCACACATCTCACCGTGAAGGCGGACAGTGCTCAGCACACTCAGCCTTCAGAGGATTTAGTCTGGAGAGAAGCACGCAGGGCTGCGGTGGATGCATTCATACCGTAGCCACTACCTGCCTCCTTCTGATGGGTTTTGAAACTGCTTTGGAAAAGGCAGTAGAGTTTACAAAGGGCATTCAAGGTTACAAGAGGGGTGGCATCACAGACGATAAAGAAAGAGAAAGGATGAGGAGGAAAGAAGGGAGGAAGGAAGGGAGGGAGGGAGGGAAATAAACAACTCAAACGTTTAGCAGACAGTTTCAAATGGCCACTATGGGTGGATGTCAAAATGAGAAGGGGAGTTGTGAAGAAAATATATAATAAAACATGCACAATGGGCTAACGAGGAGGGGCCAAGGAAGCCTGTGTTAGCCCAGGTTACTTTGCACTTCGATGTATTTAGAGTGCTGTTGGTTTGCAAACAGCAGACATACTGAGCAATTGTTCTAAATATCCCCTTATGAATGGAATATGACAAGACCACAGCCATCTCCCCAAACTGTGCCCCATTAATTGTGGAATTGCCTTGCTTGGATCTCAGAAGGAAAGCTCAGTTGTATCTTTTCTTTGTTGTGCAATCTGACCTGCATAGACAGGACTGGAGTGAGGCTGTTAGAATTTTCTTTAATTTAGAATCTTCCACCATCATCACTTTATCTGACAGCTTGTTAGAAACCTAGAAACCATTCCCTCAGCCAGGCACGGTGGCTCAGGCCAGTAATCCCAGCACTTTGGGAGGCTGAGGTGGGCGATGACATGAGGCCAGGAGTTGGAGACCAGCCTGGCCAACATGGTGAAAGCCCGTCTCTACTAAAAATATAGAAATTAGCCAGCTGTGGTGGTGTGTGCCTGTAGTCCCAGCTACTCAGGAGGCTGAGGCAGGAGAATCGCTTGAACCCGGGAGGCAGAGGTTGCAGTAAGCTGAGATTGCCTGTCTCAAAAAAAGAAAAAAGAAAAAAAAAAGGAACCATTCCCTTTCAGCAAATGCCTCAGTAGCAGCTGCCAGTGACTGTTTCCACTGATCTTCCCTGCCAGGGCTCCCCTCTCAATCTGATAACTGCTGCCTTTCCAAATTGCCTGTGGTGAAAACTCCCTCTCCCCAAATGTCTCAGAGGCTGTGGTCGGTGTTGAGTCTGGCTGGGCCCAGAAGGTTGAAGTGGAATTAAAACCATCTGAGTAAGTGATCATGGATTGACCATGTAGTCCTAGCCGAGATGCAGTCAATTTCTGCAAGAGGGTGGGTGATGGACGCATCCTCAGAGAAACCTGGGAAGGCTGAGGACAGGGTGAGAATGAAAGAGTGCCCTAGTGTTCAGAACAAAAGGAAAGGTGGTGAGGGCAGGATGTGTTGTCCCTTAGTAGAAAATGGAGCGAGAGGAGCTATGGAAATTTTGGTGGGCTGACTTTGAAGATGGTTCACAATTCCCACCTTCTGGTATATGCACCCTGATGCCATCCTTGACCTGGTATGGGCTGGACCTAGTGACTTGCTTCTGTGATTAAATTACAAATGACTGTGACTTCCACCTTGCTAGCACACACTCTTTCTGCCACACTGGAGAGGCTCACACAGCAGGGGACTGAGAGTGTCTTCTGGCCAACAGCTGGCGGGGAACTGGGTCCTGCCACCACTGGAGGCCAACCACGGAACAAGCCTGGAAGTGGATCCTGCCCCAGCTGAGTCTCTATGACAGCCATGTGGGACGGGACACTGGGATCCTACACCATGATCGCAGCCTATGAGTGACCCTGAGGGAGAGGGTCCTTTAAGCATACCCAGATTCCTGACCCACAGGAACTATGAGTCCAAAACATGGGATTCTTTTAAGCTACTAAATTTTGCAGTAACTTACTATGCAGTGATAGATAACAGTACAGACCCCAGCTGAGACTCGTGTCCTCTCACCCCAGACCCTGAGTCAGAGGCCAGCTACTGCCGTGACAGTGTGAGCCCTCATTTGCAACACAAGAGGGTGGACCCCAGTTCCTTCCAGGTCTAGAACTCTGCATACCCACTGGTATTACCATGTAATCAGCTGTTCTCCTGCACAAAAGCCTTACCCTTTCTTGCCACTGTAGACCCAGGCTCGGAGCTTCCAGGTATGCCCTAATGCCCAAAGGTGGGCACTGAAACCCTTTGTAAAATGAGATGAGCCGTTCTTAAATCGCCTAACATTTGTAGACTAGGAGTACCTCTGAAACTATGAAAGTAGAAGCATTTCTTGAATTCTTTTTTTTTTTTTTTTTTTTTGAGAAGGAGTTTTGCTCTTTTTGACCAGGCTGGAGTTCAATGGTGCGAACTTGGCTCACTGCAACCTCTGCTTCCCGGGTTCAAGTGATTCTCCTGCCTCAGCCTCCCGAGTAGCTGGGATTACAGGCACCTGCCACCATGCCAAGCTAATTTTGTATTTTTTTTTTTTTTTTGTAGTAGAGACAGAGTTTCACCATGTTGGCCAGGCTGGTCTAGAACTCCTTACCTCAAGTGATCCGCCCACCTCAGCCTCCCAAAGTGCTGGGATTACAGGTGTGAGCCACTGTGCCTGGCCTCTTGAATTCTTCTTCAGGTAGCCTCCCTGCCTTGCTCTATTTTTTCTCTAACATTTCCACCATCTAATGAGTTTGTTATTTACTGATTTATTATGTTCATTGCACATTGTCTGTCTCAACCCACCCACATGTAATCAAAAGAAATTCTGCCAAGCAATAATCCTTGTCTGTCTGATTCACTGATGTATTCCAAGCACCTAAAATAGTTTTTGGAGCACAGCATGTGCTCAATAAATAATTGCTTAATAAACGATTGTTTTGGGGAGGCAAGGTAGGGGGTGGTGGGGAGGCAAGGTAGGGTGTGGTAAGGAGGGGAAGGTATTAGGATACAAGTCACAATAAACTTTGAACTGTGCTGCATTAAAATTTTTTTATTAGGCTGGGCATGGTGGCTCACACCTATAATCCCAGCACTTTAGGAAGCTGAGGCGGGCAAATCACCTGAGGTCGGGAGTTCAAGACCAGCCTGGCCAACATGGTGAAACACCTTCTCTACTAAAAATACAAAAATTAGCTGGGCACAGTGGTGCACACCTGTAATCCCAGCTACTCAAGAGGCTGAGGCAGGTGAATCGCTGAACCTGGGAGGTTGTGGTTGCAGTCAGCAGTGATCATGCCACTGCACTCCAGCCTGGGTGACAGAGTGAGACTCTATCTCAAAAAAAAAAATTATTAAATGCCCACACTGGATCTTAAGCACCAGTATTATGCCCTAACACAGCTTTCCAAGAGTTGACCCAGTACAAGTTATTGCTCCCTCAGCCCTTGGAAAGTCTGGAGCCCTTGACCAATTAATCTCAGAGAAGCCTGCTGTAGATGGAACGTTTGTGTCCTCCCAAAATTCATGTGTTGAAATCCTAACCCCCAGTGTGACAGTATTAGGAAGAGAAGCCTTTGGGAGGTGATTAGATCATGAGGGCAGAACCCTCACAAATGGGATTGGTACCCCTATACAATCCCAACAGACCTCCCTTGCCCCTTCCATCGTGTGAGGTTTCAATGAGACTGAGGTCTATAAACCAGGAAGTGGGCCCTCACCAGACACGGCATCGTGGCATCTTGATCTTGGACCTCCCAGACTCCAGAACTTTGGAAAATAAATTTGGTATTTATAAGCCACCCAGTCTATGGCATTCCATTAGTCCATCGGACTAAGATAGCCTCTATTAGAATCCCAAATCCCTGGTTGGGTGCGGTGGCTCACGCCTGTAATCCCAGCACTTTGGGAGGTAGAGGCGGGTGGATGACCTCGGGTCAGGAGTTCGAGACCAGCCTGGCCAACATGGCGAAACCCCGTCTCTACTAAAAATACAAAAAAGAAAAAAAATTAGCAGGGCATGTTGGCGGGCACCTGTAATCCCAGCTACTCTGGAGGCTGAGGCAGGAGAATTGCTTGAACCTGGCAGGCGGAGGTTGCAGAGCTGAGATCGAGCTGCTGCACTCCAGCCTGGGTGACAAGAGCAAAACTCTGTCTCAAAAAAAAAAAAAAAAAAAAAAAAATCCCAAATCCCCTCCTCCCATTTTCCCAGGCTGCCCACACACACTATACCTTTCTATGTGACCCAGGAAGGCTGGGAAGCATTGGCAATGCTAATCAACCTTAATTATGAAGTTCAAAACAGACCATTTGTGAATATTAGTCTGTTGATAATTGTATACTGAATTGGACACTTATTCTTTTTTCTACCTAGACTTTACTATTCTTCTGTTAGTAATAGAATGTATATTTTTCTAGAAGAGCCTTTACTTCTCTGCTCCCGAATCTCTAACATTTGGGCCAGGGCTAGGCACCTGACTCCAGCGTGGCCAATCGTAGCATGGACTCATCATGGCCTCAGTGATTGGTTCATGGTGGACACTTGACTCCAGCCTGGTCAGTCATGCAGGACTCTTCTTGGCGTCAGTGAGTGGTTCATTGGTCCACTCCAATAGACACCTGACTCCAGCCTGGCCAATCATAGCATGGACTCTGCATGGCCTCAGTGATTGGTTTTTGATGGACACCTGACTCCAGCCTGGCCAATCATAGCATGGACTCTTCCTGGCCTCAGTGATTGGTTCATGATGGGCACCTGACTCCAGCCTGGCCAATCATAGCATGGACTCTTTATGGCCTCAGTGACTGGTGTTTGGTGGATACCTGACTCCAGCTTGGCCTATCATAGCATGGACTCTTCATGGCCTCAGTGATTGGTTCATGGTGGACACCTGACCCAGGCCTGGCCCGTTGGAGGATGGATTCTCCATAACCTTGCTGGTTGGTTCAGGGGTGGGCACCTGAGCCAGGACTGGACACGTGGATTCCCCAGGTCACAGCAATTGATCCAGATTCCTGTAGGTGATCCAAGTCCCGCTGGTAAGACTCCATTTAGGGATGTTCCTTTGAATTGTTGGGAGAAAAGCTTTCTTCTTTTATTACAGTTTCTGCAAGGATAGAGAATAAATCTGAACTTCCAGCATCTGTCTCTGGATCATGAGGCTGCCTGATAAAAGAGCCTGCATGAAGGAAAGCTGAATGAAGAGATGGAAAGATTGAGGCAAAGTTCTGATGACATCATCTGAGTGCCTGGATCCAGCTGTGCCTGAAGGTAGGATTTTCAGTTACATAAGACAATATTTTCCATTTTCTTGCTTATGCCAGTTGGAATGGGAAGAGTTCTAATCCAATAATGCACAGAGGATATAGCTTACAAACCAGCCCATCTCGTTTTCCTTGTCCTCAATGCAAGGCAACAAAAAGACGTCAGTGCACGTGACACTGATGATTAAGTTAACATTGCATTATCTCTGATGGCATTCTGAATGGCACAGTGCTACAGAAGAGGAACATTTTACACAGCCACGCTCCTGACTATTGTCCCATTGGCAGAAGGGCTCACCAAGCTGCCAGTTTGTCTGGTGTTATAACTGTCAGACCCTTGGTACCACTGAGCTACTCTGTAAACCTTAAGAGCCACAGCAGAGAGGACTGTCTGCTTTCCTGTCCCCATATGCACAGTGTCTTAAAGACAGCAACAGGGTCCTCACCATTCTTTATGCATCACTGATCTGCAGGTGAGTTGTGCGATAGTTTCTTAACACAAAGTCTGAGCAGCAAATGGCCCTTTTTACTCCGGAAAAACATGAAACATTGCATCTTCCTGACTGAAACACCAAATCCTATATTTCTCACCCTGCACTCAGCCACTCCAGTGACAGCTACAGAGCAGGCCTGGATCTGAACAGGCTGAGGTATGCGACACAGGACAGCAAAGCGGGAAGTCTGCAGTAGTGGCGCTCAGGCCTGGGCAACTGGCGTGGTGTGTGGTCCAGGGAGCTCTCCAATTACACAGCCCTCCTCTCCCCCAGATTCTGACAAGTCCCCAGGGGGCAAATGCTTTGTAAAGCTTCCCGGGGATTCCCTGGCGACCCCCACTCTAGGCTGAGAATCAAAGCTCTGAATTGCCCTTCCTGTTGATAAGCCTCATACCCTAGTGCTCCAGGCCCTGGTCAGATGAGGCACGGAACTTAATCTAGAAATACCTTATCTTCAAAAGGAAAATATTTTCATGATTGCCTAAGTAGTAACATGGTCATTACAGAAGATTGTAAGATACCAAAAGCTATACTATAAAGAAGAAAAAAATTTACCCATACCTTGCTAGTCTCAGCGTCATCGCCACCTGGGCACTTGTTAGGAGTGTCCCCCCTGCAGAACTCAGAGTCCGAATCTGCATTTTTCCCAGACCCCCAGAGGGTTGTGTGCCTGTTCAAGTTTGAGAAGCCCCGAGGTAGTAATTCCACAACTGCAGTTGAGTGTCTTTCCTGGTAGCATCTTATACTTTTATTAAAGTTGGGATTAATACTGAATAATCAATGTTGCAATTGGAATCATTAAAAATGCGATATTAACTTTATTTTAGTATTATTCAAATACTCAGTTTGGTGTGCTGCTTCTCTCCCTAAATTGTATACAGTATCCGCCATAACATCTTTTGCATCTGAGACTTTCTTAAAACCCAGTTTCTCCCTTCATACTCAGCTGGAGAATAAACCAGCAGGCGGCACACAACGGGTCAATGTCTACCAATTGCGTTAATACCCATCTAAAGACCCGGCGGCCTCCCCAGCAAAGCTGAGATTTTGCAATGTTTGCCATGCGTTTGCTTCATGTTGAGAGATGGGCTGAATGGAGGTTTCTTTGTGTTTGCGCGTATTTGTGTGTGTGAGTGTGTGTGTGTTCCCCACAGTCTCCGTGGGTGGCCTCCTGCGGGTGAATGCGCAGTGTTCCCACTGTTGCTTATCCTGCAGGCTTTCCAAACCTCCCTCCCGCCGACAGCCAGCCAGGGGAAACACATGTCTCCAAAGAGAAACCCAAGGAAGCTGCAGAAGAGATTTCTTAGTCTGTTCCTATTCAGAGAAGGTGAGGGAGCCCTCATTCTTAAAGGTCTCTTTTACAAGCCCTGTTTCTTTTTACACACATAGTTTTGGAAGGTGCCCAAAAGACTGTCTAGAGTGTCCCAGCCTTCTCCGACAGTGCCGGGAAACAAGAGGTGACTGCTGCCGTTTGCAAGTATGGTTGAAGGCCTGAGTGGTCCCGGGCGTTCAGGGCCAGGAAGGCAGGAGGGGAGGGGCTGGGAGGAAGGCGCGCTTTGCAGGGCCTGTGGACCTGGGCTGGACACTAGGCCACAGGAGGGGCAGGAGACAGTGGCATTACTGTCTGCCGTTCCCCAGGGTCTATCATCTCACTTGGTTTTCCCCTACAAGAAGATCTCTCTCTCTCTCCCCCACACACACACGTGTACACACACACACACACACACACACACACACACACACACACCATGCCCCCCCCCCCACCACCACCACGCGCACAGACGCAGGTTCCTGGAACTGATTCCCCCAGTTCTCTGCCTCACACATCTTCACCCCATGTCCTGCCCTGATCTGGTGTTCTGGGCATGGCTCCTTTTATTGCTTTTTAAAAGGAGTCTGTGGTTTTATGAGGGCTGTTTGGCCGGCAGAGGTTGGGCTAGGCCCGGTTTTCGATGCCTGTGGCCCAGTCAGCCCAGGGAACAGGCCGCCGAAGCTGAGCAGCTGCTCCTGGAAACAGCCCGGGACAGCTCTTCCCAGCCTCCGCCCGCTGCACTGAGCACTCCACTCTCTCTGCCCTCCGGCTGCTAGCTCCGATGGCAGCCCCCAGCCTCTCAGTAATCCTCAGCAACTCAAGCTTTCGCTGGAGTCCTCGGCAGGTGGGTGGCTGTAAAATCTTTTTGTTTGCTGCTTTGTCATCCTCTTCCCATCTCCGACCCCCAGTACCCAAGGTCCAGGAAATAAACACCCAGTACAAAAACTCCCTGTTCGTATCTGGTAAATTTTCAACTAAAAAGTTCAGTGTTCAGGTGAGTGGGCTTGAGATCCAGCCAGTTTGAACAGAGAGGAATAAAGGACAGGGTGTTGGGCGTGGGACTGGCACCCGCTGAAACCCGCATCCTGTGGGTGCCCGGTGTGGGTCCCTGCTGGCGTCACAACGTGCAGCCCACCTGCTCTGCCAGCTTCCGAGAGCTTGATCTCAGCCAATCCTGTTTTGAGCCCCATCACAGTCTTTCTGTCTGTGGAGCTGGGCAAGCAGGAGGTTTCTCAGGGCCCAAGATGGTTTTTCAGATGTGAATATTGGCCAACTCCCGAAGTTGCTAGAAAAATGTAGGCAGCTTGGCCACCTAAGTAAAAGCCATCGATGGCATTTTTCCCAGCCTCAGCTGAATTCAAACCACTAAACTCCTGTGGTTTATTTTTTTTACAGCTTTCTTAGCTAACAGGACTGGATGCCTTTAAAAAACTTTTCAAAATAATATTTTGGAACCTAGCATTATTTGGTTTTCCCTCTGTAAAGGCTAATCTATCATAATTTCCCCATAGCTTGCTTTGCGGAAGGGGGTGGGTGAGGGACAAAGGAAAGGTAACATGCTAACCAAGACAAGCATAGTGTGAAGGAAGGGTAAGTCCTGCGTTCCAGGCCCTGTTCCGCCTCTGCCCAGCAGAGTCACAAGCTTTGTGGGCCTCAGTGTCCTCCTCTGGAGAATGGGAAGAAGAATACGACTGGCCCAACTACCTTACAAGACAGTTCTGTGATGAGGCTGATGTTCTTCAGAGCATTTATTCACCATAAAGTGCTACACAATGTGAATTATTGTGCTTTAACAAATAATTTGAAAGCAGTATAAAGTGCTTCTGGACTTGCAGATATCAAGAAACCTGGGTGTCTGGGTTATTCATTCTCGGTTGGCAAAAGATGGTCCCTGCATGATCAGCCCTATGGGCCCCACATGTTCTTTCAAGGACTCAGGCTTTTGGAAAGCTTCTCAGTGCAGCAAGCATGAATAGTAAGGGCTACGCTGCGCTCTTTACTTACTTGTTTTTGCCTTAAACCATCACAGTTACCACAAGGGTTAAGGATGCGGGTAGCATTGCAGACAGACTGACAGAGCTTTGCATTCTGGCTTGGCCAATTAGCTTAGCTTCTCTGAGCCCAGTTTCCTCATCTGTAAAACAGGTATAACAACAACAACAACAATAATAATAATCAGCTGATACGATTCTTGTGAGATTAAAAGACAACATTCACAAATTGCTTACCAGTATGATATCTTGCACACTGATTACATGAATGTAAGATAATGATATTGGTAATTATTTTCAGGAATTTGAGGGGGAAAATTCCCACCTACGAGTTCCTGTGCACCTAGTGGTGGGACTTTCTCTTGGTCTTGCATTCATTTGACAAGCGTTTACTGAATACCTTCTACGAGCTCCTGGGAGATCAGAATATGCCATCCTCAAATACGAAGAATTGTTCAGCTGAAGACGATTAAGAAGCAGATGCAGGAACCCCTCAGTCTTCCCTCTATTTGCCTAAAAGCAGGACATAGATTTACAGAGACAAAGAGTATTCCTGCCCAGGAGAACGAAGGTTAACCACTGAAGACTGCTTTAGACTCTCATCAGCCTGGAGGTGATACAGGGACTCTACTTAACCAGCTGTCTAGCCAGCCTTTATCCACCATGGATTTGCCTTCCTGCAAGTTGCCTGCAGAGACTTACAGTCCTTTTCCTTTGTTTTGTCCCTTCTCTAAAAATGTGCTATTCTTTGTTGAAGATCTTATATAAGCTGGGAGTCAAGGCCACTTCTTGGAGAATGATTCAGGATAGTTCTCTGGGTGTCTCCCATGCATATATAAAATACACATGTTAATCGACTTCTGTTTGTTTTTCTCTTGTTTATCTGTCCTTTGTAACAGGGGTTCATTACAATTAAGAACCTACCGGGAGTTACTCTTCCCCTACAAGATCCAGAATGCCTTTTGGTTTCCTTTAATGAAGCAGCAGCCTGACCAAGTCCTACCCACTGCTCTAGTACCAAGAACTCCAGCTGCAGTGCACAAAAGGAAAATGAACACAGGGAAAGCTGGGACTTTGTTGAGGGTCACGGAGGAGTGGTTCCGCGGGGTGCCAGGGGTGTGGGAGCAGAGCCTTGGCATTTGGAGCAGGTAGCCTGCATGGTGAAAATTGATGGGAATAGTGCTGCATTCAGATACAGGACAGACTGCAATAACAGAGAGACTCAATGTGGTGGCTGAGAGCCAAGTTTATTTCTCTTACTCAAGGATGGAGCAGGTGATCCAGCGCTACAGCAGTGGCTTGATGGCGGCAGGGAGCCAGGCTCTCCACCTCGTTACTCCACCTTCTCCTAGGGGATTCCTTTGGTCCAGGTGGCTCCCTGACATGAATGATGGCTTCACAGTCCAGCAGGCAGGAAGGAGAAAAGAGTGAGGGAAGGCGCAACCACTCTCTTGAAGGACATGGCCTGGAACTTACCCAGCTTCCTACCTTAACTGAGTGACGTGACCACAGCTAGCAAAGGAGGCTGGGAAATGTAGTCCTAATGCTACGTTGTCCTGTGACCAGCAAAAATGCAGGGATTTCATTATTAAAGGCAGAAAGAGAGAATGTTTGGGGGACAACAAGGCAATGAAAGGGGTAGATTAGGAGGGATGGCAATATCGTCATCCACACAGCAGAGGAAGACAGTGTCGGGCATACAAGGGAGACTGGAAAATGTGAAGGCAGAAATGACAGCTGATGGCGGCGGGGACGAAGCCACTGACCACTGAGGACACTGTGATCTGGATGGTAAAGAGGGTAGTGTGATAGGAGGCCAGCAAAGACAAGGACCTGGGGTTCACTGGGGCGTCGTGCAGGGCGCTGTGGCATGGTGGGCACACTGACTATGTGGGACTGTAGAAGAAAGTATGGTTTGGGGCCTGGCACGTCAGCACCTCAGTGTCTTTTCTGGGAAAATCTGGTTCTGTCTGGGATTTTTCTCTGCTATGTGAATCCCTTGCTCATTCATTACAGAGTCAGTTCATTGATTTTCCACTCTTGTTTCTATTTTCTTATATGACCTCGCTAATCTCCACGGCCAATTGTTTCAATGTAACAGTATTACCAAGAGGTACCATTGGACTACGGACTTTCTGAGGTGTTTTAGATGTGACCTTGACTTGGTTAAAAAGGATGGATGCAATCACCTTCCAAAATCTCCAAACTCATCATCCTAAAACCTCCAATTGGGTGGTTGATAACTGCAATATAAAGTCAGACAGATTTAAACTGGCATGAAACAATGTAGGGAAGGCATGTCAGTACACTTAAAAAACACTTTTATAGTTTTCATCTCCATCCTCAATTTGATAGCCCCAAGCTAAAAATGATTCTTATAAACATCTGCTTCTTGTGTTTATTATGGTTTTGGATTTTTGTGCCAAGAATATGCATGACAGGGCTGCCACTCTTTTCAGCCAAATGTATCTGAACATGTGTTTCTGCATTCTCATCCGTTTCTCTGTAGAGAAAACATGCATTGAACCAATAGCATGTCTGGAGCAGTATCTTATTATTTCAACAGCTTCCCTCTGTGAGCCACCAAACAGATATTCATGGTGGGCACTCTGTGCTCTCAGCCTGAATCTAGCTCTGCCAAGCCATGGTTCTTCAGCTCAGATATGGATGGTGTCAACAGGGCGTCCTCCAGGGTTGTTAGGGCCTCCACAACCTGGAGGAAGTGCAGCATGTCAAGTGTGCCTGTGCAAACTCAGCTTTAATCTGCTAAGAAGTGATAGAGCTTATTGTATTACAGGAGAATGTGGCCTGCCATATTGATCCTCAAGCACTGAATTATCAAGAAATGTTCAGTAGCAATGAATATGAAGTAAGTTACCTGGCTCAGTCTTGTCACTCAGAAAACTTTGGTAGGTCATTACACCTCCATGTGTGTTGCTGAGAATAAAGGGCCTGGATGTGATGCACATGTAAACACACAATTACAGTATTCTGTGTGAATTCTAGATTGGAGGTTATAGGGCTACAGACAAATTAGAGCACCTAAGTTGGGATCTGATGCAGCAGAGCAAAGCCTCCCACATTCTGGCATTTCAGGGTGCCCTATGCTCACTCTATAGTGAAACTGTCAGCCAAAGGATGTATGTGCCAGCAATGCTGACAGTGTAAACATAAAAATTATAGAGACTGAGATGACAGAAGACAGGAGTAGAAGTAGAAAGAATTGAAGGTATGTGGCCTGATGACCCTATCTTACAAAGCAGGGAGACAAGAGATTTCATCTTTAGTTGATGGAAAAAGAAATAATGGAGTAAATAAAACTACATTGACCAACAGGAACAATAGAGAGACTAAAATGGTGATGAACCTTTATTGGCAGGAAGAATTAAGGAGAAGTAGCGGAGAGGCTCAAGGGAGCTGAAGTCAATAGACGGTGCCTAAAAATAGAAACATATTGTTTAGAGATGTGGAAATAACCACTTAAAAGGGTTTGCCTCTGGAGCAGGGCTGGGGAGGCATTAGCATTTGTTTGTTGCTTTTCTTTAGAAGCTCTTTGTACTGATGGAGTTTTTAAGTCTTGTTGCATTGGTTAGAATTAAATTTAGTAGCAAGTGACAGAATGCCGCAAATAACAGCTTAAATAAGAAAGATGTTTATTGTCTTCTCATGTAAATTTAGTTCATGGGTAAGCAGTTCAGGACTGTTGTGGTGGCCCTGTTGTACAGAGCCCTCAGGGCCCTAGGTTCCCCCCCCCCCCCCCCCCCCCCCGTTCAGGGCTCCACAATGCCATCCCTAGGCTGCCATCTTCATCCTTATGGTCCAAGATGGCCACATCTGTGTTCCAGGCAGCAGAATGGAGGAAGACAGGAAAAAGAAGGCAAAGTGGGCACAGGCCCTGGCATGCTGCACCTTAGACAAGGGTCTGGGAAGCTGTCTTATGATACTCCCTCTTACATTTAATTGGCCAGAACTTAGTCACATGGCTACACCTAGCTGCAAATGAGCTGGGCAATGTAGTCTTTATACTAAATTTCTATGTCCATATTTTAAAACTCAATTACTATAGATAAAGGGGAGGATATATATTGTTGGAGAGTTAGCCACCACCTTTACATAAATAACAAAAATCATGAGCCTTAACAATAAGGTTGTGTTTTCATAAGAAAATGCTGGAAAAGAAAATATCAAAAACTAGAATGGACTGATAGAAGGAGAAAAGAATGGGTAGATGAATGGATACACGAGAAAGCAGGTATGCTGGAATGATCACTGGGAAATCTAGGTAGGCAGTGAGTATGCTCACTGTAAAATGTTCAACTTCTCTGTGTACTTGAAAACATTAATAATGTTGGGAGAAAATAGGTTTAGGGAGAAAAAGAGCAATTATTTTTTAAACTATTTTTGAAATTCACAGCATGTCTGTCCGGAGGAGTTGTTTTGCCCATTGCTCTTCTTTCCTCAGCCTTCCTTCAGAACTCCTCTGGTTCTTCATCTCCTGACTTCTCCTACACCCAGTGCTCCGACTCCCTCCATTTTTCTGCCTCTTTATGTTCTGGCTTGTCTAGGTCAATGTCTAAGTCTTAATACGTGGCTTCTGGTGCCTCTGGCTGGAGCTGCCCCTAGGCTACACCTGATGCGAATATGAGTCAGAAAGAGTCCCGGCCCTGGTGGCCCAGCTCACCGGAGTGACCACCTGGGCAGGCTCCCCTCCCCCTTCTCTAGCCGGAATAATTAAACACGGTGTTTTGTTCAATAACTTTGAAGAAAATGTCCTTCCTTCCTCCCTCCCTTTCCTCCTTTGTTTTGTGACACTTAACGTATAGCAGCTATATCATAGCTTATAGAATGATGAAGGAAGACAGTGCTAGTTCTAAGATACATGTGCTTTATAAAACCATCAGCATAACTAAATCTCAATGCAGGTCATGGTGAGGTTATGGCCAACCATTCCTTGAGTCAACGAGTATTCAATGCTTACTATGAGCCAGACACCATAATGGCTGTGGGCATTGATTCATCCTAGACACCAATCATTTGGGAAGCAACTTAGTTTCCCAATGAAAGTTGTGACAAGGCCTGCTGATACACGATCTTTGGGGTGGCACTATGGCTGACCTTGCCTGATTAGAGGTCCTTTTGGGAATTTGGTAACTAAGCACCTTGGATGGGGGCCAGGGGGCCTGTGCTAGAATGCATCTTCCTCAGCAGGGTCTGTGCTGAGAGCCACATGCCATTACTGGACTCAGACCACCTGCGCCTAGTCGTCGCACAATCACCTCATGATTCAACCTCGAGGGTGTGTTTCATGCTTGGCAAAATCTGAAGCGAGCAAACCATGCGGACTCTGTCTCTCTCTGTGCCTTTCCAGTTAGATGCAGCCCAGTTCCTTGCCTAAATAGTTCATCCGTTTATTCCATGTCAACAATCACCACTTACTTTCTTGATACTCTCATTTATATGACTTTGGATAAACTTGTCATTGCCCAAATGAGTCTTCCCTTATGTTGAGACATCCCATGCTATCCTTTCCTTTTTATTTTGCCTTTGAAAATATTTAGTATGTGGCCTTTGTGCAGTGTTTTCTGCCTAGTATTTCCAAACTGCCGTTTCTGTAGAATTCAGCAAGAAGCGGAGAGGAGAGAAAATAAGGAGGGAAAGGGCAAAACAAAGCCAACTGTTTGGCTGAAAAACAAAAAGGTCTGCAGTCTCCTTAGCTAGCATTTCCTGTCAGGAACAACACGTGTTGAATTATTCACATTGTCTGGACTTTCTAGGTAACAGCAGTAAAGCTTGTCAATAATGATGGGAAGGTTGCTGAACACATCTGCCCCGGCCATCTGGCCTAAGTGACACTACTGGCCTCTTTATGCCCCTGAAAATATGTTATTTATTTATTTATTTATTTATTTATTTATTTATTTATTTATGTTGAGACAGAGTTTTGCTCTTATTGCCCAGGCTGGAGTGCAATGGCGTGATCTTGGTTCACTGTAACCTCTGCCTCCCAGGTTCAAGCAATTCTCCTGCCTCAGCCTCCCAAGTAGCTGGAATTGCAGGCATGCACCACCACGCCCGGCTAATTTTGTATTTTTAGTGGAGACTAAATGTTGGTCAGGCTGGTCTCGAGAAAGTATATTATTATCAGATGCACTTAGTGTGAATCCGGATAGATCAATTGCTCTGCTATTTCTTTGCAATGTCTTTGTAGTAGAAGAGGACTGAATTAATAATAACAATAGTAATAATTCAAGTGCCTCTTCCTGGGGCTTTCTGAGGACTCATCGATTTAGGGGCACTGAGGGGCTAACTCCCTCCCCGTTCCTCCTGAGTAAGGGAGCTGCTGGTGGCCCTCCTTGTTAATGCCTTTGGTACAAACTGCAGGACATATGAGAAGGAGCCTCTCTAAATGCATGCAGGTGGCTTCTTGCCTCGGGTAATGAGCCTCATTGTCCCTTTGTGTCCTCACATTCAGTTAGTCTCTGGCAAAGCAATAAGTGACATTGTAGAAAAGGCAGGAGGGCAAATAGGGATCCCTAAACAAAGAAGGTAGTTTGGGAAGAAGAAAAAAAAAGAAAGAAAGAAAATCCCTTGAAACATCTTAAAAGCGGCCAACCCTAAGTATGGCCCTATGAAAAGACATTCTCTTTTATTTCACCAAGTCGACTTGAATTTACTTCTGTTTTTTCTTTTTTTTTCCTTTAAGAGATTTTGTGGCACAGACAAAGTTTCTCCAGAAATCAAGACAATGGGCATTTTAAATGATCCATTGAAAGGATCTTTTAATTTAAGCTGACATTTCAGACTATATTTTAGTAATACAGGCTGAATAACAAAAGCAAAAAGAGTAACAGTCAAACAATACTTCGGGTGGAATGGCACCTTTCTCAAAGGTGCTCACAGTGACTTATAAGCCTTGTTAATTCACAAGGCAAGCACCTCATCGCCTGAACAAGCAGGCAGCGATGACTGCCCTTCTTTGCAGATGAGCAACCAAGGAAGCAAGTGACCCTTCAGAGATTCCGGTGTCTTGGCCTGAATGTACAGACATGTTCCAGGCCAGGCTGATCCTGCCCAGTCTTGCACCCAAGCTGAAGAGATCACAGCATCACTGTTCAAACCTCGTGTCTTGGCCCTTTTCTGCTAGCCAGTGCCTCAGAGAGTCTACCGTACCTGGTAGGTGGCTTTAAGTACTGTGGCCAGTTCAAACCTAGGCCAGGACTCTCCTTTCTGTAATCATCCTTTGTTTTTCAACTCCATCATATTTATTGCCAAATCTAGCTTTGTGATGTCAGCTTACTTGATTAAGTTCTTGAAACTGTGGTTTCCTGATTTATTAAATTGGAGCAATGGCACCCACATTTCCGGATGGCTGCAAGAACTTGGAAAAAATAAGTATAGCACATAGCACTACGTCTCCCATTTAGAAAATGTTCAAAACACATTGGATTTACATATTTTTATTTTTTTAATAAGTGGGAGTAGTGCTCTCCTGCTTTGAAATCATCAGACAAGATTGCTCCTAATGTACATTTTAAGCTAATTTGACTTATCAGGGGAACGATGTGATTCTTGCCCCTCCTCTTCTCCCCCCCAACACATGCACACACACACACACACACACACACACACTCACACACCAAACACCAAGTCTTCCTAGGGAGAGCTTGGTTACACTTTTGCAATTTGCGTCAAGTCTAGACTTTAAAAAATAGAAATTCTATACAACAATGAGCGAATTTTACTAGTTACATGGTTACAACTTCATAAAGGGAGGTGGTGCACCCAGGTTCACTTCCTAAGGAGAAAGGTTTCACCCAAAATTTCCCCCAGAAACTGGCAGGTAATCTTACAATGAGCTAGTGTTGGGAATGTAGGCTTCAGAATCAGATTGGCCTGGGTTTGCCTCCCCAAACTCTGTTCTCATTTGTAAAATTGGGGATGATAGATGATAGGAATGCCTGTCTTGCAGCTTCGTGTAAGAATGGATATAATGGGCCGGGTGCGGTGGCTCACACCTGTAATCACAGCACTTTGGGAGGCTGAGGCAGGCGGATCACGAGGTCAAGAGATTGAGAACATCCTGGCCAACATGATGAAACCCCATCTCTACTAAAAATACAAAAATTAGCTGGGCGTGGTGATGCGCACCTGTAATCCCAGCTACTCAGGAGGCTGAGACAGAAGAATCGCTTGAACCCGGGAGGCAGAAGTTGCAGTGAGCCAAGATTGTGCACCACTGCACTCCAGCCTGGCGACACAGTGAGACTCTGTCTCAAAAAAAAAAAAAAAAAAAAAAAAAGAATGGATATAATGCAGGCGAGATGCTTTGCACAGCTCCTGGACACAGCTCTGGAAATGGGAGCTACAGTAGTTCAGAATTATCATGCAGAGAATGAGAACATTTTGCAAATTCACTGCAAACGTAAGTTTTCCTTTAATCCTGAGCTACAGAACTTGTAGCAGCTATTTTTGAGTGTACACCACGTTCAGGCTCCAGGAAGAAAGGAACCTTAAACATCTAATTAGTTAGAGAGAAAACACAGAAACACACAGAACCTCCTGTAAGGGTGAACATGGTATTCATGGGTGGATGGAATTGTTAAAACATTGTAGAACAGTTGTTGGAATTTAGGTTTCAGGACTTCACCGTGTGTGTGTGTGTGTGTGTGTGTGTGTGTGTGTGTGTGTGTGTGTGTTTTAAATCTTTGAAGAGTTTTGTAGGGACTGAAAATATTTGAGGATAAATGTCTAAATGCAAGGCTTTTGGCTGAAACAGAAAAATTGTCATTCAGAATCCAGGTTTGACTTGGACAGGGAGTGACTTAAAAAAACAAGGAGACAGACATTTATGGAAATTGCATTTACTCAAGGCTGAAGAGAAGGTTTCTGTCTAGCCTAAAAGTGATGTCATACAAATTAAGAAGGGAAACCCTGAGAGGACGCATTGGGCAGTGTTTCCCAAAGTGTGTTCATAGAACACAAGTCTCAGAAGATGCTTGGTGACGGAGGGGCTCTGTGGTCAACTGAGTTTAGGAAGCTGCATGTGAACTTCACCTCTTGAGATGGACAGTGCACATACACATGGAAAGGCACTCAGAAGTCCCAAAGTGAAAAACTATGTCGTGGCAGACCCCATTGGTATCTTCTGAATAGCTGTTTCTCCTTTTTTTGCGATCACAACTATAATTTTGTTCAAGAAACACAGGGCCAGCTGCAGTGGCTCACGTCTGTAATCCCAGCACTTTGGGAGGCCGAGACGGGTGGATCACCCGAGGTCAGGAGTTTGAGATCAGCCTGGCCAACATGGTGCAACCCTATCTCTACTAAAAATACAAAAGTTAGCTGGGAGTGGTGGCAGGCACCTATAATCCCAGCTTCTGGGGAGGCTGAGGCAGGAGAATCACTTGAGGTGGAGGTTGCAGTGAGCCGAGATCATGCCACTGCACTCTGGGTGACTCTAGAGCAAGACTCGATCTCAATTAAAAAAAAAAAAAGAAAGAAAAGAAAAAGAAAGAAAGACCGGGCCCAGCCCCAGTGGGTGAATCATCCTATTTCTGTGGTAATCATAGGCCCTGTAGTCCCCTTTGCCAGTCATCAGTACCGGGTGAGCATGTGACTCAGCTCTTCTGGCCAGTGAGACTTAAGGGGAGGGGGGCTTTGGGAGTTTGGGGAAATACAGAGAGAAACGCAGGGAGAGCTGCCCCCGAGTCCGCTGACTTTGCGTGAGATAGGGTGAGGGAACAGGATACATGGAGTGGTTGGAGCGGTGGCCACCCACCTGTGATGGGGAGGTGGGGGCGCTGAGAACAGAGACGAGAGGCAGTCCGAGTGGCCCTGACACTGCAGAGCCCAGAGCTGAGCTCACGCCTCCGCCTCCGCTTCCAGGCTTCCTGTTACCCCCAGCGCAGGCCCCAGGGCTTGAGCCACCGGTGGTTGGGGATGGCATGCAGCCTGTGGGAGGTGGCCTTTCCTTCCCAGTTTCAGCCTCTTGATCAGAGTCCATATTTACAGAACTCCTCTCACCCTGGCTCCCCAGTAGCGTGTGTTCCGTGGAGCACAGCTTGGGAAAGGCTGGTGGGAAGGGGACGGGAGAGAGGCAGGACAGTGGGCTCCCAGGCCCACTCCACCGCGAATACAGCAATAGTGCCTTGGTTTCATCGTCTGGAAAATGAGGGGCGGGCCCACATCCCCTCTTCCTTCCCGGCCAGCTCTCGGCGTCCAGTATCTGCGCCCAGGACCCTGCGCTCCATGCCCCTGGACTTGGGTCCCAGCAGCTGCCACCCACCTGCCCTGCCTGCCACTAAACTAAGTCTCTGCCCTCCCAGGGTTTAAAGAAGAGGACAGCAGCACTGACTGAACATCTTCTTAGGGGTCAACTAGGATTATACACACGCATTTAAAGCTCACTTTGCTGTTGTCCCCCCTTTTCCCGCCCTTCCTTATTGGGGGCCACGAGGGTCCTGGAAGCTGGGGGCACCCAGCGGGGGGCACTGTCACCGCACTGGCCTAGGGGAAGTGCAGCTGCGCCACCCACGCGGGGTCGTGGGTGGAGGGGTTGGGAGGCGGTCATGCCACCCCCGCCTGTCCCGCGGCCGGAGGGCACCGGTTCAAGCTGGCTCCCGGGTCGCCGGTTACGAGGCCTGTGTGAAAACCTTATTATGCAGCAGCATAACTCGATAGCACCCCCGGGTTCTGGTTTCCCTGGCCACGACGAGCCCTGCCGCCCCAGGGTCCACGCGGCCGAGCGAGGACAGGGGAGGCCCCCTCCTCCAGCGGGGTCCTTCAACAGCTCCAGCATCGCCACTCTCGGGAGCTCTGGACTTAAGCGGGGCTTCATTTGTTAGCTGCGCGCCCAGCAGTCCCACGAGGTTGAGACTGTGTCCCGGGTTTCCTGCAAACAGATCCTCTTCGTCCTCACAGCAACCCTGTTCCCCTTCAGAAAGGAACGACAACGAAATGATACCGGGTTTTCTTTTTGGAAGATTTCCTGACCTACGTGTATGAGCAGAGGGTGAGAGAACAGGGATGCAAGAACCATTAACAGAGACTCATTCCCCTCGCTTTGCTCAGTTATCCTAAAAATCCAAGTAGCCAGTTTTACTATGCTGCTCCTTAGAGATATAGACACTGAGGCTCAGAGAGATGGAGAAACCCATCCAAGGTCACACACAGCTAGAAGTGACGGAGCTGTAAGATTCAAACTAGGCCATCTGACCCCAAAGCCACTCCCTTGACTATCTGAGGAGTCTTCTACCTTGGGGACATGCCCATTTGGCTGGGAAATTCTCCCAGAGCTTGTCTAGGTTTGTGTGTAGCTTTCAGAGTTATGGAAGGGTCAGGAGATGTCTAAAGATTTTCAGATTAATATGCTCAAGAACCTGACCATGTGGGTTGTCGAAGGACTGCAGATTTCAATAGAGAGGGTAGAATCTGACTCTCTTGGAGTGAGGTGTTCCTGCAAAGGCATCTTGGGGCAAGGTGGCTTCCCATGCTGTGACACAGCAGCCTCATGCGGCCTCCAGCCTGGCGGTTTGGGGCAGTAAACAGATGACCTCATTGGCTGAGGCCATCCATCTGGGCTTCTCAAGAACTCTGGTATAATTTTAAAAGGTGGCCGGGCAAAGACAAGAGTGAGAGAGGACTCCCTTTAGGGATTCTGTGTTGACAGCCCTTTATTGACCTCCAAGGTGGGAACCGGCTTCTGCAGAAATTGCATTTTTAATATTTAAGTAAGAATCGGCATGCTTTGGGGAGCCTAACTGAATTTCCAATGGATCAGCAGAAAAGTCAACAAAAGGTTGTGTTTCTTGTTCTAATCCCTTCACTTATTCCACCAAATGGTTGTCAGATGTTCAACCACACCGAGAGCTAAGGAAAGCCCACACCAGGAAGGCTAAACTTTGGCTGCTGCAAGGTGTCTTAAAAACAGTGGTGTTACTTAGGGTTCTGGAACCAGTTGAAAGCCTGGAAGGAGAGCCCGTGTGCTTTATGATGCCTCGGGACAAGGTAGGAGGAAAGGGGAATAAAAGGCTTGCTTGTTGCTGAGCTAAAAGGAGTCAGTATGAAAATCCAGATTGCCTTAAGCACAGCTAAGTTCCACAGGCTTTGCTCTCTGCATTGGAGGAGGGTTCGTATCCTGCAGAATGAGCCTTGGAGCCTCTGCTATGCCAGTACTACCTTCTAATAAGAAATGAAGGCAAGGATCTTGATTCCTGGCATTCGTCAAATTGCTGTTTGCAAATAGTTTCCATGTATTTCTCAGCTCTGATCACTTGGTAGTGGTTTCATGCAGCATGTGATGAGAAGGCTTCTGAGGCCTCATGCGGGCTCAGAGGAGGAAAGTGTGATGATCAATCAGTGATCCCCGCCATGGGTCTCAATAGGGGAAAGAGGCAGCAGGTAGGCCAGATATGTGCCACCCCCTGTGGAGTAGAACTGCGATGACCAGTAGGGGTTTAGAGTGACATCGCTTGAGGCTTCTGTAGGCCTTATATTGTGGAGCTTAAATTTACATATGCTATTTCAGCGGGGCAGAAAAAGGTATCGCCTCTTTATTTTCTAAAGGTATCTAATCTTCCCTGCAAACCTCACCTTGCTGGGTGGCTGGAAAGGATGAGTTTCAGGAAAAGGAGGGAGGTGGTTGGGAACTCCTTCAATTTGCCAGCTTTCGGAGTTTAGGTTTCTTCGTGTTTAAACAGTCTTCCGGGGGGGGAGTGGGGAGGGCAACCCAGTCTTTCATGTTTCCTCTCCCTCAGCTTGCTGTTCCCAAGAGGGCACCTGGGTCTGTGGAAATGGGGAAGGGGTGGCAGTGACCTTGTGGCTGAGGGCAGAAGCCTCAGGCTGGGAGCTGCCCTGGGATTCTGGTTGCTGCCATCTGCTTTGGGTAGTGTCATCTGGCCCCTAAGCTCCTCCACTCCCAGGCCTGGGGTTCTGCCAGGTAACCTGTGGTTTGTTCTCCTGGTTTGTGGCTGTTCTCCTCCTTGACTTGGCCTCATGTCATTTCTCCCTGATGCCCCAGGCCCTTCTGAACCTCAGTGGCATCTTCCACTGGGCCCCTGGCCAGGATGCGTGGCTTGCCATCCCAAAGACAGGGCTGCCAGCAGTTAGGATTTTGGAGTTTCAAGTAACAATACAAAACTTCAAGTCATACTGTGTGAAGCAATGGGAAGATGTATTATCTTACATCATGAGAAGTCTAGGCTAGGCAGACTGGCCTCCAGGAACACTGTGGTCACCAATAATAGGGTCTTTCTTCCCCCTCCGCTCTCTTTATCCTGAAGCTGCTCTGTGCCCTAAACCCTGCCACAAAATGATTTTCAGTGGAAAACAATGTGGTTTACTTTCCTGTTAACAGCCCTCAGAAGAGAACCAAAACCTCTCCTCAAGCAAAGATGGTTAAGTTCCATGCCTTCATTGTGACTGGCGTTCTTTTCTTATCAGGACAGAGCTCTGACGTTGCGAGTTTTACTTCCTTAGGGTGCAGAGGAATGGTCTTCTCTGCTCTCAGTCCATCAGGCCTGCCGCCACTGCTGAAGCCATCAGTCCACTGGTTTATCATCTCCCCAATATTATTATGCCTCATCTGTAAACTGAAGATGGTAGAGTATCTAATACATGGTATTGTTACCAGGCTAAGCTGAGATAATTTATGTAACATCACTTTCTATAGCTTCTGACACATAAAAGTGATAATAAATGTTAGCGTTGTTTTTCAGTTCTCATAGGAAATGTTAATTTTTTTTCCCTTGGCAAAAATAAACATCAACATTCTGAAACTGTTTTCAGAAAGATGATGTTAGGACAGGAAGGTGTTTTTTTGTTTTTTTTGTTTGTTTGTTTGTTTGTTTGTTTTTTGAGATGGAGTCTTGCTCTGTGGCCCGGCTGTAGTGCAGTGGTGGGATCTGGGCTCACTATAAACTCTGCCTCCTGGGTTCAAATGATTCTCCCTCCTCAGCAGCCAGAGTAGCTGGGATTATAGGCGCCTGCCACCACACCCAGCTAATTTTTGTATTTTTAGTAGAGACAGGGTTATATCGTGTTGGCCAGGCTGGTCTTGAACGCCTAAGCTCGTGATCTGCCCCCCTCAGCCTCCCAAAGTGCTGGGATTACAGGCGTGAGCCACCGCGCCCAGACTAGGACAGGAAGTCTTGTAGGCTTGGTTCGTTGCTAGCACCTAAAAGTAAGAGCTGGCACCCAATTAGTGCCTCACTTAATGTAAGGCATCTTCTAGAGTAGAACCAGCCTTTCAATTGTAGAGAATGCTTCAAGTAAAAATGTTAAGTCCCGCAGATATATCACTTCTGGAATGTCTTGGGTGTTGACACTCAATCAGAGCTCTATGACATTCCTCAACCCTCCAGTGGACATTCGATGCCTTTAGATCCCGGCTCCTCCCCTTGCTCTTGGCAAAGGATGGCTGAAGCCCTGGGGAGAGTCGAGCTGGCTATGACACACTTAGAAGATGTAAAGTGAAGACAGCTTTCAGATCTTTGTGGTGTTAGTGACACCAGGGAATCCTCCTGACAAGGGCCTAGATTTTTAGATCACAAAATACTCATGAACAGAATATAGTTTATATAATTCCTGGAGAAGTGATTCTAATAGAGAACCAAAAGGGGTAAAAAAAATAATCACGGGACCAACTGAAGACAGTTTTTGGCTTTTAGTGTGCGTGGAGTAAATACAGCATGCCCTGTCTGAGATTCCAGCACCAGATCCTCATTCGGTGGGTAGAGTTCTGCCAAGCTTCAACTGCTGCCATGATTTAGCTAGAGCCAAAAAGGACTGAAAAAAATACTTTTCATAGAGAGATAGGTGGACAGTTACCCTCTGGCTGGTGTGCCCACTTTGCCTCTGCTGCTGAACAAAAGGTCCCCATGCAAGGTCAATGCATAATGAGCCACAGTTCAGCTGGAAATACATTTTCAACGGCTTCCATCCCTCCGCAGAACAAAGGGGAAAGCCCAGTTCAGGTCAGCACTTTATAGCATCCTCATTTGATTAGAAAGAACATTTTTTTCACTGGCTGCCGGCACAGTCTCCCTGCTCGTGGGAAGAAGCATCTTTGATCCACTTGGCACAGGTGGTGAGGTCGAGTCCCGTCACCGTCGGTGCAGAGCTCAGCTGACATCTCTGCTTAGAGATGTGCTGCATATTATCATATGCAGTGCATGCAAATAGACCTCCATTTCTCTCCCGCCCCTTCTCTCATTTTTCCTGTACTCTTTTGGAAGTACTTGAAAACCTATACCTTTCAGAACGAGGAAGAATCTACATTTTTAAATTAACGATAATATCTTTTATTTGACCTGATTTTATTTTACTTTATTTTTTATATTTAACTTGTACAACTTGATGTTTTGATATACACATACATTGTGGGAAATCACAATCAAGCTAATTAATATATCTATCACCTCACATTGTTACCATTTTTTTCTTTTTTTGTGGTGAGAACACAAGATCTACCCTCTTGGCAAATTTCAAGTATACAATGCCGTACTGTTACTATATTCACATTGCTGTACATTAGATCTTCAGAAGTTATTTACCTTGCGTCACTGAAACTTTGTTTTGTATCCTTTGACAAACATCTCCCATTTCTCCCTCCTCCAGGCCCTGGCAACCACCATTCTACTCTGTTTCCATGAGCTCCACTTTTCTGGATTCCACAAGTAAGTGAGATCATGCAGAATTTGTCTTTCTATATCTGGCTTATTTCACTTAGCACCGTGTCCTCTGATTCATCCATATTGTCACAGTCTCGCTCAGTCACCCAGGCTGGAGTGCAGTGGTGCCATCTCTGCTCACCACAACCTCCGCCTCCTGGGTTCAAGAGATTCTCCTGCCTCAGCCTCCCAGTGGCTGGGATTACAGGAGCCCACCACCATGCCTGGCAAATTTTTTTTTATTTGAATTTTTAGTAGAGATGGGGTTTCACCATGTTGGCCAGGCTGGCCTCGAACCCCTGACCTTAAATGATTCGCCCACCTCGGCCTCCCAAAGTGCTGGGATTACAGGCATAAGCCACCTGGCCCAGCCAGGATTTCCTTCTTTTTAAAGGCTGAATAATATTCTGTTGTGTATATATCACATTTTCTTTATACATTCATCCAACTTGTTGGACACATAGGTTGATTTCATATCTTGGCTATGGTGAATAATGCTGCCATGAAGATGGGAGTGCAGGTACCTCTTTGAAAAACTGATCTCATTTCCTTTGGATAAATAAAAGAAGTAGGATTGCTGGATTAAAATGTGATCTAATTTTCAATTTTGTGGGAAAATTCCATACCTTTTGCCATAATGGCTGTACCTATTTGCATTCCTTATGTATAAGGGTTTTCTTTTCTCCACATCCTCACCAGCACTTCTTATCTTTTGCCTTTTTGGTAATCTAACAGATGTGAGGTGGATATCTTATTGTGATTTTGATTTGCAAGAGGGAGAATATTTTTGATTGTGAAACACTCTAATTTTGTGCTATGCAATATGGTAGTCACTAGTCAGTCATGTTGTAACTATTTAAATTTGAATTAATTAAAATTAAAAAAAACCAGCCAGATCCTCAGTTGCAGTGGCCACATTTCAAGTGTTCAGTAGCCACATGTGCTACCATATTGGACAGTGCAGATTATAGAACATTCCCATCAGCACAGAAAGTTCTACTGAACAGCACTGCTGCAGATCCTTGCTATTTATTTATTTATTTTTATCTATTTACTTTTTAGATGGGATTTGCTCTGTCACCCAGGCTGGAATGCAGTGGCATGATCATAGCTCACCGTAGCCTCGAACTCTTGGGCTCAAGCAATCCTCCCATCTCACCCTCCCAAGTGGCTGGAACTACAGGTGCACACCACCATGCCTGGCTAACTTTTTATTTTTTTGTAGAGATGGGGTCTCACTATGTTTCTCAGGATGGTCTTGAACTCCTTGCCTCAAGCAGTCCTCCAACCTCAGCCTTCCAAGTAGCTGAAACTACAAGTTCATGCCAGCATTCCCGGCTTTCAATTTTTTAGTAGAGATGGGGTATCACTATATGATTCCCAGGCTGGTCTTGAACTCCTAGCCTCAAGCAATTCTCCTGTCTCAGCCTTCCAAAGTGCTGAGATTATAGTCATGAGTGGCTGCACCTGCCTAGATTCTTAAAGTTTGGTCTATGGTACAACAGCATCAGCTTCAATGGTCATGTTTTAATTTGAAACATAAGTTGTTAAAATAAATATCAATACAAGATTCCTTCCTTATTACTTACCTTCAAAAAAAACAAGACCTTAACTTTATAATATCTTTTCAGTGCATAGAATTAAAATAAAAATTTTCACCTCAGACTTGGAAATATTTATTTTTAATTCCTTTTTGGTAAATAGATTATGCCATGTTCATAAAAATGGAATATCTGTAGTCATTAAAATGATATTGTAGAAGATTGTTTATGGCATGGCAGGATTCCGCAATGTATTTATTTCTATTTTTATTGTTTAATTTCTTTACAGCTTTACTCTGCCTGACACAATATATTGCTGAGGGTGAAAACTCCAAATTACGAGAGCAAATACAGTATTATTACGTGCACAGAAGCACACACACACTCCCAGGAAAAGAAAGGATGTTTATTCAGATGTTAACCAAGGTTAATCCTGCAGACTGTTAGCTATGGATAATGTTGGTTGCCTCTCCTGTGTCCATCCCCACTACTTTCCTTTAGAGTAACTTGTCACTTTGGGCTCAATATCTCCCCAAGCCCCGTTTACTCGTGTGTCTCAGGGGCAGTTGACTGCTTTCATGGCTCTTTCTGATTGCTCAAAAAGGAATCCCACCCATTTGTAAGTGTTGGTTAAAGAGTGGGCATGTCACCTACTTCTGGCCAATAGAATGTCAGGAAGAGTCCATTAGAAAGCTCTTACAAGAAAATGTCTTACTTGTAAAAGAGATGAAGAAGTCTCTCTTTTTCCTTTCAGTGTGGTTATGTCTTGATGTAACACCTTGGACTACTGTTGTCACCATTGTAACAGCCCGTGGATTGATGTTAAAACCACACTGAAGACAGCAGATCAGAGAGATGAAATAAATCTGGATTTTTAATGACATCAACGAACCACTGGAAAAACCAGCCCTGAAACCCACCCACCTGGCCCTGGACTCCTTGTTATGTAGTAGTCTGTATTGCTTAAGCCAGGGCTTCTTTCTCCTGGAGCTGAAGCACACAAACAGATATAATGGGAAATTTTAACTTCTTCTTTTGGCTCATATGAGTTTTCTAAGTCTTTCTATATGAGAATGTATTTCTTTTGTAATATTAAATAAAACACTAAAATCGGACCTGGTGCGGTGGCTCATGCCTGTAATCCCATCACTTTGAGAGACTGAGGCAGGTGGATCACAAGGTCAGGAGTTCGAGATCAGCCTGGCCAATATGGTGAAACCCCGTCTTTACTAAAAATACAAAAATTAGCCAGGCGTGGTGGTGGTCGCCTGTAGTCCCAGCTACTCGAGAGGCTGAGGCAGGAGAATTGCTTGAACCTGGGAGGTGGAGGTTGCAGTGAGCTGAGATTGTGCCACTGCACTCCAGCCTGGGCGACAGAGTGAGGCTCCGTCTCAAAAAAACAACAACAATGACAACAAAAACCTGATAAAATTATTTCTTTAATACAAGGGGAAAATAAGCAAAATGTGATAACCTTTTGTCTTCCCACCAGTGAGGTGCCCCTTTCCATTCAAGTGAAAAAGTTAGCTGAATTATTTTCGTTTCATTGCTACCAAAAATGAAACAAAAGAAATCTTTTAGTTTATAAGACCCACATATGCACACTTAGTGAGTTTGACCCTCCCAGTGCTTAAGTTACCACAAAGGAACAAGGTGGGGCTATGGGGCTATTTATGACAATCTGGCTCCCTGATACTTTCATAAGATCTCTAGGTCCACATGGAGCACTGAGATGCAGAAGCCACCTTGTTAGGGACACTTCAGATTCAGAGATGACACACAGAGGATATTCCAGGCACAGTGTTACTCTCACAATGATTTACAAAGTTAAATTTCTTAGAAGACTGCCCGTACTCATCAGCTCCAGTTCATACCCTCCCATTGATTTTTGAACTCACTATGATCTGGAGTCTTTTGAAGGCCATGGATGATCTTCTTATGACCAAGTTCAATGGTACTCTTCGATGACTGTCTCACTTGTGTCTGTGGCATTCTTGTTTCCTTATTGTCTTTTGAAACTTTTTTCTCCTTTGACTTCTGATTCTCCTGGTGTCCCCCTTCCTTTCTGTGTGCTCCTAAATCTTCAGGCTTCTCTCATTCTGCTCACCTCTTACAGGTTAAAATAGCCAAGAATTTTTTCTTCTCTATTCTTTTCAGTGACCCAAATCTTCTTTTTTATGTGATTGGGTCTCACACTGTCACCCAGGCCAGAGTGCAGTTGCACAATCATAGCTCACTGCAGCCTCCTCCCCCTGGCTCAAGTGATCCATCCGCCTCGGCCTCCCAAGGTGCTGGGTTTACAGGCATGAGCCACTGTAGCCCCAAATCCTTTTGATTAGTACTATTCAGTAGAAATTTCTGCAGTGATGGAAATGTTCTGTATCTGTGCTGTCCAGCAGGGTAGCCACTAGCCACACTTATGTATGTGGGATTTGAAATGTGAATAGTGCAACTGATTGTCTAAGTACATATTTTCCTCTACTTTTAGAATATTTTGGAAAAAAAAATATTGGGGCCTCAGTTTTGTTGAAATAATTGCTTCAATTCTCTGCTGGATGAGTCTGCAAAGATCTAGGTGGTAAGACATAAGGCCAATTGAGTAGTCTAGTTAATCTTGTACTTTCCACATTGTAATAAATTTACACTCTTTTCTCTTAAAGCTTACATGTAGTGAGATGTCCTGTATCCAAGTCCTGCCAATGTGTTACTCATCTTGAACTGGTTGAGGTGAGGATAGGAAAATACCTCTCCTGTTGGCACTTTTTAACTCTATCCCTAGCCCTTATTTGAGCTAAATTTCCTATCCCAAGGCAGGTTTATATGCAGAATTTCACTGCTGGTTTACCTTATTGCTTGTTAAATATCTGGCCATCCTTTGATTATTCAACCTAAAATCCAGCCATTGCTTCTTCTATACTTTGTTCATTCATCTTTGGTGGGTACCTCCAGCTCAGGCAGAACAGGAATATTTTGCAGTGTGGAGATGGGAAGGACCAACCACCAAGAATTTTAATGATCAACTCTGGACGATAGTGTAAAAAACACCAGAAGAAATAGTGATGTAGTCAGCATTACTAAATTTCGGTGATTATAACTTTTGAAGCTCACTAGCAAAAAAGAAAAAAAAGTGTTATGCAAATGTACCTCTCCCTTTTCTTTATTTCCTTTTCCCAGCAAAAACATTGTAAATTGCTAAAAGTCTTCTGGTGACTTGTCATATTTGGCACGAGTTTAATTGGTTTTGGCAATTGTATTTTAGTGACTCATGAGAGAATACTTTTAGTTTTTTTACTAACAGATGTAGCAGTGCCTGTGCTAAAAGCAATGACAATAATGTCATAAGGTTATAAAATTGCAGGAATTTGCTGCTGGTGGTCCAGTAAAAACAAACTAGTATGAAGAGGGAGCTGTGGGAAGATAAGATGTAAAATATACAGTGCTATAAATGTTTAGTCACAGAAGATCTGATCTTTTGTCATTTATTTAAACAAGATGTTGAAATTGGGAATCTGCACATGATATCCTAGGAGCCACTGCATTTTGAATTCAATGTGTTTGTAATCATATTTCATTTGCATAATTGCTCTCATTTCTTGTTCAGGGAAGTGACTCTAACACCACTAGAAAATTGAGATGATATCCTACTCATACTTTGTTTCTTTAAGAAATGTTTTTTTGAAAACTGTGTTATATTTCTGGGTCTTTAAAACGGTTATCATTTCCCCTTGCATCATCTGATTGGATGGCCATTACAACTAGAGAAGTCACTTTCTTTTGAAACATGAAATACTTACGCAGCCAATGTTTGAGTGCCCATTTGTCCGCCATGAACTCTGCCAGGTATTGGAGAAACAACTCTGGACAAGTCCCTGGCCTCCAGAAGCTTACTGTCCAGAGGGAGAAAGGGCAAGGAGATACTTGTGCTGCTTATTAAAGGCTATGTTAGAAGAACTATGCACTATGTCAACATCATAGAGATGAGGTCCGTTCATGTGGGATATTCTCAGCCTCCTCTCTAGTCCAGACCCAAGCGGCATTCTACTTTGCCTCCACCTCAGTCCTCTGGGGTGATTCTGTCTTTGCCATCCTTGATGGTGGATTTTCATGTCTTCGAACGAAGAGAATGGGGAGAGAGAGATTGAAAAGGTGCGAGAAGTTCAGTCGCAGTGGCTCGCGCCTGTAATCCCAGCACTTTGGGAGGCTGAGGTGGGCAGATCACCAGGTCAGGAGATCTAGACCATCCTGGCTAACACAATGAAATTCTATCTCTACTAAGAATACAAAAATTAGCCGGGTGTGGCGGCACTTGCCTGTAATCCCAGCTACTCAGGAGGCTGAGGCAGGGGAATTGCTTGAACCCGGGAGGCAGAGGTTGCAGTGAGCCGAAATTGCGCCACTACACTCCAGCCTGGGCAACAAGAGCGAGACTCTGTCTCAAAAAAAAAAAAAAAAAAATAGGAAAGAAAGAAAAGGTGTGAGGAAAGGGGGAACAATTATTTTTTCCTAGATTAGTTCCTGGGCTTCAGCATTATGAAAAAAAAAAAATCCTCATGGTGGGGAAAATAGAAAAACACTTAAAAAGAAGTTGAGGCTGGGTAGAGTGGCTCACACTTGTAATCCCAAAACTTGGGGAGTCCGAGGCAAGAGGAGCCCTTGAGGCCATGAGTCTGAGACCAGTCTGGGCAACATAGTGTGACCCTGTGTCTACAAAAAATACAAAGAAAGAAATCAGGCAGGTGTAATTGCTAGCCTGGAGTCCTACCTACTTGGGAGATTGAAGTGGAAGGATTGCTTGAGCCCAGGAGTTTGGGATTGCAGTGAGCTGTGATCACGCCACTGCGCTCCAGCCTGGACAACAGAGACCTTGCCTTACAAAAAGATAAAAGAAAAAAAGAAGAAGTTGTCGAGGGGCTAAGCGATGACACATAAAAACTGATGAGCAGATTACAGAGGCCAATGTACCTCCAATCAAAAGGCACACCCCTGACCAGTTCCCCCTGACCTGGGTCTAGGCCCAGGCTCTCAATCCCAGAGACAGAAGGGGGTTTGCTCCTCTTCATCCAGGCTCTTGCTAGTCTGTGGCCCATTTACGCAGTCACAGCAAACAATTGCACATTTCCAGCAGTTTGGAGCGTCGGTGGTGTGCTCCAGCGCCACGTGTAGGCACTGGCATAATGCTCCCTGGTGTGCTGTGAGAGGCCCCACCCAGCTCCTGTTCAACATCTCCTCCTGCATAAGGCAAGAGTGTACAGAGGACCAGACACACACACGTGCGTATGCACACACACACACACACAGACCTCCCAGGAAGCACAAACCTTAATTCTAATTTAGGAGAAAAATACCCTCTAAATCTGCAAGGGTATAGTACTACTCAAAATTACACCACAATTAATAAACTAAACAACAACCTCTGTAAATGAAAGACTTGAATTAAGATTAGCTATAATTAAGATTAGATTTCCCTAAGATTAATGAGCGGCCACTTGTTTTATACATGTTTTCAAGGCACCCATTCTGGTCATTTTACCAAAGCAAAATTTGCTCAAAAGATGTCTCTACTTCTAGAAACAGAAAACGGCTAGAAAATGATGTTTTTTAACATATACATTTTTTTAAAATAAAGGAAATCACATCTAAGAAGATAAAACCAACTCACAATTTCACATACAGATGATCTTGTTCACTTTTAAAAAGTACACATCTATGTGATAAAAGTTCGAACAGTGCAGGAGGGGTTTCTCAAAAGAGAAATCTCACTCTTTCATTGCTTTTGAAGGTAACCACTACTAAATCTTTTTCTTAACTGTTTTATTTTGTTATTGTGATAAAATATATGTAACATAAATTTGCCTTTTTGAGCATTTCAACGTACAATTAAGTGGCATTAACTACATTCATGCTGTGGTGCCACCATCACCACTATCCTTTTTCAAAGTTTCTCATTATCCAAAACAAACTCTGTACCAATTAAGCAATAACTCCCCCATCTCTCTTGCTCTAGTTCATGGTAACTTTTACCTTTTTTTTTTTTTTTTTGAGACGGAGTCTCACTCTGTGGCCCAGGCTGGAGCACAGTGGTGCAGTCTTGGCTCACTGCAACCTCTGCCTCCTGGGTTCAAGTGATTCTCTTGCCTCAGCCTCTTGAGTAGCTGGGATTACAGGCGCCTGCCACCATGCCCAGCTAATGTTTGTATTTTTAGTAGAGACAGGGTTTCACCAGGTTGGCCAGGCTGGTCTCAAACTCCTGACCTCAGGTAATCCACCTGCCTCAGGCTCACAAACTGCTGGGATTACAGGCGTGAGCCACTGCGTCCGGCCCTTACCCTTTCTATGAATTTACTTATTCTAGATATTTCAATAAGTGGAATCATACAATAATTGTCCTTTTATGTTTGGCCTATTTCAGTTGATGTAATGTATTCAGGCTTCATCCCTGTTGTTACATGGGTCAGAACTTCATTCTTTTTATGGCCAAATACAGTAATTGCAATGTATGTACATATCACATGTTGTTTTATCCATTCATTTGTGGTTGGACCCTTACATTGTTTCCACCTTTGGGCATCGTGAATAGTGCTGGGGAGCATATTGGCCAAAAAAGTATCTGGTCAAGTCCCTGTCTTTATTTCCTTAGGATGTATAATGAAGAGTAGACTCACTGGTTCATATGGTAATTCTGTGTTTAACCTTTTGAGGAAATACTAAACTTTTCCACAGTGGCTGTGCCATTTTACACGCCAGCAAGCAATGTACAAGGGTTCCAATTTCTCCAAGTGTTAGTTTCCTTAAAAAAAAAAAAATACTGTAGCCACTCTAGTAGGTATACAGTAGCATCCCATTGAGGTTTTCAATTCACTTTTTCCTAGTGACAGGGGACGTCGGGCGTCCTGTCATGTACTTATTGACTATGTATATATCTTGTTTGTAGAAATGTCTATATTTATCCCAACACATCCTTTGCCCACTTTTGAGTTGTCCTTTTGTTGTTGAGTTTTAGGAGTCATTTATATATTCTAGATATTAAGCTCCTCTCAGATACACAATTTGCAAATATTTTCTTTCATTCTGTAGGTTGTTTTGTCACTTTGTTCATAATATACTTTGATGCACAAAAGATTTTAATTTTGATAAAATTCGCTTTATCTCTTTTTCTTTTGATGCCAATGCTTTTGGCATCATATCAAAGAACCAGTCACCAAATCCAAGGTCATGAAGATGTATTCCTATGTTTTCTGCTTAGATATTTGTGGGTTTAATGCATATACTTAGGTGATTGATGTATTTTGATTAAGTTTTTCATCTGTTTTTAAACCCTTGTAAGTATAGTTATACATATGTCTTGTTGAACTTTCATAAATTTGACAACAATGAGGTTACTGGGTCAAAGCATTTTAAATTTTAAATTTGAAGAGATAATGACTATGATGTCTTCTCTGCTCTTTCTATTCAACATTGTTTCAAACATTCTAGCCAGGACAATTAAGCAAGACAATGAAAAAAAAAGCTGCATCCAGATTGGAAAGGAAAAAGTAAAACTATCTCTATTCGCAATGACATGATCTACTATGTAGAAAATCCTAGCGAATCTACTAAAAAACTATCAGAGCTAATGAAATCAGCAAGGCTGCAGGATATAAAAATCAGTTGCATTTCTATACACTTGCAATGAACAATTAGAAAATGAAATTAAGAAAACAAATTCAGAATAAATTTAACAAAAGAAGTGCAAATCTTATACTCTGAAAACTACAAAATACTGTTAAAGAAAACTAAAGACTAAAAAAATTGGAAAGCCATCTCATTTTCGTGGATCAGGAAACATGGTAGGTAATAACTTTCCAAATTATACAGAGATCTCTACTAGAATCCCAGTTGGAGCCAGGCAAGGTGGCTCATGCCTGTAATCCCAACACTTTGGGAGGCTGAGATGGGAGAGTCCTGGAGGTCAGGAGTTTGAGATCAGCCTGAGTAACATAGTGAGACCTTGTCTCTAAAAAACACTAAAATATCAGTTGGGCGTGGTAGTGCATGCCTGTAATAACAGCTGCTTGGGGGGTTGAGGTGGGAGGATTGCTCGAGCAAGGTTACAGTGAGCTATGATTGCAGAACTGCACTCCAGCCTGGGCAACAGAGCAAGACCCTATCTTAAAAAAAAAAATCCCAGTTGGTTTCTTTGTAGGAGTTGACAAAGCTGATTCTGAAATCCATATGGAAATGAAAGGGGCCCCAAATAGCTAAAATGCTCTTGAAAAAAGAAGAATAAAGCTGGAGGACTCATACCTCTTGATTTTTAAAACTTAGTACAAATCTATAATAATTAATCAAGACGTAGAACTAGCTCAAGGATAAACATATAGATGAATATAATAAAATCGAGAGTCCAGAAATGAACCCATACATCTCTCATCAATTTATTCAAACAAAAGTGCCAGGATCATTCCATGAGGAAAGAATTGTCTCCTCAACAAATGGTCCTAGGACAGACTGACAGCCGTATGCAAAAAAAACCAAGTTGGATCTTTACTGCATTCCATATGTAAGAATTACGTAAAAATGGATTAAAAAGAACCTAAATGTAAAAGCCAAAACTATAAAAGTCTCATAAGAAAACAGGTTAAATCTTGGTAAACTTGGATTTGGCAATGAATTTTTAGATATGAGCAAAAAGTACAAGCAATGAAAAAAATAGACTTTACAAACTTTTGTGCTTCATAGGTCACTATCAAGAAAGCAAAAAGACAATCCACAGAATGGGAGAAAGACTTACAAAGTATATATCTGATAAGGGCCTTGTATCTAGAGTATGTAAAGAACAGTTACAACTCAGTAACAAAAAGACAACCCAATTGGAAAATGGGCAAGGTATCTGAATAGGTTATTTTTCCAGAGAAGTTATACAAATGGCCAAACATGTGAAAAGATTTTCAACATCATGAGCCATCAGGGAAATGCAAATCGAAACCACAGGAAGACACGGCTTCACATCCACAAAGATGTCCAAAATCAAAAAGTCAAAGAGTAACATGTGTTGGCAAGGATGTGGAGAAATTGGAATCCTCATACACTGCTGTTGAGAATGTAAAATGGTGCATCCCCTTTGGAAAACAGCTTGGCAGTTCCTCAAAAATTTAAATATAGTGTTATCATTTAACACTGCAAATTCATTCTTTGTTACTATATACCTAAGAGAAATGAAAACATGCTCTCACAAAAACTTTTACATGAATGTTCATAGCACTATTATAATCAAAGGATAGAAATAAGCCAAGTGTCCATCAACTGATGATTGGATACACAATAGAAAATTGTTCAGCAACAAGATAAATGAAATACTGATACATGGTTTAACGTAAAAGAAACTTAAAAATCATATACTAAGGGAAAGAAGACTATCACAAAAGACCACATATGATTCTATACGAAATGTACAGACTAACTAGCAAATCTATAGAGATAGAAAGTAGATTAGTGATTGCCTGGGACCAGGTATGAGGAGGAGGGTGGCTGGGAGGGAAGACAGCTAAAGGATCTGAGGTTTCTTTGCGGAATGATAAAAATGTTCTAAAATTGATTGTGGTGATGGGTGCCCAACTCTGGGGATATATGAAAATCCATTGAACTATACACATTATGTAAGTTAATTGTATAATATGTGAATTATATGTTGATAAAACTATTACAATTATATCCTTTTTAATGTTTTACTTAGATGGATATTCAATTCAGTAAACATTTTCAAAAGACTTTATTTAAAAAAAATAAGCAATGACTAACGTCCTCCAGGACAACTGCACCCACTGACATCCCCCCATCAAATGGGGACGCCTGTCCCCTAGACTGATGTTCAGCTGGCAGGTGCTAACAAGGGCATACTGGCACTTTATGGCTGGCATCAGTTCTGAGTAGTGGGTGTATATGTTACACCAGCGTTAAAATATTTTTAATTTCTCTCCCACCTGCTGGCCACATCCTGACCTACCTGGGGTATCATCAAATTTTTCATATTTTTGTAAAATTAGCTAATTGAAAGTGAGTTGATTGAATTCCTTTACTGACGAGTGAGGTTGAGTATGATTTATCTTTTTAAGCATTGAAACTTTCTTTTCATTAAAGTAATACACATATGGCTTAAATATTTAATTAGATCATAAGAATTTAAAATGAAGCACAGTTCCTAGTCCCATCTCAGTCCCCATCTCAGTTCCCCACAGGCACCCATGTTACTCTTGTAACATTTTCTGATTTTAGTTCATGTGATTCAAAACATATTCAAATTTACTCAATACCTCTAAATGATATGTATAAACCCCTATTTTTTTATTTATCCCTTTAAGAAGATATCTCTTGACTTCCTGCCATGATAAGTAAGGAGTTAGCTCACTCCTCTCCTGTCTTCCACATACTCATCACTATTTTACCTTTATTGGTTGCTTTCTTTTATTTCTTTTTCTGTCAATTACTAACAAAAGGACACTAGAGTCAAGCTCCTCCTTTTGCTGTTTTTCCTTTTTACTTCTCATGTTGTGTTTTGTGTTGTACCTGACAACTTCAGCTTTGTAAGGCTGATGTCACTTCTGCTCTGAAATGGTCAATTCATCTGTGCTGTGTTATTGCTTTGATTCTAAACACCCAAAACTCAATACAGTGTTTTTGTGACTATGACCATGTAAATAGCACTCACTGCAGATCCAAGAAGTATGCTTGCTCTATTTCCTTTCCTTGTTCCTCCTGGAGCTTCTAATTGCTTATTTTTTCTGGCATCGTTGGCTGTACTGCATCTTTAAATTTTTTCCATTTTCCAAAGAATACTATCAAATGTGTGGAATCTCCTTTTACAAGATCCTTCCTTCCTGGACACCTAGCTCCAAGATTGATCATTTCCTGGGTTTGCTGCACAGCTGCATTCAGGAACTTCCCTTTGTCATTCTCCTGGGTTCAACTCACTATGTTTCAGATCCTGCTATTGCTCATCCTTGAGTATGCCTGAGAAAGGTTGTATGAGAGCTACACTTGGTCTGAAAATATATTCTTTTTTCACATTTGATTTATAATTAGGCTGAGTATTTTCAGATGTTGATATCAGAATGTTCTTATTGCAAGTATTAAAGCTTGGTTTTAAAAAAAGGAAGGGTAAGCAGTTTCTGGCTGAAATAACCAAGAAGTCCAAAGTTGTATTGACTTCAGGTATGGTTTGATCCAGAGGTTCAGAGTCACATGGGCCTTGGTTCCTTTTATTTTTATTTTTTAAGTATTTTCTCTCTCTGCGTGGTGGTCAGAGAACATGATTTGCATTTTTAAAAAATAATTTTTGATATTTAGTGAGGTCTATGCACCAAGTATATAATTAATTTTATAAATGTTTCTCGGATTTGGGAAAAAATATATTCTTATAACAAAGAAGTCCTTTTTTTCAGATTCTATAAGTACATATTTTTATATTACATTTTAAAAACTGAGCTTGGGTTATTTGTCTTAACATTGATCTGTTATGTCTTTGCCCGGTATTTGCTCTGTCCCCTCAGCCTACTGATGGACTCCAGTTGCTGCAGTGAAAGCCACTTTAAATTCAAACTATTACCTGAACTATTTATGTGTAAAATCTTTGTATTCCTCTATCTGGAAGAGTCTGGTGCATGGGTGCTCAAAAATATTTGTTAAAAGGATGAATGAATGAAATGGGAATGCGCATCTAATCAAAGCAGTTCAATCCATGCTGCTTCATACAAATCTCCATTTATTTCTGCAATTTTCCATTTGTTTTCTTAAAATTTCCATTAGCTATTCAAGGTTCATATCTGATTTTCAGTGGAAATTCCTCAGGAGCAGGAATATATTATTGGCTGTACTTTTTGCCTGCTTTTTTAATGCACCCAAGTTCTGACTGCTAATTTTCTAATTACTAGTACACCGATGGAGTGATGCTTCCTATCTGTGATTAAATTCAAGGATCTTAAGGAGTGTTGGTTTTCCCAAACTCCCAGAGGAAAAAAAAAATCCTAAAGGCAGTTACCTAGGGGAATGCAGTTGTGCTCACAAACAGCCCGGGGCAGCCTCAGTGGGTGTGGGACCTCTCCTCCTTGGACACCCTGTGGGTACAGAGCATGGGGTCTGGGAGATGGCAAAGGTAAAGGGCTCTGTAGTCTGCTCTTCTTAGGAATGTCACCAAAGAATCTGGCTTTATGGAAAAGTGTCTGGCTTGATCAGTGGAGCAAATCTAGCTCTGCCTGGAGTTTCTCTTTTCCCTAAAATTAAATTTCTATTCAGACTTACGTCAGTGATTTTGTTCTTTTTAAGGACATAGTCCCCTTCAATCTCTCCCCAACCCTAGTGACTTAAGGCATAATTTGAATCTGTCACGCCGTGCTGATATACAGGAGATGTGGTCTGGCTGTTAATACTGGCAAAGGAATTGAGTTTTCCCCAACAGGATGAACATTCTGCATTTAATGAAAGCAAGATTTTAAAAATTGGCTTCTATTATACAACTTCTAGGTCTTGTAAAATTATACATGTCTTGGGGACCACTTAGATGCTATACAGGGGTGAGTATTCTCTCTCCCAAGAAATCTTCTGTGATTACAGTTGAGTTTCAGGTCCAACGGCTTCATATAAACCTTCCTTTAGAGAGACTGGAGGTGGGTACTGCCTTTAGTGGCACTTGCATGTTCAGGGTGACTGAGAACACTCTTGATGGTGTGACTTCATCACAAGGCTTGATCAGGTGTCAATAATTTTTAAATGGCCATGTTTCTTAATGAATTCTCTCTGTGTTTCACTGCATGGAGGTGCTAGTGAGAGGTGAAGCCAGCTGGACTTCCTGGGTCTAGTGGGGACTTGGAGAACTTTTCTGTCTTACAAGAGGATTGTAAAAAGCACCAATCAGTGCTCTGTAGGTATCAAGAGGGCTGTAAAATGCACCAATCAGCGCTCTGTAAAATGCACCAATCAGCGCTCTGTAGCTAGCAAGAGGATTGTAAAATGCACCAATCAGTGCTCTGTAAAATGCTCCAATCAGGCTCAGTAAAATGCACCAATTGGCAGGATTCTAAAAGTAGCCAATCACAGGGAGGATTGAAAAAAGGGTACTCTGATAGGACAAAAACAGAACATGGGGGGTACAAATAAGGGAATAAAAGTTGGCCACCCCAGTCAGCAGCAGCAACCAGCTGGGGTCTCTTTCTACCCTGGGATCTTTATTCTTTTGCTGTTCACAATAAACGTTACTACTACTCACTTTTTGGGTCTGTGCCATCTTTAAGAGCTGTAACACTCACTGCAAAGGTCCACAAGAGACCACGAACCCACCTGGCAGGAACCAACTGTGGACACACTACCTAGTAGATAGCTCATTTTGCATTATTCTGAAGTGAGAAGAACGTTGCTGTGGACCTCATTCTTAAGTATATTCTCAAGATTAACACCTCCACACTGGAATGTGAAATTAATCAAAGCAGCCGGGCCAGCATGTTGGGTGTCACTGATGTTTTCCAGGTTGTTTTTCCTTCTTAACCTGAAAAAAATTAGAAAGCTTCTTTGCTCTCCAAAATGTAGGCAATAGAAAAGGTTAGAATACATTAGAAAACTTAGTTTTTAAAAAATTCCACTTTTAGACTGCACCTGTAGTCCAAGCTACTTGGAAGGCTTAGGGTGGAGGATCACTTGAGCCCAGAAGTTCAAGGCCACCCTGGGCAACTTAGCAAGACTCCTTCTCTAAAAAATAAGCAAATTCCAAATTCCACTTTTAGGAATTTAATTGACTAATAAACTTACTTTTAAAAAAGTCAAGCTATAAAAGGATCTTCATTTAGCATGTTTTAATTGTAAAAACAACTGGAAACTACTTATATGTCTATTTGTAAAGAGCTATTGAGATATACTGTAGCCACTATGTTGGATATATTTAGCATCTGACAGAATTGGGTGTCTTGTTCCTGTGTATCCTTGTATGCAGCTGTTAAAAAGAATGAAATTGGTCTATTTGTGCTAACATGGGAAGTTCTTCAAGACATCTTATGTGAAAATGAGGCAGATGAGGCACTATAGGTACTGATTGCATGATCTTCTGTATAAAAAGAAATAGAAAATATGTATGTATATATGTGTGTGTGCATGCATGTTGGTATATAAGAAAACTGTTTTCTGAAAGAGCTCTAAAAAACTGTTAATAATCAGAGTGACAATGACCAGATGAGTACAACATTACTTTTCATTTTACAACTTTCTGTACTTCTTGAATTTTTTGTCATGCAAGGGAATAAATATTTAAGTCATGTTATCAAAGTTATCTAGGTGGTGGGAGTATGAGACATTAGTATGTTTGTTATAGTTTTAAGGATGAAGAAACACTAGCAAATGTTATTTTTGCAAGGTGCAATTATGAGAATACAGTCCTAACAAAAACAACAAGGGGGTTAAATTTCAAAATTTAATTGTTTCTTTAAAATAACTTATAAATTGTAAATTGTAAGCTCTTCTAGTCTAATAGAAATGACACTCATGCAATAACTCTTTTAATTTGATATGTGAAATAGGCTGGCTCTGGGATCCAGTTGAGTTTGGGTATAGAAAGTTGTTTCAGGGCCGGGTGTGGTGGCTCACACCTGTAATCCCAGCACTTTGGGAGGCCGAGGCAGGTGGATGACGAGGTCAGGAGATTGAGACCATCCTAGCTAACACAGTGAAACCCTGTCTCTACTAAAAATACAAAAAATTAGTCGGGCGTGGTGGTGGGCGCCTGTAGTCTCAGCCACTTGGGAGGCTGAGGCAAGAGAATGGCGTGAACCTGGGAGGTGGAGCTTGCAGTGAGCCTAGATCATGCCACCGCACTCCAGCCTGAGCAACAGAGCGAGACTCTGTCTCAAAAAAAAGGAAAGAAAGTTGTTTCAAAGTGTGATAAACTAGAATTAGGGCTTTTACAAGGCTAAGAGAGAGAAATTTCAAAAAATGTTGATGCATAATGATTTCAGGAGAAAATACATAAAATAAATGTGCATAAACTATAGACAGAATTTATTTCCAAGTGTTTTTCTTTGATTTTACATATTTTTTTCAGAAACTTTTGTGAAGTTTAAAGATTTACTCAAAGATATCATGCTTTGCCCATTTGTAAAGAAATACTGCCAAAAGAGACATTTAAAGATGCTGCATTACAAACGCATACTGGATGTTTTCCTTTCATGAGGTAGTTGTTCAAGCCATTCTACATTTCCTGCCCTCTACCTGATCATTTTGATTCAATGGTTAAAAATTAGTTGAACGCAGCCCTGAGCATTCAAGCAATACACAGTGACATTTTTTTCTCCCATAACCTCAGGCCGCACTGCAGATAACGCAAAGCATACAGGCTCCACTCAGACTTGTTGATTAACTGATTGATTATAAAGCAGGCTAGAAGTTCATTCTGGTGTATATCACTCCATAAAATTAATGATCATCTCAACAGTGGTTCTAGTCTGCATTCAACAGGGCCTAGGCAGTAATTCTCACTCAATTTGAGGTTTTTCTCTGATTAAAAATAGACTTTTCTGTCTTCCTTGAAGTTGAATTTCAAAGACAAGTGGCTGTGGTTGGTCTGTAAGAAGGAAGCCAGTCAGTCAGATTTGCGTTTGCGACTCAGGAAGGACTTTCGTGCCTGAAGGTGAGGGAAAAGAGGATGTGGGAGTGTGTTGGACAGGGACAATGGGCTTGCATGAGGCCAAGGGTTCTGTAAGTTTTCCAAGAGTTCTAGGATATTTAAAAGCATTTTCTTCCTAGCAAATGATGCCTCAGAGGGTGCCAAGTCTCACCATATTTATTCAGACTACTTGATGTGAGTCACTTTGGGAGACAACTTCCAGGAAGAATATTTTAACAAATTTTTTTGTAGGAGTTGACTTTTGCCACAAATGCATTTCAATTAAATATACCCAAATATTTGCTGAGGAAATACCCGGTCAGGTCATAGTGGAGAGTCTATGCATTTCACACCAACTCCATCACTGGTCATATTACTGAAGTTCTCTCCATTACATCAGAATGGCGACTCATTAACTTTTATGAATTTTCTGAAAAAGATTTTCCTCTCTCTGGGTTCTTATGAGTCTCTTTGGAAACTTGCTCTTGAATTTTACCCCTCTCTTCAATGCTAGCTTAGTTTTAACACCAGTTCAGATATATTTGAAGTAGGTTTCGGGCTTTAACCCTCCATTGCCTATTTTGGTCGTGATAAACTTAGTATTTCTGTTTGTACCAACTCTTGCCCCAGTCCTATTTCCATCTGCTGCAAGATGTTGTGGATCTACATCCAAAGTGAGAATTTGTTTGGCCTGATTGTGCTTGTTAAAAGCCCTGAAAGTTGGTGTGTTTATTGTCTTTTGACTTTGGAGACTCCAGGCTCAAGTACCTCCCATGACCTTTCGTTCCTGTGTATCCTTGTATGTAAACAGCTTTGCAGCAGCAAAGCTCCGGCTCTCTGTGACCTTGGCAGCAGGGCAGTGAGCAATGGTTTCCAGAGCAAAGTCTCTTTCTGAATACATTTTGCTCCACATCTCCTGGTCCCAGTAGGGTTGTTGTCAGCACCAGATATGTCATTTCTCCTCCACATGATCTTATTTTTAGATGAGCATCTTCAAAAGAGCAAGCTGGAAGATAATCTGCATTCATCTTTCCATCATCTTTCATTTCTTATTTTCACCAAGTATAAAGACTCTCATTTTCTCATGTCTTTGGGGGTATGTCTCTATGTTTAGCCTCCTTTCAGAAGAAAGATATTTCCACCTTATTCAAATGGCTTTTGACTTAGATCTTTCTATCTTCCCAAATCCCAACATCCTCATCCTGAATCCTTAGGAAAGGTGCACAAGCTGGTTTCTGCCTTCAAACAGCACTTTTTGAAGAGAAACGTTCCCCTGATTTCCACCCATTGCCTGCCTGCCCTCCAGCTCCCAGCCTGACAGCTGCCGGGCAGACCATGTCTGAGCAGAGACCTGGCAGGGACTCCAGAAGGGGAAAGAGCTTGTGCTTGGGGTCAGGGCAAGACCCAGAGGACACCTACCTTTCTGAACACCATGGCCCCTTCAGTAGGATGCCTTTGCAGTCTGAATGTGGCTTCCTGGGAACTATTTAAAACCTTTGCCTTGGGCCATTCTGGTCTTTTGCCCAGAAACAAATGCGGATTAAGGGAAGAAGTCTAGAATAAAGCAAATGATACTTCAGTATTGTCCCATTTAAGCATGTGTTTTCCCAGTATAGGATTGTTCACTAATCATGTCTAATCATGGACAGATGAGGACTGTCCATGGTCTCACAGGACTACAAGTTCCCCCCCGGAAATGTTCGTGGGACTTAGAATCTCAAGAAGAAAAAGTATGAAATATGTAAGTGGTGAAGTTAAGAAAGTTTACAGGAAGGGATAAACAGTGGCTAACAGGAGTCGGGGAGGCATTTTTTTATATGAGGATGGGATAGCTGAAGGGTGGTGAGAGTTTGTGAATGGAGGAGGGCAACCTAGGTTTCATGAGCCAAGGTGTAAATTGGTGGGCAACCTCTTGGGGATAGAAAGAGCAAAGGCCTGGCCTGAATACAGGGTTTGTGTGTGGGAACACGGGAAAATCATGTCTAATCCCAGAGTTGTCAGATTCGCAACATATTGACAGTAGTTTCTATTCTCTGTCTCCTTTTAATTCTCTTGCATTTAATATTTAGATGGGATGATTTTTGTCTGACTGCATTTCCCAAACCTCCCTGCTTCCAACCACATAAATCAAAGCAAGATTAGATTTTGGATTTACTTTTCTGTATGTTCTGCAACTAGATTCCTCTGGATTTTTCACACATAGGAGTTAAACCCAGGGATTGTCCACAGCCATGCCACAGATCATTTGGGGCATGAAAGACTCTTCTAGAGCCTGAGCCTGCCCAAAGCCAAGTCCAGTAGCAGACACCATGTAAATGACAAAGGAATATCTAGAATAATCAGGTTAGGTTTGCCTTGCTATCATTATCATATATCATATTCCCAATTTCTACAGCTGGATCATTTATTTTGTATGATCAATCACTGCACTAAACCAATGTGTTGATAATCATTTTTTTCAGGTATCTTTACTGTTCAGATTGTTGGAACATGTAACCAGCAATAATATGAGGCATCATTTACTTTCTTAATTTCTGGGCTTATTTAGCCATTCACAAATATCAGGCTCTTTTGAAAAATATTGGTAGCCTCTTTCAGTTAGAAGGTGGTGAAGGTCTAGGTCCTTTCCCTCCCACCACCTCACTAGGACTTGTTTTTAAATGGAAGCAAGTCTCAGACCAAATTCTGCCTCATACACATGAACATTTATTGGGAGGTAAGTACAAAAATAGTCATGCAACCTCCTCCTCTCATTCTCTTGTCTTTTTAGGTACTTTGGAAAGCATCTTGCAGGAAATATTTACTTTGTTGTGGTCACAACAAAATTTTAACATCAGAGTAGGTGACAGAGATGACATAGGCGGCTCTCCATTAGGTGGGGACCATAAGACAGAATTCTATCCATAAAGAGAGATTCTGTCACTCCAAAGGTGGCCAGCTGCTGGGTTTGCCAGATCAAGGGAGGAGGTGCCAGTGGAAGTCTCTTCAGCCAACTACATGCCTTAGCATCACTCATTTCTCCAATGAAAATTTCCTTCTAACAACCCCTGTGATAACAAATAAACCCTCTAGGGCAGATGGAGAAGGACTATTTAAAACCTTTGCCTTGGGCCATTCTGGAACCTAAATGTAAGATTAGGGTTTGTGAGTCAAATACTTAAACTCACACAGTTTTCCTCTGCTCTTACGTAAAATAATAATAATAATAATTAATAATAATAATAATAATAATGAACACGGAAGACTTCAGTGACAAAATGTGGGGGGTTTCCCCAGACACCAAGCAGTGGATGCCAGCTGGGTGTCTAATTCAATTCAATTCTGGCCGGGTGCAGTGGCTCATGCCTGTAATCCCAACACTTTGGGGGAGGATTGCTTGGGGCCAGGAGTGTGAGACTAGCCTAGCCAACATGGAGAAACTCTATCTCTACTAAAAAATACAAAACTTAGCCAGGTGTGATGGCATGCACCTGTAATCCCTGCTACTTGGGAGGCTGAGGCAGGAGAATCACTTGAACCTGGAAAGCAGAGGTTGCAGTGAGCCGAGATCAAGCCACTGCACTCCAGCTTGGACGACAGAGTGAAACTCTGTCTCAAAAAAAAAAAAAAAATTCAAAGGCTATCTACCTGTAGATGGCCTCAGATCCCACAGGTTAAGGGCTCAGTACTCTAAACTGATTTCCCTTTCAGACACCATTCACAAGTTGGGGCCCCTGAAACATCTGCCCAACTGACTTCAAATTGGGGCTCCCACCACCCCCTCTTTGGGTTTGATTAATTTACTAGAGTGGCTCACAGAACTCAGGTAAACTTAGTTTTACTGGTTTATTATAAAGGGTATTACAAAGGATATAGATGAAGAGATGCTTAGAGGGAGATATGGGGGAAAGGGCAGGGAGCTTCCATGGAGAGATTCCATGGAGAGTTCCGGGTGCGCCACCTTCTAGGAAGCTCCATGTGTTCAGCTATGCAGAAGCTCTCCAAACCCTGTCCTTTTGGGGTTTTATGGAGGCTTCATTCTGTAGGCAGGATTGATTACATCATTGGCCATTGGTGGTCAACAACCTTTCCACCCTCTCTGGTTCCTGTAGGTGGGAGTAGGGGGCTGAGAGTCCCAACCCTCTAATGCTGCCTTGGTCTTTCCTGTGACCAGTCCCTCTCCTGAAGCTACATAGAGGCTGTCGGCCACCAGTCAACTCATAAGCATACAAAGAGACACTATCATTTTGGAGATTATAAGGATTTTAGGAGTTGTATGTCAGAAAATGGAGTCAAAGACCAAATATATATTTGACAAAATCACAGGGTTCTTGACATGTTAACCAACAAATGCTGACTAATCACCCTGAGGCACAGATGAAAGCAGGGTAGTTATCATCTGGTTTGCCTATATTTTAGGTCCTTCTCCCTGTAATCTTCAAAAGCTGTCCTAAGCCACCTTGAGTAAAAACCTAGCCCGGGTTACACAGTATGCTGCTGCACTCCTGCCACTTCCCTGCTGGGCCCCTGGCACCTCCCGGCCCCTCTATCATCATAATGAGAGCACCACTATTGGATTTCTCCTAAAAAGAAATGTAAGAGCCACACGCTGGAATCCAAATTCGAACGACTGATTTCCCGGAGTCCCAGAGGCAGCTCCTTGGATCCACACAGAGCAGACGCTGTGAAGCAACATCTCAGGAATGAAAAATGTGTTCCCCGAGCTGCCAGGAGTTCTGCTGGGGCAGGCCTCACTAGTCAGGCCTCTCCAGAATTGCCCAGGCTGAAGACAACAACTTCACCTGAGATTACACCCCCAGGTTGTGAGTTCCTGGAGCAGTCACATTGAAAGACTCACCAATACTGGGCCCACTTGCCACAACACTTCTGAAGGTTGATCTCAGCTCCAGAACACCCACCTTCTTCTCTGCTCAATCCTGCTTCTTTTCCATTGCTCACAGATGTTGATCCCAAGAATACTCCCCAATAAACCTCCTATGCACTAATCTCCATCTATGGGTCTGCTTCATGCCTTCTTTTGGAACCATTTACTCTGAAACCATAGGCTTGCAGGGATGCCTGCTCATCTTTGCAGCATGTGCAGTATAACCATCCTGGAAAAGTTGCTGGGAGCATCCTGATCTGGAGGGACCCAAGGTATGGCACCAAGCAGGTGTGGACCCTCTGGACTCCAGTCTGTCAGCACCACCTCTTCTGAGGATGCCTGCATTCTGCTTCAGGACCCTGGTGTCTAGGTTTTGATTGTGTCCTCAATTGTTCAAAAGATGATCTTTAAGAACCATGTCTTATATTTAGTTTTCATTTGTATTGAAGTTGTATATGCACCTAGTTGAAAGAATCAAATGATTCTGCAAAGCTGATGTGACAGAGACTGCTGGTTGAGCACTAGCATCAATCCTCACCTTCTTTAATATCAGGGCTCCAGTGTCTTAGCTGAGCACATGGCTAACAGCTAGACCCTATGCTTCCCAGCCTCCCATGCAGCTGTGATCCGTGTGCCCACATCCTGATCGATGGATGTGTGGCCCTTCTGGGGCATGTTCCTATCATTTATGCACATGTGCTCTCCTGACCCTGTCCTCCTTCCCTCTGGCTGGGAAGACAAAAACTAGAATGGCTGCCTCAGTCCCACAGGTGGAAACTACGTTTTGAGGATCATAAAGATGACCTTCCAACCCAGATTGCTTCTCTTGAGATCATATCAAACAAGAGAAACTTACACCTATCTCATTTAAGCTTCTGTATTTAGGTGTCTTTTTGCTAAAGCAGCTTAGCCTGTAATTTCATCCATATTGCTTGTTTAAACAAACAAACATACAAACAAACAGTTTTCCCTATCCTCTTTTCTTTTTCCCAGAAGCACCACCATATGTTTAAATATTATGTTTCTATTGATATTTCATGTTTAGGCATTATCTATTTGAGTTTCCAATTTGGAAGATGAATATTTCACTGTCTCCTTCTCTCCCACCTTCACCTCAGCCTCCCTTCTCCCATGCACACTCAGCACCCACTCCTCCATCTTCCAAAAATACTTATGTTGTAATTTTGGATAGATCAATAGATATTTAGTATTTATACAATCATGATACTGCAATAGGTATATAAAACAGTGTATGAGCCAGGTGCAGTGGCTCACGCCTGTAATCCCAGCACTTTGGGAGGCCAAGGCAGGCAGATCACAAGGTCAGGAGATCAAGACCATCCTGGCTAACACAATGAAACCCCGTCTCTACTAAAAACACAAAAAATTAGCCAGGCATGGTGGCAGGCACCTGTAGTCTCAGCTACTCGGGAGGCTGAGGCAGGAGAATGGCGTGAACCCAGGAGGCGGAGCTTGCAGTGAGCTGCGATCATGTCACTGCACTCCAGTCTGGGCGACAGAGCGAGACTCTGTCTCAAAAAAAAAAAAGTATGATGGATGTTTTTACTTTCTTGAATAACATTTTGTTTTCCCTTTGAACTTTTATTCTTTACATTTGCTTAGCATCCCATTCGCTTGCTATTAATTCAACCCTAAACAGTGTCCCTATTGTGTGATCTCTCAATATATTCAAACACACTGGGGATATCATTAGTTTCATCTGTTTGAAGAAATCTTCCTAGGGCCTTTTTTTTTTTTTTTGAGATGGAGTTTCACTCTTGTTGCCCAGGCTGGAGTGCAATGGCACAATCTCAGCTCACCACAACCTCTGCCTCCCGGGTTCGAGTGATTTTCCTGCCTCAGCCTCCCGAGTAACGTGGGATTACAGGCATGCACCACCATGCCCAGCTAATTTTGTATTTTTAGTAGAGATGGGATTTCTTCATGTTGGTCAGACTGGTCTCGAACTCCTGACCTCAGGTGATCCGTCCGCCTTGGCCTCCCAAAGTGCTGGGATTACAGATGAGAGCCACTGTGCCCAGCCCCTAGGGCTGAGTATGGTTCCCTCTGGATTGGCTGCTCACTAAGCCTGATGTGTGTGTGTCCCATCTGCCATCTTATAACTGGACATGAGTCTTGGTTCTGTGTCTTCTGATTGCCATGCAAGTCTTGCTGCCTTCAACAGCTGCAAAGGCTGCTGTGGCTACATGACATAGCATGTTTCCTTAGTCTCAATGGAGAGGACTCTACGTGGAAGTATTCTCTTGGTGAAGGGCTTCTCCTGAGAGCATTAGCAACCTTCTGCACAATGAAGGGATTGGAAGTCTCCAAGCTGGATGAATTTCCTCATTCTGGGATTTCAAACTTCAAATTCTTTCTGGTAGGGAGAAAAATGGACACCAGTTAACAGCCTTTTCAAAAACATGAATTCAAGATATTACTGTTTAATTGCTTCAATTAAATATTCTCTTGACTACATCATTGCACATGGACACTAGTCAATCTTCAATTTGACAGAATCCTCAAATATCTTGGGTATGGCACTGATGCATAATCTTTTGGTCCTTGTCCAAGTACTGGTTTAGGTATAACTTATCAAGAATGCCTGGAATCTAAACAGCCAAGTTTAGAGCTTAAACAGAGCCCCCTTCCTCAATGTCCTTCACTGCCAACATAGCCAGAGCACCCCCCAGCTTCCAGGGGGCTCTGAGAAGACCACTTTCTTTGGTGTATTTTATTACAGGCTAAACAACACCCCTAAACAACAACGGAAACTCTCTGAGGTTTCCCAATGCCTTCAAGTGGCTCTGGGATGGCATTAGAAGGCTTTGGATGAAATTACAGGCTAAGCTGCTTTAGCAAAAAGACACACAAAATACAGAAGATTAAACTATGCAGGGAGTCTGGGAGAAAAGTTAAAGAGAGGAAACTGGTCAACAATTGTCAACTTATCTTCTCTTCAATTATCTTTCCTAAATTCCAGTATGATTTTGGTTGCTTGAACAATCAGTGTGGTCTGATGAGAGCTTATCAGCTGAGAGTAGCAGGAGAAGGAAGTGAAGATAGTTATTTCCCACTTGGAGCTGAATAAAGTGAAGCTAAACCACTAAATGCAGCTCCCTAAACACACACACACACACACACACACACACACAGCAATACACAAACTCAAAGCTTGATAATTTTAGTCTGGCTATTGATATTTCAAAATTGCATGGGAGAAAATTGTTATGAATTGAATTCCAGTTGGTTTCAAAGGCATTTCTGAATTTGTGCTTTTATACCTGCAGTCATTACCTCACGTTTCTGAACATCTTCTACAGAGCCTATGCCAGGCGCTGCTGGCTGCATACACAGGTCACTAACAACAAAGCAAGGTGGGATACATTAAATAGCCAATGGGATGGGAGAGGAGGAAATGGGACTTTATCCGCATTTCAAAGAAAAGATAAAATGCCAAGGAGGGGCAAACTGTCCCTGCAAGGGGATCGGCATGAACGTGGGGAGCAGGGGAAAAGACGGGCCTGGCATGAATCTGGCACACTCAGAGAGCAATGAGTTTGTGTAGCGCAGCGGATTCAGGTATAGGAGTAATAACGGCCCCTGTGAGGCGGTAAATGGGCTCTAAATTTCGGTTGAGCATCACTGCCAACTTAAAGGATTCGCACATCTTGAAGGCATTGGGAAACCTCGGAGGGTTTCTGTTGTTGTTTAGGGGTGTGGTTTGGTTGGGGAGGGAAGGAAATGTGATATATACAAGACGCTGCTTTGGGATGAGTCATCTGACCATGGTGTACGATGGATCAGAATGGAGAGATAGTGGGAGTGTTCGGATTGTTGCGAGGCGGGGTGAGGAGCTGGGAGCCTGTGCTAAGGCTACCCATGACCTACAGGCTGTGCGAGCCACGCTGTTTCCCATCTTGTCTCCGTTCATCTTCATCGTGCCCTATGAAGTCGGTATCCGGCTCCATCTTACAGACCAGGAAACTAAGAGCAGGCAAGGTCCAAGACCACATAACTGGTAAAGGCACAAGTGGGACTGGAACTCGTTTTTTTGTCTTGACTTCGAAGTCCATGTTCTTTCTACTATGACATATCAGCCTCTTTTTTAAAAAAATGGTTAATAATAGCGGTGACAGAAGACGTGGGAGGGACCCTATTTGGAACTGAGCTATCCTTGCAGACTCAGCGTCCTTACATTGTACCACGACAGCATGAGTAAGTCCATATCCTATTACTTCCCACTTGGGACTTAGGGAGTAAAAACCATTCCATGCTGTAAGAGGCTCCCTGAGTGCTAAGTCTTGTGATCGCGGTGAGATGGAAAGTGAGTAGCCAAACATGTTTCAGGTTTGTGGGAAATTGCAAAGGACAAGACAGAAATCATAAAGACGCAATTGAATTACACTGTGTCGTGGCCCCTGGGATAACAGCTGTTTTCCAGGTCTACAATCGTTCTCATTACGAAATTAAAAACTCGAAGCTCCCCATCCGCGGCCTTGCGCTGCTAGGCCACGTGGTGACAGGAAGCCCTGTGTTTGTACAGGTGGGGGAGCAAGCAGGCTTGCAAAGTGGGTGGCGGGAAGCTCTGCCTGGAGCACAGGTGGGGAATCCGAGCAAAAGCAGACCCTGGCAGAGGCCCGTGTGTTCTGGCGCTGTCAGCTCCCCTCTGCAGAGGGTGGCGTGGAAGGCAGCCCTCCTCACGCCGCTGGGTCAGCTCAGGGCCAGATTCAGGGAATGGTGGCGGGGCTCTCTCTCTACCTAGGGATGCGGAAGGATTTGGTCCCCTGCAAGGTCAGTTCCTCCTTCTGAGCAAGTACCAAAAAATTACCTCCAGCATGATACCTCTGTACACAGCTAAAAGCAACCCAAACTAAACAACATGCCTTTTGAGAACACAGGGAGGAATGTCATCTATTTCAAAAAGGACAAGGGTTTAAAAGCAAAGGGAAAAAGCATCACGAGACCCAGGAAAGGGACTCCTTCCAGTTCCGGGTTTAGGGAGGTAGGGGCCAGGATAGGGGCACTTTGCCAATGGAGGCACGGTATTGTCAGGGTTCTGGTTTCCAGGTTGCCTGGTGAGTCCATGGGAGTTGATATAATTATTTAAAAAAAAAAAAATCTCCATAGAAACCGTAGAAGGGCCTGCATGGACCAACGAGGAGAGTACGTCAAGAACCAAAGAGTATTATTAACCCATTTCTATTCACCCAGGTGCAAAAAGACAGACTGGAGGGAGATGTATGCCAGGACCCCTGGCCTGCCCTCTTAGCTTGCTGGAGGGCCTGGGTGCAGCCCACTGACCCGGCCTTCACCATCTGCTGCCTTCTTGGCTGTGGAGCCACTGATGCCCACGTGTAGAGGGCACAGACCTAGACAGAAATTGCTCATTGAAATGAGTAATGCTAGAAAAATTCACTTGAACATGGAGAACGGTAATAAATATCTAACTCTATTGGGCATGTAGATGTCAATGATCATTTCGTCTATTAAAGGACATTTAATATCCAATAGAAAGTCAGAAAACTTAAATTTGGGAGCCTGACCTACAATGAAACAGCCTTGTAATCTCAAGAAATTAATTTTCTCCCCCAGAGGCAGAATCATCCAGGTATACCTTTTATGGTTTCTTTTCCCTTCTTTTCTTCCCTTTTCCTGTACTTCCCTCCTGTCTACTGTCTTTTTCTCCTTTTCTTTCCTCTCTACTCCATTCCATTTTGTTTTATTTCACTTTCTTTCTTTCCTCACCTGACACATCGTTTCCACTCTGAAAGAACACAAAATGTTTAGAGTTTAGGTTATATGACCTCAGAGACACCTTTGGCACTAACATTCCTGCCCTGCGAGGGTTGGGGCAGGGCCCTGGGCACCTCTAGTCAAGACATCAGGCAGCTGCTGCCCTCTCCAGCTGAGACTGTCCAGCTCAGAGCCATCTGGGGGGTCATTCGGATATTTCTCGTGCCTTATCTTGTTTCTCTCTTTTTCCTTTTTTCTTTTTCTTTTCTTGGAAGAGAGAAACAGGCATGAGCCTCCATGCATGACTTCTCTCTTCGTAGTTAAAAAGAAAATCTCAACTTTTCCATACCTTGAAATGTTTAAAACACAGAACTAGAGCCATAGGAAACCAGGGGAAGAGAAAGAGAAAAAAAAAAAAGCAAAGAGATTAAGATAAATGTGACTTTATGGTAGTCTGAGAAAAGCCAACTGACCACAATTAAGATAAAACAATGTATCTTTAAATGTGTCCTCTGAACTTCTCTCACAGCCAAATTCATAGGATTAAAACGTGTTCCTGGTGAGATGTCACCATTCATGGTATGGCTGGGAGGTAAAAATTAACTCAACAAAAACGTATTGAGGAACATCTATGTGCCTGTGTTAGGCCCTGGAAAAAAGAAATTAACAAGTCAGAAAATGTCCCTGCCCTCAAGGACCTTACATAGGGAAAACAAGAACCAACTTCATATTAATAACTACAGAACATCAAGCCAGGCTGAGACAGGTGGGACTTAACAAAGGAGATGGCCATGGGGGCTGAGGGGCATTAACACCATGACATAGTGGTCAGAGAAGTTTTCTCTTCTGGGGAGACATTGGGTTTTTTGTTTGTTTGTTTTTGTTTTTGTTTTATGTTTTGTTTTTGAGACAGGGTCTTGCTCTGTTGCCCAGGCTGGAGTGCTGTGACCCAGTCATGGCTCACTGTAGCCTCGACCTCCTGGGCTCAATCAATCCTCCATTTCAGCCTTCCATGTAGCTGGGATGACAGGACTGTGCTACCACACTCCACTACATATATATATATATATATATACATATATTTTAGAGTTGGGGTCTCACTATGTTGCCCAGGCTGGTCTTGAACTCCTGGGCTCAAGGGACCCTCCTGCCTCGGCCTCCCAAAGTTCTGGGATTACAGAATGATCCGTGGCTCCCAGCTGCTGGCGAGATAGTTGACCTGAGCCCTGAGTGAACGAGAAGCAGCCAGGTGCACATCTCTTGAATGAGCTTCCTTGGCAGAGGGAACGGGCCGCCCACTGCCCAACCCCTGAGGGAGCTGAGATGTGCCTGGACTGACTGGGGATCAGTGGAGGCCTATGTGGCTGGAGTCGCTATAAGATTTACAAGGCCCAGTGCAAAATGAAAATGCAGGGTCCCGTGTTCAAAAATTATTTAAACCTTCAAAAAGGCAAAAACAGAACACTGAACCGAGTGTGGGGCCTCTCCAAGCTGGGGCCCTGGGTGACCGTACGTGTCACCTGGCCAGCTCTAAAGGCAGCAAGGCAGATGATGAGGTCTGTCTGAGGACTTAAGGCTGATCCTATGGCTTGGTAAGCCATTGCAGGGTCCTTCAATTTTCCTCCAAGTGCAACAGGAAGCCATTGTCAGGTTCTGAGTGGGGAGTGGGTGACCCAATATGCTTCTAGCAGGATATCTTTGACTCCTGTGTGGAGGTAAGCCTGGGGAGATTAGGGTCACAGCAGGGACGCCAGTGAGGAGTTCCGGCAGGGGCCTGGAGAGTCGCAACTACAAGAGAGAAAGAAGGACATGCCAGGTGCAGTGGCTCATGCCTGTAATCCTAGCACTTTGGGAGGTCAAGGCAGGAGGATCACCTGAGGTCAGGAGGTCCAGATCAACCTGGCCAACATGGCGAAACCCCATCTTTACTAAAAATTAGCAGAGGGTGGTATTGCGCACCTGTAATCCCAGCTACTCGGGAGGCTGAGGCAGGAGAATCGCTTGAACCTGGGAGGCAGAGGTTGCAGTGAGCCGAGAAGGCAAAGAGCCTTCACTCCAGCCTGTGTGACAGAGGGAAACTTCATCTCAAAATAATTTAATAAAAGAGAAAGAAGGACACCTCTCTGTCACCATAATTGGATGCAACGCTGCCCTCACCACCCCCAGCATTTGGAGCTTTCTGTGTGTTCTTTGGCTCCAGCCATGAGTGAAACTGCTCTTGGGCTGGAGTAGATGTGGGTCCCATGCTAAAAGATGCGTGGCAGAAAAAGAAGCCGGGGCTGCAGGGACCCTTTACCTTCCAGAACGCATGCACCTCTGCTGCTGTGATGCCCAGTGAGGACAGGAAGCAGAAAGAATATAAATACATCCTGCAGGAAAATCCTCTCTTGTAGGGCCCTTACTTGGAATTCTATTTCTCTTTCTTTAAAGGGAAAGGAAATTCCTGAGGGCTTAAAAAATGTCTGTCAGTGACTCCCTCAGGTGTCAGAAGAGGGGAGGTTTGGAATTCTAACAGAGCTGAGCCGAGAGGAAGGGCCAGGCTTGAGGCGTGACCTAGTAGGTGGCCTCTATAGGTGCGACTGCACGCCTCTCCTCCATGGAGGGACCCAGGAGACGCCACCTTCTGAACAGTGCTGTGAGGGCAGACTTGGGTGGCACTGTGGGAGGGAGATCAAGGATGCTCCTGTCCGAAAAGGGAGGCAAAAGTGATTAAGAAACAAAAAGGAAGAGGAAAGAACAATGAATGGATGAAAATGACCTGATATATCAATACAACAGAATAATGTTCAACAATAGAAAGAATTACGGATGAACGATACACACAACATGGAGAATCTGAAATAATGTATGCTAAGTGAGGAAGTCAGACAGGAGTACTGCTGTGTGGCTCCACTCACGCAGCACTTCAGAAGATGCAAGCCCAGCCTTATAACGGGAAGCAGATGAGTCGGTGGTTGCCGGGGATGAGGAGTGGAAGGATGAGCGAGGAGAGATGACGTGAGGAGAGGGAGGATGGAACTTTTGGGGTTGCTAGATATTTTCATTGCCTTCTTTGTGCTGATGGTTTAATGGGTATAATTCATACATCAAAATTTATCAAATCATACAGCTTAAATATATGTACCTTATTGCGTTAATTGTATTTTGATAAAACTGTACTTTTTTTTAACAAAGAAAAAGAGGGTCAGGTGCGGTGGCTCACGCCTGTAATCTCAGCACTCTGGGAGGCCGAGGTGGGCGGATCACAAGGTCAGGAGATGGAGACCATCCTGGCTAACACGGTGAAACCCCATCTCTACTAAAAATATAAAAAATTAGTCGGGCGTGGTGGTGAGCGCCTGTAGTCCCAGCTACTCGGGAGGCTGAGGCAGGAGAATGGCGTGAACCCAGGAGGCAGAGCTTGCAGTGAACCAATATCGCACCACTGCACTCCAACCTGGGTGACAGAACGAGACTCCACCTCAAAAAAAAAAAAAGAAAAGGAGTAAGACTAGCGGACTAGCATTAGCCAGCCATTTATGAACCACAGATACACTTTAATACAGATTCGTGCCTATTCACAGCAACTTTGTGGTTACTTACCCACATTTGTACAAGAAGGAAGAGGTCAAGTAACTTGCCTAAGGTCATTCATTTAGAAAGAGGAATTTGGCTTCAAAGCCAAGCTCGTGTTTTTTCCATCTTGCCAAAACCATGACAGTGGGGTTGTTTTTTTTTTTTTTAATGGCCACATACTACTCTCCCCTCATTGACTTCTCCCCTTCATTCTGTATGGGCTTACAACTGCTTCAGCCAGTAAGTATGAGGAAAGTGACTATATAACTTCCGCTGCTAGGTCAGAGAAAGTGACACCGTTTCTATCTCTTCTAGTCTCTTGGACTCTTGTGCTTGAAATACTTGCTCTTAGAGTGTTTTCTCTTGGAACCTATCAGCCATGCTATGAGGAGCCCAAGCCACGTGGAGAGGCCCCATACTTGTAAGTGACTTGGTCAACAGTCCCAGTAAGTCCGGCTTGGAGCAGCCCAGCTAGGCATGCGAGAGAAGACACCATCTTCAAAGTAGATCCTCCAGCCTCAGTTGTTCCAGTCTTCCCAGCTGAGGCCCCAGACACCACAGAGCAGAGACAAGCCATCCCCACTGTGTCTTTTCCAAGTTCTCAATCCACAGAATCTGTAAGCCTACTATAAAGGCTATTTTATGTCACTAAATTTGGAGTAGTTGGTTATGCTAGACAACTAGAGTAGTAATTTTGTCTTGGGCTGGCTTGATGGTATAAATGGATCTAAGCAATATATCCATGGTTTGGGACTATATTGACTACAAAAACAACAAATTAATCCTTCATCTGTTATCAACTCTAGTCTAGTTTTATAGAAATGTCCTGTGGTCCCCTAAATGCTGTCATTCAAATAAGACCTTCTTGGGCCAAACAACCAATACATCTTCCTATGTAAGTTTAAATAAAGTCTTTCTGGCTTATGTGAGATCATGAAAGCCTCCTTTTGACACAATAATCCCATGCTCTGTAGTCTGTAAAGTCATTTGGAATTACACAGCAAGTGACATTTATAAAGCAACAACTAGCTGGTGGAAGCAACGTTAAATCAGAACATTTCAGTAACTTCAATTTTTATCAAGAGTAGTATGTTTTAGGCTATATTTCTTAAACAAGAAGGCTTGGTCAAGTTTATATTTATTCAGATACCCAAACCATGTCCAGATTACATTTGAACATTTATTTGAGGGCTCTATGTCCCATTTAATTGCTTTTGACAAGCGTGATACCCTCTAAACCTAAATAATGTGCTTCCCCTGAAAACCCCCTCAGCTAAAAACACATTCTACTGCAAGTAAAATGGTTGCATCATCTAAATTCCGTTATCTGTAGCATTTTGTAAAAGGCCATGAACTAAGAATGTGCCCTTGTTCTTGATCTCAGGGTGTCTGAAATAAGACTTGAGCATGAAGCCAGGAGGGTGCTGCCCTGCAGCCAGGGGTCTGGCCGCTCGCCCAGGTCTTGATCTCCAGGCTCTCAGCTCACCAAGGTGGGATGCAGCAGCTTGCAACTTCTTGGGGGAAAATAATTCTTGAGAAATAATTTCAAGGGGTAAACTGGTGATTTTTTGGACAGAGCTTGGGAGAATATCTGGGGCAGAACCGGAAGAAGGGAGAATGTGTCAGAGCTAAAAGGAGGCAACAGCAGGAGCTAAGAACGAGGACAGGAGAGGAAAGAGTGGGCTCAGAGCAGGGGAGGGTGGTGAAGTAACACTGAGAACTCTGAAAACCCTTGTCGCCAACTGTGACTGTCTTCACAAATCCCGACGGTAAAGGCTGCATGACTCTCCTGGTAACCCTTCTGCCTCGAGGGCCTTTGGCCCTGCCCAACCCATGGTCATGCTGCTGTGTCGGACCCATGAACTGCAAATCCCTTTAGTGAGTGTGTGCAGAGGACTGTGGCAGAAACCCACATGAGAGACTTAGGTACTGCAGTGATCCATTGTCTGGGAAGATTAAGTGGCTCTGGTGGCTTCCACACTGCCATCTGACTGTGGTCATCTTGAAAGTTAACTCTTCACTTGTTTTTATCAGTGTGGCTAGCATCACTTCTGTTCTTAGGTTAAAAATACAACAGGGAAAACCCACTCCACCTCCACAAAGCTTAAGGCCTGGACGTGGCTAGAGGTTGGTTTTATGAGCTTGTCAGAAATGAATCATCAAGCTACTTGAAGCCAGAGACTCCAGGAAATCTAAACATTTGATAATGCTTGTTTTTGCTTAATTTAGTGAAGCAAGGCCAGAGTCAAACCTGCTGCCATGCATGAGGCAGGCAGATTTTTATAAAAACAGAAGGTTTGTCCTCAAGATTCCCAAACGCCTGTGTCATCAGGCTCTGTCTAGCTCTATTGAAGGCCCACCCTCCTGTGAGAAGCACAGATGCAATTCAAGCCAAGTTCAACTGGATTGAAAGCTCCTTGGGGGTTGTTACTGCACCTCATACAGCTTCGTGTCCCTCAGAGTAAGCATGTGGGTAAGGTCAGGTTCCCCAGAAACAAATCTGTGAGGTGAGGACAGAGGAGTAGGAGGTGTTTACTAAGGAACTGCGCCGGGGAAGGCTGGGCAGGAGTGAGGGAAGCAGGATGGTGAGGAGGAGAAGAGCCATGCCAGGGGTTATCTCAGGCTGCAACCCGTGGGGTGGCGCCAGCCTGATCCTGCAGGGACCTCAAGAGGATAAGGCACCTGTCAGAGCTTGTCCCAGCTGGCAGCAAAGGACCTGAGCTTTCCTATTCTCCAGGCGTGAAGCCCCTAAGAAATACGACCAATATTTTCTCCTGTAGGAATATAATTTGGGTAGGGCTCAAGATTTGGAAAATGATGTATGAGCTGATTGTTTTGCCACCTGCTACACAGGTGTTCAAACATGGCAGAATGTGAGTGAGCTTCTCCCTCCTGTTAATAATCAATGAGGCTCTGAATGCTGAGTTCCTCCCACATTGCTGCTCCTCAGGGAGTGAGCCTCATGGCCCTGGAGTTCTCCATTAGACTAGCCCGACAAAGCGGGGCATGTCCTAACTATCCAAGAAAACCATGCTCCTTACATATTTAGCTATTATGATTGCTTTCCACCACAGCAGTCCTAGCCTTTATGGTACAAAGAAATCAGAAAAAAAATAAATTGGATCCAATCTATATTGAATGGCTAAGTTTTTATTAATTCAGTTACCTATGCCACAAATATCTACCGTGTGCCTTCTGTGCTCCAGGCATCATGCTCGGGTTTTGGAGACACAGAGCAACAAAATATATAGTTTACAAATGGAGCCTCATGGTGAAAACTGTGCTAATGACCATGCGTTTTCACTGCTCATATATTGCGGGGGCTCTATGCCTCTTAAAATTTTATCAGTGTCCTAATTTTCTTCCACTGCATCCTAGAAGAACCAAAGACTACAAGAAGAAAACATATTCAGACACACCCTTTCCCACTCCAAATCACAATTTTCATATCAAGCTCCCCTCAAGGGGATGCATTTCATAGAATTTGGTGATTGTGTTCTTTTAGGTGTATTGTCCACTTTTCTTGGCCTTTTTCTAAATTCTTTTATCTTTTGGGAACATGAGACTCACATAAAACAATAAAGGGTTAGATTATCTTTTTAAATCTGCAATATTTTAGCAATATTTACCTCCTTCTAATTTCAGTTATTGTGTGCAAGCTTCTATTATTGGCATGACATTTTTAAGTTCCTCAATTGACCACATATTGGGGTTCATTTTTTGATGTGCAGTATCTTGCAATCCTAAGAGTACAATCCTTAAAAGGAAAGAGAAGGCCAGGTGCAGTGGCTCACACCTGTAATCCCAGCACTTTGGGAGGCCGAGGTGGGTGGATCACGAGGTCAAGAGATAGAGACCATCCTGGCCAACATGGTGAAACTCCATCTCTAATAAAAACACAAAAATTAGCTGGGCGTGGTAGTGCATGCCTGTAGTCCCAGCTACTCTGGAGGCTGAGGCAGGAGAATCGCTGGCACCCAGGATGTGGAGGTTGCAGTGAGCTGAGATCAGCCACTGGACTCCAGCTTGGCGACAGAGTGAGACTCTGTCTCAAAAATAAATAAATAAATAAATAAATAAATAAATAAATAATAAAATAAAATAAAATAAAAAATAAAAGGAGAGAGAAACACACTAAGAATGGCGCCACAGTTCATAATCTCTACTTGGGTTCAGCATTGTAGAAATGTACGTTCTTTCAGCCTGCCTATCTCTCTAGGATTCAAATTGCCTGATTGAGGTAATGTCGATTCCTTTTTTTGATGGATTTAAATTTTCTGGTTTAGACTAACATCCACCAGATCTCCAAGCCGGTGGCACAGCCCAGCCATGTTTCGTCACCACCCCAAGTTCAGGATGTGCTCCCATGGCCCGCGGGCTTTGAGCTGGGACTCCTGCTTCCCTGGGGAAGCACAGGCACATCAGTGTGCTCGGGGTGTTTGCAGAGAGCTGTCCCCTAGGGGCCCCACATGTAGGAGTGGGCTCGGCCCCCTGGGTGGTGTGGTAGAGGAAGGATCACAGACGGGCCTAAAGCAAAAGTACGACGGTAAGAATGAATAACAGTCCAGGTTTATCACACTCAGACATGGAATGTAGTACTATTTCCACAGTCTAAGAGAAATAACCATTTCGTGAAACTCTTTCAATAATTTACACTCTTTAAAAAAAATTCGAAGCTGAATTATTTGATGCCACCATTTAAGAATTTGTAACTTCAAATTGAAGTCGTTAGGTTTGCATCTCTATTCCACAATTTATTGACTCTATGACTCTGAATAAGTTATGCAAAGTCTAAATAATATGCAAAGTGAGAATAATCATAACAATGCTATGGGCTGAATTGTGTTCCCCCAAAAGACACGCTGAGTCCTAAGCCTTAGGAACTGTGAATGGGAACTTACTTAGAAACCCCACTACACATCTAATTAAGTTAAGGTGAGGTCATGAGGGTGGGCCCTAGTCTAACATGACATGACCTTGCTGGCTTCTCAACATCGCAGGGCTGCTGGCCTCCCTTAGCCGCGCTCTCCCTAGCTGCCTGAGCCCTTAAACACAACTGCATCTGCCGCTGGCTCCAGATGAAACCCCAACCCTGACCTCTATCCTGGGCTCCAGATTTACAGCCCCTCCTGCCCATGTCACCTTCAGAACATATCTGGCCTCCACTCAGATTCCCACATTGCTCCATCGGACGCATCTGCCTTGGTCCCAGCCAGCAGGATGGTATCCCCTGGACTCCCACGTCAATCTCCCTTCCAGTCTCCCCGCTTCCTCCCTGGCCAGAATGATTTGATTTGAAAACACAATTCAGATTATCTTACTCTCCTGCTTCCTACCCTCCACCAACTTTCCACTGCACTTAAAATGGAACGAAAATGAAAACCTAAGTGTTTACTGTAGCTTCTGGAGTTGCATATGCTCTGGCCCCTGCCTACTGGAGATCTCATCTCCTGCCTTCATTGATCCGTCCGGGGCAGAGTGATGGGAGTGGCTGGCCCTGAGTGTGGGCTATAAGTGCGTACACTGACCACAGAATATTAAAAGATTGGTAAAACCATCGCGGTTGGTATGATTTTTATTATCACCATGAGCCAGCAATTCTAAACAACCTCAGTGATAAAATACTCCTTCCCTGAAAAATAAAGCATTTGTTGATCTGAGTTATAAGCTATTGCTGAATGTATGTGGAATTTTAACAATGTATAGGTAAGCTTTAAATTAGCACATTTTTATTACTTATCCTTTAATAGACATTGCATTTTACAGGGAAGTTAATTTAGAGACGCCCCAGGCACAGCAGTCGGGGAAGGTGCCACTATACACACTGGTTTTGAGAGCAAGTGTGTAACAGTTTGTGACCATTCAAGCTCTCTTTGGGCACAGTGTGCCTCTGATCCAATGATACCATAATGCTTGCAAAGATGAAAAACTGAATTGAGTCACTTCAATTCAGTTTTCTATGTGGCTCTTAGAAGTTTTTAGTTTCAAAAATAAAAAAGTCTTCTTTTTAAATTGCTAGCTATTTTATAACTTAGAAAAAATAAAAAATAATGATGGCTCTGGATTGCTACATGATTATTATAGAAGAGGATTTTGTCATACAGTGGAAGCAAATGTTAATAAACACCTCCTGACCTTGCTCTATTTCCTTGGACACGTCAAGCTTGATCTTGACTGTGAGCCTTCACTCTAGCTCAGTGGTTCTCAATCAGGGCAGTTTGGCCCCCAGGACATTGGCAATGGATGGGGACATTTTGACCATCACAACTAGGTATGGGGTGAGGGAGTTGCTACTGGCATCCAGCGGGCAGAGCCCAGGGATGCTGCTGAGTGTCCTACAGTGCACAAAACAGTGGCCCAAAGGAAAGAATTATCTGGTCCAAAATGCTGATAATGCTAAAGCGAGAAAGTTTAGAAATGCTGCTGTCTTCTCTGCCTAGAACACGCCTGCATCAGAGCTTCTTGTGGCTCATTCCTTGACACTGAAGTCTCAGAATAAAAGGAACCTCCCTGTAGAGGTCTTCCCCTGACCAGCCCTCCAGAGGAGAACCCACCTCGGTCTCTCACCACCACCTGATCTTATTTAGTTTTCTTCATAACATTTGCACCACCTGAAATTAAGCTTTTGCACTTATGTGTTCGCTACTTGGTTCATGTTTTTGTCCTGTGAACAGAAGCACAATGAAAGCAGGGACTTCGTTCACTGTTGTACCCCCAGTGCTTACTGACAATTACTAGGAGCTCAATAAATACGTGTATAACCAATGAATGGCCAAGAACAAGATAACAGATAATTTACTGCAATTTCACACTAATGTGAAGTCCTGCACTGTATATCTTCTCTATCACTGGCGGATTGTTTCTTTGCTTTATTTAATAGTCATTCACATACCTAGAGATTAGAATAACATTTCTGATTGTCTGAATTCAGGATGAAAGATAGTTCATATTCCTTTTGACATATACATTCAGTTGTTGTTTTAATGTTAATATTCCAATCAACATGGTAGTTCTTTCTTTAACAAGTTTAATTCCGCACCCCCCACACGTTTTGTGCATATAGCTGTAGACCTGAGCAAGAGTGATACATTTTATTTTATTATTTATTTATTTATTTTCAGAGATAGGGTCTTGCTCTGTTGCCCAGGCTGGAGTGCAGTGGCATGATCACAGCTCACTGCAGCCTCAAATACCTGGTCTGTAGCGATCCTCCCACCTCAGCCTTTCAAATAGCTGGGACTACAGATGTGCACCATCATGTCTGGCTAATCTTTAAAAAATGTTAGTAGAGATGGGATCTCACTATATTGCCCAGGTTGTTCTTGAATTCCTGGGCTCTAGCAATCCTCCCACCTAGCACTTTGCCTTCCAAAGTGCTAGGATGATGGGCGTGAACCACCACACCCAGCCAAGAGTGATAGATTTTAAATATAGGAAGATAATTGATCCCTGAGACATTCTGCAAACTATGATTATAACTGTGATTATGTTTGTCTTTAAATGATGCTAGCATATTATTAAGACAGGGATACTGTTACCCACTATGATGAACTTATTTGGTGGTGGCAGAGGGAGAATTACACATAGTCATTTCATTTTAGACATTTTAAAAATGTCCATATTCTTCCACTAGGCAGATGCAAGGCCTTACAACCCTGGGCTGGATGGGTTCAAAGAAGTCAGACATGGTCCCTGGGGAATCTTCCAAAAATTAACAGTCTTATTACATGGGGGACAAGATATGCATTAATTAGCCAAGACACAAGCTATACAAGCACTACATTCCACAGACGTGGTATAGAGAAAATGCTCCCGAAGTCCAGTTGTTAGATATGGTAGATCATGGAGGCCTTGGTGGAAGAGGTGGCACTGAGTTGGGTATTGAAGAGTAGAATGGGTTTGAATGTGAAGGAATGGGAGCAAGAGCAACGCAGCCAGAGGGAATTTCATGAGCAGAGGTGTGAAAGCTGATGCAGTGTGGCGCGAAACAAAGCAGCAAGCATTTTGCTTTGACTGGACTGGGGATATGGAAGGGGAGTAGCAGAGAACAAATTTCCGATGGCAATGATGGCTGGGTGCCTCGACACACTAGAACTACTGGCTGAGGTGTTAGGCCTCCCTGAGCTGTGGACGTGAAACCACTAAGGGCTTTGAAGAATGCAGGCGAGATGACTGGAGCTTCAGGAAAAGGAACCTTGAAACACTGCTTAGGAAGAATCAGGTTTTTGGCTGAATCAGTGCAGTGGCTCACACCTGTAATCCCAGCACTTTAAGAGGTCGAGGCGGGAGGATGCTTGAGCCCAGTAGATTGAGACTGCAGTGAGTTGTGATTGCACCACTGCACTCCAGCCTGGGTGACAGAGTGAGATCCTGTCTTAAAAAAAAAATAAGAGGGCTGGGTGTGGTGGCTCATGCCTGTAATCCCAGCATTTTGGGAGGCTGAGGTGGGCAGATTCTGAGGTCAAGAGATCAAGACCATCCTGGCCAACATGGTGAAACTCCATCTCTACCAAAACTACAAAAATTAGCTGGGCATGGTGGTGCACGCCTGTAATCCCAGCTACTTGGGAGGCTGAGGCAGGAGAATCACTTGAACCTGAGAGGCGGAGGTTGCAGTGAGCCAAGATCGCACCACTGCACTCCAGCCTGGTGACAGAGTGAGACTCCATCTCAAAAACAAACAAACAAAAAAACAAAAAGAAAAACAAACAACAACAACAAAAAACCTCTAATTGCTGATAGAAAGAACCTATCTGGTTGGTGGATTGAAGAGGTATCTCTGTGATTCACCCTAGTAGACCCATGCATTGATAACAAGAAGCAAAATCTTCTTACACCAGGTCTAACCACCCCACCTAAGGGTAAAAGATGCTGATGATGCCAGTCACCCATGCAGAGTGCTCCATCCCCTGGGGCCGCTGGGTCACCATGGCCCACTCTCCCACTCAGACTCACCAGCTGTGTCTTCTGCTGCCAATGCCCTGAGCAGCAGTTATGCCACCGAAGTCATCACAGACACAGTCATTGCTGCTGACACACGGGGAACTTCTGCATTGGGATAGTCTCCCCCCAAAGTAGCTATGGCCAAAACCCAGGGCCCCTTACACCCCTGCTGCTAAAGCTGATGCTACTATCTTCAGTGGCTGCAGAGGCTGCCAACCAGGCATCCCTGCCATATGCCAGGACCATCTCTTAAAATGACCAAGCTACTGGGGCCAAAGCTGCTGACACTCTGTGGCCTCAATGGCCCATGAAGGCTTTAGTGGAACAATTTTTGATGTTATATCCTCTGTCATTGTAGCATGTGATCATTACAACTCAGGCACGAGCCCGTGAGGTCTGAGCTGGAGGAAAATCAGTGACAGACACTGGGCTTGGGCTTGTCACTGTAGCAGACCTCAGCTCCCAGCCTCACTCCGCCCCACCTCAGCCAGGGCTACCTGCTGGATGGAGAGCACCACACAGCCCTGCTGTCTCCTCATCTCCCAATCCCAACAACTGGCTGGCTGGCACATTTTGAACAATGAGAGGCAGGAGACCAGGAGGTGGGAAGGAACCAGCAGATAAATTCTTACCCTTCTCCGTCCCCTGTTCCTTCTTCTTCATGGACAGACTCTTCCGAAGGCTCTGTGGCTCCTGTCCAGGAGGCATCTGTGTGTGTGTCTCCTTGTGAAGGTGTAGTCACCTCGGCAAACCTCCGCCTTCCATTTGAATCCATTTTCCTTGTCTCAATTCCTTTTCTTCCCTCCCTTTACTCTTGCTGCCTGTGATTACACCCTCCGAGAAAGCTCTGTTTTTAGGGCACTCTGGCTAGAATGCTCCTTCTCGGACTCTGACCCAATGTCCATTCTTTCCTTCCTGAGGTTTCTCAGAAGCTCCTTGAGTCTTTGTAAAATAGGGCCCTCTGCACTCTCTCAAGCTGCCAGGTTTGGCTGAGTTCTGTGAACCCAGCTCGGGCTGTGGGTGGGAACCCTGTAAATCAAAGTCCAATCAGGAAAACAGAAGCCAGGCCAGGGAGTTCCTCTGGAGTTTTATCAATAACAAGGACTCAATAGAGAGAATAAAATGGTCAGTGAGGAAGGGGCTGATAGAGCTGAAGGGGAAAAGAAGACAGAAGACAGTGAGGAAAACAAAGATACTGGCAACACTAGGAAGCTGCTGTCACCCTAAAGGTGGGAAGGACACAGGACGGAGGTGGTGTTACCAGACTTAGCGGAGTGGGAACCACAGCCAGCAGCGGAACCCAGGAGCTGGGCTACAGAGAGGATGGAGAGGAATATTCTGGCTGCTCCCTTCTTCCTACCTTCAAGACTCTAACCAGTTCCCCTCTTTCACCAAACCTAAAGGAAACTATTTGGTAAAAGAGCTTTTGGGAAATGAAGTTAATGAGGATCAGCCTCCAGTGAAACAGGAAAGGCAGGAGAGAGCGGGGAATGAACAGAAAGCAAGGAGGCCAATGTGTAGCCCAGGATCCAATGTCCCCAAAGCCGAGCATCCTCCAAACAACTGGATCCTCAGAGACACAGGGCTGAAGGCGCTTGTTCGTCATGAAGTTTCAGTGATGATTGCCTAATGTTTTAGGTGCTCAAGGGTTTTCTTTTAAACTGAGTTTTATGATTGGGGTTGGAGGTGGGTATCCCTATTTTCCTAGATCCATGTATACCCAGCCTATGCTTGGGATTGACACATGGCATTAGAATGTAGAAGGCAGAAAGAAAAGGTTGACATGAACATAATCCTGAAAACAGTTATAATTTTCCAGGGGAGGGATAGCATTAGGAGAAATACCTAATGTAGATGACGGGTTGATGTGTGCAGCAAACCACCATGGCACATGAATACTTAGGTAACAAACCTGCATGTTCTGCACATGTATCCCAGAACTTAAAGTATAATAAAAAACGATAATAATAATAATTTTCCATTTGCCAAAGCATGTAGTAATTTTTGTGACTAAGAAGAAAGGAATGTTGATTATATTTATTTATGATTAAATATTAAATTGATCAATATTAAAAGAAACTAATCCAGGTAAAGGATGCAATCATTGTTATTATATATAATATTAAGAGGGGTTAATCCATTTAAAATGAATTTAAAAATCAAATATAAGCTGGGCTTTCAATTGAGATTTTACTTTTCAGATCTTAGGCTTGATCTTATTAATTTTGATGAAAGATCAGATATGACTCTTACATAAAAATGATTATCTCTGTTTTGCCAATTAATGTTTTATTAGGTTTTCCACACAACAACCTCAAATATTTTGACTAGTTACCATTAATATTTGTAATTTCAAATAGAATTATCTAGATTTTGAAATGGATAGTTTTCACTAAAGAATTGCTAAATATGCAATCAACTCCATGCTCGGTAGATGCACAGATATGTGCTTTATATGCTTTTATGGGTCTGTGGCTGTGCCTTGGCTAAAGCAGAGGAATGCTTCCTGGCAGCCAACATAAAAAGGAAAACACAATATATGGCCTTCATCATTTGATATAAGGAAGAGCTCTAATTCATTGGAAGAGACGCATTTTCCTGGAACTGCACCTCAAAGTACAGTTTGTCAAAAAGATCCAGATACAAAGGGTATTCGAATAACATTGCAGATAATCTCTTTAATAGCAACAGAAAAAAAATCAGAAACATATTTACGTGGGTTATTCTTAGAAAGTGTATACTCTCTCACTCTGCCTGAGCAATTCCAAATACGGCCGAGGAATGACACAAGAATCTCTGCAAGATTATGTTGTCTTGTAAAGAGTTTTTGAAGTTCTAACTTAGTATAGAGGTAGGGGTTTGAAAACCTTAAGTACAAACTTAGCATGTCTCATAGAATATGTTTCTGTAGACAGAAATGATCTTGAGCAGGTTTAGGCAAGGGCTGCTGAGCTGCCAGTTCTTGTTCCACTCAACGCCAAGTTGCCAGAGAGTGAGGAGCGTGTGTGTGCCTGGGTGGAAAGATTCCTACGCATTAGGTGTTGTGTGTGGATTATCAGGTTGATATTTTGTCAGAAAATTTAAACAACTTGAGTTACTTTTCCATTTTCCTGGATGGAGGGCCATTAAGCTTCCTCACAGAAATGGGCTTGCAAACCATTCGTTCATTCACCCATTCAAACAATTGGTATTACTGACCAAAACCGATATGACAGGCACTGAGAAAACAGCGAACCAGAAGAGATTCTTACATCCTTTACATTCAAGGGAAGGGAAGTTTTTTAAAATAAACAAAAAAACTTTTAGCTAATCCGTGCGTCTTGAAAATCTTACATTCACCATCTAGAGCTCATTTAGAGCATGTATCATGACGGTCAACAGGCCACCACTTTCTCCAGTAAAAATTCATTTTGTGACTTCCAGTATGCTAACTCAAGAAGCCCCAGGTGTTGGCTAAGGAATGCCTGAGTGAGGCCTTTCTGATAGAATGCTAGCTCACCATCTTGGATTGTGGATTCTTGGTCAGAGTAACTGATAGAGCCTGTCTCTGCGGAAGTATTTTGTGGCCAGTTGCTGATGTCATAATTGTCCACATTTGAAGGGAGGAGGAGAGTGAGGGCACATCAAAGAAAAATCTACATCTTTTACATTTTGGGTAAAACCCACATACCCACCAGAGTTTCCTAGCCAAATCAATTTTGATTCCTCAGGTCTTAGAATTTCTAGGAAAATAAAACTCTTGGCCATGCTCCAATAAAGAGAAATGTTTACAGTTTTCTTATCATTCTGGAGACATGCACTTTTCTTCCCTCACTCTTCCAGTAAACCTAAAAGATAAAAGTTTGAAATGATAACAGATTTCAAAGGAAAAACTTTAATCTTACCTCCTGCCCAGATAGCAACCACAGGGTACCTAGCTGACTTTTATAAAATCGTGTGTAATATATCTTTAAACAACAATTTGAAATGTAGTAACTATTTTCATTTCTGCATCTTCTTGGAGTTAAGACACCAAAACTGCAGGACCATCATCCTGAAACATGTCGGGAGTGAACACTCTGGGCAAACAATCTTTTAAATTGCTGATGTGGGCAATGGTTCTGCTAAGGTTTTACCAATAAGTAATCAATGTGGAAAAACTAGGCATTTTTAGGAATCAGAAGAGGAGGACTCGGAGAAGAAACCACTTGCCCAGATTCACATATAATCACAAAGTAACGTTGGTCATTGGCAGAGAAGTGCAAAGAGACTTTCACTGTCATCTCTCATCAAGAGATCAGATTTGGGAATTATTTATAATGAGCCCATATAATGGGCTGAAAAATAATCAATTCCTACTTAAAATACCCTTAACATTGAGGTTCCTAAGTCTCACTAATCACGTGTGTAGAATAAATATAAAAGTTAATGAAACTGAAATAAAATGAGGCATCACAAAGTTTATAAAACTTATTTGGTGGAGCAGAGAATTCATGAGCCTCGATTTAGTTATTTCAAGGGAGTAGCTTCCTTGCTTGGCAGATTAATGGACAGTTTAACAGACAGTTAAAGCAAGCTGTTACTACCCCATGCCTGGCAACTCTGTCTCTTGATTTAATATACATGATTGGAACAAATAGTCTGGCAAAGTAAGAAAGTTGGCCTCTCAATGAAAACTCTCAAAACAAACAGAAATGTATTTACTTTTGAAAATAAACTGGTCTTAAAAAATAGAAATAAATTAAATCTCAAAGGGAGACAGCCACATAGCCTGCCAATGAATAAAGATCTGGGGACACAGTGGTGCAGGAGAAGGATTTAGTGTGACATAAGTGTTACATTGCTGGAGTCTGGTAGCTCTTTCCTCTACCCGTCCTCAGTACAAGGTAAATGATTACTAGTGATAACTTAGAAAATGGCGCTAAGTGAAGATCCTTATGCCTCCAGAGCTGTCTCCCTCCTGCTATGGTCCTGGATCTTAAAAAATGATCCACTATAATGAAAGAACAAGAATGGATGCCTCAGAATGGACTCACATGTCACCCATCACCTTGTCAGAAGACCTACTCTCCATCTCCCTCGGTCATGCATGAATCAGCGTCCCTACTCTAGATAAGAATTCTTCTCAACAAGATGCAGATATCTTCACTTACTACATTGTATGAGGCTCAAATGGCCTTCATTTAATGACAATCGCTTTTCTGCAGATTTTTTCTACACTTGGCTTTTTCTTACTGAGAAGGTTTTTGAAACGTTTGTTCATATTTATTCATCTTATGCTGTCAGTTAACCTGTATGATCTCAGAAAATTCCAGAATACAAATATTCTGTCAAAGCCTATGTGGTTGGTTATACCATTCGTAGAAGCAGTGTGGATCAGAATAATAAAAATCAGATTCCAAGCTTCTATGGTGTAAAATAAGAGAGTGCCCTAGCTTTCATTTCCATTAAGCTTAAATCTATGTAATGATGCTACATGTCAATGTCATGGTTTCTAATAATATAATCCAGTAGTTATCATGAGAAACAATCAATTTGTTGGATAAGTGTTATTAGAAAAAGCACTCCATGTAAAAAGCAGAATTATTGTTAGTACAGAGGCTTTAGCATTCAGATGGAAAATACAAATGATTCCAATGAACAGGCCAATTTTATTTGTTTGTTTGTTCTGTAGAAGTAGAGAGTTCAATTCCAACAGACTATTATTTTGCTTGAAAACAGATACCATATATTAAGAAACACAGTTTTTAGGAATTCAAATTTTTAATGGGCAAAGTGAGTGTATTAGTTTGCTACAGCTGCTATAACAAAGTACCACAGATTTGGTGGCTTCATTTATAGAGATTTGTTTCCTCACAGTTCTGGAGGATGGAAGCCTGAGCTCCAGGTGTCAGCAGGGCAGGTGCCTCCTGAGGCCTCTCTCCTTGGCTTGTAGACAGCGTCTTCTCTCTGTGTCTTCACATAATCTTCCCTCTGTGAGTCTGTGTCCTCATATCCTCTTCTAATAGGGTCACCAGTCAGGTTGGATTAGAGCCTTAATGACCTCATTTTAATATAACTACCTTTTTAAAGACTGTATCTCCAAATACAGTCACATTCTGAAGTACTGGGGGTTAGGACTTCAACACAGGAATTTGGGGGAGGACAGAATTTAGCCTATGAGAATGAGCAATTAAAAATACTTGTCCTTGGCTGGGCATGGTGGCTCACACCTATAATTCCAATGCATTAGGAGGCCGAGGTGGGGGGATCACTTAAGGTCAGGAGTTCAAGACCAGCCTGACCAACGTGTTGAAACCCCATCTCTACTAAAAATACAAAAATTAGCCAGGCATAGTGGTGCACCCCTGTAATCCTAGCTACTTGGGAAGCTGAGGCACGAGAATCCCTTGAACCCGGGAGGCAGAGGTTGCAGTGATCCGAGATCGTGACACTGCACTCCAGTGTGAGCAAGAGAGAGACTCTGTTTCAAAAAAAAAAAAAAAGTCCTGGCTCGGTGCAGTGGCTTACGCCTGTAATCCCAGCACTTTAGGAGGCTGAGGCAGATGGATCACTTGAGACCTGCCTAGCCAACATAGTGAAACCCTGTCTCTACTAAAAATACAAAAATTAGCAGGGCATGGTGGCAGGTGCCTGTCATTCCAGCTACTCTGGAGGCTGAGGTTGCAGGGAGCCGAGATCGCACCATTGCACTCCACCCTGGGCAACAAGAGCAAGGTTCCATCTCAAAAACAAAAACAAAAACAAAAAAACAACAACAAAAAACTTGTCCTGCAAATTCTAGGCAAAGTTATCTCTTGCATATTCTAAAGTACAGGACTCTGAGACACCAGAACAGATGCAAAACTCTTGAGCTCTTTGAGGAAAATGTGGGCCACTCCTCACTGCCTATTGGACATCTCTATTACCAGGCCTAATTCCCATGTTTAAAACGGAACTAATTTCCTGCCACCCTTAACCTATCCTCCCCCAAATCCCAGTCTTTCTATTTCAGCAAGTTTAGCACTTTCACCTAGTGTCTTTGCCAAAACCCTCGGCTTCATCTTTAATTTCTCTTCTCCTTTCACACCCCATATTCTATCCCTCAGCAAATCCCATCTAGCTACTTTCACAGCAGGGTCTGAACCCTATCCTGTCTCACTGTCTCCACCCTGAGAGCCCTTGCCTGGATTCCTGCAATACTCCCACTGGTCTCCCACTCCACTCCTGATCCCTTTATATTTTCTTTGCAGGAGCCAAAGTGATCCTTTTAAGGTGTAAGTCAGATCATGTCACATCTAAGAAAATAAAATCCAAATTAAATTCTCTCTGGTCTATAAGGCTGCACATCATCTGGCCCCGGCTAAGTCATTGGCCTCTATTTCTGTCAGTCATCCTCACCAAAGATTCCACGCTCTGAATAGTTTCCAATCTTCTTCCACTGTAAAAATTTCCTGTTGTCCATTTCCTTAGCACCCAGCATTCTGACAAAACCATCATGGCGAGGCTCTCGGTAAAGCTTGTGGGTTCGTGTATTATTTCAAAGTGACCTCTTTCATCAACACCAAGGGCCTTTTATGTGCCACACTCAGTGAAGGAACCAAAGTGGCAAATGTTAGGGGTCAGAATGGTCCAGAGGAGGAGGTCATTTTAGGTGGGAGTCTTTACCTATGCCCCAAAATGTATACTCCATGGCCTCACAAACTGCTGGTCCCCAGTGCTGACATCCTATTCTTGAACAACCTTAACTAGGCTTTCTGTTAGGGATTTTTTAAATTTTGTTCCTCTTGTTTTCTAGATTGATGGGTTATTGCCAATAATTGTCATTTTTATGATGATGATATACCAAACATCTTGTCTTTCTCTTATCTTTCTCTTGTCTTTCTCACTTTCTATAAAAGAATACAATTATATATACTTTTTACATTAGGATATTCCCATTAAGCTAGCGTGAGATGGTTGACTTTTTAAAATATATGGGCAAAGCAATTGTAGCAGATGCTGTTTTGGTGCCACACCCATACTCCTGGGTTCTATCACTTCAGTGCTGGCCTGCCACTTGATGGCTGTTGGGAGCTGCATCTCTTTGCTGAGGATGGGCAAGGCCACTCTTCCCACTCACTGGAGGCAGATGTGCCAGAGGAATCAACCGTTCCACCCCAGCAGTCTTTACAATAAGAGATTGCAGCTGGTGTATAAATACCCCAGCTCCCTCTATCCTCAGGCAGGTGAAATTTGCTATGTGTCCTATAACATTTCTCAGAGTTTCTTCACAGAAGTAATCTCTAGCTTAATTTTAGGGGTAGCAGGCTTTAACATGTCCGCTAACTGGAGGCTTTCCCTTCCTTGTCTTACTCCTCCACTCCTCTGCTGATTTTCCCATACCAGCGGCACACTAGTAAACCAGTGCTCAAAATACAGAGGAAAACAACAAGTGGAATAGAAACAGCCCCTGTGTGAAGCAGCTGCTGGTCTCCATGGGGTCTATGTTCCCACCATGACCTGTTTCAAGCTCTCAGTGGGACATCCCTGAATCTGGGAAGGGTAGCACTGTCAGTTCTCCTCAGCCAGGACAAACTGCCTCCAGCATGCCTCCTAAATAAAGTCTTTACTTCAGGGTGTGCCACAAGGGAAACACAAACTAAGACAGAAATGAAAGCTCAGAGAAACTAGGCAATTTTCTTAGGTATGAACACCTGGTCAGTGGCTGAAGAAATGCCTATCGTTACCTGATAAATTATATGGTAAACTGTGATATTAGCATGTTAGTTAGTTAGGCGTTTACTTATTTGTCAAATAGTCGTCCATTAAATACAGATACCTTATACAGAAGAGTGAAAGGAATTGTAATTTTATTTTAAAAACTATGAAGTAGATAAAGAAATCCTGCATTGCAACATTGTATCACAATGTTCTATCAAATGCTTGATTTCCTCCTATTCACTATTCTTTGCTGCATCAGTTTCACGGCTCATGTCTGCTTAATGTGAGATTAATTTTGCACAGTAAGATTAAGAACCATAACTACATATTGTATTCTTCAGTAGAATAGAAATCATCAGTCTTGGGCTTTTCCTTTAAAAGCATGTTGCTAAAATATATGTAGAACCTCGTAACTTTTGAGAACACTGCCTTGAAGATGCTTGTTTTTGAAAAGATTTTCCACTGCCAAGAAATTCCAAGGAGCTCAACGACTTTTGCTTTTCCTTTGCAACATGGGCTCCATTTTGCCAAGCTCATGAAGCCTAATCTGCAGGAATGACCCTCCAGTGTGCAAAATGAAAGAATTTCAATTAACAGGAACATTCTGTCTTGAACTCCTACAAAAATGGGTCAGTGTGCCAAGTATGATACATGATATGAATTGGATGCTAAGAGAAACTTGGCTGATTGATTCATACATGATTTTTTTCTTTCTTTTTTTTTTTTTTTTTTGAGACAAGGTCTCATTCTGTCACCCAGGATGGAGTGCAGTGGCACGAGCATAGCTCACCACAGCCTCAGACTCCTGAGTAGCTGGGACTACAGGTGTGCAGCACCACACCCAGCCATTTTTTTTTTTTTTAAGAGATGGAGGTCTTGCCATTTTGCCCAAGCTAGTTATTCCTACTTCTAATAATCTTTTCCTCTTCAGAATCTCTTCCTGCTCATCTGGTAGAAACAAACATGAGTTTCAGAGGTAAATCATTTCCTTTAACGCTATGAACCCCACGTACCGATTTTAACTTCTCTTTTACTATATTTATGGCTTTCTCAATACCCTCCTCTATTTAAATCCCTCTTCAAGTTATTCTTTATTTAGTAGATTGTAACGTCTCTGATTGGAGAAGCCCAGGTCTATAAAGCATTTCATGACTATTAATGCTCTAATCATATGATTTTGTGGCACAGAAGTAGATATTGGGTCTAATTAGGCAAATTAACAGTGCATAAATTGTAAACTAGGTCATTGGTGGGCTGTTTAGGTCTGGGAAGAGATAATGCTCATTTAATTCACTCGAAGAGCCATTTATCAAATGCCTAGTATTCTAATGAAATATGGAGGAGTTGACACCTTACTTGCTGTTTTGTTTTGTCCTTTTTAACTTGGTCAATGTTTTACTTGTATTACTCTCATAACATCTTCAATACCCTGTCTTGAATGTATTGATCTGTGTCTTTATCTCCCTCCCCTTCATTAGATTTTAAACACTTTCAAGAAAGGGACTTGGTCTTATTTATAGACCATGCATCCAAGTGCCTCACAGATAGATCCTTGAGAAATATTGTTAAACTGAACTGAACTGAGAGGTGAACACCTATGTTTTTGGTCTGCACTCGAGCTAGAGTCAAAACATAGAGGACTCTTGACTTCACATTCCCAGATGCTTTTCCCTCTATTTATAACTTGGATAGAATTTGTGACACAAATGCCTTTTGTGTCTGAAGAGTTTATTACTAATGGGACCACTCGCATGTTTAATATGGCAACATGTACGAGTGCCTATTTGAATAAGAGCTTGTTGAATTTTACTCTGACTCAGCAGATTGATTCTTTCACCGGCTCCTCTAAATGTGGCCCAAAGTTGTGGGTGGCAAAAATGCAGCCTGTGGACCACCTGTGTTCTCTAGGCTGTATTTGAAACAGGTAGAGTTCTTGAATTCCAGATGTAATCCAGGCTTCCAGCACAGCTTGCCTGAGAAGAGCCGTGCCTAGGAGACCCTGAGCCAGTGATGGGGCTGGTCCCTGAAAATGCATTGTCCACCCTTTCCCCACTCACAGTCCTTAGCCTTCAACCCAATTCTCAAGTTTTGGTCTGCTTTTAATTGAGTACTTAGGAATTCACAAGAAATCTTTGCACACACTTTTCTATTTCCCACTATTTTCTCCAACTTGATTCCATATGTCAGCTTTCTCCCTTGTGCCTTCCTCTCTTCATTCCAATCTTCTCCTCTTCCATGGGTAGAATGCCAGAAAACCCTAACACCCTGGCTGGGCCATTTTGCTGAAGTCTTGCATCAAAGACATATAACTCTGTGATGTAAATTAAAGTCAAGTGTACAAATGTGATTGTATTATAACATGGATATGACAAGCACAAGATTAAGACCAGTCAACCTTGTGGATGATAAATATGTGGATCTGTGTTGTCAATTCCTCCCCCTGTCCCATGGTATGCAAGCCCCCCTCGTCCTGGAGCTCTTTCCCATTGAGCCTGGGCATGACTACAGCATCCCCTTCAGCACTGAGTTTCAAGTGTCTATGACCTTCTATCAGAGGTGGCCACAATTTGGAAGCTTTCTTCAAAATCCTCTTTCGCATTCCTTCTCCTCTTAGGAGACAAGAACTATTTTCTAAAGGAGAGGTTTCTTCAAGTGTGGTTTCCAGACCAGCAGCGTAAGCATTACCTGGGAACTTGTTAGAAATGTAAATTCTTGGGTTGGGCGCGGTGGCTCATGCCTGTAATCCCAGCACTTTGGGAGGCCAAGGTGGGTGGATCACGAGGTCAAGAGATCGAGACCATTCTGGCCAACATGGTGAAACCCTGTCTCTACTAAAATACAAAAATTAGCTGGGCTTGGTGGCACATGCCTGTAGTCCCAGCTACTCAGGAGGCTGAGGCAGGAGAATCGCTTGAATCCGGGAGGCAGAGCTTGCAGTGAGCCGAGATTGCGCCACTGCCCTCCAGCCTGACAGAGCAAGACTCTATCTAAAAAAAAAAAAAAAAGAAAGAAAGAAAGAAAAAAGAACTGGCTCCAGCTCAGACCTATAGAGTCAGAAACTCTGGGAATAGGACCCAGCAATCTCTCTCTCTCTCTCTGTTTGTGTGCGTGTGTGTGTTCATTGTGGTAAAATATACATAATATAAAATTTACCCTTTGAACCACTTGTAAGTGTAGAATTTAGTGGTTTTACATATATTCATGATACTGCGCAACCATCACTGCTACTCATTTCCAGAGCTTTTTTATCATCCCAAACAGAAACTCTATACCCATTCAGCAATAGCTTCCCATTCCCCCAACCCCATCCCTAGTCCCTGGTAACACCTCTATTCTACTTTTTGTCTTTGTGAATTTGTCTGTTTGTTCTAGGTACCTCACATAAGTGGAATCATACAATATTTTTGTATCTTTTTTTTTTCACTTAGTATAATGTTTTTCAGGCTCATCTAGGTTGAAACATGTATCTAAATTTCACTCTTTTTTGAGGCTGAATAATATTCCATTTTATGTATATACCATATTTTGTTTAGCTGTTGATCTGTTGATGGCCATTGGAGTTGTTTCAACCTTTTGGCTATCATGAATTATGCTGCTATAAACATTGTACAAACATCTCTTTGAGTCCCTGCTTTCAATTCTTTTGAGTATAAACTGAGAATGGGGATTGATGGATCACAGGATAATTCTCTGTTAGCTTTTTGAGGAGCTGCCAATCTGCTTTCCACGGCAGCAGCACCATTTCACATTCCTACCAGCAGACACAAGTGTTCCAATGTCTCCACATCCTTGCCAACATTTGCTGTTTTCTACTTTTTTGATAGCAGCCATCCTAATGGATGTGAAGTTACATCCTATTGTGGTTTTGATTTGCACTTTCCTAATGATATTGAGCTTCTTTTCCTATGTTTCTTGGTCATTTGTATATATTCTTTGAAGAAATATCTGTTAAAGTCGTCTTTTTTTTTTTTGAGATGGAGTCTTGCTCTGTCACCCAGGCTGGAGTACAATGGTATCATCTTGGCTCACTGCAACCTCCACCTCCTGGGTTCAAGCAATTCTCCTGCCTCAGCCTCCAGAGTAGCTGACACTACAGGCACGGGCCACCATATCTGGCTAATTTTGTATTTTTAGTAGAGCCGGGGTTTCACTATATTGGCCAGGCTGGTCTCAAACTCCTGAGCTCAAGTGATCCAACGGCCTCAGCTTCCCAAAGCACTGGGATTACAGCTGTAAGCCACCATACCCAACCAAGTTATCCCATTTTTGAATTGGATTGTTTGTCTTTTTCTGTTGAGTTGTAGGAGTTCTTCATATATTTTTGGATATTAATCTCTTATCAGATAGATGATCTGCAATTTTTTTTCCCATTTTGTGAGTTATTTTTTTCACTGTCTTTATAGTAACTTTTTTTTTTTTTTGAGACAGTGGCTTGCTCTGTCACCCAGGCTGGAGTGCAATGGCCTGATCTTGGATCACTGCAACCTCCGCCCCCAGGTTTAAGCGATTCTCCTGCCTCAGCCTCCCAAGTAGCTGGGATTACAGGCACCTGCCACCACGCCCGGCTAATTTTTTGTATTTTTAGTAGAGATAGGGTTCCACCATGTTGGCCAGGCTGGTCTCAAACTCCTGACCTCAGGTGATCCACCCGCCTCGGCCTCCCAAAATGCTGGTATTACAGGCGTGAGCCACCACGCCCGGCTTGTAGTGACTTTTGATAGGCAAAGGTTTTAATTTTGATTAAGTCCAACTTATCTATTTTTTATTTTGTTGCCTGTGCTTCTGGTGTCATATCCAAGGAATTATTGCCAAGTCCAATGTCATGCAGATTTCCCCCATGTCTTCCTCTAAGAGTTTTACAGTTTATGCTCTTACATTTAGGTTCTTGATTCATTTTGAGTTAATTTTTATATATGATATAAGGTTAAAAGTCCAACTTCATTCTTTTGCATATGGATATCTAGTTTTCTCACCACCATTTGTTGAAAAGACTGACCTTTCTCCATTGAATGATTTTGGCACCCTTGTCTCAGTCTGTGTTTTAACTAGCATCCAGGTAATTCTGATGCTGTTTTGCGTGTGTTTTATCCTTTATCTTATACTTAGCCAGTCTAAGTTTGAGAGGGTCATAATCAAATGGTTTTCCCAATGCACAGTTTCCCAATACCTTTATCCCAAGATAAAGGCATTTTATCTTGAAATTATAACCACTCTCACTTCAATATTCTAATGGAAATCCTAGACTCTGACAGTGCTCATATCGAAAAGGAAAATAATCAACTTAATCCATTCTTGGTATAACCAGTAAGTGATCCCCTGAGTTTCTCTCATGGCCCTGTGATAATTAACCACCAAAGAACACTGATGACATTCAGCTCATTGCACTCTAGAAATAAAGTTTTCTAACAGATGCTCTTAAAAAGCTTGATATACACTCTTTGAAATTTTTTTTACCAAACTTAAGTTTAAACTTGTTTATGGTAAGCAAGGTTCACCTCAAGTTTAGTGCTGTGAGTTAATAAAAATAAAATTGAAAAGCTCAGCTCAATTTTGTATTAAAACTTGATTAGAACCACACTAAATTGGTACTTAGCTTTTGTGTATTAATTTTAAAAAGAGTCTAACACGCCATAAACAAATCTACTTGTATAGTTAAAAGCTGGCTTGTGTATAGCCAAGCTCAATTAGCTACATCTAAGCATGGCATCTACATGCATGCCCAAGCTTTGTAGCAATATCCAGAAATTTATCTTCCACAGAGTCCTGGGAGAGAAAGAGTTAATTAAAGCTGCCAAACATTTCAAAATTCAGTGACACAGACTGATTTCTACTTATTATTTAGATACCCAGGTTTACTTAACTGACAAATTGGACTTTATTTATTAGTTAGCTATATCTTTCAATGGTCAGTCATCATCCAACCTTGAAATAAATGTTAGTTGATTAAAGCAGTAATGGTTAAAACATTTAAACCACATGCTGTAGAGCTGAAAAATCAAGTCAATATGTGTAAAGGGAAGAATTATTAGAGGATTTATGAAATCTGGCCCGAACAAATTAATTCATCAGTTTAGCCAAAGGTCTGTCAATGAATTCAAGAACCTTTTCAAAAAGGGAAACATCTGTTGCAATTTAAGTTTCTGTTTATAAGTGAATGTGGTAGATTGTTCTTTCTGAAAAGGGATACAGTTTACACAAACAGATTTGAAAGTTAATTTGAAATTGCTCAATGTCTTTGAGAATCAGAGGGCAATCCTTAGGGGATTTGGACAATTACTGTCCTTTCCACCCCTTCTTGGAGATGGAAGGGAATTTGAACCTCACCAGGACTGCAAAATGTTCCAACAAACCATGATGCCAACTGTCCAGGAACAGATTACTGTCTAGATAATACTGCAAAGTCTCTACCTAACTGTGTTGGATTTATTAAAATCATATACTTAACGGAAGATTTAAAGGTACTTCCAAGCATGTACTTATATATATACCATACACATACATATATTTTTGCTTTATACATTTACTTAGAATCTAACTTTTAAGTTAGAAGAAACTCCACTATATTTTGAGCTAGTAAGGCGAGTAATACACACATTTAATAGATAAGAAAACTGAAGCTCAGAATCATTGCATGAATTTGTTCAAGATTGCACAGCTAGCAAGTGGCAGGACTTAAAATTGAACTAGCGTCATTTAACACAGACATTGTTTTTCCTGTTGGAACACACACCTAACCATTCCCGGCTGTATTTTCATAATAATGGGGGCTCATCAGGGTCACCAACCTTTGCTACTCAATCTGTAATAGTGGATCAGCATCATCAGTGTTTCCTCAGAGCTTGTTAAAATGCAGAATCTCAGGCCCTACCCCAGACCTAATGAATTAAAATATGCTTTCTAACAAGATCCCTAGGTACATGTTATTGTTTGAGAACGTCTGTTTTAGAACTCGCTTTGGGAAACCTGTGCTAGAATTTATTGTAATGCTGAAAAAGACCAGCTGAAACTCTTAAGATTTGATTTCAACATTCAAAAAATAATTTTCTATAATTCAATATAGTTCGAAGATGCATAATGATTTTTGTAGGTTTTGTTTCAGCTTTATCAAAGATAGAAGATCCACTAATTATTATGGGTTTGAAATTAAATTTTTAATTTTTTTGTTTGTTTTTGAGATGGAGTCTTGCTTTGTCGCCAGGCTGGAGTGCAGTGGTGCTATCTTGGCTCACTGCAACCTCAGCCTCCCTGGTTCAAGCGATTCTCCTGCCTCAGCCTCCCGAGTAGCTGGGACTACAGGTGCGTGCCACCACACCCAGCTAATTTTTGTATTTTTAGTAGAGACGGGGTTTCACCATGTTGGTCAGGCTGGTCTCGATCTCCTGACCTCATGATCCGCACTCCCCAGCCTCCCAAAGTGCTGGGATTACAGGCGTGAGCCACTGCACCCAGCCAAAGATATGTATTTTTATCAGCACAAAGATGTCAGAGGCATTTGAACCAGAGCAACTCCATCTTGAATAGGAGCTGTGTAAAACGAGGCTGAGACCTACTGGGCTGCATTCCAAGGAGGTTAAGGCATTCTAAGTCACAGGGTAAGATTAGGAGGTCGGCACAAGACATAGGTCATAAAGATCTTGCTGATAAAACAGGTTGCAATAAAGAAGCTGGGTGCAGCTGCAGCAGCCCTCCTAGGTGCAGGACCTGGGCACCTCTGCAGCCTGCATCTTCTGGGGACCTGGGAAGGCCCACACTCCCCCGCAACACATGCCCCTCTATGCCCACTCCCCACCCCCATCCCTGCAGGCTTGGGGGTGCCTGCAACCAGTGCCTGGCCTCTCTCCTCTCCCGGTGCCTGCCCTGATCTCAGAGGGGGATTGAGGCGGAGCCCCAGGACCATGAATGGTAGCGGAAGGCAGACAGATTCATGGGCAGAAGTGGGTGGTCCCCAGCAAGGCCCCTCCTTCAGGGGTCTGTAGGCTGGGGGCCTGGCTGCCAGTCAGTCCCAAGGACCAGAGCGGGGACTCATGATGCCTCTTCCGGGCCCCCTGTGGCCACCCACCAACCAATTAGCATGCACTTCCTCCCCTCTGAAGGCCATAAAAGCCCCCAGCTCAGCCAGAGCAGAACAAAGGATGGAGAGGCCACCAGATGACCAGTTGCAGAGAGGAATTACCCTCTCTGCTGACAAGACAACCTGCTGGCAGAGAGGAGCTATCCTCTCTGCTGAGAGCTTCAGAGACCTGCGGCGATGTCCAAATGACCTGTCTGCGCAGAGGAGCCACCCTCTCCAGGGCCTCCTCTCTGCTGAGAGCTGAACACTCCACTAGACAACCTGCATACAGAGAGGAGCTACCCATTGTGGGATTCCTCTGAGCTCTTGCAACACTCAGTAAAGCTCCTCTTCATATTGTTTATCTTCCACTTGTCTGCACACCTCACTCTTCCTGGATCCAGGACAAGAACTTGGGCAAAGGCCCTGCCAGCATGGAGGTTTCCAGCCAGAAAAGCAACACCCCAAAGATCCCGTCACACCACCAGCTCCAGCTCTGTGATGGTTTATAAAATGCCATGGCAACGTCAGAAAGTTACCCTATATGGTCTAAAAGAGGGGAAGCATGCATAATCCACCCTTTATTTAGCATATCATCAAAGAATAACCATAAAAATGGGCAACCATCAGCCCTCGCGCTGCTCTGCCTATGGAGTAGTTATTCTTGTATTCCTTTACTTTCTTAATAAACTTCCTTTCACTTTACTCTATGGATTCGCCTGGAATTCTTTCTTGCACAAAATCCAAGAACTCTCTTGGGGTCTGGATCAGGACCCTTTTCCCGTAACAAAGGTAGAAGACAGCTTCTATTATCAAAAGGCCTTTATCAAGCTGTGGCTTCATAATAACCAGCCCTCAATGTCAGGAGTTGATGACAGTCACTCAATATTAAATTTTGGTTTGGGGGTCTTTGTGAACTGCAAATTCTGACTGGCTTTTAGAAAAAAAAATTGTAGCCATGACAAAAAGTATTCAATTCCTATCTCTGATCTTTTCTGTTCAATAAAACTCCATAGAATTAAAACTTGAAATTCTCTAACTGTGCCTGTGATGTACTTAAGCATGGCAGAGCCTCCACTGGAGACAGGACTGTACTCACCATGAGACCTGGCCACACTCAGACCTGTCAGGAGACCTGGCTGGGCTCCTAAGTGTCTATGCACATGAGAATCCAGGAGCTTTGGGGGGTCTGGCTTTCAACAGCAAATTACAAGGCATACTAACAGGCAAGAATTACACTTTGAAGAGACAGAATAAGCATCCAAATCAATTCAGGTATGGCAGGAATGTTAGAGTTACCAGACTGGAAATTCAAAACAACTGTGATAAATATGCTAAGGGCTCCAGTGAAAAAAGTCAATAACATGCAAGAATCGATGTGTGATGTAAGCAGAAAGATAGGAATTCTAGGAAATAATAAAAATACTACAAATCAGAAACACTGTAACAGAAATGAATACTTTTGATGGACTCATTACTCATGAGCCCATCATCCTGGATAGATGACGAAAGAATTTCTGGTCTTGAGGATTTGTCAGTAGAAACTTCCAAAATTGAGAATTCATAGGAAAAGGACAAAAACAAAAAACAAACAAAACCCCAGAATATCTAAGAACTGTATGTAACATTGGCATAATGGAAACAAGAAAGAGAGAAAGGTACAGAAGAAATAGTGGTGGCAATAATGACTGAGAATTTCCCTAAATTAATATCAGATACCAAGCAGAGATCCAGAAAGCTCAGAGAACACCAAGCAGGATTAATGCCAAAAAACCACACCTAGCTATATCATATTCAAACTGCAGAAAATGAAGATAAAACAAAAAAATTTGAAAGAAGCCAGAGGAGGAAAAACACCTTATCTATAGAGGAACAAGGATAAGAATTATGTCATAATCTCCTCAGAAACTATGCGAGCAAGAAGAGAGTAGAGTGAAATATCTGATGTGTTGAGAGAAAATAGCCACCAACAGGCCGGGCACGGTGGCTCATGCCTGTAATCCCAGCACTTTGGGAGGCTGAGGCGGGCGGATCACGAGGTCAGGAGATCGAGACCCTCCTGGCTAGCACGGTGAAACCCCGTCTCTACCAAAAATACAAAAAATTAGCCGGGCGTGGTGGCGGGCGCCTGTAGTCCCAGCTACTCGGAGAGGCTGAGGCAGGAGAATGGCGTGAACCCGGGAGGCGGAGCTTGCAGTGAGCTGAGATCGCGCCACTGCACTCTAGCCTGGGCGACAGAGGGAGACTCCGTCTCAAGAAAAAAAAAATAGCCACCAACCTAGAGCTCTCTACTCTGCAAAACTGTTCTTCAAAAGTGAAGAAGAAATACAGACTTTCTCAGACAAACAAAAATTGAGGAAATTTATTGCCAACAGTCTCACCTCGCAAGAAATATTACAGGAAGTTCTTCAGAGAGAGGGACCATGCTACAGGTCAGAAACTGGGATCTGTAGAAAGAAGAGTATTGGAGAAGGAAAAAGTGAAGGAAAATTTTAAACATTTAGTTTTCTTATTCTTAATTGATCTAACAGAAAACAGTTTCTTCAAAATAATAGTAGCAACAACGCATTTGATTATGTATGCTAACATATATGTATATGAATACATATATGTGTATATGCTTATGGATAAGTGAAATGAATGACAACAATAATACGAGGGACAGGAGGGAAGAATAAGATTTTTTTTGTTGTAAAGTACTTGTACTACTTATGAAGGGATATAGCGTTATTTGAAAGGTGACTTAGATTAGTTGTAAATGTATAATGCAAACTCTAAGGCAACTACTAAAAAAAGCAACAAAAAAAGTATCTTAAGAAAGGAGAGAAAATGGAATAATCTAAAATTATCCATTATGACCTCCAAAGGCAGAAAAGGAATGGAATTCAAAAATAAAAACAAAAAACAAAGGCAACTGATAGAAAACAGTAATAAATATGGCAGATATTAATCCAACTATATCAATAATTACTTTAAATGTCAATGGTTAAATGTACCAACTAGAAGACAGATTGTCAGAGTACATCAAAAAATAAGACCCAGCTATGTTCTCTACAAGAAACCCACATTAAATATAAAGACACATATATTAAAAGTAAATGGATGGAGAAAGATACACTGTGCCAACCCTAATAGAAAGAAAGCAGGAATAATGATATTAACTTCAGAAAAAGAAGAGTTCAGAGCACAGGAGTTGTTAGGGATTTTGGAAGGGCATTTCATAATGAAAGGGGTCAATTTGGGTGATAACAATGTGTCAATAAAGGTTTATCAATCATAACAAATGTAGTACTCTGTAGGGGGATGTTGATAGTGGCGGAGGCTGTACGTTTGTGGAGCCAGGGAGTTGATAGAAACTGTACTTTCTGATTAATTTTGCTGTGAACCTACAACTGCTCTATAAAATATATATATATATATATTTTGAGACGAAGTCTTGCTCTGTTGCCCAGGCTAGCGTGCAGTGGTGCAGTCTCGGCTCACTGCAACCTCCGCCTTCCGGGTTCATGCCATTCTCCTGCCTCAGCCTCCCAAGTAGCTGGGACTACAGGCGCTCACCACCACGCCTGGCTAATTTTTTGTATTTTTAGTAGAGACGGGGTTTCACTGTGTTAGCCAGGATGGTCTCGATCTCCTGACCTCGTGATCTGCCCACCTCAGCCTCCCAAAGTGTTGGGATTACAGGCGTGAGCCACCGCGCCCGACCTACAAAGTCTGTTTTTTTTAAGTGCATGTGCCCGTGAAATGACATATTTTGTAACAACCAAAGCAACAGAATGGAAATGGAAGCATTTACATATAATGGAATACTCCATAGCAATGAAAAAAAAAACCACAGCTGCATGTAACAACATAAGTGTATCTCACACACATAAAAGACACAAAGGAGTACATGTTGTATTGTTCCATTCACATAAAGTTTAAGAACAGGTGAAATGAATCCCTGGTGATAGAAATCAGGATCATGATTACCTTTATGTGGAAGGAGGTTAGGGTTAGGAGGAAGCATGATAGAATCTTCTCGGATGCTTAAAATGTTCAATATTTTGCTCCGGATGGTGGTTACATAGGTGGATTCATATCCAAAAATTCACCAAGCCGTATACACTTAAGTTTTGTGCACTTTGCTGCACAGCATAGTCTTTCCCTCAGCTTGTCTTTCAGCCTAGTCCTCATCTCTAATTTTAAAACGAAATCAACAGCCACGTCACAAAATAGAATTCACTTGAAAAAATGCTTTATTTTTTTAAACTGAAATCCCAATTGTCCACAAGCAACTTTGCCATGAAATACAAATGGAGGGTTTCAAATTGTTTACTGGCCAGAGTATCAAGCCATTTAGCACGCCCTTGAGAGAAGAGGTATGTTCTGGCAGAGAATCAGAGAATCAGAGAATCATGAGCCTGAATGTACACCAAGGAGGCATGACCAGAAATGAAAAGACAGGAAGGGACAGAGATTGGAGAGGATGATTTGGCCCAGGGAAGGTTGTTAGAAATTTCTTTCACTTCACAGGCTTGCAGAAGACCTGGGTCTCAACTTCCAGCAAATCGAGATGGAGAATTTTTTAAAACCATAATTAGGTACTTTAAAGAAATCTTCAAGTTTTGCTTTAGTTATTGGCATAATTTCCTCTATTCTCTGGGTTGCTGCAATAGTGAGGATCTGCAAACAAAAAGGCATTCTTCATGGAAACAAGAAGAAAATAAACGGTCCTTGTTTATATCGGCACTATTTTTTTTCCTCTCTGACTTATTCATTCATGGATTTCTCCAACTGTCTGAGTCTCTGGGAAAGGGTGTGTTTGCCCATTAATCACGGAATACCTATTTCTCCCCTTCCTGCACTACTAATCAAGAGAAGCAACATTTTCAACTTCTGAGAAGTCCATTTTAGGTGTTCCTTGTATGACTCAGTTGACATGTTCACTGGTGACAGCAATCTCGCTATGACTAACCAGCTTCTACTTTTGACATCTTCTAGTAGAAGAAATGAGTTGCCATGTAGACATTTCCCTCCAGGTGGTCTTCACCTAGAGTATAACAATTAGCCAAGTCTATAATGGGAAACTTTCTTTCAAAGAGATCTGAACGTTGATGTATTATTGCAGAGTGTTTGCTGCCTCCAAGTTCTACCTCTCACAATGTCAGAAGATGATGACTTTCTGTGGCAATAAGGATTTTTACCAGGTCTTTATTTGGTGCCCAAGAATAATGCTTTTCTTGTGTTTCAGATTTTCAAAAAAATACGAACATTCCTTCCAAGAAGCTGTTATCCAGCATCAGATCTCTGAATGCAGCTGACTGAAAAGTGGGCTTTTGCATGCAAGGTGGCAATCTATATTCAGTTGCAGGTAAATAGAAAGCTAAACTCCTTCCTGTTAGACTGCCATGCATGCCAGGTCTTCTCATCCTAACTGCCCTGAGGCACTCTGCACGTCGCCCATGGTGGGTTTTGAAGCCCACTGGGATCATCTAGGACCTTGAGAAAGCGTTGGCTGTTATAGGAGCTCTAGTCTATAACATTGACAGACATTTCTTCTGCTCCATGTTTCATTTTCTTGTTTAACAGGTAGATCAATTTGCCACCAAGTTGGTTTCTCCAGCCTGGGCTGTGAAAAAGCAGCATCCTTTGGGAAGCATTTTGCACTTACTGCAATATTCCAGCGATGCCAAGACACAATCTTAGTGAGCTCCACACTTACTCAGGTAAATTCAACTAATTCATGTGCTATGTTAGCTAAATGGAAAAATATTTATTCAACCATTCTGCTTACAAAGATTGTTAGATTTTATATTAAGTCAGAATTTCATCTGCCTCCTTTCTGACATTTGTGTAAAGGTTGGATGCCTATAACATTGAAAATACTTTATAATATACTGACCTCTACGAGCTTAGAGTGGTATAGTGCTGTAAGCTAGTAACATCCTTATTTACCCTGAGAGGATGCAGGATAGTTAGAAACACAGATAACTGGTATTGTAAGACCAATCGCCTATGTCTTAAGAATAATTATCATTATTTGCCTGGCATTTTATTTAGGAATAGGCTAATGGCATTCTTTATAAAGAGTGCTATGTTATTCTTAAGTTTAGCTCTGTTTCTTTAATAAAGATAATTCCTTAAGATCCTTTTTTCAAAATTCTAAAAGGACCTGTCTTTTACTACAAAAACTTTCATAATTTTTATTTTTTCCAATGTTTTATTATGAACATTTTCTAACATATAGAAAATTCAGAAGAAAAATACAATGAACACTCATATCACTTAGACACCTACCATTTAGATTCAACAATTGTTAACATTTTGCCAGATAAGTGGGTGTGTGCACTTGTGTGTGTATGTTATTTGCTGAATCTATATCAAAATAAGCAACAGACTTCATGATATTCTCCCCTAAATATTTCAGGGTCATGTCCTAAAAATAGGGCATTCCACTACATGATCACAATACTATTAACACATCCAAGAAAATTAGCAATTATTATAATATTATCTTATACCCAGATCATGTACAAATTTTCTCATTTGTTCCTCAGATATATATTTAAGCAATGTGTTGAATGGCTGGGTTTTGTTTTAAATCCAGGTTTATATATCGCATTTTGTTTCTGTATTTCTTTTAATCTCTTTTAACGCAACAGTGTTCTCAGTAGCACCCTCATGCCCCAACACATCTTCTTTTCTTTGGCGTTGAATTTTTAAAGCATCCAGGACCGTTGTTTTGTATAATGTCTCAAATATGTTTATTTCTTCATAGTGTCCTATAGCTGGTTCATCTCCTGTGTATTTGTCGTAAACTATAAGTTGAAGTCCTTTGGTTGCATCTTAAATATTTGATCCTAGTTATAGCCACTTATGTTGGCTTTTCTATCATTGCATGTAAATAAAACTTGACCTTATTCAGTAAACTAAAGTCTTTTTGATTTTATAAAATATAAATGCCTCTAAGTGAGACCTCTCTCCTGTACTTTATGACTTCTTAGTAAATGCATAGCACATATTTACCAGCTGAATCACACCATTCAGATTCAATCTCTCTGGATTCTTGTAAGTCATCCAAAATTTTTCATTTAGAATGTGGTGTACTACACTCAAAATTACTCTTTTCCTGCCAATATGCTGTTTTTTTTCCTTAGGATTATCTCTTTGGAGATTTTTAATTAAATATATTCTTTTCTACTGATAGGCAGTTTAAAGTCTGAAACTTTAAACATCTGGTTATCTACTTCTAGGGTAATAACATATTTTAGAAAAACCTATAAATTCATGCAATTTATAAAAATAACTAAATTCTTTACTGTATCAACTAAGTGTGAGAGAAATCTGTATGCTAATTCTAGAATGTGCAGTGAGTAACATGAAGTAGAACAATCTCTAGGCAAGTGTGAAATTTTTAATTAATCCAAGCTATAAATATCTGAAAAAATGATGTTTGAGGGTTTCAGAGTGATTGTAAATTAAACTAATTACAAATTGATTACCATTGATAAGTTGGTCCTTTAAATTCTTCTTAAGATAAAATGAAAACTGAATTTTTATTTGTGACTGATTTGACTATTTCTGTACAATATTTGCTTTAGGGAAACATTTTAGTGTTTTCAAAATTCACCTTTTAGCTGGATCCAGTGATATGTCTGACAAAATGACAGGCAATTTGGAAAGCGAACATGAAAATATCTGGGGAAGGGCAGTCCAGACTGAAGGAACAGCAAATACAACAAACCTAGAGACAAACACTTAACCAATACTTAGCAAAAAAAAACAGGCTAGGAAAAATGTCTGAAAAACACTAGACCACCTACGTCCTCACTTGCTACAACTTGAACAGTCCTAAAAATATTCCCATGAATACTACATTTAAGAAGAATATTCAAGAAGAATAGTCCTTAAAAATATACTTGTGATAAATTGGGTAAATTTAGCAAATTGTTTTTAGGCAAATTGATGCTTTGCTAAGTTGACTTATAGAGGACTGGTTTTCAATCGATTTCTGGCTAATTTACCTACAGCTGTGCCTGCTGCAGAACAGACATTTAGTAAATGTTTATTGAAAGAACGATAGGAAAAAGCTTGCATGTGAAACAAAATGCCAAGGATTGTATTGAGTATTGTATCTGAGAACAATAACTTAACTGGAACCTAATTTGAGTTTGTGGCTTATCTGCCTTTCTGATATTTGATCCCATCCAAAAACCATCTGCAGGTTTTTTAACTGCAAAGCCTCACAAGACCTATCTCTGGCCCAGTTTATCTCCTGGTGCCTTCCTTTCATCTTCAAAGCAGGCCCCAGGAACTCAGCTTTCTTTCCTCTCCAGCAACTCAGCCATCCTTTCTATCCCTTCAGATTTTGTTTCATACCACTGCATAATCTCCCTCATTTTGCATTTTCTTCTACATCTGTAGATAAGCACAGAAACCTAAAAAATTTAAGGATCTTTTTCCTGATCTCTGAAAATAAATAGGATAATGAAGTAGCCAATCTGGTAGAAGTGAGTAAGGTTATAGAATCCTTCCATAATTATCAAGTTATCTGTTACTTGTCCCTTTCAAGATGGTAAATGGATCTAGGAGGATGAGACTTTTGTGTGTGCCTTTTTCTGTCCCCGCTAAATTATATGAATTAGTTTTATCTCTTTAGGATTTGCCAAAAAGCAAAGTGGTTATCATCACTGGTTAAACACATTGATATTTATTTATTTTAGCAAACATGAAAGCAATTATTACAAGAGGACTACAACAGTCATCAGAACTGGGTCCCAGCTGGTGGTGACCCCAGAAAATAGTCAGGGTACCACCTTGTGCCCACTCTTCCATACCTTTCCTGAATAGTCATCAGTGTTCTAGGTCTGGTATATGTTCCCTGAAAGGCAGCAAAGAAGGAGAGTACAGACTGTAGTGTCCCTGAGAAGATCATATGTGGATCTCCCAATATCAATTTGGCTTGAATACAAGGACTACTTTCCTATTCCAAGGGCAGGGTAGAGGTACATTCCTAGGACATGGAATGGCAGATGTCTGACATATACCTTGCAGACCACTGCACTTCACTGGGGTGTTGCCCTCTGCATTTATTCCTGAGGGTGGAGTTCACTAAACCACTTTCCTTCTCACCCTATTTTTAGATACAATCAAGGTAGAATAATAGGTGTTTCCTAAACTCAAATTGGCAGTTTGCAGTTTCCAGGACATCAGCAATGAATGACACCCTTTTAGTGGACCCCGGCCCTTCCCCTTCCCCCTAGGAATGATGAACATAGTTCAGGTCCTTACTAATCGTCTGTGACCCAAGCACCATACTGAGCACAACGTGTAAATATCATGAAGACAGTGTTCAGGGGCAAGGCTTCAGTGTATGAGGGGCAGCAGAAGTGATGGGGGGAGGAGGAGTGGAGGACCAAGGCTGAGCCATTCCCCAGAGGGATCTTGTTACCAGGAATGTTGCCAAGGCAGGGGCTTTTGCAGCTGTGTAAAGAGCAGATTAGGAGCAAGATAGAAGCCTGTTGTGAAAACTGGGGCCCAAGATCAGGGCTGGACAACATCAAGCATCTTTGCTGCTAGAGTACCTAAGTGTTGAGTCACAGCAACTTAATCCCTCCTATTAATACCTGGTTTGATTCTAGAGACTGGGGTGAGGCTGAGTCCCCTATTGGCTGCCAGAATTTCAGCTGCAGGGAGACAAACTCCAGAAAATCTACAAGTTAGGCAAGAAGGATATGGGGAAACAGAGGTCAGTTTCCAGAGAATTAAACAACTGACATCAAAGACTTAAGGGCTGTTCCTGGTAAAGGAATCTTTACGTGTAGGAACTGGGCAAGGAGAAAAAGATAGTCCAGTTGCATTCACATTCTCACCTGAATTACAAGAGAAGGCAAGATAACCAAGTGGAACTTTTTTCATTCTGTTGCTTTCTAAATTTTCAAACTAAGTTTAAAGAACAATGAGACTAAGTCTGTAGGTCATGACAATCTGGCAACTTCAAGTTAGACCTCCATGATCATGAGTGTTTGCTGTCACCTGTCAATACCATGCCATTCTGAGATTGCCAGACCAGCCTTCTTCCCAGTCCTGGCACCCAGGGCTCTGGCTCAGCTCTTTAATACCTACTTCCCTGCAATGACCTGATGCAGGAACTGCTGGCCTTCCAGCTTGTCCAATGTCAGCCTAGCTCAAAACTGGGTCTTCATACCTACAGTCCAAAAAAGGTGTTGAACTTGCAAATCTAAGGGCATCAAAGGGCTGCAATACGTTGGAGTGGAAAGAGGAACAGAAATTTAATGAAGTTGCCAGGGAGCAACAAGAAACCAAGAACAGGCAGAGCTTAACTTTAGGCTCCAGGGATTTTCCCAGACTTATTTTCACTGTTTCTTAGGGCTCCAATTTTCTAAGTCCTTTATTCTTCAGTCAAATGGAAGTACAAGGAAATGTGAGAACTCTAGATGAGTCCCTGAAGTCATTGATACTAATCAAATGGCCCTGGCAGCTCAGATCAGCAGGCACTTTGGGAACATCAGCAATGACTCCTGTGTCCTTGGGATGTCACTCTCCTGCTATAAAGTCTTCAGTGGATCTCTACTGCCTTGGAGTAATTGGACTCTCTAGCCTCACCTTTAAAATCTTCCAGGAACCCTTTCTCTCACAAATCCCCTTCAGGCGGCAAATACTCCAGCAAAACTTAATCACTGGTTTTCCACACTTGACATGAACTTTTTCCATTTTCTGACTTTTCTCAAAGTTTACCTTGTGTAGAATAATATTTTATCTAACGGACACATCTAAATATAACTATTCTTCAATGCCAGCTAAAAGCTCATCTTTTCCAGAATGCCTTCTTTCTGATTACACTAATCTCTGATCACACCTACATTTACTTGACTTATATTACTCAGTATGTTTTTACTATAAAGTAAATCTTGTGTCATCTTCCTCATTTACACTGCCCATTTATCAAATACAGATATTATATCTTATCAATATTTTCAATTGACCTCAGTGCCAGAGTTGAACTAATCATATTCCTCAGTTAATATCACTCGATCATTAGAGTTGAAGCAAAACACTTAATTTAGATATTTATTCCTTTTTCATCTCATTCTCTGTTACCGTTCCCTCTCCCATTCCCCTCTCTTTCCATAGACAACTGCTCTAATGAGTTTGAAGTCTAACACGTGTATACATAGTCTGGCAAAATATAATAATATAGTCTACTGTATCTTATTAGATTTTGTTCTACTTCTTATTTTTTTACTCAGCGCTGTGGTTTTGTTTTGTTTTATTGAGACAGGGTTTTGCTCTTGTCACCCAGGCTGGAGTGCAATGGCGTGATCTCGGCTCACTGCAACCTCCGCTTGGTGGGTTCAAGCAATTCTCCTGCCTAAGCCTCCTAGTAGCTGGGATCATAGGCACCCGCCACCATGCCTGGCTAATTTTCGTATTTTTAGTACAGATGGGGTTTCACCATGTTGGCCAGGCTGGTCTCAAACTCCTGACCTCAGGTGATCCACCTGCCTTGGCCTCCCAAAGCGCTGTGTTTTTAAGATCTATTCATAATTGCTCTGTTGACACTTGGTTTGTTACTTCAAGCTGCCAAAGAATACTCGATATTATGCAGTCTGCACATTTTACTCACCCCTTCCTCCAGGAATGAACACCAAGATTTCCCCTAATCACTGGAAGCCACAAACAGATAATACATGACTCCTATGTGTGAAAACTTCTTTACAATATATATACCCAGGTAAGGGTTGGCTGGGTAATAAGGTGTATGCATGTTGAAATTGACTAAGTACTGAATTTGACTAGCTGTACCAGTCTACTCTCACTAGTAGTTCACTTAGGTTATTATTTTCCCACATCCTTGCAAATGCTTGGCCTTATCTGATTTTCTAATGCTTGTTTATCTCATGGATATCTAGTTGTAGTTTTTGAATTTGTTTAAATCACTCTTAACTGATTTTTAATACATTTGAGCATTCTTCATATATCCGTTAGCCATTTAGGTTTCTGCTTCTGCAAATTGCCTGTATATATTCTTTGTCTATTTTTCAATTAGTTTTCCTGACTCTTTATTATTGAATGATTTGCATATGTTTTCTTGTACATCCTAAATACAAGTTAGACCTTTTGGCTAAGATCAAGTGTAGTATCTGTTCTTATCAGTTTAAATACTAGTTAGCACATTGGTTTCAGTTTGGCTGTGGGGTCCTTCATTGAACAATTCTGATGAAGTCAAATTAACAATTCCTTACGTTTTGTTTGTGCTTTTGGTATCTTGCTTAAGAGTTCTTTCCCATACCAGTGTTATAAAGTTAACCTATAGTTTCTTCTATAGCTTTATAGTTTTGCTATTCATATTTAGATGTTTAGTACATATACACATATATACATATATATTTTCACACACATATATACACACACACCCCTCTATATGCATATGTATATATATGTATATGGTATGAGATATAAATCTGTATTTTCTCAATATGGTAAACTTATTTTCCCATTACCATAAACAGGTTTTTCTTTCCCCAAGGATTTGTGGTGTCATGTTTATCGTATCTAAGACTTCCATCTGAGATCTCCATTCTGTTCCATTTCTTCATTTATGTTTTTACACCAGTACCATATTATTGTTTGTGTTTTTTTTAAAAATTACTATAGCTTTGTTTTAATCTTAAGTTTTGGCAGAACAAATTCCTGCCCTTTAGTCTTATTTTTCAAAATTGATTTAACTATTTGTGGATCTTCATTCTTCTATATACGTTTTAAAATAAGTAAAGTCCTTAAAAACATCTAGCTACAGTTTCAATTGGCATGCTATAGATTTTTGAATCATTTGTCAGTGGGGGGTGTGGATACTTTTAGAATGTGAAATAATCTCATCTGTAAAGATAAACTATTTCTCCATTTATTTAGAACTTCACGTCTTGTAATAGGTTTTTAAAACTTTAACCATGGAGGTCTTTCACATTCTTTCAAAAGTTTACTGACATGTTATAGTTGTTTTTACTGCTGTGTATAGCAGCTTATTTCCTAATTATGTTTTCTATATGGTCATTGCTGCTGCAAAGAAATGTTATTGACTTTTTAAAACTGATCTTGTATCCAGCAACTTTGCTGAACTTCTTGATTTGTTTTACCTTCTTGACCTGTTACAATATCTATGTGTAATACTACTCTTTGCCTTTAGAAGATATTTTTGGCTTGAAGTCTTTTGATAGATTTAAGAACAAGATTGGTACTCTGGCCTTTTTTATTGTTTATATTTCTTTTGCATATGTTTTTAGTGCTTTTAATTTCTACCTTTCTATGTCTGTTTTAAAGTGTAAGAATGTCTCATTCTTATACTTAGTGCTTTGTTTTGTAATCCAATATGAGTGCCATTTACTATAATTACTGTTATATCAGGATTTATTTTTTCATTTTATATTTCCTTTTACTATGTGGCTTCTTCTTCCTCTTCCTAGTTCATCTTGTGTTCTTCCAAATAAACAAAAATGATTTCTGCTGCTTTAAGATTTATATTCTAATTTATTCTTCTAGTAAGTTATCCCTAAGTTGTCCTTTTTGACTGGGGCTTATTTCACTTAACATAATGTCTTAAAGTTTCATCCATGTTGTAGTATGTACCAGAATTTCATTCTTTTTAAAGGCTGAATAATATTTCATTGTATGTATATACCATATTTTGTCTGCATTCATCTATCAGTGGACACTTGAGTTGCTTCCACTTTTGGCTATTGTGATAATGTTGCTATTACAATAGCAACAACACTGCTCTATGTCTGTCTTTCTGTCTTTCAGTATCACACTATTTTGATTACTGTAGCTTTGAAATAAGAAAGTGTATGACCTTCAACTTTGTTATTTTACAAGATTGAGTTGGCTATATGAAGTCTCTTGAGATTCTGTATGAATTTCAGAATGGATTTTTTATTTCTACAAAAAAGCATTGGAATATCAATAGGGATTGCATTGAATCTGTAGAATGCTTTGGGTAGCAGTGACATCTTAACAATGTTGAGTCTTCCAATTCATGAACACTGGTTTTTTCCTCCATTTATTTGTGTCTTCTTTAGTATCTTTCAGCAATATTTTGTAGTTTTTAGTGTACAAGTCTTTCAACTCCTTAGTTGTATTAATTCCTAAGTGGTTTTTGTTGTTGTTTTTGTCTGGAAGAGATGCTATTGTAAGTTGAAATATTTTCTTAATTTCCTTTTTGGATTATTCATTGCTAATGTTTAGAAAAGCAATGATTTTTGCATGTCAATTTTGTGATTTTGCAACTTTCTCAAATCAGTTTATTAGCTCTAACGGATTTGTTTGTGTAAAGTCTTTAGGGTTTTCTACATATAAAATGATGTCATCTGTGAACAGAGACAATGTTACTCCTTTTCCAATTGCGATGCCTTTAATTTTTCTTTCTTACTTAACTGCACTGACTATGAATTCTAGTACTATGTTGAATAGAAGTGGCAAAACAGCATCTTTGCCTTATTCCTGATCTTCAAGGAAAAGCTTTCAGTCTTTCATCATTGAGTACGATGTTTGAGCTGCGGGTTGTTCATATATGGCTTTGATTATGTTGTGGTAATTTCCTTCTAGTCCTAGTTTGTTGATTTTTTTTTTCTAATCATGAAAGGGTATTGAACTATGTCAAATGCTTTCTCTGTATCAATTGAGATGATTATGTGTTTTTATTTCCTTTACTTGTTAATGTGGTGCATTACATTGATTTTTGTGTATTGAGCCATCCTTGTATTCCAGTAATAAATCCCACCTGGTCATGGTGTGTAATCCGTTTAATATACTCTTGAATTTGGCTTGCTAGTATTTTGTTGAGTATTTTGCCTCAATAATCTTAAGGGATATTCGTTTTCTTTTCTGGTAGCATATTTCTCTGGCTTTGATATCAATTAATGCTGAACTTACAGACTTAGATAAGAACTGCTCACTCTTCTTTATTTTTTTGGAAGAGTTTGAGAAGGACTGGCATTAATCTTTCTTTGAATGTTTGGTAGAATTCACCAGTGAAGACACCTGCTCCAAGGCTTTTCTTTGTTAGAAGTTTTTTTATTATTAATTCAATTGCCTTACTCATTAAAAAGATCTACTCAGATTTTATATTTCTTTATAATTTAGTTTTGGTAGGTTGTGTGTTTCTAGGAATTTGTCAGTTTCATCTAGGTTATCTAATTTGTTGATGTACAATTGTTCATGATACTGTCATAATTTTTTATTTCTATAAAATCAGCAATTTTTTATTTTTATTTCAATCACTTGAGTCATCTCTCTTTTTTTTAGTCAATCTAGCTAAAAGTTTGTCAATTTTGTTGGGCTTTTAAAAGAACCAACTCTCAGTTTTGCTGATTTTCTCTATTATTTTTCTATTTTCCATGTCTATTCTAATCTTCATTATTTTTTTCCCTTTGCTAGGCTTGGGTTTAGTTTGTACTTGTTTTTCTAGTTCCATAAGGTAGAAAGTTAGAGCACTGATTGAGAACTTTCTTCTTTTTTAATGTAAGCATTTACAGCTATAATTTTCCTTCTTCTCACTACATTCACTGCATCCTGTTAAGTTTTAGTATGTTGTTTTTATTTTCATTCGTCTCAAGATATTTTCTAATTTCCCTTGCGATTTCTTCTTTGACCTTTTAGATGTTTAAGAGTGTGTTGTTTACTTTCCACAATTTGTGAATTTTTGTTTTTTTCTTCTGCTGTTGATTTCTAGTTTCATTCCATTTTGATTGGGAAAAATACACAGTATGATTTCAATCTTTTAAAATTTATTCAGGCTTGTTTTGTGACCTAACATATGGTCTACCCTGGAGAATGCTCCCTGTGCGGTTGAGAAAAATATATATTCTGCTGTTCTTGGGCATAGTATTCTCTATATGTCTGTTAGTCCAATTTGTCTACAGTGTTGTTTGTGTTATTTATTTATTTTCTGTCTACTTGTAATATTTGCCATTGAGAGTGTGGTATTAAAAGTCTCCTACTATTATTGTGGCCAGTATTTTCAATAGGGTCTTTGTGTGGCAACTTTTCTGAGGTTTTATATGGCTGAGATTATTTCTATTGCACTTTTCATATTTAAATGCCAATCCAGATGAGTGCAAGATTCTAGCTTCAAAGATTTTTTTCTCCAATACAAAAAAAGTATAACTCAGGCCGGGCATGGTAGCTAACGCCTGTAATCCCAGCACTTTGGGAGGCCAAGGCAGGTGGATCATGAGGTCAAGAGATTGAGACTATCCTGGCCAACATGGTGAAACCCTGTCTCTACTAAAAATACAAAAATTAGCTGGGCATGGTGGTGCACACCTGTAGTTCCAGCTACTTGGGAGGCTGAGGCAGGAGAATCGCTTGACCCCAGGAGGCGGAGGTTGCAGTGAGCCGATTGCACCACTGCACTCCAGCCTGGTGACAGAGCGAGTCTGTCTCAAAAAAACAAAAAACAACCCATAACTCAAGTGTTTTGTTTTGTTTTGTTTTGTTTTTTGAGATGGAGTCTCACTCTGTCACTCAGGCTGGAGTGCAGTGGTGCAAACTTGGCTCACTGCAACTTCTGCCTCCTAGGGTCAAGCGATTCTCCTGCCTCAGCCTCCCGAGTAGCTGGGATTACAGGCATGCGCCACCACGCCTGGCTAATTTTTGTATATTTAGTAGAGGTGGGCTTTCACCACGTTGGCCAGGCTGGTCTCAAACTCCTGACTTTGTGATCTGCCCACCTCGGCCTCTCAAAGTGCTGGGATTACAGGCACGTGCCACCATGCCCAGCTAATTTTTGTATATTTAGTAGAGGTGGGCTTTCACCATGTTGGCCAGGCTGGTCTCGAACTCCTGACTTTGTGATCCACGCGCCTCATCCTCCCAAAGTGCTGGGATTACAGGCGTGAGCCACTGTGCCTGGCCAACTCAGTTGTCATTTTTGCAGAAGTTTTTGAAGTGTCTAATATGAATATGTTACCTGTTCATTTGTAAGGGATGTTTCTTTCTGAAAACTTTTAGAAATTTGCCTTTGATATTCTTAAATTTTACTATATAATGTGTCTAAGTATGAAAATGATTCCAATAATAGCTGTACTATTTAACTATGTAAGAATTTGTGTACTCTCCATGTTTTAGCCAAAATTTTAGGAGACATTGATGACTTTGGGTTTTATGAGGGTAGGAACTATGTTTTTCTGTCTCATAGCTGTATCTTCAGTGCCTAGCAGTGTTCTTAGTATATGGCAGATGTACTAAACAAATATTTGTTGAATGAATGAATAACTGAATCATCACCCAGGTGACTGGCAACTTTTCTATGATTTTCTAAAATATATTATTTCTTTTGTAATTTGTCTCAATAACTAGGGATTTTTTTACAGCAGACAAATAAGAAAAAGACATCTAATAGAATTTGACACTAAACCGAGTTAGTTTCAGTAAGTGGTCTACAGGTTATAAGAAATATTAAAAAATACATAGCTAGGAAAAGAACCATGCAAATTCCCATTGGCTTATATACTCATCTGAAATCTGAAAGATACTAGTCTTGGTCAAAAATGCATCAGTATGTATTTATACAGTATGAGTCACTGTATAGTATCACACTGTACTTGGTTTACAACCCTTTCTTCCCTACTAAACTGTGACCAACTTGTTAAAACCATGTGTTTGAAGGAATAATATAGATGACAAGAAATTTATACTTTATTCCTTTAGACTACTGATACGTACCACAATAATTAAAATACTTAAAAGCAGAAAAAAGTGGTAATTTTAACTTTTTTCCTTCAAGAATATCCTCTTTTATCAATGAATGCTAAGTTAAACACAAACAAAAGTGGAAGACAGAATGCGGACTTCCTTTGTTTAATTCATCTTTGTTATGGTCTTAGGCTTATTTTGCTTAGTGGAATTATTATTTTCTAATGATATTTGACCATGTGTGAACTCCCCCCATCATCTGCTTTTCTTAACTATCATCTAAAAATACAGTACAAATGTCCACCTTTAACAGGCATGTAAATTTTCAGGGTGCCATAGACTTAGGAACTGACATAGTCTTTCTTTTAAGAAAAGTAATATGGCTGGCGCGGTGGCTCATGCTTGTAATCCCAGCACTTTGGGAGGCTGAGGCGGGTGGATCACAAGGTCAGGAGATCGAGACCATCCTGGCTAACACGGTGAAACCGTCTCTACTAAAAATACAAAAAATTAGCCAGGAGTGGTGGCGGGTGCCTGTAATCCCAGCTACTCGGGAGGCTGAGGCAGGAGAATCACTTGAACCCGGGAGGCAGAGCTTGAAGTGAGGCGAGATCGCGCCTGCGCAATTGCACTCCACACAGAGCAAGACTCCGTCTCAAAAAAAAAAGAAAGAAAAGTATAAAAAGGTTGATAGAAAAAGAAAAGAGATCCTCTCCTGGTTGTGAATATCAAAAGCCCAAGGACAATTCACAGCCATACGAGGTCTTATTGTGACAACACTAGTAAATGCATAAAAACTTTAAGAAAATGTTTTCAACAGTGAAATTATTGCAGGCTTTTAGATATTGAGAACCTATTTGTGAAACTGAACTATATAAATAATTAATAGTAAGAAAAATAAAGCTCATGTTTTTCTACAGAAATTGAATGAATTATAGAAATTTGAGAAGGTGTTAACAGTCTTGAAAATATGAATTCTTTGGGTTTTGCATTTCCACTGTGCAAAAGTGGTGTGGGATATTTCAACCAGTCTGTCAAATAATCTGTGCATAAATTGGAGACAGCAGTTCCCCTGAAAGAGTTGCTTTATATTAAAAAAAAATAGTATCCAGTTTAAAAATAAACTCACTTACCTTTTACATGCTTTTTATGTTTCCCTGTCTTAATTAATTCCTCAAGTTAATTTCTTTTTAACCAGACACTGTCAATTCCCAGATCATGCCATTGCATTCCAATTTAGGGCAACGTGATAAAAATGATCCTTATAAATGAAGTATAATATTATATTTGCATTCAGAATCAACTATTCAAGTCTGCATATCTTGTAATGGCCATAGAATTCTCTTTATCCTTGTTTCATGGTACCTAAGCTGTCAATTACTTTGGGAACACTTTTGAAAAGTAAAACTTTGGCAATCATCTTTACAAAGTATATAGACATGGTTTAAAATTTGAACCTAAAAAATTTAAACCATGTCTATATAGCTTCTGTTTTGAAAAGGTCTGCCTTGCTTAAAGAATTTAAGCAATCAAAATTCAATTCAAGGAAAGTTGCTAAAGATGAGGTGATGCATTCTAAAATAACTGAGAAAAGTTATCTTCAGTAGAAATCACACAGAATTTTAGACTTGAAATGGAGCCTATAGGTCATGTAATCTGAAGACCACTAGTGGAGTCCATGGTAAGAATAGAAAAAATTTTTCACCCTAGATTTCACATATGATTCAGATATGTAATGTTTCCATGAAGATTTACACAATATTGTAAATCTACATTTTGGGAGGGATTATCTTGATGTCCTTCAAATGTAATTCATATTACTTTAGAATCTTTACGGGATGAAGGAGGTAGATTCTATTATGAATATGTAATTGATTTTTGGAGCTTATTCATTGGAAAAATACAATTTTGTATTTTTCTAGATGGGAAAAAGTCTTTCTGTGGAACTTACATCAGCCAGCTCTCTATGCTACAACATTTTTGGATATGTATGAGGGAAGGATGATAAGGATTAAGTCCAAGTATTATTTGTCAATATTTTATGTGAAATCTTATTCAATTCATAATTTAACTTTCAATAATTAGTTTTAGCATTTTAAATTTTATTGTAATTAAGTCTGCATTTGTTGTGTTTATTAAAGCAATATTAATCTATTGATTTACATTTACATTTTAAACAACCTACCTTTGTTTATTTAAGGCTAACAAAGCTGAGTAGCATGTTCTTATATGGACATGCTAGTGTTTTATGTTGATTATTTTTATAAGAAGTTAATCATATATGACATAAATCTCATGTTTCATGTTTATATTTTTTGCATTTGTCATTAAATTAAAATCTTACATTAAAAAACAAAAGAATGCCAAAAGGAATGCTCCGAACATAACCATATATGCATCATTGACATGCAAATTTTGACATGTAAACAATATAATACAATCCTATTCATTTAAAGAGTTAGAATAAAAGCATGTCTAGGAAGGCAGCTGCTTTGTAAGTAGTCCTACAAGTGGTATAATTATACCACTTCTTTCATCATTCTAGTACTTTACCACTCATTTGATATTTGACAGCTGTGCTGGGATGACTGGAATATTTGAATGTGTAAAAATAACTTGTTGGATTGGTTTTTACATTTTTTTCTAATTTTAAAGTTTTCTAAAAGTTTTGCATTTTACATTTTGTTTTTAATTTACTTGGAATTTAACTTTGTGTATAGGATAAGAAGTTCAACCCTATTTCCCTCCTCTGTGGAAAAAAAAGTTCCATCACCATTTATTCCTCTGTTCCTTTTTGATGTTTTATCAAAACTGTCTTGATCATTCTTGGCATTTTATGCTTTCATATAAATTTTACAATCCTCTTGTCAAGGTCCAGGGGAAAAAAACCTGCCAGTAATTTGGCAAGGAATTGCACTACGAATAATTTTGGAAAAATTGACATCTATATTTTTTTTATACCATGAACATGGTATACCTCTCCTTTATGTAGGTTTACAATATAGTTTTATTATTGCTTCTATAAGCAACTTGCACACATTTTTAGATAATTATTAGCTATTCTTATATATTATTGGTTGCTACTGTAAAAATACATTTTAAAAATTATATTTCCTAACTTGTGTAGCTAGTGTATAGAAATACAGTTGATTTTTATAAATTGCACTTGTATCCTCAAACCATATTGAATTCTTATTCTAAAGATTTATTTGCATATTCTCTTGCTTTTCATGTGAATAATAATATTGTTTGGAATAGTAGCAGTTTTGAGTCTTCCCTCTCAATATCTATAATTTATATATAGTATCTTTTATTATTGAAATGGTTAAGATCAATGATGAGTAGAAGTAGTGATAACAGATATCATTGTGTTTATGGTTTTAAAAAGACAGTGTCTAACATGTCATCATTAACTATCATGCTTGCTGCAGGTTTCGAATAGATACTCTTTATTAAGTTAAGGGATTTTCCTTTATTGCTTTTTTGCTAATATTTGGTTGGATTTTAGAAAATTTTTCGATCTGTTGAGACGACATAATTTTTCTTCTTTATTTCTTAGTGTGGTAAATTTCACTACTAGATTTTCCAGTTTTAAACTATATTTGCATTCTTGAGGTAAACCCAACTTGGTCATGATGCATTATTATTATTATTATTGCTAGTATTATTCAAAATTAGATTCAGTTGTCCAGTATTTTGTTTAGAATTTTTGCATATAACTGTAAGTAAAATTTGCTTATAATTTAATTTGTCATGATGTCCTCATTAAATTTTGCTATCAAGATTTAACCAAGTTTATAAAACAAGTTGGGGAGTGTTCCTTTTCTTGTATTCTCTGGAAGAGTTTATGTGATATTTATCTATTCCCTTTGACATTTGGCAGAACTTTCCTGTACAGTCACTTATATCTGGTCTTTTCTTCAACTACTGATTCAAGCTTCGCCAACGGTTATAGATTTCTTCAGTGCCTCTTTTCCTTTTTGATTTTTTTTTTTTTTTTTTTTGAGGTGGAGTCTCGCTCTGTCGCCCAGGCTGGAGTCCAGTGGGGTCATCTCGGCTCACTGCAACCTCTGGCTCACGGGTTCAAGTGATTCTCCTGCCTCAGCCTGAGTAGCTGGGACTACAAGCACGTGCCACCACGCCCAGCTAATTTTTTGTATTTTTAATAGAGACAGGGTTTCACTGTGTTAGCCAGGATGGTCTTGATCTCTTGACCTTGTGATTTGCCCACCTCAGCCTTCCAAAGTGCTGGGATTACAGGCATGAGCCACAGTGTCCGGCCCCTTTTTGATACATTTTTAAAGGCAATATAGATTTGAACACTTGGGCATGAAATCATTTTTAGTATACTCCCATATTTTTCTGATCTTTGAATTCTCTTTAGCATTGCCCTATTTTCCATTCCTAATGTTTATTTGAGTCTTTTCTCTATTTTTCTTGATTCATTTCACCAGTGGTTTGCCTACTTCATTAATCTTTTCAAAGAATCAACTTTTGGCTTTGTTGATCATCTCTGTTGTGTTTTTTTTTAATTACTCTTTAACTTCTGTTTTTTAATTTTTCCTTTTATTCTAGTTTCTTTAGGATTAGCTTGTTGTCCTTTTTTAAAGTTAAGTTGGAAGCACAGACAATTAATTTTCAGCTTTTCTCCTTTTTCAATGTAAGCATTTTTTACACTTTAGCAATTTCCCACAAACTTTGATATGTAGTATTATTATTCAGTTCTAATGGATGTTGAAACAGCAGGACTCAGGGGATGAAATATAAGTTCATTTATTGGAACAATACTCATTCAAACCCACTTTGAGAACCATTTTTTTATTCATATTCTTGAAAGGCAACTAGGAGAAGTCTCATGATTCTTCTAGTCTCTCTTGATAATAAAAAAATCCTGGGGTCACTTCTAGCCACTAAAAAGAGACAAACAAAAAGTCAGTTTGATAAAGTCCATGTAATAAAAAAAATTAAGACTTCGACACTTGTTTAACCTTAAAGACTTCCCCTTTCAGAGCTCACACTTGGTACAGGCAAGTGGTTGGCAGGGGAAAATGTGGGGGTGATTGCTTCTTTTATATGATTTATGCTTCACCTTCCTCTCCTACTTTCTAAGCTGCTTCCAATTTCTTTAGGGATGATTTGGAAAAAGAGATAAATATAAGGAACAAGGACCAGGCCAGGATGTGCATGCTTCTTTCTAGCAACCTAGATGCAATTACCCAGGCACTACATTATGCTATTATCTTGGCTTGGAGTTTCTTAGGTAATGCAGATTGTATACATTCAAATCCTAAATTTGCGGGCATAGCTGTGGTTTCAAAATTTCAGAGGGAATTAACAATACCCCTTCAAAAATCCCATGCCAAGGCAGACAAATCCCTCTTCATCCTCCTTCTTTTCTGCTGTCCAGACTTTTTTCTTCTAGCTCACCATTTCACTAAGGATGTTACCTTTCAAGCTTTCTGATTTCAAATGAGAGGTTCAGTTTCAATGTGGGACCTTGTGGGAGCTTAAGACCATGTCTTCTGCTCCCACAAGCCTGTTAAAATTCAGACCTTTTTGTAACTGAGCCAGACAAATGTGTCCAGGAAAGGAGTGGTATAAGTGCCATCTTAATAAACTAGTTTGCAGTTCCTTCCTTATTTTTGATCTATGAGTATTTCACATACTTCTTGAAAGCTCAGCTATGCATTTTGAGATTTTTTTATTTTTTAAATTTTTATAGATTCAGAGGGTACAGTACAGGTTTGTTACATAGGTATATTGCATAATGGTGAGATTTGCGCTTCTAGTGTACCCGTCACTCAAAGAGTGAACATTGTTCCCAACAGATAATTTTTCAACCCTCACCTCTCTCCCATCCTACTCACTTCTGGAGTCCTCTGTGTCTATTATTTCCTTCTGCATGTCCATATGTACCTATTAGTTAGCTCCCAGTTTTAAGTGAGAACACGTGGTATTTGATTTTCTGTTTCTGAGTCATTTCACTTAGGATAATGGCTTCCAGCTCCATCCATGTTGCTGCAAAAGACATGGTTTTATTCTTTTTTTTTTTATGGCTGCAATATATTCCATGGTGTTTATGTACCACATTTTCCTTATCCAGTCATCTCTTGATAGACACTTAGATCGACTCAATGACATTGTTATTGTGAACTTTACTGTGATAACATACAAGTGTGGGTGTCTTTTCAATATAATGATTTATTTTCCTTTGGGTACTCAGTAGTGGGATTCCTGCATCAAATGGTAATTCTATTTTTAGTTCTTTGAGAAAGCTCCATACTGTTTTCCATAAAGGTTGTACTAATTTACATTCCCATCAACAGTGTATAAGCATTCGCTTTTATATTTTGAGAGTTTATAAACATGTTTCAACCAGTGTTTCTTGGTGTTTTGTTGCAGGATTTTTATACTTATCTGACATGAGGTATTAAATGTTCTATTATTTGAGCCTATTTATTGAGTCTATGAAGTAAAAATGGTGTTGGTGAATATTCGAGGTGTAATGATATATGGGACCATGACATACTTCTAACACTGACTCTATATATCTTTCACTATACCTCATTCAAGCCTCAAATTTTCCTTTCTTTGGCCAGAGCTTTTTTGTTGTGTTTTGCTTTTTAAATTGTGATAAGAAAGAACATATTATATAAAATGTACCTTCTTAACCATTTTTAAGCGTACAGTTTAATAGTGTTAAGTATGTTCACAATGTTGTGCAATGTTGAGTTTTAAACTTTAAGATTTAGGTTATTTGTGGCAAGGAAGGACAGGTCTATTTTATCCCCTTTCTCTTGCCTTCACTCATCTTTGCTTCCTTCTTCTTTTTCTTCCTTTGGCTGGAACTATGTATGAAGGGAGAAATGCTGCAACCTAAAATCATCTAACTAAAACTCGAAAGACTTAATTTCTTGTGTTGTCTTAGAGTTTCATATCTATTTTTTTCTGGTGCCTTTTTGCTAGATTAACTCACAATTGTGGAGATCTGTCAACCACATACAGATATATATTTGACTTTTGCAGTGTGAAGATAAAGAGAGACTATTTTTTGGCAAATTATTGGTGGTTTTAATCATCCTTCCGTGAGCCTCTTTTGAAATGCCTGTGTTATCACCATCTGTGTTTTTTCTCTTTTGTAGTTTTCATTGGCTTAATTTTTGCTAGATCTTCCTTTGCCAAAAGTTTTGTATGTGATTCAGTTCATTCATGTGATTTATCCAACATCACACATATTAACTACAGGAATTCCTTAATATTTTACAAGATATTCAGTTTAACTTTGAAGTGACTGGACTGACAGTGTTAGATGTTCACAACATCAGCACCTAGACAAGGATGTCAATGCAAAGACAAAAGCTACTGGGGGAAGGAATATTTGAGGATGTCTAACTTTATGAGGCAACTAGTTCACTAGGACATATTTTCATGTCATGATTATTTCTGCTTCAGTATACATTGTAAGTACAGCAGTGAGGTTAAATAATAAACACTCAGAAAATGAGGTATCCTCCTCTTTTGTTAGTCACAAAGGTACTCCTTCAACCAGGAATAAGGATTTAAATACCTTCCATTTAAATCAAAATTTATTTCTGAATTTGCTTATCACTTCTATTTAGAGGTCAGCTCTGTCAAGAGCTACATCTTAACTCAATGGACCTCTGGAAAAATAAGACAAAATTACACAACTAGTCATTTCAGAGAGGGGAAAAAAAATCAAACTTCTTCCCTGGTAGTTGTAGGGAAAAAAAAGAAGCTTGATTAAAATTTCAATTTGCCATTTTGATTTTAGAGACAATGTGAAAAGAGATATAATCCATCAATAACAAGCAGCAGATTTTTCTAGATTTTAAGATTTCCAATATCAAGGTGTATGTTAGAATCAAGAATTACAATTATAATTAGTAGTGTTTTTCGCTGTGTTGCCAGATTGGAGTGCAGTGGCGCAAAGTCGGCTCACTGCAACCTCTGCCTCCTGGGTTCAAGCGATTCTCCTGCCTCAGCCTCCCAAGTAGCTGGGACTACAGGCATGTGCCACCACGCCCAGCTAATTTTTGTATTTTTATTAGAGACGGGGTTTCGCCATGTTGGCCAGGATGGTCTCGATCTCTTGACCTCGTGATCCGCCCACCTTGGCCTCCCAGAGTGCTGGGATTACAGGCATGAACCACCGCGCCCGGCCTATTAGCCAAAATATTAAACTGACATAATGGCTATGCAGAATGCAACTTTCAAGTGGATGCATTCCATTGATAATAATAGTAATAACAACACATATATTCCTTACTACGACCAGCCACTGTTTTAGGAGTTTTACTTAATTATGTAATTTTTTACAATTACCATTTTTAGGTAGTTTACTATTATTAGCCTCACTGTAATGGTAATGAGTGAGGACAATAAAACACGGAGAAGTGATTTGGCCAACAACTCACACATAGATGGCTGAGTTAGATGTTTCACTTGGGCTTGAAGTTATTACCTGCTGGTAAGCAAACAAGTGATATTTTAAATGAAGCATTTTATGAACACATACTACTAGTTCTTAGTATCTGCCAAAGAATTGAGATCTATTTGCAAACAGCCATATTGTTTTCTTAAGACACTACTGTAGGCAGAATAACGATCCCCCAAAGATGTTTATCTCCTAATCTCCGGAATTCGTGAATATATTAGCTTACACGGCAAAAGGATTCTGCTGATGTGATCAAGGGCAGAGACCTGGAAATGGGAAGATGATCCTGGATTACTCACGTGAGCCCTCAGAATCTTTTCCAGCTGCAATCAGCGGTAGACTTGAGGATGGAAGGGTCAGAGATGGCACATCACTGGCTTTGAAGATGGAGGAAGGGACCAAAGCCAAGGAATGTGGACAGAAGCTGGCAAAGGCAAGCTAAGGATTGTCCTGTGGTGTCACCAGAAAGGAGTGCAGCCCGGGTGACACCCAGGTAGCACTTCTGACCTACAGAACCGCGAGATAATAAATGCATTGTCTGTCAGATGATACATTTGTGCTGTTTCAAGCTACAAAGTTTGTGGTTATTGGTTATTGTGGCAATAGGGAACGGATACAGGCCCCGTCAGGTATTTCACTCAATCCATGAAATACCTTACAGTATACAAATTTTAACATGCGCGGGAGCCACTTACGGATCCGTCTATCTGTGCTGCCTGGGAGTGTCAGAGGCCGTGTCCTTCATTCACCTCGCGGGTGGGCGGCGCTGCCCTAAAGATGCTCCCGGATCAGTGCAGACGGCTCAGCATTCTCCTGCGTTCAGCGAACCGCCAGAAACGTCAGATGGTACGGAGGAAAACACTTTACGCTTTAACAGTATTTTTACGTTTATTTGCAGCAAATGTTGTTGGCTTTGTATTTAAAGTATTTATGATTCACTATAAAGTGTAGGATCCAAGAAAACGCGCTAGTTTCACTTGGCCCCCGTGGGTGTCCCGGAGAGCTCTCCAAGGAGGGAGTGGCTCCTGAAGTTCCGGGGCTGCTGCACCACCACGGAAGAACCAAGCTCCACAGAGAAGCCAGAAGCCACAACCGGGGGGACGCCCTCTGCCAGGCCTCCACCGCCTAAGCGGCCCTTTACAGGTACCGCATTCTCAAGCTGCCCAGTTATTTCCAGCTTCGCAGAGCGCCCAGCCCACCAAGCGACCTCAAACCTCGCGACACTCGCAACTCCCGCGGCCCTTCCTGCTACTGGCCTCTGAGGGGAGAGACATCGGGAAGATTGCTCCGCCCACAGAAAGGAAGATTTCGTTCTCGCGAGATCCCAATGACAATTGGGGAGCCCGTTCTCGCGGGATTTTCCAAGACCGGGTTGGAAGTTGTGGGGGTTAGGCGACGGAGGTCAGAGCCTAGGAAGATCTGGGGTTCGCCTTGCCAGCCTCCAGTCCTCCACCGGCGGCGGCGGAGCCCGAGAGAACTAGGTGAACACCGCCTTGCCAGCCTCACACAGCGTCCCCTGGCTCTGCCGCCGCTCCGGACGTCGCCCTCCTGTTCTCCTTGGGTCCCCTTAGTCGCTACCTTTGCTGGGATCCCCCTCCTCTATCTCGTGGCTTCGGGTTGCCGGAGAGCGATGCTCGGAGGGCGGCCGGAAGTGGCGTTGGCCGCCATTGGCCCGCTGGCCAGCCACCTCGCTGTGCTCTGCCGCCTTCCGGGTGTTACGTGCAGCCGGGCTCGGCCCCTCCCCCTGGCCGGATGGATCCGTCGGCGCCACAGCCCCGCGCGGAAACCGCAGGCAAAGGTACCAGCTCCGCGCTCGCCCCTTACCCAGAGGCCTGTCTGCTGCGTCGCGTTGGACCAGTTCTTGCCGGTGCCCTTTGGGTTGGGGTTTTGCCCTGTAGATCCTCGTCAGTGACAGCTGCAGATTGTGAACCCCTCCAGGCCTGGGACCAAATCTCCGATTCAGTGTTGAGAACCTGGACTCGGGAGTCAGCCCGTGGGATCTAGTGCTGCCTCTGACAGTTACTTGCTGAGCAACTTTGGGCAGGCTCCTCATCTGTAAAACTGGGTTCATTACTAGGTTCTTGCGATTATTAAATGACGTGGGGAATACGCAAAGCATTTATGTGACCCCGCGTCTGGCCCATATTAAGCACTCAGTAAACATTATTTTCATTCTTTATCCTTGTATGCCCCAGTTGTTAGTGAATGGCAGAAGTTTGTTGTAAGTAGATAAATGAAGGTTGAGATATTTAGTTCAATTGAGTTTTGTTGCCTATTGAGTCAGGGCATTATATTCTGCCTTAAATAGGAGGTTTAAAGAAGGTGTGATTATCTACCACAAGTCATCTGGGATGCCTTCTGGCACCCAAATGAGTAGCTTTCATTAATAATTGTGCTGTATAACAAAAGCTACCGGGTATTGGGTGATTTTCCTGAGCCCAGCAATATGCTGATTGTTTACTTGCTTTCCTTTGAGGAAGATATCGATCTCATTAAATAGATGAATGCAGAGCTAAAGCTCAGAGAGGGCAAGTTACAAGCCTGAATTCTAGGAATTGATGAAACATAAATACCTGTAGGAGACTGGCAGCTAAAAATAGATGAAGCTGCCGAGTGGATATTGTGACTGGGACGCTCATTCCTTTTGATATATCTAGTCACTCTGGTATTTAGGGAAATTGATGGAAGGAGCAGAAAGCTCCAGGGCCCCGAGGTGGGAACACGCTTGAGGAATGCTTGAGAAGGCCATTGGAGTGAAAGAGGGAGAGAGAGACCCTATCACCAGAATGGGTTGAGTTGGTAATTAGTTTAAACCAAAACAAATGATTTCAACTCACTAAATTATAGGAGACTTAACCCATTTCTCTGTTGAATCCAACAGGAAATCTTAACAATTTAAGCAGTTGCTCTGTAGTTTGGATACTGAGAGATTCCATTTCTAACTCAAACTTAACTGAATTTATTTCGTTCTTGAAATTATCCAAACTCAGAAACCCAAAATACTCCAGTAAGTTGTGTGATTCCCTTAAGGCTTTTTTTTTTTTTTTTTGCACATGCTGTACACTTATCTGAGATACAGTTCTTAGACCCCTTTCCCTTTTAGATTAGGTTTCTCAATATTCCCTTCTCATAGCACTCTTCTTCCAATGCACTTTTTACAGTTATGAATATGTTTGTGTACTTTTTAGTTTTCTTGCAAGATATCAAGGATTTGTGAGATAATTTGTAATAGGCCAGGCGAGGTGGCTCACACCTGTAATCCCAGTACTTTGGGGAAGCTGAGGCGGGAGGATAGTTTGAGGCCAGCCTGGACAACATAAGCGAGACCCTGTCTCTACTAACAATAAAAAATTTAGCCAGGCATGGCGGTGCGCACCTGTAGTCCCAGCTACTCAGGAGGCTGAGGCGGGAGGATGGCTGAGCTCAGGAGTTGGAGTTTACAGTGAGCTATGATTGTGCCATGACACTCCAGACTGGGCGACAGAGACACTCTTGTCTAAAAAAGAAAGAAAAAAAAATGTGTAATAAATTTACATGTTCATGGAATGTCTGCTGTGTGACTCTGTGTTGGTCCTGGGGATAAAATTTATAACAGTACAAACTTTTTCTTGGAAAAGAAATTACTCTCTACTGGAAGAAAAAGACAAAAACAAGTGGACATGATAATTAAATGTTATGATAAGTACTACAGAGGCAATAAAATGATGAGATAGAGAATAATGGGCACCCTACTCTAAATAGGTGGACTGGGAGCAGAGAGACTGGTTAGGCATATTTTAGGGAAAGTTGATGGTGGCATGCTTTAAAACGGAGGTCTGCAAACTACTGCCTGTGGGCTAAAACTGGTGTGACACTTCTTTTTGTAAATAAAGTTTTATTTACAAAACTGTGCCCATTTGTTTATGTATTGTCTGGTTGCTTGTGCATTACAAGGGCAAGAGACTGTATGGCCTACAAAATCTAAAGTAACAAATAGCTAATAACTGACTCTACAGAAAATGTTTGCCAGCCTTTGCTTTAGAGAGATGGTGGCATGGAGGAAAGTGATTCATTTTTGAAGTAGAAGCAGGACATTCTGATGGATTGGATGTAAGGAGTAGTATTAAATGAGGTTTAAGGGCTGACTAATGGTTTTCTACCATGAAAAGTTGGTTAGATGATGATGCCAGTTAATGAAATATAGGAAGACTATTAGTCACCATCATTTTTGACATTAGTTTTCTTCATTTTATACCCATTGTGTGGTATAATATTTGGTGAACAATTTGTGCTTAAATCACATATGTTGAATAATAGATAATAAAATAAGTCAAAAAATGATAGGGTAGGCAAACACATAATGGGAAATATAAGTAATGTGTTAAGAATTGCTGTAAGGGTTGCTTTAGGTTTTAAGGTGCAAATAGTACTGTTAAGAAAATTGGGCCCATTGACCTATATGTTGTTTTACTTGTACAGTGGATCGAGGCTTTAGTTTGACATTAAAACACTCTTTTAGAATGGTGTAACAGTTGTCAACAGTTTGGGTCCAGAGAGTAGAGTGGGAGAGAAGGTTTTTCCCTCTGTACTCATTATTGTTATGGTAAAATAACCTCATCAAAGTTAGTGGCTTTACTTTTGAGGAACAACTGATGGATGAGGAATATAATGAGCTATTCTTGCTTTAGATAGTATAACCATGTCATGTTGTAATCTTTGTAATCTTAAATGTTATAAATATCTAACTCGAGGTCATCAGGAAGACCCTAGGAAACTGCCAGTGGTTATCTGATCTCAGTGCGAAATGTATAAGAAAAATAATTCTTAGTGTTCTTGTATTTGTAGCCATAGAATTATTTTTGGATTCTTGCCATAAGAAATTCCATTTGGAAAATTACTTTTACTTAGTTTTCTTTATTTGATACTTTTTAATTGTACCAATAGTATACTCTATAGGCTCCCTCCTCGTTCATAGTGGTGTATTTTCTGAGAAAATAAAATAGATAGCTGTACAGTTAGTCACAGAATAAGTTCATAGAGAGGTAATACTCTTTAAAGAATAATAGGATCTTAGCAGAAAGAGATCTTAGAATTCATCTCTTAAAATAAATATTCAAAACCCAGAAGAGAAAAAGCTGTGACATCACTGTAGTTGAATTGGAGGTTCCCATGGTTAGCTGTATAAAAGCAGTGGTTAAAGTAAAGGTTTAGAGGCAGCAATATTGCAGTGAAAAGAAACAGCTGTTTCTAGAGAAAGGCAATGGAATAACTGTAAAAAAGCAGACAGATGAACCACAAAGCATTGCTGTCCAGAGGATTTTAGTTTACTCATTACCAAGTCCTATTCACGATTACTCTACCATATCATGAAATATATGTGTGTGTATATATGTTCATGAGTCAGCAAGAATATTTTAGTCAGTGGTTCTCAACCCTGGGTGTGCGTCAGAGTGATCTTTTGAATTCAACAATAACAACCAAACAAAACAATAAAACCAGATGCCTGTGACCCCTATCCACTGAATAAGAATCACTAGAGGTGGTGTCTAAGAATGTATATTTTTAAACTCCAGGGGAGATGATGACACATAGGCAGGGTAAGAACCAGTGGAAATAAAGTATGTACCCTTTATTCTGTTTATTATAGGAGAATATCTGAAAATCTATTTTCAAAAAATATCTATACATGTTATAATTTATCTTGTTCCAGTTTTTTGGAAAAGGCATTTATGTGAGGTATATATTGTTTCTCACAGCTGTGGATAAATGAGGTGTTACTTTATAAGCTAGCTTTGGAAACTTTATTTTCTTTATTCTTGCAGACATATGGCATCCAGGAGAAAGATGTCTTGCCCCTTTTCCAGATAATGGAAAACTTTGTGAAGCAAGCATAAAATCTATCACAGCGGATGAAAATGGCAAGTCATTTGCAGTCGTCTTATATTCAGATTTTCAAGAAAGGAAAATACCTCTTAAACAGCTTCAAGAAGTAAAATTTGTTAAAGATTGCCCTAGGAGTCTTATATTTGATGATGAAGATTTGGAAAAACCTTATTTCCCAAACCGAAAATTTCCATCATCTTCTGTTGCTTTTAAATTATCTGACGATGGAGACTCTATTCCTTATACCATCAATAGGTATTTGAGAGACTACCAAAGAGAAGGAGCCCGGTTTCTTTATGGACACTACATCCATGGAAGAGGGTGCATTCTGGGTGATGACATGGGACTTGGAAAAACAGTACAGGTATTTATTTTAATTATGTTATAACAGTAAAGTCACTTTACTGTGTACATGAGTGGATACTATATGTAAATCTTTATTTGTACTGCTGTTATGATAGCTATTTTGTGTGTTCGTGTGTATGTTTGTGTTTGTCTCACCAACTAGATAGTGAAGTCCTCAAAGCTGAGGACAGTGTCTCAGTTATTTTATCATTCTTCAGTACCTATGAAATATTTTATTCCAAAATAATGTTTTGGTACCACTTGGTTTGATTTTACCTTTGGTAATACTGGTACTAAGAAATCAATATATTTGAAGTCATTTAACTTTCTTAATACTTTGTGGAAGGAAAGCGTTCTAATGTTTGTTATGCTGCGTAGCATGGTTAAATTGTTCCTGTAGGCCTTTTGTGCATATTGTTTGAAGTTTATCATGTTAGAAGTTTCTTAATCTGGAATCCCTGGGTCACTAGCAGTTCTGTTTGAGAACTTTAGAGAGACTTCAAAATTCCCTAAAATGTGTACTAGAATTTGTACACATACATACTTTCCTAAAGAGGGGATTTGTTGTAGTTAATCTGTTTCTGTATAACAAATTATGCTAAATTTAGCAGCTTAAAACAATATTCATGTATTGTCTCACAGTTTCTGTGGGTCGGGAATCCAGCTGCCGCCTAGCCTGGTCCTCTAGCTTTGCCTCTCACAGGGCTGCAGTCATCTCAAGGTGGCTGGGGAAGATTCACTTCCTAGCCCACCTGTTTTTTGGCAGGATTCAGTTCCTTGTGGGTTCTTGGCCTCAGTTTCTTGTGAGCTGTTGGCTGGAGGCCTCCTTTGCTTCCTTGACACATGGGCCTCTTCATGGGGCATCTCACACAAGGTAGCTTGCTTCATAAAAGGAGAGCAAGTAGGAGGGCAAGAGACAGCACTAGTAAAACAGAAGTCATGGTCTTTGGTGATGTAATAACACAAGAGACATCCCCTCACTTTTGTCATATTCTCACTAGAAGCAAGTTGCTAGGTCCAGCCAGAACTCAAGGGAAGGAGATTAAACAGGACTGGGAATATGAAGAGGTGGGTATTATTGGGAGTCCTGTCAGAAGCTGCCTACTACAGGGTCTTTAGCTTTCCTTAGATTTTCAAAGAGGTTTGTGATCCAAGAATAAGAGTTTTGAATCTAGATTTTATACTAAACAATCACTTTAGATTTTTAGGAGTGCGTGCCTAGTTTGTGATTAAGTTATTCTGCTTCCTTTCTTATAATTGAGTTTAACTTATTTTCTTCTTCATATTACCTCCATTAGTTATTGGAACTCAAAGGTAAGAGGAAAACTAAATTTAACATTTATAAATAGCCAAATTTCAGGCACCAATGATGGAATAAGGAAAAATAAAAGAAAAAAAATAGCCAAATAATGCTACTGTGTGTAAAGGTCTGGTGTGAAAAACTAGGCTAAAATAAAGTCTTTCAATAATCGTATTACCATTAACCATACTTTATGTTCCTTCAAGCCTAGGCAGTGCAGATAGTTTAGACCTGCACACTGGACATGCTAAATGATTGTTTGTGGAATAAATGAATTTGCCTTCTCCATTTATTCCACAATCATTTAGCACGTCGGCCTGTAGGTGGAGGATAGACAGCAAGAATAAAGAAAAGAGCCTTCAAGAAACTACCACTGAAACTGACCCAACAGTCCCACAGACAGTTTTGTTCGTTTGTTTGTTTTGGGATAAACATAGAAATTGACCCTTCTGGTCCTAAAGCTTTAAACTTGTATTTGTTTTATCTGAGTTCCTTCCTCAGGAAAGGACCCCCAGGCCTCTCAAAAAGTATCAAAGAACTGAAACTCACCAGATCATAGAATTCAGACAGTGAGACACCAGGCCTGTCATTCATCAGATTACTTCCTTAGCCCTCCCAAGTTCCTGTTTTCCCATACATTGTTACATTTCTTCCCTGCTGTAAAAACTCTTAATTTTAATCAGGGAGATGGATTTGAGACTGATCCTTGGCTACAGTGCCTGATTAAAGCATTTTTCCTTGGCAATACATGTTGTCTCAGTGATTGGCTGACTGTATGGTGAGTAGCAGGTCTTAGACCGAACCCGTGGTGTTTCAGTAATGCCATCTGTGACCAAGATTACAGATGAGTACTAGAGGAAAATTAATTAATTAATTAAAGCCCTGCTGTAACTTTTCACATATACTTTTACTGTTTTTGCCTGTGGTAGAATGTTTGTTAATACAATTCTTTGATTAGCCAGTGCATGTTCATCTTCAAAATAAACATGAGGCTGGGTTTGGTGGTTCACGCCTGTAATCCCAGCACTTTGGGAGGCCGAGGCGGGCGGATCACGAGGTGAAGAGATCGAGACCATCCTGACCAACATGGTGAAACCCCATCTCTACTAAAAATACAAAAATTAGCTGGGCATGGTGGCCCACGCATGTAGTCCCAGCTACTTGGGAGGCCAAGGCAGGAGAATCTCTTGAGCCTGGGAGGCAGAGGTTGCAGTGAGCCGAGATTGTGCCACTGCACACCAGCCTGGCAACAGAGTGAGACTCTGTCTCACACACAAGAAGAAACGTGAGGGTACTACATACCAAAAGTGATCTGTTTAGGAACCACCATCCTGCAACTTAAATACAATTCGAATTCAAATTCTTTTGCACATTGTAGTCTCAAATTTGAAGGCTGTCTTTCATCTCTGAGGCCCATGTTACAAAGAAATTTATTTTACAGTTCATAGGATTATTTTTAAAGGAGCCGATTTTACTGCAGAATTTTCTATTACCTGATACACTGTAATCATGAAAGGACTTGGAGATGTTGTGGTACATGCTGTTAATGTGCTGTGCAAGTTTTTGAGGGAGCACCGTCTGAAGATTAGGAAATGGTTTCTGTACTAATTTTGATACTCAGCTGGATTTGTCTGATGCTTGGGAACCTAGTTCTCTGGTTATTGTTGTTATAACTCAGGGAATAATTTCTACATAGATAGGTGGTTTGAAAGACCCATTTAAGATAGAGCTTCTATAGATAGATAAAGCTTTTATAGATATAAGCCGGTTGAAGAAATATGAATGATTACTGTGTTAACTAAAATTTCAGAATGTAGTAAAATTAATTGATAATGAAAATAGACCATTGACATTTACTGTTTGAGCTATAGTTTTATCTTATTTTCTTCTTTTTTGTTCCTGTTTCTTGATTTCATCCACTAAATTTCCCCCTTTTTATATTCTAATTTGGCCATGATATGAAATTGAAGTCTTTTTAAAGCTTGTTTTACATACCAAATAAAGTTTCCTTCCCTCATTTCAAATTTAAAAGTAGGTGAATTTAATATTTTACATTCTACAGGGGATGAGAATTGAAAAATGTCCATTTGTTCTAGTGACATAGAAATCATTGATATGCTGAGCAAGAGCCATTTTGCTGGAGCTTTCAGACACAAGCCATAATGGAGTAGGTGAAGACATGGACATAGAACGTATATTTACCTCTTTAAGAAATATGGCTTTGAAAGGGAATAAAAGTGACCTAGTAGTAGCTGAAGAGAGAGATGAAAATTTGAGGGGGTTTCTTTTTTGTTTGTTTTGTGTTGTTTGGGGGTAGGGAAGACCTGAGTATTTTTAAAGTGAATTGGAAGGACAGATCTGGTGAAGAGGGCACAGATGAATATGCAACATATGTAATGATATGCCCACATACATACATATACTTCTGTGAACACACACACAAACATACATATGCAAAAAATAGAGTCACATAGTAACTACTATCTTATAAGCAGATTGAAGATTTTTTTTGTCAAAGATTATGAACTAATTTTTCCCAAATATCTTCTGACATTTTTCTAAAATATTAGAAGGGTTAAAAGAATGGTACAATGAGAAGCCATATTCTCACCACTTAGATCTGTTAATATTTCATTATACATGGTTTTGTAATATCCATCCATCTTTTGTTGCATTTTAAAGTAGCAGACATTAATACATTTTATCCCACATACACATATCCAAGAAAAGATCATCACAGCCAAGATGATGAACATATCTATCACTCCCAGATTTCCTCATGTCCATTGTGGCCTTGATATGTTAAACACCATGCAGTTCATCACCTGCTATTTTTGGTTTTAGTGGGACTGAAAAATTAAAGATACTTAAGGAAATTTGAATACAAAATCCAAGATTTTTATGACTATCTCCCAATATTTCACAGGATTTTCACATCTGATTCAACAGGTAACTTGAAAATTAATCCCTTTGTACATTTACGTGATAATTAGCTAGTATAAGTACAATAATTTCAACTGGAGTATACAAGTTTGGGAACCTGACCTTTGGTAATCAGACCACTCAGTGATAGGAAAAGAAGGTGAGTGGGTGCTTACCATGGAGTAGTGGTTCTCTCAAGTGGATCTTTGGGTCAGCAGCATCAGTGTCACCTGGGAGCTTGTTAGGATTGTAAATTCCGGGGTCTCACTGCAGACATACTGAATTGTGAACTCGGGGGGAGTAGGAGAGGACAGCAATCTGTGTTTTAACAGATGCTTCAGGTAATTCCGAGGCCCACTTAAGTTTGAGAGCCTTTGCTCAGACGGTATGTTTTTCAGAGGGGATAGAAAACTTTGATTAATCTGGTGAGTTCAGTGAACATTGATTAAGGGATGTTTAGTCTATGTGAATCTTTTTTTTTTGTTCTTGTTTTGTTTTTTTGAGATGGGGGTCTCACTCTGTCATTCAGAGTGGAGTACAATAGTGAGATCTCGGCTCACTGCAACCTCCGCCTCGGGGGCCCAAGCGATCCTCCCACCTCAGCCTCCCAAGTAGCTGGGACCATAGTTGCTCACCACCATGCCCAGCTAATTTTTTGTATTTTTGGTAGAGATGGGGTTTTCCCGAGTTGCCCAGGCTGGTCTTGAACTCCTGAGCTCAAGTGATCTGCCTGCCTTGACCTCTCAAAGTGCTGGGATTACAGGCAGGAACTACTGTGCCTGGCCTCTGTGTGAATATTTATACATAGGATGATGACCATTTCATAGTTAAAAAAAAGATACTTTTAGAAATGGAAATGATATTAGAGATAATTTTGTTCAGCTTTTTAACTTAGTACGTAAAACAGGCACAGGAATGACTTCCCTATCTAGGGTCAGGCACAGAAGTAATAATTTTCATTTCTATTCTAGAACTCTTATTTTTTTCCTCTTCTGTCATACACTGCCGTCTTCTTTTGACTTAATAATACAGTTAATTAAAAGCCTTTTACTCAACTTTTAACCATTTGTTCAATTGGTTGACATTTAATAAGTACTCACTCTGGGCCAGGCACTGTGATTGGCACTGAAGAGCCAATATAAATATAAATGCATATGATACCTACTGTGATGGTTACTACTGAGTGTCAACTTGATTGGATTGAAGGATACAAAGTATTGATCTAGGGCGTGTCTGTGAGGGTGATGCCAAAAGAGATTAACATTTGAGTCAGTGGGCTGGGAAAGACAGACCCATCCTTAATCTGGTGGGCACAGTCTTATCGGCTGCCAGTGTGGCTAGAATGTAAGCAGGCAGAAAAATGTGAAAAGAGAGACTGGCCTAGCCTCCCAGCCTGCATCTTTCTCCCATGCTGGATGCTTCCTGTTCTTGAACGTCGGACTCAAGTTCTTCAGTTTTGCAACTCGGACTGGCTGTCCTTGCTCTTCAGCCTGCAGACATGCTATTGTGGCACTTCGTGATTGTGTGAGATAATACTTAATATAACTCCCCATATATCTCTATTCCATTAGTTCTGTCCCTCTAGAGAACCCTGAGTAATACACCTACCTTACAGAGTTCACAAAAGAGTAATAAAAGGAAATGAGGCCAAGAGTCATCATCTAGTCTGGTAAGTGGGTTGGAGGGGAGAAACAAGCCTGCCTGGGGGTGTCAAAGAAGACTCCACAGAGAAATTGGTGTTTTCATACTTTGCTTTTGGAAACCCACCAAACTTTGAGTTTTGAATTGAGTTTTAATGAATTTTATTTTTTACTGAAGGCATAGCTCTAATATAGTATTTGAAAGGTTTATCACAAGAGAAGAGCTCAAATTCATTGAATCAAAATAATTTAGTTTTTAATCGTAATGCGGTAATTAGCTTTTACAGACGCCAAAGTCTTAAGGACTACTATTAAGCAGATGCAGTAATATGTCTTACCATATTTATTTTCTCATCTGCTATGCAAAGAAGATAATAGTACTTTTTGAGTAGCAGAGATAGAATTTTGCAAAGCATGAAGACATTCTTTGAATTTTTGTTTCTATATTATTAGATATTACATTATTGAAAATGTCATTACTGAAGGCTGTCATATTAAAAAGATGTATAGTAAACCTCACTCTTGAGAGAAATGGGATTGCTGATAATTAAAGCTTTCTTAGGTTATTTTCAGTACCTTTTTTGGATAATAAGATCTTCAGTAGATTCAAAACTACACTAAAATATGAAGGTTCTTGGGATCTCAAGTCATGTTATTCACTCAGGAATATAGTAATAAAGAGAAAAATAATATCGTCTTTTTTTCGTTCATTGAGAAAATGCTATAATATCCAGTGTGGAAGGTTGATTAGCCCCCAGATCCCTGAGCCCTTTTAAGCAGAAACAAAAATGTACTAGTATTTCACAGATAAAATTGTATTTCTTGTTTTGGCATGTAGTTCTGATTTTAGGGGAGAACTTTGTAAAGATAAGTGAGCTAGACCCCATTTCAAAACAGCACTTTGTGTTTTGTTTTTGTTTTTTTTTTTCTTCAAAGCGAGCAAAAATCATACTTTTGAAGTGTGGTTCTGAACCACTCTCTCTGTACCTTTGTATCTCCCAGGGAGTTGAAAAATAAGGTAGTAGACATTTTTTTCTTTTTTGTCCTATAAGAAATAGACAATTTTTGCTATGCCTTCCTTTGTTCTGGTCTAAGGGAAGATTTGTTGCCCTTTTTCCCAGCCTCAGATTTACTCAGTATGTCATGAGCTGACTGTGTGAGGAAAGATGACTTATAAAACTGTTGGCTTGACAGAGTTTAGAAAGGAATGCGTGTAAAAACAGAAGGCTTTCCCAGAGTTGTATTTCATTTCTGAAATGCAATTTTTGGCCTTTCACTATTCTAGAGGTGACTGATTTAAATACTTGTTTTTGTTCTTTTCATCTATAAGCAATTTTAGAACTATTCCACAATAAAACATGTTCTGGCTTTTTCTTTGCAGATAAGTTTTGTAAACCTTCATTGTAAATTTGTCTTTAGTCTTCTGTGAATTAATATTTTGATAGACCTCTACTGGACCACTATAGTGTGATAAGATGGCTAGATCTCCACCCAAAATACGTATTTCCTTTGCCTTCTTAAGAGTTTGGGCTAGCTGACAGAGACTGCATTTCCCAGATCTCCTTGCATGTCAGTGGAGCTTGTGACTGGGTTCTGCCAGCAGAAATAAGGGTAGAAGTGATGAGTGCCGTTTGTAGTCCTGGTCTGTAAAATCCACCTGTGCTGTTCTTCACATCCTCCCTTCCCTATCTTTTGTATATTGACACTTTACTGCTAGCATTGCCATAATACCTATTAGTATATTTTAATTAATATAATTAATATATAGCTATGAGTTTGTTAGTGGTTTTAGCTAGCTTCTCCAGTTAGTTTGTATTCTCAACTAAAGTTTATTACTATTTCAACTTAAATTTTGGGGGGGTGGGTGGATGAGTAGTGTTAAGAGGTAGTGTAGATGATTTAAATGAGATACAAAGATTTTTAAAAATCATTAGTGGATTTAGTGAATTAAGTAAAGCTAATCTATACTTAGAGTTTATAAATTTAGCTGCCATCTATGAAATATCTTCCAAAGATCTGAGATTCTTAAACACAAGATACATTTCACATATCTTTGTTTTAGAGAATTTGACAAAGTTAGAATTAAGATTGTATATCACCTTGGATAGATGAGCAAATTGAACTATGAATTTGCACAATTAGGAATATAATTTTCCTATAATGAAACAATCCGTGGTGAGTTAAGTGCAAATCAGTGGATTAGATCTTATATTACCTCATTTAAATTGTTATGGTATCTAATAGGTATCTCTTTTGTCTTTTCAGTAGCCTTTGAGGACCAGTGGCCTAAAATTAAAGAGTGTATCTATCAATATATATGTGTGTGTGTGTGTACATGTGTGTATCTTTAATTCTTTAATTAAGGTACACTTAAACTGTAAAATGCACAGATCTCAGGTATATTACTTAATGAGCTTTGACAAATGTCTATGTCTGTGTAACTAATATGCTAATCAAAATATAGGACAATTCCATTACCCTAAAAAGTTTTTTCATGCCCCTTTCCAGTCAATATGCCAATTACCTATACTTTTAGTTATAAATTTTCTGTGATCAGTGTTAAGTTATATTCCAAAAGGTAGTCAGAACCCAAAATGTTATGCTTTTTTACACCATCAAAGAATTCAGTAAATTCTAATATTAGGTGATGTATTTTTAAATAGAAAACATAACTTTAAAAATATTTATAAAATGAAAATTGTGAACATGCATCAAAGATCTTTTACTTAGGTGGTGTTAACAATATTTAAATTGTCCAGTGCCTAAACTCAGTTATTTGTGGAGTATCCTTTCTCTTTAATTTATGTTCTACATCAGCCAGTTTGCTCCCATTAATCTCTCACTGGATTCTTTAGTAACTGTTTATTTTCTGTTCATCTGTCTACTTTTTTCTCAACCATGCTCCTTCAGCACATGTCCTAACTACCTCTTCCCTGCCACCCCAAATCAGCTTGATTTCACACTACTGAATTATAGAAATAGCCTTTCATCTAGACTATTCCAGCATCTAGAAATAGCCTTTCATCTAGACTATTCCAGCGTCTTGGTATTTAGTAGGTAATAAATATTTTTTTATTGAATGCGTTAGTGAATTTTAAGTTGAATTGGGTAACATTATGGTTCTATGGTTATAACTTATATTGTCTATATTTGCCAGGCTCTATGATAAACATTTTCCATTAAACATTCATGTTAATTATTCTTGCCTCTATTTAATTGGTGAAAATATTAAAATTTATAGAAAGGTTATGTAAATTGCCCAATGTCACATAGCTAGTATGAAACTGGTTGGTCAGACACCAAAGGCTTTATGATAAGTCCTGCAAATTGACATGCAAAGTTTGTTAGAATATTTTAAAACTTAGGACAAGTTTTAACCATGCTATTTTTCATTTTTTTATAATATTTTAGACAACATAATTTGCAAAAGCTACTTTGTTTATTATATACAAGATCATATGCAAGAAACAAAGCCTTCTACCTTAAGGAATGATGCCAGAAAAATAGCTAATGTGTTTTTGTTTTTTGAGACAGTGTCTTGCTCTTTTGCCCAGGCTGTAGTGCAGTGGTGCAGTGTTGGCTCACTGCAGCCTTGACCTCCTGGGCTCAAGTGATCCTCCCACCTCAGCCTCCCACGTAGCTGGGACTACAGATGCACATTACCAGGCCTGGGTAATTTTTGTATTTTTTGTAGAGGTGGGATTTCACCATGTTGCCCAGGCTGGCCTTAAACTCCTGAGCTTGCCCACTTCTGCCTCCCAAAGTGCTGGGATTAAAAATAGCTACTGTTTGCCTGTAATCCCAGCACTTTGGGAGGCTGAGGTGGGCAGATCACCAGAGGTCGGGAGTTCAAGACCAGCCTGACCAACATGGAGAAACCCTGTCTCTACTAAAAATACAAAATTAGCTGGGCATGGTGGCGCATGCCTGTAATCCCAGCTAACTCAGGAGGTTGAGGCAGGAGAATCACTTGGATGCGGGAGGCGGAGGTTGTGGTGAGTCAAGATCGTGCCATTGCACTCCAGCCTGGGCAACAGGAATGTAACTCTGTTTCAAAAAAAAGTTCCTGTTAATTGAATCATTGATATTTACTGACTTGACACTTTACATACATACTTTGTAACTTTTTTCTAGAATAAAAATAATTCTGATTACACTGTAATACACAAACACATTCTTACAAAAATGCAAGCTGTAATTTTTAAATTGAGGTTAAGTCCACACAACATTAATTCATTATTTAAAATGATTAATTGAGTGCGTTTAATGCATTCAGAATGTTGTGCAACTCCCTCCTCTTTCTAGTTTCTGGATTGTTTCCACTTTTAGTTATTATGAATAATGCTTCTGTAAACATTTGTGTACAAACATTTCTCTTGTATGTATTCCTAGAATTGGAATTACTGGGTTTTATGGTAATTCAGTGTTTTTTTTTTTTTTTTTTTTTGAGGAACTGCAATACTATTTTCCACAATGGCTAAAACATTTTACGTTCCTACCAACAATTGTCCAGGTTTCCTATGCCTCCGCATCATTGCCAACACTTGTTATTTTTTGTTTTTCTTCATTATAGCCATCCTGCTATGTGTTAAGTGGTATTTCATTACCATTTCGATTTGCATTTCTGTAATGGCCAATGATGTTGAACATCTTTTCTTGTGCTTTTTTGGCCCTTTGTATATCTTTAGAGAAAGAAATATATATTTAAGTATTTTGCCTGTTTTTAAATTTCATTGTCTTTATTGTTGAGTTGTAAGAATCTTTATATATTTTGGATACTAATCCCTCATCAGATATATGATTTGCAAATATTTTCTCCCATTCTGTAGTTGTCTTTTTATTTTCTTGTTATTTTACTTTGATGCGCGAAAGTTAAGTTTTATGAAGTCCAATCTGTTTTTTTATTTGGTTGAACAAGTTATAATTTTAATGTATATGTAAATAAATTTAAAAAATAGGACTGTTATTTCCATACTTTATTCTACTTGTTTTTTTCACTTAAACATGGGTCTTGGAGATCTTTTTATGTTGGTACATAAAGATTGTCCCGATTCATTAATTAATAAATTACTGCATACTATAGATTATATGTTCTGTAACTTACTTTACCATTCCTCTAGGGACCTAGGGAGAAGGATTTTTGGGTTGTTGCCTATTTTAGGAAATAACAAATAGTGAATATCTGTAGGATAGAATTCTAAGAGTATTTCTCTGTAGGATAGATTCCTAAAAGTCAAGTTTCTGGGTGAAGTGTATAAATTTTTTTTTTTTTTTTTTTTTTTTTGTTCGAGGCAAGGTCCTGCTCCCTCGCCCAGGCTGGAGCGCAGTGGTGATCTCGACTCATTGCAACATCTGCCTCCTGGTTCAAGTGATTCTCATGCCTCAGCCTCCCAAGTAGCTGGGATTTTAGGTGTGTGCCACCACACCTGGCTAATTTTTGTATTTTTAGTAGAAGCAGGGTTTCACCATGTTGGCCAGGCTGATCTCGGACTCCTGACCTCAAGTGATCCACCCACCTAGACCTCCCAAAGTGCTGGGATTATAGGTGTGAACCACTGTGCCCAGCCAGATGTGTCTATTTCTTTTAATCTGCTAGTTTTACCTTCATATATTTTGAAGCTCTGTTATTAGGGTTACAAACCTTTATGGTTGTTATATCTTCCTGATGAATTGACTATTTTCTTACTATGAAATGTCCCTTGTAGACAGCTCTTTTATTCATTCTGACAATCTCTGATATTTAATTGGAATATTTAGTTCATTTACATTTAATGTTAATTCTTATGTTTGGATTTGGATATAACATTTCTGTTCATTCAGAAACAGTCTGATTTGCCTTTTGAGTTGATATGATATTTTTTAGAATTTTATTTTAATTTTTCTATTGACTTTTTATCTATACTTCTTTGCTTTTTATTTTTAGTGGTTGCTCTAATGATAAAATATACATTCTCAACTTTTTGCAGTGTACCTAATAATGTACTGCTTCAGATAAAATATGTTTCTTGTAAATAGGTCATTCTATTCTCATTTTAAGGAATCTAAGTGTTAGGAATGCTAAGCGTAATGCCTAAGATACCTAGCTGATAACTACCTAATACCTAAATTTCAAAGGTTAGACCAAACTCATATTTGCAGAATATACCCAGTTTGGTTTTGGTATCTATTATTTCCTTTTTTAAATTTCTGTGTTCTGCGTGCTAATATTTTGTTTAAGAGTTTGGCTTCTATATGAGTAAGAGAAATTGGCTTGTAAATTTACTGTATTATAGTGGTCTTGTTAGGTTTTCTTATCAAAGTTATGCTGAACTCATAAAACGAGGTGAGAATATTTTCCCCTTTTTCTAAACCCTGAAAGGGTCTGTTACAGATTGGCATTACATTTTTCTTAAGCATTAGGTAGAATTTGTTGGTGAAACTATCTAGCCCTTAACTTTCTTTGTGGAAGGTTTATAATTACATATTCAGGTTTATTTCATGGTTTTATGAGTATGTAAATTTCCTTTTCTTATGTCGGTTTTTGATAAGTTCTATTTCTACATTTCCTCTAAATTTTTACATTTATTGGCAAAGCATTATTATGGGTTATACATATTTTTTGTTTGCCTTTTCTCTTCTATTTTTTCTTCAATAATTTTGCCAGGGGTTTATTTAAAAAATTCTTTCAAAGGATGATCATTTGGCATTGTTGATCATTTTCATTGTATGCTTTAGTAATTTCTGCTTGTGTTAAATTTTCTGTTATTTTCATAGGTTTTTTAGATAGATTCTTTGATAACTGAGTAATAGTCCCTCTTCTTTCCTAATACAGATGCTCCTTGACTTACAGTGGGGTTAAGTCCCCATAAACCCATTGTAAGTTGAAAATATTGTAGTTGAAAACACATTCAATACATCTAACCTACTGAACATTACAGCTTAGCCTATCCTACCTTAAACATGCTCAGAACACTTACATTAGCATATAGTTGGGCAAAATCATCTAACACAATGCCTGTTTCATACTAAAGTGTTGAATCTCATATAGTTTATTGAATATTTTGCTAAAAGTGAAAAACAATGATTGTATGGGTACTTGATTTACAGTTCTACTGAATGCATATTATTTTTACACCATTGTAAATTGAAAAATTTGCAAGTTGAACTATCATAAGTTGGGGAATGTCTGTAATATTCATTTAAGTCTCTAAGGTACAGCTTTAGCCATATTCTATAAATTTAACATGTATTGTTACCCATTATTTAATTCAAATATTTTATAATTTATATTGAGAGTTGTTTGAACTCTGTTCCTTACTGTCCAAACATTTGGAGATTTTCTGCTTATATTTTTGTTATTTTTAGTTTCTTGTATTGTGATCAAAGAACATATTCTGTATGGTTTCTGTCTACTGAAATGTATTGAGACTTCTGTGGCCTGGCATATGTCAACCTTTTTTTTTTTTTTTTGAGACGGAGTTTCACTCTTGTTGCCCAAGCTGGAGTGCAATGGCGCGGTCTTGGCTCACCGCAACCTCTGCCTCCTGGGTTCAAGTGATTCTCCTGCCTCAGCCTTCTGAGTAGCTGGGATTACAGGCACACACCACCATGCCCAGCTAATTTTTTATATTTTTAGTAGAAACGGGATTTCACCATGTTAGCCAGGCTGGTTTCGAACTCCTGACCTCAGGTGATCCGCCCGCCTCAGCCTCCCAAAATGCTGGGATTACAGGCATGAGCCACTGCACCAGGCCCCATATGTCAACTTTGGTAAATATTTCATGGGTACTTAAAATGAAACTGCTTTGCAGTAGTGTGCAGTGTTCTAGCAAATATTCGTTAGGTCAAGGTTGACAATCATGTTATTAAAAGTCTTCTGTATCTTTACTGATTATTTTGTTCTTGCTGAGTTATTTTAAAATCTACCATTGTGCTTGTGGATTTGTCTGCTTTTATTTCAGTAAGTTTTTCTTTATTGATACATTTAGACTTCTTAAAATTTCCAAGTGAACTAATTTTATTATCAATATTAAGTTAAAGTGTGCCTGTTTAATTTCTTAATGCTTTTTTGCCTCAGCATCTTTATCTGATATGAATATAGCTATATCAATTTTCTTTGATTTTTGTTTACATGGTCTGTCATTTTTATTTTCTAATTAGAATTTTTATCCCTTTTTTTAGAAGTTTTTCTTGTAAATGGCAAGGAAATATGTTTTATTTGGACAGTCTTTATCTTTGTTTAGACAGTTTAGTCCATTTCCATATAATGTACTTTCTAATATATTTGGATTTAAAATATAATATATATTAGTATTTTACTGTTTGCTTTTTATTTATTCCATGTCATGTTTTTCTCACTTTTTTTGTGTCCTTTTGGATAGATTGTTTCCTATTACTTTATTATCCCCTTTTATTAGGTACACATTCTTTTATTCTTCTGTTAATGGTTACCCTAGAGATTACAACAGATACCATTGATTTATCGTAATCTAACGTAAATTAGTACTTTAATTTCTTCACTACAGCATAGTGACCTCAGAATATTATCACTACACTTGTGCTCCTTCTGACTCATATACATTTGTTGTCATAGCTTTTTTTTTTGTTGAGAGAGTCTTGCTCTATCCCCCAGGCTGGAGTGTAGTGGCGTGACACCTCGGTTCACTGCAAGCTCCACCTCCCAGGTTCACACCATTCTCCTGCCTCAGCCTCCTGAGTAGCTGGGACTACAGGCGCCCGCCACCGCACCCGGCTAATTTTTTGTATTTTCAGTAGAGACGGGGTTTCACCATGTTAGCCAGGATGGTCTTGATCTCCTGACCTCGTGATCCACCCGCCTTGGCCTCCCAAAGTGCTGGGATTACAGGCTGTGGTAGCTTTTAATCTGTTACTTGATTTCAGCCAAACTTTTTTATTGTTTCGTAATGTCAATCAATATACATATATATTTTGTATATATTTACCATTTTTGTTGCTCTTAATTTTTCCCTGTGTCACCAATCTTCTAACTAGAGTCATTTTCCTTGTACCTGAAAACATTCTTTAGTTAGTTTCTTTTGTGTGGTGCTTTTGGTGATGAATTGGCTCACTTTTTGGTTGTCTGAAAATCTTTACCCTTCATTCTTGAATATCATCCATAGGTACAAAAATATAGGTTGCTTTTATTATCACTTTGAAAATATTCTGTTGTATAGTATCTTCCATTCTTTTTCCTGCAAGGTCAGCTACTTGTCTATTTGTGTTTTTTTAATTTTTTTTTTTTTATTTTGAGACAATGTCTTGCTGTGTGGCCCAGGCTGGAGTGCAGTGGTGCAATCATGGCCCACTGCAGCCTCATTCTCCTGGGTTCAAGCAATCCTCCTACTTCAGCTTTCCAGGTAGCTAGTGATACAAGCATGAGCCACCGTGTGCCCAGCTGATTTTTCTAATTTTTGTAGAGATGGGGTTTTGCCATGTTGCCCAGGCTGGTCTCGAATTCCTGGGCTAAAATGATCTGCCTGCCTTGGCCTCCCAAAGTGCTGGGATTACATGGGTGAGCCACCATGGCCAGACCAGTTGTTGCTTTTTTGTAGGTGATCTGTTGTTTTTTTTCTGGCTGCTTTTAACAAATATTTTGCTGTCTCAAGTTGTTTCAGTGAAGCACCTGCTTGTGGTTTTTTGTTAGTTTGTTTTTGGTTTTCATTTTGTTTTGGTTTTGGTTCTTAGAAGATCTTGAATCTGTGGCTTGATTTTTAAAATCAGTTAAGTTTTCAGCTTTTATTTCTTCAGATACTTCTGTATCATTTATTTTCTTCTATCATTTGGGATTCAGATTATAGGTATCCACACCCTTGTTAAGTATACTTTTTTCCATACTTTTTCTAATTCTTGCATAGTTTTTTGTTTTATATAGTTTTTCTTCTTATTTATTTTCGTAAGGTAATGATCAATTATTTTCTTCCATATGGATACCTCATATGCCTTTCTTCCCAATCTTTAAAACAACCCTGCCAAAATTATTTTTTGCCATTTTTACAGATATTATTCAGAGAGGTTAACTCTTTTGCCCAAGTTAACAGAGCAGCCAAGCAATCAGAGCTAACATTTGAATCAAAGTCGACTCAGTTCAGTATTTCTTGCTCTAGTTTATTATATGAGGTTATGGTTCCTTTTTTCTGTCCGTCTGTTTTTCTCACTTGATTTTTGGAGGTGAGCTGTTATTCAAAATGTTGTATACATTAATGAATTAGTCTGTCTTAAAATAACATTTTGCCATTTCACCTATATTTATTAGATAAATAGAAGTGTACAAACTTATGGGCCAAATATTATCCTCCTTAAGGAGTTTATTTTCTACATGGAAACAAGAATGTATACAGTTTATTCTAATAGAGGATATGAAGAGATAGTTTCCATGGTTAGAAACAAATAAGAAGGTAGTGTCTCAAGTGATGGAATTAAGAAAGAATTCATTGGGTAGGTAGAGGTTATGAAAAGATGGTAATGTGAGGATTTTTGTTTGTTTGTTTACAAGGGTGAAAAACAGTTTGTTATTACAAATAAAGAAAATCAGTACTAATATTTCATGTTCTATTTTCCCCCCAACAAATCTCTTTGTACATACTTTGTCACTAATTGAATAGTCATGTAAGCAGTGAAATTTTGTACGTCAGGTTACATTATACACAGTGATTGAAAAAGTCTTTTTTCCCCAGGTTATTTCATTTCTGGCTGCAGTTTTGCATAAAAAGGGAACTCGTGAGGATATTGAAAATAACATGCCAGAGTTTTTACTAAGAAGTATGAAAAAGGAACCCCCTTCTTCTACAGCAAAAAAGGTAAAATGTCTAGACAATGTATATTCTACTCATGATGCTGGTATTACAGAAGCATATAGAAATATTTAAATCTCACACATTAAAATGTATTAGTATAAATTTTAAAACCTAAGAATTTAAAGATGTTATTAAAATATTTGTTTTATAGGCCTAATTTTTGAAAGATTACCAATTTTATTCCCAAGTTAAATTTGATTGACTGTCATAATGGCAAAACAGAATTTCAGCTTGGTTTTGCTTTGGGATTTTAATCTGTTGGTTGGCTGGATTTACATGATTTACTTAGGTTGATTTGTTAAACTTACAGAATGTGTATGTAAAGTTAATTGAAACCTTCATTATATTGTTTTTTATTTATGTGAGAATGAAAAGGCAATAGTTACAGATATTGGTAACAAAAGTGTGTCATTGACTTATTTCAAGTTGCCTAGCTAATTGCATCCAAAAAATATGAAATAAGTTCTACCAATACAGGAAAGTTGGAATCAGACAGACAAGTAGGTCTGTGCTTATTTCTCTCTCTGCCCATATGACTGTGAATGCTATTCATATCCATACTTCAGTTTTCTCCTTCATAAATGTATGTTTATAGATATGTTATATATGATTCTTACAAAAAGATTTCTAATAAAGCAATGAAATATAAAAAAGTATATTATACTTACATGTCTTTTTAAAAATATTATCCTCAGCCTCCAGGAAAGCAGATAAGAATAAAAATGAAGTGATTTTATGAAATCTTTTATTATATTTGGTAATGAACTACTTACCGCAAGTTTTAAAACACTCTTTTATACAAGTCTTATATACAAGATTGCTGAGAAGTCCAGGTTTACTCTTGTCTATCATAAAGACCATTTCAATGTTAACTTTTCAGAACTACTGGCTTAAGATATTATAATTGCTATCATTTTAAATTCTCTGAATTTTTCAATAGAATAGATGCATCCTGAAGAGAATAATGGTTCTTAATGTATTTTAAGTATTCAATAGCTCAAGTACTGTTTTTAGCTCTGGATTCAGTTGTTCCCTGGTTCTAAATGTCACTACAGAGCCTATATATATCTTTTTTATGCCACTGTGACAGCAGATAGAAGAGAGAACAAAAGAGGTAAAAGTAATATTTTAAATATATTAAAATACTTAAAGATATTTAAAATATTATAGAACAAGAATGGGCCAGGCGCAGTGATTCATGCCTGTAATCCTAGTACTTTGGGAGGCTAAGGAAGGCGAATTGCTTGAGCCCAGGAGTTAAAGACCAGCTTGGGCAACATGTCAAAACCTCTTCCCTACTAAAAATACAGAAAATTAGTCAGATGTGGTGGTGTGTGCCAGTAGTCCCAGGTACGTCGGAGGCTGAAGTGGGAGGATCACCAGAGCCTGGAGAGGTTGAGGCTGCGTTGAGCCATGTTTGCACCACTGCACTCCAGCCAGGGCAATAAAGTGAGACCCCTGTCTCAAAAAAAAAGAAGAATGAAAGAAAAGAAAGTTAACAAAGATACTCATTTGATAATGTGGTAAAATATGCTTATAATAGTTATCTCAGTTGACTCAAGTTCTTCTCCTTCTTTCCTTTCTTTTCTTTTTCTTTCTCTTTATATATATGTATGTGTGTGTGTATGTATGCATATGCGATGTATCATATCTCACACACACACACACACACACACACACACACATACCTATACAGTTGTCCCTTGGTATCCATGTGGGATTGGTTCCAGGACTTCTCTTGGGTACCAAAATGTGTGGATTCTCAAGTCCTTGATATAAAATAGTGTGTTTGCATATAACCTGTTATCCTCCCATATACTTTAAATCATCTGTGGTTTACTTAGTGCAATGTAAAGTCTACATAAATAGCTTTTATATTGCATTGTTTAGGAAATAATGACAAGGTCTGCATACATGTTTAGTGCAGATGGAATTTTTTAGTATTTCAATTTGTAGTTAGTTGAATCCACTGATATGAAACCCACAGATATGGAGGAACAACTGTAAATTCCTTATAATAATGTACATTGCTATGTACCTTCTTCAGTTGATTTCTTAATTTATTTATTTTCAGTCTTTTTGTATTCTAATAAATTACCTTAAAGCTATAAGTGTTCCTTTGGGGCAGGCATGGTTGCTCACACCTGTAATCCCAGCACTTTGGGAGGCTGACGCGGGAGGATCGCCCAGGAGTTAGACCCGCCTCAGCACCATAAGAAGATCCTGTCTTTACAGAAAATAAAATAAAACAATTAGCCAGGCGTGGTAGTGTGTGTGTCTATGGTCTCAGCTACTGGGGAGGCTGAGGTGAGAGAATCGCATGAACCCGGGAGTTCTAGGCTGCAGTGAGCCGTGATCATGCCACTGCACTCCCGCCTGGGCAACAGAGAAGACCCTGTCTCAAAAAAAAAGTTCCTTTCAGTACTCCTTTGTCTGTGTTCTATAGTTTTTAATATGTAGTTTTTTCATTAGTCTTTTCTAAATTATCTGTGGCCCTAATTTTTATTCTCTTTTACCCAAGTACTATTTAAAAGAGAAGTTTTAAAATTTCCAAGTGCATAGCTATTGTTAGGGCTCAGGATGATCGGAGGGCTGAACCCTTTCTGACAAGTTCTAGTTTTGTTGCATCAGATAACAGCCTTGATATTTTTTTGTCATTACATCCATGGATCAGTTTTTGTGCTTTGATGTTGTGCATTGTGTAGTCTCTGTTGTTTTAAAATGTTACTTATATTGTGCATTCTTTGTAATCATGGTCACATGGTTTTATATATTTCTATTTAATCATGTTTATTAATTGCATTGTTAAATGTTTAATAGTGTTATTTTCTTTTTGTCTGAGCAGTTGGATCTGGAAAGAAATATGTTAAATTTTCTTGTTACGACTTTCAGTTTATTTCTCTTTGTGTTCATACCAACTTTTGCTTAACGTCTTCAGTTAATTCTTCAGAGGCCAGGTGTGGTGGTTTGTGCCTGTAGTCCCAGCTACTCAGGAGGCTGAGGTAGGAGGATCACTTGAGCTCAGGAGATTGAGGCTGCAGTGAGCCATGATTGTGCCACTGCACTCCAGCTTGGGTGACAGAGTGGGATGCTGTCTCAGAAAAAAAAAAATTCTTCAGTAAATTTTATGTGTTTGTATATTGCTCTCACACTTGATTATTCATAGGCTTATCTGCCTATAGAATTTTAAGTTCAAAATTTTCTTTTATAATGACAAAACATTATCTTCTGTCATTCCATATTGCAGATGAGAGTTCAATGTCAACCCAACTTTTTTCCTTGGAAAGGATTTTTTTTTTAATTGTTTGGAAGTATTAAGGACTTTTTTAATTGGTGAAATTGGGAAATTTCCATGAGCCCTAACACTCACCATAGAATTCTTCCAAATAAGTTTTGCTTTAGAAAATATATATACAGTACTTTATTCAGGGAAAGTTGCATACTGATGCTGGAATCAGTTTCTTTGATGACTGGTGTAACTTTTCCTTCTTAAAATTACTTGGCCATTATTTTTCTTGACTCAGTCTTTCCAACTACCTTAGCTGTTTTGTTGAGTTTTGTTTTGCTTGTCGTTTTTAGGTTCCTTCTGGGAAAAGTAAATTTTTTAGTGGGGGAGGGCAGGGGGAATTTTCGCTTTCAGAGGTGTAGGGCGGATTGCTCAGTTCTTCAGGTGTGCCAGTTCTCATCTGCTCCTGCGCTGTTCTGACCTGCTGGTACTGTCCTTCCAGGCATTCTGCCACTATTATGGATTTATTATGTTTGTTCTTTTGTTTCACTGGCATCAACACAAACGTGTTGAGTTAGTCATTTGAACTGGAATTTAGAGTTTTTAATGGCATCACCGGTGACATTCTACAGTATTTCCCAGAAGTAAATACAACCAAAAATTACAGCTTTGAAAGTTTTAAAAGATAAATTTGTATTGGTTCATTTAAAACAATGTATGTTTTAAGAAGACAGTTTATGAAATGGAGAAGAAATCAGTTCTTTTGTATTTATTATGCTAATGCCAGAATTACAATTGAATTCTGAAAAATTAATGTTGAAGCTTGTTGAAGAAAGCCCTTTAATGAACTGAGTGTTACAAATTAAGGAGTGGTGGGTCTAAGGTATGTGTGTGTGATAGGATACATCTCATATACATTTAAAAACTTTTCAAGGGTGAATAAATCATCTAAGAATGCATGAATGTTTTGTGCCAAGAATAAATTCTTAAAGGAAAAGACACAAGCTCTACATTTTAAACATTGATTTTTGGAATGGTTCTTTAGTGTAGGCTAAGTTTTGATTGAAATTCAATTTTTATGAATCATAATAAATTTATAAAATATTACTATCTTACATGATGAAGCTTTAGCAACTCTAAAATTCATAATTAATGCAAAAGAGGAGGACTTTTGTAGCAATCACAATACCAGCATCGGAAGCAATTTCAATGACAATTTAACAAAAATATTTTATAATTATTTTATTTACTATACACTATTTTTTTAGTTTTTCATATGTACCAAGAGGATTATGTTGCACATGATGCTACCGTGAGCAGCCTTATGCATATACCTTGACAACTTTTGCAATAACTGTAGGATAAATTCTTAGTACTGGAATTGGATAGCGGGTAGAGCTGGATTTAGGGGATTACTTTTTGATAACTGGAGTTAAATTACCCCATATCCCCACGAGTGGTGTGTAAGAATGTCTGTTTCCACCTTTTCATTTGCACTAGGTATTAGCAAACATAAATTTGTGACTACCTGAGAGATTTAAAATTTTTATTTTGCTTAATTTACATTTCTTTATGAGTGAAGCTGTAGCATTTCAGATGTTTAAAAGCTATTTTTAAATCTAATTCTTGTTTTTAATCATAGTTCTTCATTAATAGTCCTTAGCAATATATCCTGGAATCTAATTTTTTGTTCATTATATATTTTGAAAATATTTCTTCCTCATGTAGAGTCAGCTTTGAATTTATTGATTTTTTAAAAATGTTTATGTAGTTACATGTATTGGTCTGTATAGTTTCTGGGTTTTATGTTTGCCTAGAAAAGCCTTTTGTACTCTAAATTTATAAATACATTCACTCATGATTCTTTTATAATATGTGTGATTTTATTTTATACCTTTATATCGTTGTTTCAGCTAGAATTTATTTTGCTGTAGGTGTCTAGTAACCCAATTTTATTTTCCTCAGTTGGTTAGCCAGTTATCTTAATGTCATTTGTTGAATAAGCCCGCTTTTCCACAGTGATTTGAAGGGCCACTTTGGTGTAAAATTAAACTCATTTCTATTTCTAGACATATTATTCTGTCCTAATTATTTGTTCATTTCTCTTCCAGTGCTAAACAGTTTTAGTTATTTTAGCTTTATAGTGTAATTTATTATTTGGTAGTTGCTCCTCAAGTTTTCTCAACTTAAGAAAAATAAATTTTCTCAAATTTCTCCTCAAAACCTATTGATATATTAGTTGATATTGTGTTGAATTTATAGTTAACTTTGCTTATCGTTTCCATTCTTATATTTCTTATTTACTTCTCTTTTTTAATTGCAAGAGTTGGTATTTATTGATCTGGTTTGTAACTTTGTTTTAATAGAATATCAAGTTTTGGCATAATGCCAAACTTTGGTACTGCATATAGTACTTAGAAAATAGAAGGTGTTCAATTGATGAGTGAATTAATAATTGAAACCACACATGTTAGTGCTAAGTTAGGACTAATAATGTATGTTTAGAGGACAGTGACAGTAGAGTTGAAACAGAGGTTCCACATGGGAAGAAGTGTGGTATCAAAATGAAAAATAAATTACACCTTTACAGAAAAATTACAGAATGTAAAATTGGAATCTTTGCTAGAAAACTCAAAGTACTAAAAAAAAATGTTTTGTATTTATCTCTACAATCTTAACTCTCTCAAAAATACCCAACATAGTTAATTATTTAATGCCAAAACTTGATATTCTATCAAAAATTAGGCTGTTTTTATACAAAGGACTTGGAAGAGCCCTTGACTACAGTGGATTCTAAACTGAAATTTCTATATATTAAATAACTGCAGCATACTGAAGGAAAAAATGATCAGCTATACACACAGTAGGGTGTAAATTAATTATGTTGGGTATTTTTGAGAGAGTTAAGGTTGTAGCGATAAATACAAGACTTTTTGTAGACCTTTGAGTTTTCTAGCAAAGATTCCAATTTTATGTTCTGTAATTTTTCTGTAAAGGTATAATTTATTTTTCATTTTAATATCACACTTCTTCCCATGTGGAACCTTTGTTTCAACTCTACTGTAATCTGTCACTGTCCTCTGAACATATATTATTATTCCTAATTTAGCATTGACATGTATGGTTTCATGTATTCATTCATCAGTTGCACACCTTCTATTTTCTAGGTACTATATGAAGTACTGAAGTTACAGTGGTAAATAAAGTTACACATCTCAAGGACATAGACTTTTTGATTGAAGGTGCTAACAGGATATGTCATGGTAGTTAAGAGTTTTAGAATTAGGCTGACCTGGGTTCAAATACTTACTTTGCTGCTTAATATCAGTATGACCTTGAGTGTGTTACTTAATATCTCTGCACCTCAGTTTCCTCATCTGTGTTTCTGGGTAAAGTCCCTGAATTAATTTCTGTAAACTACTTCTGAAGGCCTTGGCACACAGTAAGTGCTCAATAATTGTTATGTTATTATTAATACTATTACTACTTCTGCCACAAAAATTATCACACATTAATCTTTGAGTATCTCATCACAGTCCACACCACATCATTCTTCTATGCCGTAGTTCTTGAGCAATCAGATTTGATAGAAAACTCCTTAATAATTGAGCAAGATTTATTGAAAGATATAAATAATTCAGTATTCTCTAGTTGCACTATTTAACCTAGCTTCTGTTAATTTTAATATGTAAGCAAATGAATTTTAATTTTATTTGTGTTAATTTTATATTCAGTTTTATAAAATTGTATTTTAGCTTCAGAATAAGAATTATCACCCTTCCCCCATGTCTGCAGCAATACCACTCTGAACACACCACATCTCGTCTGATCTTGGAAGCTAAGCAGGGTTGGACCTGGTTAGTACTTGGATTAGAGGAATAGCTCCCAGAGTTGCTTTGTGTGTAGTGACTTAGCAGTTGGACGCTGCTTTCCATTTTATTGTTTTGGCATCATTTGCTTAAAAAAGACTTACTAAATGAAATATTATTTATTGGATTGTAGGAAATGCTAAGTTCTTATATACTTTCCCTGGACTCTGCATAATAGCATAACTCAGTTCTCTGACATCTTTCACTACCAAAATGAATTTTTGAACCAGTGTTTCACCTTTCATAATTTTGAAGACCAGTGTTTGTAAGAAATATCAAAAATTATGTTGCCACCTTAATTTTTAAACATCTTCTGGAATCTTAGGGCTGATGCCGGGACTTTTTAGATTCATTGGCACCTTTGATGAATGGCCTCTCAAGTGGAAAACTACTAAGAGTGCTCAGATGCAGTTTGCACCTAACATTGTCATCTCGTAATATACAAAAAAATCAAAGGGAGACACTGTAATTGGACTTAGTACTTGGAGGCCTAATTTCATATTTGAAAGTCAAAAATGGAGATCATAGGATTAACCTTTGTCCAAAGGGCAGACATACTTGAGATGAATCAAGTATAAGAAGTACTTACATATGCTTGATGATGGCTTGGGAAAAAGGAACTCTCACATTCAGCATGTTGATTTTCTTTCTTTTTCTTCTTTCTCTTTCCAAAACACAGTCACAAATTTGACTTTTTAGAGTTGACAAAAGGCCTAGATTAAATGTTTCACAGAAAACAGGGCAGAATTTAGAGCAGTATTGTATTATTTCTTGGTTAAACTGAATTTTTTCAGTATGTTTCATTGGTTCATTTCTGTCAAGTAGATCAAGTATAAAACTTCAGAAAATAATCGTACTGGTAACCCTATTAAACATAACAGGATAGGAATAGTGGTAACAGGGAGAAATAAAAACATTAAAAAGTTAAAATGGTTGATGACAGCAGGATTCTGGGTTAGTACAGGAAAGGTACATGAATGTGAGGAATAACCAGAGATATGTTGGTAATCCTCAGAGGGACTGATTTGGTAGGCATTATTAGGGCACAAGTCCCATTTACCTGAGTTTCAAGAGAGAACAGGAGGAGAGTTAAGCATTGATAACTCTTGAGGATCTTTGCTATAGGGAGAGTAGAGTAATGAGGTAATAGAGACAGATGTTGGGTTAAGGAAAAGAGGTTTTTTAAAATTTTTGTTTTTTGGATTATTTTTAACCCTGGGAAATATTCTAACATGCTTTTCCGTAGGTGATGTGGTTCATTAAAATGGAAAAGTTAATCAGGTAGGGGAGATTGGGGGCAGTTTCTGCAGCATTGACTTTAGGTTGGCAAGAAGGAATGGGAGCCACTGTATGAGGGGTTGTTTTTGGAGAAGAACATGAACAGTGTACCCATGGCAACAGGTGGGAGGGCAAAATATATGGAAATGAATATACATAGGTTATTGATACGATACTGAGAGAAGTTCATCCAGGAAGTTTTCTTGTGATTGCTTCAATTTTCTAGTTCTTTAATTGAGAGTATCTGAGAGAGGGGGAGAGGAAATGGACTAGGAAAATGCAAAAGGAAAAAGAGCTCCAGGAGACCATATATTTCAAGAACACGTGGCCTGCTTGTGTATGTACATTACCCACTTGGCCCTTGAAGCTATTATTGGGATCCAGATTTTATTCTTTTCTCTCTTTTGGAAAGTTACTTCTCTCACATTTCTCAATGCCTTTTTGGTAGGGGGAAACAGAAAACACGTGTTTCTTTGAGCAAGGTTAGGTGTCTGTCTTGTCCTGATAAAAAGCTAATTAAACAGCAAAGTATTTTTTGAGAATCTTCAATGTCCAGATATAGCTAATCACTCAGTTGTATTTATTGTTATTAATTAAATGTCAAAATTAAGGAAGAGGACTGTTGATATTCATATTGTGGATTTCACTTTGGGATTCGTTTAAAAAACAGCAAATTTTTTTTATTCTTGTTTTAGATGTTCTTAATAGTTGCTCCTCTTTCTGTCCTCTACAACTGGAAGGATGAATTGGACACCTGGGGATATTTCAGAGTCACTATTTTACATGGAAACAGAAAAGATAATGAATTAATTCGTGTAAAGCAGAGGAAATGTGAAATTGCTTTAACAACTTATGAAACACTGCGCTTATGCCTGGATGAACTTAACAGGTAATGGGAATAATAGGAATGATTGTATTAATAGTCTGCTTACATCCCTTTATATTAAGATTTTTTTTTTTTTTTTTTGAGACAGAATCTTGCTTTTGTGTTTTTAATAGAGACAGAGTTTCACCACGTTGCCCAGGCTGGTCTCGAACTCCTGAGCTCAGGCAGTCCACCCACCTCAGCCTCCCAAAGTGCTAGGATTACAGGTGTGAGCCACTGTGCCCAGCCTATATTGTGATTTTTTAAAAAGGAATAATGATTATTCCTTTGCTTATTTAATTTCATTTTAGAATTATTGAAATATTTAGTTCATAACTTATTCTCTGAGAAGGAAAAACCTGCATCAGGTTTTCTAGAATTTCTTATTCTATTTCTTACATTGAATACAGGATACTTCTTCAAACATTGATTGTTAAAGAATGATAAGACTTGTCCTAAATCTCATGTACAGCCTTTTATGCAGACACTGCCTCTGAACTAGGTCAGTAATTTTCATGAATTATTTCAATTATGGGAGTCTCTTGTGAATATAGAGGGGCAAAAACTACACACACACACACACACACACACACACACACAGAATCACTGTAGCATAGAGTGTGAGAAAAAAGTGGCCAAGAGGTAACACCAGTGAGATAAGCAGGGAAAATATTATAGAGTACTGGAAGGTACTTTGAGGATTTTGGTCTTTATCCCGAGAGCAATAGAGTGCCCCCTACAGTGTTGTCAACAGATTACCGATAGGATAAAAATGATCAGATTTGCACTTTGTAAATACCTTAGCTGCTGTGTGTGCAGATAGAGGAGAGCCAAGTTGAATGGAGAAAGACCAGTTAAGAGGCTTGTTATGTGCTGAATTGTGTCGCTTCTCCTCAAACCCCCTTCCACAATTTAAATGTTCAGGTCTCAACCCCAGCACCTCAGAATGTAACTGTGTTTAGAGACAGATCTCTTTGATTAAGTTTTAAAGAGGTGATTAAAACCGAGGCTGATTGGGTGGGGCCTGGGTCCAGTATGACCGCTATCCTTATAGGAAGAGAAAGAGACACCAAGGACACACACACACCACAGAGGAAGGGACTTGTGGGGACACAGCAAGAAGGCAGTCATCTGCAAGCCAAGGGGAGAGGCCTCAGGAGAAACCAAATTTGCTGACACCTTGCTCTTGAAATTCGAGCTTCCAGGATTGTGAGGAAATAAATTTTGGTTGTTTTAAGCCATGTAGTGTGTGGTATTTTATTTTGGTAGCCCTAGCAAACCAATACAAGGCTTTTATAGTAGTGTGGTCATGGGACCATGGTAGTGAGGTCTGAACTCTTCATAGTTGTTCCAGCAGTAGGCTGGGCCTTGGTAAAATCATTAGTTTCCATCTGCTTGTAGCCTAGATTTCTCTCTACAGGGATACAATTTATACCTTTTAGGTGAAGATTAAAGCGTGGCATTAGAAACAGTTATCTAGTTAGTCTTTAAAATGTTTAGACATTATAGTTATATTCAATTTGAACTACTGCTAATGAAGGAGTTAATGATATTCCCCCAAAGTCAACCGAAGTTTAGAAAATTAGGTAATTTTTTTAAGGTGATGCTTTCACATCAGTGTTAAAATGATTTAGTATAGGATAAAAATGATGAACAATTGATAGTTGTCTCAAATTTTATAAGCACACACAAAAAAAAGAGTAAAAAAATCACTAATTAGCTATGTGGCTTTGGGTAAATTGGCCCATCTGGAAAATGACAGAGGATGAATTAAATCAGTCTTTGTGAAAACTAGCCCCTCAAGCCCAGCTCGAGAGTTGTATTAAAATCAACTTTAATGAGAGTTAATTTGTATAGAATAATTATGCCATTTCAGGAGTACAATTTGATGAATCTTGACCAGGGATTGGTAAACTTTTTCTGTAAAGGGCCAGATAGTAAATATTTTAGGCTTTTGGGCCACATATAGTCTCGGTTGCATATTCTTCTTTTTTATTTTTATGACCCTTTAAAATGTAAAGACTACTCTTAGCTTGCTGACCATACAAAAGTGGCCACGGGCTGGATTTGGCCATGGGCAGTAGTATACTGACTCCTAGTTTTGACAAATGAGTGCAATCAGTATCCCAAACAAGGTAAAAACTATTTTTATCATCCCAGGACTTTTCTCTTACCTCTTTACAGTGGCTTTTCCTCAACCCTCACCTTGGGCAACTACTGATTTTAATTTCTGCCACTTACAGGTGAGTTTAAGCTGTTACAGAGCATGTCAATGGTATTATGCAGGAAGCACCCTTTTGTGTGTGTCGCATCTTTTGTTCAGCATGTTTTTTGAGATTCACGTTGAGTGTATCAGTGATTGTTCTTTCTTAATGTTGCATTGTATTCCATTTCACCAATATGCACATTTTGTTACCCATCCATTTGAGGATGGATTTTTGGGTTTTTCCAGTTTTGGATTATTATAGATAAAACTTCAAGGGATATTTGTATGTAAGCCTTTTTTGGACATGTGTTTTCATTTCTCTTAGAGTAGAATTTCTGTATCATATGGCTAACTGTAGGTTTAGCTTTAGAAGAAACTGCCAAACCATTTTCCACAATGGTTTTACTCCAGCTAACAATGTGTGAGAGTTCAGTTGCTTCGTATTCTCAGCAACATTTGGTATTGTCAGTCTTTTTGTTTTAGCTGTTTTAGTAGGTGTGTAGTAGTATCTTGTAGTGTAATTTGCATTTTTCTGATCCATCTGCACTTGGAAAACAATGTTTATTCTGCAGTTATTGGGTGTAGTGTTTATAAATATCAATAAGACTCGATTGGTTAAGATGTTGCTCAGGTGTTTTCTATCCTTGCTGATTTCCTTTTCAGTTGGCTTACAGTATCTGAGAGAGGAGAGTTGAAATCTTCAATTATAATTGTAGATATGTTTATTTCTCCTTTCACTTCTGTCAGCGTTTAATTTAGTATTTTGAAGCTCTTTTATGAGGTGCACATGCATTTATGATTGTTATTTTTTCCTGATGAATTGATCTTTTTATCTTTAAAAAATATACCTATTTCTAATAATATCTCTTATCTTGATGTTTTATCTGATACAAGCATAGCCATATTGTGGTACATTTTAGTAGTTTGTTCCTTTTTATTGCTGATGGTACTATTATATAGCTATCCCATATTTTGTCCATTCACCAGTTGATGGACATTTGAATTGTTTCCAGTTTTTGACTGTATGAATAATGCTGCTGTCTTATGCTGAGTCTTATGCTTACTGCATGTAAATAGCTTTTCATGTTTTTATTGCAGTATATCTGTTCTTAATATTTGGAGTGAGTCTCCAAATATTGCTTTTTCATCCATTCGGATAATCTTTGCCTTTTATTTGGGTATTTAGACCATTCACTTTGAATATAATTATTGGTAAAGTTGGATATAGAGCTACCATTTTTGTCAGGTCTGGGATTTAATTTTATAAATCAAACTTGTAAGCTAATAAATTAGCCTGTTACTATTTCATGGATCCTGACAGAAGACTAATCTGAGGCATGGAGAGGTTAAATAATTTTTCTAGGCCTTCACAACTAAGTCAGTGGCAGACTTGAGGATTGAACCTTGACCATCTAATGCCAGACCTCAGGTTTGGTTTTGTTTTGCTTTTGAGACAGAGTCTTGCTCTGTTGCCCAGGCTGGAGTGCAGTGGTGCCATCACAGCTCACTGTACCCTCAGTCTCCCACCTCAGCCTTCCAAGTAACTAGGACTACAGGCATGCGCCACCATGCCTGGAAAATGTTTTTATTTTTTGTAGAGACAGAGTCTCCCTGTGTTGCCCAGGTTGATCTCAAACTTTTGGACTCAAGTGATCCTTCCACCTCGGCCTCCCAAAGTGCTGGGATTACAGGTGGGAGCCACCATGCCTGGCCAGACCCTAGGTTTTTAACCAATATACTGTACCACCCCAAAAGATGTTTTGCAATTAGATAAATGTAGTAAATTCTTCTATCATAGCATCAGTCATATTTTAATTATTTCTTACCTGTCTGTCTCCTTAGACTGTAAGCTCTTTGGTGTAGGAGATTTTTACCTTTAATTTCTGTATCTCAGTACTTTTAGCACATAAGAGTTGCCAAATAAATGTTTTTTAGGTGACTGTTTTTTCTGATTGTTATAAATATTAAACAAGAATTCTGAAGTAGAATTATGTAACTAAATCATATGTTTATAAGATTAGAGGAATGTTTATGATTTTATATTTAGTTGTTTTTATTTGTTTAAATGCCTTTATTTTGTTTGTGTTTGGCAAATATTTAAAATAATTAATATTTTACCCGAGCGAATATTAAGTTGTTTTTGTGAGGATAGTGCTCTTTGCATTTATCACAGATACTCCGCAGAGGGGATGAACGTGCTATGTAACGTGAGTGAGCTATAGTTTTTTTCTTATTGCTGTTATATTTTTTACTTCATTTCAGTTTTTATCAGTTAAGTATGTATATGATTTAAAGAGCCAAACATGATAAAAGGCTTTTAGTGAAAAACTGCAGTTCACTGTCCCCCAATTACCTTTACCTCAACTCTTACTGATCTTCATAGTCTTTACTTCCTTATTGCTAAATAACATATTTATGCTGCAACTTTGCAATTTTTCTTTAGTTTTCAGCATCATCTATTGATTTCTTCTTAAGGAAAATTAGGATTTTTGCCCTTCTCTTGCCCGCTTTAGGATGACCTGGCCCATCTACTTTGTGCAGTGGGAGGTTTCTTAAACAGACTATTGAGCATTTACATGACTCCAATTTCCAGAGGCATCTGGAGCCACCAATTCTTAACTTTTCAAGAATGTGTAAATCATATGAATTAGATTGCTTCTTGGCTTTTTCCACTATCGGCATAGGACACTGTAGTCTCTGCTTTTGTCAGCCATCTTGTCCATGTTCTTTTCAGCTTCTAGAATTTTTGCTATTTTTCTCCTGTCTTTGTTCTTGAGGCTTCTAGCTTTTTTCAGCTTTATATTAAGAAAATGATGAAACCTATAGAAAAGTTAAAATAACAGTACATGTGCATCCATCCATATTCTCACTATCTAGATTCCAACAGTTGTGTGTGTGTGTATGTATGTATATACATTCAAATGTTGGCAAAATATAAGTTCATGTATGTAAATGTGTGTATGTCTATGTCTATGTCTTTGTGTACGGTGGTAGTAATGAGTCATTTCAGCAAGTTGCATAAAACATGACATCCTTATCCCTAAGTATTTTAGCATGGATTTCCTAAAACTAGTGATACTTCTTGTCGTACCACATTATCATTGTTACACACAAGAATATTAATAGCAATTAAAATTTCCTCAGTTATTCTCAAAACATCTTTAATATCTAACGTTTATAAAGCAGGATTCAATAAAGGTTCAGGTGATGAATTTGGTTAAGTCTGTTTATTCTTCTAATCTACATCCTTTTTCCAACTTGTATTTTTTAATTATATGACTTTTTGAGAGGACCAGGCCAGTTAGTTGTTTTAGGATATCTCACATATTAGATTTGTCTGATTACTTTCTCAAGATATATTCATCTGTCATCTGTATTTTAGTAAAGTGGTTTTGGCCCAAAGGCTTAAATAGATTCAGATTAAACATTTTTGGCAAGAATGCTTCATAAATGATGCTGTGGACTTCATATTGCATCACTTCAGGAAGTACCTAATGTCAGGTTGTTTGACTGTCAGTGATGCCAAGTTTGTCCCACAGGTTAAGAAGCTTACCATCATCAGAATTGTAAAGATATGTTTCTCCCTTTATAATGATGAAATAATCTGTGGAGTGATACTTTGCCACCATTTAAATATTCTGGTATCCCTCAATCCTTTTACTTAGTAGTATTAGCACATACAAATTATTCTTGTCTGAATCAGTTACTTTTATTAGGTTTGGCAAAATATTTTTCTAATTTTATTATTTCTTTTCTACACATTAATTACCGGTATTTTCCTGTAAAGGAAAGCTTTCTCCATTAATTAGGAATTAACCACAATTTTGACTTTTAAAAAAGCAAAGTGAATGCTTGATTCTTTTGCTTTAATGACCAATTTTTGGAGTAAGAAGTTAGCATAATGGTCATCTACAGTGGTGGCAAAGTTTCTTACCCCCTTCGCTTTCTTGCTCGCTTGCTTGCTTTCTCTCTTTCTTTCTGAATATTGCTATGGACTTGAGGATTATTGAAGTATAGTTGACATAAAATGTACCCTTGTAAGTTAGAATGATTTTTAGTAAATTTTAAAAGTTGTGCTATTACCGCAATCTAGTTGTAGAACATTTCCATCACCTCAGAAAGTTATTTGTCTATAGTCAGTCTCTGCTCCCATCTCCAGTCCCTGGCAACTACTGATCTGCTTTCTCTTTTATAGATTTGCCTTAACTGGACATTTCGTATAAATGGAGCCATTCTATAAAGTCTTTGGTGTCTGGCTTCTTTCACTTAACATAATGTTTTTGAAGTTCATCCATATTGTGGCACATTTCAGTAGTTTGTTCCTTTTTATTGCTGAATGGTACTATTATACAGCTATCCTGTATTTTGTCCATTCACCAGTTGATGGACATTTAATTGTTTCCAGTTTATGGCTATACAAATTTGCCGCTGTGAACATTCACATACAAGTCTTTGCACCTAAGTTTTCATTTTTCTTGGATAGATACCTAGGAATGGAATTGTGAGGTCCTATGCTAAGTATATGTTTAACTTTTTAAGAAACTGCCAACTGTTTTAGAACAGTCGCTGTGCTTTTCCAAAAGGAGTGTATGAGGATTCTAGTTTCTGCACATCCTTACCAACACTTGATATTGTTAATCATTTTTATCATAGCCATTCTAGTGGGTGTGTTGTGGTATTTCATGTTTTAATTTGCAGTTCTCTAATAACTAATGATGCTGAGAATTTTTTAATGTGCTTATTTGACATCTATATCTTCAAATAGACATTTGGTGTCTATTAGAATCTTTTGCTCATGTTTTAATTGGGTTGTTTTAAATTTTGTTGAGTTATAATAATTTTTTTTTTTTTGAGACGGAGTCTTGCTGTGTCACCAGGCTGGAGTGCAGTGGCGCAATCTGGGCTCACTGCAACCTCCGACTCCCTGGTTCAAGTGATTCTCCTGCCTCAGCCTCCTGAGGAGCTGGGACTACAGGCACACGCCACCACGCCCAGCTAATTTTTGTATTTTTAGTAGAGACGAGATTTCACCATGTTGGCCAGGATGGTCTTGATCTTCTGACCTCGTGATCCACCCGCCTTGGCCTCCCAAAGTGCTGGGATTACAAGCAGGAGCCACTGTGCCTGGCTGAGTTGTAGTAATTCTTTATATATTCTTTATATATTATATACAAGTCCTGTATCAGATTATGATTTGCAAATATTTTTGCCTAGTCTGTAGCATGTCTTTTTATTTTCTTAATGGTGTCATTGGAAGAGCAAAAGTTTTTAACTTTGATGAAGTCCAGCTTATCATGCTATTTTTAATTGACTATAAGTTTTGTGTCATATCTAAGAAATACGTGCCTAATCCAGAGTCACAAATTTTTTTTCCCATTTTTTAAAAGTTTGAGTTCATATTTAGGTCTGTGATCTGTTTTTAGTTAATTTTCATGTGTGGTGTGAAGTAAGTGTCTAAATTCATTTTTTTCATTTTTTTCATAGAACTCCTGGATTTTTGTTTATTCAATATTTTATTTTCAATTGTAGTCAATATTTGTAACAATGCTCAAATATTCCAGTTAGGCTGGCGTCTCTATTCTTTGGACATATTCACATTTGTCTTTAGATACATCTGTGCTTTTCGGCTGTTCAGTGTTTCCCCCAACATATGCCTGAAATCAGCTGTTTCTCCATTTTTCCTTGAGGCTCTCATTCCTTTCAGTGAAGAGACCACTATGGGTGCTCATTGCTACTGGGGTAACAATCAACTCTAAACTTTCTTAGTGGACAGGGCTATGGAATACAGCTTTTAAAAATCATGAGTTTATATTGATATTTTTCATTCAGAAAAATATTGCAATAAAACATTGCAAGTTTTATTTCTTTTATATTTGTTTTTCTGGTTTGTTACTTTAAAAAATTCCTTTATTGTCATTTCAGTGATGTTTAAATGAAATTTTTCTTTTTACCATCATTAAAGAATGTCTATACCCTTTCTTTTCTACGCATTTTATTTTTGTGGAGTGTCCAAGGCTATGACCATTTAACTAAGTGGGTAAGAATCCAATGGAGTCATCAAAGAGTAAAATGGAAAAAAATAATTCCAAAACTTTGATAGAGAAAGCTACTGTCTAAAATTCTAAGGACTAAGAAAGGACGTTTTCTCAACCTCACCTTCTTTTTTCTTACTTTATAGTTTGGAATGGTCAGCTGTCATTGTGGATGAAGCTCATAGAATCAAGAATCCAAAAGCTAGAGTAACAGAAGTTATGAAAGCTTTGAAATGTAGTGTCCGCATTGGCCTCACTGGAACCATCCTTCAGAACAACACGAAGGAACTGTGGTGTGTTATGGACTGGTGAGGGAAAACACTTTTTAAAAAATTGTTTAATAGTTCTTCAGCTGAATACTGTCTTGTTTGCTAATCATTAGTTTCCAAACAAACGAAACAGTTATTTGTCTGGTTTTAGATGTGTTTGATCTCAGATGTGGTATACAGAGTAGAGAGTCCCATGAAAACCAGTCTTTATGTATATTACTCTTGGTCCCTGAAGTAAATATACATGTTCACTGCCAGTTTCGTCCTCATATTATAGTTATAACCTGAAACTGTCGTAAAGAAAGAACATTCTGTTTTCTTGGCTTTTGTTTTTTTACCATTGATAATCAAGTAATGTAGTATATCTCTTAGAAGCAAGAAGTTAGTGTTTTTAGATAATAAAGCCCTTACATTTTTCTTATTGTCTTTATAAAGGGCTGTGCCAGGCCTTTTAGGGAGCAGGACCTACTTCAAGAAGCAGTTTTCTGACCCAGTAGAACAAGGTCAGAGACACACGGCAACAAAGAGAGAACTAGCCACTGGCCGAAAGGCCATGCAAAGACTTGCCAAAAAGATGTCTGGCTGGTTTCTCAGGCGCACCAAGACTCTTATCAAGGATCAGTTGCCTAAGAAGGAAGACCGGGTAAGAACCGCATTTGTGTATATTATTAATTTGTGGTCATATTTTTTTTTTCCCTTTCTAAGAAAAAGTCTTATCGCCTGTGGTATTTTGTAAGTACAGTTTTTTGCCTTTTATTCTGTATGGAAAAAAGTTGTTACGTGCAGAATTTCAGAAACCATTGATTGAGCTCAGTTGTTTTCCTTACCGACTTTATTAACCTGTTAGCTAACGGGTTTATTATTAGTATACATTAAACTCATTTCTCATCAAAAAATTTTTTTTTTTTTGAGACAGAGTCTGGCTCTGTCACCCAGGCTGGAGTGCAGTGGTGCGATCTCGGCTCACTGCAACCTCCACCTCCCGAGTTCAAGCGATTCTCCAGCCTCAGCCTCCCAAGTAACTGGGATTACAGATGTGCACCACCACGCCTGGCTAATTTTTTTGTATTTTTAGTAGAGACAGGGTTTCACCATGTTGTCTAGGCTGGTTTCGAACTCCTGACCTGAGGTGATCCACCTGCCTTGGTCTCCCAAAGTACTGGAATTACAGGCGTGAGCCACTGTGCCTGGCCTCATCAAAACTTTTGATGCAGTTTTTCCCCAGTGAAGAAGGAAGAGCTTCTCTCTGCAGTGTGTTTTCTGTTCACACTTTGTCCTTCCTATACTGTGTACTGTCCACCACACAGTGTATTCTTTGGTACCTTAATTCTAGCTGTAGGACCAAAGTGGTTAAGAGCTTTTTAAAAAATATATAGGTTTGTTTCTTGTAGAATGCTATTTGCAGTTACACAACTAACCTAACTTTTAGAATTTGTAGGAAAACTACATTGTTAAATTGTTTAAGAAAATATGAGGAGTGGACTTCAGGAGGATTTTTAAAAAATATAGTAGTCTTTTCTAGTTCTTAATCTTGTGTTTCTTCTAGCTTGGGCAATGGAATAAAGGTTCTATAGATTACTATGGAACTAAACCTAATTAATGTTGTCCCAAATAAGGGCAATCCTATGAAATGCCCTCTAATTTTAGTGTATCCTTTCGATTGTTTCTTTAAAAAGATAGATTTGAAAGGAAAATATGATATTGATATGCAAGTTGGGGAAATAGATACATCTGACTTGTGATATTTATCTAAAGCAAATATTGTTACTAAATTGAGATACTTCATGAATTCTCACTTTTAAAAATGTTTTATGCAACTTCATATATGTGATTTAGCTATCTGTCTAGTAGGAACAATACAAAAGTGTAAGAAAAGAATTGTTCATAGAGGTTTAGAGCTTGGGCTCTGAAATCAAATACTATTTGATTAGAGTATTTGTGACTTGGAGCTCCTCTGCTTAGAGTTTTGTGACTTGGAGCAATTTGTGAGGCCCTGGAACCTGGGTTTCTTCCTCTGTTAAATGGTAGTGATGATAATAGCACCTGCCTCACATGGTTACTCTGAAATGCATGACACATAAGAAATATTCAGTAATTGGTAATATGTTTAATAATAATAAATAACTCAAGATACCTTCGTACTTCAATCATTGACCACCATCTTCTGTATTCTCTTTTTTTCTTATATGTACTTTTATATTTAAGGTTGGGGTCAGGCTGTACTAAATATTTTATATAAACATTTTTTAAAAATCCAGCATTGGGAGGGGGCAGGCCGGATGTGTGCTGCCCTGCATCCTTCTTCAGTCTGATTTGGGTCTTTAAAAAATAAAAGATAAAAATAGTTTCCAAAAGAGTTGTGGTCATTCTGGCTAAAGGAGCAGAGGAAATGGAGGCAGTCAGCCCTGTAGACATGATGAGACAAGCTGAGATTAAGGTCACCATTGCAGGTCTGGCTGGAAAAGACCCAGTACAGTGTAGCTGTGATGTTGTTATTTGTCCTGATGTCAGTCCTGAAGATGCAAAAAAGAGGGACCAAATGACATGATGTTTCCAACAGGAGGTAATCTGGGCGCACAGATTTTATTTGAGTCTGCTGCCTTGAGAGAGATACTGAAGGAACAAGAAAATGAGAAGGGCCTCATAGCTACCATTTATGCAGGTCCTGCAGGTCTGTTGGCTCATGAAATAGGTTTTGGAAGTAAAGTTACAACATACCTACTTGCTAAAGACAAAATGATGAATGGAAGTCATTACAGCTACTCTGAGAATTGTGTGGAAAAGGACTGCCTGATTTTTACAAGTCGGGGGGTCCTAGGACTGGCTTCGCATCTACTCTTGGGATTGTTGAGGCCTAAGAGCCAAAGAGGTGGTGGCTCAAGTGAAGGCTCCACTTGTTCTTAAAGACTAGAGCAGAAAAATGTGACTGTCAGTTAGAGAAATAAGCCATTTGGAATCCATTCTGATTGTGTTTTTTAAAAACAGAAAAATGGTAGGTTAATATGCCATTTTCAGAAGCCATCATCATTCCTGCTGTTGTGAAGTGACAACACACAGAGATTTCTCAACCTACAAATTGTGTCTATTTTTTTTTTTTTTTTAAGACGTAGTCTCACTCTGTCACCCAGGCTGGAGTGCAGTGGCATGATCTTGGCTCACTGCAGGCTCCGCCTCCCTGGGTTAAAGAGATCATTCTGCCTCAGCCTCCCGAGTAGCTGGGACTACAGGCGCATGCCACCATGCCTGGTTAATTTTTGTATTTGTAGTAGAGACAGGGTTTCACCATCTTGGCCAGGCTGGTCTTGAACTCCTGACCTCGTGATCTGCCCGCCTCCCAAAGTGCTTGGATTACACGCATGAGCCACCACACCTGGCCTGTGTCTACATTTCTGAGCCTGTTTACAGAATAAACAGGGCATTTAGAAAAAAAAAATTAGCATTGTTTTATAGAGACATTACTGTATTTGCTTGTATGCACCTTTGCCTATTTATTGCCAATAATCTGTTGTAGTGATATAAGCATATAAATATTTACAAATATTTATATATTTCTATTTTACAAATAAAAAAATGTCACTGCTTTGTCCCTGAAATCAGGAAGTGCCTTGCCAATAACGGACTACCTTTTAAAGTTCTTTTGATATTGGATAATCCTTGTGGCCACCCAGAACCCCATGAGTTCAACACCAAAGGCATCAAAGTGGTCCACTTGCCCCCAAACACAACATGTCTAATTCAGCTTCTAGATCAGAGGGTCATAAGGACCTTTAAGGCTTATTACACCTGGTTCTCTATGGAAAGGATTGTCAATGCTACAGAGAAGAACCCTGATAGAACATCATGAATGTCTGGAAGGATTACACCGTTTGAAGGTACCGTCGTTGTTATAGAAAAAGCCATGAAAGCCGTCATTCCTGGAATAGTAAGTTCCTGCTGGAGAAAACTGTGTCCAGATGTTGTGCATGACTTCACAGGATTTACGACAGAGCCAATCAAATAAATCATGAGAGGCAAAAAAGGTGAAGGATTTCAAGAGACGGATCTTGGAGAAATTCAAGAGTTAATTTAAAGAAATTCAGGACACCACACCAGAGGAATTCATCGAAGATGACTTGATGCAAATAAGTGCTTTCAAACCAGTGCCTGACGATGAGGAACAAGACGTAGAAAAAGCAGTGCCAGAAAACAAATTGACATTGAATAATGTGGCAGAGGGGTTCTGCTTATTTGAGACTGCTTTTGACTTCTTTTATGACATGGACCTTTCTATGATATGGGCGCTGAAACTAAAGCAAATGGTGGAAGAAGGACTGGCACCATATAGAAACATTTTTTAGAGAAATGAAAAGCAGAAATGTCAGACAGAAATTACGACATGTTTCTGTAAAGTTACACCGAGTGTGCCTGCCTCTCCTGCCTCCCTTGACTTCCTTTTCACTTCCTTCACCTCTTCATTTCTGCTACCCATGAGAAAACAAGACCAACCTCTCCTCTTCCTTGTTCTTCTCAGCCTACTCAATATGAAGCCCTTTATGATGACCTATTTCCACTTAATGAACAGTAAAGATATTTTCACTTTTTTATGATTTTCTTAATAATATTTTATTTTTTTCTAGTTTTATCGTAAGAATATAATATATAATAGATAGACAAAGTAGTGTTTCTCAACTATTTATGCTGTTGTTAAGGCTTCCAGTCAACAGTAGGCTATTAGTAGTTATGTTTTCGGGGGGTCAGAAGTTATACATGGACTTTTGACTGCGTGGGGAGTTAGCATCCTAGCACCATCCATGTTCAAGAGTCAACTGTGTAAGGAACATGATTTGTTTGTTCATATTATGATTTCTTTTAATTAAAAAAATTCTATGAGGTTTATTTGAAAATGAAATTATACTTTATATTATCCAGGGTGGGGTGGAGAGCAAAGAATATAAGACAGTCAGGAGAAATCATCATAATGATGTAAATAGAAGGAAAAATTAGTTTATAGCAATTTTCACTATTTTTTGAGACAGAGTCTCGCTCTGTCACCCAGGCTGGAGTGCAGTGGCGTGATCTCAGCTCACTGCAACCTCTGACTCCTGGGTTCAAACGATTCTCCTGCCTCAGCCTCCCGAGTAGCTAGGACTGCAGGCACGTGGCACCATGCCCAGCTAATTTTTGTATTTTTAGTAGAGATGGGGTTTCACCATGTTGGCCAGGATGGTCTTTATCTCTTGACCTTGTGATCCGCCCTTCTTGGCTTCCCAAAGTATTGGGATTACAGGCGTGAGCCACTGTGCCCGGCCAGTTTTCACTGTTATAATCTATGAAATCAGATGTAGATTATGATTTTTATTATTGCTATAAACAGAATACTAATAACTACCTTGTATTTTATCTTGGCAGATGGTGTATTGTTCTTTGACAGATTTCCAGAAAGCTGTCTATCAAACAGTGTTAGAAACAGAGGACGTGACTTTGATACTTCAATCTTCTGAGCCTTGTACCTGTAGGAGTGGCCGAAAAAGGAGAAATTGTTGTTATAAGGCAAGTATTTCAATATATCTTTATAATCATGCTTTTGATTACATAGTACTCTGTTCTAGTGTAAAAGAAAGTAGCAGATGATAAAATACCTTTTCCTCAGACAGTTCTTTAAAGCTATGTCTTAAAAAATAGTTCTCAAAAATATTTTACAATATCAAATAGTAATCACATATCAAATACAATATTCAAATATATTTTCAAAAAGTTAATTTCAGAAAGTAAGCTTAATTTTGATATCTTCCATTTTAGCCTTTTTTGGGAAGTATCCTTTCATTTTGAAATTTCATTTCATTTTCAAGAAGTTTCTCATTATCCACTAATAGTAAACGAACATACTCCTGTATAGCAGGCTTAAAATACTATTCTGATGTTAGATATAGTGTCAATTTAATAGAAACTGAGTATCAAAGAAAGTGTTTTTTTTTTAAGAAACAAAATTTATTTGTACTTTTTTTAACCTTCTGTCTATATTTCCTGCTCATGTTTCACCTCTGTTTTATTAAATTATGTCACATATCTGTGTACGTAGAGGAACCCTAAGTGAGTATTTATCTAGTTTGATATTTATTTGGTCTCATTTATTTTGCTGTTTTTAACTACTTCCCTGTTTTGTAATAGCCCAGTTTCCTAGGAGCCTTGGAGCGTAAATGAGAAGGGGTCTGCATAGCACTGCCACTGCACTTAGATTTCATTACCAGGCACCTCGTAACAGCAACATTTCCATCACTGTGTGTCATGAGGATAAATACTTTCTGTAATAAGGATTTTCTCCCTTCATGAAAAATATAATTGTATTATGGTTTACCAAAAGTATGATTCCACATTAGCGATTTGTGGATATTTTGTGCAATAGTTGACCATCATTTTCTTGGAATTTATTGTGCCGAAGTAACCAGATAATAAATGTTATTGTAAGTGATATATTTTATGATGTAAGCAGGTGCATAGTTATGTTGGTCCTTTTTATTTTCTATATTTTTCTGGTTACAGACCAATTCTCATGGTGAAACAGTGAAAACCTTGTATCTCAGTTACCTTACAGTCCTTCAGAAGGTAGCTAACCATGTCGCGCTACTACAAGCTGCTAGTACTTCCAAACAACAGGTTTGGTTCGCATTTTACGTTTCTTTGTGATGCTATTGTTGTGAATATTTTATAAAGTTTTAAAATAGTTATTAAATAAAGTTTTTGTGGATGAAATTTAAGAGGAAACCGATTTGCTTATTTTTAAATGTAGATATCAAGGAGTATGTGCACTTAAGTTTTTAATCAAAGTGAACAAATTTAAGCTTAATTTAAAATAAGGACTATTTTTTATGCCTTTAATAATGTTCATGTCTTTATTTTTCAAAACATTCTTTGGTGTAATTACTAAATAACATATTTGATGGGTCAGTTCTGTTCCTCTAATTATGTCTGTAATGATATTTAATCTACTGGGTAAAATGAAGATTTCTAATAATTTATCTATTAAATATTAGGGCTGTTTACCAAACTGGCAAAAATCGGTAATTTCAAAGTTTACTTTGGTTGTTTCCTTTTATTCTAGAGCACACATAAATGAAAAGATGTTTTTGTAATGATTTTATATTTTTTTCTATGTCATAGTTGATGCCATTTAAATGTAATTTTGAAATCTCATAAGAATTTGATATTGTTCTTTGATAGTACTCTTTACTCTTTTTGGGAGTATTTAGCACCTTGTTTTGGAAATCTTAAAAAGTCTTTGTAAAGTAATGATCAAGTTAATAACCACATTGTTAAGAATTCAACGCCATATGTTTAACATATAACTTTAAGAGTTTCTGAATTCTTAGTCTGACTTAGGGAAGCAAAAATCTTCAAAGTGATATATTCTTTCTAAAAAGAATTTTTTTTGATAAATTATTTCAATTTATACAGGTTTGAATGTGTTAAGTGGAACTATCTTTTCTTCTGCCTTTTCCCTTCAAGGAAACACTTATCAAAAGGATATGTGATCAGGTATTTTCCAGATTCCCAGATTTTGTGCAGAAAAGCAAAGATGCAGCCTTTGAAACACTTTCTGACCCTAAATACAGTGGAAAAATGAAGGTAAGTGCTCCTCTTTCAGGTTGCATACAGACATGATACACAAAATATTTATTCAGTGGTACGACAGAGACACCAACTAATCAGAACAGGTGCTCAGTCATTCAGAAGAGATGGTGGCTATGGACAAGTGGTGCAGTTGTATCAGCATTTACTAGGTCACTATGAACCCCGAATACAGATGTGTGCACTCGGTAGGTCCTCTGTAGTAGTTGCTTCAAATATACTTCAAATTTTCCTTATTGATATATTGGACTTATGCCTTCTTAAAATGCGTGTTCTGTTATCACATAGATAATAGCTTGTCTTCAAATGTTTAAGGAAATAACCTACCAGAAATATAAAAGCTAATGCAAAACAGGGGGGTAAGGAAAGGCATTAGCTTGGAATTAGAGAAAGGAATTTCTTAAAGAGTTTAAGATGGGCAAGGTCTGTATGTCTAGAATTTTCTGCATGTTGTTTTTACTTGCAGAACTAGATTGTAAAGTTGCAAATAGTCATTTGTCATACACAGGAAAATTGACTGGTAGCTGTGCTGCTCTTGGTAATGTGTTACCGAGGGAAGGGTGGGAAAAATAAGGCTAAGTTCTCCAACCTTGACCCAGGCCTTGGGCATTGCCTGTGGCAGCAGCATGAAATGCTGACAGCTTCCTGCCTCCTTGCAACAACAGAGTTTGTTTAACCCCTTAGTAACTATCAAGAATCTTTATTTGTAGATCACAGATTTTTACAGAACAAAACTCAACTTTGTTATAATTTTTAAAAGGTAAGTTCTTTTGACATAAAAAGAATAAAAAGGAAGTAATTCAAAGCAGTTTTTGTTTTTTTTATTACAGAAATACTTTTAGCAATTGATCTAGATAAGTTCATGGTTTAGTTTGCTTGGACGTCTAAAATCAATGAAATAAAATAGAAGGTAGGAATATACATACATACATAAAGACTATTGCATTAAAAACTTGTTTTTAAAAAATGTTTATATTAATGAAGATATGTGATTTATTATCACAATAAATAATTCAAATCTAATGACATTTCCTAAGGTAGCAAATCTATTTTTGTCATCCATTTCATTGACTTTAATTATTTTTAAATTAAAATATATAAAAAGTCCGGTTTAGAATTGAGCACTTACTATCTAGCCACAGTTTAAACCAGTAGAACATTTCCAGAAATTATAGCCTCCTCTGAAAACTGCATTAGCCATTGCTACTCATTTAAATTTTGTTCCCTGTGACTCCTCACTAAAAAATTACCAGTCTTGAAATTAAGTTTTATAACTCTGCATTTTATATTTTTTATATATTCATTAATATATACTTGTAAAATACACTTTTAAAGTTAATCTCCCTAGGAATAATAGTGTCTGATTAAGAGAATGATTAGATTTAATTTTATTTTAATTTTTAGGAGGGAAAAGGCAAGCGTAAATTGTTGCTGGAGGCTGGGTAGTATTTTTATATGTGAATGATGCAGGTAATTTACTAGCTTTGTGAGAGAGCACCAACCAAACAGATGGATAGTAATAAGCTAGGGATATATTTTTAGGACTATGTTAAATCATTTGACTAACAGCATCATCTGGTCATATATTGATTTGGTAATGCAGACTTATAGGCTTATCATAGAATCATTGCCTATGGGTTTAAGAACTCTAAGAATTGAGTTGCATTTACTTTTTGAATTCAGGTGATAAAAGATCTTCGTTTAGCTTGTCTTGTCACAGGTCAGCCTGCAGGTGCAAGGACTCTGAACAGAATGCCTGCTATAATCTTTATAGCCTCAAAGCTACACTTATGACCCCCAACTCTTTCTCTTGAGTGTCAGAGTTTTGACCTCAGCTATCATTCAAGGGGTTACTCACAAGTCGCAGTCATTCACCTGATGAAAATCTTCACTTTTCTTTCTCTTTAGAAATGCCACAGAGCCACTTACTGTGGAGGGTGGAAAAAAAGACTAGGAATCCAGCTTGGTGCTGCTGAAGTCACACAAGGGTCATGTTCATCTTTCTAGGCCTGACTGACCAAGTTGAGGAAAGTTAAGAGCCAAGATTCCTTGCTGTTAACACCCCCAAATAATACGATTCCTTTATAGGTGGATTGTCTTGTTCTGTGGAGGACAACTGAGTGATAAAACATTGGGTCTATATTGTTAAGACTCCAACATCTATTGATTACATTGTCATTTTGGAAATTTCTGGGATCTTAATTTATGGTCGTTCATTTAGATAGTCTCTTTAAACTAGCCTAATTAAGATCTCCAGTCTAAAAACATTTACTTTTCCTGTGACTTGTTTTTGTTTTTACTGTAAAATACTTGAAAACACTTGAAGCTGCAATAGTTATGATACCACCCCAAACAATGAGAATGGATATCTATACAATATATCCTTGGTTTAAAATGTTAATATCTTAAGAGGAATGAAAAAGAAACCACAGACTGGGAGAAAATATTAGCAAAACAATAAAGGACTGGTTTACAAATATACAGATAACTCCTAAAGCTCAACAGTAGGAAAGCAAACAATCCAATTTAAAAATGGGCAAAGGATCTGAACAGATACTTCCCCAAAGAAGATAATAGAGATGGCAGATAAGCATGTGAAAAGATGCTGAACAACATATGTCATTAAAGAATTGCAAATTAAAACAGCAAGGAGATAACCACTAGATACCTATTAGAACGGCCAAAATCCAGAACACTGTCAAGCCCAAATGCTGGTGAGAATGTGGAGTAACAGGAACTCCCATCTGCTGCTGGTGGGAATGCAAAATGGTATAGTCACCTTGGAAGACAGTTCAGTGGTTTCTCACAAAGCTCTTAACTAAAAAATATTACCTTGAATAGTCTTACCATATGATCCAGCAATTGTGCCTGTTGGTATTTACCCAAATGAGTTAAAATGAATTAAATTTTATTGAGTTTTAATGAGTTAAAAACTTACATCCTGACAAGAACCTATGAGTTTATTCATAATTGCCAAAGCTTGGAAGCAACTAAGATGTCCTTCAGTAGGTAAATGGATAAAAAAAGCTGTGGTACAGCCATACTGTGGAGTACTATTTAGCAATAAAAAGAAATGAGCTATCAAGCTACCAAAAGACATGGAAGAACCTTAGATGCGTATTGCTGAGTGAAAGAAACCAGTCTGAAAAGGCTACATACTGTATAATTCCAACTATGTAATACCATCAAAAGGCAAAACTATGGAGACAGTAAAAAGATCAGTGGTTGCTTTGGGTTCTGGGGGAGGAAAGGATGAGTAGGTGAAGCACAAGGAATTTTTAGGGCAATGAAACAATTGTGTATGATACTGTAATGGTAGATACATGTCATGATACATTTGTCAAAACCCATAGAACTATGTAACACAATGAATAAACCCTAATGTAAATTGTGGACTTTAGCTAATAATAATGTATCAATATTCACTCATCAGTTGTTACAAATATACCACACCAATACTAATAATACTTGATGTTATATTTTCTAATAATATTATTAATACAGATAATAATAAGAGAAAGTGTGGAGGAGGTTGGACGTAGGGAAAGAGTTGTTTTGTGCATTTTCTACTCAGTTCTGTAAAACAGAAAAAATAATATCTACCAATTTAAAAAGTCTTATGTGAAATTCAAATTACATACTTCATATAGAATCAGTTATTTTATTAAAAAATAAACTAAATGTAAATAAAACTTCATATGTTCTCCAAATATTAAAGTAATGTTTACCCGATCCATAACATTTTTATTTACCATTTGATAAATAAATTTGGTTATCTGAGTAGAAGTTTTTTTTAACTCCATAGCTTTTTTTGAGAGACTGGGGGGAGGTAGAGGTCAAAGCGCAATAGCTTCTCTTGATTAAGTAAGTGTTATATTGAGTATTTTTTTATTTAAAAGCTTAAATGTTATCATTAAATAAATTGTTTTAGTGTTTGTTTCATCTTTCAGAAGAATTTAGACTTTGTATAGAAAATTTCTTTTTCCCCTCTGTGGATTGCTTTTCCACATTGTTCTGGAGCTGTCATTGCCAGATGTGGTAATAAAAGTAACAGTGTGACTGTTATACACAAGGCTTTGGACTGTTTGCTTCCTCCCTGAAAGCACTGTGTATGGGGGCAGATTACTGGCATTTTGAGGTCAAAATCAAATCTGGAAGTCAGAACTTACTGTAAATAGAGAAACAAAGGGGAGAAAATGAGAAGAGGTGTATATCTGACTGATTATTCTAAGAAAATAAACATCAAGACTTTTAGAACCTAGATGTAATTGAACACATTTCATTACATCCATCTAGGGACAATTTAAATACTTCCTAAACGGAATGCTGCTATATAATTTAGTTTCTTAACATATTGTAGATATAAAGAAAGTGTATTTTGGAAATTAAATTAATCCATTTAAATGCATCCCATAATCCAAAATGCTTCCTTTTTATTAAAACCAGATGAGATGAAATAAAAGTCTTTGGGAACTTTACCTCCTTATTGACAATATGATGATGAATAACATTTGATATAATATCTAATACTTTATTTCTCTAACTTGGAAAAAATGAAAGGAATTAGAAAAAATGATTGAGGTTAGTATTGTATGAAAATAATTTTAAAGAAATTCTCAAGTGATGTTTATATGTATAAAGTGTACTTTTAGTTGGAACTGCTTCACTGATTTTCTATGGTTCATTTTCAGGTCCTTCAGCAGCTTTTAAATCATTGCAGGAAAAACAGAGATAAAGTTCTTCTCTTTTCTTTTTCCACCAAGGTGAGTTCATCTAAAGTATATCCTTGATTGGCCAGCCCCAACTTTTGAGGCATAAAAAATAAAGCATGTGCCTACATGACACCTTACAGCCACATTTTCTCTTATCTACACAGTAGGAAATAGTGAGGTAAGCAACTTGAAGTTTTTAAACAGACACTAAAATTTCAATTGTTTCAAGGTTGCTAAATATCAAACTCAAAGATAGATTTTTATTTTCTGTTGATGTTCTTAATAATTACAGTGTTCTTTAAGACATTTCAGATATTTTAGAACTTAGAAAATAGCACACATATATTTATGTAAATGATTTGACCAGTAATATTGTTTGTTTCTTAAAAATGAAAAGATTGATTTTTAAAACAAGTTCTGAATGTTAAAGCCATAATGTTGCAGGATAACAGGAATAAATATATGGGTCAGAAGTGAGAAAAATATTTATTGCTCTTGGAATTATAAGAAATTATGAACACCAATAATTAATACTTAACAAGTCTCAACTTTGTAATGGTCTGAAACTTGCTTAAACAAGATTCATGTTTGCCCATCTTCATACCTCTCCTCTAGTTGCTTGATGTGCTACAGCAGTACTGTATGGCGTCTGGGCTTGATTACCGACGGCTTGATGGAAGTACAAAATCAGAGGAAAGACTCAAGATTGTAAAAGAGTTCAACAGTACACAAGATGTTAACATTTGCCTTGTCTCTACAATGTAAGAAAATTAAATTTAATAACTAGATTTTTATCCAGTTTTTGAGATTTAGCATAATTTTTAAAACTATTACTGGATTAATTTTTAATGGCTATGCTTATTTAGAAGCAGCAAAAATACTATTATGACCGAAATTTCAATATCTTAAGTTTTAGCTAAGCTTTTCTCTCATTTCCTTTATCAACATTGAATTACTCTTAGAAGTCTGGGTTTATAAAGGTAACAATAAAAAAATTGATATTTCCTCCTGTGAATTTTCTATGGTAGTGTTTTGACCCAAGTCTCCTGGTGAGAATAATCAGACTTCTTATTAACTGGATAACTGAGACTCACTGTAGCAGCAGTTTTCCCACTGTGTCAGGGAGCCCTTGAGAGCCCACTGGGGCTAGGGGCTCACGTTTCCCCTCTCTGCCTCTACCTCATCTCAACTGGAGCAGCTCTGCAGTTAGAGATTTTATGAAAGGTAAATTGGTTCTAACCCTTATGTATGAATATCCCTTTAAGACTTTTAGAGAATATATACACTTCTGAAAAGATTTAAATTAACATAAACACCTAAGTAAGATTAATCCCATTTTAGGAAGGAACAGATCAATAACTTTTGACATCCTGTGTAATGAGAATTTTATAGATTCACTCCCACTGTCTTTCGGAATTTCAGTGGACTTTAAAAATAAATGTATGTAAAATGCGCAAAGTAAAAATTAAATCAGAATAGAAATTAACTTAAAATGAGGAATAAAATATGTTTATGAATGAGCTAACATTGTTGAGCACTTTAATTATTCTTGAATTCCTACCACTAAGGCAAATGGGGAAAAGCTTTGGATTCCCATTTTCCTGTAAATGAATGCAAGAAGTAGTTTTTTGCATGTGTCCTTACATACAGAGCACTAAATGACATAGAATACTGTGGTCAATTAAATTTCGTGAAACACATAAGCATTCTAACTTTAAAGTGTTTCCAACTGATAGATGCACTAAACAGCGGTTCCAATAATAGACTCTATAATGACAAGCAGTCTCTCATCCTTCTTGTGCTCACTTCCAGCTCATTTACTGAGATCCTCCATGAAGTTCCTAATTACCCCTTCACCTCTGTCAGAAATTGCTATTTAACCTATCCATTGAATTTTTAATTTTAATCATACTTTAAAAAACATCTTTTCAGATGGCATTTTTGCTCTATTAACTCCTGTACTTGGTGATGCTGATCCTTCTATTTGTTCTTTCCTCTGGTTCTTGCTTATGGTTGATAGTTTCTTCATGTTTGGTCATTTTTTTTCTTTTGAACTTATCTTCAGTGGGATTTTTTCCTCTGGAAATCCTCTGGAGACCGGTTATAGGAGTTTTGCGCTTGTGTGGTTTTGCTTTGGCTTCTGCTGGGCATGCTGACAAGACAAGGGGAAAAGTTTTGGATTCCTATTTTTCTGTGACAGTTTGAGTAATTTATTGCATAAGTCATTACATAAGGAACCTTATATAATATAATAAATACATTCTTCAGCTGTGTTTTGCAAAAGACACATAAGCTCAATTTTTGTTTTGTTTCTATCATTTTACAAGGGTTTATATTTAATATCTGTTGTGACAGAAGTGTTTTCACATTGGCTTAGCCATTATCTTGCCAGAGTACAAAGTCTTCATTATCTTTTAGTTTATCAACTTTACATAACTTGGAACTTTTCTTAAGAAAGAGAATTAGGCTACTTTCATGACCCTCTCCCCCTTTTTTTCTCACAATGTTTGCTATTTTAAATTTATTTGTCTATAAACTACTTTTGTAACTTTCAATCTTTGCACTTCTGCATTAGATCCATTGAATTTCCCCTTAGATCTTTTTCCTGGATTCCGTGTCTTCTTCTTTCTTGGTTTGCCGCCGTGTTTTACTGGAAAATGATTCAAGTTTTGATGTTCGGTCCATTAACTTTCCACATGCCTTCTAAGTCTTTGTAATGTGTGGTATTAGCATTAGCACACACCCACCCACCCTTCTACTTTTGTCACCTATACGTATTATCTGTTAACTATTTTAACTTTTACTTTGTCAAGGGTATTAATGTTTTCAATAAGCCCTGTACCAGTAACTGGTTATTGTCCATAGATTGGCATTAAAATTTGGAGACAAAAAAGCGTTTACTATGTTTTTATAAACTAAACATCTTTAATGCAGGGGCAAGTAGTGCTAAGATAATTTCTCTGAATGTTCACGACCTTTTGGTCAATTCAAGATTAGTCTTAACATCAACCTCATGTGACTTCTGTTTCGTAAGACTTCATCCATGTTTTATGTTTGCACTGTTCAGTTCACTTCAAATTTCAATCATGACTTTTTCGTCTTTTCCCCCTCTCAGTCTGTTTTTGCCCTTTGTAATAATCCTCAATGTTACTAATTCTCATTCACACGTTCTCTTCTGTTGAGTCCTCTGTATCCTGAACCTGCCTCCTGAAACCTTTATTCCTTGGTTTCAATCTGGCCCAGTTAATTTCTAGGCCTGATAAAGAACTGTCATGTTGAAGCTTTCTTTCACTGCTCTTCTGCCTTGGATCTTTTTCCTGGATTCCATGCTGTCTTTCTTCTTGACTTGCCCCTTTGTTTTCCTAGGAAATATCCTCTGGTAACTTTTTAAGCCAGAATATATAGGAAGTAAATTTTCTGCATCTATAAATACAGAAAATGTCTTTTATTGCTCTCTCACTTAATTGATACTTTGTCCGACTATATAATTCTAAATTGAAAATCATTTCCTCTTAGATCTTTAAAGAGCTTGCAGCATTGTTTTCTGATAGATGGTGTGGCTAAATAGATGTGCAGTGCCAATCTGATTTTCATTACTTTTTGGGAACTCGTAAGAGTTTTTCTTCATCTACGCTATTCTAAAATTTCACGGTAATATTTGAGTCTTAGTGTGGATCTTCATTCATTTTTTTGTGCTGGGTATAGTAGGCTTGTATTCTGAAGGCTTATGTTCTTTTTCAACTCTGGAAAATGCTTTTTTATCATTTCTTTAACAATGGCTTTTTTTTTCTTCCTTTTTCTCTGCTCCCTCCCTCTTGCATGCCAGGTCGTCAGACTTTCAAACTGTATTGGTTCTTTAAATCTCTGAACTTTTCTCTCAGACTTTGTCTTTTTGCTCTATGTTCTGAGAAATGTCATTTTTGGATCTTGTTATTTTGTTTGAAATGATCACTTTTTTTTTTTTTTTAAGATGGTGTCTCACTCTGTGGCCCAGGCTGTATGGTGCAATCTTGGCTCACTGCCACCTCCATCTCCTGGATTTCAAGCAATTCTCCTGCCTCAGCCTCCCGAGCAGCTGGGACTACAGGCCCGTGCCACCATACCCAGCTAATTTTTGTGTTTTTAGTAGAGACAGGATTTCACCATATTATCCTGGCTGGTCTTGAACTCCTGACCTCGTGATCTACCTGCCTCGCCCTCCCAAAGTGCTGGGATTACGGTTGTGAGCCACCATGCCCGGCCATCACATTTTTAATCTAAAGTTTTTCTTGCTTTCTGACCTCTTTTGTTTTTGGAGTTACCTTTTGTTTTAGAACATCAATGTGGTAAACTCCAGCTTTTTATAGTCATTTCATTCGGTTTATTTAAAGAATGATCATCTGTCATTTTTCCTGGGGTTTGTTTTTTGTATTTGTAGAGTCAATGAATTTATTAATGAGTTTGAGGAAAATTTGAGTTTTTAAGGTATGAAGCCACCCTATCCATAAACATCGTATCTCTTTATATTTATTTAGGTTTTCTTAGAAGCATTGTTCAAATGGATACTTTGTTTGACCTTTTATAATACTTAATACATAATAATAAAACTTATTTCATCAAAGACATGTTTGTAGAATGTTAAGATATAGTTAAGGTGTACTTTCTGATACACTTATTTGATACAGGAAGAGCATGTGGCAGACCTAAGGAATAAACAGCCTGCATACTCATTAGGTGTCTCAAATACCAGTCCTCAGTTTGAAAAGAGCAATATTAAATTTTTTTTTGCTTAACAGGTAACCCTTTGCTGTTAACCATGTAAGAACAGAGTGACAAGTTTTAAAGTTTAGGTTTCTGAGTTGTATTATCATCAAATGGAGAATTATCTCATCTGCAGAGAGAGAGCCTAGGGCTTTTTTCTTCTTTAAAGGGAGCTTTGCTTCTTCAGCAAGGACTGAAGTTATAACTTCAGAATCTCTGGAAAGATTGCTACATCACCTAGTAGAGATCTTATCTGTGGCTCATATATGGCATCTGAGATGGCATCATACATGGTTATGCCTGACCTTGCCATCAAGAAGGTAACTGGAATAGTTGATTAGATTTATTCAACATAGAAACCTTTAACTTCTTTTCTGCTTTTTGGTGTCTAAATTCCACCCAATCCCCTAACTTACCCATTTTTTTTTTTTATTCCTTTCTAATACTTTCTCCCTATCCCGCCTCACTCTTTTCTTAGAGTTCAATCAAGACTCTATGACATCTTCATGGTATGTCTAATAAGCAGTTTTCCAAAGGAGAAAATTCAGTTTCTACTGAGCACTGAACTTTAAATCAGGACATTTGGGTTTGAATCGAGACACTTGCTACCTAGGAGACCTTGAACAAATTAATTTTTCTGATTGTCAATTTCCTTGCCTGAAAAATCAGGATATTTTGCTTATAGAAGTCTTTAGAACAGGCCAAGTGTGGTGGCTCATGCCTGTAATCCCAGCACTTTGGGAGGCCAAAACGGGTGGATCACCTGAGGTCAGGAGTTCGAGACCAGCCTGGCTGACATGGTGAAACCCCATCTCTACTAAAAATACAAAATTAGCCAGGTGCAGTGGTTCATGCCTGTAGTCCCAGCTACTCAGGAGGCTGAGACAGGAGAATCGTTTGAACCCAGGAGGTGGAGGCCGCAGTAAGCTGAGATGGTGCCACTGCACTCCAGCCTGGACAAGACAGAGCAAGACTCCATCTCAAAAAAAAAAAAAAAAAAAAGTCTTGAGAACAGAAGAACTAGCATATATGAAAATACCTTGCATAGTTCCTGATATATAGTAGATGCTCAATAAAGGTTAATTTATTTGCATTTTTGATAGAAATTATAGGAGAAAAGATTATTATCATTTTTCTTCCCCTGGATGATTAGCATCCAGTGTAAAGCACTATCTAAGTGTAAGTTGTTTTGTGATACAGTGTAAGCAGCTGATGAGGGAAAACGGCAATGCAAAGCCTCAGAGGAAAGCCTGAAAGACAGCTGGGCTTAGGAAAACAGTTGAGGAAGAGAAAGAAAATCATTGTGTTCTTGGATTTTGGTTTTGCCTTTTCTTTGTAAAAATGTAAAAATTTATCATCGTTGTCTTACAGAGTATTAAATACAGGATATGTAGATCAGATAGTTCAAAACATGGAAAGATCACAATTGTTATTTAAAATCTAATAAATTATATAGGCAGCTGGAATCTTCAACTCAGTATACAAACATTATATACATTCAGTTTTGCCAAAAGTTTCCTTTAGAAATTTTATTCCAAAAGAAATGAGTAGTATGCTGATAGAAAAAATGAATCTAGCAAAACCAATACGTGATTTTTATACTAATGATAAAAACTGCCAAAAAATATGTCTTTAGTGACTTCTCTTCACTGTTACCTTAACCACAGGTCAAGTTAAATGAAGACAAAACTTTTGGCTTCCATTTAAGTGGCAAAAAGACTCTGTAGCATGAATAGTAGGCACAACCTTATTCTTGGTTTTGACTTTCAGAATCATACACTAGTTGACTACAAACAGCTTTCTAAGCAAACCCTATAATTTGAACTACAATGCTTTCTTCATACTTATTAACTTGTGAGGATTAAGTTAAGGATTTGGGATACTATACTGCAAAAGTAAAATTTTCCAGATGATATGAATACCTCTAGGTAGTCTAACACCAGGAGTCATGAGCTTTGAAAGGATCTGGAGAAACATCATTTTCTGTCTCTCATAACATTCCAAAACACTGTCAACTTTCCCAGAAAGATGAGGACTTTTCTTATGCACCCCAAGAGAAAGAGATTCTAAACCACTCTTTTCAAATAAATAATGAGAATCATATTATATGCCTGTTGTTAAAATCCGCCTTTACTGCTTTATTTTGTCTCAATCTCACACCTTTTTGTTCAACTGCTAATATCTTCATGGACCCTTAATGTGCAGCAAGAAAAATAAGAGAATTTTTGCCTTTGAAGAGCAATATAATGCAGTAAATGCTTTACTGGAGTTTATGTCTGAAGATCCATAGGCATTTAAGAAATAGATAGATCAAAAAACCCCATAGAAGGATGGTGATGTTTTAACTGGTTCTTTAGAGATAAGATTTTATTAAAAAGAAAAGGAAAAGCAGGTTTTGGTAAAGGGCATTTTAGGCAGAGAGAATAGCATAGGTACCAAAATGACTAGAGAACTTATGTGTTTAGTGCTTAGGATATGTGGAGGCAACAGCTTGGATGTATGACTACATAGGAGAACTCATGAGTTATTTTAACGAAGCTCAGTTTAATAAAGAGAGTGTAAGTATCCACTCTGTGACAGGCCCTGGAGGAGACAGGTCTCTTAGAGTTTATAACTCAAAAAGTAGAGGGGTACAGGAGGAGTTGTTCGGAAACATGTAAAAGGATAGTTCAATACAGTATGGCGAATGCAGGGTAGGAGGAGGCACAGAGGAGAAAGATTTAGTTCAGGCTTTGTTAATGACACTTGAAGGACAAGGAAAAGTTAGCCAGGCAAATAAGAGAGCAGAGAAAATTGTATGAAGGCAACTTTAAGTGTTTTGGTCACTTGTGGTATAGATATCAAGAATGACTGGTGTGATACCAGCTGCAGAGATGGTAGGCCTGGTCATTGAGGCCTATTGGTCTCTGATGAATAGGAATTAATGGGTTTTAAACTACAAACAGCTTTCTAAGCAAACCCTATAATTTGAACTACAATGCTTTCATAGTTATTAACTTGTAAGGATTAAGTTAAGGATTTGGGGTACTATACTGCAAAAGTAAAATTTTCCAGATGAGTAGTACACTTAGTTCTGTATATTCTGTGCTTAAAATAATTTTTATGTAATGTGAGAATGGGCATGGATGTAAGGTCTGAAGTAAGGGAGGACAATTAGAAGACCAATGAAGTAATACACGCAAGTACAATCTAATAACAGCTCTGAAAAGGGCAGTGGTAATAGGAATCGAGAAGGGACTCGAGGAAAACATTTCTGAGCTAAATATGACAGGACTTGATACTGGTTAGCTTTTAGTGGGAAAGGGAAGTAGTGATGGAGAAGAAGAAGTCTGTAGTGATACTTAGCATAGCTTTTGGCTTTGATGAGTGAGTATATGGGTGGTATCACCAGGAAATAGGTGGAGAAAAAGAACTCTGGGTCCAGGGAAGTATTAGATGTAGCTCATTATAAAATGAGCATTGATGTTATTTCATCTTGTTCTCTTCCTTTTGGAGAGAGAACATGTGGCATCCTGTTGCAGTGTAACTCTTGGCTTTCTCTGTATTCACTATGACAAGCCTGAAGCATATGCGGTAGCACCCTGACTGCCTGCATTGTGATCAACGTGATGGTGCAAGTAATCTGTATTTAAGAACCCATTCTGTGTTAAGGCTATATGGATGTTATTGTTAGCCACATTTTTAAATTAAACTTTTTATTCTGAGATATTTCTAGATTCACAAGTAGTTTTAAGAAATAATACAGAATGATCCCATGCACTCTTTACCCAGTTCCCCCAATGTAATATCTTGTAAAACTGTAGTACATTATCACAACCAGGATACTGATGTTGATACAGTGAAGAGCAGAACATTTCCATCACAAGAATCCCTCATGCTGTCCTTTTATAGTCACATCTACTTTCCTCTCTTCCCTTTCTCCCTGAGCCCTGGAAACTACTAATCTGTTCTCCATTTCTGTAATTTAGAACAACATAATCAAGAATGTTATGTAAAGGGAGTCATAAAGTATGTAACCTTTTGGGATTGGCTTTTTTCACTCAGCATAATTCCTGTAAATTCATCCAGTTGTTGTATGTATCAATGGTTCTTTTCTTTTTATTGCTCTTAGTATTCATGATATGGATACACCACAGTTTGTTTATACATTCGGCTGTTGAAGGGCATCTGAGTTGTTTACAGTTTTCGGCTATGACAGATAAAGCTATTAACATTTGTGTACAGATTTTTGTTTGAACATTAGTTTTCATTCCTCTGGGATAAATGCTAAATAGTGCAACTGCTGCATTATGTGATAGTTGCATATTTCGTTTTATAAGAAATTGCTAAACTGTTTCCAAAGTGGCTATATGGTTTTACATTCCCAACAGCAGTGTGTGAGTGATCAAGTTCCTCTGCATTTTCACTAACTTTTGCTATTGTCACTATTTTTTTTAATTTTAGCCATTCTGATGGGCATATAGAGACATGTCATTGTGGTTTGGATTTGCATTAACCTAATGTCTAATGATATTAAACATCTTTTCATGTGCTTATTGTATAAAGCTGGTGTTAATGCTTCTGTAAATGGTAAAATTCTCCAGTGGAATCATCTGGGCCTGGAGGGGTTATTTTTTTCCCTAAGAGTTTTGAAAATAACATACTCAATTTCTTTAATAGTTATAGAACCAATCAGGTTGTCTGTTTCATTTAGTTGAGTTCAGTGGTTTGCAGTTTTTGAGGAATTGTTTCTCTTCTAACTTGTTGAATTTATGACCATAAAATTTTTTATAGTATTCATTTATCCTTTTAATAGCTGTAGGATCTGTAGTGATATCCCTTGTTTCATTTCTAATATTGGTAATTTGTGCATTCTCTTTTATCTTTGGCATTGCTAGTTCAGCAACGAATCAGCTTTTTTTCACTGATTTTTCTCTGTTATTTTTCTGTATTCAGCTTTATTGATTCTGCTTTTTTATTTATTTCTTTTCTTCTGCTTGCTTTTTTTGCTTCTTTTTCTAGTTTCTTAGGGGGAGGACCTCAGATTATTGGTTTGAGACCTTTAATTTTTTTCTAATATAAGCATTTAGTGTTACAAATTTTCCTAAGCCCTGCTTAGCTGCATCCTACATATTTTGATACGTTGTATTTTCATTTGTGTTACATTATTATTTATTTCTCCTCGTATTTTTTTTCACAGTTTTTTTGGATTTCAGATTTTGTTTGACTTGAGCTATTTAGATGTATGTTGTTTAATTCCCAAGTGTTTGGAATTTTTTTTATTGTCCTCCTGAAGTGTATTGCTAGTTTGATTCCATTATCATTAGAGAACATACTCAGTATAATACCTTTATACTCAGTATATACCAGTATAATTTCAGTTGTTTTAAATTTGTTGAGGTTTGTTTTATGGCCCAGGATTTGGTCTATCTTGGTGAATATTCTATAGGAACCAGGAAAAAGAAGTATGTGTGTTGTGCTGTTCTAGGTGGAGTGTTCTGTGTATGTCATTTAGATCCTGTTGGTTGGTCATTTTGTTCTTTTATATCCTTGCCAATTTTCTCTCTAGGAGTTCTATCAGTTGCTGAATGTGGGATATTGAAATCCTCAACTATAATTGTGCGTTTGTCTGTTTCTCTTTTCAGCTTAGTTAATTTGACTTCATGTATCTTTCAGCTCTGCTGTTTTGGTGCTGTTTGGTGTTTTGGCAGATTGATCTTTTTGTCATTGTGCATTGTCCCTCTTTTCACTATTAACTTTCTTTGCTCTGACATATACTTGGACTAATATTAATATAGGCAGTCTTGCTTTTTTCTTTAATAATTGCCTGGTATATCTTTTATCATCTTTTCACTCTCAACCTAGCTATGTCATCATATTTAAAGTGTTTTGTTTTTTGTGGAGAGCATACTGTTTTTTCAATCTAGCCCGCCAATCTTACAATTTTAAATGGTATATTTAGGCCATTATATTGAAGGTAATTATTGATATTTTTTATTTAACTTTTATCTTTTTATCTCCTGTTTATAGTTCCACTGTTTGTCTTATTTAGACATTTCTTTAGGATTCTGTATTTGTTTATGTATAGTGTTTTTTAGTATATTGCTTTGTGTTGCTTCCTGGTGGTTGCTCTGGGTATTACATTGTACATAGTAACTTCTCACAGTCTACTGGTATACAGGTTTACCAGTTTGAATGAAGCATAGAAATTTTACTTAACATTTAAGCTTCTTTTCCTACTCCACTTTTAAGATATTATTGTCTTAGGTATTTCCTCTACATGCCCTAAGCAGCATATCAGATTGTATTGCAGTTTTCCTTTAACCATGAAATGTGATTTATGAAATCCATGAGAAATAAAATAGTATTTATATCCACCCCTATTTTAACCTATTCTGATCTTCCTCTTTCCTTTCTGTTCTAGTTCCAAGCCTTATTCTGCTTTTTTTTTCCTTATGAACTTTCTAGCCACCAATCTTTTAGGTTAAGTCTGCTGGTAACAGATGCTCTTAGTTTTCCTTAGTCTGAGAATGTCATATTTCCCTTCCCTTTCTGAAGGATATTTTCACTGAATATAGAATTCTTGGTTGACAGTTCCTTTCTTTCAGCACTTGAAAGATAATGCCACTTTCTTCTGATCTCCATGGTTTCTGATGTTTCTCTCTGTTGTTCACATTTCGTAAATGATACTGGTTCTCATCATGCTTACTAATTTTATCTTTTGTCTTTTCCACTGTACTATTCAGCCCATTTGGCAAGTTTTGTATTTCAGCTATTTTTCCGTTCCAAAATTTTTATTTTGCTCTTTATATCCATTTTTGTTTTGTTTGTTTTTGCTGAGACTCAATTTTTTTGTTTGTTTCAAGCATGTTTGTAATTGCTTGTTGAAACATTTTTATGATGGCTTTGTTAAAATTCTTGTCAGGTAATTCCAACATCTGATTCATCTCAGTCTTTTCTTATACAGGCCGTAATTTTCCTGGTTCTTGGTATAAGTGATTTTTTATTGTATCATTGTGTCTTGGACATTTCGAGTGTTGTGTTATGAGACTTTGCATGTGATTTAAATCTTCCATTTTAGTACATCTCCTCTTTGACACCATGCCAGCCAAGTAGGGGTGGAAAGCTAGGTTCCATCTTTGGCCTCTGCTGTTATAGCCTGAGAGGGAAGTGCTTTACTACTGCTCCCACCTGGCGTCCTCTGACACCATGGAGGGAGACCCCGTTATCATTGGGAAGGAAATGAAAGCTCTAGCTCTTCACTCAGTCTTCTCTGATACCACCCCAGCAGGAATCAGTGGTAGTGTCTCATTATAGCCAGGCAAGGGTGGAAGTCTAGCATCCTCATTCAGCCTTTGCTGACTAAGGTAGGGATGGGGCCACAGATTGTTCCTTGGTGTTTGGCAGGAGTAGAGTGGTTATTGTCTCACATTTTTCTGCCTTTCAAGGCTATACCTTTCCTGGTTCTTTGGCTAAAGGGAAAAGGCTCTTCTTGGGATATATATATATTTTTTATAGTCTGACTTTTGGCATTTCCAGCAGCTTGGGATATGTTAAGAACCCAGCTTGTGGTATCTTAAGCAAAAAAGAAAGCTAGACTTTCTTTTCACCCTTTTTTGGGATTTCAGATTTTGTATGACTCATGAGCTATTTAAATGTATGTTGTTTAATTTCCAAGTGTTTGGAATTTATTTTGTTGTCCTCCTGAAATGTATTGCTAGTTTGATTCCATTATTGTTAGAGAACATACTCAGTGTAATACCATTATACTCAGTATATACCAGTATAATTTCAGTTGTTTTAAATTTGTTGAGGTTTGTTTTATGGCCCAGGATTTGGTCTATCTTGGTGAATGTTCTGTAGGAACCAGGAAAAAAAAGTGTGTGTGTTTTGCTGTTCTAGGTGGAGTGTTCTGTGTATGTCATTTAGATCCTGTTGGTTGGTCAGTTTGTTCTTTTATATCCTTGCCAATTTTCTATCTAGGAGTTCCATCAGTTGCTGAATGTGGGACTCATTCAGCTAGGTTTTCTTTTTTGGAAAAGCCATGGAAGCTTTCTTTTTTGGGAAAGCCATTCCTTTTTTTCAGGAAAGCCATGACTCACTGTCATACCATTCCTTAGACCTTGTAGTCCCTAGCCTGCCTATCTTCTCTGTATCTTTCAGAGTTTTATGTTTATTTTCTATGTAACATCCAGAGTTTTAGCTGCACTTGGTGGAAGAATAAGATGTGCATCTATTCCTGAATTGAGTTTTTAAATGTATGTATTACTTTATTTAGCTAGAATGTACTAACAGTTTTTAAAAATTATGTTAGGAAAATCTTGCAGAAGTAGTATTTGAGTATCAAAAAAAAGTAAAAACTAGCACAAACTATTTATGTGGGCTCTAATGACCAGATTTTTAGGGATTTTCTAGAGTGGTAGAAATAAAATTGTGCCTTAAATATTTAATTTGTGGCATATTTGTATTTTAATCACCACCTTACTTTGATGAAATTAATGCAATATTGTACTGTTTTGGCTATAGAAACCTGGCACAGTTGAGTTATAGCACAACAATTAGTTTTTGCTGTTGTAATGTGCTTTTTTTTTTTCTCTTCAGGGCTGGTGGACTAGGCCTCAATTTTGTCGGTGCCAATGTTGTTGTATTATTTGATCCTACTTGGAATCCAGCCAATGATCTTCAAGCCATTGACAGGTATAATACTGACAAAATTTAAAGTGATCTGCAAATACTTTTAATCTAAAAATACTCTTGAACTTTTAAGGTTGCTTATACTATGACTATGATTAGAAGAAAGGGGGAAACTTGTAAAAACATACATTTAATATAATCCTGACCTTCTCAATCCAGATAATAGTCCAAAAATAGCCATTTTTCATCCATCTCAGAATCCTATTAATATGACAGAAATAACTTAAGAAGAAAGAATAAATTCCTAATACTGCAGGAAAATAGCATAGTTCTGTACTAGTAGATCAGAAGTTTTGAGAAACTCCTGGAAGATAGAAAGGAAGTAGAATCTGTGATCAAGATATCAGCAGAGAAATACTACAATCCAAAGTCTGCAGGAAAGAATACAGAAATTTTAAGCATGGGGTTGCAACCACAGTATGTGGGAGTAGACAGAGTGCATCCTTCTGGGGAATTGATAATGTCCTGACTCTAATACAAATTCCCCTCTGACACCCTACTTTACAGAGAGATTGGCTGTAACAGGTACTCTTTGATTAAAGCTGAAAGAATAATTTTACGCATTTTATAAATAAATGGGGAATCTGACTGTAGAAAGCTTCCTAGAATGGATGCTGGAACCAGATCATAAAGCCAGAGCCAAGCCTGAAGTACTTCCAGTTCTCCCCAGGACATGAAAAAGGGAAATACACGTGTTACCTGCATGGAAACACAGACCGGCTTTCCAGTGATTCACCTAGTCATCATTTTAATTATGAATGGGAAATGAAGAATTATGAAGCATTTTAATAAAATTAGCCTAGCAAGAAAGCAAAGGACAAAGGTGAAAAACAGACATTGAAGGGAATAAAATAAGAATAGGATGCCAAGGAAAAAAGTACATAAAAAACCAAATTAGTTCTTATAAATTAAAATTTTTGCCAAAATAAAATAACTCAGTAGAAGGTCTGAAAAAAAAAAATGGAGAGGGCTAATGGAAAAATGGAGAAGGATATGGAAGATAAAAGGAATGAATATTTTCAAACATAAAGTCAAGTAATAAATAGATGTGAAATATGAGTAAAGAGAAATTGAGGAAAAATCCCAGAAGTCATCATCTATGTATTCCAGAAATAATGAACAGAGAGACTGGAGGACGGGAGATAATTGATGACATGATTGGAGAAAATTATTATTAATTTTGAAGGGGCATTTAGTGTGAAGTAGGAATAATGACTGAGAGAGAAAACATACATGTTAGTAATATTTCTACGTTTCAAAGATAAAGAGAAGGGCTAAAAGGTTCCAGAGTGAGAAACAGGGAGAGAATGATTTATAAAAACTGCAACAAAAAGGAAAAGACACATTGTTAACAAAGAAATGAGAATCAGACTTGATTCAGCAGATCAGACTTTGAAGAACATACATTTCATCAGCATTATAGGATTCTAGATGACAACAGAGTTGTCAATGTGAAAAAATTTATATGGCTATATGTGAAAGAAAATTATTTTGACTTGTATTTACAATTTGTGGCTAAAATTTTAAGTCTAAAAAATTACTGGGAGTGTGGCTGATAGGCTTCATGCAGTTATAAAGAAAGAATTCCCCGAAATACGAAGGGATGGTATGAAAAAATTAGTAACAAGAACTAAAATGTTATATAATGTTGATAAAATGTCAGAATAAGGGTAGAGGGGGGTAAAGTTGTCTTAGAATTGTTTTTTTCCTCAGGAAAGGACCAGGATACCCTGGTCAGTTCTCAAATTGTATGCCAAAAAATGTTTTTAAATGCTAGCAAAAAATTTAAGGGCAACAACTAAAAGAGTGAGTTATAATAATTACCTGGTACAATTTTCAAAAACACAGATGCTCAAACTCCACCCTGCAGGCGTTCTGTTTATGTAGATGTAGAATGGGACTCAACATTCTACATTTTAAAAAACACCCAGGTTGTGGATCAAAGGACACTATCAACAGAGAAAAAAGGCAGTCTACAGAATGGGAGAAAATATTTGCAAATCACATATCTGATAAAGTATTAATATCTAGAATATAAAAAGAACTCCTAAAACTCAACAACAACAAAAAACACAATCCAATCTAACAATGAATAGGACATTTCTCCAAGGAAGGTATACAAGATATATAAGTGGCCATTAAGCACATGAAGAGATGCTCAGCATCACTAATCATTAGGGAAATGCATATCAGAACTATAATGAGATACAACTTCACACACATTGGGATGACTATTATAAAAATAAAAGCAACAACAGAAAACAACAAGTCCTAGTTTAGGATACGGAGAAATTAGAACCCTTGTGCATTGTTGATGGAAATGTCAAGTGGCACAGCTGCTGTGGAAAACAGCATGGTGGTTCCTCAAAAAATTAAATGTAAAATTACCATATGATCCAGCAATTGCACTTCCACTTTGGGTATATACCAAGAAGAATTGAAAGCAGAGACTTGAAGAGATATTTGTACACTCATGTTCATAGCACCTATATTCACAATAGGTAAAATGTGGAAGCAACTCAAGTGTCTGTTGATGGATGAATGGATAAACAAAATACAGTATATGCATAAAATGGAATACTATTCAGCCTTAAAAAGAAATGAAATTCTGATAAATGCTACAACATAGAGAAACCTTGACGACATTATGCTACATGAAATAAGCCAGATAGGAAAAGACAAATATTGTATGATTCTACTTATATGAAATACCTGGAATAGTCAAATCCATAGAGATAGAAAGTAGAACGGTGCTTATTAGGGGACAAGGATAGGGAGGAATGGGGAATTATTGTGTAATGGGCATCGAATTTCAGTTTAGGATAATAAAAAAGTTGTAGCAATGGATAGTGGTGATGGCTGGAAAACAGAATTTACTTAATGCCATTGGACTGTACTCTTAAAAATAGCTAAAATGGTAAATCATGTGTTGTATGTTTTGCCACAATTAATTTTAAAAGCCACCCACGGTGATTATGATACAATTGGTTCTCAACTCCACTTTGAAAAACACTGGATATTAGGTGTATCAGGGGAAATTCAGCCAGATATCGGGCGAAATTCACCCCAATATTTCACATAGGTTCTTTTCTATTTTCCCTAAGTGTCAGCCCGTCTGAGAAATAAAGAGACAGAGTACAAAAGAGAGAAATTTTAAAGCTGGGTGTCCGGGGGAGACATCACATGTCGGCAGGTTCCATGATGCCCCCTGAGCCGCAAAACCAGCAAGTTTTTATTAGCGATTTTCAAAAGGGGACGGAGTGTACGAATAGGGTGTGGGTCACAGAGATCACATGCTTCGCAAGGTAATAAGATATCACAAGGCAAATGGAGGCAGGGCGAGACCACAGGACCACAGGACAGGTGCAAAATTAAAGTTACTAATGAAGTTTCAGGCACACATTGTCATTGATAACATCTTATCAGGAGACAGGGTTTGAGAGCAGACAACCGGTCTGACCAAAATTTATTAGGTGGGAATTTCCTTGTCCTAATAAGCCTGGGAGTGCAACAGGAGACTGGGGCTTATTTCATCCCTACAGCGGCGACCATGAAAGACGGCCACCTCCGAAGTGGCCATTTCAGAGGCCTACCCTCAGGGACGCATTCTCTTTCTCAGGGATGTTCCTTGCTGAGAAAAAGAATTCAGCGATATTTCCCCCATTTGCTTTTGAAAGAAGAGAAATATGGCTCTGTTCCGCCTGGCTCACCGGCAGTCAGAGTTTAAGGTTATCTCTCTTGTTCCCTGAACTTTGCTGTTATCGTGTTCTTTTTTCAAGGTGCCCAGATTTCATATTGTTTAAACACACATGCTGTACAAACAATTTGTGCAGTTAGCGCAATCATCACAGGGTCCTGAGGCGACACTCATCCTTCTCAGCTTACAAAGATGATGGGATTAAGAGATTAAAGACAGGCATAGGAAATGACAAGGGTATTGATTGGGAAAGTGATAAGTGTCCATGAAATCTTCACAATTTATGTTCAGAGATTGAAGGAAAGACAGGTGTAAGAAATTATAGAAGTGTTAATTTGGGTAACTAATAAATGTCCATGAAATCTTCACAATTTATGTTCTGCCATGGCTTCAGCCAGTCCCTCCGTTCAGGGTCCCTGACTTCCCGCAACAAGTGTAAAACTTCCAAAAGAAATAAGAGTATCAAGAAAATGTAATTATTTTAGTACATGATAGGAAATACATAGTTGTGTTGGGAAGATGGAGGAAACTCAGAAAGCATGACCAATGAAGTGTCAGAACTAAATCCAAACATAAGTATGGATATGTTGAGACTCTTTTTAGAAAGAAGGAAAAAAGTGGGGCTGGCAGAAAGGAAAAATTAGACTCAGGTTTATGCTTATTATGAAACATATATGTAAATAAAAAAGATACAGGAAGTTGAAAATAAGATAAAAAAATCAAATCAGGGAGATGGTAACAAAAATTAAGAATGGATGGCAATGTTAATATCAAATTATTAATAGAATTCAAGACAAAAGGCATTAAGCAAAACAAAGAGGGCCACAGTCCACTAGGAAGTTGTAATAGTCATTACATAACAAAGCCAAAACTCATATATGATTAGAAACAGACAAATCCACAACTATAATGGGAAACTCCATATTCCTCTCTTAAAAAATAATAAATTAGCCGGGCACGGTGGCTCACGCCTGTAATCTCAGCACTTTGGGAGGCCAGCGTGGGCGGATCACAAGGTCAGGTGATCAAGACCATCCTGGCTAACACGGTGAAACTCCATCTCTACTAAAAATATAAAAAATTAGCCAGGTGTGGTGGCAGGCACCTGTAGTCCCAGCTACTCGGGAGGCTGGGGCAGGAGAATGGCATGAACCCGGGAGGCGGAGCTTGCAGTGAGCTGAGATTGGGCCACTCCAGCCTGGGTGACAGAGTGAGACCCCATCTCAAAAAAATAAAATAAATAATTATAAATCCACTAGGCTAAATAAGTGTATAAATTACTTGAATAAAAGTTATCTACCATAATTTAATAACTGTATACAGACACATCTCATTTTATTGCACTTCACTTTATTGTGCTTCACAGATAATTACCTTATTTACAAATTGAAGGTTTGTGGAGATTTTGAGTCAAGCAAGTCTTCCAGCACCATTTTTCCAACGGCATATGCTCACTTGTGTCTCTGTGAGAATGTAATTCTCACTTTATTTCAAATTTTTTCATTATCATATCTGTGATGGTGATCTGTGATCACTGATCTTTGAAGTTACTATTGTATTTGTTTTAGGACACCATGAACCATGCCCCTATAAGAAGATGAACTTAATTGGTAGATGTGTGTGTTCTGACTGCTCCGCTTACTGGCCATTCCCCTGTCTCATTCCCTCTCTTGGGCCTCCCTCTTCCCTGAGACACAGTATTTAAATTAGGCCAATTAGTAACTCTGCAATGGCCTTTAAGTGGTCAAGTGAAAGGAAGAGTTGCATGTCTCTCACTTTACATCGAAAGCTAAAAATGATTAAGCTTAGTGAGGAGGGCATGTTGAAAGCCAGGATGGGCCAAAAGCTAACAGTTGGCCAAGTTGTGAATGCAAAGGAAAAGTTTTTGAAGGAAATTAAAAGTGCTACTCCAGTGAACACATGAATGACAAGAGCACCAAACAGCCTTATTGCTGATACAAAGAAAGTGGTCTGGATCAAAGATCAAACCAGCCACAGCATTCCATTAAACCACAGCCTAATCCAGAGCAAGGCTCTAACACACTTAGTTCTTTGAAGGCTGAGAGACACAAGGAAGTAGCAGAAGAAAAGTTTGAAGCTGCAGGGATTGGTTCATGATGTTTAAGGAAAGCAGCCACCTCCATAACAAAAAAGTGCAAGGTAAAGCAGCAAGTGTTGATGTAGAAAAGCTGCAGCAAGTTATCCAGAAGATCTAGCTAAGATCATTGTTGAAGGTACCTACATTAAACAACAGACTTTCAGTGAGAACAAAACAACCTTATATTGGAAGATGTCATTGAGGACTGTAGTCACTAAAGAGGAGAGTCAATACCTGGCTTCAAAAGATAGGATGACTCTCTTGTTAGAGACTAATGCAGCTGGTGACTTTAACTTAAAGCCAGTGCTCATTTACCATTCTGAAAATCTTAGGGCCTTTAAAAGTTATGCTAACTCTACTCTGCCTGTGCTTTATAAAATGGAACAACAAAGCCTGGATAACACCATATCTCTTTACAGGATGGTTTACTGAATATTTTAATCCCACTATTGAGACCTACTGCTCAGAAAAAAAAAAAGATTTCTTTCCAAATATTACTGCTTACTGACAATGCCACTAGTCACCCAAGTGTTCTGATGGAGATATATATACAAGGAGATTAATGTTGTTTATGCAGTAACACAACATCCATTCTGCAGCCCATGGATCAAGTTGTACTTTTGACTTTGAACTCTTATTATTTAAGAAATAACATTTTGTAATGCTATTGCTGTCATATATAGTGATTTCTCTGATGGATCTGGTCAAAGTCTATTAAAAACCTTCTGGAAAGGATCCACTATTCTAGATACCATTTAAGAACATTTGTGATTCATGAGAAGAGGTCAAAATATCAAACAGGAGTTTGGAAGAAGTTGATTCCAACCCTCATGGATGACTTTGAGGAGTTTGACTTTAGTAGAGGAAGTAATTCCAGATGTGGTGGAAATAGAGAACTAGAATTAGAAACAAAGCCTGACGATGTGACTAAATTGTTGCAATCTCATGATAAAACTTCAATGAGGTCAGGCACAGTGGCTTATGCCTGTAATCCCAACATTTTGGGAGGCCAAGGTGGGTGGATCACTTGAGGTCAGGAGTTTCAGACCAGCCTGGCCAACATGGTCAAACCCCATCTCTACTAAAATTACTAAAATTAGCCAGGCGTGGTGGTGTGCGCCTGTGGTCCCAGCTACTCAGAAGGCTGAGAATCGTTTGAACCCAGGAGGTGGAGGCTGCAGTTAGCCAAGATGGCAGCATACCCAGACAGGATGTATACCCAGAAATGACCTGAGAAGACTTTTAGCCTTCACCCCATGTTATTCCCAAGGCTCAAGACACACCTTGCTAATTAGTGAAGGTCTTCCATACCAGTTTGCAAAGACTGGGGGAGTTGGCTGTCTTTCTAAATGGTAGTTTTCAAGAAAAGACCACAAGACATTAAAAAAAGAAAAGAAAGAAAATGAAAATACAGCTCATTCAGAGTAACAAAATAAATCTCCAGAAACTAACTGTCCCTGAAGCAAAACAGGCATTGGCGCTACTAGACAAAGACTTTACAACAAGTGTCTTAAATACTCCAAGAGTGAAAGTAAAACACAGAGAACTAGTGAGGAAAAGGATATATGAGCAAGATGAGAATATCAACAAAGAGATAGAAATTAAAAAAAAAAGAGAGAACCAAACAAATTCTGGACATGAAATTCAATTTTGAAATTGAAAAATTCTCTAGAGGAGTTCAACAGCAGACCAAAATAGGGAGAAAAAGTCTGCAAACTTGAAGATAGGTTATTTAAAATTACTTAATCTGAGGAGCAAAACAAAAAGGGAAAGTGAACATATGGGACATTATCAAATGGACCAATATGTACATTATGGAGGCTCAGAAGAAAGAGAAAAGGACAAAAGGGTAGATTAAGAAATAATGAAAAGCTCTCCAAATTTGAGGGAAAATATGGATATACAAATACAAGAAGGTCAACCAAGTCTAGATAGTATAAACCCAGTGAGATCCACACTGTGGCACCTTATAATCAAACTGTCCACAAAGAGAGCATCTTGAAAGCATCAAGAGAAAAGCAACATGTCATGTACAAGGAATTTCCGTGAAGATTATCAGTGGATTTGTCAGTAGAAACTTTGCAATCCAGAAGGCAGTGGGATGATATATTTAATGTATTGGGGAAAAAAAAATAAACTGTCAACTGAGAAACAAAAAGTGTTTACCGAGAATTTTATGTTGGGCAAAACTGCCCTTCAAAAATGAGGGTTAAGATATTTGCAGACAGGCAAAAGCTTGAGGGAGTTCATTACCAGTAGACCAGCCCTGTAAGAAATCCTATCCCTGGTGTGGTGGCTCACGCCTGTAATCCCAGCAGTTTGGGAGGCCAAGGTGGGTGGATCATGAGTTCAGGAGTTCAAGACCAGCCTGGTCAAGATGGTGAAACCGCGTCTCTACTAAAAATACAAAAATTAGCCAGGCATGGTGGCAGGCGCCTATAATCCCAGCTACTCGGGAGGCTGACGCAGAGAATTGCTTGAACCTGGGAGGCGGAGCTTGCAGTGAGCCGAGATTGCGACACTGCACTCCAGCCTGGGCGACAGAGTGAGACTCCATCTCAAAAAAAAAAAAAACAAAAACAAATCCTAAAGGGAGACCTTCAAGATGAAATGAAAGGACACTAGACAGTAACTCAAAGTCATACAAAAATATAAAGGTCTCCAGTTAAGGTAAGTACATGGACAAATATAAATACCAATATCATAATTTTGGCTTATAACTCTGCTTTTTTTATTTTCTACAGGATTTAAAAGACACATGCATAAAATAATTATAAATCTATGTTGACAAGTACATTGATATCAATGTAAAATCAATTGATTTAAGGTTGTTATAACTTTAGGATGTTATATGTAATCCCTATGGTAACCACAACAAAAAATATCTAAAGTATATGTAAAAGGAAATGAGAAAGGAATAAAAATATGTCACTAAAAAACACCAATTAAACACAAAGGAAGACAGTAATGGAGGAATTTAGGGGCAAAATAGTTATAAGACATATGGAAAATAAATACAGTGGCAAAAATGAGTTCTTCCCTATTCTTAATTATTTCAAATGTAAATGGATCAAATTCCATAATTAAAAGATGTAGATTGGCAGAACAGATTTAAAAAGCAGTGTCCAACTATATGCTATGCATAAGAGACTGACTTTAGGTCCAAGAATATACACAGGTTGAAAATAAAAGCATGGAAAAAGATATTTCATGCAAATAGCAACCAAAAGAGAACAGGAGTGGTTGTATTAATATTAGACAAAATAGACTTCAAGTCAACAACTGTTAGAAGAGAAGAAAGACAGTATCTGATGGTAAAAAGTGGATTCACCAAGGAGATTTAACAATTATATACATAAATTCAACAAACAATAGAGCCCCAAAGTGTACAAAGCAAACATTGACAGAATTGAAGGAAGAAATAGCTCTGCAGTAATAATGGGAGACTTCAATACCCGACTTTCATAATAGGTAAAACATTCAGACAGAAGATCAATAAGTGAGGAGAGGATTTGAACAGCAATATAGACAAATTGGACCTAACAGAGATACATAGAATTTTCCTTCCAACAACAGCAGAATACATATTTTTCTTAAGTACACAATGAACACTCTCCAGGATAAATCATGTGTTAGGCCACAAAACAAGTTTTTAATACATTTTAAAAGATTGAAATCATTCATTTTTTTCCAGTCGCAATACAATGAAACTAGAAATCAACAGCGGAAGAAAAATTGAAAAATTCACAAGTATGTGGAAGTTAAACAACACACGCTTAACGGAAGGGTTGAAGAAGAATTCACAAGGGAAGTTAGAAAATAGCTTGAAACAAATGAAAACACACACCACAACTTACAGGATGCAGCAAAAGTAATGCTAAGAGGGAAATTTATAGCTGTAAATGCTTACATTAAAAAAGAATAAAGGTCTAAATCAACAATTAACTTTCCACCTTAAGGAGCTAGGAAAAGGAAAAACCCCCAGAGCTAGCCAGAGGAAGGAAATAACAAATATTAGAACAGAGATAAGTAAAACAAAGAATAGAAAAACAACAGAGGCAGTCAGTGAAACCAAGAGTTGGTTGTTTGAAAAGATCAAGAAAATGGTGGATAAATCTTTAGCTAGATTGACTAAGAGAAAAGAAAGAAGACTCAAATAATTAACATCAAAAATGAAAGGGGACATTGCTACTGATTTTACAGAAATAAAAAGGAGTTCAAGAGAGTACTGTGAACATTTGTATACCAACAAATTGAATAGTCTACGTGAAATGGATGAATTGCTAGAAATACACAACCTAGGAAGAATGTAATGAAGACATAGAAAACCTGAATATAACTATAACTGTGTAAGGAGATTGAATCAGTAATCAAAAACCTCCCAATAAAGTAAAGCCCAGGACCTTAAGGCTTTGCTGATTAATTCTACCAAGCATTTAAAGAATTTGCACCAATCCAGCCGGGCACGGTGGCTCACACCTGTAATCCCAGCATTTTAGGAGGCCGAGGCGCGTGGATCACGAGTTCAGGAGTTCGAGACCATCCTGGCCAACACGGTGAAACCCTGTCTCTACTAAAAATACAAAAATTAGCTGGGCGTGGTGGTGTGTGCTTGTAATCCCAGCTACTCAGGAGACTGAGGCAGGAGAATAGCTTGAACCAGGGAGTTGGAGGTTGCAGTGAGCCGAGATCAAACCATTGCACTCCAGCCTGGCAGCAGAGTGAGACTCCGTCTTAAAAAAAAAAAAAAAAAAGAATTTGCACCAATCCTTCTCAAATGCTTCCAGAAAACTGAAGAGGAAGAAACACATTCCAGTTAATTCTATAAGGCCAGCATTACCCCAATACCAAAATCAAAGACTCTACAAGAAAGAAAACTACAGACCAATAATCCTTATGAATGTTAATGCAAAAATACTCAGTAAAATGCCAGCAAACTGAATTCAGCAGCATATTGAAAGGATGATACACAAAGTAGGATTTATTCCTGGAATTCAAAAACAGTTCAACATCCCACAAAAATCAGTGTAATATGCCACATTAACAAATAAAGGAAAAAAGACACATAATCATTTCATTGATGCAGAAGAAGCATTTGACAAAATTCAACATCTTTTTAAAGATGACAAAAACAACACATTAAAAATAAAAGAAAACAAGCCAGGCGTGTTGGCTTGCGCCTCTTGAGGTCAGGAGTTCAAGGCCCGCCTGACCAACATGATGAAACCCCGTCTCTACAAAAAAATATAAAAATTAGCCAGCATGGTGGTGCATGCCTGTAGTCCCAGCTGCTTGCTTGGTTGGCCAAGGCATGAGAATCACTTAAGCCCGGGAGACAGAGGTTGCAGTTTGCTGCAGAGATTGCAACACTGCGCTCCAGCCTGGGCGACAGTGATTCCGTCTCAATAAAAAAGAAAACTACTTGAACATGTAAGGTCATTTATGAAAAACCCAGAGCTAACATCATACTCGGTGTCATGATTGAATTGTTTTTCCTCTAATATCAGCTACAAAGAATGGATACCTGTTTTTGCCAGAAAAGGACAAAGATTGTATGATTTCCTGTTGCACCTAGAGTCATCAAATTCACAAAGACAGAAAAGAGAATGGTAGTTACTAGTAGCTGGGGGACTAGGGAATGGGGAGTTATTGTTTAATGAGTACAGAGTTTCAGTTTGGAAAGTGTAGCTATATAGGTGTTATAGTTGCATAACAGTGTGGATATACCTAATGCCACTTAACTGTACACTTAAAAATGCTTAAAATGATTAAATTTTTTGTTTTGTATATTTTGCCACGATAAGAGGAAATCAAGAGAGAAAAACTTGCTATTTAGAAATAACAATGAGGCCGGTTGCAGTGGCTCACGCCTGTAATCCCAGCACTTTGGGAAGCTGAGGTGAGCGGATCATGAGATCAGGAGATCAAGACCATCCTGGCTAACAAGGTGAAACCCTGTCTCTACTAAAAATACAAAAAATTAGCCAGGCGTGGTGTTGGGCACCTGTAGTCCCAGCTACTTGGGAGGCTGAGGCAGGAGAATGGTGTGAACCGGGAGGCAGAGCTTGCAGTGAGCCTAGATCGAGCCACTGCATTCCAGCCTGGGCGACAGAGTGAGACTCCATCTCAAAACAAAAACAAAACAAAAAAAAAAACAATGAAATTACTGTGGATCGATATTTAAATTCAGATGCTAATTTCAATTTTTAAATTCATTTATTAAAAAAGAAAGGCCGAAAGTAAAAGAATAATTTAGAAAACTAGAAAAGGAACAAAGTCAAGAAAATAGAATTATACACATTATTACATTATTAAGATAAAAATAAGAACGTAATATAAATTTTAACTAATTCATTGAAAAGAGTAAAATAGAGACACTTTTGAAAAGTCTAATCTGAGGGAAAAAGTCAAATACATAGAAACACTTAAGAAGCAGAAAGGCCATCTAACCAATAACAATGTTTATTTTATAATACTTGATATTTTGTGTACAATTTTATTCAAGTACATTTGGAAGAGTAAGAACAAAGGAATAATGGCTACACTTATTGAGTGTTTATGGTAAGGTAGGAACTGTCATTCTTGGTGCTTTCCATGGATTATCTCATTTAATACTCAGAATATCCATATGTGACAGGCACTATTATACCCATTTTACATATGAGAAAGCTGAGGCACAGTGCATTTAAGTAACTTGCTCAGGGTCACAGCCAATAAGTGGCAGGATCAGGATCTGAATCCATGTGGTCTTACTGCAAAGCTTACACTTTTAATCAGCCTCTCTCCACAGACAGCTGTCAAGGAAATTGGTCAAAATGAAAACCACAGAAAAATTTCCCCCCCTTTTTTTGATCTTAATGACACTTGTTGTATTTTGTACTTTTTCATTAGGTCATCGAGACATATTATTTATCCCAGTATTCTTCAAAGCACAGTGTACTGTGCTTTGGTATTCACTGAAAGTTAGTTCACAATAAAACTGAATAAATGGCATTCCTTTTCCTCTCCCTCTCCTTCCACTGACTCTGACAGCAGGAACTAAGAACAGAAATAAAGCTAATGACCTACCTTTTGTATAACAGTTCCTCAACACTTGTCTCCACATGGTGAAAACTCATCACTTACAAATCCTTGCTTTATGGATCAAGAAATGATGAAGCATAGGCGCACAGTAATGTGTCTAAAATTTTTGTAAAGATTAAAGGATATGCATCCTAATGGAATCTCTCCCATTCACCAAACAACTGGCTTAAGCACACATCCAAAGGACATTTTCTTAGATCCATTTCTGATTTTGTTTAGAACCCAAACACATCGTAGGAGAGAAAGGGATGCTGAGCCCCTCTCCTCTGCTCCCGGGTTGCAGAATGGAAGTGAGAATGCAGTACCTTACCCCTGGTGGTGCTGTGTTACAGGAGCCTCCATTTCCTGCTGGAGATGTGAGATTTGCAGGATCCAAGATGTCCTCGAGTAAAAGTCTTTTGTGAGGAGGGACAGGTAAAGGAGGCAGAGAGAACATCAAATATAACATATGGGTGACCTAACAAGTTCAAAGATAAATTTCCCTCAAATTGTAACATTTTCAAGCATATAGGCAGTATGGCCTTGCCCCAGTTCCCCTCAGCAACTGTAACAGGCATTGGGTGCTCATACAGAGCATCCTATAAAGCCTCCATATGAGAGAAGCTGTGGGGAATAGACCCACAGTTAAACCACTGTGATGAATCAGTTTAGAATTTTAATTAGCACTATGGTCTGTATGGAAACACCTTGGATGCCAGTAAACTGAGTGATTCGGTCAGATCCACTGAGTTGAAATCTCTACGGATGAGGACTGTAGACCAGCACTTCCATAGACTTTACAGTTGATTAACTACTTTTTGCTAAGTTATGGTTTTTTTTACTTTTTAATAGTTTTAATAAAGTATAATTGACATGCAATAAACTGTACATACTTCAAGTATACAACTGATGTTTTGACTTATGTACCTGTAAAACCATCACCACAATTAACATAATAAACATACCCAACATCTCAGAATTTTCCTTCTGCCCCTTTGTGACCCACCCCTCCCATTCTTCCCCATCCCCTTATCTCCAAGCAACCACTAGTCTGCTATTTGGCACTATGGATTAGTTGGCATTTTGGGGATTTTTATATAAATGAAATCTTTGGGGAACAATCTGTAAGCTTAAAGCTGCTATAAAAGAAAAACCTGAATTTAGGAAATGTTTTTAGACAGTGGAAAGTGATGTTTATAACAAAAATGAAGTTGATACTTGTAGGTTTTCTGTAATATTTTTCTCCTTAATAAGCTTTTTATATGAATTTGAGTTTTTGAATTATTACTAGAGCATATTTAAACATAAAATGTTTATTTTAAAATTAATTAAAAATTTAATAATTTTCCATTTTTATATCCCCAAGCTACCTCTTCAACCCAAAGTTGTTTCACTTGATTTTTGTTTATATTTTTAATCTTTTTACAGAGCATATAGGATTGGACAATGTAGAGATGTCAAAGTGCTTAGGCTGATATCCTTGGGAACTGTGGAGGAAATCATGTATTTACGACAGATATACAAGCAGGTAAATATGTTTCCCTTTTTCTGTTTCAGAGGTCAACATTTATCTGTTTTCAAAAATTAGGAACAAATTTGTGTAAAATATAAGTTTTAAATCTTCATTGTATCGTGTGGAATTTAATAAGATTATAAAAATTACCCTTGAATACACTTTTATGAAACAGATTAATTCTTTGGTTCATTGAATTTTTGAGCTGAAAATTTTCTAGAGCAGTACCTCTTAAACTTTAGTGTACATGCAAATTACCTAGGGATCTTGTCAAAATACTGATTCTGATTTAGTAGGTCTGAGTTAGAGCCCATGATGTGGAATTTTTAACTAGCTCCCAGGAGTCCTAGTAAAACTAATCAGCAGCCCACATTTTGAGTAGCAAGGTCACAGCTCCCCAAACTACAGGCCAAGGTGTAGTGGTTTACCACAAATGGGCTACAGGTGCACTGAGATGTTGGTCCCACAGCTTTCTGGACAGCAAGAGTACCTAAGCCAGTGTGTTAGTTCATTCTCATGCTGCCATAAAGAACTGCCAAAAACTGGGTAATTTATAAAGGAAAGAGGTTTAATTGACTCACAGTTTCACATGACAGGGGAGGCCTCAGGAAACTTACCATCATGGTGGAAGGGGAAGCAAATATGCCCTTCTTCACAGGATGGCAGGAAGGAGAAGTGCTGAGCAAAGAGGGAAAAGCCACTTATAAAACCATCAATCTCTTGAGAACTCGATATCCTGAGAACAGCAGCATGAGTATAACTGCCCCCATGATTCAGTTACCCACTGGATCCCTGCCACAGCACGTGGGGATTATGGGAACTGTAATTCAAGATAAAATTTGGGTAGGGACACAGCGAAACCATATCAGCTAGCTTCCAGCCTTGAGTAACCTTTTTACACCAGGTAGATACTCATATGTTACCATTTTCTACATGTGCCATCGCATGAAGATTAGGGAGCACTACCTTAGAGGTACATACTGTACATCCTGAAACTGGGACCCCAGAGATGCCCCAGTAAATGAAATTATAGGAATAGAACTTAAGTGTACTAACTACTTTCCTGGTACTTTTAGTATTTGTCTAAAATTGCATTAACTCTTTAATATGCTTGGCATATCGATTACTACTTCATTTATGCCTCTAAACAAACAATATTTATTTAGTTTACAACTGGATACTTGAGACAATCTGGAATAAGTTTCACGTATAATCATAAATATACATTTGAATTGCTTCCTATATGTTCAGTTGGCATCTATTTAAAAGCAAACATCTGCCACATGTGTTGGTAGTTAACCTAAGAATGATCCAATCTTAAATTTATGCTATTTTCTTCATTCTAAAAATAGAATTGTACACAGCAGTTTTTTTTAAAGCTTTTAGCTCTGTAATAAACAGTTCATCTTTTTTTTTCTTTTGATATAGCACAACTACTTGAAAATTATTTTTTCTAACCTATTTAACCAACCTTGGGGAAAAAGTGGGAAGTTACTCATCTTAGGAGCTGTTCTTTTGAGTACTATCTTAGACTACTCTCAAGTAAGAGTCTTTCCTTAATTATGTAGTAATTTTTTTCAGTCCATTACTATATACATTTCCTTTTTACCTATTCATCCGACTTATTTAATGAAATGTCTTGTTATAAAATACACATTGTACAGTAGTATATGATAAAACATGCTTCAGAAGATGAGGTAATTTAAGAACTTTATATTGACACAAATAAAGATAAGATGGCAATCATGGAAGGAAAAGGCACTAAATATGGTTTAAAGATAGTTTGGAATTTAAACCAGTGGAGCACACCTTCTAGCCTTCCAGGTTGGCCTTCAATCTTTTGGGGAAAAAAAAATCCAAAAATTATGTTCTTAAAAAAAAAAAAACCTGTAAAAATGTTAGAAAGCAAGAAGAGTTATCTTGGTGGCCCCAAAATTGTAAGGAGTCCTAAAAGACAAAAGGAAGTTGGGATCAGATTGAAGGAAGAAGCCAAGTTAAACTCAGTCAGAAGAAGACTACTGAAAGGGTAGGTGCAGCCTCTGGATATTCCAAGCTTACGGTCAGCAGATACTAAAAAAGAAGGGAGCCTTGGGTTAACTGTGGAGCCCTCTTTGGGGTATCACTGATGTTGTAACAACACGGTTTAGCCCTTATAATCTTATCCCATTTGGACCAAATTACAGCCAGCAGAGATGTCTACTCTCAAGTGAGAACAATAAGTAGAAGTACTGGAAGCAAAGAAGCAAGACAGAGCTCCAAATTTTTCTAATATTCAGAAGAAAGTCCCTCCTGTTGCCCAGAAGACTAATTACCTGCACCCTCCACTTTATTTCACATAAGCACTGCAGTAGACAGAGATAAGCATGTGAAGTAATTAAAGGCAGATGAATAACCTAGCCAAAAATAATTACCCAACAGTTTAGGAAAATAAACACTTTGAAAAAGACACTATAGTGGGCTGAATACTGGCCCTGAAAAATATCAATTTCTAATCCCTGGAAATTGTAAATGGTACTTTATATGGAAAAAGGATCTTTGCAGATGTGATTAGATTATGGGTCTTGAGATTCGGGATTATCTTGGATTATCCACAAGTGTCCTTATAAGAAAGAGCTAGAGGACAATTTGACACAGACAGAAGAGGAGAAGACAGTGTAACCACAGAGGCATTGATTGGAGTGGTGTGCCAGAAGCTAAGGAATGGTGGCAGCCACCGCAAGCTGGAAGAGGCAAGAATTAGATTCTTTCCTAGAGCCTCCAGAAGGAGTGTGGTCCTGCCAACACCTTGATTTCAGTTTAGTGATACTGATTTCAGATTTCTGGCTCCCAGAACTGTGGGAGGGCCAAATGATCCTCCCACCGCAGCATCCCGAGTAGCTGGGACTACAGGTGCGTGCCACCACACCGAGCCAATTTTTTATTTTTATTTTTGTAGAGATAGAGTTTCACTATGTTGCCCAGGCTGGTTGAAACTGAGTTGTTAATTCAGAACTCTCCCACAAAGATAGATTCTAGCCCAGATGACTTCAGTGGTAAATTCTTTTTTTTTTTTTTTTGAGAGGGAGTCTTGCTCTGTCGCCCAGGCTGGAGTGCAGTGGCGCAATCTCTGCTCACTGCAAGCTCCGCCTCCTGAGTTCACACCATTCTCCCGCCTCAGCCTCCCGAGTAGCTGGGACTACAGGCACCCCCCACTGCGCCCAGCTAATTTTTTGTATTTTTAGTAGAGACGGGATTTCACCATGGTCTCGATCTCCTGACCTCGTGATCCGCCCGCCTCGGCCTCCCAAAGTGCTGGGATTACAGGCGTGAGCCACCGTGCCCGGCCTTCAGTGGTAAATTCTATCAAACACTTAATATTGTTTTTGAAAACAGAAGAGGGAACACTTCCAACTTACTTCACAGAAACAGAAGAATCCTGATACCAAACTTGACAAAGACATTGCAAGAAGAGAACATGACAGATGAATATCTCTCATGAACATAAATATGAAAATCTTTAACCAAGCATCTGTTTTGAGTCAATTGCACCCTTTCCCCTCAAAAGATAGGTTGAAGTCCTAACCCCTGGTACCTGTGAATGTGATCTTATTTGCAAGTAGGGTGTTTGCAGATGAGGTTAAGATGAGATCACACTGGATGAGAGTGGGCCCTAATCCATTGACTGATACCCTATAAGAAGGGGGAAATTTGGATACAGACAGCCACAGAGGAAGAACACCATGTGACAATGGAGGCAGAGATTGGAGTGATGCCACCACAAGCCAAAGAATGCTACAGATTACCAGCAACTACCAGAAGCTAGAAAGAGGCAAGGAAGGATCATTCCCTAAAATCTTCAGACAGAGCATGGCCCTATGGACACTTTGATTTCAGATTTAGCCTGCACAACTATGAGAAAATAAATTTCTATTGTTTTAAGACATCCAATTTGTAGTACTTTGTTACAGCAGAATTGGGAAACTAGTGCAGCCTCTAAGGCAAATACAGAGTATTGTAAATTTGACTGTATTTTTGTATGAAACTTCTGTATGACAAAGGAGCTGCAAACCAAATTCAAAGACAGACTAGAAACATATGTTTGCCATATATGTAATAAAAGCAGCATCTACAAAATATAAAGAACTCCCACTGTGTTAGTCTGTTTTCATGCTGCTGGTAAAGACATACCAGAGACTGGGTTATAAAGAAGGAGAGGTTTAATGGACTCACAGTTCTGCATGGCTGGGGAGGCCTCACAGTCATGGCAGAAGGCAAAAGGCACATCTTACATGGAGGCAGGCAAAGAGAATGAGAATCAAACGAAAGGGATTTCCCCTTATAAAATCATCAGATCTCGTGAGACTTATTCACTACCACGAGAACAGTAGGGGGGAACCGCCCACATGATTCAGTTATCTCCCACTGGGTCCCTCCCACAACACATGGGAATTATGGGAGCTGCAATTCAAGATGAGATTTGGGTGGGAACACAGCCAAACCGTATCACCTACAAACCAATAAAAAGAATAATAGGCATTTCACTGAATTAAAAATGCAAGTGGTTAACACATGTGAAAAGATTTTTTTAACCACACTCATAATCTAGAGATAGAAAATAAAATAAGACCATTTGCATTGTATATTCTGCAAAAGCTTTTTTAAAAAATGCATATTGAGGTGTTTTGGGGGGGTTGGGGAGATTGGTGCTGTTCATTGTTGGTTGGGGCATTTGAGAGATGCTCATATACTATTGTTGAGAGTACAACTGGTATAGGTATTGTAGAGTCTCCATAGCTAACTGACAGAAATCCTCTCACATATGTGCAGTGTAGGATGACAAGGGCTGTTACTTAGCATTGCTTGCATTTGTTTAAAAAACAAACAAAACAACCTAAATGTCTGACAGTAACAGAATAAATTCTGATACCTGTATTACTTTGTGACAGCAAAATTTAAAAAATTAGTCAGATCAAATGTACTGATGTGGCAGGATGTCTGAAGACATTTTTAAGTGAGTCGAAAAAGCAATATACAGAACAATATCTACAGTGTTTCAGTGTGTTTAGAAATAAAGCTATTTCTGTGTGACAGACTGTCCCTGATTTATGACATGGTTCAACTTAATGTTTTTCAGTTTTATGATGGTGCTAAAATGATACCTATTTATGTATGAAGTGTGTTCCTCTACTTATGATGGGGCCACATCCAGATAAGCCTATCGTAAGTCCAAAACTCACTTTAGACCTAATGGTGTTTTCAGCTTACAATGGGTTTATCTAGATAAAGCCCCATCATAAATTAAGGAGCATCTGTATGTATAAATAGCTTTAACTTCATTGAAAGATACCTAGAAGGATGCACCTAAACATTACAGCACTGGTTAGACTAATAAGGAGTGACCTGTATTGTTCATGAGGGACTTTTATTTTGATATCTTTTATTGCATCTGTTGTGATGATGTATTCAGATATTTTATACATTTTAAAAATATAAATGTCACTTTTACAGCAGCTGTGCTCCTTCAGGTTTGGAGCATTTAAGCAATCGAAAGTTTGGCATTCAGAAAGTCATCTCGTCTCTGTGTGTGTGTGTGTGTGTGTGTGTGTGTGTATGTTTGTAAATTTTATTTGTGTTTGCAGAAGAATTGCAAGAACAGCAGAAAGAACCCCCAATTAGCTTCACTCAAATTCCTTATTTGCTGACATTTTACACACTTGCTTTCTCTTTGTCTCAGCCATTATCTTTATTCTTTTTCTGAGCCATTTGAGAGTTAGACTTCTCATCAGTATATATTTCCCCAAAGAAGCAACACTCTCCTACCAACACTCTAAATTTTCCAGTATGTATTTCCCCAAAAGTACACCCCTACTTAAATATACATAAAAAACAGTTTTATGCATTCTAAATGCTCAGTTGTATATACGGTTCTACAACTCGCTTTCCCCACCCCCCCACACACTCCTCTCCAAAATGCAGTTATTCACATCAAGAAATTAACATTGATAAAACATGATGCTGTAATCCATAGGACCCACTGAGTTTCCCCACCTCTCTCTTTTTCCTTTCTCGTCCAGGGTTTCATCAAGGATCATGATTCCATTTACTTGTGTCTCGTCAGTTTTCTTCGGCCTGGAATATTATCCAGGCTTTGTCTTTCAAGACCTTGACAGCTTTAAAGAATAAGGCCTTTGCGTAGGATGTCCTTCAGTCTAGGTCCATTTGATGTTTCCTCGTGTCCAGACTCAGGCCAAGCAGTATTGGCAGGAATACCACAGACATGATACTGTGCTCTTCTCGTTGCATCAATCAGAAGGCCCATGAGGGTGACCTGCCCTACTACTGCTCACGTTAACCTTCATGGCAGGTCAAGTTTGTGTCTGCTGAGTTTCTCCACTGCAAAGTTACTATTTTTTTCTTCGTAATTGATATGTAGTTTATGGGGAGATCCTCTGAGACTGCCAGTTCCTCATCAGACCTGCACGCATAACCCTTAGTGTTCATTCATGATTCCTGCCTGAATCAGCTACCACTATAATGGTTGTCAGATGGTGATTTTTCTATTTCCATTATCCTTCTTGGTTGTTCTTTGGCACTCTACCATTTAAAAAAGAGCTTTCCCTTCTGTTTAATTTGTGTGGTCTCATGGCTTCCTATTTTAGTAACAGATTACAACACATTGAATATCACTATTTACTTTGATGTTCACATTGTCTTATATTTGGCCAATGGGAACCCATTAGGGTGGCTTCTGTGTCATTTCAACTTGCTCCCATCATTCTTTTGTACTTCTTTCCTGTGGTAGGCTGAATAATAGTCTCCCAAAGATGTTCACATTGTAATCCCCCAAACCACCTGGGTTATCCACATGGGCCAGTGTAATCACAAGGGTTTTTTTATAAGGGTCAGATGTGCACATCTTCATCTCTGCTTTCTCTGACCCTACTGCCTAATAACCCGTGGTAAGGAAGCAAAGGGTCAGAGAGAAAAATAATGAAAATGCCACACTGCTTGCCTTGAAGATGGAAGAATGGCCGTGAACTTCTTAACATCATAAATGTTCTTTTCTTTTTACTTCTTTCTTTATTTTGTTTACTCTTATGATGAGATCCAAGCATTTTCTCCCTTGTATGGATTTTTCATAAGCTAAAAACTAAGCTACACTTTTTAATTACTATTTTCCCCCTAACTTCTTGAATTTGAACATGATTTCTTTTTTTAGTTAGCCTACAGCTGGAAGCACCTGGTTTCCACTTTTACTGGAGCCACTTTAGTACAAAATAATGTGCTTTTTATAAATTTTGTGATAAAACTTTGCTAGGAAGCTTATAAAGACTCAAATTAAGGCTTACAAATTACCTTGGTGATTATAGTTACAGGTCCTGCAGTCTGACAATATCAGTGTTTAAGGTAGTTTCAGTAACAAGGGTAAAATAGGTACCTGGGCTATCACTTCCATCAATTGTTATTGTAATTCTGTATTCCCAGGATTACAGCCCATGTTCATTGGTATCAAACTGATCAAGTTGGTATGTTGATCCATAACTTCTTTAACTGAAGGTCCCGAGGGTTTTGTTTTAAGAGAGGCATCTTGAAAGTGAGAAATTAGTTAACAGTATAAATTTTAGATTCAGCCAAACCAAGGTTCAAATTCTAGGAATGACACTTCTTAGCTGGCAGCTGTGAGCAAGTCACTTAATTTCTCTAAACTTAAGTTACTTTATTTTTAAAATACAGAAATTTTAGTTGTTTTATTTCTAAAATTGAGATGATATAAGGTTGTAAGGATTAAATGAGAGTATGGAAATAAAATGCTATACATGTAATAAATGTTCCGTAAATGGCAGCTGTTATTAACAAGAACTTTAGTTGCCTAGAGTAACTTATTACAGTGCAAATGAACTCTGATGATAATCTCAATAATTAAGCATTTCTCTTTTTTTTTTTTTTTTTGAGATGGAGTCTTTATCACCCAGGCTGGAGTGCAGTGGCGCCACCTCGGGTTGCTTGCAGACTCCACTAGGTTCAAGCAATTCTCCTGCCTCAGCTCCCGAGTAGCTGGAATTACAGGCACCCACCACCATGCCCAGCTAATTTTTGTATTTTAGTAGAGAAGGGGTTTCACCACGTTGACCAGGTTGGGCTCTAACTCCTGAAATCAAGTGTTCTGCCTGCCTCCACCTCCACCTCCCAAAGTGCTGGAATTACAGGCGTGAGCCATTGGACCCGGCCCTTAAGCATCATTTTTTACTAATTTCTCCATCAATGGGCTGAAGTTATTTTCCATTCTGTGCATTCTTTGTTTCTTTCAAGAAATTTTAAAGTACACGTGGGGTTAATCAGATTGTATTTTAATTTTACATGTTTATATTACATTTAGTAAAATATCCAGTAAATAGTGCATATTAATGTTGATACTGAAATGGTGTTTTTAAATGTTCCATGTCAGTGTTCTTTCTGTATTCAAAATTATGTCAAAGATGCAGTGTTTCTTAAAACAGTGATAGGATTTTTGCTGTTAGTAGGCAATGGAGTCAAGCCACAATTAGTTTGACACCAAGGTGGTTATCATATCATTACTTTAGATTGTAATTTAACTTCAGTGATATAGTAATTACTTCTGCCAGTTTTAGTAGTTGCTATTATAATAAGAGTTTTAAAAGGAGAAAAGTGTATTCAAATGTATGCTTTTATTATTAAACATTTATGTCAGGTGGATATTCTATAGAGATGTAATCTTGACTCAGTTGTTAGAAAACAGATATAATAGGAAATATAAGATCTCTGTTTCAATAAGACTGGCCAGATTATTATTATTTCACCATAATGGCAACATCTGCCAGGGAAATTAAAACAAAATTTTCTCCCTAAGGAGATTCTGCCTGCTCCAACTAAAGCTGTGTATGTACAGGGAATGCCAGGAAATTCTGACATATTGTTGGAGCAAACACTTCAAAAATATCTTGTGTTTTTTCTGTTTTAGCAACTTCACTGTGTGGTGGTTGGAAGTGAAAATGCCAAACGATATTTTGAAGCAGTTCAAGGATCTAAAGAGCATCAAGGAGAGCTTTTTGGGATCCATAACCTCTTCAAATTTAGGTCCCAAGGGTCTTGTCTTACGAAGGACATCCTGGAGGTGTGAACTTCTTCTCTGACCTTTTCAATAATATTTTAAATACAGAGTTTTTCTTCCTCAGGAAATTTGAAATACAATTGCTGTTGCCTTTTCAGAGAAACTTTTGGTTTCCTTTACCAAAAATGCCTTGGAATTTTTACTTTTAGAGAATAAGAAATGAATTGTTGTACCTCTAAACTAAGATTTTCTCATGCATAATTACAAATAATGCACACACACAAATGTATATACGGGGTAGTATGAACTCCAAGGCCATATTAAGATAGGCAGAGAGAAGTTTATTGTTTTGAAAACAGCTGCTGAAGTCAGGAACTAAAAAAAGAGGTTTTCCTAAATAAACAAAAATATAAAATGTGTTTTGATTAAAAGTTACCAAATACTCCCTGAGATGTACTCTCATGTCTCATGGAGATTTTTGTTTTCTGTTCCCAATAAAAATTCCACACCAATATTTTAAACTCTCCCTGTTGTGCTCATCCTCAGCATACAGATGTTTCTTATTCTTCAAACAAAATATTTTATATCCTTTTTTAGAAAAATCTTGAAGTTCTTCTATATACCAGAATACTAAGGATATTAACCTATTTTCTAATTGATATTCGTATAGGTATCATAAAATCCTGGAGTATCATCTTTTTCAACCTCATGATATAGATGAGGAAACTGAGTCTTAGAGAGCTTGAGGATATTTCTCTTGACTTCCAGGACTTTGTAGTAAAATCTTAATGTACTTCATTTATTCAGTAAATACCATAAAGACAGTTCAAGGAGCAGTTGGTTCCTGTCCTTGAGGAACTTAAACCATCTTGACCAGAGGTGGAAGAGAACGTTTACATAATAACCACGTAAAGTCAGGAATCGTATGCTGAACAAGTTAAGCAGTAGACCATGGATGGCTGGGGGAGAGGAAGGTATATATTATTTGAATCCTATAAATATTGTTACTATTATACAATTTCTGATGTATACTGCTGAGTTTCTATTTTATAGTAACTATATTTGATTCTGAATTCAGTGGCCCATTTGGAGTCCTACTTTTTGGGTTTTTTTCCCCTTGCTTTTTAAATATGCTGTTTCTTTCATGAATTTGTTCTTTCCAGTTTCTCTTTTCATATCAATAACTTTGTTTGCCCTCCAGCTCCCAAACCCGGCTGCTACCTCCATGTCAGAGTACTACTTGACATGCCTGTCTTGATGTTAAAGTCATTGTCTATAAAAATATTAGCATTACATTATTTATCCTGTTTTCTGTCATATATGACGTGGTTATCTGTTTTTATCAGAATAACCACCTATTTCTTTGTTAAACAAGTGTTGTATAAGACATATCAGGATGACAGGTTATTAAGTAGAAAAAGTTCTCTTGTTTATCGTGCCACTGCACTCCAGCCTGGGGAACAAAGCAAGACTCCGTCTCAAAAAAAAAGTTCTCTTGTTCACTGGTTATTCTAAGAATATCTTGTTTCACCTTCAGAAGTGTTTATTAATGACAGGACCATCCATGTCTTACATTTTCTTTTTTAAAAATATCTTTAAGTTCTTTAATATACCAGAACACTAAGAATATTAACCTGTTTTCTAATTGATACTCATAAGGGGTGACAAAGCCATCCATGTCCTACATTTGTCTTGCTAGACATATCATTGGCACTTGATTATTAAGTTAAATTTTGAATTAAAATTACTCATTTGTCATCAATCAGAATGTAAACTTATTCAGGGTTGGTTAGATTCATGCTGCTTTGGGCCAAAAGGTGCTTCTAAATATTATTATTAGCCCCATATAATGGGAGTACCTATCATAAAGTAAAAGGAGTATTTCACTTCATGTGAGGCATTTTTAATTTTTAAAGGTTGTATAAAATCTCTTAAAATGTTTTAAGATGTAAAAATTTGACTATTTACACTTATGATTTCTGGGCAATTTCATTCTGTTTTGCATTGACTTTCCATTATCTATATTATGGTTTCTCTTCAAAGATAGATATTGAGAGTTCATTTTACAAGTATTTGTTGAGCATCTGCGAAATGTCGGGTACTGTTCATAGAGCTTTGCATACATAAAAGAACAAAATAGACAAAACGATCCTGCCTACCAGAAGTCTTCATTCTATATGGGGAGACAAATGATAAACAGAATAAATAAGTGAAATACAGAATGTATTATGATAGGTTCTAAGGATAAAAAATACAACAGGGAAGGGAAATAGAAACTGTCAAGGAAGGGGCATTGCAGTTTTAGATGGGGTAGCCAAGGAAGCCCTCACTCTGAAGGCTGCATTTGAGTATTCAAAGAGGTGAGGGAGAAAGGTGTGTTTTAGACAGGGGAAACAAATGCAGAGGTCCTGAGGGAGGAACATGCCCCGTGTGGTCTCCAATGTCAGGGAGGCCAGAGTGGTTAGAGTGGGGTCAGCAAGAGAGCAAGAGATGGAGCCAGAGAGATGACGGAGAGCCAGACCATGCAGGAACTTTGACTTTTACTTGAATGAGACAAAAAGCAATTAGAGGGTTCTGATCAGAAAGATGACATAGTCTGATTTGTATTAGCTTGACTTACATTGAAAACGAGACTATAGAAGTACAAGGACAGAAGCAAGAAGCCAGTTAGGAGTTTACTGCAGTAATCCAGCTGAGAGATGATGTTGGCTTGAGCCAGGGTGATTGGGGTGGGTGGCATGAGAAGTGGCTGGATGCTGTATATATTATCCAGGTGGCATTGACAGGATTTGCTGATGGGTCAGATACAGGGTATGAGAAAAAGAGAAAAGTTAAGGATGGCTCCAAGGTGTTTGGCCTGAACAACTTAAGACTGGAGTGGCCATTTATCTATAATAAAGGAGTTTCAACAGCTTTAAGATTTCTAGTACTGCCACTTTGACCTGTTGTAGCCATTTAGCTTCTGTTACAGAGATAAATGGTAGCCTTGGAATGAGGCTTCCCATCCCATTGCTGTAATAGCCTCCAGGCACGGTGAGTGGAGGACTTGCAGCAATTCAGAAACTTTCATTCCCTAGAGTTCCACAGGGGAGATTCTTACTCATTGCCCTGGATACCAGGTGGCTGGAACCATGCCATTAGTATGTCTGTGTATTCCTCAGTTAGGCATTTGTAATTCTAGTGATGATAGTATTATTTCTTCTTGCTCTATCAACAAATATAGACTTAAAAAGAGAATTGATTTCCTGTTGAGGAGAATTTAATATTCTAGAATCTAGGCCATTAGAACTTCTGCTAAATGATACACCAGAAGCTTTAAAGTCCAAATACTTTCCCAAAAGATAGCAAGCCTGTTATATAACTAGAATATTGTTTTTAGTTTCATATTAGGGTGGACCTTTTCATTTTGATGTCTCCACACCTAAGGGGTATTTTTAAATGAATATGAACAATAAATATAGTAACAATATAGGCTAGAATATCAAGTTCCCAATGTTCAACATTGTGGTGTTTGAAATGTTAATATGTCCTTACCATAATTATTGTATGGGAATGGTTGTTATGGATATCATACTGGGTAAATATTTCACATTTCTTCATTCTCCCTCTCCCCACAAGTACTTCTGATGAAGTTGGCTGGAAAGTATTAGTTTTCTGTGTCTATAAAAGTAAACTTTAACACAAGAATTAAGAGTATTTTTAAAATGTTATATAAACGTTTATATATGAGTTTCTTAATTAGCAAATTGAAAAATAACATTAAGAATGCTAAAGCAAGCTGCATGCAATTTTTCTTTCTTAACTCCAAGAATAGCATGCATTGCTATTGTTTATCTGGTTGTTGCTACCCCCTGTGTTGCATAGCTATTTGCATTCTTTCTTACTTACATTATAGAGAGAAGGCCAAGTGGAAGCAGGGATCATGACAGCCACAACATGGTTGAAAGAGGGACCTCCAGCACACAAACTAGAACTGGTATGTAATATTTGAACCTGTAGCCTACAACACCTAGAAAACATGTACTGTGACAATTTTGTTTCTTTTCCTTTTTCCTTAATTTTGTAACCTGTAAAAAAAAAAAAAAAAATTAAGAGTCAAGGACACAAAGTCAGAGGACTATGGATAAAATTAATAATTAAGGCTGATTTAACATTCTTATCATAAGAACAAATTCAGGAGCAGTTCAGGCATTTACAGCTAAACTGAATTTTAACTACACCAAACTGTGAATCCAGTACCACCTAGATAACTAACCCATCCCAAATAAATAATTTTTGACTAAATGGTAAGTTAAATGGAAAAATCACCATCAATGTGTATTTAAAATTATTGAACCCAAATATCAAAATTATTCTCTAACTGAAAGCAGATATTTGATTCCTTAATTTTGTGATCTTTTTAGTAGCTTGTCATCTCATGTACCACCAAATCTTTATTTCATCATAAGGCCATCTTAAAGGTAAAAAACATGTGTGGAAGGTTTTTTTGTTATTGTTGCTGGGTTTTTTTGTTTGTTTTTAGAGTCTTAACTATCAATTTATACCAATTTAAAGTCCAATGACTTTAAATTAGGCATGAAATTTTTATAAATTTAGAGAAATATATGAATCTCAAATATTGGCGAAAGTATTATCAGATAATACTTTCCGTAATATTTTACTAGTAGAGCCTCAGTTTTAGAAAACTATGATATATTTAACTCTGATTAATGTGAAAAAGTTACATATTGAATTTAAATTTGTAGCAAATTTTACTTCAAAATTCTTTATTTCTGGTGATCAAGATCCTATTGGCCTTTTTAATCAATTAGAACAATTTACCAGTCGTGAATTTTTTACCTTGTTAACTCCTGTAATCTGTCTTATTCTTAAAGCATGATTGGAAGTATCTGCTAGATGACAGTAAACTCCAGTAATTCTTAAGCAGTAAGTTGTACGCTTTTCACTTTTGAGGCCAGAATTACGTGTCCTTGCATCTTAGAAGCCAAACACTCCAAACACTCCACTTTGTGTTTTTCTTCAAAATACTTTGATTATATGGTACTCTAGTTTAAACTTTTTTATTTTGGAACAATATTCAACATGGAAAGAGAAAAGACTACTAAACTATGATATTAAACCCTTTACATTTGTTTATTAAATGTTGTACTTTTAGAAAATATTAAGTGATATATTTGTACCTAAATTACCTGCCCAAAGTTGACCACTTTTCAGTTGATTCCATATTGTATCTTGAGGTTTTCTGATGTTTTTGTCATTGTTTCTTCTGTAGCCTAGAGAGCCTGACTGTCAGGAATGCAGAGGTCCAGAACAAGCTGCAGAGCCACTGGCAAAGGAAGCATGTGATCTCTGCAGCGACTTCAGTGATGAGGAGCCAGTGGGAGCCACAGGAGTAAAGACTGCCAAAAACAAAGCACCCGATTCAAGTAAAGCTTCCAGCTCTCCAGGACAGCTTACCTTACTGCAGTGTGGTTTCTCAAAATTGCTTGAAACAAAATGTAAAGCAGTTGAGGACAGTGACGGAAATACTGCCTCTGATGATGAAAGTTCTGATGAGCAGCCCACATGCCTTTCAACAGAAGCCAAAGATGCTGGTTGTGAGAAAAATCAGGACTCCCTTGGTACTTCAAAACATCAGAAATTAGATAACATCCTAAATCTAAAAGAAAAGCATATGTTTTATAAAAGTGAGAAGATTTTAGAACAGAAAATTTCTTCTAAGTCTGATGAGAAAAAAATTAAAAATACAGATAAACATTGCATTTTACAGAATGTCACAGAATCAGAAGATAGTGATGTCATCTGTCCTACGCAATACACAACTGAGAGATTCCCCGACAATAGTATAAGGTTTAAGCCACCCTTGGAGGGATCTGAGGATTCTGAAAGAGAACACTCTGTAAAGACAAGAAATAATGATAATGGTCGAAACACTGATGACAAAAGAAATGGAATAATTTCAAAAAAGTTAAGTCCTGAGAATACAACCCTGAAATCTGTTGTGAAAAGAAAAGGCACCAGTGATATCAGTGATGAATCTGATGACATTGAAATTTCTTCCGAGTCAAGAGCAAGAAAGAGAGCTACTAGTTCATTGAGGTTTAAGAGAATAAAAGAAACCAAAAGAGAACTTCACAATTCTCCCCAAACAGTGAACAAAACAAACCAAGTGTGTGCAGCAAATGAGGATCATAACTCTCAGTATATTGATGATTATTCATCCTCAGATGAGAGTTTATCCGTCAGCCACTTCAGTTTCTCTAAACAGAGCCATAGACCAAGAACTATAAGAGACAGAAACAGTTTTTCTTCAAAATTGCCTAGCCATAATAAGAAAAATAGCACTTTTATTCCAAGAAAACCAATGAAATGTTCAAATGAGAAAGTTGTCAATCAAGAGCAGTCATATGAATCAGTGGATAAATTTTTAGGTAACTAAAGACACATTCTCAAAACTTTAAAAAGTATATTTGTTTTATCAAATAGTTCTGTGAGACGCCTTGAATTAACTTGTAAAATAGCCCTAAAATCAAGATGCTGCATTGAGGCACAAATAAGGAAGGGCTGGGTAGCAGGATAAATGGGAGACCACATATAGGTCAAGATAGAGAATGTTGCCATCTACCCCAGGACCCCCTCCATGTGCCCATCTAAATCACAGCTCCTCTGCCCCCATAAATACCAATTATTCTAGCTTCTATAATAATTACTTATTTACATTTATATGGTTTTATCACACAAAAAATGTTTATTCTCTCTTTATGATCCTAGCAGCCATTGATACTTAATACCTATACTTATTTATTCACTCATTCAGAGTAGCAGAATATTTTCTATTTCTCTCAATTTCGTTTTCATTTATTTAGAATGCTTTTGTAAAGAGGTACTTCACTACTTCCCTTCATCTACTATTGCTTACCCAGTGGCACAGTTCATATAGGAGAGACAGGAAAAATGCTAATTGCTTTCTTTATTTACCAGTTTTTAGTATAATAAAAACTAAATATGTCTATATGCCATAAGGATGGACCCATTCTTTTCTTAGTAATTCAAACATATTTAGTGGGTCTCAATTCATCGCAATTAATAATAATATTAAGGCTTCATTGTCCTATCTGTGGATAGAGGGGAATCTCTGACATGAATACTTTGGTTCCTGAAGTGTTTTGGCATGCTGCTAGTCATTTTGGATGCTTCCTTGTAGTCAAGTCTTACAAGATGTTCCAGGAACATCTCATACATTTTCTGTCCCAGACCTACAATCAGTCATTATTCCAAGAAGTCTTGGTTTCTTTTAGAGAGAAAGTGTGTTTCAAGACCACAGTCTGGTGCTAGTAATGATCATTGCCACTGTTGACTTGGTTATTATTTTTGGGCCTTTTCAGTGGCCAGATTCGTGTGTGTGTGTGTGTGTGTATTTGTGTATGTATATATATTTATATATATATATTTACATTTATAGACATATAAGATGTGTATGTGTACATATATGTGATATATATTTTTACATATGTATTTATGTACACATATATGTGATGATAAAATACCTTGAGGTTATACTTCCATATTTGTATTGACACTTAATTTGAGAGTATAGAGCTTTTATTTAGCCTCTGTTATATGTGAATACCATTTCTACAATACTGATAGTTCTGGTTCTCAAGCATATAGGGAATGATTTACTTTTAATGCCCCATGGTTGCTCATTTGCTTTATCCCATATTACACAAAGAATAAAATAGCAGTACTACCACCATTTGATTGCTGGCAACATTTAGGGTTTATCTGTTTTTGCCTCTACTCTCCCTTTTCTTCCATTTTTAAAATGGATATACTATGTCTTCATTGTCAAAGATACAAACATTGCATTATATACTACTCCCCTCTTAGACTTCACTTACTCTTGGTCCACAGGTAACTACACATTTCATGCTCCCCATCAGTCCTTAATGTCAGTGTTCCTCGCATCGTTCTGGTTGTCTGAATCTTACTGTCTAGTAGATTCCTCAAGAAGTGTTCATGAGAATAATATTCCCTGAGATTCTTGCAATAACAGTTGTGCCCTTATACCTAAAGGTCAGTTTTGCTGGATGTAAAATCTTTGTCTCACATTGTCTTTTCTTGGGCGTCTTAAATATGTAGCTTCGTTTTCTTCTGGCATGAAGTGTGGTATTATGTGTTTGTTTTTTTTTTCCTCTCCCTGGATGCCCAGGAGACTTTTTTCTTTTCATTGTTGCCCAATAATTTTACTAGCTTGTGTCTTCGTGTTGGTTATCCTGGGTCCATATTCTGATATACACAGTGTTGTTTTCACTCAAATTTTATTTTGGGAAAGACTTGCTTGTACTAGTGTTTTTAGTTACTTGTTCTATTCCTTTGGTTTGGCTTTCTTCTTCAGGGACTTCTTTTCAGATGTTCAGTCTTCTTTGCCTATCTTCAGTTTTTGTCACATTCTCTCAAATCTTTTTTATCTGTTCATTTCGTTTTGCTTTTTTAAAATGTTTTGTTTCTCTTAAGGCTTATCTGTTGTGTTTATTCCCACTTATGTTCCTTCCAGTTTAGTCTTCATTTTTGAAATTAAAAAAAAAAAAAGTCTAAGTCTTTCCTAAGTTCTTATCACTCATTTCTGAGTTCCTCTAATTCTGATTTACATTGTTGATTCATGTCTTTTTCTGTTTTGTGAGCACATCTTTCTAGCACATTTTCATTGGAGGGATATTACTCTGCTTGTTCTCTTTTTTCTCACAATAATTTTTTTTGAGATTTGACCCTGCTGCTTTTCCCTTGGTCATTTTTATATGAAATTATTTCTCCTGAATTTTACAAATGAAGCAGAGCTTAGGAAATCTTTTCTCACTTCACAGAGATCCGTATGTTATTTCCATGTAGAGTGCTGCACTGTGGTGGGCTTTCCTCTTGCTCTCTCTCTGTTGCTTTGCTCTAGGTCTTTTCTTGCCCTCAGCCTTGTTCTTCCTATCCTACTTACTTTGATTCTCTCCTAGCAGTTTTTCCTCTTTGTTGGGCCCTGACCTGGGTGGGAGCCCTGGTGGGTCAGTCTGGGGAGTTCTAGTGGTTGGCCTGCTCCAGCCCCTCCAGGCCTTCTTACTGTGTCCCCCCTGTACCCTCTCAGCATTGAAGAGCAGGAAACCTTCCCAGATTCAGCTGCTGTTCTCCAGCTGGCCCCTTGTGCTTTCCGGTGAATACCTGTTGGCAGTTCTGGGGTCTCCTGTTCTTAGGTCTGTCAGGCACCCTGTTGCTTCCATCTTTCACACACATACTGAAACCATACAGAGTTCATAGCCAGTGGAGATTTTCCCCACCTGCTTGTACTTTCGGTGTCATGAGGGTATCTTGTTATCTAATTTTGTTGTAAATGTCCATGGGCTTTTGGTTTTGCTGTCTAGTTGCTGTCTGTCCTTGTGTACAGATTCAGATTCTCCTGCTTCTGCTGTTACCACCCTCTGCCCAGAATCTGTATGGTGATTTTAAGAGTTAGCATTGCCTTCACAAGTGTCTGACTTACTCCCCAAAAACTATATGAAAGAAGCTGAGATATAAGCAAGGACATTTTGCTATAGAAATCTTTAATTGTTGTGTTTGATTATGTACAAATGAGGCTTTCTTTGTGGCTATTAGCATTCTCATTTAAGAGTTAATTATGATTTTATCTTGGTGTCATTGTAAATAAGTACTGAATTATCCTTTGGTTGGTGTGCTACAGTTAGATTTTAGGTTTGAGGAATTATTGCATAAACTTTTTTAAATAATCAGCTCAGTTTTTTGTTTGTTTGTTTTTACTGTGCAAAAGGTGTCAGTAGTTAGTTTGGAACTAATGCTATTTTGAATAATGGATAACGTGTCATCAAAATTAAGAAACATCTGAGTAAGTTTTCTGCCATGAAGGTTTTGAAACTATGTGCCATATATAGTACCTGGTATTCTGAAATTAAGGAGAATGTTATGCTAGTTACTGTCTTGTCATATTATTTAACAATGTCTTGTGTTTGCATGATTGGTAATTTCTGATTGAAGAGGTTCGGGACTAAAACAGCACAAATGTTGAAGGTCATACCTGAGGTTCATTGCCAGAGCTGTTGGAGGGAGCTTTTACAGGCCTTGGTTCTAGCTTTCTCTTTTATGATCACAATTCAAAAATGAATTATAGGTGCATAGAAGCAAAGCAATAAAAATTGTAGCCATTTTTTAAACCTCTTTCAGATAAAAGCCATGAATTAATTTTTTTCATTTCCTAAAAAGCTCTCATCTTGACATTCTCTGGGCATATGTACAAAAAAGACAAAATACAAACAGTAAAACTGAGCAAAGCCAGTCAAACGAAACTCACTGGTCATAAACCCCATGCTGTCATTCCATCACTGTAATCAAGTACATATTTAAAGGAACAGATAAGGTTAGTTTCATTCTTTAAATTAGTGAACATCTTTTTTTTTTTTTTTTTCTTAAATTAACAATGAAAACAAATTCGTAGAGAGGACCCTCCTCAACCATGACTTTTCTTTTGGCCAAAACCTTCATTTCAGGTTTAAAGATTGTTACCTATCAGTAGTTCTCATCTCACATTGATGAGAAGGAAAAGTCATTTCCAAGGTAACCTGGACTAATATATTTGAACTCTTTCTCTTTTCAATATTTTTCCTAAAGAATATTGTGATGTTGATGTTTCTCTTGAGTATTAAAAATAAGATTAATGTGTTTTTATGGAACCATGTTGCTTTATACTGATATATCACTTAATAAACATCAATTACCTCCTAGATGGCGTTCAGGAAGTGGCTTATATTCACTCAAACCAGAATGTGATTGGATCGAGCAAAGCTGAAAATCACATGAGCCGATGGGCGGCACATGACGTATTTGAGTTGAAGCAGTTTTCCCAGCTGCCTGCTAACATAGCTGTTTGCAGTTCTAAGGTAAGAAAAATATAGGGTAGTATCATCTTTAGTTACCTCATTTTTCACAGAAGTTACTCAATAGGATCTTCTCTAAGTACTCCCTCAAAAGTAACAACAAAAACTGTAAGTGACATACAAATAAGTGTAAAAATCAAAACACCATTTGGGAACTGTAGTCATTGAAGATGTTTTAGATTAAACAACAAATTTATACCCAAATACCTAATCATGTTGAGTTGCTTAATAGTTTCCCTCAATAAAAATTGACCAGTACCCCCAAAATGAAAAGGAATCTGAGGGAATCATGTGGTTCAATCAGAACCAAAACCGTTTCTGCTCGTATGGAAAAAGGAAAGTGTGTGATGAGGTTGCTCCACAATTTTTCACCTAAAATGAAGACACACACAGAAAACTCATTTCATATAGAATTTATATTTTTAGCAAAATGATTTTTATACTGTTAAAAGTTATAAATACTTCCTATGGGCTCTTCCCACTTAAAATTGCTGTTGTGATATTTTTGTTTATACATAGTCACTTCCATCAAAGGTTTTTAAAAAATATTTTCTTGTGTTTGGCTTATTATTCTTTATTATTTTCTAAGAGCTAAGTGTTTCAGGAGTAATTTTACTATCACTTTATGGGCAAGAGTTCAGAATGCATACTGTATATAATACCAATATTTTATGTCAACTTAATGCTGTTATACTTTTAAGAATGAAGGTGGGGGTAGAATTCCTCTGAACTATCAAGGGAATTAATTTATTCGTACCTCACTGGTTTGACAAAGGAATTAAATTACCTTAACAATAAAACCAGAGTACAAAATGAAATTTAGGACCAGAGAAAATATAAATTAAACCGAAAGTTTAAGACAGGGAGAAAGTTAGAATGCAAATGCATAGAACATAATATGTTCTACCCAGATATTATATTAAAATGGCTAATTTGATTGAGTTTTCTGGTAGAAAAAACAAAGGAGGTAAGCTATCTATGTAGTGATAGCTAGTGCATGTGGAAATGTGTGTGGGCAGTTTGGGTGGTCACAATGACTGAATGCCTAGCTGGCATTAATGTCTGAAAGCCAGGGATTCCAAATGGCTATCCTGGACAGGGGACTGGGTTGAGGGGGCCAATGGGGAGGCCCTCCCATATGCAAAGAATTGTTCTGCCCAAAATGCCATAACACCCTGCTGAGAAAGGCTGAGTGAAATGTTTGTCCTTAAGGAAAAAGAAAAAAATAACACTGGTTCTAGGAGAAGCAAAGCTTTTGCTAGCACTCACTTTGAAGGAAATTTGTCACTTGGGGTTTTTTGGGGACCACAGAACGATATAGTGAACAGTTAGTTGTCTTATAATATCCCTAGAATAAATCTAATAACAGACTTTGAAAGGCTATCCTTTGTAGCATTTTTCAATGTAATCCATAGGCCCAGTGCCAAACTACAACTCGTGAAAGCATTCTTTCATGACCCAAATATGCTTTTTATACTCATCTTCTCATTTGATCCAGGAATGTACCATCTTTCAACCAACACTTTAAACAGCATTTCTACAGTTTGACTGCCTTGTATGTGCCATCTGAAAAAGGCAGGCAGAATTATGTTGGGTTTTCCAGAAACTTGCTTTGTTAGGATAAAGAGTATAGCAGAATCTTTTAAACAGGTAGCTAATTTTTTATTAGGTTTTTTTTTTTAAACTTTGCCCTTTTTTAAAACCATATCCTTCTCCATACAAACAAATTTTAATGTGAAAGGTCAGATAATTTGGCAAACCGCTGGGGATGTTAATGAAATAACTGGATATACTGGTCATTAGCTTATCTAAATATTTATCAGAGAAGAAATTTACAAGCATATAATTTCTGCAACAATTGACCTGAGAAGCAACCTGTTTCTTAAGCAAAGTTATAAAAATGAAAATGCTGGAAAGTTTGCCTGTGAGCTCTTTCAGTCCAAATATTTTTGATGTGGACAACACAATCTCATTAGAAACCTTGTCTCTTCACAGTGATTTTCAGAGGGAGGGCATCTCTTGCTAGGAAACAAATTGGAATACCTACTCCCTGGGGGTTATAATATACCCTTCGAGGCCATCTATCTCCCTCATCACACATACACCAACTTAATAAACCCTTTTCAAAGAAGATAAAGAAATTAGCTGTTTAATGACTACATTGTGGTGAAGTTTTAAAGCCACTAAATGGGAGGTCCATTCCCATGGCACCATTGCTAGCAGCCCAAACACAGTCTACAGAAACACTCATTTCAGTGGCTGACTTCAGTCAGTAATTGATAACATCAAAATTTCATTCTAACATTTCAAAGCTGTCTCAGAATTTCTGAGAAGAAAGTGTTCCCAATCACTGATTTCATCATATCGCGTCAATATTACTTCAGCACCTTTAATGAGGAAATCATTGAAACACACTCATCATCTTTGGCTAGAGAGATTTATGTTACTCAGAGGTTTTGCAGCTGGTGTGGCAGTGGGTGGCAATAGTGAATTTGTAGTTTTGAAAAAAATTAAAAAGTTATGAGAAGAAAAGAGAATAAACAAAGGGAAAGGGAAATGAAGCAAGAACAAAAGAGACTCAATCATAGTGTTAGAAAATACCTGCAAACTTCTTGATCCTGAAGTCTCCAAAAAACCTCAGACCTCCCACCGATATTACAGTATCTTTCATCTGGGGCTCAATCTAGAATCTTTTCGGTTCCTGGTAATTCCTCTGAGTGCTTCATGTCTGTCATCACAGTTTTATTAAAGAACTTTACTTGTATTTGGAAAGATTGTGTGCATGCATGTGTGTCTGTAGCCAGTTGCAGACACGTTGTCTCAGTAAGAAAATAAATCCTATTTGTTTTATGAAATCAGTACACAAATAACAGTTGCCACAGTATACCAGTATTTCAGTTTCTAAAGAATACCATAGAGTCTGAATTAGAACCTTTAACTAGATTGCAAAGGAATATACTAAATTGAAAACTTGTAAAAGAGAAGTAATAAACACCATAATCCTAGATAAGATCCTATTATGGTCTTTCAGAGTTTTTCATATACAGTAATTATTTGAGATACAGTAATTATTGATAACCAAAGTGACAAAAACTGAATCTACTCTTCAGATTCAACCATGTATCTTAAAAAGGAGTAAAATGTACTGTTTTCAGTGTTTCCTTTGGTTTCTTACAGTTTATAATTTTATAAATTAACTTTATAGAACATATTTTATAGATGTCCTATCTCTCCTAACATAAATTTTGAATTATACCATTGTTATTTGATAGTACAAATTATGTAAAGTAATATGCAAAATAAGAACATATTTTGCCTTAAATTGTGTTTTGATATTTTAGAACCATTTATGAAAACAGCTCATTTTAACAAGATGAGATGTCTGAAAACAGAAGAGAAAACCTGTCTGACTTAGGTTTAAGCTCAGGCCAAAAAGAAATGTTTTAAGCATTTGAAGGAACTGATAATACCTTTATTAGAGTTCATCTGTTCTTTTACTATATGGAAGTATGTCACGGAGCTGAACTGTACCTGTTTGTGATGTGATACCTCCTTTTCTCAGTCAACTGCACGTTTTTAACTTAAGTTTACTTAAAATTTTCTGAAAAGAAACGTACAAAGACAGCCTTCAATTAAGGATTAATCACTATGGCAACTGAGATGTGGTGACTGAAGGGGGAGGATGTATTCTCCCCTCAGTTTCCTGCCAGCTGTCATAGTCAACCTCTGCTGCCTGAATCCAAGCCAAAATATAGACTGTGACCAACTCTAAGAAACTATATCTGTATTTTTATAAATTGGTACAAGTATCAGACTATAAAAGAAGACTTAATCCGTTGAATTGGATGACAGACACTTGGCACTCTTTTGAGTGTTTGACAGAGAAATAACGGGTCGCTTTGTAGTAAAACCTGGATTAATAGTAAGCCCCTCTTTATGTTATTGCAGTGTGGTGTAAATGAGAGAACTAAGCATGCTGTCAGCCTGGGGTGGGAGGTAGCGTGGGGGAGTGTCTTTTATATAACCAGTGCAGGTTTAAGCACTGTTCAGAATACTGTAAATACAAAATATTGTGTTAGTAAGAACTTCTCTTTCTTGTATTTGTATTAGATTGGCATTCCATAGATTACTTAAAGAAAGGATTTCTGTTAGCTATGGTGGGTTTGATTGCAGTATGTTTATACAGCTTTTGGAGTCAGCAAGGAGGGATGGACTGTTTACAGTGAGCAGACTTTGGGGAGATAGAGCATTCCATTATCCTGTTTTTCAGGATAATGAATGGCATGATGCTTTAAAGTAATTGTTCACAAATGGCTGGTTTACCAAGTAGTCCAGTAAGCAAGGTTTATGGTTTCAGCATGTAACTCTGACTGGGTGGGATATTTCATGGTCTTACCGTTTTTCTTTTTGTAGCTAGACATTAATTTTATGGCATTTGTATCAGAAAGTTATCCTTTCAAATAATTTTAGTAGAAATCAAGATTTTAAAATATGTGTATATATGTATGAAATTATGTGACTGGTATTGACACGAAAAAGGCTTTTGTGTTTCTACGCCTAGAACTAGGATTGGTTGTAGATAGCATTCTGATTCAGAAGATAGTATGTAATTTGAGTAGAAAATACCTGCTACTTAGAGGAAGGAGAATCCAGTTTTTAAACTAGAGACATAGAGACCTATTCCCCTGCTAGCTGGAGGCTACGAGAAGCTGTGGCGTCTTTCCGCACAGTGATGATACCAGGATTCATGGACTAATGTAACTGATGAGCTGATGTGTGCAAAACACATTCAACACCTTGCAAGAAAGGCATTGAAATTACTCAAAAAATGTACATTTTTATTATTGTAATTACGATTATTGCTTACCAATAGGGGTGATGTGTAAATAAGTCTCTACAATAGCCTGCTATTATTTTTGTTGCTAATAGTACTCAGAATATTTTAGACTACCTTAAAAAGATACCTAGTCCAGTCCTTTAATTTTATGTGAAGTACCTGCCTTGAACTGTGGCTGATTTCTAATGAAAAATGCTATAGAGAAAAATGTTTTTGAAAGGAATTATAAGCTAATTTAAAAATGGACTGGGAATGACAAAAATGATCTTTGCTTGTTGGGAAGTAGTTTGATTCCAACTCTTCTCGTAGCTGGTCACTGTTCCAATTGTATAGAAAATAGCTATAAGCCTTCTTTGAACAGTTTCTCTGTTGAGAGTAGTCACAAGATCTAAATAGTTAAAAAATAGTATTTCTTCAAATAATGCCTTCAAGGTAATGATATAAAAATTTAGGAATAGAGGCCTCATTCAACTCTGACTGACTCTACTAAAGAATGTTACGCACTTAACAGCCCTTTTCAAATTCTGTTTTATCCCTGTCTGAAAACCATGGTATCAATTGGACATGGCCACCTAATGGAAACACCTATTGCCTTGTCATCTGAAAATCCTGCCTCTATCTTAGGAATTCTGAATTTTTATAGGTGAATAAAGCAAAATTACGGGTTAAAGGAATTACCGTATTTAAGAATTTGAAGGATTCTTGAAGACTGTTTAACCCAAACATCTCATTTTCCTAAATTTTAAAAATAAGAGGATAAGTAACTCCCTACAGGCCCCAGGGCTTAACAATGGCAGGAGTCTTACATCCCTGTGGTCTTTGACCCTTTCGTGTTTTCTTGTGCTTTTCCCTCAATTCCTTTGGTGTCTACTTTGTTCTGGCGATTTCAATTTTACTTTTCCAATATGACAAACCAGTCTTTTAATTTTTCAAGATAACTTGTCTGTGAAGAATTACCTTCACTTTAGCAGTTACACAAAAACCTCACATGGGTTGAATGTATCTTTCCATTAAGATATATATATATGTATATATAAAACATATATATAAAATACATATGTATATAAAACATATATAATAAAACATGTAATATATATTATACATACAAATACATACATCTCTAACATGGATATGGATAGATAATGTATATATAATATACGTTATATATGTTATGTGATAACATACATGTATGTTATGTAATGTATATGATATACATGTTATATATGTATAAACATATATTGTGTGTGTGTGTGTGTATATGTATATATATATAAAAAATACATGCATGTATAAACTACATAGCTATGTAGTTTTTACTTTTTTCTCCTTAAGCTTTTTTTCTACCTGGAATAACCTTCAGCCTTATATTTCTGATCCCCCAAATCTTCACATCTCTCTCTCATTCAAGATCTACCTCAAATGTGTCCTCTCTTCCACAAAGTCTGCCCTGGTTCTTCCCTCAGCTGGAAATACGAAGCCTTCCTCTTACACTCTTTCTGCTTCAGCCAGTAGTACTTTCTATGTCCTGTGCTTATTCTAAAGTATGTCTTTCAAATTTTTTATTATTGTTATATACATACCTCTCTTTTCTAATAAACTCTGAACTTTGAAATAGTAAGATACGTCTGATTCATCTTTGATAACCTAAAATAATCTTACATATAATTAATACTTTATGAATAAATACTTCTGGGATAAAGTCAGGTTTTCAGTTTTTGTCGGGGTACAATGAAGCCCACCTTTATGTTCTGAGAATTCTAAAGATGATTTATTCCATGAACAACTTTCATAGTTTCCCTGGAAATTATCTGGAGATGATACTGTTCATTGATTAACTATATTACGAACATAGTTAATCAGTCAGGGGAATGATCTCTTTCTCTCAGCGAGAAGTGTTTTCAGGTTTGCCCGGCAATCATGGTGTTGGATGGATTATTATCCTACACCTCCAGCCATATCAACTCCTATCCAATGTTCCACTCCAATTAGACCCAATTCAAGTTCCGTTTTTTCCACAAAGCCTCAGTCTTCAGGGATCACTCAGTTTCAGGTTCCTTTAGTGCCCATTCTCTATGCCAGTCATCACTGTAGATGTGGTATACCTGTCAACTTACCTCATGTGGATTCATTTTTTCCTCATGTATGTTACAAGCTACTTAAGAATCAGGACCATGGGACACTGTCATATACTCTTATAAACACTACCACTTAGCTGTGGGCAGCACAGAGTGGGAGTTTAGAAAATGTTTGTGATAATTCCCGCATGGAAGTACTGCGTGAGGCCAGTCCCTACAACCATTTTCACAAGTTAAGTCTCCTCAACTCTTTGCACCACAAGTTAATGTTAAAGTGAGTATACTGGCTGGCAGCTAATGTAAAGTTATGAGTCACCTTTGAGCAGCATAAATGCTGGTGTTCTTCATCGTCATTATTTGTCATCTGTTGGCCATAATGCGGGTATAGGAAATCCACTTGAGAAGACAGAACATGAAGAATGGTGTCAGAAAGATATTCCTGGAACCCATGCATCCTCATCTAGCAATAATAAATCTAGAGAGTCATTGTGTGGCTTCCAGAGTCACTTTGTATCTTCAAAGCTCTGTCAAGTGTCTTATTGTGTTCTTTCCGTAGCATACAAGGCCTCTCTCAATTTGGTCCTAGTGTGCTTTTCTAGTCTCATTCCAAGACACTCACGTAATCAAGATTATTGACATGAATTATGTACCAATAATCTTGGTACATACCAACCACAGAGTATGTACCAACAACAAAGTAAAAAGCTGTGAGAGCAGATTCTATTTATATTCTATTATGTACTAAACACCAGGGATACAAAGATGAACAAACAGGCTCTTGTTAGCCTTCAGTTTGTGAGCTATTCTCCAAACATGCTTAGGCCTTCCAAGCCTTTGCTTCTATGGTTCCTTGTTTAAAATTCCTTGTCACCTGTGTCTGCTGATTGAACTCCTACCCCTTGTATCATCTGTGACAGCTCTCCCCCAACTCTTCTCCAAAGCAGTATAAATTTTTCCTCATCTTTCTCTTTACTTGTGTGTGTATATCTGCTATAGACGTTATCTCATTGTATTATACAATACTATATGCATATGTACAAGATGCTTTTGAGTACAGGCAATAGAATAACCATCAAAAATTGGGCTATATAGTAAGTCACTAAACAAATTCAAATAAGAGCAGGTCTGGAAGGAGGCATTTTCAGGTGTGACAGCCCCATGACACCATAGGGATTCAGGCTCTTTCCTTTTCTGCCCCACTATCTTTAGTAAATTAACTTGTAGTCATTAGATCTTTTGTTTCATGTTGTCAGATGACTACTGCAACTCAAGAACTCATTTCCTCACACAAATGTATTCTGAGGACAGGGAAGTATGATTGTCTTCATATATCTCTCTCCTTTTTTTTTTGAGACAGAGTCTTGCTATCACCCAGGCCGGTGTGCAGTGATGTAGTCTCTGCCCACTGCAACCTCTGCCTCCCGGGTTCAAGTGATTCTCCTGCCTCAGCCTCCTGAGTAGCTAGGACACACAGGCACACATCACCACAGCTGGCTAATTTTTGTATTTTTAGTAGAGACGGGGTTTTGCCATGTTGCTGAGGCTGGTCTCAAACTCCCAACCTCAGGTGATCCACCCACATCGGCCTCCCAAAGTGCTGGGATTACAGGCATGAGCCACCATGCCCAGCCTTATCTCTCTCCTTTGTCGAGTGTATTAGTCCATTTTCACATTGCTGTTAGAGACATACCAGAGACTGGGTAATTTATAAGAAAAAGATTTAATGGACTCACAGTTCCACATGGCTGAGGAGGCCTCACGATCATGGCGGAAGGTGAAAGTCATACCTTACATGGCAGCAGGCAAAAAGAAAAACGAGAGCCAAGAGAAAGGAGCAACCTCTTATTAAACCATCACATCTCATGAGACTTATTCACTACCACGAGAACAGTATGAGAGAAACTGCCCCTGTGATTCAATTATCTCCCACCGAGTCCTTCCCACAACACAGGAGAATTATGGGAGCTACAATTCAAGATGAGATTTGGGTGGGGACACAGAGCCAAACCATATTATTCTGCCCCTGGCCCCTCCCAAATCTCATGTCCTCACATTTCAAAACCAATCATGCCTTCCCAACAGTCCTCCAAAGTCTTAACTCATTTCAGCATTAATTCAAATGTCCACAGTCCAAAGTCTCATTTGAGACAAGGCAAGTCCTTTCTGCCTATGAGCCTGTGAAATCAAAAGCAAGTTAGTTACTTTCTAGATACAATGGACGTACAGGAATTGGATAAATACACCCATTCCAAATGGGAGAAAATTGGCCAAAATGAAGGTGCTAAAGGCCCCATGCAAGTCCAGAATCCAGTGGGGCAGTCAAATCTTAAAGCTCCGAAATGATCTCCTTGGACTTCATGTCTCAACATCCAGGTCACACTGATACAAGAGGTGGGTTCCCATCGTCTTGAGCAGCTCTGCCCCTGTGGCTTTGCAGGGTACAGCCTCTCTCATGACTGCTTCCATGGGCTGGCATTGAGTGGCTGTGGCTTTTCCAGGTGCACAATGCATGCTGTCAGTGGATCTACCATTACGGGGCCTGGAGGACGGTGGCCCTCTTCTCACACCTCCACTAGGCAGTGCCCTATTGGGACTCCGACCCCACATTTCCCTTCTGCACTGCCCTAGCAGAGGTTCTCCATGAGGGCCTCACCCCTGCAGCAAACGTCTGCCTGGACATCCAAGGGTTTCCATCCATCCTCTAAAATCTAGGTGGAGGTTCCCAAACCTCAATTCTTGACTTCTGTGCACCCATAGGCTCAACACCACGTGGAAGCTGCCAAGGCTTGGGGCTTGCACCCTCTGAAGCCATGGCCCAAGCTGTACCTTGGACCCTTTTAGCCATGGCTAGAGCGTCCAGGACACAGGAGACCAAGCCTCTACCATTTTTCTACGAAACCATTTTTTCTTCCTGGGCCTCAGGGTCTGTGATGGGAGGGGCTGCCGCAAAGGTCTCTGACATACCCTGGAGACATTTTCCTTCTCAAAGAGATTCTATAAATGAAAATGTGAATAATTATTCTAATTTGTTGGTATGAGCATAACTCTTCTGTGGTGAGTTGGCATTAGATAAGACAAATATGTCTGAACTGGAATTTGTGATATTTTGCAAATTATCTGATGAAGATAATACCCCTTTAATATAACTAGGATCTGCTCTCACAGCTTTTACAGCAAGATGGTAAGTTGATGTTTTATTTTAGAGACGTCAGTCATCTTGTTAGCCTCATTACTTAGTATCGGAGTCAAATTTCGGTTAATCTGTGAACAAGTCTCATGACTAACATTACCTGCTTCAAAATGGATTGGAAAACCATATCCCACTATTTCATTTGCTACGTAAGGCTATTTTGTTGCAGGTGAAATAATTGAATGCCTTAACAGCAAGAACTTTTTATCTTGTTCAAAAAAGTTTTTTGGCAAACATTCTCCAGAAATTAAATTTTATTTGTTGTTGAGTGGGAAAAATAATCACCCTGTTTTTCCTCTGCTCTCACCCCACAACAGTCAACACAGAAGACTTCTGTGACCAACTGTGTGGGGGATTTTCCCTTACACCAGCAAACAGTCAGTTCTGTAGCAGATGCCAGCTGGGTATCCTCCGATTCAATTCCAATACTGTCTGCCTGGATACAGTATCAGATCCAACAAGTTGAACACTCAGTCCCACAAGACTACCTACAGCTTGTCAGTCACAAGACCCAGTTTGTTTTACTTGTGCTTCTAACCAACCAGCTATAAATCAGGGTTCCCACAACCCCCTCCTGGGGCTTGTTTAATTTGCCAGAGCAGCTCACAGAACTCAAGGAAATACTTAGGGTTACCATTTTATTAGGATAGAGATGAAGAGCTGCGTAGGGTGAGGTATGGGGGAAGAGGTGCAGAGCTTCCACACTCAGTCCTGAGTGTTGTGCCCTCTGGGAATGTCCACCTTCTCAGCTATCCAGATGCTCTTAGAATCCAGTACTTTGGGTTTTTATGGAGGCTTCATTACATAGGTATTGAATCAGTCATACCTATGTAATGGTTATGATGGTTAAGCCATTGGTGATCAGCTTAACCATCAGCCCCTGTTCTCTCCCTGAAGGTTGGGGGTGGGGCTGACAGTCCCAACCCTCTGACCCTGCCTTGGTCTTTCAGGTGACTAGCCCTATCCTGAAGTTCCTAGGGGGCTGCCAGCCACCAGCCAGTTCATTAGCATAGAAAAGCACATCACTTTATTTCAAGGATTTTAGGGGTTGTATGCCAGGAAACTGGGACAAAGACCAAATATCTGTTTCACAATATCACAGTCATATTTGTGTAAGTTTATATTCATCCAGCAAGCATTTATTGAGAGCCTATCGGGCATGACTCAGGACTTAGTGCAATAAAAATACATGGTTGCTCTCTGGATTAGAGGAGTGTGATCTAGTTAAAAAGTTAAATAGACTTAAACAATCAAAGTAATTTCAAATAGTACAGAGGGCCCTACCTATTCAAAGAGATCCCCTAGATTTCATTATATTTATTTGATGGATGAAATTAGGATCTTTGACCTGTGTGCAGCATTATTGGATGCTTGGTTTGGTATGTTGTATGAGATGACATAAAATCTTAAATCAAGGTGCATACCATTTTATAATAAAGCTGCCAAATGAGAAATCAACATAATAATGCAAGAAAAGAGTATGCAAGGGAAATCTTGTGAAGCTGTACCTTCGAGTACAGGTAGGATAGTGTTGGGCAAGAAGCCAGGTTCTGAGGAAATCTGGAGCCAGAAATGTGACAATGTGTTTGGCAGCTACTGAGAAGACTGGACTGACCAGGCAGACTTGTATTGGACAACTGAGAGCAGTAAGGCACACAGGGGGTTAAGAAAAAGTCATGAAGGGCCTTTCGTTTAGGGCAATAATCAATAAATGTTAAATTGACCTGAACAGACTGAGATGTTAGGCTTTATACTCTGACAGGTGCCAAATACCTAACCATTCCACAGTGAAGAAGGCCAGGAGCCAGGCTGGCGCAGGTTGATGTAATGATTATTCTAGACAGAAAGACTATTCTATTTTCACTCAACAGGTGGGGGACCATTTCATGTGTGTGGACATAAAGCTGGGTGAAGCCCACTCTTGATTATCATGGTCAAATTTGCCAACATGAAGGTATCAAGTATGTGTTGAATGAAGACATTCCAGTTTATTAGAGACTGGCAGTTCTCAAAGTGTGGTCCATGGACCCTAAGATAGCCCCAAGACTCAGGAGGGTCCACCTTTTCACCTGTTGACATTCACATTAATGATTCAAAAGCCATGTTGGGGAGCCTGCTGGCAGATTAGCATGAACAGGCAGTGGCCCTTAATTGTAGTGAGACAGGATAGCTCCCTTGACCCCCTTTGTGGGCGGTAACTGGAGTGGTTCGTTTCAGCCCGCTGCTGGCCACTCCTCATAGGAGAGTATACAAGCAAGCAAGCAAGTATGGGAACAGGAGCGAACAAACGCTGCAACCAGCCAGTCACTCCTCTCTGGTGGGAGCAGGCTCTGTGAGGGCCCTGCAGCAGCGTCCAAGCGTGTTACAACCAGTGCACTTTAAGCTCTCCCATCCGGGGACAGCCAAGTGCCAACCAGCTCAGTGGAGGGTCAGAGTAGAAGCCCCTGCCCTCTTGGCACCTGGGTTCTTGTCTGGTGTCCAGGAAGAATCAGGTCATATGAACTGTTTGAAAGGTGATGTATGTGGAAGACTTTATTGAGCGGTGGGCGGCTCTCAGCAGAAAGGGAGGCTGGAAAGGGGATGGGAAGGTGATCTTTCCCTGAAGCCTGGCCGTCTCCAGCCGGGCTCCTCTCCAAGCTGCACCGTATGAAATTAGCTGCATCTGTCCGTAGGCTCCGATGCTCAGTTGCTTCTCTGCTTGCCGCTCAGCTGCTTGTGTTGCTCTGCCAGCTAAGTCTTTTATGGGCTCAGGATGGGGGCAAGGGGCAAGCCAAAAAGGCAACGTTTGGATGGAAAAACGGGGTCAGCTGTTTCCACGTAGGGCCATGGATCTAGGCTGAGCTTAAGGGTGGGGTTTAGATGGGAGCCCAGCCCTTCTATATCACTAGTAGTTAATGGATTCTTTACCACCACGTTCTTGCAGGAAAAAATAACTACTTTCAGTTATGAATATCTTTGAGTAAGCAGCAAAATTAATTTTAGGAAATCTCAACCCTTTACTGCCCATCTTTTTTATATCCTATATGATTAAATGGGAATTATACATAAAACACTTGTATAATTGTTTGAGTTGCAAATTGAACTAGCCACTTTTTTATAGAACACCATTTGTACTTGAAAGAATGACTGATAGACAGACTGGTTATTCAGACTTGGGTATTTGGCACTTCCCCAAAAAAATGAACCTAGTGAGCATGTCACCAAGGAAAACAATGAACAGTACTTGTTGCCAGTGATAAAATTCAAGCTTTCAAGTGAAAGTTAAAATACTGAAAAGCTTGTATCTACCACCATAGCATTGACACCTTTCCAATACTTGTTTTTCTGATAATAACAAAAGTGATTTTGTAACGTGGTATAATTAAATGTGTCCATGTTTTGAAGATCTGTATAACTCTATTAATAAGTATTTTCTAAATGACCACTGAATGATATTAAAAATCACACATGGGGAAAAGATTTACCCAAAGTTGAAGATACACCAGTGAATTTTAACAATATAAAAATTTTACTGAAAGGTTTCAGATTTTTAATGAAATTCACCTTGAGTTTTGGTATAGTGTCAAAGAAAATCCGTAATTATCTGAAAAGACTATTAAAATATTTTTCCCTTTTCTAACTACATATCTGTATGAGACCAATTTTCTTCATAAGCTTCAACCAAAACAATGTGTCACAACAGATTGAATGTAGAAACGGGAGAATTCAGCTGACTTTTATTAAGCCAAATATTAAAGACATTTGTAAAAATGTAAAACATAGCCACGCTTCTCACTAACTTTTTGGTTTTTTGCTTTGGAAAATATAGTTACTTTTGTTTTAAAAAGTTCCTTATGTTAACATGTAATGGGCTTTTGTTATTTTAATTAGTTGATAAAGACTAAATTTTCAGTAGATATAACCCACAAACAAAAACTTTGAGATTCTCAATAAATTTTGAAGTATAAAGGGGTTTTAGGACCAAAAAGCTGCAGAACTTCTGTCTTAGACCCATATGAAAACAGTTGCCTTATCATTAAATTCACTTCTAGCAGGATATGCTTCCATTTGGTCTTTCTCTGTGTGAAAATGTTACTTTCTCTAATGCATAACCAAAGAAAGCATATCAGAATAGAAGAGAGTAAAGATGATGTGATTATAGGGAATTAACTCTAATATACTAAAAAAGCTGAATCTTTCACATACTTTAGCACTTTATTATTAATAATAAATAATTACATCAGATCTCACAACTAGTTGTAATGTCTCAGTGTCATTTGTGGTACGTGCTTGAAATCTTCCCCAGACACTGGAGAGCCATTTGGTGGCCTTCTAATCAAATCGGCCTAAGTGGCCCAGCTGGAGGCCAGGGTGGAGGGACATGAGGAGCCTAAGCTACCCACTGGAAAACATAGGCAGCAGTGGGTGCCTGCCAAGAAAGACTTTCTATGGTTAATTTTTTTTCACCAGCACCATTCTACTGTGATCTTTGTTGCCAGTGACACGACATATAACAGGTATTATTTCATAGGAGGTCACATATAACAAGTATTGTTTCATATGAGGTCTTCAGGTAGTCTTTTTAGAAAATATAGTAATACAAATAAAACAGTACATACAGAGATTTGAAATTGAGGTCAAGGCTACAAGATGTGATGGACCTATCTATTACTTACTGGAGATCCTATAAAGACTAGTAGAATTGTGAATTTTAAATACGAAAGAGACTGGTAGGAGTCCCAGATCCAAATCTCCCTTCTTCTAGATCCCAGTCTCCAAATATTTCATTATCCCCAAGATGATCCTCAGAAAGGTACAGAATCTCCCCAAATGGAAAGAGTAAGTGGCCGAGTAGGGCCTGGATGCCAGGGCTATGGTGCTGAGTCCAGTGCTCAGACTGCTATCTGGAAAGGCTTCTATCCCGCTCTAGCCTTTGTCTGTAGGAGGAATTAAAGGGAATTTACTCCTGGGCTGCACGCTCATGGAAAACTGAGGGTATTAGCGAAATTTTCCATTGCACATCTGCAAGCTTTGGTGAAGGTAATTGCTATGGTCTCGCTTGGCGCTTTCCCACAGAGCCATCAGGTCAGCAGACCCCAGGGAAATGGAGTTCCTGTGTTTCTGTCTGTAGCACATGTCCCCTGTAGCACATGGCATTCACCTGCTCCCCCCCAGTGCTGCCACTTCGCATCATTTCAGATAGATGGGTTTCTTGGACAATGAGTCACCTCTGTAAGTGATGCTGAATTTCCACAAGCAGCTTCTATCAGATTTAATTTGATATGTGTTTACTTGAAGAGATACTTCCATTATTCTTGAAAAAAAAAAAAAGCAGGCTCAGGACAGCCAATATAAAGTTGTCCTTATGTGGCCCACTCAGAAAGCAAAGCACTATTGAAAAAAGAGTTTAGCTGGATTATATAATAAGTATTACTCCTTCCAGGAAGAAAGCAGACCCATGGTTAAAAACTTTCATCTCCCTCTCTCCCCAGAAAAGGTTTTGGATTTGAATCTAAATGCTGTTGTTTTTTTCAGATTTGAACATCATTTTTAAACACAGGCAGAAAATTTGACTCTAATATATATTTGTGGTGGATCCTCTGACCAGCTGGCTTTTCTGCAGATAGTGAGTTAAGACAATTCAGGGATAGCTCACAGTTGCCTTAGGTTCTTGTTGAGTATTGGAAAACTGCATTTACAGTAACATTTTCTATCTCCAGGCACAAACCTTGAATGATTTTGAGGATTTTCGTACTTAAACAAAAATCCCAAAATGTTTTGTTGCACTGCTTTATGGCAGAGTTGGCATGATCAGGTGGATATGAGGGCTTGTGGCCGCACGGTGTGCCCACCTGTGATGACCTTAGAGTGTCTTGTGAAGCTCAGGAACAAGGTGTACAAAGAGCTATCCTGGGATGGGCTGATCCTTTTTGACCTTAGAACCAGAACTTTTAATTAAGCCTTCCACTCTAGCTTCTCAGTGGGTCAGAGCCATCAGGACCTTCCAGTGGCTTTGAAGATCTCCTCCTTGTTTCCAGTTTTCTCACTGACTTATCAAGCCTAATCATCTGGTTATAGAAGAGTTGGTGCAGCTGTTTAGCATGCACTGCTCTTTGTTCTGTTTGCTCCGTGAGGTATATTCTGGAGAAGCCAGCCCAGTAGATAGATCCATTCCACACTTGCTTAATAAAAGATTTCACTACTTCCTCGTAGCCTCCTGTGGACAACTGTCAGGCTGTTCTGCTTCCCTGTGCACCATCCTCCCAAGCTTTCTCTGCACCTTGGGGTATACAGATGAGCAGGGGAGAATGAATCAGATTGTCTGCAGATTATCAGCTATAGCTGTGTCTCCAGGAATTCGCCCAAAGAGATTTAGAAAGATGCAGAGATTACTGATAATATTTCTCCTGCCAAAATGGGAACTAGAGGCTGTTCTTGATTGCATTTGAAACTCACTCTCCTGGATTGTAACTTTTTTGCCTCATTTGTTACAGTGTATGGGTGTGGGAACGATTCCTCTTATCAACTTTTTTCACTTCTTTGCTATTCCTACCTAGGTGCCCTCTACAGTTCTTTAGTAACTTACCTCCAAAATTACTTTTTTGCTTGGAAAATATTAATAGAGGGTTTCTTATTTCGTAAACATTCTCTGAACAATTCTAGTATAGCCTTCTACTATATAAAGATAGATTCCATATGTAGCTGAGTAAATAGAAAACTGCCAATTTAATCATGTGCCTGGGAGGTAAGGAGGAATCTTCCTTATGTTTTTAAGTATACTGACATCAAAGATTGCTATCTGCAAAGTTAAGAGTTGATTTTGTTTTTACTTACCCTTTCATATCAAAAATCTTAACTTTTTACAGTTGAGCCTTTCATAAATATCATTTCAGTGAAAATAATGCAACTTGGTTTAGATCTAATGCCTTAAAATACACAGAGTTCACTTCTGGTTCAAAAGAAAAAGAGTATTATCAAAATTCATTTGGATGTTTCATACTATCAGTCTAAATGAAGATAAAGAACTTTTCTGCTGTTAACCAGTATAAACCTAAAACCTAAAAGTACGAAGTAAGTTATAGAGAATTATGGATAGTTAGTAGATCTAGGGTGGACTCATTCTGTCTACTCTGGAAGAAGAAAGTTTTCCCTACAAAAGTACCTTCTTGTTTATGGTAATCATAATACATAGGCATTCCTTGTTTTAGTGTACTTCATTTGACTGCACTTTGTAGATAATGCCTTTTTTACAAATTGAAGTTTTGTGGCCACCCTGCTTCACAAGGCTATTGGCATTATTTTTCCAACAATATGTGCTCACTTTGTGTCTCTGAGTCACATTTTGGTAATTCTCACAGTATTTTGAAGTTTTTCATTTTTATTGTATCTGTTAAGGTTATCCATAGATCACATGCATGATCTTTGATGTTCCTGTTGTAACTGTTGGGCAGCAACTGCACACATTCAAGATGGCAAACTTAATAAATGTGTGTGTTCCAACTGCTCCACCAACCAGCCATTTTACCTCTCTCCCTCTCCTTAGACCTCCTCATTCCCTGAAATGCAACAGTATTGAAGTTAGGCCAATTAATAATCCTACAATGGCCTTTAATTGTTCAACTTTAAAGGAAGAGTCTCACATCTCTCACATATCAAAAGCTAGAAATGATGAAGCTTCATTAGAAAGGCATGTCAAAAGCCAAAATAGGCTGAAAACTAGGCACCTGTGCCTAACAGCCAAGTTGTGAATGCAAAGGAAAGTTCTGGAAGGAGATTAAAAGTGCTACTTCAGTGAACACACAAACAATAAGAAAGTGAAACAGCCTTATCTCTGACGTGGAGAAAGTTGTAGTGGTCTGGATCAAAGATCAAACCAGCCATAATATTCCCTTAAGCCACAGCCTAATCCAGAGCAAGGCTCTAATGCACTTCAATTCTGTGAAAGCTGAGAGAGGTGAGAAAGCTGTAGAAGAAAAAATTTGAAGCTAACAGAAGTTCATGACATTTAAGCTAAGAAGCTGTCTCCATAGCAGCAGCAAGTGCTGATGTAGAAGCTGCAGCAAGTTATCCAGAAGACCTAGGTAAGATCACTGATGAAGGTGGCTACACTAAACAATAGATTTTCAATGAAGACAAAACAGCCTTCTGTTGGAAGATGTCACCTAGGATTTTCATAGCTAAACAGCCTTCTGTTGGAAGATGTCACCTAGGATTTTCATAGCTAGAGAGAAGTCAATGCCTGGCTTCAAAGGACAGGCTGACGCTCTTGTTAGGGACTAGTGCAGCTGGGGACTTTAAGTAGAAGCCAGTGATAATTTACCATTTGGAAAATCCTAGGGCCCTTAAGGATTATGCCAAATCTATTCCACCTGTGCTCTATAAATGACCCAACAAAGCCTGGATGACAGCCCATATGTTTACAGCATGGCTTACTGAATATTTCATGCCCACTATGGAGACATGCTACTTAGAAAAGAAGATTCCTTTCAAAATATTGCTGCTAATTGACAGTGCATCTAGTCACCCAAGAGATAGATGGAAATGTACAAGGAAATGAGTGTTGTTTTCATGCCTGCTAACACGGCATTTATTCTGCAGCCCATGGATCAAGGAGTAATTTTGGCTTTCAAGTCTTATTTAAGAAATACAGAGCCGGGCACAGTGGCACATGTCTGTAGTTCTAGCTACTCAGGAGGCTGACCTGGGAGAATCACTTGAAACCAGGAGTTCAAGGCCAGCCTGGTCCACTTGGTGAGACCCCATCTCTAAAAATTAAATTTGAAAAGAAAATAAGTTTCATAAGACTATAACTGGCATCAATAATGATTTCTCTGGTGGACTTGGGCAAAGTCAGTTGTTAACCTTCTGGAAAGGAGTCACCATTTTAGATGCCATTTAAAACATCTTTGATTCATGGGAGCATGTCAAAATACCTACATTAACAGAAGTTTGGAAGAAGTTGATTCCAACCCTCATGGATGACTTTGAGAGATTCAAGACTTTAGTGGGGGAACTAACTGCAGATGTGGTGGAAACAGCAACAGAACTAGAATTAGAAATGGAGCCTAAAGATGAGACTGAACTGCTGCAATCTCATGATAAAACTTTAACAGGTAAGGAATTGCTTCTTATGGATGAGCAAAGAAAGTGGTTTCTTAAGATGGACTCTATCCTAGTGAAGATGCTGTGAACATTGTTGAAATAGCGGCAAAGAATTTAGAATGTTACATAAACTTAGTTGATAAAGCAGTGGCATAGTGTATGCACACCTAATAGACTACAATATCGTGTAAGCATAACTTTTATATATACTGACAAACCAAAAAATTTGTGGTGGTGGTCCAGAAGCAAATCTGCAGTATATCAGAGATATGCCTGTATTATCTTTTAAATTCCTATTCCAAATCATTTTACTGAATCTTTCATTACTTGAATCTTCATTACTATTGCTGTTTCATCGTGTTGCCACAGTGTCATGACTTCACAGCTTTGACGTAATTGGTAGTGAACAAGTTTGAGTTAAGTTCATGTAATCTAGAATCTTTTCATCCTAGCCTTGTACCTTGTTTTATAATAAGTTATAATTGTCACTACAATAGCAACTGCACTGCAGCATTATTTATCTTGAACCGTTTATTTTGAAAGATTGACTACTATTTTAGTGAAACCAACTTTTCTAACGAGCACCAAAATGTTTATAAAGTAGATATTGTTTTTCAAAAAACAAGAATATTTGAAAAGTATACCAATGGTGCTTAAAACAGCGGTTTTTCAACTCTTTCAATGGCCATATACACCTTTAAGAACATGATTAAAACCATGGGCACTTTTTTTTGAAAAACGTGTTCATGCTCAAATGTGCAAATACAGCTTCAGGGGATTCATAGATATCCCTTTCTGAAGTCCCTGAAACCCATCTACAGAACCTTTGGAGGGTCAGTGGACCCAGGTTAAGACCCCGACTCTGCCTGCCAGTGGAAAACAATTAATGCCCCCCTCAAAGATGTCTGTTAACTCATTTCTGGAACCTATGAATACATTACATTACCCAGCAAACAGGAAAAGGAATTAAGGTTGTAGATGCAATTAAGGTTTAATCAACTGACCTTGAGATGGGTCAATTGGATGTATGCAGTTAAGGATGTTAATTAACCCACTTTGCTCCTGGATTATCTGGATAGGCCTAATCTAATCACATTAGTTATTAAAAGCAGAGCACCTTTCCTGGCTGTGGTGGGAGGGTGATGTGACTGTGAAAAACAGTTAGAGAAGAAGGGTTGCTAGCTTTGGAAGGGGGGACCACAAGACAAGGATTGTGGGAAGCCTCCAGGAGCTGGAAAAGCAAAGAAATTCATTATCCCAGAGCCTTCAAAAAGGGATGCAGCCCTGCCAACATCTTGACTTTAGCTTAGTGAGACCCATGTCAAGCTTCTGACCTACAGAAGTATAAGATAATGAATTTATGTTGTTTTAAGCCACTCATTTTGTGATACTCTGTTATGGCAGCAATAGGAAACTAATCCAGTACACTGCCCCCAACCCATACATAGTTTATACATGTAACCTTTAGAGCTTTCATTCAGAATAAGCCTAAATGGCACATTGATTCCTAAAATCTATTTTTAATATAACTATTTTGTTTCACAGCCTTGTTTCAGTAAAGTATTAAAGTTCCCTGCTAAAATGGAAATATGAAACTAGATAGATTTTTAAAAATAAAAGATAGCTATTGAGCCCATGTTAAATAAGAATGATTTTCCTGGCCGGGCGTGGTGGCTCATGCCTGTAATCCCAGCACCTTGGGAGGTTGAGGCAGGCAGATCATGAAGTCAGGAGATCAAGACCGTCTTGGCTAACACGGTGAAACCCCCTCTCTACTAAAAATACAAAAAAATTAGCTGGGCGTGGTGATGGGCACCTGTAGTCCCAGCTACTCAGGAGGCTGAGGCAGGAGAATGGCGTGAACCCAAAAGGCAGAGCTTGCAGTGAGTCGAGATCGCGCCGCTGCACTCCAGCCTGGGCGACAGAGCGAGACTCTGTCTCAAAAAAAAAAAAAAAAAAAAAAGAAAGAAAAATTTCCTTTTATTATTGCCTAAAAGAATCAGATTTTAAAATGTGGAATGTTTGGCAAAAATTACAGATCCATGTGTCTAATAGCTATGGTTGCAAAAGCTGAATTTTCCTAAAGAAGTTATAAAACCGATTTAAGAAAAATGTATCTGTATACATGTGAGCTTTGCAGTGCTACCAGAGTCATTGCAAGACCCAGAGTAAACACGTAAATAATTGACAGTTGCCATTGCCTGGCATGATTTCTCTATGGCTTCAGAAATTGCAAAATATGAGGATGGAATTTTCTTGGTTGGCCCAGTTCCTTCTCTTTCTGCTTAATCTCTTTACCTTCATGTAAACAATACCACCTCATCTCATAGTAACGAATGATTATTTCTCGGGGGTATAATCTAGGATGATGAGTCTTTGTATTAGGAACTTTTGGTGTTCATTTTGTTTTGTGATAGTAAATAAATGCATCAAATCTTTTTCAAACTTTAACGATTAACATTTTTCTTTCTATTAATGTTTTAAGATACAATTTTTTTTTTTTTTTTTTAAACAGTCTCACTCCGTTGCCAGGCTGGAGTGCAGTGGTGTGATCTCAGCTCACTGCAACCTCCGACTCCCCGGTTCAAGTGATTCTCCTGTCTCAGCCTCCCGAGTAGCTGGGATTACAGGCACGTACCACCACACCCAGCCAATTTTTTTTATTTTTAGTAGAGATGAGGTTTCACCATGTTGGCCAGGATGGTCTCGATCTCCTGACCTCATGATCCACCCACCTCGGCCTCCCAAAGTGCTGGCATTACAGGCATGAGCCACTGCGCCTGGCCAAGATACAATTTTTAAAAATATATTTTTAAGGAAAGTACTTTTAACATTACTGATGTAAAGCCCTGGTTCAACCTGACCACCTGGCATTTTGTGTTTGTCCATCTGAACCACAGTAGCTTTTGAAGATGTCAGTTTTCCTTAGAAATGGTTTGTTACTAAAGAGCATACACTTGCTTTTGTCAGTTTCAATAAAATGAACCAGAATATAAGTTACAGAGGTAAATGTCTTATACAAAAAAGAAAAAAAGATAAACATCATATTTTAAAAAATGGCTTGTCACTTTTAAATCCCTTAAGGGTAGGGGAATATTTGTATATATAAATATCTTTGCATCTCAAATGCATAGCATGTTGGCAAGAATGTAATAGGTGCTTAGTAAATATTTGTGGAATTAAAAGCCACTCCTTGCCCACATTCATTGAATGTATCACCGCTTCAATCCCATTGAACTTCTATTAAAAAGAAAAAAAAGACCAGACACAGTGGCTCACTCCATAATCCCAACACTTTGGGAGGTTGAGGCAGGAGGATTGCTTTTGAGCCCAGGGTCTTGCAGTGTTACCTATGCCAATCTGGGCAACATAGCAAGACCCCGTGTCTATAAAATGATAGAAAAATTAGCTTGGCCTGTAGGCTTGTGCTTTGTATGTCTGAAAAGTTCTTACATGATAGTTTAACTGGGTATAGAATTCTAGGTTGACAGGGGTTTTTTTTGTTGTTTTATTTTTTTCTCTGCATGTTGAAGATATCCCATTTTCTTTTGGTGGATAGGATTGTGATGTTAATGAGAAGACTGATGTTAGTTTGGCTTTTTTTTTTTTTCTTGAGACAAGTTCTGGCCCTGTCATCCAGGCTGGAATGCAGTGGCATGATCTTGGCTCATTGCAACTTCTGCCTCCTGGGCTCAAGCCATCCTCCCACCTCAGCCTCCAGAGTAGCTGGGACTACAGGGGCACACCACCACACCAAGCTAGTTTTTGTATTTTTTTTTTTGTAGAGAAAAGGTTTTGCCACATTGCCCAGGCTGGTCTTGAAATCCTGGGCTTAAAGCAGTCTGCCCACCTCAGCCTCCCAAAGTGCTGGGATTACAAGTGTGAGCCACTGTGCCTGGCCTAATTTGGCATTTCTTTGTAGGATGTCTTATCCTCTTTCTCTGGTAGTTTTTAAGGTATGCCCTTTATCTGTGGTATAACAAAATACAGGTTTATTTTCATTTCTCCTACTGGGGATTCTTCCTCCTTTTTCAGTTTGAGGATTCCTTTCTTTTACAGGCCTCTAGCATTATCTCTTCCATTTTCTCTATTCTGTCCTTTTAGCATTTTAGAAACTTTGATATGTCTTCTGTCTCTTAACTTCCCTATTTTTTTAATCTCTGCACTTAAATCTGAGTAATTTTATTCTTCCAGTTTATCAACTGCAGTGAGCTGTGATCATGCCACTGCGCTCCAGCCTGGGTGACAGAGTGAGAGACTCTGTTATGTGTTTATTCATAAATAAATATCTTTTTCAGATTGCTTTATTATGGGTAATTCCTCAGATTTCAGTTCTTGTATTTGTTACATATGCTCAATTTCATGATGGTAGGTTTTATATGTTCTTCATAATTTTTGTCTGAACTCCTTCTGTTTTCATTGGAATCAAAAGCATTCTCTGGCTTATGGCAGTCTTCCTATGGTATGTTTTTTATTCACCCCTCATTGAGATCTGTGGTTTTCACTAGTTCTGGACAAATTGTTTATGTTAATTTTCAGCTTAGAGTTCTCATACCACCAGGTGGTACAACTCACATTCCACACATGGCACTGGCTGGGCATTCGTGTTTGTCACCACTGATTCTTTCTATCTAGAGTAAGAAAGTAGCCTACTTCTAGCCTGTGTCCTAGGTTTGGCTTTCCTGGCTTTAATTTGCAAATTTGACTCCTCATTCCTGTTTTGTGTTTCTTTGTTGTTTAGTGCAGGGAGTTAAACCATTTCCATCTCCTCTTTCCACATGGGTGCTATAGACTATAACTTAAGGCCCTACCCTACTAGGGCTGCTGAGCTTCAGCTCCCACTCACCACTGTGGGACTTCCTTGTTTGGGGCACCTAGACATTCTGCTTTCTTACTCTTGAGCTCCAATGTGATTTTATTGTTGTTATTGTTAAACTGTATTTAGTATTTCTCTTTTTGGAATAGGATAGGGGCTTTCTACCTATTCATACTGTATCATCTTGTCAGGAAAACTGGGACTATATAAAGTTTATTTTTCTTGCCTCACTGTCAGTAAAATTTATGTTAGGCAGGCAATTCATGGTCTCTGTAAAAGGGGTATGATTCCATCTATAATTCAGCCAACTGTAGTTAGCATCCCAAAATCACTAAATATTCTTGCAATCCAGCAGAGGTTGAAATGTAAGATTTATGATTTCTTATGTATTTAATTATTACATAAAGATTGGTATTTTTTACATGTATCCATTATGAAATTAGACAACTGAAAGACTGCTTAATAATTTTGCAATTACTAAATTCGAAAATTTTAGCTATCTCATGTTTATGCCATAGTGTATATAATCATTAATTTTTATCCTTCTTTGGTATAGTAGATATCAACATATGTATCAGTATGCCCAAGTCTTGACAATAGAAATAACATATTATTGCCAATACTTGTATAACTTAAAGAAAGGTGTAAAAATAATTTTTTCCCTGTGTCATCTTCTTGAAGACCTAGGTTAATATCTTCTGACATTGATTTCAGTTGGAGAATATGATTTACTTCATTATAAAGAGTATTGAGAAAAAGTAAGACATTCTCATTATTTGACCAACAATGACTATTTTTTCAGACATAGCTTTTGTTTCGTTTCTTTTTTTCAGACATATAAAGAAAAAGTGGATGCAGATATATTGCCACACACAAAGAAAGGCCAGCAACTGAGTGAAGGCAGCATTTCACTTCCTCTTTACATTTCAAATCCTGTAAACCAGAAGAAGAAAAAAGTCTACCATACAAACCAGACCACCTTCATAATTGGAGAAACACCAAAAGGAATCCGCAGGTATATTGTCTCTGACAACACTAGACTTGAAGAATAATTCTTAACGGAAATGTAGCTCATTAGTAAAATATGTAAATATTTGAATTATAACCATAACTGACATCTGAATATTTCAGAAAAATCTGAATTTCAAAAATAAATTGCAAATGTTTTAGATGTTGTTAGAAGGCTAATCCCTGAATTGATTACCATAAAAAGGGAAATCATGAATCATGTTATACAAAGAAATGAAATACTTAAGTGCATTTTATTCATTCAGTCAATGAATATATTTTGAGCACCTAATATATGCCCAGGCATTGTGCTGAGTCTTGAATATGCAGTGTAAAAAAAGGACAGGCCATGTGCAGTGGCTCACACCTGTAATCCCAGCACTTTGGGAGGCTGAGGCAGGTGGATCACGAGGTCAGGAGATCGAGACCATCCTGGCTAACACGGTGAAACCCCATCTCTACTAAAAATGCAAAAAATTATTCAGGCGTGGTGGCGGGCACCTGTAGTTCCAGCTACTCAGGAGGCTGAGGCAGGAGAATGGCGTGAACCTGGGAGGCGGAGCTTGCAGTGAGCCGAGATTGCGCCACTGCACTCCAGCCTGGGTGACAGAGCGAGACTCTGTCTCAAAAAAAAAAGGACAGACATAGAGTCTCCAGTACAGAGGAATGGGGTTGGCATCAAACCATGAAGTTTTAAAAAGTAAACCTACAAATAATTATAAAATGGTGTGTTATAAGAAAAAAGAGAAAGAGAATAATAGGATGGGGAGGGGACGTGGAACCACCTTTCTTTTGGGAAGTCAGGGAAGACTGTCTACACGGGTAGCATTTAAGTTAAGAGCTGAAGGATAACCATGCAAAGAACCAGAGTAGGAGCATCTCCAAGGAGGGAAGAGGTTTGGTGTGGTCAAGGAGCTGGGAGAAGACTGGTGGCCTTAGTGCAGAATAAACCAAGCAGAGAGTAGCATGAGATATGGAGGGTAGAGACGCAGGCGGGGCTGAAGCATGCCAACCCTTGGAGGCTACAGAAAGAGTTTGGATTTTGTTCCAAGTGCAGTGGAAAACTGTTGAAGAATGGCACGATCTGATGTATCTTTTTAAAAGATGGTTCCAGCTTCCCTATGGAAGAGTGCAGAATGAACAAGGGGTGACGAGAAGGAACTCGGTGATGGGGGTTTGCACCAGAGTGGTTGCCATGAGGATAGAGCCAAGTAGATGAATTCAATTTGGTGATGGACTGGTTCAGGAAAGAGAGAGAACAAGATTACTTCTTTCTGTTTTGAGCAACAGAGTGGAAGTACTGAATGGGGAAAACCAGAGAGAAACAAGTTAAGAGAGGAAAAAAATCAAGAGCTCCCTTTTGCTTATATTAAATGTGACATTCTGTGGAAAGGTTCAATAGGCAATGTATGTATGAGCTACTCCTGGTTTGGGGATTAAAAGTTTAAATTTGGGAGTTATCAGCATAGAGTTTATAAATGGTCTTCAGAACTGTGAGACTATGTGAGCAGCCTAGGAACAGAGCACAGAGAGGAGGAAAGAAGTCCCAGGACACAGACTGGAGGCAGCAGCTACTTCTAGAGGAGGCGTAAGAGGCACAGTGTCAGGTCCTGAAGTGCAGGAGTAGCGAGAGGGCCTTAAAAGGAGGGAGTTTGTCAAATACTGCTGAGAACCAGAAGCAGATAAAGTGGGAAATTGCCCACTGAAGATAGCAGCAGAGCACTCAGCAGGCACCTTGGCAGGAGCAGCCTAGGAAGCAGTGGGCAGACCCTGGCGGGAGGTGGCTGGTGCTGTGAGTTTGGACGGAATCAGTGGGCAGGCCCTGGCGGAAGATGGCCAGTGCTGTGAGTTCGAATGGAAGCAGTGCGCAGGCCCTGATGGGAGGTGGCCGGTGCTGTAAGTTTGAATGTAAAAAGTAGCAGCAGCTGAAGGGCATTGTGGGTCTTACAGTTGAGATAACAGAACCTGTTGTGTGTTGAGGGAAAAGACTTGTAGGAAAAAAAGAGATCATGTCAGAGAGGTGAAAACAGAAAGAGGGAGGGCCTGGGAGCAGTGGAGGGCGGCACCCAAACCACAGGCCATGGTCTGGCCTTTGAGAGGCATTGAAAGAGAAGGGACAAACACAGGCACAGATGTGACATTTTCTCAGTGAGTTGAGAACTGAAGCCGTAAGTTCAGAAGGAGAAAGATTTAGGGAGAGAGAAGTTAGGAAATAAATCATTTATAAAGTAGGAAAGCAAGCTTAATGGGACCAGAATTTCTGGGTGGTGTTAAGTTCCCATTTGAGAATAATTTCAGGAAAATCATCTGTCCAGTATGCACATTTTATTCAGCAAGCTTCAGTTGCTCTGTTGCAGAAACAAGTAGAGAGATGGCTGGGTCTGACCAGGGGTTAAAATGGAGGGAGAGAGAAGCAAGGAAGCTGAAGAATGTTTGTAAAGGAGTGATTATAAAGTTAAACCTAATCTGGACAAGGGAGGCTGATGGATAGTGTAAAATCACAAGAGTCAGTGAATTTGAGGACTTGAGGTTACCAGCATATCCCCCAGCATTGCTGTTGTGGGCAATCGTCAAGCAGCTGAGCTGGAGCCTTAGATGGCTAAGTCAGGGACATGGAGGTTGAGCTGTTGATGGTAATGACAATGGCTATTTATAAACTTGGGAGTAGGGGGCTAACATGGAGTTGAGATGAGTTTGGAGGTGAGCTAAAGAAAGTGGGGGACCAGATATTGGGTGGGACATCCACATGGATATTGATGTTATCAAGAATGATGGCAAGAGATGGGGTGGGAAGCAAGATTAATCCAGGATCTTGAGAATTTAGCTGCTAGCAGGAAGCAATGAAGGGGTCACTGAAGATTGAGGAGAGAATAGTTTAGCTGGATGGCATAAATGTTAAAGAGGGGAAGGAGTTTTCTGAGAAAAGAATGGTCTGGAAGCAGCAGTGTCTAGAAGCACTAACCCTGAGGTTGGAGAGCTGTGAGATGCGAGAGCCTTGCCTTGCAAGGGCTGCATGGGAAGAGGCAATATCATCAGAGCACAGGACCATTCAGCATAGAAGCAGAAGACTTGGGGGACTCTTGGTTCCAGGGGCACGGAGGGATGGCTTGGAAGAGTGAGGGATTGGATTAGATCAAGATGTACAGTAGGAGGAGATGAGAGGCCAGTGGTAATGGATGACGGAAGTGAACAGGGATGGGAGACATGGTCGGACTGGTCCTGCTGGCTTCTCGGGGCAGTGGGAAATGTCTCTGGGTTCAAAGTACTTCCTGCAGGGGTTTGGCGACTCCCAGGCAGCTGGTTCCTCAGCTGTCCAGGGAAGAGCTGGTCCCCCAGCTCTTTGGAGTGCTGGCGTGGCTGGTTGGAGTATGGCTCTCAGCTGTCTGCAGTTGCAGAGAAAGGTGAACACCTTCCACACTGCCACACAGTGTACCTCCCCACGGACAGATCGGCAACAAGGATTTTTGCAGAGTGTGCCTTTTCACTTTGGGCAAATATTTTGCCAGGAGACTGACCATATACCTTTTTTTCCCTAAGTTTGCATGCATTCTCTGTTCTCGATTGCCTCCAAGAGCCATGTTAGGACACTGGTTTGTTCTGTTCTGGGCTTCAATGTCAGTGCAACTTTAATATCTTCCCTAGATATATTGTATGCTGCTTATAGTCCTTTTTCATCTTCTTTGCTCACTAGTGCCTTCTTAAAAGGTGGTTTTGAAACTGCCTCTTCAACATCATGATCAGTAAGTTTGGAGGGGGACTCCTTTGTTGACTGGTAGTCTCTGAGTGACGTATCTAGCTTTCTTTTCCATGCATTTGTGACCTTACAGAGATTAGGGAACTTTGCAGGTGCTAATTCTTTGTGTCCTCTGAGTCAGAAGACTAAGAAATGGAAGGAGTTCTTCCCCATGTTTCTCAGTGAGTCGTCCTTCAATGCTCATGAATTTCATTATGTCACAACCTGCACCAGGGAGCAGTGAGGCATGATTGAATCCTTCCTCAATGAAACTTCACATTATAACATATGAGGTCATTTCAGAAAAGGTTGTGATGAATTTAAACTGACTTAGGAAGGCACACCCAGTGACCCCAAGGTTAGGGTCGGCACCAAGTTGAAAGAATAATCGTGTTATCTTGATGTCAAGACTTGCTAGCTAGTCATGCTGCGGCTTCGTTGAAGTCACATGCTGGGTTGTGTTCGACGGAGGTTGTGGTGCCTCCTGGCTTGACAGCTGAGAGTAGGGCACTGAATCTTTTGTTTATCTGCTGCACCAGGTTACAGCTGGGTTTGCACACGGCATTATAGGTAAGCGAGAAAGCAGCCTTCACAACCTTGCACTTGGTGGTAACATTACCCATTTTTCCAGTCAGGTATGTTCCATGGTGCCATTTTTATTTTGCCTTCCTCTCCAACAATTGATCTGTCCAGCCTGATGAAATCCTTCAGCTCCGGCACCAGATCAGATGTTGCAATCAGCATTGTGAAAGTGACTGATACAGCACCTGCTGTGGTCGAGGAGTTTGCTTTTGGAATGGACACGATGCTGTACAGCATGCTGCATATGCATCTTGAGCCGTGGGCAGAGCAATGACAGATCTGTCAGCTTCATTGAGTTCTAGTGGCATGTTCAAGTGTTTCAATCACTACGTGCCTTACTGGCTTTGGTTACCAATTAGGGATGTAGAAGTAAAACTGTCCAACCATGTACATTTTACCACTCTCTTTTCCATTAACTGTCCTAGTCAATCAGAATCAAGACTGCACCTCCCTCCACTGCAGTCACATGGTCTACTGAATGAAGTTTTCAGTCCTACTCTCCTTCTGGAAGCTTAGGCAGACAGAAGATGAATTTAGCTGTGTTCCACCTCCCTTCCTCCAGAAAGAGAGAGGATTTTGAATTGTATCCATGATACATAACTGCTTTTGATACACTTGCTGAAAGATACATATCTTTGGTTTCTTTTTTCCCCCTTTCCCTAAGTGGGTTATGGAAGTCTAGTTAACTAATTTTTCTTCACAAACTGGCTGGCTTATGACCCCTGTTTGTACCCTTCAGTTCCCTAAATTCTTAGAGAAAATTCTGAAGGCCCAGAATTAGGAAAGCCAGTTAGAAGGCAGAAATAAAGTGAATGATAATTATAGCTTATCCTGTAAACAGCAACCATGTGGCATAGTGTACTTGCAGACTACTCAGATAAAATGAGGTTAGAAGCAGCTCTCCTCCCAGAGGTGACAGCTCACAGGGTCACGGGTGAGGTCGTGGTTTCAGCACAGCAGAGGTGAAGTTACTTTGGCAGTTACTGAGACACCACCAAGCCTTGGATAAATAAAAGACATCAGCTTGTAACCTTGCCAATCACTTAATCTTTACAAACACAAATATTTATTAGAAGGGCCATGAAAAATTTGAAGATGAAAAACAGACAGAATAATATCTCATTACTTCATGTGAAGTGAAAACTGGAACGTCTTGAGAACATGTTTGTTACTTTCCAACAAGAACATTGGCAATTTCCAGGACAGAAATTTGGAGTAATGTATATGTGTTACTAAATATTCTGTTGGAGATGAAAGTGGCTGTTGATCAAGCATGTGTAGTATCTGGATTTGGGGAAGTTAACAAGACAGTATAGTGAGGACTAGAAGCCACGTGCCCATCTGCAGCCACAAAAGAAAGTTGTGAGTGTGCTTTATGGTCTGCCACTAACAGCAAAGGAAACACAAACTATGTAACCTGGTCTACGTGGCAAAAATAAAAGTGGCATTGAAGCTCCTACTTACGTACATTAAAAGTAATTTTTTTAATGCTAAGGATTCTCTGTTGTGCATAGGATAAAATCCAAACTTCTAAACTTGGCCTACAGACCGCCTATGATTTTTAGCCTCTTCCTTGCAGTTTCTCCTGCCACTCTGTGAACCAGGTCATCTTGGACCTGAGCCTGTACATGCGCTCTCCCCCTGGGAGACTTCCTCACTCGTCATTACCTGACCGACTTGTCAGGAAGAGACGCCCTTTCTACCCACCTTGCCTACCACCAATCACTGACCTAGGTTCCCTTTCTATGAATGCCAGTAGTGCCCCATATTTATCTCATGGTAAATTTACATTATGGGTTTATCACTCTGTTCTAGTTTGATTTTCATGCATTTGTCTAGCCCAAGTAAACTGTAAACTCCTTGGAGATAGGAAACGGAGTCTTATTTGCTGTTATATAGTTCCTGCTGTAGTGCTTAGCACATAACAGTCTCTATAAATATTTGTTAAGTGAATAAACAAATGAATGTTTTAAGGAACTATGGTGTAAAATATAATTTCTAAAACTTTAGGACTTTTAATCATGTGCTGCAGCACTCACTGTCTATGACTTTTGTTCAAAGGAGTATTTATAAACATTGAGCTGTTCTATCTCATGGCCCAAACTCATCATCAGCAAAGCAATACCCACTGTCTTAGTATGCTTGGATTGCAATAACAAAATACTATAGACTGGGTGGCTTAAACAACAGAAATTCATTTCCACAGTTCTGGAGGCTGGATGGCCAACAAGAAGAAGTTAGCTGATTCAGTTTCTGGTGAGGGCCCTCTTCCTGGCTGGCAGGTGGCCACCATCTCCCTGTGTCCTTACGTGGCAGAGAGGAAGAGGCAGAAGAAAAAGAAACTGTGTGGGTTTTCTGGCATCTCTTCTAAGGACACTAATCCTGTTGGATCAGGGTCCCACCCTTATGACCTCATTTAACCTTAATTACCTCCTGAAGGCTCTAACTCCAAATACTGTTACGTCCTGGGTTAGGGGGCTTCTGCATGATTTGGGGGAGGAGCACAGTTTAGTCCATAGCACCCTCATTTAGGGAAAGGAGCAGGGCTCATTGCCCAGGTCCCTAAATCTTTCTGCCTCTATCTTACCAAGGTTCTTGAAGGCCCATTTCCTCATACATGCATACAACAGCTTTTATTAGTAACTTACACTAAGAATACAACACACTTCTTCTAATAGCATCTCACTCCTTAGCTTAGGTGTCCATACCAACTGGGGAAAAAATAATCTAGGTTTATCAGTTAAGAACTTTTGTTTGGGCTCATCAAAAAGTCTTGTGCAATTTCTATGTCGTATTTGTAAAAGAAGGGGAAAAGGAGAGGGAAGGGAAAAAAAATGTCTTTCTTAATTTTTCAGAATTTGCTATTTTCATTAAGATTCTTTGACAATTTTATTTCATGAGACTTGAATACAATATAGATTTTCAAGTACAGATTCTATAAATCATGATCCTCATGTCAGTCATAAATTGGCTCAAAGGAGGAGTAGCATGCTGGGCCTCCATAATTCCCAAGAAATACCTAATATAATAGCATAAATGAAAATAACTTACAAAGCTGGTGATTTTGTGAGCTAAGATACTTTTCTCAGTAGCATAAGGGTAGAGGCCTCACTCTACTAGGATAAAATGCATTTTCATTATGGAATTCAGCAGACATATGCTAAAGGAACAAGATTACCTTCCATGGCCTCTGCATTTCCTGTTACTGGTGATGAGTTCTTTCAAAATAAAATGTAATGAAAATAACCACTAGTTTTGTTCATTTAATCTTTAGAAAACAATTTGAAGAAATGGCCTCTTATTTTAACTCGCCTTCTGTAAACGAATTTGCTAAACATATAACCAATGCCACATCAGAAGAACGACAGAAAATGCTAAGAGACTTTTATGCTTCTCAATATCCAGAGGTGAAAGAATTTTTTGTGGATTCTGTGTCAGAATTCAACAATTCTTCCTTTGAGAAAGGAGGGAAGAAATCTGAAAAAAGAGAATCTCTTATAAAAGCAAGGCTGTCAGATTCTGAAACCTTGTCATTTAAAGATTCTACCAACAAAATTTCTCAAGTTTGCAGCCTAAAAACATATAAAAGAAAATCAGTTAAGTTTCAGAATCATAGTTCCTGTAGAGAAGAGGTGTTTTTTAATGATGCAGAAACTAAGAAATCACCTGTTAGTTCTACTCAAGAGATTGACAGTGAGAAAAACAGCCAAGCATCCGAAGATACTGTGACATCCCGTTCTCTGAACAGTGAGTCTGAAACACGTGAGAGAAGGTTAGAAAATACCATGAAAGACCAACAGGACCTCACAAGAATGGGCATTTCAAGAAAAGAACCCCTCCTCAAATTGGAAAACAAAAAGATAGGAAATCCAGTGCTGGAAAATACTTCTGTGATAAGCTTACTTGGTGATACCTCTATTCTTGATGACCTTTTTAAAAGTCATGGGAACAGTCCCACACAACTGCCAAAGAAAGTTCTTTCAGGGCCCATGGAAAAAGCAAAACAGAGACCAAAAGATTTCTGGGACATCTTGAATGAGCAGAATGATGAGAGTCTTAGTAAACTCACAGACTTGGCAGTAATAGAGACTCTGTGTGAAAAAGCACCTCTAGCAGCACCCTCCAAAAGAAGAGAAAAGCCAGCAACTTCTCTTTGGAAATCAAATGAGAAATTTTTATGGAAGAAATTTAGCCCAAGTGATACAGATGAAAACACAACTAATACACAGAGTACCACATAAGCATATAAATGAATTACTGCACCAGTGAACTGCAACCATCACTGTTTACGGCACTGTTTTCCACACTGATTCTGTTATCTTGAACACAGTTGTTGACATATATTTTTATTAAATTATTGCTTTAGGATTTTTTTGAAGTCTAAAGTATTATCATGGATCTGTTTTTCTTGATATTTGATTTGATCTTTCAAGAATATGATTGTATTTATAGTATAAACCTCTGTTATGAATTAGAAAAGATTCTAGGTTTGTTAGTAGGAGACCTGGGACATCTTTCTTACTGTATTACATAATGATGTGACACTTGCCCTGGTGAGCATTGTTTCCCAGTGTGAAAGATGAAGAGTCTGAACCAAATCAGCAGAGTGTCCTTCCAGTTTAAAAAAGCTTTGCTTCGCTCTCCTAATGGCTCATAGGCTGAATCATGTCTGCCCCTCAAATCAGATGTACAGCAATGTGTTTTTTACTAGCACTTGGGAAAGTTATTAAGTATTTTCTTTTTCCCTGGGTATCATGTTCTATTATTATTTTAGAAAAAAGTCATAACTAGTACTGAATATATGGTATATATAATATTAAAATGGTAATTTTGCAACAGCTCAAAATTAAAAGGTTAATGTTACACACTTTACTGTGTGAGCTGTAATTACTACCATTAACCACAGACACCAGTGCCTCAACTTTTTATGTACCTATTGTGATTTAATGTAAATAAAGGTTTGTATAGTACTTTCGTAGTTCTTAAGTATGAAGAAATGGGTAAACTTTGTATTTTGTTAGAAACTGTTATATTTTGAATGTAATTTTTATGGTTTATAACAAAATGAATGTGCTCATTGTTGAATGCATGTATTTAGAAGCCTTTACTCAGCCCCTGTGTTCTGTGCTAGGAGCTTGAGCTATACAGGTAAAGCAGAGCTACAGGTGAATGAAAGGAAATCATGTCAGTGGAAAATCATGGTGGAAAGCCCCTGGCATCACATGTGCATGCTGTAGGCAGGACCTGAGCTGTCTCCGCTGCAGGTTCAGATGCACCACTGCAGCTGTCCTTCAGTTAGTTCACAGGGCTGCAAGAGGAGGACACATCCCTCCAGAAAACAGCCTGAGCCAGGAACTGGCTGTGCTAAAGAGCACTGCTATCGAGTTGAGGAGAGAGGGCTTCCGTGTACCCAGGATGTGGAGTCATTGCTCAGAAGTGAACAAAAAATCAAAAACAAAAGTCTTCTCAAGGGACTGATCGGCCAAGTATGCTTTTCTTTAGAGCAATGTTTTGCCCTAGAGAATTGTAAAATATATTTTATGTCATGACTCAGTACATATGTGTTCATACATATATGATTGGAATAAAATGTTTATGAAATATTTACTCATAAGCCATGTCACATACTTTGACATTTTTCTCTTCTAGGATTGTGTTTGGTAGGGCAGTGGGTTTGTATGTGTGTTAATCCTCTCACAACCCACTGAATTGAATTTCATGGCCCATAGTTAGGATCCACAGTGTGAAAACGCTGTTTTAAGTTATATGAGTTTGTCATTGTTTGCTGTGTGCACCTGAGTTTTGTCCAGACTTATCAGATGGTATGTTTTGCCATTGAGGGGCATTCTGCACAATAAGTGCATGATATGGTCCTTGATAGACTTGACTTGTAGATGTTTTCAGCCTACAATGTGATCAGCTATCTGAGGAACTCCAATAAGTAGACACCACTTCATTTCAGTTTCTATACAAGACAATGTAGTTCAAACATTTTAATACCTTGTAAATTATGATATTCATATAAATATTAGCCCTGTAGTCTTCATATATGTACAATTTTTTTTTTTTGAGATTGAGTCTCACTCTGTCACCCAGGCTGGAGTACAGTGGCATGATCTTGGCTCACTGCAACCTCCACCTCCCTCTCAAACGACTCTTATGCCTCAGCCTCCTGAGTAGCTAGGATTACAGGTGTGTACCACCACACTCAGCTAAATTTTTTTTTTTTTTTTTTTTTTTGAGACGGAGTCTCACTCTGTCGCCAGGCTGGAGTGCAGTGGCTCAATCTCAGCTCACTGCAGCCTCCGCCCCCCGGGTCAAGCAGTTCTCCTGCCTCAGCCTCCCGAGTAGCTGGGACTGCAGGTGCGTGCCACCATGCCCAGCAAATTTTTTTGTATTTTTAGTAGGGATGGGGTTTCACCATGTTGGCCAGGGTGGTCTCGATCTTCTGGCCACGAGTGATCCACCTGCCTTGTCCTCCCAAAGTGCTGGGATTACAGGTGTGAGCCATCATGCCCAGCCAATAAATGCTATTAAAGAAACTTTTAGGTCAGGCACAGTGGCTCACACCTGTAATCCCAGCACTTTGGGAGGCCGAGGTGGGCGGATCACAAGGTCATGAGATCGAGACTATCCTGGCTAATGCGGTGAAACCTTGTCTCTACTAAAAAAAAAAAAAAAAAAAAAAAAAAATTAGCCAGGCATGGTGGTGGGCGCCTGTAGTCCCAGCTACTTGGGAGGCTGAGGCAGGAGAATGGCGTGAACCTGGGAGGCGGAGCTTGCAGTGAGCCAAGATTGTGCCACTGCACTCCAGCCTGGGTGACAGAGCAAGAACTCCATCTCAAAAATAAAAAAAGGAACTTTTATCAATAGTAGTCAAAATGGGAGCAAAAATGCAGAACTGGAGTTTAAAAATTAGTTTCCAACAGTTGTCAGTGAAATATTTATCACTATTATGTAGGAAAGTGTGTCAGGTGGAATGCAGAGTCCAGTATGAAAAGGAGCCTGTCTGTTTCAGAAGGGAAACTGTCAGGTGGAGTGGACTCCCTGCAATGGAGTGATGGAAAGATTTGGTTCAACCATTGATGACCTGAGAACAGACACTAGGAAAGTTTGACAAGACCCTTCCTACCCCCACTCCACTGGTGTTGTGTCACCAAGTTCTGCCAACTAAATGGGTGGCCTCAAGCAAATCCCTTACCTCCTTTTAGCCTTAGTTTCCCCTTTAAGTTGGTGATGGATTAGATCAGTGGTGGTCAGCCATTTTCTTAAAGCAACTGAACTGTATCTTAATCAGAAACTTAACTAATAAAACAATTAAAATGGAAGTCTGTTGCTTCAAGCACCACAACTGTGGCTCCATGGAGCACTAGTTTGAAAACCACAGAGATGAGATCATTGCTAAGAACACCTTTCAACTTTGTTTCCATGATGCTACTTGCCATAATCTTTTTTACTTAAGCAATGATACCGTTTCTGGCTGAACACTCACCACACAGCTATTAATATTGGAAACTGAGGCAAGATACCAAGAGATTTTGGCACTTGAATTCCTCAGGGTTCTCTTACAGCCCTGAAAACACCTCTTCAAGGAAATAAACAACATCTGCAAATGGTGCAGCTGCCCCTAAGTATTCAAGGCAAAGCGGCTTTAGTTTGCAGAGATGGTGATAAACTTTTCATTCGTCCACAGAAAATGAGAAAGCCACAGGAAATACATGGTTATTTTCTAATTAAAGTTCAGTGTGTACACTTTTAAATTCTGAAGTTATTCTTCTTTTATGATATCAAAATAGCCCTCTTTTATGAAATTATGGTAGATCATACCTTTTAGTCTTTTTCGTTGTCCTTACATAAAAGTTGGTGATATGTCAGTCCCAGAAGTTTTATTTGACACTTAGTGGTCTATAAAATCCAAAGGAATGGGAATCACTGCCTGCCTTAAAGGTTTTCTTGTGTGTATGTGTGTTTGTTTGTTTGTTTGTTTGTTTGTTTGCATGTGAAGGATTTTTATGTCACAAATCCAGCTAACAGTGGATCTAGGATCTAGGCCTCACCAAGGATGTCACTGAACCTGTCAGCCCCAATGACAGGCACACACCTTCAAAGAGCAAGAGTGCCCATCACTTTCTAGGCTCCTTGCCTGCTGCTCATTCCATCATCACGGATACAGACTTGTTTCTGGTTTCATCTTCCACCAGAGATTGCAAAGCATCCTCTGCCCAGTGCTTCTGGGAGGCCTTACTGGGATGGTTCATAAGCCACTGTCCTCTTGGTGACAGTCCCTGTACACTGTGGCATGTACGGCTGGCTCCACTTGGTATTTGTTGCAGGAGGGAAGAACATCTCACTTTTGCTTGGCTAAAGGGCCACCCCAGGAGGGCTATTTTGCCTCAGGGTCTTGCAGGGTTTCGCTAGGAGAACAGTGCATCTGATAGTTACTCTCTGCCCCTAGGAGGAAAGACAGATTCGCCCTTCCTTCCCAAGTCCCAGGCTGTGTGGTTCCCAGCCCCAAGGGTAGCAAGTCAGAACCTCCGGAGAGGGTTTTAAGCATGCACATGTCCAGGGTCCTCGTCAAGAGACTCTGAATCAGGGGGTCTAGGGCTCAGCCCAGGCACCCTTTTTGTTTTTGCAGTTTCACAGGAATTCTGATGTGCCAGTGATTGTCTGAGGTTTGTCCCTGGGCAGGACTCATCTGCCTGACCTTCTGTCCCCCTGAGACACAGTATTTCCAGAGAGGTGCTTGAGTTGCCCCACCACGGCTTCCAGTGCCCCCCATCTCTATATGCAGCTGAGCTCATGAGGGAGCCCACTGTGTGCTTTTTGTTGTTACATTCCTATAAAAATGTCCACACATATTTGAACATCTATGTTCATAGTGGCATTATTCACAATGGCTAAAACATGAAGAAAGCATTCCAAGTGCCTATCGATGAATAAGCAAAATATTATACACACAGGAATATTATTCAGCCTTGAAAGGAAATTCGGACACGTGCTACAACATAGATGAATCTTGAGGACGGTATGCAAAGTGAAATAAACCAGACACAGAAGGACAAATACTGTATGATTCCACTTATATGAAGTACCTAGATTAGTCAGATTCATAGAGACAAAGTAGAGTGGTGGTTGCCAGACACTGGAGGGAGGGGAGAAAGGGGAGTTATTAATGGGTGTAGAGTTTCTGTTTTACAGGATGAAAAGTGGCCTGAAGATGGATGGTCATGATGGTTGCACAGCAATATGAATTTAATGACACTGAAGTGTACACTTAAAAGTCATAAAAATGCTAAATTTTGCATGTGTTTTACAGTTTTAAAAATGGAAAAAAAGTATGACCAAAAGCAACACCTCTCCATAATGTGTTACATACCAAATTTTGACGTATGTGAGATTGCTGACTGTATTTTACTTATCAATTTGAAATTATATGGTTTTTATGTTGACACTCCATATAAGCCATTATTTTGAAAAAAAATTTTCCTTATTAAAAGATTGGAAAAAAATTCACACATAGCATTTTTTTTTTTTTTTTGTAAGACAGGGTCTCATTCTGTCACCTAGGCTGGAGTGCAATGGCGCAATCATCGCTCACTGCAGCCTCGACCTCCCGGGCTCAAGGGATCTTCCCACCTCAGCCTCCCAAGTAGCTAGGGCCACAGACGTGTACCACCCTGCCCGGCTAATTTTTGCATTTTTTTTTTTGTAGAGACAGGGTTTTGCCATGTTGCCCAGGTCTGGTCTCGAACTTCTGGGCTCAAGCAATGTGCCTGCCTTTGCCTGCATTGTTTTTCTGTTATACTTCATGTATTTTATTTGCTTTGCTGCAGGTTAAACTATGATGGTTATATTTATTGCCTAAGTTTCCATTAAGACCAATCTTAATTAGACCAACATGATACCTTTCTGCCATGGACAGAGATAATACTTATCTGACATTCTTGGTTTTTTACTGCTCTGTCTTGTAGATAAGAATCAAGAGTGCTTCTTTCTACAGATATCTTTTTCGTTAGCTAAATAGGCCTCACAGTCTCGTTGAAAGAAATAACTAAAACTCACTTTATATAGTTTCAGTTTATCTGGCAGGCGGAAAAATGCGTGTGCAGCTCTGAATTTCTAATACATCTCTAAGGAAACTCCAGTGAGTTGTCTTGTCAGACTAAAATGTCAATTATGGACCTCCATACATTTTTTAACTTTGAATTTTCCTAATTTTTTTGTAAAGTGGGACATGTTTCTGAACTGAAAGAAACTTCAAAAGAAGCCTCATAATAGCTAATTCATATTTTCTTTTCTTTCCTAAAACTATTACAAAAGCACTAATAGGAACAAAACAATTATTTTTCAAAATATAAATGCCAGGATGCACCATATGAGAAGCCCCCAGCCGCCTCTGCTTGCCTCCCAGCACCTGCATTGTGCTCCAGTGTTCCGCTTTCTCTTCCTCTCCGTCCACCACTCCCTGCCCTCTCTTCCCACTGCCAGTACCTAAGTGGCCTTCCTTCACCTGTGCCTGGTAAAGCCTCACGTTCCTTCCATGTCACCCCTAACTCCTGAATCGACACCTCCCTCTCTCAGCTTCCTCCTCACCAAGCTCAGTGGAGCCTCAATGACCCGCCCACTGTTCCCTCAGGCAGCACTCTCACTGTCCCAAGACCCCATCACACGTTCACCTTGCTGGGACCTCCTAACTCCCTCAGCTTCCCCTACTCCACATTGGGGGCATATCAGCCCGTTCTCACGCTGCTATGAAGAAATGCCCGAGAAATACCTGGGTTAATTTATAAAGCAGTTTAATTGGCTCACAGTTTCTTATAGCTGGGGAGGCCTCAGGAAGCTTACAATCATGGAGGCAGTTCACGTGAAGGGGGAAGAAAGGCACCTTCACGTGAAGGGGGAAGGGGGAAGAAAGGCACCTTCCTCACAGGGTGGCAAGAGAGAGAGGAAGGGGGATGGGGGAAGCCCCTTATAAAAGCACCAGATCGGCTGGGTGCAGTGGCTCGCGCCTGTAATCCCAGCACTTTGGGAGGCTGAGGCAGGCAGATCACAAGGTCAGGAGTTCGACACCAGCCTAACCAACATGGTGAAACCCTATCTCTACTAAATACAAAAACATTAGCCGGGCGTGATGGCGCACACCTGTAGTCCCAGCTACTCGGGAGGCTGAGGCAGGAGAATCTCTTGAACCCGGGAGGCAGAGGTTGCAGTGAACCGAGATCGCAGCGCTGCTCTCCAGCCTGAGTGACAGAGTGATACTACGTTAAAAAAAAAAAAAAAAGATCTTGTGAGAACTCACTGTCACAAGACCAGCGTGCGGGAAACCACCTCCATGATTCAATTACCTCCACCTGGTCCCCCCCATGACACGTGGGGATTATTAAAATTCAAGGTGAGATTTGGGTGGGGACACAGAACCAAACCATATCAGGGGGACAGGCCTTCAGCAGGTGGGTAAGATGGGAGGAGTTCTGAAATACACACCCGGGATGCTCCACAGGCCAAATCATAGGGCAGGTCATCCCAAGGACAGCAGTTAATTCACTGACATGCCAGCAAAGGGCAAACCGAATCGGCCCCGCGGAGCCCAGGTAGGGGCGCCGCTCACCTCCTAAAATGCCCTCAAAGACCCCTTAGGGCACAGCCATATGCTGGGACATGTTGGGGTGGACAAGCAGGTCTCAGGAAGCTTAGAATGTCCTCTAGGTGGACGCTAAGGGACAATTCCCACCGAGGAACTCAGCCGCAGATGATGGAATGCCCTCCCAATGGCGGGAACAAGGAAGGCTTCCGCAGCTCAAAAGGAGAAACATGCTTTGGGCTGGAGTCCTCAGAAAAGGCCACTTCCAAACTGTGGGGATGGGGAGTGGCCGGGCTTAAGAGAATGGGAAGGCAGAACACCCCTTCTCCAGTCTTCCTTGGCCGTTAAAACCCCAGAGCAGCAGCAACGTGGGCTGTTTGGTGCGGAGGTTCCTGGTTTGGGTTGGCCGGGCATACAGCGCTTCCGACAGTTCACCCACCCTCCAAGACGCGCGGGCCGGGGAGCGGGGAGAGGGCGGAGGGAACGGCGCACCGGGCGCCGTCGGGCTGTTGGACCAAAAGTCCTGCGTGTCGGGGGCTGGCAGCGCCGCCGCGGCGAACCCAGCTAGGGAGCACCGCCTGCGCCGGGCACAGGGAGGCCGTTCGGCTTTCCCCCTCGCGCGCGTTACTCTCAGGCGTCCCGGGGGACCCCGCGGGCAAGTGTCGGGCTGCGTCCGGGCAGAGGCGGCTTCGCCTGGTTTCCGAAGGGCACCCGCGGCGGGGCCCACAACTGGAGCTGGGAGCCGCCCCAAGCAATCCGTTCCTCCCAATCAGGCTGGTTTTCTCTGTGAGGAAAAGAGAAAGCAAGCGAATTAACTGATGGCTTGGCCGGCTGGAAACGGGAAAGCGAGGTCCAGCTGGAGGGCACGAGTTCTCCAGGAGCTACACACCTCGGGGAAGCCCAGTCCCTCCCGGGCAGGGAGCGAGGGGCGGTCCTGGGGGCTGCTTCCCTCGGGGAGGGAAGGGAGGGCGTCGCAACCCTCTGCGGGGTCCGCCCCTCGGTCCTCCCGACCCCCGCGGCCTGGGGGGCACGGGGCAAATTCTCGGATAGCGACTGGCGGGAAGGGGACCCGGGCTGGCGATGGGACGAGTGCCTCCTTTGCCCTCACCCCCGCGCGAAGACAAGGCCAGTGGGCGGGTGGCGTGGGGCGAGGCCTCCACAGGCCGCCGGGGGCCCAGGCACCTAGAGCCAGGAGGGTCCGCTCCCTTCCCCGCCCTGGACGGCGGCCTGTGGGAAAGCAGTCTCCACTGGATCCCGCGCGCGTCTCGCCAAGGTCGTGGGAAGCCGAGGGCGGGAGGGCGGAGGCGCCGGCAGAGTCGGCGGGACTGGGGCTCGGACAGAGGACAGGGGCGAGGAGGAGGCAGGAAGGACGCCGGGTACTGCGGGGCGCCTAGGGGGTTCCGAGCGCAGCGGCTGCGGAGCCGACCCGCCCAGGAGGAATCGGGGCCCCGGCGCGCCCACGCCGCTCCTCCAGGCCGAACCCCTGAGGCCCTGAGCCGCCGGCCTCACGCCCCCAGCCACCCCCCACGCCCACCCCGCAGGTCGGCCCTGCAGCTGCCTTCCCTTCCTCCACCTCCCTCCCGCCTCCGAAGCCGGTGCCCCCGGCCAAGTGGCCGCTCTCAACCTGTTACCAAGTCCTAGAGAGAACTTCTCCAAAATATTTCCTGTATCCCCCTGCCAAGGGCCCTGTCCCGCCCTTCCAGCTCCCATCTGGATGCCTGCAGACCTCTGCCTGGGTTCCGAGGCTCTGGCCTCCTCCCTCCCTAATCCATTTTCCACACCGCTTCCCCGGGAGCCCGTTAAAACACACCGGGACCGCGGCGGATGCAAGCCTCCTGTATCTCCACATAGCAGGCTAAGGGGGATTGGGTAGGGACTAAAGGCTGCAGGGGACATCGGCTGGCAGGTATGAAGCCCATACCGTGTGTCGTTTGTTAAACACTTCCAGTGGATTTTCTCGTTTAATCTGCCGAACAACGCTTCTGGGCCGGTATTCGTATTGTTTTATAGAGGGAGAAACTGAGGCTCAGAGGGGAACTCGGCTTGTAAGCAACGGAGTAATTCAAAGCCAGTCAGCCCCACGCCGAGTTTATTCACCCTGGCAGGGGCTTCCGCGGGAACCATGATCCTTCCTAACTGGGGTGGAAGGACCCGCAGCGCCAGCGGGGTCCGGGCCAGACGGCAGCGAGTGTCTGTTAACAGCGATGCTGAGTGGGTCAGGCAGTGGGGCACAGGTTCAGTGTGATCTGGAATGCCTGCGAGGCCCCCTTGCTCATCCACCTGCCTTTAGTGGATGGGTGGTCTGAGTTTCTGGAGATGGGCAAGATGGAGCAGCCTCCACGCTTGGCTCTTCAGCCCCGGCGCCCCCCACAGCCGCCTCTGCTTTCCTGGAGACACCGCAGGCTCCTAACCTCAGGCCGGCTTCTGCCGCTCCACCCTCTCCCTCCCCCACAGACACAGGCCACTTAGCGCGCTCTCCCGTCCCTCACCCCTGCCAACAGCAGCCTCTTCTGGCCACTTGCTTTGCATGTGAATGAGTCCAGGTCTGGGCTGCCTTTGTCCAGGCAGGCCAGTGGGATTTCCATCATTAATTAGTGATTGGTGAGTCAGGGGTCAGCAGTGGTCTCCTTTCCAGGACCCAGAAATGACACCACAAGGCTAACTGGCCCCTATTTCCTGCCTAGGAACTAGCAGCATCCCACCCCCACCACTCCATGGCCTAGATAAGATGGGCCAAGACCCCAGAGACAACAGGACTCTGGAACAGGGAAGGGATTTATGATTCGCATAGGCTCTAGTTAAATTCCTTTTTTTATTTCTGTGCATTGGTCTATTATGTAATATGCTTTTTTCTTCCTGGAATACAGATCCTACCAGTGGTTTTATTCCTTTTTAATATAATGTTTAATTCATCTGTCTCTGTAAATCCATAACATGAAATTGAAAGGGTCTCAAACAGCAGACTGTTTCCTCCCTAACTCTGCCACTATTCAACGCAGGGGCAAGCACTGTCATCCCTCACTGCTACCAGCTTCTGGTCAGTCTTTCTGGCCACACGTATGTAGACATGCTTCATTCTTTTAGCTGTGTTTTTGATGTTTTCTATATTAACACCAAAAAAAGTACACTAAGAAATCAGTGCTATTTCCGAATGGAGCCCGGAGTTTCTCAGCACTGCGCTCCTCCCGTGCCAGAAGCACCCTACTTCTCTTCCTCAGTTGCCTCATCAATCACATGGGGCTGGGGCAGTGAGGAGGATGTATTTGCCTCACATAGAGACTTAAAGGTTTTCCCGATCTCCTCTGGGTACAGAACAAGAAATTAAGGATGATCTGAAATATACAGGGCTTGGATAAGATTGAAACAATTGTGATGATAGGAATTGCTGGGTTCTGGAACCGAGGACTGCAGTTACCAGGGGCTCAGCAAGCTGAGATATCCCTCCAGTGAAAGGGGACCCAGGAGCATAACTGAACAAAAGTCATTTCTCTTCCTCAAGATGGGTATTTCTCTTTTTCTGGTGAGGAGTGTCAGTATGAGCATTTATCTGCTGGAGACTATTTAAATGTCAGGTGTACTTAGCAACTTTGCATCTATTTTTCTTAAATATGAATCGCTTCCCAGAAGTGAACCGAAATGACCACCTCTAAATGTTGCTACTAACTATTGCTCCAGAAACCAAAGTGATCCCACTCCCATGGCTGGCCATAGTCTAATTTCTTCACAAACAGAGGCAGAGCAGCTTGCACCACGTAACCGCAAAGCTTTTCTGTAACTGATCAGAAGTTCCTTTCTCCACCCTTTAGCAGAGGTGCTGGTGACCAGGGAAAAGGAGAAGGTAAAGAGCAGAGTGAATGAAGGGAAGTCGGGGACATAGATTCTTTAAAGTCTGGGTAATCAATCCCCATGTATTCAAGAGAGAACTCAACTTGCTTTCCTAGATGGGACGTGGTGGCCCACGGCATCCATGGCAAACCACTCTCTTCTTGGATAGTTGGCTCCGAGACTTGAAGGCTGTGCTCCTTGCTGTCCTGGGACCTCTCCAGCGGTCTCTTTCTGGTTTCCTTGGTGGGCTCCTCCTCCTCCTCACCTTGTCCCTTGGATTTCCTAGGGAGCTATCCCCAATCTAGGGTTAGTCTCATGCACCCACCATATTCTAGGGGCCCCTCCACTCACTATCATGCTTTTAATGAATTCATTTATGGTTGATCAGGAATCTTCACCACAGCCTGATCACCCTTCTGAGTTTCAGGTGCACACCCTGTTGCTTTGGTGTGACTGCTTCCCGTTGGGTTATCCTTGGGCACCTCACACTCATTGTGTCCAAAGCAGAATTCTTCATCCTCAACTCTGCACTCATCCTTCTGTATTTGAGACTCCTAACTCAGTTAATGGCATTGCATCAGTCATTGACCGCATAACCCAAATCTCAGCACCGTCTTTTTTTATTTGGTTGGATGTTTCCATTCCTCTCAGCCACTCTATTCACTCAGTAACCGAGACTTCCAGAGTTGACCTCATAAATATTTCCTTAACTCTGATGCCTTCTTTCCAGTTTCCTACCAGTGTCCTAGTTCCTGAACCATTGCATAGCTTCAAGTCTTTCACTTCTTAGGTCTCCTAGAGAAATTTGTCATATCTAGTAGAACTCTTTTGTTGAAAATGACACAGACTGGCTTAAGCAAAAAAGCAAAATCATGGATGTCAGGCTGGTTTCAGGTGTGGCGTGGTGTCGAAGCTCAAGGGACACCACCCACACCCTGTGTCACCAGCTTACCACTCAGGTCTGCTTTCTCTCACACTGGTGGGCTTCATTCTCAGGCTGCATCGTGGAGTGCAGTAGCAGCAGAAGGTCCAGCTCGCCTGGTACTTCCAGTGTCAAGTTCTATAGGAAGGAGGCAGGCCTGAACCCAGATGGCAGCGAGTTTCTGTTAACAGCGACACTGAGTGGGTTAGGCAGTGGGGCTCAGGTTCAGTGTGATCCGGAATGCCTCCAAGGCCCCCTTGCTCATCCATCCGCCTTTAGTAGATGGGTGGTCTGAGTTTCTGGAGATGACTAGGAGTAGCAGGAAGGGACACTGAGCTACACAACACATCCAAAGCCCACCACACATCAGACCCACGGATTCCCCTGCATAAAATTCCCCAAGGCAAATTTTGCCAATTGAAGTTTTGTCAAGATGATTTGATTCTTCTGTTGAAATGCAGTATTAATCATTGTTGAGCTTTTTCATTTTGTTTGTACTGATATTTCCACCAGTAATCTTCAATAAGAATAGAATTTCAGAACTGATCATTTGGGTCTACTCCTCAACTTGCAAGGAACTGTGCACAGTGTTAAGACCATGCCTCTGAGATCACTGGAGAGACAGATGGAGAAGTGGAGGATTTGTATTTAGAGTCTAGTCAGGGAAACACACCTCCCCCCTCAGATAGAATCTCCTGTAGTTAGTCGATATTGGAGGATTGAGTGGCAAGCCAGGATTCAGATATGGTGACTGATAGAAGCAGTGAAGGTCTCTAAAGAGCAAAGAGAAGTCATGAGGGTTCTGAGAACCAAGGTCCTGGAAGCTGGAGAAGGGGCCCTGGGGAGCAGAACCGGACCTCTGCACTTGCCTGGCCCTGGGGCCTCCCGGAGAGCTGGACTTAAATCTCCGAGATGGACCAGCCGGCCCGGGCGAGATGTGGGCAGGCAGGTCTTGGGAGTGCATGAAGCAAGCTAGAAAACTGGGCATGACCGCGCCACCGCTGGGAGTCCCGGGGGTTACTGGGGCTCTGCTGACGGGAACAGGCTCCTGTCCTGCGATCTGCGGCCGCCACGCCGCCCTCTGGGGCCCCCTGTTGGCAGAACCTGGCGGGAGCTCGCTGGCCCTCAGAAGGCTCAGGGCCTGGTAGCCAGGGCGCGGCGCCCAGGAGGTGGATTCGGAACTCAATGCGGGACCCAAGCGCCGCAGTAGGGCGGGGGTGGGGGAAGCGCGGGAAAGCGCGGAGTCTCTGGGCCAGCCAGTCCCCAGTGCCAACGCCCACAGGCTAGGCGGCCTCCGCAGCATCTGCTCCACACCCCATGCGGAGCAGGGGCTTGTTTCTGCACACGCCCCACCGCATACACACTGCACCACACACACACACACACACACTACACACACACTATACACACCACACACACAAACACACCACACACAAACACACCACACACAGCACACCACACACACCGCACTACACACAAACGCCACACACACACCCCACACACACCACACAAACACACCACACCACACACAGCCCACACACTACGAACACACCACACACAAACACCACACACACCCCACACACACACACACATACCACAACACACACCACACCAAACTCACCACACGCACCAAACACGCCACACGCACACACACCAAACACACCACACACCACACAGACCCCGCACACCACACAGACCCCACACACCACACATACCACCACACACACTACACCAAACACACCACACGCACCAAACACACCACACACACACCCCACACACACACACCACACATACCACACACATACCACCACACACACTACACCAAACACACCACACGCACCAAACACGCCACACCACACACCAAACACACCACACACCACACAACCCACACACCACACCACACACACACTACACCAAACACCACACCACCACACACCACACACACACCCCACACACACACACACATACCACACACACCACCACACACACCACCAAACACACACAGCGCACACAACACACACACCACACTACACACACACTACACACCACACCCACACATACCCCACACCACACACACACCACACCCACACACCACCCACACCACACCACACACACCCCACATAAACACCACACACACGCACATCACACACCACACATCACACCACAGTCACACCACACCCCTGCCTGCAACACCCACCTCCCGCGCCCCCCTCCCGCCTCCTGTGTGTGGTGTGTGCTCTAGTTCCCAGCAAAGCAGGTGGGAGACGGAGTGACCGGCAGGACAGGCTGCCTGGGGAACCGGGAAAGCTGAAGTGGACACAGGAGGAGCGGGCAGGGAGAGCCCAGGCCCCGCGGGCTGCGGGAAAGGAGAGGGCAGGGACTGGGCGAGGGAGGAAAGACCCTGGCCGGGGCAGCCCGGCGCGGGAGAGGCTGCGTGGGCCCGGCTGGAAAGCTGAGGCGGAACCGAAGGCCCCTGCGTGGAGGCTGCAGCCCCTGCGCTGGCCGAGCGGGTCCAGAATGAGCCCAGGCCGCACCTCCAGGCCGGCCCCGCCGCCGCCCAGCGCCCACCCGTCCCCCCAGCGCCACTCCACATGCACCTTCTCCCGGGCCGCCGGCGGCCTCGGCTGCCCCCGCAGCGTTTCCCTAGCTTCCCTCCAAGGCCCCCGGCCGCCCTTTCTCAGCATTCTTAGCTTCATCTCCATCCGCGCGGCCTTGCCGGGACCCTCCAAGCCGACTCCTCGGCCTTCTACTCGTTCTCCTCCAGGCTAGCTCCCAGGAGCGCCTGTCCAGGCCCGGGACTTAATTCCCAGTCCTCATGCAGAGCCCCGTCCCCGCACCGAGGCAGCAGAGCTGGGAGCGTGATGCAGTTCTCCGCGAGAGCCTAGGTCTGATTCTAACTCTGCCCTGGATTCTCCGCTTTCTAGGAGCGCGTGACATCGGCGGCCAGTTCCGTCATCTGGGCTATCGCACCCATACCACCCAGCCCTGGGAACGGATGCGACAATGGACCCGAAGGCACCCTGCAAACTGTAACACTCACACTTGCCAGACGGCGCTTCCTGAAGGGTCACACTGAGCATCTGTTTTCAGAGTTTCCTATTTTCCAGAAAAAAAAAAAAATCCCTATCTGTGCATTAAAAATGCAGGCCAAAACGTATTTTCCACTTCTCCCCTCTGTTCACTTGGCTTTGGCTTAGCATTTTCCCAAGCTGTATTTCTTGGAGCACGAGTGCCCTTGAGATATGAGTAGATGCCCCATGAGAAAAGCCAAGTTCAGGAATATCCCTTCCTTGAGGTTAGATAGTGTGCCCTCTCCTGTGAAAGGTCCTGAGAGGTGTAACCTTTTTAAACCAGCTTTCCAACTGACTGAGCCACAGGTCTTGTTTTCCTCCATGGCATACTCTAAAATTCCTGGGGACCACTAGGGTCGCACGTAACAGAGGTAGGAACCCTGCTCTAGGCAAGTTGAGCCACTTGCCATTCCGTCTCACAGAGGTTGCCCTCGAGTTCTTGCCACCAGGATCTTCTAGTAAGGGCGTCCCTAATAAAGCCTGGCTGTTCCCCTTTTCCTTCTATTCTATGAGCTAGGCAGAATGGTTCTGGCAAACCCATCTTTCTGAGTCAGGTTGTCCAGAGGAAGTTCTGTTTCTTGCAACTAAAAGACTCTGACACAGACCAGCAGGCAAAAAGTCAGTGAAGGGATTACCATTCCAAACTAGAAATTTCCCACATTCACCTTAGCATTGGAATGGATAACTATACGTCATATACATTGTGTGATATATTCACACACTCTGCACAGCAACAAAAATAAACTATCTTCAACCTTAGGCAATAATGTGGGTGAATTTCCAAATACAATTTGAACACAATGAGCTAGACACAGTTTGAATTCATTTATAAGAAGGGAAAAGCCAGCAAAACTAACCTATGTTGTTAGAAGTTAGGATGGGGGACTGGGCGCGGTGGCTCACACCTGTAATCCCAGCACTTTGGGAGGCCAAGGTGGGCGGATCACGAGGTCAGGAGATCGAGACCATCCTGGCTAACATGGTGAAACCCTGTCTCTACTAAAAATACAAAAAATTAGCCGGGCGTGGTGGCACGTGACTGTAATCCCAGCTACTTGGGAGGCTGAGGTAGGAGAATTGCTTGAACCCAGGAGGCGGAGGTTGCAGTGAGCTGAGATTGCGCCACTGCACTCCAGCCTGGGCAACAGAGCAAGACTCCGTCTCAAAAAAAAAAAAAATTAGGATGGTACAGTTAGGATAAGTTAGTTAGTATAAGAAGTTAGGATACAGGTGAAAAGGAGGGAATACAAGAAGGCTTCCAGCTGCCCTTACCACGCTGTTCTTGGTCTGCGTGCTGGTTTCCTGGATGTGTCCAGTTTGTGAACATTCATGAGCTATAACCTTAGGATAGATGTGGTTTTCTGAATGTATGTTGTACTCCAACAAGAAGTTTCGGAGGTGGGTATCAGAAAAGATTGTTTCCCCACTGAGGGATTCCTTTTGCAAAACCACGCAAAGGAAACGTGTTGATTTCAGGACCAATAGAAATCGAATGATACACCAAGTCGTCTTAGCTTACTTCACGTCTGTTTGGTTCTCACATTTATCTAAATATTTGCACACACAATCTTTACATTGCCACACATGTCAAAGAGTCATCCTGTATTGATCATGGGGTTTTTGTTGTTTTTTTTTTTTTTCTACTGATTTTATGCTGCTTCATCCTTGGGGCCTTGTGGTCTTAGGAAGGAACTGCCCCTCCCAGGGTTAGCTGAGTCCTCCAGAGAGCAAACGACTCACTGTTGGGTGTGCCTTTGCTTTGCAAGCTGACCAGTCCAGAGCCCAGACACCAGCCACCTCCTCTATTTGGCTTTTACACTTCCAGGAGGCAGCCTTCCTCTGCCCCAATCCCAGTGAGAGGTGAAGCCAGCTGGACTTCCGGGGTCGAGTGGGGACTTGGAGAACTTTTCTGTCTTACAAGAGGATTGTAAAATGCCCCAGTCAGCACTCTGTAGTTAGGATTGTAAAACGCACCAATCAGCGCTCTGTGGCTAGCTGGAGGTCTGTAAAATGCTCCAATCAGTGCTCTGTAAAAACACACCAATCAGCGCTCTGTAGCTAGCTAAAGGTTTGTAAAATGGACCAATCACCACCCTGTAAAATGGATCAATCAGCACCCTGTAAAATGGACCAATCAGCACTCTGTAAAATAGACCAATCAGCAGGACATGGGCGGGGACAAATAAGGGAATAACAGCTGGCCACCCCACCCAGCCAGCAGCGGCAACATGCTCGGGTCCCCTTCCATGCTGTGGAAGCTTTGTTCTTTCACTCTTCACAATAAATCTTGGTGTTGCTCACTCTTTGGGTCCATGCCATCTTTAAGAGCTGTAGTACTCTCACGCCTGTAATCCCGGCACTTTGGGAGGCCAAAGCAGGCGGATCAGGATGTCAGGCGATCTAGACTATCCTGGCTAACATGGTGAAACCCCGTCTCTACTAAAAAAAAAAAATACAAAAAAAAATTAGCCAGGCGTAGTGGCGGGCGCCTGTAGTCCCAGCTACTGGGGAGGCCAAGGCAGGAGGATGGCTGGGGAGGCCAAGGCAGGAGAATGGTGTGAGCCCAAGAGGCGGAGCTTGCAGTGAGCCGAGATGGCGCCACTGCACTCCAGCCTCGGCGACAAAGCGAGACTCCATCTGAAAAAAAAAAAAAAAAAAAAAAAAAAAAAAAAAAAAAAAAAAAAAAAAGCTGTAACACTCACCTCGAAGGTCCGCGGCCCCAGCGACGCCACGAACCCACCGGAAGGAACAAACTCCGGACAAACCAGGACAACTGGGGCCCACAGGAGAGCCCAGGGCACACCTCATGTATTCAAGCCACCCTTTCCTAAACCTTCTGAGCCTTCATTCCTTCCGGGGAAACCAAACGGCAGTGAAGCCTTTGCCCAGGCTTTCCCCTCCCTGGTGCCTCCGGACAGGCCCTGGTGCTTGCCGCGCCCCCTGCTTCCAGGGATCTGTAAGTATAAAGGCATTTTCCTTCAGGACAGTCATCTCAGTGTCCCCGTGTCTTCCCATACCTGATTAAAACAAGTCCCGGACACATTTTAAAGCACTGCATTCATGTCACAATTTCCAAAGCACCTGCTGTGTTTCATGCACTGTTTTCAGTGTTGGGATAGAGCAGTGTCCATGCAAGCAAGGTGCTGTGCTCAAGGAGCCCAGTGTCTAATGGAGAGAGATCATTCAGCAAAGAGATATATTTCCAGACAGGGTGAAGTGGTGTCAATACAATGGACCAGGGTGGGTTGTTTTGTTTTGTTTCTTTGGGCTTGAGGATTGTTTTTTAAGGAACAGTGGTCAGGGAAGTTCTCCCTAAGGAGGTGACACTTCAGCCACAATCCGAATTGTTCCTTGTATACCAAGGGCACCCAGAGGTCTGTGCTGGGGGCCTTGAGGCCTCCAAAATAACCAACATGATGTATCTGCCACTGGTGCTCAGCCAGAACAAACTCTGTCCCTTTCCCAACAAGCAAAGTAGGGCTTCCATCCAAGAGAAAATAATTTCCCGGCATCAGCAAAGTCCACAGCCTGCTCCAATCATGTTGCTTTCCAAATGCTATAAAGCCGAGGCGCCCAAGCACCAGGATCCAGGGGCTAGGGTGGCAGCATGCCAGCGCCCTGAGGGCAGTGACAGCTTGCATGTGTGTTTACATACTGCTTGCAAATAAAGAGTAAGTGGGCAGATCCCTGAGCCCTCGTCACTTCCCACCATCCCTGGGGACCCACTGCCTAGTTCAGCTTCCCAGGAACACAAGCTTGACCCTGGGCACTGCAGACTTGACCCTACCACCACAGGCCTGGTCTGGAAGCCCTCCGGCTTGCTGGGCACATCCTGAGTGGCCGTCCTGAATCCTTGTAAACAGCGAACAGATATTCCCACCCCTTCTTTAAAAAATTTAGATCCCACTGACTTTGGACAACATTGCAGTCAAGAAAAGTAGAACAATTTAAATCACAAGCCCTCAGCCTGTGGGTGGCACGTCATGAGTCACTGGCATAGCACGGGTCAGTCTCTAAGCCCATCAGCAGGGAGCGGGGGCTGCTTCCACATCTCCCTTCCTCAAAGCTTCCAGGCTATGGCTGGGTATCCCCGGCCCCGCCACCTCACCTTCCACACCGGAAACTTCCACGCTCACCCTGAGCCCCAAAGCCAGCACCCCACACACCTCCCTTCATCCGGGAAAGGCCAAGGACCCCAGATCTGAAAAGCCACTCCCATGCCTTCCACTGGAAACCCCCAGGAAAGAGCAGCTCCATTCATGTCAGGCAGCTGCCACTGGGCCAGGCAGAATCAGCTCTACAAACGGAAACCACCTTCAGTGCCTTCCTCCGCATCCTCTTCCGCAGACTCCTTGCGCCTCACCGTCTGTGTCAGTGACAGATCCTCAAAGAGCATCTCCTAGGAACCCAGCATGAATTGGCTGGAGGGCCACAGCTGGCTCGTTTACTTTTGCCTCGATCCAGAGTTTGCCTCCCACCACACACCTCCCTGGCGCACCTGCTTCTTGGGTATTCAGACGCAGCCTCCGCTTCGGTGGGTGTCCTCCAGGAGCCCTTTCATCTATCAGGAATGTCACACTCCAGAGCCACAAAAACTCGAAGCCACCCCTCACACCTGCGGCAACTGAGAACCAGTTGCTGCCTCACCAGGAGCCCGGAGCTGGCAGAGCTGGAGAGGGCTTATGTGGGCCTAGAATGCAACGCTGGTCATCTCTGACATGCCATTGTCCTCTACAAACCCCACCTAGCACCTCATGGTCTGTGAAGGTCCATTCCCTTGTATGTAGGTCAAATCTCAAATTCTCAAGGCTCCCAGCTGGCTTAAAAATGTCAACAATGACTCTTTCTACTTATCAAGCATTTTCTATTTCCCCATTGGAGCAGGAACCCCCACAGAGGCATGGCCCAGACTCATTTAATCTCAAACCCAGGCATCCAGGCTGGTGTGTCAGTGATTTAGCAGCCTGTACCAGTGGCATCTCCTCAGAGCAATCAAAGCTTTCATGGAAAGTGCTTAAATCCTATAAATGTAATGTATTTGCTGATCTACCAAATTATAATATTCATTTGTTTGTGTAAACCTGCCAGTCACCAGTCAAAAATATGAACCACAAGAAACTTTCCATTAGGATTTAGGCCCAGTCATTGTTTCCAGTTTGAATCTGACATATTGTACCTGAGAGGATTGCAGGAAACCATAAATGATTCTGGGTTTGTTTGTTTGTTTGTTTTGAGACGGAGTTTTATTCTTGTTGCCCAGGCTGGAGTGCAATGGTGTGGTCTCGGCTCACTGCAACCTCCGCCTCTCAGGTTCAAGTGATTCTCATGCTTCAGCCTCCCAGTAGCTGAGATGACAAGCACTCGCCACCACGCCTGGCTAAATTTTTTGCATTTTCAGTAGAGACGGGTTTTCACCATACTGGCCAGGCTGGTCTCGGACTCCTGACCTCAGGTGGTCTGCCTGTCTTGGCCTCCCAAAGTGCTGGGATTACAGGCGTCAACAATCACGTCTGGCCATAAATGATTCTTAAATTCTACAGTGAGTCTATGTATAATAGAGGTTTTTTGCTGTATACAAAACAAAAAGTAAAACCCAAATACATCACCCCCAGGAGGCTGGGATCTGGGTGCCCAGGAAAGAAGAGCTGGGTCTTGGAAGAACACTGTCCCTTCTGTTTCTATCCATGAAATAAAACGAGATGCCCCTTTCTGTCTGCAGTTGTCATCTGGCAGATTTTTGAGAAACAACTTATTTAGGGGGTTCCACACTCGATTCAAATCCAGATGCCCAGTGCAGAATCTGGGCTGTGCCTGGTCAAAGGCAGTGGTGATTTCACTGAAGAATGGAGGGAAGCAAACCGGGGCTCAGAAGGCCAGGAGGACCATCACCTGCCTGGTGCAGGGACGTCAACTGCAAAAGAAGGACCTGTTGTCTGCACCAGGATTTATGTGAGTGAGCAGCCAAGGTGCTCCGGGTGGCTGCCAGCTCTGAGCCCCGCTGCTCTCCGGTAGCTGGGAAACCCATCAGAAACCTGGCCTGGGAAGATGCCACCATTCTCCCAGGCTGAAAGAAAGGACATCCATCTTCTCAGGCATGAAGGCAAGGGCTTTGTGCTCCCATCTCAGTGCTGCACGCAGTCAGGGTAGGGACAGGAGGGGGGTCTGGCTGACGTTCCCCAAAGGGTTCACCTCGGGCCCTCTTGTCTGATGCTACCAGCACCTGTGCAGGCTTTGAAGGACACCTCTATTACTCTGGTTTGCAAATGTGGATGTCGGAGGAAACTGTAAGTGTAGGTGGAAGACACAAACGCATTGCAAGTGGCTGGAGGACCTTCCAGGCATCCCTTGAGAAGAGCCAGGGAGCCCACTTGCCTAAAGCTTCCGTCTCAATGCCCATCAAAGTGCCTGAACTCTTGCTTTTATAGTTTCTTAAATTTGCGAAGGAGGCTAGTGTGGGATGATCTGTGATAGTGATGCTTAGACATTCAGGGAAGGCTTCCTGGGAGAGGCGGTCTTTGACAAACAAGCAAGAGCATTATGAGCAAAAGGGCAGCAGGTGAGATGTAGAGGCCTTGGGCTGCTTGTGGGGAGCCGACTGCAGCAGGAAGGCACGGCTGGGGCTGCACACTCCATGAAGCTGGTGGGAGCCCTGCCCCTTCTGAGTTTGGATGGGAGTTCCCCAGGTGCCGCTGCAGCTGCCCAAACTGCAGCTGTGGACAGGGGTGCAGGGGCCCCACCCTCCTGGATGGGGCTACAGCCACCCAAACTGTAGCTGTGGACCCGAGCCTCTCTGTGCTCTTGGAGGGAGCCAGGAGCAGGCAGGTTCTGCCCTCCTGGGTGAAGCTGCAACCACCTGACCCATGGCTGCAGACCTGGGCCACCTGCTCCATGGAGCAGGCAGGAGCCAGGGACAAGTGGGAGCCCTGCCCCTTCTGAGATGGTGAGGGGAGAGCTCCCTGGGTACAGTTGCCACTGCCCTCCCAGGCACATGACCTGGGCGTCTCTGTAGCCCGCACCCTTGGGGGGCCTGGGAAGGACTCCCCTGTCTCCCCTACCACACCCCCTATCCCTGCAGGCTCGGGGGTGTCTGATCCCACTGCCTGTCCTCTCTCCTCTCCCAACATCTGCTCAGATCTCCAAGTAGGGTTGGTGCTGAGCTCAGGGCCATGAATGGCAGCAGGAGGCAGACAGATTCCTGGGCGGAAGGGGGTGGGTCCCAGTAAGGCCCCTCCTTCAGGCCAGGGAGGACCTGAAGGCTAGGGGCTGGGCCACTAGTCCTGCTGACCAAAGTGGAGATTGATGGTGCCTCTTCCGAGCCCTCCCCTGGCTGCCCATGGACCAATTGGCGGGCACTTCCTCCCCTCTGAGGGCCATAAGAGCCTGGTGCTCAGCCAGGGTAGAGGATGGCCAGAGACAGAAGATGTCAGGGAGAGGTTGGGATGGTCAGCCAAAGAGAGGAGCTACCCTCCCCACTGATAGCTTCAGAGATCTGCAGAGAGGGTGAGGCAACCTGCCAGGCAGAGAGGAGCTACTCTCTCCAGGGACTCCTCTCCTGAAACCTGAACACTCGACAGAATGACCTGCCTGCCTACAGAGGGAGCTATCCACTGTGGATCTCCTCTAAGCTGTTCTAACACTCAATGAACTCCTTTTCATCGTCTTCACCCTTCACTTGTCTGCATACCTCAGTTACCTCATTGTACCTCAGTTACCTCATTCTTCCTGGATATAGGAACACTGGACAAGATAGGCAACAGGTTAAGCTTGCTCTAGAAAGATCACTGTGGCCAGAGGTTAGGAGATAGGTTGAGGAGCTGGGAGAGTGGAGCAGCAAACCAGTGAGGAACCCAGGAGAAGCTGAGCCAGGGCAGTGAGTCTGGAAGCATCTGTGATGTGCAGTGAAGGACTCCTTTTGTTTCTAATCCTTCTTAGACTGAAACTTTTGGAAAATAAATTACCAGACAAACACAATTTTAAAAGACATGCAAAATACAAGTCCCATTTTTCTTCAAAAATTTTTGTTTTGATTGGGGTAAGATAACATACATTTACCATCCCAAACATATTTAAGTGCACATTCCAGTAATACGCACACTCACACTGCCATGCTGCTAGTCTCCAGAACGCTTTCCTTTGGCAAAACCAAAACTACCCATTTAACAGCATCCCCCCATTTCCCGCCCCCAGCCCCCGGCAACCACCCTTCTACTTTCTGTCCCTATGAATCTGACAACTCTATGTATGTAATATAATTGGAAGTACACAGAATTTGTCCTTTTGTGTCTGGCTTGTTACACTTAGCATAATGTCCTCAAGGTTCATCCATGTCATAGCATATTTTGGAAATTCTTTCTTTTTTAAGGCTGCATAATATTCCACATTTTGTTTCTCCATTCATCCATTGACGGACACTTGGGTTGTCCACCTCATGGGTGTTCGTGCTTCTCTGAATTTGGGTGTTGATATCTCTTCAAGCGCCTGCTTGCCATGCCTTGACCACATACCCAGAACTAGAATTGCTGGATCACATGGGAAGTCTAGTTTTCATTTCTTGAATCACTATACTGTTCTCGATGGAGGCTGCACCATTTTACATTTCCACTGACCGTGCACAAGGGTTTCAATTTCTCACATCCTTTCCAATATGAGGATTAGTTGATGTTTTTTTCCTAGGAGCCATCCTAATGGGTATGAGATGAAGCCCCATTTTTTAAATTATTAGACTCAAAAAGTATAAAGTTTCCCTGCCAAATTTCTGTAGTAGTTAAAAATGCTTACTCTCACCTTCTACACTTACCTCACTGCAGACCAACAATAAACACTTCTGGAGCTGGCCAGCCCTTAGGTAGCATGGCCTGGCAGTGCCCATCCCTGTGTGTGGAGAGGAAAAGCAGTTGGAGCTGCTATTGTCACCTGCACACATTGATTGTGTGATCAACACAGCAGCCCCAGGAGGTAGCTGTGGTATGATCTCCAGCCAACGGATGAGGAAACAGTAGCCCAGAGAGGCCAGGGGCCTTGCTTGAGTCAGCAGGGAGGAGGGTGACAGAGGCAACAGTGAATCCCACGTATGGCCTCTGCCTATTTTTGTTATTATTGTCTTGTTTTATTTTCCAAGATAAATTAACTGATTGGTCATATTTGGGGGAAGACAGAAGGCCCTGAGGTTCTGGTCTGAGTAACCAGGTGGAGAGAGATGCCGTCCACCAAAGCAGGAAATACAGTCGGGGAGGGCATGGAGCCAGGCACATGTCGAGGTGTAAGTTCAAGTGATGTCCAAGTGGAAGCAGGGCCAGGGCAGTCGGGCAATAGCTTCTGAGCACCTGAACGAGGACTGGGCCAGGAGAGCAGGTGAGGAATGCTGGGGCAGGGATGAAGGATGAGTTTGGTGAGATCCCACAGAGAGATCAATAACATTCTAGAAAGAAGCAGAGGAATGAGGTGGCGGGGAGAAGGAGGAGCCAGAGGAGATGGGAAGAGATGGAGAGAGAGAAAGTATCAAAAGGAAAGAGGTATCAACAGGTGTCCAGGGTGGCGCAGGGGCCACAAAGCACAGGTAATCTAGTATCTATGGATTTGGCCATGTGGTGGCCCTTGACGGCTGGAATGAGGGCAGAGCAGCTGGTATCATGGAAGCCAGGAAGGTGGAGGCTGGGTTGGCATGGGTGGGTAGGTGGGTGGTGGTGGGAAGTGGGGAAGAGAGCAGACCACTCTTTCTAGAAGCTCTGCTGCAGAGTCAGGAGACAGGGCAGTCCCTGAAGGACGGGTGTGAAGTTCTTGTGTGGAGGAGGGATGTTGGGCCAATGATGGATTATTATTTTGTTCTAGCTTTTTAAAAAAAAAATACCTGGAGCAAAGTTGAATTTGTTTGTATCAGGCAGGGGAGGCAGGAAGGCAGAGCCAGTGGAAAGGTGAAAGACTGGGAGGAATCTGTGATGATTGCTGGAAGGATGTAGAATGATCAAGCCCTAATAAAAGGAGAGAAGCCCCTCTTCCCCCGAAGTGTGTGGGAAGACAGTCTACACTACAGAGTCGTGTGTGAAGAAGCACATTGCCGCTGAGCAGGGCAGGGAGTGGTGTCTGGGCACTGGGAGAGAGGCAGGCTTTGGATGTGCCACCGGGAACAGCAGTAGGAGCCACCTGGGCCTGAAGAAGGCCAGAAGCAGAAGGAGCCCAGCAGGGCCAGAAAGCAAACATCGGCATGGCCACATGGCCATCTGGGATTGTCTCCCTCAGGGCTTAGCTGCCCTGCCCAGGGGCAGAAGCAGAGGTGTGGATGGTGAGCTTGTTCGAGTGAAGGCTTCACAAGGCGGCTCTGGCTACAGTCAAGGGGCAAGAAAGAAGGGTGACTGCTGTCATGTGGGAGAAGAATGAAGTGAACTGTGGTGGTTTTAAAATGTGTCTGCAGATCCTTTGATCTTCCTCTTTTCAAAAGGTGGAGTCTAATTCTCCTCACAATGAATGGGGGCTGGACTTCACGATTTGCTTTTAATGAACAAAATGTAGCAGCAGTAACAATGTGTGACTTCTGATTCCAGGTCACAAAGCTCCTTCTCAAACTTGTTCTGGAGGAAGCCAGCAGCCATGTCATAAGGAAGCTCAAGCAGCCATATGGAGAGCCCACATGGGAAGGGACAGGGGCCTCCTGCCCACAGCCATGGAGATGAACCACCTTGGAGGCAGTTCCCCCAGCCCCAGCACACGCAGATGACCACGGTCCTGGCTGACATCTTCACTGCAACCTCACGAGAGACCCAAGCCACAACTTCCCGGCTGAGCCCACAGATGTGGTATGAGATGATGTGCTTATTGGCTTAAGCTGTTAGGGCTTTGGGGTGATTCGTTAGCAGCACTGGATAACTCCTGCACTGCCTAAGTGTGAGGGAAAAGATTGTGGAGCATGGGGTGGGTCCCAAGTGAAGGTTGGGCAGGCAAGCCCCAGCCAGAGGTGCAAGGGGCCGTGTGGTGGAGTGATTAGTGGCTTGAGAAGAAAAGATTGAAGTGGGGCCAGAGGAAATGGAGGAATCATAGCACTGGAGGTCCCCATGAAAGTAAAGATGTGGGCTGAGGCGTAGAGAAGAGAGTGGAGTTTCCTGTTTGAGAGAACATTTCTGGGTGGATGCGGCTCAAGGTGTGGCAAAGTTTGGGGAGGGGGAGGGACAGTAGAGTCATGACAGTGAAACCAGCCAGGGTAGCCAGGGTGGCAATGGGACTTGGCTTGGGGAGAAAGACACACCTTCCAGTGCCTAAGGCCTCAGCTTATGGGGGAATGGTAGGGACTAGAGATTACAGGTGGTGAAGGTGGCCTCTCGGGGTGGCTTGACCCTGCAGGGAGGTTTTCCCAAAGACAGGAGGCACAGCTGCCTGTAAACACCCAAGAGAAGACTCCGAAGGCCAGCTCCACCCCTTCTGGCTGCAGAAGACAGAGAGCAAGAAGGGTCTCTGTCCCCCAGGGCTGCACAGAGGATGGTGTGGCCAAGAGACAGCAGGCCACAGTGGACAGGCAAGTGGCAGGGCTGGTGTTGAGTCACTCCACAGTGTCGAATCTACTATCTGCAGAATGCCAGGGACACCAGATAAAGATGTGGTCCAGGCCGGGCATGGTGGCTTACACCTGTAATCCCAGCATTTTGGGAGGCCAAGGCAGGAGGATCGCTTGACGCCAGGAGTTCAAGACCAGCCTGGGCAATATAGCAAGCCCCATCTCTAATTAAAAAAAAAAAAGACATGGTCCTTATCTAGAGAAGAAACAGACCGCAAAGGCAGAAAAGCCCTCAGAGAAACTGGGTCTCCAAGAAACACAGTCCTGCCCCCGCAAGCCCCCTAACAATAGCTCTTTATTCCCTGGGGGCCTCCTAGCTGTGATGGCCGCCAGCCTCTGCACTCTTCCTGCTCATGTCCTCGTCACCTTTTTCTGGACATCACGTCCTCCCTGGGCACGACTCTCCTACTGGAAGTCTCTGCTGCCGTGGTCACAAGATGTGACCTGGAGTCACTGCTCTCTCTGGGTCTAGCTTGTTGGCTAGATCCTCTCTGCCCTTAGGTGAATTTTCCCAGGAAGCCCACGGTTCCTCGTGTGAACCAATTCTCATGAAGGCCTGGCCTCTGATTCCAGGCAAGTCTGAATCTAAAGTGGCAGAGCTCGTGGCCAGGCGCTGGTGCCCCCGGAGCTCTGTGTTATCTCCCCTGAAATCCTGGGATCTGTCTCTATGTACGTAACCCCACTAAGGTTCCTAAGTCCAGGCCTACCCACAAGGCCAAGGGCTTTCACAAGGACAATGGTGACTCCTGGGTGGTCCCTGCCCCCCCCCCCCATGACTCTCATGTCCGTATGCGTGGCCCATGGCCACACCTCATGGGGAGATGACAGGAGCAATGGCATCTGCAGAGACATGAACACTACTCCATGACAAAGCCTGAAAGAAACGCCTTCTGCAAAACACGCTAGAAGTGAAAGGAGAGGCGAGGCGTGCCCTCGGCCATCAGTTTTATCCCTTTGCTTTTGCAGTTGTTTAATGTTGAGACAAGTCAACTTGAAGCTGTATAATAAATGAATTCCAGCTTGAGCCTTGGCAGGGTTTGTTTGGCTTGAGGGAAGTTGTTTATGCTAATGGGTCCCCTCTGCAGAGCTGGATTTATATTATAGAGAGTCTTGTCCATCATCTGGATGCAGCTGTAAACAAGATAATCTTTGTCTACCAGGAACGAGCCCGATGCCAATAACTTTAAATAAACATGAGCCCCAGGTTTGTATTTACATTGTCTGAGGTAACCGCTGGCGAGTTTGTCACGGCGCCGTCGGCCCCTCCCTGGCTAAGGTAGCGTCGGCTTTCCCACTGACCTTGTTTTTAGAGGCCTCATTCAGGGGAAAGGATCTCATATTTAGCAGATGAGCGCTACACCCCGGGCTGGGCTGCATTCTTTTGCATGGTTTTGGCATTCTGTAGTTCTGTCAAGTTAGCATAGCTTCCTTTTGTACTGGATAGAGCAGGACACGGGTCCGGGGCAGGAGCTCAGACATGGAAATGACATCATAGACCTGAGCTCTCGATTCCCTCGATGGCAAGGCTGCAGGTGCCAGTGGGCTCCAAGGATTCTATTAATAGGGCTATGACTTAGCTCTGCAGAAGCCATCAGGGTTGAATTGCATTCCGTGTGGAAAATAAATAGAGTTTTGCTGAAGTCTGAATGTCTGTTGCAGCTCGAAACTGAGGACCAAGCAGCCACAGAAACATACAACTCTTCAAATAGTGATAAATGGTCTCCATGGAGGACTGAGGAGAAAAGTCATGCCCCCCGGCTCCACCACTAATCTCCCCTGCAAAGAAAGCAGAAACCGGGCAGGGTGTAAGATGCACATTCCCGTCCCTGTGCAGAAACACACTGAAAATATCTTTGTAATAGCAACTATTTGGTTACGATTCCAGGCTTCAAGTTCAGAACATGGGAAACTCATTTCTAAGAGCAAATAGGCTGCTTATGAGGATCATTCTCATGAGGGGTGGTGTTGGGGAATACTCCATGAGGAGAAATCTAATCAGAGGGAGGTCTCTGATGACCCTTGTTTGAGACTGTCAGCACTTTGAAAGTTTCTCAGATGTGATTTATAAACCCTCTAATTGAGTTGAACAAATACTAGTTTCATAATCAGAGCATCCGATATCACTTCATAACTGCAAACTTTATGGTGTTTGGGCTAATTCTGTGCAAAATAATCGAGCTATTAGACCAATTGGGAGGGTCGTAAAAGGTGGCAGTAAAGACCGTAGGACCTGGAGCCACACTGGGTAGGGAGGAGGATGGCTTTGCCTCTTTCTGTTTGAGGGAGACTTCAGGCAAGTCATTTAATCCATCTGTGACTCAGTTTCCTCTTCTGTATGATAGGAGTAATAATAGTACTTAGCTCATATGGCTATGGAGAGGATTGAATTAACTTTAGTGTGGCACATTGCAAGTGATTATTGTGCTTCTTTGATGGCTCCTTCTTGTCTAGTATGATGTGAACTCACAGCAGACATTCAAAATAGAGACCTAATAGAATAGCTGGGTCAGTGCAGGCTCAGTTGCAGAGAACAGAATTCACTCTAGCTAGTTTACATGAGTTGGGCTTAATTAGGCAAAATGACTGATAGAATTGATGGGAAGGCTAAAAAAAACCAACTTGAGGTTGAGCTTTCAGGGATGATTCCCAAACCCATTCAGTAGAAGCAAGCCACCAAGAAGCAGCTGTCTCTTCTCTAATCAAGAAACAGCCACGGCTGCTGCAGGCTCCAGAAATCACATGACCCAGCTAAACAGAGGCCCTCATGCCTTCTAGATAGATACCCGTGAACTTGCCAAAACACTGCAGACACTGACCCCACCCCACTCTTACCTTCTAAATCTGTCACAACTCACACACAAAAGCTCAGGTACAAGAATGTTTGGTGAAGTTACTGAGCATTCCAGCCCCTGTGTATCAGGGAGATAAGCCAGAAGGTAGGTGAGATGCAGGCTGAGCCCCAGCTGCCATACCACCACAGTGGTCAGGAAGCAAATGCCTACAGACAGGGAGACCAGAACAGGCCTTTCTCTTCCTATCCTCAACATCTAAACACCTGTGGCTGTGGATGAATCTCAATGCGGTTCTAAATGCTGTGTTCTTTTTTTTTTTTCTTTTTGAAAGACAGAGTCTTGCTCTATTTCCCAGGCTGGAGTATAGTGGTGCAATCTCAGCTCACTGCAACCTCCACCTCCCGGGTTCAAGCAATTCTCGTGCCTCAGCCTCTCAAGCAGCTGGAACTACAGGCACGTGCCACCACACCCAGCTAATTTTTGTATTTTTAGTAGAGATGGGGCTTCACCATATTGGCCAGGCTGGTCTCGAACTCCTGACCTCGTGATCTACCCGCCTCGGCCTCCCAAAGTGCTGAGATTACAGGTATGAGCCATGGTGCCTGGCCAATGCTGTGTTCTTTTAGACTCATACTGTAGACAGTACTAGCAGATTCCAGAAATTTCTAGAGACGAAAAATGGAAAATACTAGCAGAGACAAAGTAGATATTGCTGGACATCTACAAATATTGAAGGAGGGTAGATTTTTTTTTAATGATTAAAAACCCCGAAAAGTCTTTTGTTATTCAACCAATGTCAGTTTTTGTTCAATTAAGATCACTTTAGTTTGGCAAACTAAAGTTTGCTGTTATTTCCCCCAGTTTGGAGAAATTTAAGAAGTCAGAAGCAAAGATGACAGTGAGAAATCTGATCTGAAATTGTCTGGGCAATTCTGCAAATTCATCAAGATAAAGACTGACAAAACTAAGCAAGGGTCCCTTGACTCAGCCCCCTGCTAGGGACCCACTTAGGTGCACAAGTGGGTAAAATGGCCAGGGAGTGGTGAAGAGAAATTCCTGGGTCTCCTTGAAATGAGAACTCCACACACTGTGGTACTGAAATCCACAGGGGAGGCCCTGATGCGGGCTCTAGTTAGACCGACAGAATATACGCATGTCAGGGCTGGTAGGGTTATGGCAGTGGGAATGTTTAAACAGATTTTATTTAAAGAGGTTCTGGCCGAGCGCGGTGGCTCATGCCTGTAATCCCAGCCCTTTGGGAGGCCAAGGTGGGCGGATCACGAGGCCAGGAGTTCGAGGCCAGCATCCTGACCAACATGGTGAAACCCCGTCTCTACTAAAAATACAAAAATTATTCCGGCGATGTGGCATGCACCTGTAATCCCAGCTACTCAAGAGGCTGAGGCAGGAGAATCACTTGAATCCGGGAGGTGGAGGTTGCAGTGAGCCGAGATCATGCCACTGCACTCCAGCCTGGGCGACAGAGCGAGACTCTGTCTCAAAACAAAGAATTTCTGCCTCCTTCACCTGGATGTTTCATGGGAATGGATATTGTATCTGGTTGGGGAACAGTTTTCCTACCCAGTATTGTAAAACCAGAACATGTTGATGAAATCCGAGTGGAGGCTACAGTTAAGAAAGTCAGGCTGGATGGAGTTAAGGTAAACCTGCAGGGGAGAGGTGGTGTATTTGAACACCCTTCATGTGAAGCGGTTGTGTCTCTTTTATCTGATTGTATTATGGGGATGGATATTGTATCTGCCTGGGGAATGTTCTCCCTGCCTTGTACTGTAAAATGGAAAGCATGCAAATCTACCCTTCGAGCAATATGAATTGGACGTGCTTGTGGGAACAGTAAGATTGCCTGAACCCACACAGTGAAGAGTAGAGGCTGGACTGCTGGGAGGGACAGATGGCCTATTTCAAAGTCCTCTGCGGACTATAACTGGAGCTTATGGCAAAAGCCTGTGAGTGCCTCTCACCGACAACTGCTGAGACTTTGGACCAGAGAATTTCGACTTGTGGGGTATTACTGCCTTGCTATGGGACATTAATTGAAGCTACCTCTATGACTGAAGGACATAAAATGTTCTTGAAACCCAAAATACCCACGATGTCTTGGGTGACATCAGAGAAACCCTCTAATGGGAATAGCAGTGCCTAGGAGCGTTCCATATGAAATGGAAGTGGTTTCTACTGGGTCCTGCTACCTGGGGAATGAATGCAAGGAGACACCCCCAAGCAAGGAGCCTCTTTTCCCCTCGGCCTGATTCTGGAACTAGAGTGAGGAGTTGTGGGAGTGGCTAGATCCTACTGACACCTGGACCGTGCCCTATAACCAGCTCTCGACTGACCAGCAAAGCACTGCTTGGTTCGTGAATGGCAGTTCCAGGAAAGGGGACAACATTCTGTTTGGAAGCTTCCACTCTGATCAAGGAAGTCAAAAGCAAATCAGCTCGGTGGCCAACCTGCATGCTGCTTTCCTAGCAGTGACTGAGCAGTGGCAAAGCCTCTGTGTCTGGTTTTTCACTGACTCATGGGCAGTGGCCAATGGCCTGGCGACATGGTCAGGCAGAGGAGCAATGGAAACCTGGCCTGTTAAAGGGATGCCCGTATGAGGCCTGGCCCTGTGGAAATCGGAGGGTTGCATGAAAGTAACACATCGAATGCCCATCAGAAAATCTCCCTTCCAGGCTGGAAAGTTGCCTGGAATTGGCAGATATCCCTGTTTGCTGTTCTCACTTAGGGTGGCCACCTGGGTCCGTGAAATGAGTGGCTACGGGAACTACAGCAGTGCAGAGATGGGCTGAGTCTAGACATGTTCCTCTTGCACCCTCTCAGGCACAAAATGCCAGTAAGAACTGTTCTGTCTGCCTGCAAGACAGACAGAGACTGCCAATGGCTCTGGGATAGGTTCCCTGGTGGGAAGGCCCTGAACACATCTGGCAAGTGAGACTGATGGGGTGGCCCTGGGGGCTACACATGGGTAGTTCTATAGTACTTATGTCACCTTATTCTATCTGGGTGAAAGAGGACTGAGGAGGAGGTACTAGTATTGCTGTCTGCAATCTACACCAGCACAATGGCTGATGCTAATGTCCCTTCCAAAGGTGGAAAAGTTTGGGTATTAATGGAGAGAGAAGGAATGGTAGCTGGGAGTAAAGAAATGAATCAATGAATTATAAATACAGGGAAATCCAATATTATATGAACACCTTGAAAGAGGCTCAGAGCGAGAGACTGTACTGTCTCTTAGCTCAATGATCCCAGATGCCTGAAAGGGTGAAGCCATGTGTGTGCCAAGACCACTCGCTTTTGGAACCTGACAGGATGGACTGGAAACCGGCAATCCCAAGTGGCCTTGCCCTGGCAGACATTCATACAATCTGATGGACTGAATTGGTTTCCACTGATATGGCAGTATCTGAGTTGTTTATCCTTTCAATTTAAGGGGATCCGTGTTTGAAGACTTGAGGTGCACTTTGGTATGGTAAAATATATATGTGATTTTCAACCAGGTTCCCTGGCAGACAACTCCTAACATCCTTAGACTCTCCGGAAGTGCTGTCTTTTCTATGCTAATGAATGGGCTGATGGCTGGCAGCCCCTAGGTAGCTTCAGGATGGAGCTGGTGAAAGACCAAGGCAGGATTAGAGGGAGGGCAGAGGGGCTGAAGGTTAAGCTGACCACCAGTGGCCAATGGTTTAATCAATCCTGCATATATAATGAAGCTTCCATAAAAATCCAAAAGGACAGGGTTTGGAGAGCTTCTGGACAGCTGAACACGTGGGGGTTCCTGGGGGATGGCTGCCTCGGGGGAGGGCATGGAAGCTCTGCGCCTCTTCCGGACACCTCATCCTATGCGTCTCTCCATTTGTATCCTTAGTAATATCTTTATCAGGAACTCGTAAATTTAAGTGTCTCCCTGAGTTCTGTGATCCTCTCTAGCAAAATAATCAAACCCATGGAGGACGCGGTGGGAACCTCGATTTATAGGTGGCTGGTCAGAAAGACAGGATAGGCAGTCAGGGGCTTGCGATCCACCTTGGAAATGGAGGGCAGTTTTGTGGGACTGAGCCCTTGACCTGTGGGATCCGCCGCTGTCTCTAGGTAGATAGTATTGGAATTGAATTGAGTTTAAAGGACGCCCCGCCGTGCTGCAGAATTGACTGCTTGCTGGTCACAGAAGTCATCTGTGTCTGTTTCTCTGGAGTGAGAGCAAAGGAAAAACAGTTTGTTTTTACCTTGAGGAGGATTAAGGAGCAGCTCTGGGGTTGGAAGAGGACTGAGCTGATCGTGGGTGGTGGTGCCCGCAGCAGAGGTGGCAGGTGGCCTCTCAGCCCAAGAAGGGGATGGGTGGAGGGAAAACCTTTGCATCGTCCCTTGTTCCTTCTTTGTGATTCCTGCTGTGGGCTGGAGAAGCCGGGGTGGTCACAGACTCTGAGGTGGCTTCGGGAAACCCCCGGGAAAGCTCAGGAGAAAGAACTCTTTCTCTTGATCGGTGGCCCTGCTTGAGGTCAGAGATCTGCGTGCCCCGTTGAGACACCTTGGAGCTGGGTGGGTTCTTCATTTCAAACCAAACCAGAACTCCGGGGAGTGCCCCACTTTTTACTTGTCTTTGGCAAAAGCATCTCATTTCAAAAAGCATGCGTGTAAGAAGAAAGAAGGCACCAAGCCACTCCAGCCACTCTCCTTGAAGCATCCTGGGGCCTTCGGAAGGGACTCCAATCCCAACCCCACAGGGGCAGGGAGCGGATGGCAAGGAAAACAAGAGCCAGGACACATCGTTGCCAGGTTTGCCAGCCAGATGCAGTGCTGATGTCAGCATGGGCTGCAGATTTGGGGTAATGTTCCTTTAATAAGGAGCCCCCTACAGCATTTCAATAGGCCCTGGGGGCTGCAGAGGCTAGGCTGTGCCCCTGTCACCCTGCCCAGTCCCTGCCCTCACCCTTCCCCCCACAAAATTTACCCTGGTTCACTGTACCTAGGAAGCACCATAAATATTTCTTGAATTTAAGTGCCTCATTCTCCCTGAATAGACGGGAGCCTACTTTGAAATAAAAGTTCAAAAGGAAAAAAAGAAAGCCTCACATCTCCCAAACTTCAAACAGCGCCCAGTCAGAGGCAGTTCGCTGGGCTTGAAGTTTGTAGTCAGGGAGGGCGATGGCAAGGAGAGGGCAAGTAACGTGGCCCCAGTGTGTCCTCGAAGAAGCCTCCTCCTAATAACCTCATGTTTCCCCCGTGTCCCACAATGATGGATTTGACATAAGCAACTGCTCCATGCAGCCAGAATGGCCAGGCTCCTCAGGCTGTGCTGGCGACGCGGGGCTCGGTGGGTGGGGGCATCCACCGGACCCGCTGAACTAGGGGCAAGTTGTGACAAAACCAGCCTTATTCTTGGGGAAAATGTGTGAGGTGTTTTGTTTTGTTTTTTTCTTTCCTCCCACACAAAGGTGATTTCAACAATTCCATTTGGCTGCAACGTTTTCTTCTCTGAGAAGCCGTGTTGAGGTGGCCCTGGCTTTTTTGTGAGCTCTGTTTAGTATGGGCTGCACACACTGTCGTAATCCATTTTTTCATCAGCTCCAGGCTAACAAAGGGCCCCCTAAGCCCTGGAAACCCCCCTCTGACGCCGATTACGGGTTTCCTGGTGTCAGTCATGGCCGGTTTGTCAGGGCGAGGGAGAGAGAGAGAGAGAGAGAGAGAAAAGGGAGAAGGGGAGGAAGAGAGGGAGGAGGGGATTGTGGGGGAGAGGGGAAGGAGGGGAGGGAGGCCGCTGGAGTTCAGCCGCCTCTGTGTGTGGTCTCAGGCTAGTCCTTATTTCATGAAATACATGCTTCATTCCTGGCTCAGGGTAAACCTGAGCGTCACTGAATGAGTCCCTTATCCACTTTCCAAAACACTGACGAGGTTTGAAAGGGCTCTGTGGGTAGACTGTGACTATCAGCAAAAGCAAACAGGCCAGCTTATTTAGCTAAGCATTTTTAATATTTAAACATCCCAGCCTTCAGCTATTCGTGAACCGCTCAGCCAACAAGGCAAGAAGTCAGGAGCGCGGCGAAGCTGCCCGTGTTCCCGCAGGTGGGCCTGCTGTCCCCGTGCGGGGCCAGCCCAGGCCGCAAGCTCTCTCGCTGTTTCAGAGCTGGAACTGAGGACCTGGGGGAGCTCTGGGCCAGAGCCCTCGCTGCCGCCCTCACCCAGGGCAGTCAGGGTGGCAGCTGGCTGTGGAATCACTCACAGCCTCTTCATAATCAGATGTGGTTTAAGCTTAACCTAGTGTTTCCCACCCTTTGAAAAATAAAAGTCTAGGCACCCCCTCCTTGTAGAAAAAGAAAGCTCTCTGATGGCAGCGTAATTAAAATGCTAAGCTGGGAAGCTGTGGGCGTCCCAAGTCCGGAGCAGGTACAACAAATATTATCCCTGTGGACACGGCCAGGGCTCCCGCTCCGGGTGACGGGCGGCCTGTAAAATCGGCCTGCGACAGACCACAGGCTGGACCCCTCCCTGCCCGGACAGGATGGCACCAGACACCCGCCCACCAGACTTCATACCACCAGCTGGAAGTGGCTTTCTGGTTTATGGAGCAAGACGGAACTGTAAAGTCAGTCGTTCTCATGGGCCAGAGTCAAGTCAGCGCCCCCGCCCCACCCGAGCCAAAGGAGGCTTCTGGAGGCCCCGCCAGGTCCCCCTGAGCCAGCCGGAGCCCAGCCAGGCCTCCGGGCCAGACTCACCGGGTGCCACCGAGGGCCTGAATGGGCTCCCTGTCTGCCAGAGCAAACAAGCTCCCTGGGCAGGGCGCCCTGGGCACAGCCTGGAGCAGAGCAGGCCGGAGGTTACGAGTGACGCCAGGAAGACAGGGGACTTCTTCTCTCTGGAGATTCCATTAGGGAAAGCCTGCCAAAAAGTTTGCCAGGAAGTTCAGTCTGCTCCGATATTATGGGTTCACTGACAAATAGCCCCATTCAAGCAGAACGGGGCCTGAAGGGCTTTGCTAAGGCGACCGCCTCCGCCAGCCAGGACCCCCTCCTGCCACCCCAGGCTGCTACCCAGGCTTCCTCTGGGGCGGGCTCCCGGGATGCTCTGCGTTCCCAGGGCACAGTTTCCAGCCGAGCTCCTCTTTTCCCGTCTATAAAATGTGCGCGTTGACATCTCACTGAGGGATTTAGAAAAGAGCCTGACTTAGATAGTGCCTGGCTTTGGGGACTCCTCAGTGAATGGGGACCATTGTTACTGCAACTCAAACTTTGGAGCAGTTTGCAGACATCCTCAGGCTGGGGGCAGCTGGAGGCCTGGGGAAGCCCATACCTCCCCCCGGGACTGGTGAGGTGGGTGGTGGGGACCACCTGACATTTCTCCCTGCATACACCTCCTGGTTGGGTCTCCCCAACTAATCCCGCAGGGTTCTCTAAGCCCCTCCCCTTCAAGCCTCCTGTGACCCTACCCTGGGCAGCATGAGGCCTCCCCGCCCTCAGACAGACTCAGAGCTGCATCCACGTGGACCCCAAGCTCATCATGATGCCGGAGTCGCCCGATGGCAGGAGCCAGCCAAGGCACACAGGACCTGCCTGACCCCCGGCCGGTCATCCCTCCAGCAGGCCACCCTTCAGGTCAGAAGGGGCATCTTGTGATTGTGCTGCTGCGCCCATCCCCCATGGTCCCCCATGGGCCGTCCTCGGATGCCACTGGAAGCAGACTTCTTGGCCCTGTGGCCCGACGGGAAACCATAGACCTTGGAATCTTAAGACTACTGCCGCCACGCCTAACTTGGAAGCCTGCAGGCAAAGGGGAAAAGCAGGGCACTGCATAGAGTAGGTGCTCAGTCACGATTTGCTGACCTCACTTCGATTCTGAAGGAAGAGTGCAGAAACAATTAGAAGAGTGTGGCTGGAAGGAAGGCAGAGAGGGTGTGGGATGGAGAGAATCTCAAGCTAGGATTTCTCAGAGAAGCACCTCAGTATGAACGCTGCTGGCCCAGGGCAAGGCTTAGCAGGGGAGCTTCCCTCCCGGCTGTGCGGTGGCTGGGGAAGAGGAGAGGCACGATAGGTGTGGCCCGAGACCACAGAGCTGGAACGCAGAGAGTGTGTCACCGAGCCCGACATTTTTCACTCTTTGATAGGGGCGGGACTAGAGCCTGTATCTTCAGGCTTTCGGAAGTGGATTCTCCCCACTCTCTGGAGGCTCCCGTCCGATGTTATCCCAACTTGTGAACCCAGCAACCCAAGCACCTTTATCTGGCTCCTTCACATTCAACCCCTGGGCCCTGTTCCCTCACCACGGGCGGGGCCTCACTGCCAGCCGAGACATCTCCAAGGGTCTGTGGGCTCAGCCACTGGCTGTGGACTCCGGAAGCAGGGGGACATCAGGGAAGACTTCCGGCAGGGACGGCCAGGCCCCACATTCCGGGGAGAACACTCTTCCACCCCTGAAGCTCCCATGTAAATCAGGCTCCATGAGAAACTGCAAAACACCCAAGTGACAGGCTGTGAACAGAGTATTTGTGTCCCCCAAATTCATATATTGAAGGCCTACCCACCATTGTGGTGGTGTTTGGAGGGGGACCCTTGGGAGGGGGGGAGGTGGCGACAGGGTTAATAATGCCCTTGTGTCCAGAGTTGGTTCCTGCCGGTGGGTTCGTGGTCTTGCTATTGGACCTTCTCGTAAGTGTTACAGCTCTTAAACATAGCACAGACCCAAAGAATGAGTGGTAGCAAGGTTTTTGGTGAAGAGCCGAACGACAAAGATTCCATTGGCTGCAAGACAGCCCCAGTAGGTTGCCTAGGCTGGCTGGGGTGGCCAGCTTTCATCCCCTTATTGTCCCTGCCCATGTTCTGTATCTGTCTTATCAGAGTGCCCTTTTTTCAATCTTCCCTGCTATTGGCTACTTTTAGAATTCTGCTGATTGGTGCGTTTTACAGAGCACTGATTGGTGCGTTTTACAGAGTGCTGATTGGTGTGTTTTGCAGAGTGCTGATTGGTGCGTTTTACAGAGCACTGATTGGCGCCTTTCACAGAGCACTGATTGGCGCATTTTACAATCTTCTGGTAAGACAGGAAAGTTCCCCAAGTCTCCACTTGACCCAGGAAGTCCAGCTGGGCTCACCTCTCACCCTTATAAGAAGAGAGAGGAGAGACTCTCCACCAGCAAAAAGGTGTCTGTCTGCAAAACAGGAAGAGGACCGTCACCAGACACCAAGTCTCCTGGTGCCTCCATCTCGGACTTCCCAGGCTCCAAATTGTGAGAAGTACATTTCTGTTTTTCAAGCCACCCAGTCTGTGGTATTTGTTAGAGCAGCCCTAGCTGAGTAAGATCATTAGTAGAAAACTAGTTGAACAAATTAAATAGAACCATGCCATGGAATACAATACAGCCACAATCAAGAGTGCACTGGAATGGCCATGTGCTGGTTTGCAGTGATCTCTAATATGAAGTAGGTGAAATCAGCAAGGGCCGGAATTGTGGGTATAGAAAAACTCCTTTTATGTAAGTAGGGAGCACATCATCTTTACTGATTTAGGAGTGAACCTTTTTCTGCCAGTGTACAACAATTAAAAGTTTCCTGTGTGGAGAGGCACCTGGAATTTCACTGTACATTCCACTGTACGGTTTAGGGTTCTTTTTAGTTTAAATGAGAAAAACTGCATGTGCTGGTTACCCGAGGCGAAGGACACTTGGAGGGAGTGTTGTTTAAAATAGAGAAGGAGTTGCTCAGTAGAAGGGAGACAGGAGACCCTGCCCGAGTTCAGCATGTTTGTGACACTAGAGGCAGTTTTAGCTCAAGCTGTTTCTGTTTCTGATTAATATCACAGTCCTCCAGATGAATGGAATGTCAATCACACACCAATTATGAGAATCCCAAGAAGGAAACTCCCTCTTCCATCTTACTATCCACCCACTTGTCTGCCCACCCACCCACATGGCTGCAATGTCTCTCAAGGGAAAGAAGAAAGAATAAGAAGGAGGGAAGGAGGGAAGGAAAGAAGGAGGGAGGAAGGAAGGGAGGGAGGGAGGGAGGAAAGGGGAGGGGAGGGGAGGGGAGGGGAGGGAATTCTGCTGCCAATACTAAAATACACCCTTGGACAAATCAGACAAACCCACTCTGCGTTTCTGGTTTCCTCCCCAGTGCCACAGCTCAGCACTAGTGGAGGGAGATTGAAAAGAAGCAGCAGAGCCACATGCTCACATATTAAAAACCATGGTTGGCAGTGAGAGGAATCATTTTTCCTGGCACTCAGAACGTGTGCAATAAGGCCCTGTGGAAGCTGCCAGGGCACTAAGAGGTAAAACAGCCATTGTGAAATGCACCTCCTAGAAAGAATCCACCAGGAAGTGAGGTTTTCTGTGTCTGCAAACTAGCTCTGACCTCTTCCAGCCCCTCTGCCCTCTGCTTTGAAATAAATGATGAATTAAGTCAACCCATATCTCCTGGGTATCTCCTACAGCCAAGGCTCTGTCGTGAAGGTCAATAGGAGGTTGCCCCTTACTTCATCAGGTCCAGCTCACCGGGAGCTGATCCTGTCAGCAGTGTGGAAAAGTAACCATCATTCCTGCATGGCTGATTGCACCCAGCTAACAGGCCAGTTCTGTTGTCCAGCAGTCTCCAGTCTGGGTCAGGGCACCTGGATTTTATTCGTAGGGTTACAACTAGCTGGCAGCTCATTCAGGGCAGATCGTCTTCCTCTTTGGGTCTGTTTCCTCCCCCGCAGCATGAGGGGCAACTCACATTTGAAGAGGATTTAAGTGACCTGAGCAGTGGACCTCTTTCTGGCATACACACATGGGTAAACAGGCATAGGACTTTTGGGGATAACGAAAAACAGCCATGTCCACCAAATCAATGTGGGATCAGGAGGTAGAAGTGAATTTTCTTGCCAGGTGGGAAAGTAGAAATTGTCTAGGTTGTGAGTGGCTGTGAGGAAAAAGGAAGGTGGGTGGGTACAGGAAATGAGAGGAAGACATTCAGAGGCCCTGGCCTCACTCTGGTGAAAAGATGGATAGGGAAGTTTGGAGTTTCTGTAGGAGAAGGTATGAGTAAAGAAGATGGACAGGAAAGGATCTTTGACATCTAAAGTTTACCAAACCCCAAGAGGACAGAAGGGTCTGAAGTCTGGCAGAACAGTGGAATGACCCTTTGGGAGCTGCACGCTGTGTTCTGGGGTCTGCAGAGCAGGAAGCCGGTTTGCTCCAGCTGCTTCATGGAGCTGCTGATGCTCTGCCAGCCTCGCAGGGATACCTTATGATAAACGCCAACCAACAGGCTTCCAGATTTGTGCTCTGCACCTGGGCTCCCCACACATCAGCCAAGCGAGGTTTCCAGCTGATTTTCTGAGGAGCCGAGAGAGCACCCATACAGTGGGTAACAGAAGGGGCCATGGCGCTTCCCAGCAATGTGCCTTCTGCTCTGCGAAGTCCTCTCATTCCCTGCCAGACTTACCGAATATGCAGAATGGGGGAAAGTTGGGGCACTTCAGGGGCATGAACAGGGGAAGAGGGGCCAACCAAATCTTCTGAAGCAGGGAAAGTGGTTGACATGGCTTGGAGATTTGTCCCTCCAAATCTCATGTTGAAATGTGACCCCCAGTGTTGGAGGTGGGGTCTGGTGGGAGGTGTTTGCGTCATGGGGGCAGATCCCTCATTGAAAGCCTGGGTGCTCTCCTCATAATAATGTGTGAGCTCTCTATTAGTTACTGTAAGATCTGATTGTTTTAAAGAGCTTGTCTTCTCTCTCTTGCTTCCTCTCTTACCATGTGATGAGCCAGCTCCCCCTTCACCTCCCACCATGAGCAAAAGCTTCCTAAGGTCTCACCAGAAGCCAAGCAAATGTGGGTGTCACGCTTTACAACATGCAGAAACAGGAGCCAAATGCACCTCGTTTCTTTATACATTACCCAGTCTCAGGTATTTCTTTATAACAATGCAAAACAGACTAACCCAGTGGTGTATCCTTGAAGGGGCCACAGAGTCTGTTGATGCTGCAAAAATCTTAGCCCACATTTATGTGTGAGAAGCCACCTCTGTGGCAGGCACTGCTTTAAGCATATCTCAACTTATTACATTCTCACCTTAGTTCTGTAGATTTGTATGATTATTATTTTAATTCCTATTTGATGGATGAGGAAACTGAGGCATGAATTGATTTAGTGACTTGCTCGAGGTTACACAGATAGTAAGTTTATTAGTATCTATTGTTGCCTAACAAATTACTGGCAGTTTAAAGCAAAGTACATCTGTTGTCCTCCAGATTTTGTGGGTCAGGAATTGGGTACAGCTGAACTGAGTGATCGGGCTCAGGGATTCTCATGAGGCTGCAGTCCAGGTGTCACCCAGGGCTGGGGTTTCATCTGGAGACTTGACTGGGGAAGGATCTGGTGCCACACCCGGTGGCTCTTGGCAAGTGGCTGTTCTTGAGCACCATTGGAGCCAAGACCTTAGTTCCCTGCTGATATTGGCCAGAGGCCACCAGAGTTCCTTGCTTCCTCGGCCTTTCTGTATGGTTGCTTACACATGGTAGCTTGCATGCTCAGAGCCAGCCAGGGAGGGAGCCTGCTGGCATAGAAGTTACAGTCTCATGCAACATCACCACAAAAGGGACATCTCATTATTTTTGCCATATTCTATTGGTTAGAAGTGATCTCTAGTCCCATGCATACTCAAAAGTGGAGGGACTGAACACAGACAAAACACCAGGAGGCCAAGATGGCCGCAGGCCATCTTTGAATCTGTCTGCCACAGTAAGTGATGCACTATATTTGAATGCAGGCATCTCGGCACCAAAACTTACATATCTACCCACTGTGCTCTTCCCCTGATGATGGTTCTGCCATGAGCACCCAGATCCTCAATACCTGCCCCTGTGCCTATCCCTCTTTCATGTGCCCTTATCCCTAACTCTGCAGAGACTTTGTGAGAAGTAGCAAAGCTTCTGCTGGCTTCAAGCCCTCAAGCTGCTGGTAAATTGAGGAAAGACACATTCTCCTATCAAAGGATTTCTAAACTCTCCAGACTTTATCAGGCAGGGTCCTAACAGGAAGCAGAAGGCACACTCAAATTAGCATCATAGAAGAGAGTTTCTCTATATACAGACTACCTAAGAGGTGTGGGCAGGTGCAGGGGAGCAGGTGCAGGAACCCCAGGCCACAGCAGCTGAGCTGTTGCTAGCACCAGATCCAGCAGGGTGAGGGAGGGAGAGGTTATCAGAACCGAAACATGGAAGGAGAAAGTTGTGAGGAGGACAGCCCCTCCACAGGTGATTTTACAGAGTTGGGGGATGCAGAGCAAAGAGAAGCCTCACCTTCCTGTCTCCCCCTGAACTCCTGCTGGGGCTCCCCCTGACCCCTGGCCAAACCCACCCAGAAGCCAGAGGGCCCAGGAGTTGTAGAGTGCAGTCCATGCAGCCATGCAGGGCAGGCTCCCAGGGCAGGTGGGGACTGGCAGGTGGACATTGGGTCTGGGGGTGACAGAAGCAGCACACAAGGACTCCCTGCACGTGGATGACCCTTTAGCGGGTTCTCCTGGAAGGTTTAAATGTTCACCCAGCCTTAACTTCTTGGGAGAATTTTAAAGTATTAACAGCAGGGAAAATTGAAAACCAATTTAAAAAGGGAATTTAGCCATTTCCAAGTGTATTAGTCCATTTTCACAGTGCTGATAAAGACATACCCAAGACTGGGCAATTTACAAAAGAAAGAGGTTTAATTGGACTTATAGTTCCACATGGCTGGGGAAGCCTCACAATCATGGTGGAAGGCAAGAAGGAGCAAGTCATGTCTTACATGGACAGCAGCAGGCAAAGAGAGAATGAGGAAGACACAAAAGCGGAAACCCCTGATAAAACTGTTCACTACCACAAGAACAATATGGAGGAAACCTCCCCCATGATTCAATTATCTCCCACCAGATCCCTCCCACAACACGTGAGAATTATGGAAGTACAATTCAAGATGAGGTTTAGGTGGGGGCACAGAGCCAAACCATCTCGCCAAGTTTAAGTGGAAATGTATGATTTGAGTCATTAAACACTTAGATTGTCCCAAACTCTCAGGAGCACATCTGTGGCTCATGTGAAGCAGGCCTACTGCTTTGTGTAATTCTAAAGCTTCTTACAGGTTTCCACTATAGACTCAAAGCCTAGAACTTAATGTATAATAATAGTACTATTATTATAACAACTATATAGCAATGCTATACCTTGCAGATCACTAAGTATTATCTATTTCAGGGAAGCCATAGGTTTCCCTGGAGCTTAAGGGAACCATCAAAAACAAGGAATTCATAAACAGGATTCAGTGTTTGCCTGGCATGGGACCACTATTTTTGCTGGTCCTCCTTTTTTTAGGCCTCTGTTTCATTGAGAAAAGTTGTAAACTGTGTAAGAGAGGCAAAAATGTGTTGCTCAACTTATAATGATTAGACTGGTGCACCACCACTAGAAGGTTGGGATGCGTCATCCATGGGAGGGAACATTCAGCTGCCTAAACAAGGATGCATGGAAGACTCCAGTTGACATGGGAAGATTTTCATCATATATAGCTGAATGAAAAAAAAAAACTTACAAAAGAGTATTGTAGTGAGATGCCATTTTTTGAAGAAATCATGTGTGTGTGTGTACATGCATGTGTGTATTTTTAAGTTATGAAGAAAAGATATGAAAATGACACAAATAATTAACTTGGCAGATGGGATTCCAGGTAACTGTCATTATCCTTTTGCTTATTTGCATTTGATAAGAGAAAAACTTCAGCTGAATTAAATTTAAAGGAGTGCAATTGAGCAATGAGTGATTCATGTATGGAGCAGCCTTCCCAGCCAGAGTAGGATCAGGGACTCCAGTGCAGCCACATGGTGGAAGAAGATTTATGGACAGAAAAAGGAAAGTGACCTACGGAAAATAGAAGTGAGGCACAGAAGCAGCCACATTGGTTACAGCTTGGAATTTGCCTTATTTGAATAGAGTTCAAACAGCTACATTTGATTGGCCAAAACTCGGTGATTGGTGCAAGTGGAGGCTAAAGTCTGTTTACACCTATACTTGTTATAGTTCACGATGTACAGAAAAACCTTTAGGCCAAACTTAAAATAGCTAAGGAGGCAGCTTCAGGTGAAACTTGATTTAACACATTTTTAAAATGAACACGTATTTATCATCTAAAAAAAATGTTATGGTATGAAAGAAAATCCCTGCCTACCACAACTTAGAAACAGACTGAAGCCCCAGGACCACCACAGAGCAGAGCCACAGGGGCCCTCGCCATCTTGCATTCTTTGATCCTTGTGCAAAGGAGACCCTCAAGTCCACTCTTCGATTCCTCACTGCAGCCCTGGACTCTCCTAGTGCTTACTGGAAATAAGGCATTGTTAAAGGCAAGGGGGAAAAAAAAGACTGGCCCCAGCGTCTCAGCAGAGAAGACTGGGGACCTGAGATGAGCCTCTCTGGACACGGCAGGTCCGTGTAAGCCAGCCCTGTGTGCCATGACCTTTTCTCTATGGCTTTGCATTCTTCCCTTCTGTGCCCTCTCCCTTACCTCTAAGGGTGGGACTAGTGGTGATAGTGCTGGTACAGATTCTGGAATTCTGATCTTACAACTTCAGCCAGGCATTGGTTTCTGCCTTCCTTATGTTTCACTTCCTATTTGCAAAATGATGATGCTGTTCCTAGTCTAGGAAACAAAGAAGCCCTTCAAAGTGTCCTTGGACTCTCTACCTGCACCCCCATCCCTTCCAGCTGGGCTCCAGATGACACAGATTAGCCAACTCTGTCCACAACCATCGACAGTGATCCTTTGGTTAAAGACATCCCCAGATCATATAAGGTCTTCTCAGTTCCCAGCAAAGCACCTGAGTGACCTCGTTCTGGAGACATACAATCCAAGCTCTCTGCCTGTCCCTCATTTGTGTGAAAAGCACTCTTTTGGGAGGTCTCTTTTCCCTGGTACTTCTCTCCTGAAGATGGCAATCTTCTCCCCTTTTCAGGTGTCCTTCCAGTTTTAGATTCCATTGTATTCTCTAGTGAGTTTGTAAACGTTCTCTTTGAAGAAAAGTTTCAGATTGAGGAAGGTTCTTAAGGCCATGATACTCCTGAGGATGAATGGATTTGCTTCTCAGCATCTTTTTCTGACCTCCCTTTGAAAGGATGGAAGGCTAGGGATATTTGACAGCTAGTGGTCTAAGTGTTACGAGGGATTGGGCCATATTCTTTCTCTTTCAGGTATAACTTCTCTTATTGGAGTATCTTCTCTGTCTCTCAACTTTGATATTCTTGCACCGGAGCTGAACAAGTACAGCCAACCCCAAAGGCCTGTGTTGGTGGGGACCAGGAAGTGTGGCGGAAGCCCCTGCCTCCCGCAGGCTGTGAGGGTGATCACTGCCCTCCCCCAAAACTCACACTGCTCCAGGTGTTCAGAAGCCATGCCCATGGGTTGATGGAGATGCTCCTGAGCTGTGAAGACCAACAGAAGGGCCGGAAGGGAGAAGAAACACAGGATGTGGCAAGAGACATAGTCAGGTGCTAATACCCAGGGCAGCAGCACGTTTAAAAGGCCCCACTCTCACAGGGGCAGGGGCAGGACCTGGCTGGGCCCTGACTGGGAGCAGGGGGAATGAGTCACATGAAAGGCTCCACCCCTGAGCAACAATATTCAAGATAGAGTGTGATACGGTTTGGGTGTTTTGTGCCCTCCAAATCTCATGCTGAAATGTGCCCTCCAGGGCTGGAGGTGGGGCCTAGTGGAAGGTGTTTGGGTCATGGGGGTGGATCCCTCATGAATGGCTTGGTGCTGTCCTCACTCACTCTGTGAGTTCACATGAGATCTGATTGTTTAAAAGAGCCTGGCAGCTCTTCTCTCTTTCTCTGTCTTGCTCCCTGTCTTGCCATGTGATGCACTGGCTCCCCTTAGCCTTCCGCCATGATTGGAAGCTTCCTGAGGCCTCACCAGAAACCATTGCCAGTGCTATGCTTCCTATACAGCCTGCAGAACCATGAGCCAAATAAACCTCTTTTCTTTATAAATTACTCAGCCTCAGGTATTCCTTTATGGCAACAAAGAATGGACTAACACATGCCATGAGGATAAACTCATAAATCAACAAAACAGAATAGAGTCCAGAAACACACCTGTGTGTGTATGTTTAATTGATTGTGGACAAGGTTGCTAGTTGACAGGAAAAGAATTGTCTTTCAGCAAATGGTGCTGAGACAAGTGGATAGCCACACACAAAAGAACCAACACCATATACAAAAAATTAAAAATGGATCAGAGACCTAAATGTAAGATCTAAAACCATAAAAATCTTAGAGGAAAACATAGGAGTAAATCTTCATGACCTTGGATTTGGCAATGAAGATACAGTCTGTATCTTAGATATAACAGTAAAAGCATAAGCAACAAAGGAAAACAATAGATAAATTGAAATTAGAAATTTTTTGTGCTTCAAAAGACACCATCAACAAAATGAAAAAATAGTGCACAGAAAGGGAAAAATATTTGCAAATCATATATCTGATAAGGGACTTGTATCGAGAATATGTAAAAAATTGTTGCAACTCCATAATAAAAAGCAAAGTAACCCAATTGAAAAATGAGCACAAAGTCTGAATAGATATTTCTCCAAGGAAGGTATATACAAATGGCACATTAAAAGATGCTTGACATCATTAGTCATCAGAGAAGTGAAATCGAAACCATCTTACACCCACTAGGATGGCTAGGATAGAAAAGTCAGACAACAACAAGTGTTAGCAAGGAGGTGGAATCATTGGAACCCTCATACACTTTGCTGATGGGAATGCAAATGGTGAAGCCACTTTGGAAAACAGACTGGCAGCTCCCGAAAGGATTAAACAGAGTTGCCATATGACCAGCAATTCTACCATTATGTCTATACCCAAGAGAAATGAAAACAGGTGTTCGATCAAAAACAGCACAGATGTTCAGAGTAGCATTGTCCATAATAGCCAAAAGGTGTGCATAACTAAATGTCCATCAGTTGATGAATGGATACACAAATATGGTATATCCGTACAGTGGAATGCTATTCAGCAGTAAAAAGGAATTGTAGAGGGCTTGAGAGATTTGGGGGCTGATCAAGGAAAAAGGTGACCATGAGGGCTAGTGACACATGCAAGCTTTACTGGGCAGCGCTGGGACACCATTGCATGAGTAGGGAACTCTCTTGCAGCATGAGACCTTCAAGCAGCTTATGGTGGGGGCGTGGGGGGGGATGCACCTTCCAGAAGGGGAGGAGGCAAGGGAAATGGGAAGGGGGCCAAAAAGGAGGCTTCTGTGCCTAGGAGCTGCTGCTTGGCAACATGGCGGGGAGTCTCTGGGTCCGAGAGCCTTGGAAGGTAGTAGCACCTTGGGGCTATTCTTACAACCACGTGGCTCAGTCTTATCAGTGTCCGGCAGGTAGCGAGTGAGGTCTCCTGGGGAATGCAAAGCAGGCAGGCCCTACATGGCTAAAAGTCTGTTTGTTTCTGCAATTCTCAAACAACTGGATGTGTACATTTCTGAGTTTGATGCCAGTGGGGTTTTGAGCTCAGAGGTCTCAGCCTTCAGTGAAGAAATGAACAACCTAGAGGCCACTACTCAGAAGCCATCTTTGGCTCATTTATACAAGAAGAAGGAAGTGCTGGTGTGTGCCACAATGGAGGACTCCAACCAAATTGTGCTAAGTGAAAGAAGCCAGACATGAAAGACCGCATACAATATGATTCCACACCAAACGTACAGATGAGGCAGATAAATCTATAGCGCAGACAGGAAATGAGTGGCTGCCAGAGCTGGTAGCACAGTGGGGATGCTAGGGGTGATAGCTAGAGGGTACAGCATTTCTTTTTAGGGTGATGAGTGTTCTAAAGTTGATTGCGGTGATGAATGCACAACTCTGTGAATATATTAAAAACCATTGAATTGTGCACTTTAATTATATGAATTGTATGGTATTCAATCAAAGCTGTTCCAAAAAGAAAAATAGATGAAAACTTAAAAACAAAAGTCTCCACCCACAGGCTGCTTTCTCTAGTGCTGAGGTTTCGATAGTAAATGAGCAGACTGGCCCTTCTTGAGTGAGAACACAAAAGCTGCTTAAACCGGTACCCTTTTGAGTGGAGACACACTCCTGCTTCCCAGCCTGAGTCCCCAAGTCTGCATTTTTGGATGACATGAGCCTTGTACCCAGGCTGATAAGTAATATTAGGCCACATGTATTCTTTTTTTTAATAGCCCAAATGTACAGAAATTACAGAAAATTTGCAGGAATAGTATTAATACAAAGAACACCAATATAACCTTCACCCGGGTTCACCCATTGTTAGCATTTTGCCACATTTGCTATATCACTCTCTCTGTTATCTATCAATCTATCTATCTATATCATCTATGTATCTGTCACCTTTCTTTTTTCCTGGTTTTTTTTTTTTTTTTTTTTTTTTTTTTTTTGAGATGGTGTCTCGCTCTGTCACCCAGGCTATAGTGCAGTGGCACGATCTTGGCTCACTGCAACCTCCGCCTCCCAGATTCAAGCGATTCTCCTGCCTCAGCCTCATGAGTAGCTGGGACTACAGGCAAGTGCCACGACGCCTGGCTGATTTTTTGTACTTTTAGTAGAGACAGGGTTTCACCGTGTTAGTCAGGATGGTCTCAATCTCCTGACCGCGTGATCCACCTGCCTCAGCCTCCCAAAGTGCTGGGATTACAGGTGTGAGCCACTGCGCCCAGCCTGTAGCTGTCATCTTTCTAGCATCTATCTATCTATCTATCTATCTATCTATCTATCTATCTATCTATCTAATCTATCTATCTATCATCTATCTATCTATCTCTATCATCTATGTTCTGTCATCTTTCTAGCATCTATCTATCTATCTAAGACAGAACATAGGGTATGTTTCTGACCTCTCAATTCTATTTTGCTGATTTATAAGTTTATCTTTATGGTAGGGACACACTGTTTTGATTACTGTTGCTTGAAGATAGTACCTTTAGTGTCACTCATTCTCCCAACAAACAAACTGCCACAGTCCCCAGCCCAGGCCCTGCCCTTGCCCCTAAGGGTGTGGTGCCTTTTAAAGGTACTCCTTCCCTGGGCATCAACATATGGCTGCATCTCTGTGTTTCTCCCCCTTTCCAGCCTGTCTGCCATCTTTCTGTTGGGCTTTTCACAGCTCAGGAACCTTTCCATGGTTTTGTCCTACAAGCCCCCATCAGAGGGGATGGATCCAAGCAGGAAAGGCTCTGTTATGGGTTGAACTGTATCCCCTCAAGGTTCCTAAGTTGAAGTCCTAACCCTGAGGTACTCGGAATGTGACCATCTTTGGAGATAGAGGCTTTACAGAGATCACCAAGTGAAGGTGAGGTCACTAGGGTGGGCCCTCATCCAGTGTGACCAGTGTCCTTATGAAAAGGGGAAAGGTGGACACAGAGATATGCTTACAAGGAAGGCCATGTGAAGGGAAAAGACAGCCATCTACAAGTCAAGGGGAGAGATCTTCCCTCATGGCCTCAAGAAGAACAGCCCTGATGATGCTGGATCCTGTGGCTCTCGCCTCCAGACTGGGAGACAGAGAACTGTTGTTTGTGGTGCTTTGTCACAGCCACCCGAGTAGGCTCCTTGCTCCCCCTCCTGGTCCCTCATCTACAATGTTTCCCCTTTGCCCTGCTGAATATTTCATTTGAAAAATGGCATTGGTTGGTTTAAAAGAAAAGTTTGGAAGTTCCTTATACTCATCCACACTTCTCTCAGACAGGCGTGCTGATGCCTACTGAAATGATCCCTCTGAAGTTACAGAGTCCTTTCTTATGACTCACCATTTGCTTTCTTGGAGGATGAAGAAAGGAAGGAAGAGAGGGAGGGAGACTGGACTCCAGTCCCTGTGAGGCTGCTGGTGGCTAGTGAAGAAAGAGCATAGCTGCGTTGGCTTTGCAAATCAGCATAGCCAGCCACATCTCATTCTGCCGCAGCCTCAGGGAAGCAGACGTAGCCCTGTGTGTAGCTGCAGCATAGCCACTAGCCTCCTGGGTGCAGATGCAATTGCCTAGCTCAGCACTTCCCCCTCCATTTGCTCCTGGGCCGTCCCTGCCTTCCAGGATGTGCTTGGGTGACTGGTCACTGGGCTCCTGGGGACTGTCAACTCCTAGAGGTTCTGAAGCAGCTGTTGCAAGATTATGAAGCCATTTGGTTTGTTTCATCGTTTTCCCTCCTCCTCTCCTCTCTTTAAATCTTTCTTGCTCCCCTGTCTTGCATATTTGTGATGGATAGAGGTAGAGGGAGTTCTGGTGCTTTTGGTTTTACAAAGCTCTGGATCCAATCAGTGTTGCCAAAGATTGGATCATATCTTCTCTAGAAGCTTTTCGTAAGTTTCTTATGTTCATTATGTCATGTCCCCCTCCCTCCACCAGAAAAGCTTGCATCAGCAAAAGTTGAAATTGTTGCACGTTATTACTGGAAATGAGTTAACTTAAAACATGCTTGTTTAGGGAGCCCACAGAGGCTATGCTTTTGTACTGACTCCATGCCAAGCCATTGTTTCAGTGTGGGAGCCTAAGTCTGCCCTCGTGAAGTCCTCGGCCCTGGGTGCTATAAGGTACACAGTCTCTAAAACCCTTTGCTCCAAGTCTCCCTTATTTTGATGATGTCTACTAAGAACCATCACTGGGCTTCACCCTCGCCCTTATTCTGTGATCCTAGTAGAAGAGGCAAGGAACACCCTACCTCAGGAACAAAGGTCACAATGGAGCGAGGTGCTACCCTTCTCCTGACAATGCTGTTATGACCAGTGGTGCGGCTGCGTCTCACTGTGACTTTACCCATAAAAACGGGCAGTGGGCTGGATTTGGCCTGCAAGCCTCTTTTTTCTTTTTCTTTCTTTCCTTTTTTTTTTTTTTTTTTTAAGACAGGGTCTGGCTTTGTCACCCAGGCTGGCGTGCAGTGGTGCGATCACAGCCGGCTGCAGCCTCGACCTCCTATGGTCTGCAAACCTCTTGTTGATAAGTCACTTCACCTCTCTGAGTCGTAATCTCTTCATCTGTGAGTTCTCCAAATATCCCCTGTGACCTTTCAGTTTGCAGGTCCCAAGCATAGTCATTGGAACAATTCGATTGGAATCCCCACCTGTCCTGAGGTGGCACATCAGCCCTCTCTTACTGTGTCTCATGGAATCCTGAGTGTGTGTGTGTGAATGTGTGTGTGTGTGTGTGTGAATACAGTATACATCTCTGTGTGTGTGCACATATATAAATAAATAATCCCATAATCCCTCTGCTCTGTGTGGCCTCCTCATCCGCCCACCCACCTGTCTGTGTTTACCCCACTAGTCTACACTGAAGTCAGGGCCCCACTGCTCAAGCTGTACACAAGCAGTTCAGTGTTATGGCCCAGTTTCTCCATGCAGGTGCCACTCACAGTGAGCTCCATGCCCCAGCCATCTGCCCCTGGTCCCTGACTCCCTTGACCCCCAGGAGAGCCGGTTCCATCTCTGCCTGCCATCACTGCCCATCTCCCCATGGCTGGGAACACGCCCCTTCCCACAGCCCTGTGCTTGGAGCCCAGATGCCGTATTTTATCCCATTTTATCTCCCAGCCCCAATGAAAATGGGGCTCCCTGGTGAGGAAGGCTTGGTGTCTTCAGGGAGCTGTAAAGGAGATATCTTTGCCTGGGTATGCCACTCCCTTCTCATGGCACACCAGTGTCCCACCCACCCAGTGTGCTGAAGGCCTCCCTCACCTGGGGAAGGTTCCTACTCAGGGGATTCTCTGCACTCCCATTTCCCAGAGAGGCCCAAGTCCTTCAGACATTTTTGAATCTCACTTGTGGCTTAAGTTCTTTTGAGTGGAGTCTTAGGAAATTCAGGACAGACAACTGGACTCCAGTTTATGTGACCCTGAGAACTTAGTCACAATTAAGATGGTTCTGTCTGCCCAGAGCACACAGAGGCCCCCTGAGAACCAACACCCAACTCCACATCCCACCAACTCTGAGTCTCAAGTCATCCAAGACGCTCCCTCTCTCTTGTAAAATGAGTTTTACTCTGTTGTATCCTACTGCCTTGCAGCTCTGAACTCCTGTGACTCCCCAGCAATAACTAGGGGGAGGAACAGCAAAGTATTAGAAAGGCCTTCCTTGGACTAACTGGTGTAACCAGGGAAAAAGGTATAAAGCCTGTGACAATTCTAAACACCCTGGCTGTATACAAGAACTCCAGATTTGGAAATATAACATAGCCTGTGTTTTTGGCTACTTCTAATAATTAAACCTGGATCTGTTTCACCAGAAGCAAGAGTGCTAGTGGGCCTGGAAGAGTGAATGCAGAGCCGTGTGGTTCTGGGCTCACTATGCGAAAACCCACAGCCTTCCTTCGAGCAAGGGAGCTTTGCTGCACCAGCACTCATGATACCCAGGGCTTTAGCCAGTTAGAGTCACGTTGTGCAACTGACATGCCCATTCTCCCAGGCCAGAGTGACTGCTGGATATATCACTTGTCTACTGCTATGAGAGAAACCACCTCAACGCCTAGAGACTTAAAATGACTACAATCGATTATCACTCTTGATTCTGAAGGTTGGTTTCTCCACTGGTTCACCTGGGCTCGCTCACATGGCTGCATTCAGCTGGAGGGTCAGCTGGGCTGAAAGGTCCAAGGTCAACTTGGACCTTGGAGGTCAAGCCTTGGAGATCACATAACCCCACCTCTGATGCAGTCTGTCGGTCAAAGCAAGCCACATGTCATGCCCAAATTTAAGAGGAAGGGAAACAGATTCCACCTCCTGATGGAAGTCGTGGCACAGTCACATCACAAGGGATCATGGGCTAAATTGATGCAGCCATCTTTGGAAGTGGTTGGAGTAGCAGCACAGGTGTGAAGTCCTCCTGACCACTCCTGGCTTTATGGGGAAGACCCTGCAGAAGAGGCCTACATCCCTCTCTGGACAAAGGCCTTCTTTGTAGGAAAAAAAAAAAAAAAAGGACAAAAGGACTCTGACATCTTTGGTTTGGGGCTCAGAATGGAGTTTCTGCCTCTAACTAGTTAGAACTATCTAGGTTGCAAGTGACAGAAACCCCATTCAAACTAGCTTCAGCCAAATGGAGAAACTTTACTGTGATCGTGGATCCCATTGGCAGGAAGGTGGCAGCCTTGGGCACTATAGGAAGTAGAGGCTCCATGCCCCAGGACTCTCCTTGCCTCTGCTTCCTGTTTCTCTGGAGCTCTGGCTTCCTTCTCTCTGGCTGTGGAGTGCATTCCTCCCTGTGGTGGCAAATACAGCTCCCAACAGCTCCAGATTTTACAACTATCGGTGAGAAATAGACCCTGTCTCCTGTGTAGTTTCAAGTTCAAATATATTGGGGAAAGAATTCATTAACAATGAGTTCAGGGCTTGTCTGTAGAGCAGTGAGCCCTGGGCAGGGGCAGGGCCAGGCGATACTATCAAAGCTGCCATGGAGCCATGTTGGTGGAGCGTGGCAGGGCATCCGGAGGGAAGGTGTGAGCAGGCAAATCCATGGGCATCCACTCAGCAACCTCAGAGTGGACAGGCGGGAGTGGCTAGAGGGACAAAGCCCAGGGTCAGGCTGCCTGTGCTGGGGTCTCCATTTCACCACTCGTTAGCTGAGTGTCGTTATTAAATCCTCTGTGCCTCCATTTCCTCATCCCTGAAATGGGCATAGGAGTTCTTATACAGTTTGGAGGATAACAATGCATTCATAGTTCATATATACATGTTACGGTTTTGATATGCGTCCCCTCCAAAACTCCTTTTGAATTGAATCCCCAGTGTGGTAGCATTGAGAGGTGATTGGGTCACAAGCACTCTGCCCTCATGAATGGGTTAATTCATTCATGGATGAATGATGAATGGATTACTGGGTTAATGGACTGATGGGTTATTAGGGAGTGGAATGGGTGGCTTTATAAGAAGAGGAAGAGAGACCTGAGCTGGTGCTCTCAGCTCCCTCTTCATGGGATGCCTTGTACCACCCTGGGGCCCTGCAGAGTCCCCGCCAGCAACAGGGCCCTCACCAGATGCACCCCCTCCACTTGGACTTCCCAGCCTCCAGAAATGTAAGAAGTAAATTCCTTTTCTTTATAAATTACCCAGTTTCAGGTATTCTACTATAAGCAATAGAAAACAGACTTAAAATAATATGCCAATGAAGTCTTCTCAAACAGTGCCTGAGTCCATAGTGTGTACTCACAATGTGTTAATTGTTAGTAATAAGAGGAACAGAGTTGATTCTACTGATTACATTGATATGCTATGATGCAATATATAGAAGTCCAAAAAAGTCTCTTTTTGTTTCCTGGAACCAAAATGATTAATTTGGGGGAAAATGTGTATTAAGGGTCTTTTGTTTGCCTCAGAACTGCTCCCCAGGCATTCCCCTCTTTTATGCACGGATGCACTTGAGGGGCCTGCCCCATGCCAGCCACTGCTCTGCAGATGCCATGGGGAATGAGGGCTGACTCCCTGCAATTGAGTGCTGGGGCATATGCCGGGTTTCACACGTCAATGGGCTTTTCTAGGAAAGTAAAGTTTTCTCAGGCCTAAGGTTGTGTCAAACACAGCAATTTAAAAAAAAAAAAAGTCACAGGAGATGGCCTGAACTAGATTTTGGGTTGCACACCACAGCAAACCTTCACTTCTGGTCTACTCAAATAGTTATTTTCTTCCATTTTCCAAAATTCCCTCAACTTCTGCCACCAACCGTCCACCCAAAATTAATCTCCTTTATTCTGCTGTGGGTCAAAGGAAGGGAAAGAAGATTTCTTGAGTGATTCTTTGGGCAAATACCATAGACTTAACTCTGCACTCAGGTGCGATTCACACATACTTTGTCTCCATTTCCAAAATGCACTTTCCTGGAATCATGTTGGTGAAGAACAGTCTTTATCCCTGGAGAAGGCACTCCCGGAACAGCTCCCATGTTTTACTATCCTCACTGGGCCACCAAGGCCTCCGAGGGCCAAGGCTGGAGCTCCCAAAGTAAGCAGGACCCACAGACCCTCCTGCGCCCTTTGGGGACGGCTGAGGGGGACTGGATGTCCATCCCTTTAGGAAAATATTTGAACACAGCTGGTACCCTCCTTCCTGCCACCCATGTGGTTGTGTTTTTAAATATGGCTTGAACTTGAAGCAGTTTCCATTTATAAAAATTCCTTTGCAAAATGTTCTTTCCAATAACAATATTCCCATGTGTGCCTCTGCTTCTGATATTTTTCTTATAAATTAATCTGCTAAAACAGAGTCCTCTTGGCCTTTGGCTTTTGGTGTCCGCAAATGATCCCGCCCCCACCCTGCGGTTTTGGGACCTCCTGCTTTGGCGCTGGGACCCAGAAAGTTTAGACCGCCTTCTTTTCATTCCTGGGAGCTTATCTTACAGGGCTTCCACAGTCTGTGCAGTGCTGAGGGCCAGATGTGTGACGGCGGCCTCCACACAGCCTCTGAGGCTGCTGGCCCCGAGCAAGCCCAGGCAAGTGGCCTCCAGGGGCACCGCACACGCCCCTCTTCCTCCTCCCCACCGCCTTCCACCTCTGGGAAAAGAGAAGACAGGCTGCCTTCTTACTTTGTGTCCTCAAATGCCAATGACCCCTGCTGCCGGGGTTCCTGATTTGGGCTCAACATAGGAGTCACATTTCAAAATCCCTGAGCCAGGCTCCACCCACGCCCATCAGAGGGGACTCCATAAAGGAAGAACCCCAACAGGAGGGTTTTTGGAAGCTCTCCGTGACTCCGATGTGCAGCTGAAGTTGAGAACTTTTCCTGGAGGACACCCCCCAGCACCCCAGCCAGCATGCAGGGGGACTTGCCAATAACTGATCAGCCCAGTAGGGATTTGATCACGGGACTGGGCTTCTCCGCCTGGCAGAGGGCTTCTCTCTGCCACATGAGGATTTAGTCAAGTGCAGTGGCTTTGTAACTGGAACTGTATAATATTACTCACTTCCAAACGGTGGCAGGCTTAGAGAGATGACCCACTGACCATTACAAAATGCCTGCAATCACTGCTGTGACATCTAGAACCACAAACCAATTTATGTTTGATTTTGTCAATATTGCATTTTTCTAGTATGAAGAAAAAATGAGGCACAAACAAATTTAAATACATATACATAGATATGCATATGTGTGTACAATATATATGTATACAAGCATAAATGTGAGTAAATACATAAATTTCAATATATACACACAATATGTAAATACTTATATACATATATATACGTCTGTACACACACACATCTAGAAATGATTCCAGAAGGACATTGGCTTGGGTTCACATTTTGGAAAGGAAGACTGATACTTTAATACTCCTTTCCAGAAGCAAGAAGGGTCCTTAGTGGGAATGCTGGGGTTTTTATAGAAAGAAAAATCATAGTGAGATGGGCTGAATCAAAGAAAATCTTCTTCAGCCAGGCACAGTGGCTCACACCTGTAATCACAACACTTTGAGAGGCTGAGGCGGGAGGATTGCTTGAGCTCAAGGGTGCAAGACCGATCTGGCTGGGCAACATGGCAAAACCCCATCTCTACAAAAAATACAAAAATTAGCCAGGTGTGGTGGGACATACCTGTAGTCTCAGCTACTCGGGGGCTGAGGTGGGAGGATCCCTTGAGCCCAGGAGGTCAAGGCTGCAATGAGCCGAGGTCGTGCCACTGCACTCCAGCCTGGGCGACACAGAGAGACCCGGTTTCAAACAAAACACGAAGGCTCTTTGAACTTGACAGATGGTGTAATGTTAAGGGTGGAAATTCATTTTGAAACATGAGGAGTGTGGCAGGCCCCCCTGAAGTACTCCTGGTCTAGGGGCCCTGAGATCTGGCACGCTCCTCGATGGCAGGGCCTTCGTGTTCCTCTGGCTCGCTTGTCCAGCAAGCACCCAGCATCTGACCAGTGCTCCTGCGATATTCACTAGAAACAAACAAATGAAACCCAATACTTTTGAATTTCCATAACATTTATCAACTAGGTTTCAAGTTTAGAGGTAAATTTCAAAATATTATTAGTGTTAAGCCCCCTCTCCCCGCCCCACTCCCATATACACCTTCCCACGATTCCTTCAACCCATTTAACTGGCTATTTTCCTCCCTGATTCTTTTTTTCTAAAGAGCTATCCTGACAAAATCACTGGAACACCTTGATCTATAACGGCAAAAACCATTTGAAAAGACAGCGAGGATAAAGAACCTTTTTCTGGGTTCTAATATGAAGGGGTGTGACAGTAGTTTTCCTGAGGCATGAGCCTCTCCATAAAACAGTTGTCCAACTGGCTACATCCTACCTATAAATGGGCATTTCAGGGAGACGGGGAAGCTATACACACACACACACATTTATGGAGGAAAGATATTTTAAATATATTTCAACCAATAATAATGTAAAAATACCCAGGAGACTTGTGATGTGGAGCCAGAAGGAGTCTATGAGGTGAGGTTATGTCTGCCCCAGTCCCCTTTGAAGCACTTAGAAATGTGACAAATATAGAAAAAAACCAATAATCCAAAAAGGTGGGAAAGGGGTAGGGAGGTCTTTACCCTCCGTGACTTGGGCAAGCTCTGTGTTTTGAAGGAAAAGCGAAGTGTGAGTCTAAGTAAGAAACATTGTAGCACTTTAAGGCAGGGGAGGTTTGCAGTGCTAGAGAGAGCCTAAATTATTTTGAATCATAACATTTCATAGCACCACAAGAACACCCAAGATTTTGCATACTAGATTAACTAAACCAATTATACTTTGTTACATTGTAATAAAAAGTCTTTATCTCTTGAGAAAACTCAAGCAATTTCTCCTTGAGTGCTGTGTAGGGCTGATGGAAGCCCTTCAGCTTCCTGTCTGAATTGGGACTGAAAGGCTGGCAATCGGAATTGAAGAGACCTGATTTTCTGGGCAGAAATGTTCGGGTTTTTAAATGCCCTGTCTGCCTCTACAGACCTGCTTAGGTCATCCACAACTTGCAAAGAAGACATGCTCAGCAGTTTACAAATGGGTTGTGTGCAACTTAGGAAGCATGCCCGGTTCTGTATGCTTGAGCCCTGACCTACTCAACGTATTCTATGCTTCTGCATCACTGAACTCACCATTCTGCTAGCTGGCCCTGTCTGTCATGCCTTCGCACATTTGCTGTTTAAAAATCAATAACACCAGCTGGGCACGGTGGCTCACTCCTGTAATCCCAGCACTTTAGGAGGCCGAGGCAGGTGGATCACCTGAGGTCTGGAGTTCAAGACCAGCCTGGCCAACATGGTGAAACCTCATCTCTAATTAAAATACAAAAATTAGCAGGGCATGTTGGCAGGTGCCTGTAATCCTAGCTACTCGGGAGGCTGAGGCAGGAGAATCACTTGAACCTGGGAGGTGGAGGTTGCGGTGAGCTAAGATCATGACAGAGTGGGACTCCATCTCAAAAATACATATATATATATAGAAATTTTGATTCTTAATGACAATAGTGATATATCTGTATCAGGACAGAGGTGGCAAGGACACAGGTAACTAAGTTAGGGCCAGTAAGTCTGCACCGAAATTGCTGGTAGGACTTATGAACATGCTCCCTAAAAGGACAAAAAACACTTGGGACATCCCCCCTTTCCTTTCTCCTGCCTGTTTATTACCAGATGTGGGGACTTCAGGGTTGCTACGGCGGATCCATAATCATTTGGGTCCAATTTCCTTCCATCTTTCTGCTCCTCACTTGTGGATTCTCTTATGTGAGAGAGAAACAAATCTTTATCTTGTTTAAGCAACTTTTGCTGGCTTTCTGTGCTGGCACCCGAACATAATTTCTATCTAATATAAGACATGGAGCTTATTATTTAGAAATATGGAGCTAACCATCCAAAGAAACACAGGCCTCCCAGCTGTGCTAGACAACTTGGGGCACGTACAGGTTGGGGGGGTCTGTGGGAGGCAGAGGCACACTGTTGATGCATGTGCACCCCATGCTGAGGGGTGACCAGTGAGCAGGCTGAGAAAGCCAGGCTGAGTCAAGGAGTGCCTCCTCCCAGCAGCAGCTTTGCCTAATTCCTAATAGGATGCATGTGTCTGGCCATCGATTTAAATAGCAGTTTGGACCGTGGAATGCTTGTTTCAGCAAACTAGGCTGGACACTGCTGATTGAACCCCAGAGCTGACACTTCTATCTCCTCACTCCCCCTCCTCTCCTGCTTACATACTCTGCTGAGTGCTCAGCCTTTTGCAGTTCCCGCTATCCCCTGCAGGGACACTGTGAATGGTTATTCAAGTCATGCACTGAACTAGTCATTCATGTGATTATTTTTTTTACTTAAGAGAGGGATTCCTTTTTCTAAATCACAGAAAGCCCCTGTATGGACTGGGATCCCCCTTTCTCCCATTGCCCTTAAATAAAATCCAAAATGGCCTGCCCCCACCTACCTCGCTGAGCCCGTGGTGACCTCCCCTTGTGCACATCACCCTAGCCATAAGGCACTTCTCTTCCTTTCTCACATGTATCAGACCTCTTTCAGTCTTGGGGCCCTTATGTTTGTTCTTCTCTCTGGGATGTTGTCCTCTAGATTTCCATTAATCGGGTTTCTGCTCAATATCATGTCTCCACCAAACCCTCCCAGATGGCGCCACCCAGTGTTGCCTCTTCTGTAACCATCCTATTACACCATTGTATTTTCCTCATGACACTTATCACCATCTGACACTTGCTTGTTTCTTTACTTGTTTGGTACTTGCCTTCCTCGTTAGTGTGTAGGCTCCATGAGGACAGGCTGTGTCTGGGACAGGTTGGACTCCCAAGGAAGCAGACTTTCGGAGACAAAGATGGAGATTTACCAGGGTGTACTCTCAGGAACCCCATCTTGGGAAGGGAAGAGAAGGAAAGGGAATAGAACTGGGCAGGAGGGAAAGCACACCACAGCCAGCTCACCAGAAACATCAGCCAGCCCTGCAGTGAGTTCTGAAGGTGGGCTATCCCTGCAGGGAGCTTTGAGGGTGGGCTATCCCTGTGGCCTTGTCCCAGGTCAGCACACACACCGCTGGGCTTTGTGCTCCTCATTGGTCCATCACTGGTGCTGGGCTGCTCTCTAAAAGTGCTGTGGTCTTGAGGGAAGCAGCTCCCTGTGGCTCAGGCAGTCCCCAAAAGGGCTGACAGCTGAGGACTCCCTGCTAGAAACATCCTCAGCAGTGTCCTTCCTTCAGGGTGACCTGGGGGACACATCAGAGCATCCAGCATGTCTACCTTGCTCATCGCTACATCTCAAGTGTCCAAAACATCCTCGGTCCATAGGAGGTGCCCAGTAAGCTTTTGATAGATGACTAAGGGACATACAGGCCTTGGTGGCTTGAGGGTCACCCTGTCTCCTTCAAGCACTCATTGCATATGACTGCTCCACACCACTGTGTTTCAATCTTATATTTTAATCCCTGAAGGATGTGTTACTTCCTAAATTTTGGTGCAGATTATCAGACAGGGGACAGATCACTCTCCCGATTGCCTTACCACCAAAACAGAGAGCCTGAGAGAGGCACACATCTGATCAGCCCTCAGCCCACTTCCTGGGCACTCTCTCTGCCCACGCTGGGGGCTGCTGACCTCCACAGCTCTGCCGCGCCCTGACTGTGGGCCTTCTCCCGCAGAACACAAAGCAGCGGTGCCTCTCTTTGGGGGTCCCCATGGCAAGTCTTCACTAAACTGTGGCAGCCTGTCAATCTGACGCCTCTACCTCCCGAAGAATATTCTGTTGTCACACAGCCCTTCATTCAGCACAGATAACTCGCCCCAGAACACAATACAGGCCTCCTTCACTGATGACAGCTTCTTTAGGCACAGATTTTAACATTTGTGCAGATGAAGATTAATTTTACGTTGAAAACTGTAGAGTGTTAACCTTGAGAATTTGAAATATATCTTATTGAGATGAGAGGGCTAGAAACTGTCCCGGGGTCATGAAGGCAGAGCATCCTTTTTAGGGCGAGCTCTCTACAAGCACCAGGTCGCCACAGCAGCTCCTCTGGGGCTATGCATTCGCCATTCCTCCCTGTGTCAGCCGTGGTGCTGTTCACAAAGTTTCTGTTCCCACATCTTCCAGAACTTGATAGGCTTGACCTTCTCCACGCCTTTGAAATCATCGCACATGTGATTTGTTCTTGTGGTGAAATGTGAGTGGGAAAGACGTGCACTATTTCCTGGAGGAAGCTTTGAGGACCAGTGCGTGCTTTGAAAACCAGAACTGCCAGTTCTTGTCCTGCCTTTTCAATGATGATAACATATCTCAAGTTGGCATGCCCTCAGCTGGGCCTCTGAGTGACTGGGAGGCTGACGTGCAAGGGAGCAAAAAGCAAGCCTTGGCTGTTTAACCACAGAGGTGCAGGATTTATCTGTTACTAAAGCATTACCTAGACTGTCCTGACCAAGCAGTACCCTCCCTCCTCTCTCCTTCCCTCTGTCTCCTACTGTTTTTCTCCCTCCCTCCCCTCTTACTTCTTTTTCACTCTAATCACCTTAGTAAACCCAGACTGACCCTTGGATGCTGCTTTCAAAGTGCCTCACACATGTTTTGTGGCCTCTTCCAGTCACCCTCATGTCTCTCCCCAGCCACCCCTGGGATTGTCTTTGCTACCCTGACAGATCTCAAGTTTCCACAGTTTGTCTGCATCCTCCAAGTGTTCACACCTCGGCTCCTCTGGCCCTGGCTTCCCAAGCCCCTCTCTCGGTGCTGACCTCTCACGCCAATCCTGCTTCTGGGCATAGCCCAAAGAGAGGAGGCAGCTCACTGGAGCAACTTCCCAGCCATTCCCCGTCCGATCTCACACTTCCCCTCATTAATCTCAGAGGAATATATTGTCCTAAAGGCAGATAAAAAGAGAGCTGTCTTGCTTTAAAAGTCATGCTTATGACTAGATAATTTTTTTTCCAGTTTCCTGCCCTATTCTTGACTTCAATGCATGGCTCTAACTTTTTTTTTTTTTTGAGATGGAGTCTTGCACTGTCGCCAGGGCTGGAGTGCAGTGGCATGATCTCAGCTCACTGCAACCTCCACCTCCCGGGTTCAAGTGATTTTTCTGCCTCAGCCTCCAGAGTAGCTGGGATTACAGGCACCCACCACCATGCCTGGCTAATTTTTTGTATGTTTTTAGTATAGACGGGTTTCACTATGTTGGCCAGGCTGATCTTGACCTTTTAGTAGAGATGAGGTTTCATCACGTTGGCCAGGATGGTCTCGATCTCTTGACCTCGTGATCCACCTGCCTCGGTTTCCCAAAGTGTTGGGATTACAGGTATGAGCCACCGTGCCCGGCCCCAAGTTTCTTTATAATATGATGCAAAGTTCACCTTATTCAGGAGCCATTTCAGGACCGCATGAATCCGCTCACTCCACTGGGGTGGCCTCGAGTAGAGCTGTTCAAGGGACTGTGTTACTGCGGTCTTGGTGGTGAGCTCCTTTGTCAGTGTATTCTTTGGATCTCTATGCTGCCTTTTCAGACTAGATTTTGCTTAGGAATAGCAAAAAGTGCTCAGGGTTGACATACAAGGGGATAAATTAATCTTTCGCTGAGAAATATTAAAATAGCTTAGTTTAAAACAATAAAGAAGCCATTTAATTGGAACCTTCTCAGAGACCAAATCTCCTGTGTCTTCAGGAGGCTGCCACACTGGTAGATCTGTACATCCTTGGCCTCCAAATAAGGACTTTAAACTCGGTCAGGAGACGTATTTTCTGAGGCAAAACTTTCCATTGTTTTCAGCGAGTTACTTTCACAGAAACCAGTTTGACACGATGGTTTCATTTTGCAAGCTGATTGATGTTGGATGATATCACTCATCTGTTTATCCATTTGTTATTTAAAAAGCACTCAATAAACACGGGAACATGGCACTCTGTCTAATGTGAAGTATGCAAGGGGAAATAGAAGCTGTGACCCCTGCTTCTGTGGAACTGTTGTTTGTGTTTGTTTGTTTGTTTGTTTGTTTGTTTTTGAGAGGGTGTCGCCCTGTCGCCAGGCTGGACTGCAATGGCATGGTCTCAGCTCACTGCAACATCTGCCTCCCAGGTTCAAGCGATTCTCCTGCCTCAGCCTCCCGAGTAGCTGGGATTATAGGCGCATGTCACTGCACCCGGCTAATTTTTGTATTTTTAGTAGAGGCTGGGTTTCGCCATGTTGGCCAGGCTGGCTTCAAACTCCTGACCTCAGGTGATCTGCCCACCTCGGCCTCCCAAAGCGCGGGGTTGCAGGCGTGAGCTACTGCACCCGGCTGCTTCTGTGGAACTTGATGTTTAATTATTTAAACAAGAGAAGGAGGGAAAAGGAAAGGCAGCTTCCAGGGGCAGCCACTCTGAGACCAGGCAGGACTGGACATTGAATTTCACCACATTCACGTTTGGCTTCTTAGTTCTTTAAGCTATCAGAGCAGGAGTCAAGACGCAAAGCCAGCGGCGGGCGCCTGCTTACTCAACTATGTACAGAGTGGAAATCGTGAGGAAAAGCTGCACGTTTCCTTCCCGTTGCCTTTTCTACTGCATTTTACTCTCGCTAACACCATTGATAGCTTTCATGGACTGAAGATCCTAGACACAAATTGGGGCGACTGCCTGGTCTACCGGGATTTCCTCAACCCCTCTGTCTCTATTTGAAAGGTGGGCGTGTGACCCAGCCAAAGGTAGTCATGGTACATCCTGTCTCTGGCCGCAGCGAGGAGCAGAGAGGTGAGCACACATTTCAGATGGGGCTCCTCAAAGACCTCGGAGTCTGCTGAAGAGACATCCGTTCCTCTCTACCTGTGAAGCTGTTGAGACACGGGTCTGGAGTAGCTGGGGCCACGGTGGCAGGTTTGTGGATGGCGAGGACGAAGCCAACACACCCAGGGGACCGGTAGGCCTTCCCAGCTCCCACACCCACTCTGCCCTCCTCTTGGCTTGTCTACACTGTAGGTAAAACAACCCCCTGCTTTTTTTTTTTTTTCCATAAGTTCAAACTGGCTTCTATTATTTCCAACTTAACAATATTAATTAATTGTAAAGGCCAACAAATGCTGAACATTTTACACATAGTCTCATTTAATCCTCACCAAAAATACCTTTTAGGTTGATATTATTAAGTTCGTTTTACAGATAAAGAAACGAAAGTGCCAGGAGATTATACATACATCTTTATTATTTTTTGTTATTATTGATAACATTCTTTCCTTTTTTCACTACAAAGCTTTTAAAAAAAAAATTTCAAGTTAAATTCCTTCATTCAAAATATCTCAACATCTTTTTTTGCCCTTAGTAATTTTTTTAAATTCCCCCTATTTCTTCATGAGCCCCTTCTAAGTTCGCTTTGTTTTCTCATTCATTCAGCATAACATATATGGAGCAACTATTTTCAGCCAGGCATCATGCTAGACTCACTGTGCAACAGTGAGCAAAACAGACACACTCGCCGTCTGCTCAAAGTTTCAAGTCCAGTCGGAAGGAAGATGACCCAGTGGTTACTTACAATCCAGGTTTCTATGAACTGTGGAGGAGATAGGGCACGGTGCCGTGGAAGCCCATAATGGAGGTGCTTTCTCCACTCTAGAAGGAAAGACCCATACACCATCTGAAAGGCGCCCTTCTTTTTGTCATTTATGATTTGTCTCTTACTATTATTTTTTATTGCCTATTTCACACAATGTATGTTTTTTTTCCTTGCAGTTCTTCTACTCACCGCTTTCAGACCTGAGTGGTTTAGTTTGGTTGAGTCTCACAAGCATTTATGGAACATCTACTATGTGTTGGAAACCTAGGGAGAAACTGATAGACTCTTGAGGTGACAGAAGCTAAACAGAGCCTCTGGTGGAGTCTGGAACCTTCTGCTGCCCATCACCCGGGCTGCTGGGGAAGCCCAGGCCAGGGGTCCTCCCTGACATGGCATCCCATGGCTGTCTCTGGTGCTTCCTCATCTCCTTTTCTGCTTCCCCAGATCCATCTTCTGTTGCATTTCCCGTCGGATTTCCATCCCCTGTTAACTCTCGTCATCGTCACACCTACAGAGCTGCCTCCTTTGCATTCCCTAATCCCACCATTATTTCCTTTGAAATGAGTATGAAAATAAACAAAGTGGTTGGATTTATCCTATTTTTTTTAGCAAGCATCAAAAATGCATTTAGGCCAACAAGAACCAAAGTTCACGAAATAGGAAATTTGATTGTGTCAAACTGAAAAAAAACCCTCCACCGACATCCCACTGTCCAACTTCCTATTGGCTTCATGCCTTCGTTTGCATTCTGCGTGTTCCCCACGTTCATTTCACTCACGCTGTTGCTTTTGTTTTTGAGGTTCCATTGTCTCTAAATCTCTCCTGATAATAGGATGGGGGTGGCATGAATGAATGAAGTACTGAATAGGATATTTGGGCTATGTAAGAAGGGATTAAGAGGGTAGAAAATCAACTTTGCCCTATTTCTTCTGCCACTCATTTATTTCACTCTGTCCTTGGCCTCTGTGAGTTCTGCTCCTCCCGAGTTTCCGTTGTCTGCTTAGGTTTTCTCCCATTCCTGCAGGCTCCTGCTGGCTCTATGTGTTTGCTTCCGAGACGAGAGTCGCTAACTCTCCCAGTCTACACTGTAACCAACCAGGGAGAAAGCACAGCTCATTTCAATGCAGTTCATTTAGTCTACATAACCTTGGCTTCCCCATTACACTCTTCCTGGTATTTAAAACATGTAAGAGCTGAGATAAGACTTTTAAAATATTAACATAATCCAGGCCTCAACACAACATAATCCAATGGAAATAATATTTATAGAAACAGCACCCCCAGGTTCAGAAGCCACGGCTGAAATGTTATTATTGTGCAATGGAAATTTGCAGCCTTCCCACTACGGAATCAAAACGTGAGCTTGAACTAAATTACACTCTGTTTTTCTCAAACCTCAAGGACAGCCTAATCACCCTGCAATGCATAAGCAATTCACTTTAATTTTTTATTTTATGAAAATAAAACTGCGAGATTTAAACTGAAAGTACGACAGCCAAAAAAAAATTTTTTTTAATTTAGCCTTTCATTCAGCAGAAGACCCATGTCTTTACTTCAGTTCCCTGGGCACTGCCAACTGTGCAGTGTGAAAGTGGTATCAGATGGCATGGAAATCTTCGAAGCCAGGTCATTTTCTTTGTATCCTATTGGAAATTAAATTATTCTAGTAGTCAGAAGTTTAAGCAGAGAATGCAGAAGGAAAGCAGGAAGAGGGAGGAAGAAGAAGAAGGAGAGGAGGAAGGAGGGAGTAGGAAAAGGAGGATAGGAAGAAGGAGGAGAGGAGGAAGGGGGGGAGTAGGAAAAGGAAGGGAGAAAAGAGAAAAGAGAGGAGTTGGTTGAAGAAGAGAAATGAAAGAATTCCTCAAACAATAGGACTGGAGGGGAGGGAGGATGCAGTTAATTTGGAAACTATTCTGAAATATTTTTCCTTCGGGTAAAATGGAGCAGCTGCTCTATGGAGCAAGGGAAATCCCAACAGCTTAAGTGTTGTGAATTGCTGAGGGAATCAGAGAACCTGAGTTGGGCAGGATATGTGAGGTCACTGAGCCCAGCTACCCACTTCATCCTTGAGTCTTCCCGCTTCAGGTCTCATCACAGATCTGGAATTTTAATCACGGTGTTCACTTCTCTTTCTAGTTTTTGGAAGTGGATTTTTAACCTCTTCCAGGATTTAGTCTTTCCTGGGCATTCGTGATAACTTTGTTCTCTGATGTCTAGGATATTCGGTATTACCTATTTTCCCTAACTCCTACTTGTCCTGTACTTTTTCAAAAGTCAGCTCCCCACCCCTCCAAATTGTCACCCTCTTCCTTAAGGTAGCTTGCTCTGAGCTCTGCATCCACGTTTTCCGACATCCTGGAAAGTACAGTAGTTCCTGTTCTAATCATGGCAATGACTTACTCAGTAAAGGTGAGTACCCTGGTACTCACCCTGTGTCCGGAAGACAGTGCCAAGGTGAATCATTCTAAGCAATCACTAGGAGTCGCAAGGATTGCCCCAGCCATGATGCTGGAGAAATGCCCAGAAGACTTACCTCAACTCACCCGGCTAAAGAATCAACTTGCCTCCTCCATCTCTCCTCCCAGATTCCATCGAAAGCCAAGACTTTTCTTGGCTGGCATCTCCAAGATATTAGTCAGTGTCATTTAATCTTAAGGAGAATGTCCAGGGCGCCTCACTGATCGTAAGGAAATAAGGAGCAGAAGTGGATCTGCTGGCCCTTCTGTGCCTAGTCAGGCCACGGGACAGGTCTCCCTGGAATGGTAGCATGACCAAGATGCCAGTCAGGCTCTGGGCTCAGACCACTTGGGTTCGAATCCAAGTGCTGCCACTGCCTAGCAAGGTGATCCGGAAAGCTACTCAAACACCCTGGACTTTCATTACTCCATATTGTAAAGGGCTTGAAAGAGTGTCTGGCAGGCACATGGCAGGTGATTAATAAATGCTGGCTGTTTTTATCATTACCACCTTCATCATCTGTGGGTTAGATTATGACCTGAGTTAAAACAATAATTAAGCCATGCATTTAGTTCTGCAAAATATTAATTATTAACATAACAAACTCACATTCGTGGAACATGCCTGTGTGCCTATGTGCCCAGCACTGTGATAAGGGCACAGCGGGCATCAGTGTCATTTAATGTTTTCAGCAATGCTGTGAGGTGGGACCACATCGTGGAAATGGAGATTGTGAGAGTCATGAACTACTCAAGGTCAGCTAGCTAATAAGAAGAGAGGCCGTTGATCCACCCCAGTTCTCAGACTCCACGCCCATGTTTAACCCACTGTCAGATACTGTGTTCCTGTGCAACAGCTTGTGTAGAAAGCCAAGCTCAACACTTCAGGTGTGAAATGAAATCAGCAGAGATCAAATCGTGTGTGGGGCTTTTGTATGCCTGTACTTGTGTGTGCTTATTTGCTTCCTTAAATTGGATTTATCGGTTAGAAAAAAAAAATTTAGTCACTTCCCTCTCAAACACTGGTCCAGACCTATAAGACAGAGATGGCCAGAGGGCCCTGTACAAAGCACCCCGTGCCAGTGAAATTACCCCCAAAGGGAAAGTGGACTGCCTACTTTGAGTCCCTGCCCCCTTATCCTTCCTCGCTGGCTCCCAACTTGGCTTCCTATGCAAGACTTATTTGTTCCGGCTGTTAGATCTGTTCTCAAACAACAAATTCCACCTCAATCCTTCACTTTTCACCTGAGTCATTCAGAACATCATTAGCGATGTTCAGTCACAGGGAGACTGAGAGTTTGTACTAGGGGAAAAATGTTTTTTTAAAAAGTGAAATTAACACAGGGAAAAGCCATCGCTTGAAGATGAGTGTACAATCGTCCCTCGGAATCTGTGGGAGATCGGCACCAGGACCTCCAAGGATGTGCAGGTTGCTGATGTAAACTGGGGTCATGTTTGCATATAACCCACACACATCCTGCCAATGCTTTAAATCACCTCCAGATGAACTACAATACCGAAGACAATGTAAACGCTATGTAAGTAGTTGTTGTACTGTATTCTTTTTAATTTCTGTTATTTTTATTTTTTATTGTTTTCTTCTATACATTTCCTACCCATGGTTGGCTGAATAAGTGGAGGCAGAGCCTGCAGATACAGAGGCCGACTGCTGTAACAGGTACCAAAAGCTTAGAGGCTTAAAGCAACACAAATTTGTTTCTTATAGTTCTGAATGTTAGGAGTCCAAAATGGGCTGTGGTGGGCTAGCATCAAGGTGCCTGCAGGAGTGCATGCATCCTGGGGGCTCCAGGGGAGAACCCACATCCTTGTCTCCCAGCTCTAGAGGTTGCTGTACTCCTTGGCTCGCGGCCCCTTCCAGCCACATTCACATCACTGCAACCTCTGCTCCCATTGCTGCCCTGTCGACTGGACTGCGGAGAGGGGTGCATCCACCCCTCCTGGGAAACATCTGAATGGCTTTTTTCCAGCCAGCACTTAAATGGCTCTAAGAACCTGGATTGTCCCCTGGAATATTCTCGTGTGGTATCTTTGGTATGTCTGCTTTCTGTGTAAGCTTAGCATCCCTAGGGTCTGAGACTGGCTTCAAGCCCTCATAAATAAATAGACTTGCTCTCTGCCCTATAAAAGCACTGGGCTGCACCTGAGATTCTATGCCTGTCTCCTCCAGGCTTCTGTAGGCTGTTCGGTGCTGACCACACAGCCCTGCCCTGTGGCTGGCTCTGTTGGAGGCACACTGCGGACCACACAGGGACTGCCCATCATCTGGTTGCGCCCACTGGTGCCCAGGCCCATGCACCCACCGTGGCGCTGCTCCACCTCAAGAACTGATCTCTGCAGTAAACGCCCCCAGGTAGGCACCTCAAAACTGGTTGGGGTTTCTCTCCATGTCTGGCAAGCTCTTTGCCTTTCATCCTTTCCCCTTACACCTTCTCATCTTCCCTTGCAGTTTCTGTCCGTACACTCTGAAAAAGCAAAACATCCAAACATTGGACCCACCACGTAGTTTTGTTTGTTTGTTTGTTTGTTTTTTGAGACAGAGTCTTGCTGTGTCACCCAGGCTGGTGTGCAGTGACGCAGTCTTGGCTCACTGCAATCTCCGCCTCCCGAGTTCAAGTGATTCCTCTGCCTCAGCCTCCCTAGTAATTGGGACTACAGGCATGAGCCACCATGCCCAGCTAATTTTTTGTACTTTAGTAGAGACGGGGTTTCACCATGTTGGCCAGGATGGTCTTGATCTCCTGACCTTGTGATCCGCCTGCCTCGGCCTACCAAAGTGCTGGGACTACAGGAGTGAGCCACCGCGCCCAGCTGACTCACCAAGTAGTTTTAAGAAATGGCTTTTACTTCAGCATCACTCCAGTGGAAAGGGACAGCTGTCATTTTTCAGATAGGGCCATGACGCTAAGGGTCCATGAACCATCGACAAAGGGAAGCTGGCCACCATTTTCCTATCTAGAAGGTGTTTGGTTACATTGAGCTTCACCACTCGCACATCCTAGGAAACTTCTTCAGAAACAGAATATAAGGCCAAGCCTCCCAGCTAGGGAGGAAGAGGGAGAGATCTTTGTGGCTTGCCCCCTTGGGAGAAGAAAGCACACATCCAGGGCCACTGGGCCCCTGCCCTCCCAGCCTCCCTTCGTGCCTGCCTTGGCCGTTCCAAGGATGCTGACAGCCATAAAAAATCAGGCCTGTTAGCAACAGGAAAGATCACAGGCCTTGATTCCTGTTGAGCTCCTCCAACAACAGCTGCCATCTGGCTCCCCATCACGGGCGAATGCAGGCCCTGATTTATGGAGAGGCGCAGGTCAGGGAGTGGGCCACGTGCATTGCCCTTTCCCCCACAAACACCCCAGTGGGCGGGGGCCCAGGAGAGGGCCATTGCAGGTCATCAATAAATCCTGGGGATAAAACAATGCAGAGGTTATTAAAGGGAGCCGAGAGGGGACGGATGCGAGTTATTCCAATTACAGGCATGGTTATCTTCCCCTGTGCAGTTCAAAGAATGTGCACCCTAATGCATTTCAGCAGCTAATAAAAGTACTGTAGGTTTCTTTTTTTCTCTCTCTCTTTCTTTTTCTTCTTTTTTTGAAACCCATAGTGCTTATAAATTACAGGGTAGAGGTGTGTGAACGATACATAGCAGCTTTGAAGCAGCACTGACAACCTCAAACTAATTGATCATAAAAGGAAGTCAACTGCAATAGATGATGAACCATTTATCTAGCCAAAAATAGCCAATGGTTTCCCTATGGGGATGGGAATGTAAAAAAAAAAAAAATACTAAACTAAAATTAGGGATGGGCCACGGGGAACAAATGTAACATTTTGAGCCCCTCAGTTGCAGGCACTAAAAGTGGAGGCATTGCAGATGTGACTGTGGCTTCGCGGTGGAAGACCAGGACAGGAGCACCACCCCTATAAACACAGAGGAAGTCCAGACCACTGTGGTCAGCCTGCAGGCAAGAATGCTCTCAAAGCTGATCAAAAGCTTTATCTTCTACATCTTTTTCCAGATGAAAATTTCACCAGAACCCTCCATTGCTGGCCATTAATTTCCTTTAGCTTTTATTGTGCTAAAATGGAATTGGCTGGAGATGGTAATTTAAATTGCATTGATACAGGCTAATGGGGTGGGGTAGAGAGAACCCAGACAAAGACACAGGGAAATGATGGTGTTATGTGATACATGTTAAAAGATGTGGCCATGGCCGGGTGCAGTGGTTCACGCCTGTAATCCCAGCACTTTGGGAGGCCGAGGCAGGCAGATCATGAGGTCAGGAGTTCAAGACCAGCCTGGCCAACAGAGTGAAATCCCCATCTGTACTAAAAATACAAAAAAAAATTAGCTGGGCATGGTGGCGGATGCCTTTATTCCCAGCTACTTGGGAGGCTGAAGCAGGAGAATTGCTTGAACCCAGGAGGCGGAGGTTGCAGTGAGCCGAGATTGTGCCACTGCACTCCAGCCTGGGTGACACAGCAAGACTCTATCTCAAAAAAAAAAAAAAAAAAAAAAAAAAAGGTGTGTCCACATCTTCTCATGGTTTTCCATTCTAGCAGTGCGTATTGATGGGTTGCAGAGCGTTGCCAAGGTGTTCTGGTAAAACTTGATCAAATAAATGGGAAATATCCTTCTGCACTTCACTGGCCACCCTCTCCCAAGGTATTGGTGAGCTCTCAAAAATACTTGGCTCTTCTAAATAGTTTTAAATACTTCTTGAGCTATCTTGAACATCTGCTTAAAGGCAATCACTTTTTCTTTTCTTTGTGTTACGAAATACAACAAAAAGGAATGTTTCAGTCTGGTTTGAATTCCAATCGCAAATTACACATATCAAAGTTTCCTAGAGGTGGGTTTAGATGAGGCCCTTTGGAAACAAACTCAGAGAGGCACCTGCCTCCACTTTCCCGCCCTTTCCATCCCTCCCACCCCTTTCCATGGCTGCTGCCCCTCCTGTGCCACCAGAGTTAACCTTAATTACACATGGGAAGGTGGATAGCATGGCTCCTGTACGTCCCATCCTGTTGCCACCAGCTCATCACTGACAGCCGCTCAGGCCACAGTCCTTACCCTGCATTCAAGACCTCCGGCTTTGGGCCTTGTGCTGGGAGTGACCACACTCTCACTGGCATGTGGCCACACCTGCCCCTCCACGTCCAGCTGCGTCCACCTGGAGTCAGGGGAGTCTTCAGCTTCCCACACCTGACCTAGAGCCCTCCCATGAGCCTTCCTCCAGATGCAGCCAGCTCACTCGTGGTCGCTGGTGCATCCCTTTGCATGCCCTACTGTCACACAGTGCTGCAGTCCTGTGCTCCCTGCTCTGTGTCCTCCCTCGAGGCATGCTCTCAGGGCCGCAGACAGCCTTACTGCACACATCTTTGTCTGCCCTAGAAGTACTCAGTGCGCACCACTGGCCCTTGGCTTTCATCCCAGCAGGAGGGAGGCAGAGTGAACCAGTGAAGGGGACCTGGGCAGCAGAGCCAGGAAGCTACTCGCCAAGGCCACCTAGCCAACACGTGGTAACATGGGGCTCACCAGAGGCTTTTCTGACTCTGTGTCAAGGCTTTTCGTCATGAGGAGCTGTCACTTAGCATCTGTTCCCATACATTCAACCTAGAGTGCACAGCAAGCAATTGTCCGAGAGGCAGGCTTCTGACACTTTGGAACCGGAGGCTTTGCCTGCATGTGTCACCTGTGGGATCTATAAGGGTGCCCATTTCAGATGGTTATGGGAAGAAATTAAGTGAGATAATATGTGCAAAGTTAGGCAGATCACGAGGTCAGGAGATCGAGACCATCCTGGCTAACATGGTGAAACCCTGTCTCTACCAAAAATACAAAAAATGAGCCGGGCATGGTGGCGGGCATCTGTAGTCCCAGCTACTCAGGAGGCTAAGGCAGAAGAATCACTTGAACCTGGGAGGCGGAGGTTGCAGTGAGCTGAGATCGCACCACTACACTCCAGCCTGGGTGACAGAGCGAGACTCTGTTTCAAAAAAAAAATACTACCTGACACAGAGTAAGAACTCAAAAACGTCAGTCATTATTAGTTATTAATTACTTCTACTAATGCTCATATGCAAAATAAATGCATCTTCCCATCCAGCAATGAATATCCTCCTTTTTACTGCTACACACATCTCAGAAATAAGCATTCTATCCCCAGAGTTACAATTCTCATTCCTTCATATTTCCATGTTTCTAATGTTCATCCCACGTGTATTTTACCCCACATGGAATGTGTTATGGAGTCCTAATTTCCAATACCCTAACCAGCAGTCCTCATGAACCATCAAAATTATTTGGAAAATACCATTTTCATTACCGAAACTGTATCTCCCGGACTGCCTCTTTCACCTGGAAGTAGAGGTGAGAAAAAAACGTGTTTCTAAAATTTAACTCTTTTTTGCATTTGAAAGTATGACCCCCTGAGGACACTGGGATGGAAAGCCCTGTCCGTCACCTACCCAGCAGTCACAGAGGAGCTGGGTGTCTCCCTGACCTACAGCCTGTCCCCCTCAGCTTTGAGATCTAAAGTCCTGCGAGGAGAGCCCAAGACATCTCCAAGGCAGCGCTGTGTGCCCCGAGCCTGGGAAAGCCCTGGTTCCTTAAGGCACTCAATAAGCATTTGCTGAATGAATGAACAAGCAACTCAACACCTACCCCTGGCGCAGGCACACACAGATACTCTGAGGAAGGGGGCATGGCAGGCAAGGGGAGATCCCTGGCTCCTAATGACCCCCCGGAGTGCCCTGAGCAAAGCCTTGGAGGGGTGTGATTCCTGGGACGGCTTTTGCCCCCTCGAGCCTCCCATCAGAAGGCAGCAGTCACCTGGGGCCTCACACTCAGGGAATCGCCGGGTGTGTACAGCGTGGCCGAGGTGCAGACTTCAACACGCTCTCTCCGTCACCCACCACAGCCAAGGTCTGTTTCTGGAGCTCTGCAACGTGAGTATCTCTTCATTATACTACAGGAAGGATTTTTTTTTTTTTTTTTTTTTTTTTTTTTTTTACCATTGCTGAACTGAATGCTGTTTGGTTCCCATGGTGAGAAAAGGCCTTGGCCTCAGCAGTTGGGCTGGGCAGGGGTGGAACAACCTCCTGCCCAGGTGGATGGATCAGCCCTCAGGTGGGCTGATTCTGGGGGCTCCTCCAGCAGGGGCTTCCCTCGCCTGCCCTGTTCCTTCCATCCTGTTCCAGATAGCAGCGCATCTCTCAAGTGACTGTGGCTGTCCTCCCCTCCTTTTGTCTTCTCTTCTCTTCTCTGGAATCTGATAAGAGCTGCATGAGATCATTGGAAGCCAGCCCTCCCCAGGTGCGCATCACATAAGAAAGAGCATTCTGACTGGCACGGCTGCCGCCACTCCCGCTGCTCCTGGCGGACCAGTGACTTTGATTTATTGCTCTACGAGTAAATACTAGTAAATAAATGACAGAAATGCCTTTTCCCCTGGCGACTCCCCAGCCCCACGATAATTAACTTGTTCTTCTTTCCTCCCTCTCTTACTAACCATGAAGCAGGGCCATTCTCTGATGAATGAGTTGCCCACAACTATCTTGCCAACAGGTGTTTCACATAAAAGATGAGCCATCCCAGCAATAGTGTGAAGCAGGTGTTGAAAACTAGAAGCTCACGGGTCAATTTGTCCCATGCAATATGATTTTAAAGGTTGGGCTTACATTGGGAAAAGCAGATTTCACATGGAAATTTATACTTCAGCCTTCTTTTGGAAACTGGAAGGTCGTCTGGAGATGGTGAGCTTCCATTCCCTCCTGGCAACAAATGGCTGGGCAGGCCCTCCCCTTCCTCTGGCTCTCTGATACCAAAGGCTGAGTATCAGTTGCTGTTTATGATTGTATTTGCTCTGTTGTTTTCTTTTACCAGAGACATATTGCTCTGTATCCATATGTTGTGCATTGAAAACGGCTGCAAATTCCTAAGGGCCTTAGGATGAAATAACAAAATATGAGATAGAACACAAGAATTTGAAATCTCACTTTCTTTGCCTACCAACCATGTGACTGTGGCCAGGGACCACAGATAACTCTCTGAGCCCAGTCATGTGCTCTGAATCGATGATGATAGTGATGATGATGACGATGATGATGATGATGATGATGACAATGATGATGAGATGATGATAAGATGATGATGACAATGATGATGATATGATGACAATGAGATTTGATGATGAGATGATGACGATGATGATGATGATGATATGATGATGATGCATCTGTTCAACATTTACTCCATGGCTGATATGTAGTATTTCATTCATTCCTCATGAGAACCCCTGGGGGGAGGTCTGCTTTATCATTATCCCCATTTAACACATGAGGAATGGAGGCACATACAGAGAAAGGCCCTTGCCCAAGTCACACAGCTTAAGTGGAAAACCAGGATTTGAACCTTGCTAGTCTAGACCAAACATGGACAAACTTTTTCAATAAAAAGTCAGATGGTAGATATTTTAGGCTTTGTGGGCCATATAGTCTCTGTGACAACTCCTCAGCTCTGCTGTTGTAGTTCAAAAGCAGCCAGAGACAATATGTGAACAAATTTGTGTGCTGTGTTCCAACAAAACTTTATTTACAATATTCCAGATCAGCTAGATTTCGCCTGGGGGCCTTAGTTTCCCTGTATGTGGTTTAAAGGAGTGCAGTCCAGTAGAAACAATGCAAGCCACAAATGTGAGCCGCATACGTAATTTAACATTTTCTAGCCATATTTTAAAAGTAAAAATAAGTGAAATTAATACTATATTTATAAACACAATATACCCAAAATATTTCAAAATGTAATCAATATTTTACATTCTTTTTTCTTTTTTTTTTTTTTTTTTTACATATTTGAAAGCCAGTGTGTATTTTACACTTAGTGCCCATCACCGCTTGGGCCAGCCACATTTCAAGTGCTTGATGGCCACATGAGGCTGGTGGCTAGACAGAGGACCTGGAAGTTTTAGAACCCAGCTCTTTCAATCCTCTTCCATGGGGATCACCAGTACTGTAAAGCACAAGACCCACTATGGAAGTGCAATTATCGTTACTGGATTCAGCTGAGCCTCTTGGATGGGTTCCAGCCCATCCAAGAATGTACGAAACACTCCAAGACTTTAATTTTAATTTAGCAACCTGGTACTCGGAATACATTTTTCCTCAGAAACAACTCTATAAATTGCCATAAGTGCCTTGAGCCCTCCCACCAAGCTCTCATTAATGGGCACTATGCCTGTTGAACAAAGTGTGGCTTGAATCACCCCTAGTGGCCATTCAAAGGTTACTTTCTATTAGTTTTAACTAAGGATTCTGGGGAAAGACTGTGCCCCCAGAGCAGCAGGACACAGCAGGCGTCCCCTGAGCTTTGGTGGGGTGGCTGCCCATGAAGCTCTGTCGCTCTTGCTGGCGCCAGCTACAGATGCCCTTGCCGAAGTTCTGGGAAGGCGCGTTCCTAAGTCAGAGACACCCAGCCCGTGTTTCTCTTCATCAGGCTCTTGGATAAAGCTTCTAGTGTGTGTTTGTCATCATTTCCTGAAGGCACGCCTCAGGCCTTAGGAAAGTAAGCAATGGAACATTCAGCAGTGATTCCCAGGCTGTGAAATTTCACGGGCCAATCCAAATTTTAAAATAAAAGAACTGGAGCACCTATATAAGATGGCCAACTTGTAATTTTTCCAAGTAAACACATTAAGGAAAAAAAAAAAAAAAAGAAAGCTAGCATCTATGGGCCCTATCGTTCTCACACCAAATCATGTTAGAATGATATTTTAACACCAATAAAAGAAAGACAATCTCAGAATCAATGACAGTTTTTTCAATTGAGTAAATTTGGCTTGGTGGGAAAAATGCACATCACTGCCTTTATTTTTATTTTATTTTATTTTTAACTTTTATTTTAAGTTCAGGGGTACAGCTTTGTTACATAGGTAAACTTGTGTCTTGGGGGTTTGTTGAACAGATTATTTCATCACTCAGGTATTAAGCCTAGTACCTATTAGTTATTTTTCCTGATCCTCTCCCTCCTCTCACCCTCCACCCTCCGAAAAGGCCCAGTGTGTGTTGTTCTCCTCTATGTGTCCATGTGTTCTCATCATTTAGCTCCCACTTATAAGTGAGAATATGCAGTATTTGGTTTTCAGTTCCTGTGTTAGTTTGCTAAGGATAATGGCCTCCAGCTCCATCTGTGTTCCTGCAAAGGACATGATCTCATTCTTTTTTATGGCTGCATAGTATTCCAGGGTGTATAGGTACCACATTTTCTTTATCTAGTCTATCATTGATGGGCATTAGGTTGATTCCATGTCTTTTCTATTGTGACTAGTGCTGCAGTGAACATGATACATGCATGTGTCTTTATCATAGAATGATTTATATTCCTTCAGTAATGGGATTGCTGAGTTCAATGGTATTTCTGTCTCTGGGTCTTTGTGGAATCACCACACTGTCTTCCACAATGGCTGGACTAATTTACACCCCACCAACAGAGTATAAGTGTTCCTTTTTCTCCACAACCTTTCCATCTTCTGTTATTTTTTGACTTTTTAATCATAGCCATTCTGACTGGTGTTAGATGGTATCTGATTGCGGTTTTGATTTGCATTTCTCTAATGATCAGTGATGTTGAGCTTTTTAATGTTTTGCCAAGGACCATGAAAACTTCACCTCCAGAGCAGAGGCTCTGGGGCTAGCATTTGGAAACCCCTATCTCCTAGAAGGGCTCACTGTAGTTGTACAGAGTAATTGAAGGTTCTGGACAAAAAAGAGAGGGAAGAGCATTAGAACACCTAAAAATGGAGCCATCAGGAGGAAGGTGGCCTCCCTCTAAGGGTTTCGGGTGAGAGGAATCAATACAGCATCAAATGTATCTTTTATTGGCACAAATATCTTATGCTTGTTTCTTGTGGTAGACAATGTATTTGCACACCCCTTTTACTTCTTTTGATCCTTCTAGAAACACCACAAGATAAACAGGAGAGATACTATGTGCATTTTACAGATTAACGGTAACAAGTACAGAATTCCAAGGATCACTGCTGTCGTTTAAATATTCATGTCTCAAAAATTCCCATGTTGGAACTTAATACCCAATGTGATAGTATTAAGAGGTGGGACTTTTGGGAAAGTGATTAAGTCGTGAGGGCCCCACTCTGAGGAATGGATTAATGCTCTTACAAAAAAGTTGGAGAGCCCTAATTCCTCTTTGCCCTTCCCTCTCTCCCACCATGTGAGGACACAGCATTCATGCCCTTTCACCCTCCCATGGTGTGAGGATGCACTACAGGTGCCATCTTGGAAGCAGAGAGCAGCCCTTACCAGACACTGGATCTCTAGTGTCTTGACCTTGGACTTCCCATCTCCAGAATCTAAAAATCAGTTCCTAATATTTATAAATTACCCAGTCTGAGGTATTTAGTTATAGCAGCATGAACGGGATAAGATAATCACAAATATATATGTACACATTTGGATATTTTGGAGACTTTTTACAATGTGTTTGGAGAAGTTAGTGCTCTTGGGTTATATAAATTCCCATCACTCATTTTTAACCCATCTGTAGAGCAGTAACAATAATACTCAGTGACAATGAGGACCTCATGAGTTTCTGTAAAAGGTTTTCTCCTCATCAGTGGGCAGTATCCCCCAGCCACCTCCTCTCTGCTGCCAACAGGGATCTGTGTGCCTTTGCCCAGGCTCAGTGCTACTCAATGCCTCAACTTTCTGTTTCTTTCCTAAAAGGTTGCTGCTTCTCTCCTGTTTATGATGACCCTGTCTCACCCATCGCTGCCACAGCATTTTATTACTGGCCCCACAGCTGAAGGGTGGCAGAGCAGACGTAGGCCTCGGGTTTGCAAAGTTGCTTCCGTGATGTTTCCTGCATAAACCATCTTGGAAGGACAATTTCCAATGGTAGCATATTATCATGCCAGCGTTTTCCTGACTCTGAGCTGGGGAGTTCAAAAAACAAGAAAGAAAAGAAAAGAGAGAGAAAGGAAAAGTATGCCAAAAAGCCAGTATCTTGCAATGGACATTTTCAGCTCCATAAATGAGGAGTTCATGTAGATATTCTGGGAACTACTGAAGTGGTCTGGGATTATCTCATCTCCCCACCTCCACCCTCACTCCCCAAGACGTTTTTTTAAAACCATGCTTCTGTTACTAATTGTTCCTTCTTAAGTCACCATCCAATGCTTTGAACTAACTATATAAGACAACAGACATACTGTAAGCAAATGGCCGAGTACTGAGATACGGAACCCAAAATTCTTTTCAGCTTAATACTAATCTATTTCACCCTTCACAATCTCTGGAATTTTGCTTTGACTGGGAATCAATGTTTGATGAAAAAGTCTTCCCTTCTTATGTTTGCATCTAGCAAACGTTAGGCCTTAAATGCCGTCCCTTTTTTCCACAGGACTTCATGTGCAAGCGCTTTGCCTTAATGAGTAGCTGCAGCAAATGCACAGTGAGGGACTCTTACTCAAGGCGGGAACAGCAAGCAGTGGATTGAAAGGGCTGGGACCCTGGACCCAGGCTTGTTCTTGGATCACAGGTTACCTTTGGGGCTTGAGGCCTGGGAGGGAGGATGAGACACGGGCCGTTGGTGAACTTGTCCATATCTTCAGCAATCTTTCTTGTAGAAGGTGCCTTCAAGAACCTTGCTCACCCTTGCTCACCATGAGAAAACATATGTGCTGCCTCTGTGTAGCTCTTGCCTGAGTTTTAACTTCATTAACATTTTCCCCTGTTCTCCTCTCCCACTACCCTTCCCACAAAGGCAAAGACTTCAGGTATTCATATGTGGCTGTAGGGAGAATGCCACTGCTTTGTGTGCCACAGACGGCACTTCCCATCTTCAATGTGCCCACCTGGGCATCCTGTCCACAGATTCAGATTGAGGAGGTGGAGGCAGAATCTGCATTTCTGCCTGTGCCACTGGCGCCCACCCTCACTTCCAGTGACAGGCTCTAGACTGCATTTGGCTTCTCCCTTTTCACTCTGAATTGCTACAAGATCACCTTCCTTGCTGGCAGTACACCTAGTCTGTTGCCTTTAAGTGCCGTAAACCACTCCGCTTCAGGCACCTCTCACATGCAGTCCCCCTCTCCTCTAGACTGTGCTGCAATGAAGCACACAGTTGAGGGGACATGACCCCCACGACCCGTGAGCAGGTAGAAGCAGAATTGCTGCATGCAGGCTTCGTGTGTTCGTAAGTGCTGCCTGGCCGGGCACCGTGGCTCATGCCTGTAATCCCAACACTTTGGGAGGCTGAAGTGGGCAGATCACTTGAGCTCAGGAGTTTGAGGCCAGCCTGGCCAACATGGTGACACCATGTCTCTACTAAAAATACAAAAATGGTGGCGTGTGCCTGTAATCCCAGCTACTTAGGAGGTTGAGGCAGGAGGATCACTTGAACCCAGGAGGTGGAGGTTGCAGAGTGAAAATAATAATAATAATAAAAGTGCTGTCAGATTGCTTTTAAACAAGCCGTGCCTCCTGTTAAAATAGTGTTGCTAAGACTGTCCACTATTATCCCAAAGTAAAACTTCCATAATAGTAATAGTAATATTCAAGATAGGCAAACATGGTGGAGGGGAGGTTCCCACGGATGGCAGCCTAAGGGAAATGTCAAGGAGAGGACAGACATGGCTAATGAGACTGCCTTGTGGCATATCACTTAACCACATTCTCTTGTCTCCAAGAAACCTAGAATGAAATCTGTGTTGCCTGCTACAGCCTGTGGCTTTGGATTTTCTTGAGGCCCCAGAGCGTCAGGTAATATCTTGGAGCCCCACTTTTCATGTTTCAGCTCACTGGTTCCCACCTCACCAGTGAGAGGGCTATTAGCCACCCGCTTTCACAGATGAGAAAGCAAAGGCCCCGCCCCTCCCCCACTCTTATCTCTAGGCTGTACCGGCTCCCTGGGGTGGTGATAAAGTAGTGAGTTCCATTTCTGGGGGGTGCAATATGAGAACAGTAACTTCCCAGGGAGTCTCACCTTGCAGGAGGAAATACTTTCATAACACACAGGAGAGGAAACTGAGGCACAGAAGAATTAAAAGTCACTCACCTCAGTCACGCTCATGAGATGGAGAGGCAGTGTTGCTTGGCTCTGCAGCCCGGGTCTGGAGGTGGAGGGGGGGGGCACAGTCATCACCCCTCTCATGTCCCCCTGCAGAAGTCACTTGGTTGTTTTACCGAATTGCAGGACATCCATTTAACTCAGGATTCAAAATGAGTGCTCACCAGCTTTGAAAGTGTGAGACCATGTTCTGCCCCTTCTGACCTCTGCCTTCTGCTTGTGAGTCAGGCACTGCCGGTTTCATCCCACAACCTGGAACACGGGGAAGCCACGGTGCATGACGTCCATGCGCAATGGGCTCCATCCACACTCTCCCCATTTCTTTCCACGGAGGAAGTTTTCCAAATGGCACTCTGCGTGGGAAGGAGCTTGTGCACGTGCATGCTACCACCGTCTGCCCTCAGCGCTGATTCATGGGGCGCTTCTCAACTGTAGCCCACAGTGTGACAACTGAACATGTCCCCTCATGTTTCCAAATACGGGGGGGTGCAGGAGGCAGCAGGAGGCACTGCTCACTGTTGCACCCCCTGACCCACACTGCCAGTCCTGCCATCACTGCTGAGTGCTCACTGGGACCCTGGAAAGGTCTAGCTGAGACTTTTAGGGCATGAGGATGTTGGGAGAATAGAGGTGGCTCCTCTGAGAAGCCCGAGAAGTGTGAGCGTATAAACGCAGGCTGAGGTTGTGTCTCCCTGGGATTGAATTCACCCAGCCTCACCCTCCATGTAGCACAAATGCCCGGCTCCTCCAGGGAAGTGTTCATGGCCAGAGTCCCATGTTCCCTGCCATCAGCAAGGCCCTGATGCCATTACTCACAGGGATAGGGCACCGCCCCTAACACCAGTGACCATCATCTCTCTCCTCCTCCTCATTCTTTCCCCTCCTTCCATCTCCTCCTCCTCTTCCTCCTCTTCTTCTTCACTAGATACATTTGTTATATCTCCCAATGGGACAAAAATAGTCTCATCACCATCATGTGCCTCCTCTTCCTCCCTTTCTTCATCAGAGGTTGATATTGATATGATTTGGCTCTCCCTGATATGGTTTGGCTGTATCCCTACCCAAATCTCACCTTGAATTATAATAATCTGCAGGTATCAAGGGTGGGACCAGGTGAAGGCAACTGAATCATGGGGGGCAATTTCCCCCATGTTGCTGTTCTCGTGATAGTGAGTGAGTTCTCATGAGATCTGATGGTTTTATAAGGGACATTTCCCCCTTTGCTCGGCACTTCTCCCTTCCTGCCACCACGTGAAGAAGGACATGTTTGCTTCCCCTTCCATCATGATTGTAAGTTTCCTGAGGCCTCCCCAGCCCTGTAGAACTGCAAGTCAATTGAACCTCTTTCCTTTATAAATTGCTAAGTCTTGGGCAGTTCTTTATAGCAGATTGAGAATGGACTAATACAGTGATAAAATATAAATTGGAATTTTCAGTGTGCTCACACCATAAGGAAGAGAACAGTGTCATTTCTGGGTCAGAAAATGTGACCACCATAGAATTTTCTCATATCTGTAACTGTCCAGCATTCATAGCCCAGGATGCTGGTACAACTTTCTGAGATAGAGAATTATATCCTCACATAGAAGCTGCTGTGTGGCCCTCCTTATCCTTGGTCACTCATGGCTGGGTGAACAGACCCAAAGACAGAGACCAAAAAATCAAATTCTTGGATTTTCAGTTCTGAATAGACTCTTGAAACTCAAAGGCTGTGGCCTTGTAAGCCCAGATGCTAATTTGTAAAAGTTGAGAGTTTTCAGAGAAGAAAAGAACCAGGGCTCCCTGCCAGGTGTCACACCCTGGGCCTCACGGAGGCCTCCTCTTTCATCACATGGCACAGTAACATTTCCGCTGAAAACAGAAAAGGGCTTCCTTCCTAGGACCTACCGTCTCTACTCTTCCACCTTTCTTTTCTCCATTTCTTTCACCTGAAGGCTTCACCACCAAAGGTTGGAACATTTTCCTGCTATTTCATTACACTTGAGATTCCAGGCAAAGAAATTCCGAGTTCAAACAGCAAGGTAATGCCATGAATAATAAAACGTGTCAAGCTTTTCTGGCATAGGAACAAGAATGTGATATAGACACACACTACCTAATAGAAGAGAAGGCCCAATTTCAACCACATAAAGGGTTCAAGAAGTTCTGTGTTGGTTCCTCCTTCACATAAAATAAACACTGGAGATTCCAGGGACAGAAAAGCAGGGAGCTGCAGATGTGCTGAGGATTTCATTGCCATCTAGCGTAAAACCCCGCTATGAACATTATCATCACTGATTTTTACGATATTAAGAGATGGGCCCTTTTATTGCACTGGTGTCATGAAAACAACAAAATCCCACATGAAATTAGGCACAACTCAGGACTGCCCTTTTGCAGAACATGGCTTTTTAGTTGTAGGATTCTCCAAGGTGGTCTCACAAGTTTGTAATGAATCAGGTTGGGAAGCTACTGCTTTAGAAGGCAGAAGCAGTTTCAAGAGTGTGCTCTGGGTATAAAAGTCATGGGTGCAGAAGGACATCAGCCCCTTCTAGGTAATTCCATTTCTGCTCACTAGTCCTGAATCTGAGAAATTGTCATCATAAATTAGGCAGACAGGACTGCCAGAAGCCAATTCAGAACATGAATTTCTAACCTAGGGCTATCGTATAGCTTCCTGTGACCTCTTACGCGGAGCCTCCCTCTGTCTTCAGGATCAGGCCAACCTTAGAATCTCTGACTACTAGAGGCTTGACTTGCAGTGAAACCCGTCCTAATTGATGAAGATCCTGTATCGAGTTAGAGAAATGGAAGAAACGACGCGGGGGTCTGGTTTGCCAGCCAACAGCTGTGGCTTAAATCTGAGTCCTTTGGAAAGAAAGGAAGGCCTTCCTTTTATTTCTAATATGGCTAAGGTGGTGAGTGAATAACTGGATTGAATAATTGATGCTATATAAAAGCTGGACTGCAATCATTTTAGCCCTACCTGGGCTGGGCTGATCTGTCTTTTGTGCGATGGTGCTTACAACTCAATAGCCCAGACCTGGGGAATGTTCTGTCTGACAATTATGTAATTACTATCGGGGCTGTGGGCTAATACCACACAGCCTGTGGATGGTTCCATAAGGAATAGATATGGTCACTGCCCTGGGAAGAGGGAGGTTCTAGTATGAGAAACAGGGGTCTGGAAGTGGAGCCTAGAGATGGGATTATGTGCTTCCTCCTCCCCGGAGCCTCAGGGTCATTTCTGCCCAGAGTTTGCAGTGCAGCAATGCTCAGAGCACTTCCCGCAGCAGGAAGAAAGCGCTCCTGGTGAGGACTCCTAGAAGGGGCTGGACTATGCATTTTCTGTAAGTTCTCCTCTGTGCGGTATTTGCATCCTCCGCTTCTCAAACTTCAGCCTATTTTTTTTTTTTCGAGGCGGAGTGTCGCTCTGTCGCCTCGGCTGGAGTGCAGTGGCGCTCTCTCGGAGGCTCCGCCTCCTGGGTTCACGCCATTCTCCTACCTCAGCCTCCCGAGTAGCTGGGACTACAGGTGCCCGCCACTACGCCCGTCTAATTTTTTGTATTTTTAGTAGAGACGGGGTTTCACTGTGTCAGCCAGGATGGTCTCAGTCTCCTGACCTTGTGAGCCGCCCGCCTCAGCCTCCAAAAGTGCTGGGATTACAGGCGTGAGCCACCGCGCCTGGCCAAACTTCAGCCTATTCTTATAAAAAGATACAGTCCAAGGTGGGGCGCAGTGGCTCACACCTGTAATTCCAGCACTTTGGGAGGCCAAGGCAGGAGGACCGCTTGAGGCTAGGAGTTCAATACTAGCCTGGCTGACATAGGAAGACCCCATCTCTAAAAAAATAAATAAATAAACAAATTAGCCAGACATTGTGGTGCACGCCTGTGGACCCTGCTACTTCAGAGGCTGAGGTGGGAGAATCACTTGAGCCCAGGAGGCCAAGGCTGCAGTGAGCAGGGTCACGCCACTGCACACTCCAGCATAGGTAATAGCAAGATTCTGCCTCAAAAACGAATGAAACAAGGGATACAGTCTGGTCTCTGCTATGATAGAGAATTAACAAAGGGGCTGGTCAGTGACACAGAGGAGAGCAAAGTGCCTCACTGGGACCATGCTGTTGCTGGAGACAGTGATGCCCACTGGTCAGTGCCTCAAGGGCCACCAGGGGCAGCAGTGCACAGGCACCCGTTGCTAAGGAGACTTGTACTCTGCCCTGCCCAGGAAGTTCTCCATCTCTGTGTGCATGCGGCTTAGTTCCTGCTCCTTCAGCCAAGCTAACACGGAAGCCCTCGAGCATCTGGACCAAGCAAGGAAGCCGGCAGGAGCCTCTACACTTCCTGTGAATTTGACCAACGGGACTTGGGGTGGTTTTACATTTAGTGTCACGTCTCGTAACACTCATTCTTCCCTTCTTTCTTTAGCAACAGAACCCCTGAAATTTACCTGGGTGTGTAGCTGCCCAAAATAAAGACTTCCCTTTCCCACCACCCCTGCAGCTCCGTGTGGTGTGTGGGCAAATCCCGGCTGATGGGATGTGGGTAGAAGAGACGTGGGCTCAGCAAGGCAGCCCACGCAGGGAAGGAGCAGGTCTTGTGCTGCGCGCTCTCCATCCCACTTGACAGAAAATTGCTGCAGTGGACACTGTGGCACTATAGGTGCTGTGGACGCCACGGGCATGGTGGTGAGCACCTTCAGCTGCGTGGAAGAGGTGTCATTTCAGGGCGGTTCTGCACACAATCTGCCCTGCACACAGGAGCTACTGTGTGAACCTCGCTCCCAGTGTGTGAGGTGAGAAGGACAGAAATTGGGTCAGCTTTGATAAACTTCCATAGTACCTTGATATTGCCTTGACCTTCAAGCACATGATCTGTGGACCCACCTCAATATATTGACCAGGCCTGGGCATGAGTCAGGCACTTTTTAAGCCCAATAAAGCTACATAGGGGTTTGAGATCGATTGGAAATTTAAATGATAATAGAAATAATGACAGTCGTACTCCAGATTGTGTGAGAAACACATCTGTAAGGGATGGCAGAGTCAGGGAGAAAAGGAGGCAGGGCCTGGGTACCATGGAGCCAGCCGAATAGCCCCACCACGAATCCTCCTACCTTTAGAGAACAGAGAAACTCTAACCTGGTTTAAGCTGTCATATTTGGGGGCCCATTTGTTTCTCAGCCTAAGCTGTACCTCGTCAGGTGTGCCTGTATATGAATAGCGTGTGGGCTCAGCTGATGGACCAGACATTCTATGTACTGGCGCATAACATTCTGACTCTCATACAGTAAGAACAAAAGGAAATACAGCCCAATTTGGTAAAATTCTCTCACAGACTGGAAAAGAGCATCCCGAACAGTGGAGACGCAGAGGGAGCGAGGCCCTGTGGACACAGCAGAGGTAATGAGAGAGGAGTGCTTGGTGGATGGGGATTGGATGGGGGCTTTCCATGGGCACCGATGAGCCATCCCCATGGCATTCCCAGAAACGGATGGGGGTGGACTTTGCAAAGAGAAGGGTTTCTTATGTAAATAGGTTGAAAGATATGGTCTTGGGGGCTAGAAGAGGGGCTACCATGTGACTATAAAGACTTTTAACATTTGGACTCTACCTTCCAGGAATCCACAATGGATTTGCAGCAGGCTGGTGGAGGCAGAGCAGAGAAGGGCGGGAGAGGGCCAGTGAAGCCCTGGGAAGCTGGACCCACAGACTCATCTCCTAATGAAGCTAACCAGCAATGCGAGGGCACACAGGGCGAGCCCCTAGAGGCTGTCCCAGGCCAGAAGTCACCTGTGAACTGAGGTGGCCAAGGCAGGTTCTGTGGCAGAGGGTGAATGCCTGCAGATGAGAACCAGCCGCGGTGCCCAGAAAGGAACAGTGTGCGGGTGAGGCGGGCTCTCCATGTTGCTGTATCCTCCCCAGGCCTCCCACCCCCAGCACGTGGGCAGTGAGGTGGGGAATCCTGCCCACAGCACAGAAAATGCTCTAAACAGAATCAGCTTGCAAGCAAACCAGTGACATGTCCAGATGCAGGGCTGGGGGTCCCGAGACAGGCTAACACCCAACAGTAACCTGATTCATACTCAAAATAGTGACAAACAGGCTCCTGTCTGCAAGGCTCCTCAGTGAGGCTGGGGGAGGGGTGCGTGGCTTCAGCAGGGGGAACAGGAAGTGCCTTCCAGTCCAAGTGTGTTTGAGGTTTGTGGATTATTTGGCACAATGATGGCTGGGAATTTATTTGTTACATTGAAGTGGAGCTTTTTATGTTTGAATCGAAAGCACACAAAAAAGCCCATTGTAGAAAATCAGGCTCTATTATCACATAAATGTGCATTATATAAAGCAAAAAGAAAAGGGGAAAAAAAGAAAGGGTTTTAAAGAACAAATAAACCACAGAGCTTATAGATTATGGGAGAGTCTGAGGGTAACGGGAAAGGGTCCAACATGCTCTTCTATTCTCTGCCAGGCCTGACAGGAGCCCCCATCAATACAACCAGCTCCTGCTCAGAACTCTCTTCAGGCAGACAAATAGAGGATGAGATGTTTCTACTTCCCCAGGCCTCAGCACCATGACTATTCTAGTCCCAATGGATACCCTGCTTCAGGTTTTATGCAGCTGAGTTGAAGAAGAGTAACAGAATAGGAGGAAAACAAGGGGAAGAAGGTAGGTGGGACGCCCCAAATCATCTTGAGTGCACCCCATAAAAGAAAGTGGCATTAAAGCAGCCCCCTGTCCTATCTCAAGCCACCTGTCAACTTATAGGGACTCTGCACATAGTTGCTGCAGGTTGGCCTGCCTCTGTCAGAGGCGTTTAAACCAGATTGACTCTCTCTTGTATAGGGGCTGGGTAAAATGAGGCTGAGACCTACTGGGCTGCATTCTCAGGAGATTAGGCATTCTAAGTCACAGGATGAGATAGGAGGTCGGCACAAGATACAGATCACAAAGACCTTGCTGATAAAACAGCTTGCAGTAAAGAAGCCGGCCAAAACCCACCAAAAGCAAGATGGTGACGAGAGTGACTCTGGTCGTCCTCACTGCTACACTCCCACCAGTGCCATGACAGTTTACAGATGCCATGGCAACGTCTGGAAGTTACCCTGTACGGTCTAAAAAGGGGAGGCATGAATAATCCACCCCTTGTTTAGCATATCATCAAGAAATAACCATAAAAATGGGCAACCAGCAGCCCTCGGGGCTCCTCTGCCTATGGAGTGGCCATTCTTTTATTCCTTCACTTTCTCAATAAACTTGCTTTCACTTTACTCTATGGACTTGCCTGGAATTCTTTCTTGTGAGAGATCCAAGAACCCTCTCTTGGGGTCTGGATCAGGACCCCTTTCCAGTAACACCTCTATTGTGAGAAGGTGCCTTAAATGGCTGGAGTTCTGGTGCTGAGCTGTGTTTTCACTCTGGGTAGTTTGTTGCTAGCTTTTTTAACAGCTTAATTGAGATATAGTTAAGACATAGTTCACTAGTTAAGATACAGTTCCATTCTGGTGTTGCTGTAAAGGAATACCTGAGGCTGGGAAACTTACAAGAAAGAGGTTTGTTTGGCTCATGGTTCTGCAGGCTGCACAAGAAGCATGGCACCAGCATCTGCTTCTGGTGAGGCCTCAGGAAGCTTCCAATCATGACGGAAGGCCAAGGGGGAGCAGGCAGAAGTGTGAGCAAGACAGAAGGAGAAGAAGGAGGCCGGGCATGGTGACTCACGCCTGTAATCCTAGCACTTTGGGAGGCGAGGTGGGTGGATTACCTGAGGTCGGGAGTTCAAGACCAGCCTGGCCAACATGGTGAAACCCCGTCTCTACTAAAAATACAAAAAATTAGCTGGGTGCAGTGGTGCACACCTGTAATCCCAACTACTCTGGAGGTTGAGGCAGGAAAATCGCTTAAACCCAGGAGGCAGAGGTTGTGGTGAGCTGAGATCGTGCCACTGCACTCTAGCCTGGGCTACAGGAGAGTGAGACTTTGTCTCAAAAAAAAAAAAAGAGAGAGAGACAGAGAAGGAGGGGACCCAGACTCATTCAACCAACCAGATCTCATGTGAACTAAGTGAGAACTCACTCACCAACAAGGGGATGCCACTAAGCCATTTGTAAGGGGTCCACCCCATGATCCAATCACCTCCCACCAGGCCCCAGCTCCAACGTTGGAGATCACATTTCAACATGAGATTTGGAGGAGACATCCAAACTATGGATGCCCTCCAATGCCCACATATGGCACAATTCACTCATTTCAAGTGTACAATTCAGGGGGCTTAAGTATATTCACAGATATGTGTATCTGTGAACAGATGCATATATCATCACAGTCAATTTCAGAACATTTTAATCACCTCAAAAAGAACTCAATACTCTTTAACCATGACCTCCAGCACTCCCAGTCCCCACTTCTAGGCAGCCATTAATCTACAAAATTGTAAAGTCAGTGAGATTTAGCAGTGGGGGATTGTAGACCAGCTTCAGTGGCACTAATGTTAATAAGTTCTGCTAACCCACTACCGTCGGACCAGCCTCTAATCTTTATTATTTTCTTTTTCTGCTTCTTTTAGGTTTAGCTCTTCTTTCTCTAATGTTGGAAGGTGGAAGTTTAGGTTATTGATTTAAAATCTTTCTTCTTTTTTCTTTACATTAAATTATTTATTTATTTAGTAAAAACAAGGTCTCAAGATGTTGCCCAGGCAGATCTTGAAATCCCAGTGTCAGGTGATCCTCCTACCTTGGCTTCCCAAAGTAATGAAATGATAGGCATGAAGCATAAGCCACTGAAACCAGCCTTCCTTTTTCTTTCCTTTTGTTTTATTTTTGGATACAGGGTCTCGCTCTGTCACCCACACTGGAGTGCAGTGGCACGATCATAGCTCACTGTAGCCTCAACCTTGGCTCAAGCAATCCTCCCACCTCAGCCTCCCAAGTAGCTAGGACTACAAGCATGCACCACAAGGCCCAGCTAATTTTTATTTTTATTTTGTTGTAAAGACAGGGTCTCATTGTGTTGCCCAAGCTGGCCTCAAACTCCTTGCTTCAAGCAATCCTCCCACCTCGGCCTCCCAAAGTGCTGAGATTACAGGTGTGAGCCACTGTGCTCGGCCTTCTTTCTTAATATAGGCATTACAGCTATAAAGTTCCCTCTAAGCACTGCTTTTGCTGAATACCAAAAGTTATGGTATATTGTGTCTTGATTTTCATTCATCTCAGACTCTTTTCAGATTTCCCTTTTGACTTCTTTGACCTACTGGTTATTTGGGAGCTTGTTGTTTAATTTCCACTTACCTACAAGTTTCCCAAATTCTTTCTACTCTCTACTTTGATTTCTACTTCCATTTCATTGCAGTCACAGGACATACTTTTGTATTATTTCTGTCTTCTAAATTTACTTGTTTGTTTTATGGCCTAGCACGTGGCCTATCATGGAAACCATGCCATGTGCATTTGAGAAGAATGCAGATTCTGTTGTTGTTGGGTAGAGTGTTCTATAGATGTCTGTTAGGTATCATTTGTTTATAGTATTGTTTAGGTCCTTTATTTCTTTGTTGATCATTTGTCTAGTTGTTCTATCCCTTATTGAAATTGGGGTATTAAAGTCTACAGTTATTATTGTTGAATTGGCTATTTCTCCCTTCATTTCTTTCTGTTTTTCCTTCATGAATTTTAGTACATTATTAAGTGGATTTATGTTCATAATTGTTATATCTTCCTGATGAGTTGACCTTTTATCATTATAAAATATCCTTCTTTATCTCTAATAACAGCTTTTGTTTTAGAGTCTATTTTGTCAGTATAGCCACTCTAGCTTTTATGTGGTGGTTGTTTGCATGATTTATCTTTTTTCCTTGCTTTTATGTTCAGTCTGTTTGTATCTTTGAATCTAATGTGTGTCTTCTGTAGACAGCATATAGTTGGATCATGTCTTTTTTATTCTAGTGTGACAATTTCTGTATTTTGATTGGATTGTTCATTCACATTTTAATGTTATTATTGATATAATTAAATTTATGTCTGACATTTTGCTTTTTATGTTCTATGTCCCATATCTTTTTTGTTCCTCTATTCTCCCTTTACTGTTCTTTTGTATTAAGTGAATATGTTTGAATGTAGCATTTTATCTTCTTTACTGATTTGTTTCACTGTATTATTTTAGTTTTTTTAATGGTTGCTCTGAGTTTACCCTATACATCTTATCAGAATCAACTTCTGATTTATATTATTAGTAGCTTAATTCCAATGATATGTAGAAACATTATGCTTATATAGCTATATTCCCTTTTCTCCCATCTTTATTGCAGAATCATTATTGTACATATTAGATCTATTAATCTTACAAACCCAACAATACATTTTTATAATTATTATTTTACCATCTATCTTCACTTTCTTAGTTCAATAGAGCTTTGCTTTCTCCCACCTCCTTTGTGCATTACTGGCAAATATATTATGTATATCCCACATATTTATACATTATAGACCCCAAAATATATTATATACAAACTATTTTATACTAACTTTTAAAATCAGTTAAGAGAAGGGAGAAAATTTTGCGTTTAAACTATCTTTTATAATTACAGAGTTACCTGTGGTGTTTGTTTGTTGCATGTGAATTCAGATTACATTTTGGGGTCATTTTTTCTCAGCCTGAAAAACTTATTTTACTATATTCTGTAAGGCAGGTCTGCTAGCAGCAAATTCTCTCACATTTTGTTTATCTGGGAAAGTCTGTATTTTGCCTTCATTTTTAAAAGAAAGCTTTGCTGGATATAGAATTCTTGGTTTATAGTTTTTTTTTTTTTTTTAGAGTAATTTTTCTCTTACTCCTTTCAAGATTTTCTCTGTATCTTTAATTCAGCATTTGTACTATGACGTGTCTGTTTAGTATCTCTTTGCTTTTATTTATCCTATTTGAAGTTTGTTGAGCTTTCTGGATATGTAGATTATTGTTTTTCAGTGAACTTGGGAATACTATGAACAATTCTATGCCCAAAAATCTGATAACTTAGTTGACATAGACCAATATTTTGAAGGATGCAATCTAGCAAAACTCACACAAGAAGAAATAGACAATCTGAATAGGCTTATATTTATTAAAGAAATTGAACCAATAATTAATAACCTTCCAAAACAGAAAGCACCAGGCCCAGATGAGTTCATTGGTGAATTCCACCAACACTTCAGGAAGAAACTATACCAATTCCCTTATAAGCTCTTTCAGAAGATAGATGAAAAGAGAATACTTTCTACCTCATTTGATGATGCTAGCATTATTCTAGTACCAAAAGCAGAAAAAGACATTACAAGAAAAGAAAACTACAAACCAATATCTATCAGTAAATTTGGGGAGCTTCCAGACACTAGTTCTACAGAAAAAAAAGTACTTGAGACAGGGTCTCGCTCTTTCACCCAGGCTGGAGTGCAGTGGCACGATCATAGCTTCCTGTAGTGCAGAACTCCCGAGCTTAAGAAAATCTTCCACCTCAGCCTTCTGAATAGCTGGGACTACAGGTGCACATCACCATGCCCAGCTAATTTTTTTTTAACAGAGATGAGGTCTCACTAGGTTGCCCAGGCTGGTCTCAAACTCCTGAGCTCAAGTGATCCTCCCACTTAATCTTCAAGATTTTTCTGCTCCTTTCTCTCCTTTCCTTCTGATACTTCCATTACATGTATGTTGGTGCACTTAATGGTGTCTCACATTTTCTGAAGTGCTCTTCATTTTTCATTATTCCTTTTTCTGTTCTTCAGCTTGCGTAGTCTCTATTGATCTATCTTCAAGTTCACATATTCTTTCTTCTGCCAGTTCAAATCTACTTTCGAGCCCCTTTAGTGAATATTTCATTTCAATTATTGTACTTTTCAAATCCAGAATTTCCATTTGATTATTCTATGTCTCCGTTGGCATTCTCTATTTGATGCAACATGGTCATCATCCCTTCTTTTAGCTCTATGAACATGCTTATGACAGGTTTTTTGAGGTTTTTTTTTCTTTTTTTTGACAGGGTCTCACTTTGTCACCCAGGCTGGAGCACAGTGGTGTGATAGATGCCTAGCCTCAATCTCCTGGGCTCAAGCAATCCTCCCACCTCAACCCCCCAAAGTGCTGAGATTACAGGCACACTCAGTCTATGTCTTATCATTCTTAAAGTTAGTTTCTTTCTCTGTTTTTTTTTCAGGTGTATGGATCGTATTATACTTTCTTGTTTGTTTGCATGCCTTGCAATTTTTTGTGAGAAACTGGACATTTTAGATAATATATTCTACTGACTCTGGGTATTGGTCTTCCCCTCCTTCAGGACTTGTTATTTGCTTATTGATTTTTTTAGTGACTGGCTGGTTTATTTTCATGAAGTAAAGTTGACACTTGAACAAAGTAGAGGTTATGGGCATTGACTGCCTATACAGTAAAAAAATTGTGTATAACTTTTGATGCCCCAGAACTTTACTAATAGCCAACTATTGACCAGAAGGAGCCTAACTAACATAGCTAGTCAATTAACATATATTTTGTCTGTTATATGTGTTGTATACTGTACTCTTTCAATAAAATTAGTTACAGAAAAGAGCATATTATTAAGAAAATCCTAAGGAAGAGAAAACACATTTACTATTCATTAGGTGGAAGTAGATCATCATAAAGATCTTTATCCCCATCATCTGCATGTGGAGTATGCTGCAGAGGAGGGGGAAGAATAGGGGTCAGTCTTGTCTCAAGGTTGGCAGTGGTGGAAAAAAATTCATGTATAGATGGACTCACGCAGTTCAAACCTGTGTTGTCCAAAGGTCAACTGTATATTTTCCCTCCCAGAGCGTTAAGCCTCTCATATTGCTCCCTAAAGAGGTTCAGCTTTGTATATGCCCACAGTCGTGCTGGGATGACAGTGGTTTTGCTAGGGCTCTCTGACACTTCCCTAACCACATCCAGCTGTTAAGTTCCATTAATTGGTGGCCAATTGCCCTATTGTTTTCAATCCTGGGGCATAAAGTGTTCCACAAACTAACCACATTAAATTGTGGCTCCTTTGAAAGAATAGTTTCTGAGGTCAGTGTCTGATATTTGTTCTGACCCCCAGAAGGGTTCCTTCCCAGTGGTTTATTCTGGGTTCTCTCCTGCAAACTAGCTTCTCCCAACTGCCCTTCACCACAACCTCCACTGTGTTTTGAGAGCATCCTTAGGCTTAATTTTCTCCAAGCTCTGTTGAAAAGGAAGTCAGTTCCTTTGGGAAGAGATTAAGAATTATCTTTTTTTCTCTGAACTGCTTCTTCTCCCCTACCTTGCAACAAAATATCTGAACCAGAGCTCTGGAGCTGGGGGTAGAAACAATGGTAAGCTTTTCTCTGAATGACATCCCCTTTCTAGGGGCTGGGTGCTTGGTGGAGGAGTTGGGGATAGCCAGTGGTCTTCTTAACTTGAGCCTTCTGGCATGGAAACACCACCTCAAGAGCCAGGACAAAAATGACCAGGGCCACAGTCTTCTCAGCATGTCACACCCAAGGTAGAGCCTCCTTCCATGAGTAGGAGGTAGGGGTGGCAGCCCCCACCTCTCAGCTGCATTCATCTGAGACAGCCTCAGCAACAGGGAGCTGGGGGCAGGATGAAGAATACTGCCATCCTACTCCTTCCTGGAAGGAGGCCCTCTGTGCTGGGAGGAGAGGAGACCTGTGTTTCGGCAGTAGCTGTCTGGAGGGAAATTGCCACCGTGCTGAGCTGGGAGTGGGGAGGAAAAAAGTGGTCTTGGTTCAAATCCCACAGATTCACCTCTTCTACCAAATTAGTACGTTTTCTTGAATACAGGTTCCTTCCTTTGCTGTTTTTCCTTGGGACTATTTCCAGAAGCCTTAAATGGCTGTTTTTACCAGTTTACCTGGAGGAGTGGGTCAGGCGGCTCCTCATACTGTCATGCTAGAAACTGATCTTATTCTGAGTAGTTTTGTGTAGGTAGCTATTATCAATACCATTTTGTATAAGTAACAAGGACATAGCTTTCTAGCATAGCTTTCTTCATGGTGATATAGGAGACTAGAAATGAGGTGTTGAAGTCCTAACCCCAGTACCCATGAACAAGGCCTTATTTGGAAACAGAGTCTGCAGATGTCATCAAGCGAAGAAGATATACTAGCATGCCTAATCCAATCACTGCTGCCCTTGTAAGAAGAGGAAAATGTAAACACAGACAGATACATAGTGAGGAGGCCGCGTGATGACTGAGACGGGAATGATGCGATGACAAGTCTAGGAAGGCACGGATTGCTGGAAACCACCGGAAACCGGGGGAGACAAAGAAGAGTTCTCCCCAAGAGACTTCAGAGAGTGTATGGCACTGCTGACATCTTGATTTCACACCTGTGGCCTCCAGAACTGTAAAATGGTAGATTTTTATTGTTGTAAGCCACCCAGCTTGTGACACTTTATGGCAGACCTAAAAAACGAATACAGGGGCCATTTGGTAGCATCGTCTGGTGGGTGGCTGGCTTGAAAGGAGTTTCCAGAAAGCCATCTGGAAGGGTCACCCCCATTCTGTTTCCCATTTAACATCGTTCCTTTTCCTTTTTTGTGGCACAATCTGGTTCTATGGGGAGATTACATTTCCATAAACTACTTTATCAGTTACTTCTTGAATTTGGGGAATTCTTGGTTTCTAGAAACTTATTTTTTAAAATACATTTAAACTGCCATACCCAAAAATGTACAATAACCCCATCTCACTGTTTAACAACGCAATAATTAGTCCCCAAGTTGGCATGTCCTCCAAGTCCCTTATTCGAATTCTCTTTGCTTTGGTGACTGGGTTACTGCCCTATAAAACAGCCCAGCAGTGCTAAGAGCTGCAGGGTGGGGGCCAGCCAGAAGTCTGATTAACCAACACCTTTTTCCCCCATATTTGGCATATTTTTATTCTTGGCAACAGTATATAAAACACACTGTTTGCAACATTTATATTTTTCCTAACACCTAATAATTTACTCTTTTATGGTGTAAAATCTGTTGCTACAGACCTTTTTTCAATTTATTTCTCACATCTCTGTGTCTCTCTACAATATGACTAATCCCAAGACCCAGTGAAATTTAAGGTGCCTGCACTGATGCACGTAATGACAATGAGAAAGTTTCCGATCAAAGGCAGTGATGGAGTGTCTTAAACAACTAACAATAGCTGTTGCAGCTTAAAGACATCTCCGAATGCTACTTGGAAGTGATGATTATATAATGCTGAGCACTCAAAGGTTTGAGGAACCTCTGACTCATTTTGCACTGCTAAGGATGTCGGACTGCAAGAAAAAGTATAAGAAAAAAAGGGGGAGAGGGGAGGATGCATCCTCCCGCCAAAGACTGACTATTTAGAAGACGATTCGCACTTCTGCTCCATATCTGCTGTACTTCTCTTTTGTCATTTTGTTTTTTGGTTTTTTTGTTTGTTTGTTGTTTTTGGAGACAGGGCTTCACTCCATTGCCCAGGCAAGAGTACAGTGATGCAATCACAGCTGACTGCATCTTCAGCCTCCCAGGCTCAAGCGATCCTCCCGCCTCAGCCTCCTGAGTAGCTGGGACCACAGGCACGTGCCACCTCACCTGGATAATTTTTTAAAGATTTTTTTGCAGACAGGGTCTCGTCATGTTGCCCAGCCTGTTCTCCAACTCCTGGCCTCAAATGATCCTCCCGCCTCAGCTTCCCCAAGTGCTGGGATTACAGGCAAGAGCCACCACGCCCACCTCTCCTATACTTCTTAGGGGAATGGGCAACATGCACCCAAGGAAAAATGACGTCCGAAGAAAAGGCAAAACCTGACAGTGAAATGAGTGCTGTAGACTCCCAAGAGCATGAATGAGTTGGTGTGCAGGGTGTGTGAGACTCTGTGTACTTGACTGTATGTTGTCTATGTGTGTTTATCACTAGCATTTGAGCATGGCTAGAAGGCGCAGAGTCTTCTCATCCAACTTCCTTCTCAGGATCACCACCCTGGCTTTCCCTACCCCTTCCTTTTCCACCTAGTCTGCGGCAACATAGAGCACCCCTTAGTTAGTAACCTATCAGACTCTCCCTCAGATGCCATTCAGCCACCAATTTTGGTCCTGTGACTTACTAATCTAAGAAAACATGTTCTAATATGTCTCCATGGGACTTGCATGGCTTTGATTTGTAAAAATTATCGTTTGTGTTTCCTTGGGCATGACCCAGAAGCGTCACACCCAGTCAGCAGTAAGATTTCCACTTCCCATTATTCTTCCACCGTGCCACTCTTCTGTTAGAGTCTTGGAGGCCTAAACCCATAATGGGTTGAAATTCTCCTCTGATTCCTAAAAGGCTAAGAACAACCTGGAATATTTTGTAGATAACATGGAAGAAAGACCTTGACTATTTTGTAGATAACATGGAAGCTTAGTTTTTGTTTTGTTTTGTTTTTTTAATTATCTGACAATGGTGGATACGACTGATTAAAGTGAGAAGAAGAAACTGGAAGCAGACAGAAGAATGTGGAGGAACCTGTGGCTGTAACCGGAGCAGGAAGCAGGAACAGCATGAACGAAGTCAGCCTGTGGAAGCAGAAAGTGAGGGGGATTCTGCACAGAGACAACCATCGAGTCTGTGCCTGCTGGACACTGGGAGCCACAGTGAGGCAGGAGCAGGCGACAGCGTGGAGCCGCGAGCCTGGCCAGCAGGAAAGTGAATTGAAAAGTGTTCCTAAAGGTGACATAAGCTTGCATTTGAAAAGCACCTCCGAAAGCTTCCCAGCCTCAAAGCCAGAATCGCCTTCTGACGCGGTTAGGCACCACAAGAGCTTCCCCACAAGAGCTTAGCGTCCATTTCTTAGCCACAAGAGCTAAGCATGCTTTTCAAAGCCCTGGAGGGATGTAAGCAGCACAGCTGGGTGACTCTAATAAGGTCAGCCCTTTGGGAACCAGGAAAGACACCCACGTATTTGTTTCTTTGGCAGCAGCCCCTCTCCCCAGGCTCTGGGTAAGCGCCATAGCAGAAACTCAGGGCACCCTGACTTCTCAATGCGGAGAAGGTGTCCACCTCTTCTCCCAGACCATGTCTTGAGCAGGCAGACAAGGCCGCCTATTTCACAAAGTGGATTTCACAGCAGTGACATAAATAAAGAGCCTGAGGATGAGATTGTGCTACTTGCCAAACTTCAGTCCTGTCTCTTTGCTGCACATGATAATCTGCCCTTCCTGCTAGACCTGCTTAGGTCAGACTTGGAAGTGAGAAATGAATGGAGAACGCCCCCTTCCCAGCCACCTCATGCTCCTGCCTTTTTTGCCCACCTTCTGCCCTGGATTCCTTTCCCTTCTCTAGATTCAAGAATCAAGAGTTGATTCAGGTCCCAGTGAAAATAATGCGGGGAGAAGCAGGCAGTCACCTGTGAACTGGCTGAAATAATTGACCAGGAATTTGCATTTGGGCACAGGCTCTCTTTGGGATCTCCAACTTGTACGGTTCTCCACCCCACCCACACCCTGCGCCACTGGACTAGCCTAGTTCTTTTCTTAGTCGTGCCACATGTCATCAAAACTGAACAAAGGGGTAAGACATTGGGAAAAATACCCCTTTGTTGTCTCCCAGCACCCCCTTCCTCATCTGACCAAAATGTCACCTTTACCTGCCAATGTTGGTCAGTCAGACACCTGAGTGGGAATTTAAGTAAGAAATTCAGAGCCTTCTGATTAAACCAGTAAAGTCTAAACAAGTCACAGACTCAAAAGACAGCTAAGCTCTCCACAGTGCCAGCCGAGTAGGCAACATGGGAGGTGGCCACTCACATGAATGTGCCTCAGCTATGCCAGACTAGGCGATGCCTTGAACACCAGCATCCCAGGGGCATGATAGGCCCTTGGTACATACATAGTTACCTTAAAAATGAACTTTCCCTGCCGGGCAATGGTGGCTCACGCCTATAATCCCAGCACTTTGGGATTTGTGAAGGCAGGAGGATCACTTGAGGCCAGGAGTTGACAAGCCTGGGCAACATAGAGAGACCTTGTCTCTATAAAAAAAAAAATAAAAATTATAAAATTATAAATTATTTTAAAAAAAGATTACGTTTTCCACTGCCAGTTAAATGAAATGCTTAGCCTTACCTGTTTCCTTTGCCTTCTTAAAATGCAAGTGCCCTTAGGAAAATGACTACCTTATCTAAATCTTTCTCACTTTAGTGCGAAATAATTTGTTAGATAACTTTCCAATATGATTGCCAGCCAAGAACAGGCCCCAAGAGGACAAGGCAGAGGACCAGAGGACATGGAGATTGACTCCAGGCAGGGAAACAAGCATAGATGACAGTGAGGTCATCCTACAGAACCTGCTGCCTGGGACGCCACCAATGGCAGTCTCAGTGGACACTCACACCATCGTTGGTCCTTGCTGCCCTCCGCTGGGAGCCTGTCTCCACTGTCACCTCCATGAGTTCTCTATGTCACTTCTTCAGGAGCCCACCATCTGAATGGGAGGACCTGGCAGAACTGGTTCCACTCCCTGTCCCCACTTCCAGAAGACAGGTGGTTAGAAGATTCATCTGCACACAGTGGGAAACAAGGCCAGACCCCCGCAGATCTTGGCATTTCCTCCAAAGAGACAGGCTGCCCAGTGTGGCTGCAAAACACAGCAAATGTCCCCTAGAGTAGGTAAAATTGGAGAAGATATTAGAGTCATTGGGCCTCAGGCATATTAAATCTTTTTACACGGCTGGGTGAGGTGACTCATGCTTATAATCCCAGCACTTCAGAAGGCCGAGAAAGGAGGATCTCTTAAGCCCAGGAGTTTGAGATCAGCCTGGGCAACATACAAAAGATGAAAAAATTAGCTGGGCATGGTGGCACACACCTGTAGTCCCAGCTCCTTCAGAGGCTGAGATCAGTTGAGCCTGGGAAGTCGAGGCTGCAGTGAGCTGTGATCGCACACTGCACTCACTCCAGCCTGGGTGACAGAGGGAGGCCCTGTCTAAAGGAAATAAATAAATCTATCTTTTTACATGTTAGTTCATTTAATTTGCACATCTCTGGGGAGAGTTCATGACCTCCAGCTTTACAGATCTCCAAGACTAAAGAGATGGAGTAACTTGCTCAAGGTCCCACAGTTAGAAGGCCATGAACAGAGATTCCAGGGTGTAGCTGGTGGCTCCAAAGCCCATGCTCTTCCCAGCCAGCTTCCCCTGGCATCTGAGGGGTGGTCTGGGCGTCAGGTGTCTGTCTATAGAGGAGGGTCTTGGAGTAGGTGTCTTAGTGGGTGATGGTTGCCATAACTACCACAGCCTGGGTGGCTGCCACAGAACTTATCTTCTCACATGCCTGGAGCTTTGCCGAGATCAAGGTGTTGGCAGGATTGATTTTTTTCTGAGGCCTGTCTCCTTGACTGGCAGAGGGCCGTCTTCTCCCTGTGTCTTTGTGTGGTCTTTCCTCTGCACATGTCTGCGTCCTAGTTCCCTTTTCTTACAAGGACATCCATCATATTGGATCAGGACCCACCCTAATGACCTCATTAACATAATTGCCTCTTTAAAGGCCTTATCTCCACATACAGTCTTATTCTGAAGTACTAAAGGGTTAGGATTTGTTTTTTGTTTTTTTTTTTGAGACAGAGTCTCACTCTGTCACCCAGCCTGGAATGCGGTGGCACAATCACAGCTCACTGTAGCCTCCAACTCCTGGGCTCAAGCAATCCTCCTGCCTCAGCCTCCTGAGTAGCTGGGACTACAGGCATCCACCACCATGCCCGGCTAATTTCTTTTATTGTGGACATGGGGTCTCACTGTGTTGCCCAGGCTGGTCTTCAACTCCTGGCCTCAAGCAATCCTCTCACCTCTCAAAGTGCAGGGATGACAGATGTGAGCCACCACACCAGGACTTTAACATAGGAATCAGGAGCAGCTAGGGGACAATTCATCCCAAAACGGGAGGGACACCAGTCAGGAAATTATTTCTGACAGGAGATGATAGGGAGAGCAGTGATGAGGCCCAAACAGATAAGCCCTGCACCCCCACTTCCCAGGTCTGATGAATGATGCCACACCTGCCTTCACCTTCATCCAGATTACTGCTGGTTTAGTCTTTATTTTCAGCCTCATTAACCCCAAGGCAAGGGTGTCATTCTTTGATTCTCAATGTAACTTCTCTGCTCCGGGTTAAATTATCCTTCAATCAATGGTGTTTTTGCCTATTTTACATAGCAAGGTGCCGTGTAGTTCTGGCCTCTAAACTGCCAGACCTATGCTGGGACACCCATGCACTGAAGGCCTGCTATCAACTGAATTGCATCCTCCCTAAACTCGTATGTTGACACCCTAACCCCCAAAGTGATGGTGTTTGGGAGATAATCAGGTTTAGATTTGAAGCTGGTGGTGGAAGAGAAGCTAGAGAGCTTGCCCTTACCTTCTTTTCTCCTACAAGGACACAGCCAGAAGGCAGCCGTTTACCAGCCGGAAAGAGAGCCCTCACCAGAAACTGACCATGCTGGCGCCCTCATCTTTCACTTCCAGCCTCCAGAACTCTGAGAAAATTAATTTCTGTTGCGTAAGCCACCAGTCCAGGATATTTTGTTATGAAGCGACTATGACAGGGAGGGGAGCTGTTCCACCCCTGCTGCCTCAGCCTGCATGGCTGTCCCTGCCCCCACCTCCTCGTCTTTCTATCTTCTTGCCCCTTCCCTTCCCCTATCTCTCCTGTGAATTAACTCCTTAGGGCTGCCATAACAAAAGTGCCACAAATGTGGCAGCTTAAAACAAGAGAACTAACATGGTGAAACCCCGTCTCTACTAAAAATACAAAAAAAAAAAAAAAATAGCAGGGAGTGGTGGCAGGTGCCTGTAGTCCCAGCTACTCGGGAGGCTGAGGCAGGAGAATGGCGAACCTGGGAGGCAGAGCTTGCAGTCAGCCAAGATCGCACCACTGCACTCCAGCCTGGGTGACAAAGCGAGACTCCATCTAAAAAAAAAAAAACAAAAAACCACCACCAACAACAACAAGAAACAAACAAGAGAAACTTCCTCTTTCACAGTTTTGGAGACCAAAAGTCCAAAATCAATGTGTTGGCAGGGCCACGATCTCTCTGAAGGTTCTGGGGGGAATCCCTCCCTTGCCTCTTCCAACTTGTGGTGCTTCCTGGCATTTCTTAGCTGTGACAGCATCACTCCCATCTCTGCCTCCAAATTCACACAGCTTTCTTCCCTCTGTGTCTCTCTGTGTCTCAAATCTTCTCCTTTCTCTTGCTAAAATACCTACTAGTCATTGGACTTAGGGCCCACCCTAAATCCAGGATAATCTCATCTTGAGACCTTTAACTAGATCATATCTGCAAAAATCTCATTGCCAAATAAGGTCACATTTGCAAGTACCGGGGTAAGGACTTGGAGCTATCTTTTTGGGGACACTTTTCTACCCTCCACACCCACATACCCTTTCCCCACCACACCTCATCTTCCTGCCTCCACATCCTGGAGCTCACCTGCTGTCCTGTCCTTCGCCTCCAGGCTTTGACCCAGGGCTGGACGGGAGCTGGAGCAGGAGGCCCAGGCATTGCATCTGGTCTCCACAACAAGACTCTCAGTACCTACGAGTCCAACTTTCAGTCTCCAAGTGTGAGCATACAGAGCAATCTCACAAAGAACCTTCTCACTGGGAAGGAAATGGCTTACACATTAACATGAGTGCGCTTAGACAAAGAATAGCTGGCAACGTTGCAATGCTGGAGACAAGTCCCAGCAGCCAGTTGTGCCTTGTTAGAGACTCATTGATTTTGGGTGGCCTGGATTCCATTGTCACCAATGATATGATCATATGGGCCATGTTCCAAATGCCTCTGGCTGTGTTCAGAGGATGAGAAGGGGGAGAGTTAAACAAACCCCCATGCAGAATCTGAAGGCTTTATTCATCCACCCTGGCACTGCTTTGCCCACTGAATAAAACATTCTGTACCCAGGGGCGAGCCCAGGCCCCAGCTGGTACCGTTCCCAATGTCCCACAGGCCTCCAGGCTGCCCTTCAGCGCAGACTCCTCCAGAACACTGTGCTCAGGGGCCGCCAAGGTTCCAGCTCCAAGATTCAAACTCTGCCCCAATTGCCAAGGGAGTGGCTGTCTTTGCAGGGCATTGTCTGTGAGTCCTTGATCCCTGTCTTCACTAATGGCAATCCCAGGAAACTGCCTGTGAATAAAAGCCTTCGCAGCCCCGGGGAAGAAACAGGCGCAGCTGGCTCAAATTGTCCAGCTGAAGACAGAGCTCAGCCTGGAAAGGACATAGCTCAGTTACCACCGTGCCAGGCAGATCTTCCTTTCATATAAACATTTGAGGGCAGGGCTCTCAAGCCCCGCTTCCCCCTAGTCCTACCTTTTCTCCATTGTGACCACAGAGGGTTTTGTTGTTGTCATTGTCATTGCTTTTGGGGGGGTTTTTTTGTTTGTTTTTTGTTGTGTTTTGTTTTGCTTTTGAGGCAAAGGGATAACTCTTTCAGAGGGGCACCTGGAACTGTCTGGTGTGGAAGCTTTTCCTCATTCGGCACAATTTCAAACTTGGGAGCTTTCACAAAGGCGTGGGTGACTGTTTTACTCCTTGATAAAAGTCTGGCATATTCAGAGTTACCGAGACCCAGGAGCGGTGTCTAATACTTTGGAAACTAGCAGGGGTTGCTTTATTTCCCATTCTTGATTCTACATTGAAAGTGGGGGAATCTTGTTATGCAGATCCTAACACTCTGCCCCTCCCCAAATCCAAATGAAAGGCAAGGTCATTTCACTGGAAATGTGGTAAGCAGTTAGGAGACAATGGGATTGTCCCCAGTGCGGGGTGAGGGTGGATAAGAAACACACAGGTGGGCCGGTTAATGACATCAGGAGCTGTGGCTTTATGGAGATTTACGTAAGCATGATGAATTGCACACAGCCATTTGTCTCTATTCCCTCCCAACCCTCCATGAAAGCGACAGGAAAGAGATAAAAAGACATTGGCTCACAAAAGCAAAGAGAACATGAAAGGAGTCACAGCAGAGAGAGGTCAACTGAATGACTGCAAGAGGAAGTCAGATCTAGCAGTGAGTAAGTGAGCAGACCACAGGATGCAGAAAGCTAGCACTGCAAGGGCCGGGGCAGGAGCTGCTGGGCAGATACACAACGCAGAACCCAGGGAGTCTCGGGAAGTGGAAGCATAGGGCATTGCTCGTGGGGAATATCCTAGTGAGCTAAAAACGAGAGGATTAATTGAAAATCTATAAAAGAAGAAGTTAGAGATTCCCTTGCTTACCTCACTCAGGAATGGGACTACCCCTCCCTCATCCAGAAGAAGACAAGTGGATGGAGGGAGTCACTGTCACTCTCTAGAGAGGACAAAGGAAAGGGAGTCCAGGCTCAGGACCCAGGTCTAGGCGAAAACAGTGGGGTGTAATAAAAGTCAAGCCCTGTGGCATCCCCTTTCCTCACTTGGCTGTGAACTAGGCCAGGCTCAGGAAATTAGAGAATTCTTCTCTGGGGAAACTCATCAATCCCAGAGATAGGATTTGCAGATAATAATGTTTAAGAGTTCCTCAACAAAATAGCCAGTTTCTTTCTGGGAAGTCCTACCAAAAGAAAAATGCTTGCATGCAGAGTTTCCAATAACCTTATTTATTTGTTTGTTTATTTTTACATTTTGAGACAGAGTCTTGTGGTGTCACCCAGGCTGGCGTGCAGTGGGGTTATCATGACTCACTGCCACTTTGACTTCCCAGGCTCAAGCCATCCTTCCACTGCAGCCTCCCAAGTAGCTGGGTCTACAGGCATGTGCCATCATGCCCAGCTAATTTAAAAAATTTTTTTGTAGAGACAGGGTCTTGCTTTGTTACTCAGGCTTGTCTCGAACTCCTGGGCTCCAACAATCCTCCCACCTTGGCCTCCCAAAGTGCTGGGATTGTAGGCATAAGCCACCACACCTGGCCTCCAATCATCTTTTTAGTCTAGTCATTTGCCCTTTAAATATGAATGGACTCAGGATTAGCAGATATTTGAGGAAAGTCTTTATGAAAGAAAGAAAGAAACATAATAAAGGAATGAGAGGTAATATAGAGAACAAGATACCTTTCATTTTTTAGTGAAAAAGGGAGATGTTGCATCCATAAAACAAGATCAAGGTGCCATATTAAGAGGAACACATAAAAATGATAACATGAAATTTTAAAACTTCCTCATAAAAGTTGGAAGATAAAGAGGATCTCTGATGCTAGAATCATAGAGCTTTTGCTTAAGAATTGCTTACAATGTTTTTCAGATTCTGAATTCTAGCAGAACAGCTGACATCAACCAGTGTGAAAACCCTTATAGAAGAACTACGTCAGCATGAGAATAAGTTTCTTTATCTCCCCTTCCCATGACTTTACCCTGAATTCATCAGTCAATCAATGATCCTCACACCTCAGCCCACTCCAAACCCCTTAATATCCCTAGCCCCAAACTCTGCAGGGAGGTGGATGTGCAGTTTCCTCCCATCTCATTAGGCTGCCCTATAATTATTTAATTTGTTCTCTGCTGGTCCCTGGTGTCTCAGCATATTGACTTGCTGTGCATTGGGCAGATGAATCTATTACAAGAGTCCCACCAACTACTGTAGTATTTATGACAACAGATCACCTTGGAATTTCAAAATACTGGGAAAAGTGAGAAAACTCTAAATCTTCTGGAGAGAAAACCAGAGCCACATAAAGGAGCAGTGTATTAGTCCATTCTTACACTGTTAATAAAGACATACCCAAGACTGGGTAATTTATTAAAGAAAAGAGGTTTAATGGACTCACAGTTCCACATGGCTGGGAAGGCCTTATAATCATGGTGGAGGGCAAAGGAGGGGCAAAGGCACATCTTACATGGCGGCAGGCAAGAGAGCATGTGCGGGGCAACTTCTCTTTATAAAACCATCAGATCCCATGAGACTTATTCACTATCACAAAAAAGCACAGGAAATCCTGCCATCATGATTCAATCGCCTCCCACAACATGTGGGGATTATGGGAGCTATAATTCAAGATGACATTTGGGTGGGGACACAGCCAAACCATATCAAGCAGGAATCAGAATGGTACTGGGGTCTTCAAGAGCAAGACTAGAAGCCGGAAGAGTGATGCCTTCCAAATGATTTCTAACCTAGCATTTTTAGCCCCCAACTCACAATGTAAAAACATTTTACTTTCAATAAAAGTGTGAAAGTAAGATAAACACATTTTCAGACATGCCAGTCTCAAAATATTAATTAAAACACCACTACTTTTTATTGATTTTATTTTCAGGAAGCTGGTGGAGGTTGTGTGTCATCAAGCAAGAAAACATACCAGGAATGAGGAAGACATAGGACACAGGAACAGGATATCCATCAAAAACGAGAACTCCAGGGGTAATGGAGAAGATCCCTAGGTTGATGACAGCTCTATAGCTGGCCTAAGGAAACACCAGTCCGTACTGGAAGAGAAAAATTCTGGAAAAGATATGGAAAAGAAATCTATGGTAAGGGGAGAACTGAGTAGAATATCTGATAGATTTAAACAGAAATCTCTAGGAAGATAATCACCAAGGAAAACAGGAGTCACATAGATTATCTGATGTATTAGAATGTTTTGAGAAATGTATACTCAGGCTAAGAATTTGAGGATGAGTAAATGACAGATATATCACACAATAGGAAATGAAAATTAAGGCAACTAGAAACCCTCAGGGAAACAAAACAGTGATCATGAAAGAAAAAAAAAACAAAGTACACTATTGCACTTGGTTGTTTATATAATCGTGATATTGTAAAAACAGAACTTTGATTTAACCAAAAATTAAACTGTAGAGATAACCACATTGGGAGAGTGTGGAGAGGAAGTCTAAATAAAAGGAGTCAAAATTTATATTTAATGGTGAGAAGTTAATTGAGATCTAAAACTGAAAAAATGAGGAAATAGCAACGTAAACTTGTTGCTTCACAATATGGACATAAACATCAGAAGAAAGAACTAAAGGAGTTAAAATGTTTGCCAGAGGAGTGGGAATAAGGGTGAGTGGGGTGGGTGACAAGACTACTTCGGTTTTGTGTTGTTGTAAAATCCGTTCACTTTTAAAATTGTATTAAACTATGTTCATATGTTGATAAAAATTAAAATTAAAATGTTTGTTGGAGGTCTCTGACTTTGACATTTAGGAAACAATGCTATCAGCATTTTTTAAAGTACTTGCTAAATACTTGCTCACACATGGCAAGTTTTAGGCACCAGAACAATGATTTATACTGCATCCCTCCTGAGAAAATGCGGTTTGACCACAATGAGATGTCACCTCACATGTGTTAGGAGGGCTTTTATCAAGATGAAAGATAATAAGTGTAGGCCAGGATGTGGAGAAAAGGGAACCCTTGCACACTGTTGGTGGAAATGTAAATTAGTGCAACCATTATGGAAAACAGTCTGGTGGCTCCTCAAAAAATTAAAAATAGAATGACCATGTGATCCAGCAATCTCACTTGTGGATATGGGAAATGATATCAGTATGCCTAAGTATGTCCAAGAGATATCTCTACTCCTGTGTTCACTGAAGCCCTATTCACAATAACCAAGATAAGAAATCAATCTAAGTGTCCATCAATGGATGAATGAATAAAGAAAATGTGGGATTCAGCCTTAAAAAAATAAGGGAACCCTGTCATTTTCCGACTATATGGGTAAACCTGGAGGACATTATGTTAACTGAAATAAGCCAGGCACAAAAGACAAATACCTCAAGATCTCACTCATATGTGGAATCAAAAAGTCAAACTCAGAGGAGCACCAGGGACTGGATGGGGGAGGGGTGCTGGGAAGATGTTTGTTAAAGGATACAAAATTTTGGTGAGATAGGTGGAATGAGTTCAAGAGATCTATTGCACAACATGGTGACCCCATTTAATAACAATGTACTGCATTCTTGAAAATTGCTAAGAGAGTATATTGTAATTGTTCTCACTGCAAAAAAAGAGCTAAGTATGTGAGATAATGCATGTTAATTACTCTGATTTAGTCGTTCCACAATGTATACACACTTTAAAATGTGTTGTACATGATAAATATATACAATTTTTATTTGCAAATTGGGAGTAAATAAATAAGAAAGAAAAATATGTTTTGATATCCAGTATCAGTTTTGTTCAAAAAACAGCTACAGAGCACTTACTGTGTTCCTGTCACTGCAGAGGGGGCTGGGGATAGAAAGGTGAAAAAAGCTCCCTCTTTACCCCTGAAGATCCTAGAATCTGGTGGTACAGGTAAAGCCATGTGGTGAGCTCAGGCCTGAGGAGGAACCCACAGCAATGTGGGAAAAGCTCAGGGGCTGGGGAGGAGCCCACAGCACTGTGGGAGAAGGTCGGCATCTGGGGAGGAGCTCACTGGCATTGTGGGAGAAGCTCGGGTCTCAGGAGGAGCCCCGGCATTGTGGGAGAAGCTTGGGGTCTGGGGAGGAGCCCTGGCATTGTGGAAGAAGCTCAGGGTCTGGGGAGGAGCCCCGGCATTTTAGGAGGAGCTCGGGGCTGGGAGGATACCACGGCATTGTGGGAGAAGTTCAGTGCTGGGAGGAGCCCATGGCATTGTGGGAGAGGACGCAGGACAGTCTAAGGTGGTCATTTTGATATAAGTATTTCATGTGCTTTCTAAGCAACGCACATTATTAACATTACCCTAGTGGGACACACTTTTGCTGCCTGCGTTATTTCAGATCTGCACATAATTTCATTCATATGTAATGCTTATATAACAAAAAATACAACAGTTTTTTTAAATGTCTGTTAAAGCTGAAGGTGTTATTTGCCCCTCCAAAATTTCATTTTTAGCAATATAAATTCTGTCAAATACAGAGAGAATCATCAGACATGTGATTGCACTCTAGAGTTGAGAATAAAGGATTACATCATGACCCAAATATTTGTTAGAACCACAGCAGCTAACATGGTATGTAATATGTTCAACAAATCCAGTCAAAATGACAACTCCTCTGGATTCAAAAAGAAACCAAGTGGTTGTGGGTCACTTGGAGTATTATCTGCTCAGCACATTCCTCACAGGGCCTTGCCATAGGGCCTAGCCTTGGCAGGAGGGCGCCACACACAAGCCAGGCCCATGGAGTCCTCCCCTGGGATCAGAGGTGAAGGAGTAGCCTTCTCTTTTCCTTTGGAACACAAGTTGTACAGATGTCATGTCAGAGCGTTTTCCTCCATGTCCCCTGCAGCAGCAGGAAGCTTAGATAATAACATTAATAATTTACGACAGGTCAGGCCCTGTACTAAGGATTTCCCCTGTATTAAATTACTTAATCCTTACAGCAACCTTTAGAGGCAGGTTCTAATGAGATCCCCATTAAACAGATGCACAAACTGAGGCACAAAGACACAGCTTGTAAGTGGTGGAACCAGATTTCCAAATCCAAGTTCTCTATCAATACAGAGAACAGAAGCCAGAAATGAGGACATGCGACTTGAGCCACTTTCAATGGAGAAAATTCTCACTGGTTCACAGCCCTGAGTGATCCACGCATCCTGTCTAAAACATAAGCTAAGAACTCTTCTCAACTTCCTTGTTAATTGGAAGAAAATGGGTATTACTGATGTCACTGGTACCAAAAATCAGAGAGGCCGAGGTGCAGAATGTTGAACATCAAGTGTGAAATAGGGAATTGGGCACCAAAGAACACACTTGGGCCACCTCCCTCACTCTGGATGAGGGCGTATCTGTGTGGGACACAGATACTGCCAAGGATGGCAAACAGAAAGAACGAAACTGGGTTCCCAAGGGTGTCATTTGAGATGTGAAATTAACCAGCCTCAGAGCCTTCCAACGTCTGGACTTATGCTTATATTCGATGTTTTCTTGTCACTTGGAGTTGGGGGTTTATATTAGCTGTAGCCAAGAACATCCTGATACTCCTGTGTTAGGAGCTTACACTGTATAAGGAATATATAGTTTACAGAAAACTCTATGTGTGTGTACACACACATATAGATTCATTTCAAGCCCTGAAAACTCAGTTTCTTCCTCTGAGAAAAATGGGCCCAAAATACCCATTGTTAGATTGGTTATGAAAGAAAGGGGTATGTGTAGTACATGAAACATTTCAGACTCAGTCCATAGCAGGTCATGTTATAGGTAAGAATACACCGTCATCCCTGATCCGTGTAACCCATTTAAGCTAACATAGGCGCACAATGCATTCAACTTGAGGAAAGCAAGTACTAGTGTAATATTTGATTCTGTGACAAGTGCGGGGGGTGGGGGGCATGAGGATTCAGGTCAGAAGGGTCCCCTGCTGGCACTCAACTCATTGCACCACATAGCATACCTCAACATCAAGCCCTCGCTCGAAATGATGGTTTCTATCAAGCGTGAGAGAATAGTCACAAGATTTACGCCTGGAGAACTAAACAATTATAAACTTGAGGTTTACCACGAATCAAGTGTACACACACCACATTTTCTTCCAGATGGGCTATGCAGCTAGAACCCAAACTGGGAAGGCCCAGAAAGTTGCTAATCCTAGTCCAGACCCCAGCCCAGGTGGGAATGCCTTGCAAGCAAAGTCTCTGGTGTAATTAGCAAATGTCACAAAGGGGCGGGATCTGGTTCCTTTGTATTTATTTCATCAGACAGGCTGAAATGTGAATAGGAAATGAAAAACACACTTTCAATTCAACCTCAGAGGGTCCCCTATTTTCTGACCAAGGCACATTCCTTGGAGGAGGCTGGAGAAGAGGCACCGCTGCTCACAGCAGCCCAGTGTGTTCATCTCTGCTTTGATACTGTTCAAAAAAATAAGCAACTTCAACTGGTGAATGGAATATTTTTTCTCTGATGATTTGGCCTGTGGGACTACGGATTCATACACGTGGCTCTAGAAAAGGCCTAGAGTTTACCCTATGGCTTCTTTGGGGACTTTCCTTCCATACACCAGGTGGCTTGGTGGGGCTGTCAGTCACAGTCCCTCCGCTACCAGGGAGCAGATCCAGGTCCCATATGGGACAGAACACCCGAGGCCCGGGTCTACTTCAGGGGTGGGTGAGCAGCTGAAGCTGAACTCTACAGGGCTCTTCTGGAGAGCAGGGGTTGATACTGGTGACTCCAAGATGTATTTTGTCAGGACTGCATAACATTTCCCAAAGCAGAAACTTTTGTTTTAAAAAATCCAGCTTTCTGGCTTTTCTTGAGAATTGGAGATTCTGACAACAGTGGACTACATCTCTGGAATGCTGTGACTAGGCCACAGAATCTCCACTTGTCACAGCGCCCAGACACATTTCTATTTCCTGTGGAGCCCTGTGATCTGCTCTGCAGAGCGAACTGGGGAGACTGCCCTTGGCCTGGAGTCGCTGGGCAAGGAGACTGTCCAGCAGGGCCTTCCAGCCACTGCCTTTCTCCCTGCAGGAAGCAGTAGGAGAAAATGGAAGAAGTTCAGAGGGTGCAGATCTCAGAACTGAGCCAGAGCAGGGCTTAGGGACTCGACTGGGCTTTGCCGCTTTCTAGCTGTGACTCTTGCTTCTCAACTTCTCCATCTGCAAAATGGCCTGAGGACAGAACCTATGTCATGAGTTGGTGAGGGTTAGATGCATGGACTTGTGTGATCTGTGCCCCATGCTCAATACATATTAGCTTCCACTGTTACCACCTGAGTCCCTGAGCCATCCCCGAACTGCCCAGCTACAGAAGCCCAGAAAGGTCCTTTCCTATTTAAGCTAGTGTAGGGCCTTCTGCCACTCACAAGTTTAATAGCCATCAATACAACCTACAAATCTTTTTCTCCAAAAATTGCTGGCCAGGCACAATGGCTCACAGCTGTAATCCCTGTGCTTTGGGAGGCCAAGGCAGGAGGATCACTTGAGGCCAGGTGTTTGAAACCAGCCTGGGCAGCAGAGCAAGATCCTAACTCTACAAATAATAATAAAATAAAACAAGTAGCCAAGGGTGGTGGCATGTGCCTATAGTTCTAGCTGCTTGGGAGGCTAAGGTGGAAGGATCACTTGAGCCTAGGAGTTGGGGGCTACAGTGAGCTATGATTGTGCCACTGTACTCCAGCCTGGGTGACAGTTGAGACCCTGTCTCTTAAAAAAAAAAAAATGCTGTTATTAAGCTTCCTAGGAAGGGAGACGACTTGTAGCCACTCATTGAAAAGACCCCAGAGGGCTATGGCTTCACATTCGTGGATAGGATTTGAGGTTCCAAACACCTGATAAGTCTCTGTGCCTCCTTTTCTCATGAGAGCCTGAGAGATGACCCATGTGATTTCAATTTGTTCTTACACAAGCAAGGAGCAAATACTACATTTTCTTCTCTTAAAAGCAACCTGTAAAACAAAGGTGCTGGGAGGACGCAACTGAAAAGAATGTTTGCACCTGGCTGTCAGGAGTTGCGTTTCTCGGCAGGCAGCCCTGTTTTCTGTTGCAAGCGCTATTGGTTCTATGCATCAGCAGAATTCATTTCAGGGTGCAGACTCCTGGCAAATCCTCATGGCATTTGGGGCTTTCTCCCATTGGGAGTGACCGTGTGTATAGGAGTCCCTCCTCCCCACGTGTGACTGAGCGCCAAAGCCCGCCATGGGTGCATTTGCAACTTCTCAAAGGAAGTAAAGACAGCCCTTAAAAGGAACCGGTGCTTGTTCTTGGGATGTTTACAGTGAAGTAACCCCTGTGTCATTTTCCCTCGCAGGGAGGTCCTTCCTTGATTGCTAATAGTCTGTGTACTTTAGCCATGTGTGGCGCAGCCCATGGCCACGGCCCGAGCAGCCAGGCCCCCTCCGCCCCGCAGCTTTCTTTCAACTGCACAGAACATAGCGAGGCTGTGCCGGCCTGGCCCACCCAGGGAGCCGCCGCGGAGTTCTCATGCAGGGGACCTCCCGGCAGTCTCCCCTCTCCCTGACCAGCCAAGGCCCGCCGTTCCCCTCGGAAATGGCTCAGCGGCCCTGCTGACCTCCTGCTCAGGACGCCTTCTTGCACCTTCCACCCCAGGTCTGCGGCATGGCCACCGTGCACATCCTTCCCAAGCCTCTTCTAAGCAAGTGGTTCTCTCTTGAGGAGCTCAGGGGAGGCCCAGGAAAGATAGTGGGCAAAGGGGTGGTCACCAGAAAGAGTGGTCTTTAACCTCGCCGCCCCACCAAACGGCACTGGCCCCTCCAAGAAAGGTGCCCTGGGGAGCTGAAGATCTCTTGGAGGGACTGGAAGACACCCTGGAGGACTGTGTGGCAGCCTGGAGCTGAGGGACAAAGTTGGGAAGCAGGGGCGGGCAGGCATGGGCCAAGCCAGCTGGTCTAGCTCTAAGGACTATGGGGGATGAGATTTACATTTCACGCAGGAAATAGAAAGTGGGTGAATGAGGAGCAAGAATGGGAGCAGGAAGTCTCCAGAGGACCTCCAGGAAGAGAACAGGCACACGGATGAGGGTGTTGGTCCTGCCATGTTCCAGGAGCTGGTCTGATCGCAGCCCTCTTGGCGCTTACATTCTAGAGGGGCTGAAAAACCATAAATCAATAAAGAATACAGAAAAATTTCAAGTTGCCATAAGTTCTGTGTATAAAAACTAGTCAGAGTGAGGGGTAAGATGAAGGCAAATGCCCCTTCTGTGGCCAAGTCCTGGCAGTGTAAGTCGGTGCTTCCCAAAGTGGCTTGGTGATAAGGTCTATGGAAACACAGATTCTGGGGCTCTGACTCACCAAATCAGCAGGTGCCTGAGGGGACCGGGCAGTGTGGACACTTACCAAGTGTCCCAGGTGAGTCTTGACATCAGATAAGTTTGGGAAACAGAGACGCGAGGACCATGCTCAGATAGACCTGAGCTTTAACGTAGCTCCTCCTCACTCTCCTAAGCCTCGCCTTCCTCACCTGTGAAATGGGAATCCTAACAGCACTAGCCTCAAAGGGTTGTCAATGAAGATTAAGGACAAGAGGTAGATAAGCCATTTTGCAGAGTGCCTAGCCCACAATAGGGGTGGTAAAATTTGGAGAAAGGGTTCTCTACAGCATAACTGGTAATACTTGATTACATTTCATTAAGTTGATGAGTCTACACTAAAGACCACTACATATGTTTCACACCTTGGAGTCAAAGTCTTTCTTTCCCTTACTCCCCAAGCTAAATCAAGTGACACTGATCCCACATCTAAATAGTTCCTCATCACATGGCTCATACTCCAGCCTAAGCCATCATCATCCCACCCTACCCTCCCTGGCCACCTCTCAGCCATCCATTCTCTAAACCACAGCCCTACTGTTGTCCCTCGTTGGATTGGATTACTCTCTCCCTTAGTTTAACAGCTTTCCATTGCCAACGTCATCCTCATGGCTCACCAAAGCTTACCTTGATCTGGCTCCAGCTTCACCACGAAAACCCTGTCCCGGGAGTTCTCAGTTGCAACTTTAAACATGACTTATTTGGGAAGCCTTTGATCCCCCCTCGGATATGTTCCCATTGCAACCTTCTGTAAAACCCATCAGACTTGCAATGAATTTTCTGTTGTCTGTCTTCTCCATAAAATGGGAAGCCCCATGAAAGCTAGGGTAGGTCCTGTCCTCTTAGAGACATGGTGGTGTATTGGGATTAAATTAGATAATAAGGGAGGCCTAGCATGGTAGGTAAATCATTAAGGTTGTGGTAATGCTGAGATGCAGACCCAAGTCGAGCTGTTAATTACCAGACTTCCATATGCATGGTCAGTGCTAAGAGATATCTATTTTTTTTAATTTGTTTAGGGAGGAGTGATGGTAATTGATGCATGGTGATTGATCTATAATGTCAGGCTACATCTACAGCCACATCTACAGAGACAGCGATAGAGCCAACCTGTACCCTTCACGCTTGGGTGTCAGGTGTCCTGGGTGGAGCAGTGAGGGAGAGGAGGATGTGCTCAAATTCCCACAAACAACCAACAGAAGTTTCACCATTAAGAAAAGTGGGCTATGATTATCTGCAAATCACTCTTCTAAAAGATCAAAATGGAGCAGGCTGTCACCCTAGTACTTCCATTTTGCCCTCATACTACTGCCTTGTCAATGTACTTGCTCAAAATGGGCCACTGGTATCGGGAACAAACCCCATCACAAAGTAGTTTATGTGAATAAGCATAGGAATCCCTGGGGATTGTGTTAAAATGCAGATTATGATGTAGAAGCTCTGCAGTGGGCCTTGGGCTCTGCACACACAGTTTGGGGTTGAGTGTGGGGTTTCCAGGGTTAGCCAGCTTGTGATGCAGTGGGAGGGACTGAGACCCCAGAAGGCAACGAAATCCCGGAAATAGGGCTTATTTCATCTATAAAACATTTCTCCACTTCCTATCTCCAGGTCTTCACAACTGTGGGGTCAGCCACTCTCACCTCAGCCAGGACTGGTAAAAATAGGCTCACATCCTGCTCAGCTTTGATCCAGTCTCCACGCCTCCTGAGATCAAAATGATGTTTCCAAACTTTATTAGCTTTCCATAGCCTTCCAGACTCTCCTGTTGTTGATTTTTACAAAGAAAATAAGCAAACAACTGGAAGAAAGGGAGCCGGTTTACATGGATAATTCTCTTCTGTTAGCTTTAAAATTGTGGTGGAATTTCTGCTTTAGCTCAAAATACCTGCTGATCTTATTCTCCAATTTCAGTGCTGGGAGCAGACCCTCTGCCATGCAATCCCCATGCATTTGGTGAACGTGTAGAATTGTAGGCCAAGATGTTTGTGTTTATGTCCCAAACCCAGAATAAATAAATAGCTACATGGTATTGAAATCACCTGTCAAAATACCCATTGCAGATCTGGGCACAAAGAGAAGTCTCTTGGTGTGACTGGCTTACTTGCTTGAAGAATTCAAAGGCTGTTTATCTCATTTAGTTGTTTTTTTTTTAAGACCTATAATTACTGCATTTTGACCCCAAGGCAGCCAATTACTTCACAAAAGCCCGCTCCAGGAAACCAGACATTAGCCTGCCTAATTAGGCTGACATCACTCACAAACTGCTCTCATCACAATGCAGATGGACCCAGCCCCAGAAGGTCCTGCCCGTCAGAGGTGACTGCGGGTGGCATTGCGTTGTGTGTTGTGTTTTGTTTTTTACTACTTACTTTTATGTGTTCCTTGAAGCCCAATCCCTCTCCCAGAGTCGGACTCTCATCAAAAAGAAGGGGCTCTGGGACAAACGGGTCTCCTTTATTGCGGGAGAAGGAGGAAGCTGGAAAAAAGAAATAAGAAAGGAAAGCAGCCAAGGTTGTAAATTCTTTCTAACATAGGAAATCATTCTTTGCCCTTTAGGAAAAGGGTTTGTTGTTTCAGCCGCTCAGGCCCATTTCCTCACCCCTTTTGTCGTTGCACATCTTGGGGGTTAACTTCTGTTTGGATTCTGTGAGGCTGAGCAAATTAAGGGCGGTGGGGGGGAATGTCCCAAGCATGTAGAATTCCTTCCCTCTAAAGAATCAGATGCCCCCCGAAGGGGTCCTGTCAGGTGGGTTACAAAGTCATCAGACCCCTTCTACCCACAGAGAAGTGGATAGAAAGATGGCACGTGGGGCCTGAATAGGAAGATGGCGTGTGGGGTCTGAATAGGAAGATGGCGTGTGGGGTCTGAATAGGAAGATGGAGCGTGGGGTCTGGGTAGGAAGACGGCACATGGGTCTGGGTTAGAAGATGGCATGTGGAGTCTGGGCTGGAAGATGGTGCATGAGGTCTGGCTGCTTAGCATTCAGCCAAGCCCGAGATCACCAGCCTGGAGGTCAAAATCTCCCTTGATCTTTAAGTCCAGGATGTTCCAGCAATTGAAACAACAGTCTACACATAGAGAGGTTTTCCAGGCAGAAGAGGAATGGGTGATTCTCTTCCAGGAGGGCAGACTAGAAGGATTCCCTTAACAACACACCACAGGATGCCTTGAAAGACCAAATGACGGTGATTTGGTCTGGGTGGGTCTCAGAAAGCAGGATGTGGCCCCAGTCAGCTCAAGTCGGCTTTCCATAGGGGTCCAAATGGCCTAGGCAGTCAACTCTTTGAACTCAGACCCTACTGGTATTAAAAAATTATTCTCACACTTGGTAAAATATAAGGAAGATTTGATTCAGGATGATTTCCATAGATGTCAAGACTATCAAATGGGGGAAAGAGATGGGGCTCAACTCCAAAGGCAAGGAAGAGAGCTGGGGATTTACAGCTGATGAGCAGAGTGAGAGGTCAGTGGGTGGAAAAGTACTAAGAGAATTGCTGCTCTGCTGACTTAACAGGATTCTTGCTGAAGGCAGGCAAGGGCGATCAGATTCCAAAGGTAGGGGATGAGGAATTTGAGCAGTTATCAAATTCCTTAAGAATGATCAGGCATCGAGGGTGGTAGAATTCTCACCAAACTGACTTAGCAGGATCATTGCAACAACTGGGCAAGGCAGGTTGAAGGCAGGACTCAAGGATGAGGCCTCACTGAGAAGAGGGATCAGGGAGCCCAACTAAAGTATGGTCAAGGAGAGAGCCTATGTCAGTGGAAATTTGCAAAGCAAAAGGCACAGGAAGCACCTGGACCCTTTGCTTCATGGTTTTAAAACAAGGACCAGAAACAGAATGAAGCAGCCCTGACCCGGGAGGGGTGGGTGTCTTTGGTGTGCATGTGGCTGGGCAGGGGTGCTGCTGGCCTCAGGATGGCTCAGTGGCTCTGGCACCCTGGCCCACTAGAACACAGTGGAAGGCGTAACACAGCAGGGGAGGCACAGGCCTGTGGGCTCCCGAGGCCAACTCTCTCTCTCTCTCTCTCTCTTTCTCTCTGGCCCCCTACAGATGAAAAAGTCAAGGCAGACCAGGCACAGTGGCTCCTGTGTGTAATTCCAGAGCTTTGGGAGGCCAAGGCAGGCAGAGATCACTTGAGCCCAGGAGTTCGAGACCAGCCTGGGCAACATGGCGAAATCCCATCTCTACAAAAAATACAAAAATTAGCTACTCGGGAGGCTAAGGTGAGAGGATCACTTGAACCTGGGAGGCAGAGGTTGCAATGAGCCACGATTGTGCCACTACACTCCAGCCTGGGCGATACAGTGAGACTTTGTCTGAAAAAAAAAAGAGAGAGTCAAGACATTCTGTGAGGAACCTCAAAGCACTCAAAGCAGCCAACAGCATTTGTTGCTGAACCAGCCGTGAAAAGACGGAAAAGCTTACTCAGCTCTACCTTGTATGGCAGTTTGAGAATCCCAGAGGCAAGTTCCCAGAGATGTACAGAAAAAGCCAACAGCAATGCTGCCTATGCATTCTTGCTCAATGGTGTCTTAGAGGGATGAATAACTATAAAATGGTGATTCCAATACTTTGAAGGACCATCTTAAAGGCAAACCACCTAATAAAATTCATGTTGCATTGTTTGGCCTTTCAGCAGATCACAGTCTTTCTCACCGAGCTAACCATTTTCTCAGGGTGAGTTGGCTGAGCCCGGCAGGGCTTACAAACGTGCATGTGTATGGTGTCTGTGTGCGTGTATGCATGTGTGTGTGTGTGCGTAACAGAGAGAATTTTTTAAAAGAGGTAACTGTGACTCTAGAAGTAGAAAATAGACTTGTGCCAAATATTTTTATTTAATTAATTTGAGAACAAGGAATATGTTAGAACTGGTTCAAAGGAGAAACCAAAGAACAGAGACGTACATAAATCACAGATGCAAGTAGCTCCTTCCACAGTGCAGGAGGGAAATCTAGTTATCATTTTGGTCCGTTGCACAGTCTTTCACAATTTTCCCTCCTTTGCAGCAAACACAAGCACACACACACGGGCACACTCTCCCACCTCCATGCCTTTGTTCATGTTGGTTACTTTTGAACAAAATCACTCTCACCTCTCTTCTCTGCAAGTCCAAATATGACTTGCCCGACCTACTCCTAACAAGGCAGCATCTCTAAGGGTGGGATCCAGTACTCTGCATTTCCAACATGCTTCCCCAGGTGCATCTCTGATGCAAAGCCTTTGGAAACCCCAAATGCAAGTTCAGCCCCTCGGGGTTCAGGAAAGGGAGACTTTCACATGCACTGGAGTTATGAGGAAATGCTTCCTACAGGAGGCGGGTTCCAGACTGGAGCTTGAATGACGGGCAGGATTTGGAGAAGAGAGGCGAAGGCATTTTAGGAAGTGGGAAGCCACGGAGGGAAGGGCAGAGGAGTCAGGATCTGCCTGGGGAAGCCAAGTTTCCACCCCAAGCATGAAGGAGGAAGGGAACATTGGGCGAGTGCGGCAGACACAGGCCACAGAGGACCAAAGGGTGGACAGGAGGGTTGGACCCAGGCCAGAGGTAGTGCACATTTTTTTAGCAGGGGATTAAAATGAGAACAGCAATGGTTTTTAAAAGGCTTGTGGGGAAATCGTATACAGCAGAGGATCTGCTCCCTGACGACAAGCAGGCAGGAAAGCATACTTGACTCCTGAACGTGCCCCTTCAATTCAGTCTGGGCCTCGTGACTTACAAAAGGCAGGTTAAGGAGGGTGACGCTCATTCACAGAACAAGAAGCAGCCAATTTCCTTAAGCGGAACCGCAGAGAGACTGAATATACAAACAGGCAATGCTCAGACCGAATGAAAACTCTGACCCACCCACCATCTGCAGCAACCGGACCAGGAAACCAACCATGACCTATAGGAACCAGCCCAGAAAGCCAGCGACAATCTACACGTCAGACCACTATCTCTGGCAACTGGTCCAAGAGGCCAAACAATAACCTCTGTAACAACTAGCCCAAAAAGCCCAGGACTTCACTAATAACTGACAACTTCCCTAATTTTTATCCCCACTCCCAACTTAGGAGCAGACTGAGAAAACCAAATATCCTCCTGAGCCAATCTCATAGGATGCCCCACTTCTGGTTAGCCCACCTCCAGCTTCCCAGGCCAACAGCCTCCTACCAGGACACACCTGAAGCTCTCGCTTGTTTCCACTATAAAGCTTTCCCACTCCTCTGCCTGCCTTTGAGTCTCTGCCAAATACAAGCAATGGCAAGCTCTGAATAAATAGCCTTTGCTTGTTCTCTTTGGGTGGTCTTCATTTCCACACCACAAATGGTCATCTGCATCTCAGCTCAGCCAGCACAACATGTTTACATCCACAGACCTACTAATTTCAACATTCAAGGTTATTTTTACCATTAACTTAATGTGCTTCATCATAGGTAGAAAATTATAATGGACATTTCTCATTTCTATGTACAATATATCCCATATATAAACAAAATAATTCCATCAGGCAGCAGTGGTTAGTGAAAAAGAAAGTGGGAACGTAGAAGAAGACATGGGTTCTAGACCCAATTCTGCACCATCTGTGTGTTTCTTGGTCAATGTCTGACTTTCTGGGCATTTGTTTCCTGTTCTGTGAGATATAGACATTGCAATTGATAATGACTAAGGTTCCCTGCAGTTTTAGCCATCTGTGATTTTATAAAGCATAAATCTCTTATCCCAGCACTTCCTCACTACTCTCAGAAATCAGAAAGTTCCTACAAACATGAATTTTTTTTTTTTTTTCCAAGACGGAGTCTCGCAGAGTGCAGTGGTGCAATCTCGGCTCACTGGAAACTCTGCCTCCCAGGTTCACGCCATTCTCCTGCCTCGGCCTCCTGAGTAGCTGGGACTACAGGTGCCTACCACCACGCCCGGCTAATCTTTTTGTATTTTTAGTAGAGACAGGGTTTCACCGTGTTAGCCAGAATGGCCTCGATCTCCTGACCTCGTGATCTGCCCGCCTTGGCCTCCCAAAGTGCTGGGATTACAGGCCTGAGCCACCGCGTCCGGCCTATAAACATGAATTTTTAAGGTATCTCCATCCTTCATAGACCAGGTCTTCACTAAGTTCTCTCATTTATATTTTTTTTCCCAAATGTTTCAGAATTGAATAGGGAAATGGATGAAAACTTCTGTTTAATCGGCTTTAGAAGTTTACCAGGTACCCACTCTGAAATTCACAGCACTGACTTATTTGGTGGCTACAAAGAGATTGACAACTTGTTTTGTGCCTTGAGGATATTACACACTAATTGGAGGAATATGAAAGCCGCAGTTGTAAATCTAACCAAAAAAAAATGCGTATTCTGAAACACAGATCTGGACAAGAAGTAAAACCGGTGAGTAGAGGAGGGAGAGAAATCACCGAATTACTGTCTTGGGGAAGGTGGAATTTGAGCTGAAATCTGGAGGACGGTACTATTTGGACAGGTGGAGAAGAAAAAGAGAACAGAGGTCATTCGAGGGAGGACAAATGGTGTGAGTCGGGAAAGAATAAGGTGCATTCAAAACACCACAGTAGCCTCATCAGATTGAGTTCCATGAAGCCAGAGAAGTAAATACAACAGGAATTGTGACTTTAGGTTGAAATGCACAGAGCTGCAAATACCAAGCTGAAAGTTTAACTTTTCTAATCATTGCTTGGCACTATTTCAGTTTTCCATTCATCCTTCTGTTATTATTTTACTTAAATGTGTGGTAAAACTGACTCATCTTTGGAGCCGAAAGAAAAAATACGGTGAGTGAGAGGAAGTATTTGACAACGTTTGCCTTTTGTGTGTGTGTGACCCTATTTACCTCTAGTAAGGCTTTGTTTTTAATTGTGGTAAAATATCCATAATATAAATTTACCATTTTAACAATTTTTAAGTGCACAGTTTAGTGATATTAACCTCATTCACATCTTTGTGCAACCATGACCACCAGTCATCTCTAGGATTTTTTATCACCCCAAACTGAAACTCTGCCCCCATTTGACACAAGCTCCCGGTTACCCCGTCCCCAGGCCCTACTCATCACTGCTCGGCTTTCGGCTGCTGCGAATTTGACTATTCTAGGGACCTCAGGTAGCAGAATCATGGAATATCGAAGCTTTCATGTCTAGCCTGTCTCCTTAGCATGTCTTCCAGGGTCATCTATGCTGCAGCGTGTGTCAGAATTTCATTCTGTTTTAAGGTTGAATGATGTTTCATTGTGTGCACATGCTACGTTTTGCTCATCTAGTCATCCACTGACGGACATTTAGGTCGTTTCCCTTTTTGGTTATTGTGAATAATGCTGCTATGGGTGTACAAATATCCATTGGACTTCCTGCTTTCGATTTTCTGGAGTATATACCCAGACCCAAAATTGCAGGATCACCATCACAAAGATCCTTATGCTGCCTCTTTATAGCCACACTTGTCTCTCCCCATTTTCCTACCACCACCACCTTAACCCTTGGAAACCACAACTTGTTCTTCATCTCTGTGGTTTTGTCATTGTAAAATTATTGCCAGGTGCAGTGGCTTGCACCTGTAATCTCAGCTACTTGGAAGGCTGAAGTGGAAGGATCACTTGAGCTCAGGAGTTTGAGACCAGACTGGGCAACACAGACAGACCCCACCTCTATAAAAATATTTTTTTATTTAGTATAAAATAAAAATAGAGTCTCAGCTATTCAGGAAGCTGAGGCAAGAGGATCCCTTGAGCCCAGTGGTTTGAAGCTGCAGTGAGGCACAATTGAGCCACCGCACTCCAGCCTGGGCAACAGACAAGACCCTGTCTCTATATAAAATCAAATCCTGCAGGCCAGGCATGGTGGCTCATGCCTGTAATCCCAGCACTTTAGGAGGCCAAGACAGGCAGATCATCTGAGGTCAGGAGTTTGAGACCAGCCTGGCCAACATGGCGAAACCCCATTTCTACTAAAAATACAAAAATCAGCTGGGTGTGGTGGCTCATGCCTGTAATCCCAGCTACTCAGGAGGGTGAGGCACAAGAATTGCTTGAACCCAGGGGGCCGATGTTGCAGTGAGCCGAGATTGCACCACTGCACTCCAGCCTGGGCGACAGAGTGAAACTGTCTGAAAAAAATAAATAAATAAAATCATGCAGTATGAAACTTTTTGAAGTTGTCTTTTTGCACTCAGCGTGATTCCTGAGAGATCCATCCCAGTTGCTGTGTGCATTGATGGTGCTTTTTTCTTGCTGAGAAGTATTCCATGGTGAGGATATTCCACAGTTTGTTTAACCATTCATTCACTAAACAACATTTGGGTTGCTTACCATTTGTGGTTGTTACAAATAAAGCTAATTTAAACATTCCTGTACATGAGTTTCTGTGGACATAAATTTTAATTTCTCTGGGATAAATGCCCAGGAGTGCGGTCATTGGGCCATATGGCATGTTTAGTTTTACAAGAAACTGCAAAACAATTTTCCAGAATGCTTATCCTATTTTACACTCCCACCAGCAACATGAGAGAGATCCACTTTCTCTGCATCATCACCAGTAGCTGATACTGTCACCTTTTTTAAATGCTAGCTTCCCTAATAGGTGAGTAGTGACATCACATTCTGATTTTTTCAGAAGGGTTTATATTTGCTATACATCAGTTCACCTGCTTTGCATTTCTTCCTCTTAGCCCTGCTTTTAATAAAGAAAACTTTTTCCACATTGTCTTCTCTTTCCTCACTTGATTATTCTTCGTGGGAATAAGAGAATTAAAGGAATGTGGAAACGTGTTTCTCTTGCATTATATTGTCCTAAGAAGCCTCAGTTATCACTTGCTCTTGCCAGTGCCTTGCAGTCAGCAGGAATGGTAGAAAGCGGCAGCTGGCCAGAGGGCTGGCAGAGGCGGGGCTGTTCTTTGTGCTTGTTTATATTCATTTTCTAGTCACAGCTCAAGTTGTTTCACTTTCTGCTGCTCAGGGAGACGAGGGCAATGTAAATGTGCTTGCTGTTGTTTAAGCCTCCCGGACAGTAAAAACAAAAGCAGCTGCACTGCCTTTCCCTAAATAACATCAGAAACCCCTTTGAGAGCTCGTTGAACAAGATTTACACATTTTAAAGAGTTTTGAAGTTAGAAGGGGTCCTAGGCGAGGCCCTCGGTACACATCAATGATGTGCCTACTGTGTGCCTTGCTCCAGCACAGTCACCCAGTGCCGGGTTACAGATCTGCAGCGGGATAAGTTGCAGTCCCTCCTTCCCATGCTCTGCTGAGTGTTACAGAGAGGTGGGGGCTAAGTGCTCATGCAGAGATGTGACAAGCCACTGTTGGGGGTCTGGAGGGTCCCACAGCTTACTCACTGCCCAGGAACTGAGGAACTCAGACATCAACTCACCCAGAGCCTCTCCGGCCTGCCTGAGGCTGAGAATCACGTGGGGCACCAGAGGAAAATAGAAATTCCCAGATCCCACCCAAAGGACCTGGATCAGAATCTCTAGAGCAAGGACACAGGAAGCTGTGCTTTAGAGCAAGCTGTTCATAGGTGTTATGAACTGAATTGTGTGCCTGTCTCCCCCATTCATATGTTCAAACTTTCCCCTAGTGTGATGGTATTGGGAGGTGAGGCCTTTGGGTGGTAATTAGGTTTAGAAGGGGGCATGAGGGTGGGGCTCTCATGACGGGATTTGTGCCCTTATAAGTAAAGACACCAGACACAGGCAACACAGAGATGACCACGTGAGCACAGAGCCAGAAGGCAGCTGTCTGCAAGCCAAGGAGATGGGCCTCGGGAGAATTCAAACCTGCTGACACCTTGATCTCAGACTTCCAGCCTCCAGAACCCACACAGGGAGAAGACAGTCATGTGCAAGCCAGGGGGCAGGCCCTCACCAGGTACCAAATCAGCCAGCACTTTGATCTTGGACTTCCAGCCCCCAGAACTGTGGGAAGTAAATTCCTGTTGTTTAAGCTACCCTGTTATGGCAGCCTGAGCTAACATATTGACTAATACAATATGACTCTCAGGATTATCCCAGTTGAGAACTGTGTGTGCAATCCAGCCCTCTCATTACAGGTGAGGGAACAAATACAGCAAGGTTAAAAACCTCATCCTATGTCCCCACACTATTTAATGGTCTAGATTCTCTAACTACTAGACCAGTTCCCATTACACCAACTCAAAGTAGACAAGTAGTCTTCATCTGAATGCCAGCTCTGGCTGATGGTGGCTGCCAAGAGGACTGTGTCAGGAAGGATGCTGAGGACAAGTTCAGGCTCAGCTGACTTTAGCACCATGGCTAGCCATCAGAACACGAGGAGTAAGAAGCATTATGATATTGGCGGGAAAGCTGGCACAGAGGATCCAGCTACCCAGGTTGAGTAACGTGACAGGTGTCATGAGTGTCGCTCATTGAGGACAGTACGATTTGAAACGTAGTTCATGGGCCAGGAGCACCAGCATTGCCTAGGAGCTTATAAAAACTTAAATTTTCAGGTCCCACCCAGACTACTGAATCAGAATCTCTGGGATTCAGATTCACAAACCTGTCCTTATATACCCATGCACACTACAGTTTAAGAAATCCTTGGGCACGGCGGCTCACGCCTGTAATCCCAGCACTTTGGGAGGCCCAGGCAGGCAGATTGCTTGAGCCCAGGAGCTGAAGATCAGCCTGGGCAAGATGAGGAAACCTGTGTATACAAAAAGTACAAAAAATTAGCCCTGCATGGCGGCCCCTTCCTGTAGTCCCAGCTACTGGGGAGGCTGAGGTGGGAGGATCACTTGAGCCCAGGTGGTCGAGGCCGCAGTGAACCATTATCACCCCACTGCACTGCAGCCTGGTTGACAGAGCAAGACCCTACCTCAGAAAAAAAAAAAACAGCCCTGCCCTAGAAAATAAGGACAATAATATCAGTGTCTCCCCATGGTGACAAGTGTGTCCTCTGCCTGGCACCTCTGGAATTTTGCTTCTCCTCTGGCTGCATGTGGAACAAATGGGACCCTTCAGAGACATCCTGAGAATACCAGGATGTTTCTTCCAGCCCTCATCTCTCATAACCATTTTTAAAATGCCAGGGCTGTGTATTTTTAGTTCAGGACATCTGTATTTGCCAGCTCCAAGCCCGCCCCTAACCACGTGGCCAGCATTGTGCAACTACTACACATCTTTATGACAAACCCTTCCATTTTCTGTTAAGTAATGTGTTTGGAAGGCTGAGTGAATCAGAGACAGTAAGCATTTGATTGCTTACATTATTCTGGTTCAAACATGGCTCGAGGCCCGGGACTAATTTATTTATGTTGGTATGGTACATTTCTGTTTCCCTTGGGAATTTGCCAGCACCCCCATCCCCTCTTCCAGCTGCTCTCCCTTGGCCCACCCACCCCTCTTGCCACTCTTGTTCCCGGTCTGCCTCTCCTGTGGGTGGAAAGTTTGTGAAGGATGCCCCATCGGCTGACTCCAAGCCAGAGACTCCCCTCTCCTGCGTGGCTGGCTATTTCCCTGCCCACCCACAGCCTCAGGCCCAACAAGGCGGATGGGACATCTACCTCCTGGCAAGGTCGGCGTTTCCCACCAGGGGCTCACTTAAACCGGTGGATGTGGGTCTGGGGTCCTGCCAACGGGGCACCTGAGGAAAAGACAGACAGGGATCAAGACCACCTACCCTTTCTCCGGAGTCACCAGACCTACACACTAAATCTGCAGCGGGTTTTGCTCGCCATCACCCTGGGAGGTGGGAAGAGCAGCCCCCGACGTGAAAGAATCAGTATCCTATTACAGGTCCCCAAGCCAGGCCCCCATTTGCAAAGGCAGCCTGTTGTGCATATGGGATGGAAACTGCATCCTGGCAAAACACAAAAAGTAAATATTTAAAGGGAAAAAGAGCTCACACAAGAAAACAAAATGCCTTGCGTTTCTGCTTCCACGGTCCGCCGCCAAGTCACCCCCGCCCTCGCCGGCTGGTGTGGAGTGTGCCATATGGTTTGGGACAGGGGATTAAACCCCTCCGTGGTTGTGAAAAACATCAGTCCATTTGGTCTGGCTTTTCTCTCCCTGCATTTGTTGTTCATTTGCGAGTTTCTCACACCCCTGGGCCGACTGCCGTCAGTGTTTACAGGTTTTAGATTGCTGGTGGGATGGAAATCACCAGCCACCCAGCGCCTGCAGCGGATGTCTCCAGGAGGAGGCTCACGGGCACCTGAGGGGCACTGCAGAACAGAGCTCGTGACATGCATGACACAGAGGAGCCCACTTTTTAATGCTTCAGTGATAAATATTTCCCCCAAAACTCAGGGCAAACATAAAGAAGGATTTAATGTCCACCGTCTCCACCTTGGCCTCCTCCTGCAGTGCTGTTGAAGTGGCGTCCTGAAAGCCGGGGGCCTTGCCCGGGACAGGGAGGCCTGGACTGCGGGCAGGGGAGGCACCAGCAGCTGGAGCACACTGGACCAGAGCTGGCAAGGACAGAGCCTGGCCCGATCTCTCTCGGAGGTAGAACTGGACCCCTGCATGCTCAGGCGGAGAAGCAGGGTAATAAGTTGTCATAAGAAATGAATGGAAGTATTTCATGCAAGGCCTGAGCTTCCTCCCCCCGATTCTGAGATGGCAGCACAGCACCCATGTGTGATTTGGGGAGACAAGCGGAGATGCAAGGGAACGCTTTTCCCACAAAAGAAGCCCCGATAAGCAGCTCCTGTGTGTCCAGATCAGGCTTCCAAGTTTTTCATCCATTGCAGTTTCCCACCATCCCTCTTTTTTTTTTTTTTTTTTTTTTTTTTTGCTTAGTGACATTGCTAGAGACGGAGCCACATAGAGAAAATTCCCTTCTCATTTCTCACTCCGTTGAATCTGAGTCAGACAGGCGCTCTGTTTGATTTGGGCCCTGTGGCGCATTTGGTGGGTTGTGGGAGATTGCTTAGCAGCAGTCACAGGTGCCTTTCCGCTGCGGATCGATGGGTGGGCTAAGGAGTCAACAGATGTGTGTTCATCTTTGAAGAGAGAGGAAGGCACAATACAAAATCATCACATATATTTTCTGCAGCTTCTAGCCTGGATTCACAGAGAGGTGGTCACCCTTCTGATTTGGAAGTTTCCTGATATGGAGGTGGATGAACTATACTTCTTTATTGTAATAAATCATGCCTTGACCTTGAAGCAAAGGGCTTTAGGGACCTTAAGAAGTCATTTTTCCCCACCCCATCCCTGACTCCACCCTCACTTCTGGTCCTTTGAGTACTAACTTTCAGTTTAGACATTTATAGGACCTTTCTATGTGTCACAATATTTCTAGAGTGATTGACACATACCACGACTGTTCATGAGCCCAGAAGTGACTGTTCACAGCTGCACCCTTGAATGCATCCGAGGAGAGGCATGACCTCTACCCTGTACCATCGTCATGAGCCAACCCCACAAACATGGCTACATAGAAACGGGACAATGCGCCCCAAAATAAAGCCCTGGAGTGGGCATGAGAGATAATGAAGGAGAACTCAGAAGAAATGCCCCCAGGGCAGAGAGGGAAGCCCCACATTCATCACAGCTGGGAAGCAACGACCTCCCTGATGTCACAAGGGTCAAACAATCTTCACTGCAATACATATTAAATAGAAATGAAGCACTAAGTTTTTAGAAGTACTAACATTATTTTTAAAGCTATGAGCTCTTCTCAGAGTAGTTTTGACCAAACCTCATAGGTTTTGATATGAAATATTTTTCTTTTCCTTAATTTCTAGATAATTTATCATTTCAAACTTACCTTTTTAAATTTTAATAGGTATAGGTTGATCATCTCTAATCTGAAAATTCAAAATCCAAAATGCTCCAAAATCCAAAATTTTAGCATGGTTGTACGAACTTGTAATCCCAGCTACTTGGGAGGCTGAAGTGGGAGAATGGCTTGAGCCCAGGAGGTCAAGGCTGCAGTGAGCTATGATTGTGCCACTGTACTCCAGCCTGGGCAACACAGCAAGACCTCAACTCAAAAAAACAAATCCACAATTTCTGGACACTGACATGATGTCGCAAGTGGAAAATTCCACACGTAAGTGCTTAACACAAACTTTGTTTCATGCACAAACTTATTTAAAATATTGCATAGATTTACCTTCAGGCTATAAGGTATATATACAGCGTAAATGCATTTTGTGCTTAGACTTGGATCCAACTCCCAAGATATCTCATTATGTATATGCAATTATTCCAAAATCTGAAACACTTCTGATCTGAAGCATTTTGGGTAAGAGTTACTTAGCCTTTTCTACCAGGTCATTTTTCCAGAGCACATGACAGTTCAGACTCGACCAGCATCTGCTGAGACATCACTGTCCTCTCACCTTTACTAGCACTAACCGTCATCAGTATTTTTAGTATTTTTATTTTTTGTCAACCTGATCGGCAAACAATTGAGTCTCATTATTGTTGTAATAAACATTCTCCGCAGTACCAGTGATGTTGGGCATATATTTAAATATTTGACAATCGTTTTCATTTCAACTTCAGCAAATTACCTAATTTTCAACTTTTTCCTGCTTAATGACTTCTCAGAGGTTCTCAATATTAGAGATATTAATCCTCTGTCGTGTGTTTCAAATATTTTCTCTAGTCTCATCATGTCTGTCAATATTTTTGTGTTGTCTTTTGCCATGCAAAATGATCAGATTTTTTATGTAGTCAGATTTGTCAGACTTTTCCCTTAAGACTTTCTGGTTTTCTGTCTTGCTTTTTTTTTTTTTTTTTTTTGAGACAGAGTCTCATACTGTTGCCCAGGCTGGAGTGCAATGGCGCGATCTTGGCTCACTGCAATCTACGCCTCCTGGGTTCAAGCAATTCTCCTGCTTCAGCCTCCTGAGTGGCTGAGATTACAGGCGCCCACTACCACGCCCAGCTAATTTTTCATATTTTTAGTAAAGATGGGGTTTCACTATGTTGGCCAGGCCGGTCTCGAACCCCTAACCTTGTGATCAGCCCGCCTCGGCCTCCCAAAGTGCTGGGATTACCGGCATGAGCCACCACGCCCAGCCCGGTCTTGCTTTAAAAGGCTTCCCCTCCTAGAGGTTAAATAATATCTTAAATCCCTGATTAAAATTGCTGTAATCAAGTGTCACTTTAGAAAGTTTTATATTATGACATTGTCTTTCTTTATAACAAGGTCAGCAAACTGTGGCCCATGAGCCAACTCTAGCCCATCACCAGTTTTCACAAATAAAGTTTTATTGCAACACAGCACACTCATTCATTTACATATTGTCAATGGCTGCTTCTGCCTGGCAGAGCTGAGTAGTTGTCATAGAGACCCTATGGCTTGCATAGCTTAAAATAGTTTTCATCTGGCTCTTTACAGAACAATTCAGCCAACCTGTGCCATGTGCAAGGTTATGAATGTCTCCAAGGTCTTTTGACTGTCTCTTTATTTCTTCACATCTTATTTTAGCTCTTTCAAGAATGTTTTTATAATTTTCCTCATTTTAAAAGGGGGATAATGATAGTACCTATCTTATTGTTGAAAGATGAGTTAAGATAATTACCATAAAATGCCTAGCACAGTGCCCTGGTTCTCAAAAATAACAGCCATTGTTTTATGCTGGGACAAAGAGGTGCAATAGACAATAAGACATAATTCTTGTTATGCCGAATGTCTTAATCACTGTAGATTTTCTTTTAAATCATCAGCTGGCTTATTAGAATTACTTTTCTGGATTATAAATTGTACACATTCTAGAGATTTTTGAACACTTGTTCTAGAGATTTTGGAAAAGAAATAAAGTAGGAAAATTACAACTAAAACTAAAATCTCCCCCGATTCCTCTACCCAGAGAAACCAGTGCCACTATGTTGATGTATATGTGGTGTGGTTTGTTTCAGGAGGCATGTATGGATACACGGGTTGTGTATTAACAGCTCCATAGTATTTGGGTACCAGAGACATCACGTTTCTTCATCTAAATCATATCTAAACCTGGCTGAGCCTGATAAGGCCAGTGTCAGCTATTCTGCGGCTCCATCCTATGCCTTCTATTGGATCCATTCAGAACCCTGGGCTATCGTGCTTCTGGGGAAAGGGGCTGACATGGTCCCTGCTGCAGCATGGTCACTGCTATTACAGTGGTACCACCACGTAAAGGCTCTGCAGCCACTGGACAGCAGTCCTTCACCATCTGTGGACACCCCACCCAAGATGGCAGGAGGACCCCTCACAGCAGAGGTCACCCTCTGCTGACTGTCGACTGAGCCCCAAAGACCTCTGCTGCTATTCCAAAGCCACAGCATAATTACTCACCCTAGCACCCACTACCTGGGGTCATGCCTCCTCTCCACCCTGTGTGAGCACGAGACTTCTGTCCTCTCACCAGTCTTGGGGTGTCTGTCCACCCATCATCTCCCAGTGGGGCACTTGGTCCCTGCAACTCTGGAAGCACAAAGTTCCTCCTAGTTTCTCATTATAGGACTGAGCTCTCCTAAGCAGAGACCCACACAGTCCCTGGAACATTTTTTTAAAGACTGTTAAATTTTAATCCCCCCTCAGCAGGGGAGCCCCATCTCAGAGAAAAAAAGGAGATACTTCTTTTTCCCTCGGTATGTCTATGCAAATAAAACAAAATTTAAAAGACACCACTAGTTTACAATTTGAGAGGATACGCTAACATTGTTTTACAGCCTACTGTTATGTGATCTTTTTTTTTTTTTGAAACAGAGTCTCGCTCTGTCCCCCAGGCTGGAGTGCAGTGGCGCAACCTCGGCTCACTGCAAGCTCCGCCTCCCGGGTTCACGCCATTCTCCTGCCTCAGCCTCTCCGAGTAACTGGGACTACAGGCGCCCGCCACCACGCCCAGCTAATTTTTTGTATTTTTTAGTAGAGACGGGGTTTCACCGTGGTCTCGATCTCCTGACCTCGTGATCCACCCGCCTCGGCCTCCCAAAGTGCTGGGATTACAAGCGTGAGCCACCGCGCCCGGCCCTGTTATGTGATCTTAATATTGGATGTGACCAATAATTGTGAGATCCCATAGATTCTCATCGTATCTAATCAGTGTCACAACAGTGGTATGAACAAGGCAAGACCTGTCATTTAACTTGATAATTAATACCTGATTATTCACTTTCAGGTCCAGGTAAGCATTCTGAATAGAACATTGAATAAATCTCCTTTTGCGTTTTGTTTATTTTGTTTTGTTTTTGCTTTTTTTGAGACAGGGTCTCACACTGTCACCCAGGCTGGAGTGCAGTGGCATGATCACAGCTCACTGCAGCCTCAACTTGTGGGTTCAAGCCATCCTCGCACCTCAGCCTCCCAAGCAGCTGGGACTACAGATGTGGTTAATTTTTTATTTTCGTGGAGATGGGGTCTCACTGTGTTGCCCAGGCTGATCTTGAACTCCTGGACTCAAATGATCCTCCTGCCTCAACCTCCCAAGTGCTGGGATTTTAGGCATGAGCCACCACACCCAGCCTCCTTGTGTGTTTTAATATTAAATTCTTCAGCCAGTTGATAAATAAATAATTACCAATAAGAGTAGTTACATGCAGAAATAAATTGTATAGTTTGTGAAAACCATTCATTTCACATAAAAATTATTAACAACTTTCCAGTCACTAAGTATGGAAATACATTGCTAATACAAATATTAAGAGAGGGTGTTAGCTAAGTAACTTTAGAAAGAACTCTGTTTCCTTTTAATGCCAATAATCATTTATAAAAATTTCGGTAATACAGAGGAAAATAATCACTAGATTATACTATAATGCTAATATTTGATGAATTATTTGAATGGGAGCATTGATAATACTAACCTAAACAAACTTTAAGATCCACATTTAATTTTCGGTTACTTAATTTCATATAGGCCATTAGTCTTTCAAGAAAATATTCTGCTTAGATCAAGCTTTTCCAACCCACAGCCCGCAGGCTGCATGTGGCCCAGGACAGCTTTGAAAGTGGTCCAACACAAATTCGTAAACTTTCTTAAAACATTATGAGATTTGTTTGCGATTTTTTTAAGCTCATCAGCTATCATTAGTGTTAGAGTATTTTATATGGGGCCCAAGACAATTCTTCTTCCAATGTGGCCCAGGGAAGCCAAAAGACCGGACACCCCTGATTTAGATATTCTTATCTATAAATGGCAAGCAGCATGTCATCTTTGTCACCTCAAAATTTCATAAGGAGGAAAATAAGTCCAAAATAATCGCAACAGATACCTGGAAAATTATGATTGATCCAGCTATAATACAGAGTTTAAAAGGAGGAAGAGCTACTCAGGAAAAACGTGGCACCCACAGTATACATTTTCACTAGCCAAATTCAAAACAATAGAATTCACATGAATTCTTTAAAAACACATTTCAGTTCTGTGGAAACCAAATGTTTGAACAAAAAGCTTCTCAAAATGTTACCCACTGACAACTGTATTCAGTGGATGAAGACAAAGAACTTTTGTAATTTACTCAAATGATTAGGTACAAAGTTCTTTCCAGAAACCATGTTATCGAAATGCTTTCTCCCTGCATGACATTCTGCTGCGTGCACAAAGTTTAATGGTGTTATTAAATGTGCTGCTTTTGTATTCTTTCCATCAGTTTGACAGCCTGGTGGATTAATGGTGAGGCTGAGTGCGCTCATCTTTATTTTGCTGCCAAGAAGCTGTGGTTCTTCCCAGTAAAGGGAATCTTATTGGAGAAATATTTATGAAATGAAAAGTCCATCAAATAAAGTGTTGGGCAATTGTCTCCAGCAATGGAACAAACATGGTGATGGCTACAAGTGACTTGGGAATCACAAGCGTCCCATGGTTTGTTCACACTCTTCAGCTGTGTGTTGAGAAAGCAATTATGGCACAGAATTGCTGCCTGTAATCTCCAGCAAGTGAACTGCTTTCATCATTCTTTTTTATCCAAAGATAAACTACATGACATAGAAGAGATTTTGGAACCACCTTATCATGTAATTTTACAAAATGTTCCAATAAACTGGAACAGTAGCTATTCCGCGTTCAAAGGCTGCTTGAAGAACAAAAAAAGCCTTAAAATTGTACCATGTGGGAAGCAATGCCAATTTGTCATAAGATTGCTTGCAGAGAACACAGCTCATTTGCTGGAATGTGCTGAAGAAGTGACCTACTCCGTGGACTTTGGGAGGCAAGCACTTATTTTCTTCTGCAGCCTGCTTTAGACCCTCCTGTTTTCCCAGCAGAAAAGGTGCTGGGATTAACTTGCTTGCAAGGAGTGCTGAGGAGCATGAACATTTAGAGACACAGTGTTAGCTTAAAAGCCTATTCCAGTGCTCCACTGTTAATTTTTAGGTCCAACACTTAAGGACAATTTTTTCCTCAAATGCATGCAAATTATCGGAAATGAAGATGACCGAGGAAAGGCAGCAATCTGAAGCCTGCTGCTGAAGTGTCCAGAAGGCTCCTCGAGCAGAGCATGCAGCTTCTGTTTCCGGGGCTGCCGCACTTCCTGCAACCACATCTTCAAGTCCAGGTGGTAGGGAAAGGAAAATACTTGATGTTAGCAGTTGCAATAGTCCCCCGTTATCTGCGGGAACAATCCAAGACCCCCTATGGATGCCTGAAACCGCAGATAGTATGGACCCTACATATACAACACAGGTTGTCAGACAGCACAGGTGGTTCACGTTCCCACTTGAAGACGTTTGAAGCGTGGAACCATTTGTTTCTCCCCAGTGGGACCCTTCCTGATGCCAGGACAGACTTGGCCTCTTGGGTTAGTGTCCCTGTGATACTGATCCTTCTGCGGGTATGTTTGTCTAGCCCTCACCAGACCCTTGCAAGTAATACCTGGACTCTTTTAACCAAACCAGGACCAAAAATACAGTGTTTGAGGGGTGAGAACTCAGGTATACAGACGAACAACTGTACTACATTTTTCCTTGTACATAAATACCTGTGAAAAAGCTTAATTTATGAATTAGACTAAGACACTAAGAGATTAACAACAATACCTAATAATAAAATAGAATAATGATAACAATATCTGTAATAAAAGTTATGTAAATGTGGTCTCTCTCTCTCTCCCAAAGTGTCTTATTGTACTATACTCACCGATTTTCAGACCACAGTTAACTGTGGGTAACTGAAATGGCTGAAAGCAAAACCGCAGCTAGGGAGACTACTGTGCCTGTGTTTAGAGCAGCGTTTCTCTACTGTGGTTGGCACTATTGACATTTTGGACTAGAAGGTTCTTTGTTGTGAGGGGCTGAGTGTCCTGTGCATCATAAAAAGCTAGCAGCACCCCTGACCTCTACCCAGTAGATGTCGGTCCCAACACTCCCCCAATTTCCAGACATTGCCTAATGTCCCCTGGGGGGCAGAATCACCCCTAGAACCTCCGGCTTAAAGGAAGGAAAGCTGACTCACATGCTACATTCACTTCTTACATGGTAACCCACCATGGCACCCGTCCCATTGATCTGCTTCAGGCACCAGCATCTTCTGCGGAACCTGGTGCCGACTAAGCTAGCTACCAAAGCATATTGTACGGCCTCACTGGTTTCCTGGAAACGGACTTCTGTTTCCACCGCAGACCTGAAAACAGTGACCACAGGAGCACCCTGCCCAGTGACGGTGCTGAGAGGTCACTGTTATCACACTATAATATTAAGCTTTAAAATGTCACTGCTGGGTACAAACATCTGGTCTGATAGAGGAAATAAGACCTGCTGTTTGATAGATCAGTCCACTATAATCTAGATACATTTCCATATAGCTAGAAGAGACTAATTCAAATGTTTCTGGCACCAAGGAAAAATACATATTTAAGGGATGGATATTCCAAGTACACTGATTTGATCTGTATGAATTACACAAATATATAAAATTACCACTTGTATCCCCAAAATATGCATGTCTTATGCATCAGTTTAAAAACCAAAAATCAGATACAATTTTAACTACTAAAGTTCTTAAAATAAAATTGAAACATTATTTAAATTCTTAAATAAGGCCAGGTGTGGTGGCTGAAGGCTGTAATCCCTACACTTTGGGGGGCCCAGGGTGGATCACCTTAGGTCAGGAGCTCGAGACCAGGCTGACCAACATGGTGAAATCCCATTTCTACTGAAATACAAAAATTAGCTGGACATGGTGGTGCACGCCTGTAATCCCAGCTACTCATGAGGCTGAGGCAGGAGACTCGCTTGAACCTGGGAGGCAGGGGCTGCAGTGAGCCAAGATCATGCCAATGCACTCCAGCCTAGGCAACAGGGCAACATTCTGTCAAAAAAAAAAACAAATAAAAAAAATTCTTAAATGAAATTTCAGATGTATCCATGAAATGCAGAAGTTCTAAGCTGGCAATATTTGTCTTTGGTCAAATATCAGTTTATACACTTGTACATTCGACATTGGGTCACACTGCGTATTTTGAGCACACGTCTGAGAAGAATATTCCCAAAGCTTGGTCAGAGCACAGCAGGCACTCCAGTAGGGGGCTCAGTGGTATTTGCTGAACAAATGATTCCATCAGCCAATCCTATATTGTTGAGCATTGAAGTTGTTTGCAATCTTTGGTCTTATACAGTATCTTGCAATGAGCTTTCTTAATTAGAAAGCAACCCTATTTAATTATCCCCTTCAAAAATGTTTTAAGGGGTAGAATTATGGCATCAAAAGGTCTGAACGTTTTTGTGGTTTTTTATACCTATTATTGTGTCTTCCAGAAAATCCTAGTTATATAATCAGCAATGAATTAATGTTTTTCCCCCATACTCTTGTCAGACTCTGGGTATTTTTTCAAAGGTCTCTGCCAATGTCATAGGGAAACGCTGTATCTCCTTTTTATCATTTTACATTTCTTTGGTTTGTGAATAAATAACAAAAATTGCACAGGGTCGTAATGACCATTCATCACTAATTCTTTAGTTGAGCCCCCGGTGAAGTAATTGGGCTGCAGGTGGAAGGCATGAGGTATGAACCACACCGAACTTTAAAGTTTAGAGTCACACTTGGCACGGTGAGACCCTCACACTATAAGGGATGGGAACTGAGATTCTCAGGAGCTTTAAAATTTAGAGTCACACTGCCGGGCACGGTGGCTCATGCCTGTAATCCCAGCACTTTGGGAGGCCTAGGCAGGCAAATCACGAGATCAGGAGATTGAGACCATCCTGGCCAACATGGTGAAACTCCGTCTCTACTAAAATACAAAAAATTAGCCAGGCGTGGTGGCTTGCACCTATAGTCCCAGCTACTCGGGAGGCTGAGGCAGGGGAATCGCTTGAACCTGGGAGGCGGAGGTTGCAGTGAGCCAAGATGGTGCCATTGCACTCCAGCCTGGTGACAGAGCAAGACTCTGTCTCAAAAAACAAAACAAAACAAAAAAAACTTTAGAATCATACTTGGCATGGTGAAACTCTCACACTATGAGGGGTGGGAATTGAGATTCTCAGGGGCTTTAAAGTTTAGAATAACACTTGGCATGGTGAGACTCACACTATGAGTGGGAGGGAACTGAGAGTCTCAGGAGCTTTGAAGTTTAGAAGCACACCTGGAATGGTGAGACCCTCACACTATGAGGGGGTAGGAACCAAGATTCTTTGGGGAACAGCAGCTGCTCAGTCCCCAGATACAAGTTTGTTGAGTGCAAGATGAATAAACACAGAGACTTTCAAGTTGCGTTGATTGAACGGGACAGGTAAACACGTGGGAACTGCCCACGTTTTTGACTTTGACTCTTCCCTAGCTCTTCCCTTGCCCACTATGGAGAGTCAAATTTGCAAGCTGTGACCACACCCCTGATGTGACTGATCTGTGACACTCACCGAGCAGCTGCTGGGGGTCATGGATACCATGCTTCCCCATTTGTTCTTTGACACAGTCTTGCCGGGTAGGCAACACCTCTGTGCCTCACAGGCCCGAGGTCCAAGGCTAGAGAGTGGCAGCACTGGAATCCACACCCCGCTCTGCCTGATGCTAAACTTCCACTCTCCTATTTCCCATGCCACATGGTGTGCTCATATCAAGGCTCAGTGCCTGGCTATTCCTGTGGCCTTTCACCCACCTTGGCCATAATGAAAAGCCCATGCTTCTCTCCAACCTGGGTTCCGAAACAGCTGCTGAAACTAATTAATTTTTTTTTTTTTTTTTGAGACGGAGTCTCACTCTGTCTCCCAGGCTGGAGTACAGTGGCGCCATCTTGGCTCACTGCAACCTCCACCCCCTGGGTTCAAGTGATTCTCCTGCCTCAGCCTCCCAAGTAGCTGGGATTACAGGCACCTCGGCTCACTGCAAGCTCTGCCTCCTGGGTTCACGTCATTCTCCTGCCTCAGCTTCCTGAGTAGCTGGGACTATAGGCACCCGCCACCATGCCCGGCTAATTTTTTGTATTTTTTTTTTAGTAGAGACGGGTTTCACCGTGTTAGCCAGGAGGGTCTCGATCTCCTGACCTCGTGATCCACCACCTTGGCCTCCCAAAGCACGGGGATTATAGGCATGAGCCACCACGCCCGGCCCTCACAGCGCATTTCCAAGACAAACGCTCAAGCCGCTCGTTCTCCGGCTCTCCTTTGGCTTTAGCTTTGCCGTGTCTCCCTTACCAAGGTTCCCAGCCACCACCAAGGGAGGTGCCACGGCCACGTGACGTGGCAGAGCCTGGCCCAAGCTATATGTTCCTGTTCCCACTTGAAAATGTTTGAAAGCGTGAAACCATTTCTTCCTGCCCGGTGGGACTCTTCCTGACTCCAGAACAGACTCGGCCTCTTGGGTTAGCGTCCCTGTGTTGTCGATCCTTCCGCGGGGATCTTTGGCATGCACCGGAGCCTTGCAATTCGAGTCGCTGTCATTGAAAAGCTCTGGTCTACAGACTGAAGGACAGCCTGCCTCACCAGCGCTACACGAGAATTCCCATCTTCCAGGGATAAGAAAGTGAGCAGGCCTTGTCCAATCTCCAGTGAGTAATACAACAAGACAGAGCTTAACTTTATATACTAATTACTTAGGTTAGATCGAGAGGAAAAGGACACTCCACGCCTGATGACCTACATTCTATTGCCAGAAAAGGCACTTTTAATCAGATGACCTCGGAAAATATCCTTAACATTCCAGGACAGTTATTCTTGTGAGGATGACCTAGAATAGATGTGTCCGGGCCCATGAAAATTACGAAAACTTGGCCGGGCGCAGTGGGCCACACCTGCAATCACAGCACTTTGGGAGGCCGAGGCAGGTAGATCACGAGGTCAAGAAACCGAGACCATCCTGGCCAACATGGTGAAACCCTGTCTCTACTAAAAAATACAAAAATTAGCTGGGTGTGGTGGCACACACCTGTAGTCCCAGCTACTCGGGAGGCTGAGGCAGGAACATCGCTCGAACCCAGGAGTCTGAGGTAGCAATGAGCCGAGATCACGCCACTGCACTCCAGCCTGGCGACAGAGGGAGACTCTGTCTCAAAAAAAAAAAAAAAGAAAAGAAAAGAAAAAGAAAATTGTGAAACCTCATTCAAATGCAAGTTATGACCAGGCTCAATGGCTTACCCCTAAGATCACAGCACTTTAGGGGGCCAAGCAAGGCAGGAGGATTCCTTGAAAGCCCAGAAGTTCAAGACCAACCTGGGGAACATAGAGAGGTCCCATCTTTACAAAACTTTAAGAATAAAAAATTAGCCAGGCATGGTGGTACATGCCTATAGTCCTAGCTACTCAGGAGGCTGAGGCAGAAGGACCCTTGAGTCCAAGGGTCCAGGGCTGGAGTGAGCTATAGTTGTGCCACTGTGCTCCAGCCTGGGCAACACAGTGAGACCCTGATCTAAAATAAAAACAAATGCAAGTTATAGATTAGTGTTACTCATAATAGCACTTTTCACCATCTAACACACTGTATATTTGACTTATTTATTCTGTTTCTTTTCCTACCCCTACATCCTTCCAACCTTCCCACTCATTACCAATGTAGCCTATAAAATTTTATTCCCTGGAGAACTTTGAGAGAAGGACAGGTAGGTCCCTGTCAAACCAGGCTAGTGATGATACTACCTGGAGGACAAGGGTAGAACCAAGGAACTCTAATAGTTACTTTGAGTCCTAATTCTGTGATTTCAGTCTCTCTACTCAGCGTCGGCCCCAGGGTAACAGGCTAGTCACAATGTTGAGATCAGCGTTCTGAGGTTGACTTCCTTTAAAAATGTATAAAACTCTGCTCCAGAATACTAAAACACCTGTTACAGCCTAAGCCCCTCCTCACCTGCCTTGAGGAAAACATTGCATTTAGTGATCATAGGTCAAGCTACAGGCTGCTCCACATCCATGAGGCCCCCAGTCTGCCCAGGACTTTCCTAAACCACCTTCAACTTGACCGTTCTGCCAGCCTTTCCAGGATACGGTGACTAGCCACCCCCGGAATCCGGGCCAGCAACATTTAGTCAGCATTCAGCTTGTACATTCTGTCCCCTCCTTCCTCCCTCCGGGAAAACATATGGTGAGAGCTGCTTTCTTTGGAGCAAATCCTTACGGAAAAATAGAGTTTTCATCTATTTTTTTTTTAAGTTCCAGAAAACTCTTTTACTGATTTCTAGGGAAATCACTTCAGAGCTTAATTGTGCATTTCCCATCAGAGTCATCACTTCTGTTACTGGAGAAAATGCAACCGACAAGAGGTTTTTGAGGCGGCAGGGAGCGTGGGCTGGGTGCGCAGGTGCATATGTGTGCATATGCAAGTGCACAGATGCGCATGCACACACCAACGTACACAGTGCATCTACCCCTCACTGAAAGCACTGCTCATGAATAGTCCATTTCCTGTTCCAAAATTGGCCAAATCACGCCATTGTTGACAGCCCAGCCAGGCAGGGCCTGATGACATTTTTGGCTCTGGAAATGACAGGTGTTGATGACTCTGGCCTTTCTCTGGGCCTCTGATGCTAAGAGAGCTCTGCGTGTGCGTGTCTAGGGGGTGGGGCAGAGGAGCAGGAAAAGGCTGGCTCCAGGGCCCTTAGCTTATTTCACTTCTCCTAACAAAGGCAGGAGGCAAACACCACTGCCAGACTGGGGGCAGCCAGGCGTCAGTCCTGAATTAACACACATGTTATTGTGCTGAAACAGAACGGCCAGCCTTACTTTTGTCCTGGGTGTGTGGGTCATGTCCCATAGGAAGACCCTGTTTCTCTTTTCATTTGCAACATTTGGTGCAGGGTTTATATTTATCAAGGAAATAGGTGGAAGTTTCAATAACGCCATGTTGTTCTCTCCTTTCCCCAGATGCTTGTGATCAGCCCCACTAATACAGCAGCTATTTCCTTTAACTTTTCTGCAAGTCCAGACTTTGATTCATGGGTCCAGGCATGCCCACCTCTGAGAGACAGCCCGGGGTGTCATTAGTAATTGCCAGATGGCGAGCTCAGCCCTATGGTCTCAAACCCCTATCTGTTCATAAATGCAGCTCTTGTCTAAGGAGAAGCATGGACAGCGTGAGTGGGGAGGTGGCCCGTGTACTGAAACCATGAGGTGAGGAGAGTAGCGCTCACTTGCAGACTGCAGCAGCGCCTGCACACAGCACTGATCCCTGCCATTCCGATCAGAAAACAGGAAACACTGTGGCCTTTAACAGAGTCTCCTTCAAAATCAAAATGCTGCTGCTTCTCCAAATAAAATAGAGCCAAAAGTCATGGGGGAAGTGTGTGTGTGTGTGTGTGTGTGTGTGTGTGTGTGGTGTGCGGTGGGTGTGTGTGGTGTGTGGTGTTATGTGTGGTGTGTGTGTGTTGTGTGTGGTGTGTTGTGTGTGGTGTGTGGTGTGTATGTGGTGTATGCTGTGTGTGGTGTGAGTGTGGTATGTGTGGTATGTGGTGTGTGATGTGTGTATGTGTGTGGTGTATGTGTGTGCTGTGTGTATGTGTGTGCTGTGTGTATGTGTGTGCTGTGTGTATGTGGTGTGTGGTGTGTTGGTGTGTGTGTGGTGTGTGTATGTGTGTGGTGTGTGTGGTGTATGTGTGGTATATGTGTGGTATGTGGTGTGTGTGGTGTGTTGGTGTGTGTATGTGTGTGGTGTGTGTGGTGTATGTGTGTGGTGTGTGTGGTGTATGTGTGTGGTGTGTGTGTGTGGTGTGTGTGTGGTGTGTGTGTGTGTGTGGTGTGGTGTGTGTGTGTGTGTACACGTATGCACAGTGTGTGTTCCCAATATAGCTTTTGAGAAAACCCAAGAATTTCTTCTGCCTCAGGTAACACGTGGATAGGATGCCATTGGCTCCTTGACCTCTTTGTCCAGGGACTGTTGCTGGATCAAATCCGCAGCCCTCACTAAACCAAGCAGTACCTCTGTGAGGATGAGAAACGTGCCCCTGTGGACAGGCACAGGCCTCCCAGAGCACACCGCTGGTGAGCAGAGCAGGCCGAATTCTGGTCCCGCGCCCTTTGGTGAGTTCTTTGTGCTGGGCTTAAATTGCATACATAGATAAAGCAGTGCTGACAGATTTGAGGTTGAACTGAAGGGAGGGAGAAGATACAGCTTTTCAATGAGCTGGGGATACTACCAGCCAGGGATACCCCCACTGATGCATTTCAAAGAGTTTCCAGAACTGGTAACCTAGTCTTTAGTTACCACCGCAGCTGGGGTCTTGTTCCCAGAGTTTGCCGGTTCAGGAAAGAGCTCACCTGGCTTTCCCTGTCCAGAATCTATCCACCTCTTGTGAGCGGCCTAACACTTAGCAGTGTTCTGGTACACAAAGGGTATTCAATCAATGTTTGAAGTTGGTTGAATGGCCTCGCTAACCAACCACTCTCAGAGGATGCATCTCTGCTGACCCCTTTGTTTTAGCAAATTGCATGCTGGAATGGCTTCCTGAAATGTATCTTAGTTTTCATGAAAATCTATAAATTACAATAGACCCCACATACTCACCTCACCCCAGACTATACATACTCCCAAGGAGCAGGGGGAAAAATTAAATCAATAGATCAGGAGTGATTCAAGTTCATTTCACCCTGGCAAGATGTTTTAAGATCGAGTTTGAAGAAAAATAAATGTCTCTAAGGCAAGAAGTCCTGGTGACCTCCCACTGGTCTTGGAGGTGGTTCAACCACAGCTCTACCACCACTCGTAACATCTGCCCCCAGAACCTTCAACACAATTGTAGTAGGTATTTTTTGTGGTTTCCTCTGGAAAAAAAAATAAGCTCAGATATGTAGTGACTAAATTGCGAAGACATTTATTGGCTGCAGTGAACCATTTCCTCTTCAGCTTAGAACAACTTCTCTAATTATTAAATTGTTGATAGAAATCACTTTAATAAATGTGGCTTTTCAGACAAGACCCACTCTGGGGAGGCAAGCACAGATATTAGGACACGTGCCATGGGAACTCTGTGGGCCCACTGTGTATTACAGATTGAAGGTTTAAGCCACGTTGAACTCTAGCTCATCACCACGAGGTTACATGAGGTTGGGGTCACCCTAACGTCACTAGGAACAGAGAGGGAACAGCTCTTTTCTTCCCTTGGGAACAAAACCTGACTTTCACAGCATGTTCAAGGCTTTAAATGCTAAATATGTTGATCTACTTTTTGCAAAAATATGATTATTCCAGCAATCATCTCTTGATACATCATCAAGCCTCTCTCCTTAACCTTGCCCTCATTCTTTTGCTCACATTGGCAGGTGAAGTGGTTCTCACCAATAAGTCAACCAGCAGGCTCCAAAATAAAAGTTTCCCATGTGTTTTTGGTAGAGAACTCTCCCAGGAAAACACAGTAGGGCTCATGGCAGTGTGGTGCAGACTCCTGCTGAGGGACGGGCAAGCACTCGTGGATGTGGATTCCTCGTCACCAGCCACTGGATGGCTTCCGTCTGTGGAGCTCAGGGCTCCCAGAAGGCATAGGAGCTTGCTGAGACAGCCCAGACAAAGGGAAAGCAGGATACAGCAAGAAGAGGGTGCGAGCAGGCAGTCTTCTCAGGTGGGAATGGCCACCCTCCAGGGCCTCTGGCCACTAGGAAGACCTTACTAAAGAAAGGAAGAGAGGGAGAGAGGGAGGAAGGGAGGGAGAAAGGGAGGAAGGGAGGGAGGGGGAGAAAAAAATGAAAGGCAAAAGACAGCGAGAAAGAGGGGAAAAGAAAGCAAGGAAGAAAAGAAGGGAGGGAGGGGGAAAGGAAGGAAGCAAGGAAGGAAGGAAGGAGAGAGAGGGAGGGAGGGAGGGAAAGAAAGGAAGGAAAGAAAGAAAAAGAAAGGAGGGAGGGAAGGGGAGGGAAGGAGGGAGGGAGGGGGAGGGAAGGAGGGAGGGAGGGGGGGAGGGGGAGGGAGGGGAGGGAAGGAGGAAGGGGGGAGGAGGAAGGAAAGAAGGAAGGAAGGAAGGAGCGGAGGGAAGGGAGGGAGGGAAAATAAGCGAAAAGAAAAGAAGAGAAAAAAAAAGAAAAAGAGAAAAGGCTGGTTTAGCCAAGCATAGAATCAGCTTGAACAACTGGCCAGGGAACAGGCCTCAGGCACACAGAAAGGGGCAGAAAGGTAAAGGTGGCGGGGGAAGACAGGCTCATCTCTAGCAGACATCTAGGAGGGGCCAGCCAGACAGCTGGGAGGTCAGTGCAGGACAACGTGAAGCCACGACCTCCTTCCCGAGAGCTCACTGTGTGCCAGGCCCCGTTCTAGGTGCCCGGGATAGGGCGGTGGGCCAAGCACATGTGGCCCCTCCCTCACTGGGCTCACATCCTAGTGTGGGGATCCACACAGTAACAGAGAAAGGTAGGAAAAGATTTCATTTCAGGCGGTAGTGGATGCTGTGCAGACGCTGGGGGGCTGGAGTAGGCTGCAGCTTAGTGGGGTGGTTTGTGGGTGGTTAGGGGCAGCCTCTCTGATGGGGTGGAAGGGACTTCCTGGTACAGGGAGCAGTGACTAGAAATAAAATCACTGGAACCAGTGGAAGATACGCCTTCCCCAGTCACAGAGCCAGGGTTCAGGAGCAGGAGGATTCAAGGGGTTGCCGTGTGGCTCTTCAGGGGTGAAGAGACCACAGCAAGCTCAGGGCTGGGCAACCTGGAGCAGGGGGTCTTTGGCAATCAATCAATAGGGCCTAGAACACTTGGCCTTCCCTGGTCTCTATGCGCTGGTCCTCAGCAGCTTGGGAAAATACCACCTGAAAAGAGAGGGCACATCCCCGCCAGCTTGGCTTGGTGTAACAAGTGCCATACATTGGTTGGCTTATAGACAACAGACACTTGTTTTTCACAGTCTGGGCCAGAAGTCAGTGCTAGGGTGGCCAGGTTCTGCTGAGGGCTGTCTTCTGGGTTGCAGACGGCTGTCTTCCTATATCCTCACGTGGCAGAACGAGGGCAGAGAGCTCCCTAGCCTCTTCTTCTGGGATCACTAATCCCGTGGATGAGGGCCCCACCCTCATGACCTAATCACCTCCCAAAGGCTCCGGTTTTTCATACCATCACACTGGGATTAGGGTTTCAACAGATGAATTTTGGGAGGATACAAACACTCAGTCCATTGCAGGGAACTCAATTCCGTCCCCACCCCCATTCGGCCAGCCCTAATTTTATGCAGCTGTATCGGAAGCATTCATTTTCTGTAAAGGAACACACATCTACCTTCCTAAACCCCTACCTTTGTTTCTCACTTTGTTCCCTGAAGCTTCAAGGATAAGTGAAACCGCCTTCCCTGTGAATGCCCTTCAAATATTTATGTGTGGCTACTATTCCTCTCTATGAGCAGACGGAGGCAAAGGCAAGACACGCTGGGTTTCAGCACCATTCCCTCCTAACCCCAAGACCAGCATGAGAGTGCTGAAGCTCTCTCACCCTACTTTATGGGCTTGCTAGGAAAAGTAAGCAAGATAATTTGTAGAAAGTGCGTGGCCCAGTGACTGGCACACGGAGGAGCATGAGAGGGCAGCTTCCTTCTCCCTGGGTCCTCTCTTCTCAAAGCTAAGTGTCACTAGTTCCCTCAATGGTTCTTCTTGTGATGTGACTTCAAGAGCTATGATGCTCAATGTCTTCCGATGCTCTGTTGTGATTCAGACACGCTTAGCTCAAGGCATCCCTGGAGGAGGAAGAAGGAAGCCAGGAGCAGGTGCATCCCCACTCTCCAGTGGGGTAGCTTCTGATAGGGTCGGGGCCAGAGCAATCAGCCGGACAGGCTGAGTCTCATGGAGGGAGCCAGCAACATGTGACTCACTCACTCTCTCTCTCTCTCTCTGTCCCTCTCTCTCTCTCTTCCTCACACACACAAACACACCCCGTGACATTTGCCCTTTTCTAGCTTTCTGTCTGTTTTCTATGACCCCATGATTACAAGCAATAATTAAATCAACTTCATCTGCAGGTCCAGCCAAGACGCCCGCCGTGGCCTCTGTCATGGTGGCCTCGCCTGCTCAGGGTTTTCTCGCGTCTGTATCTGTTCCATTCCTCCAAGCTGAGGCCCATCCTGCGTGGAGAAGCGAACACGGCACGGGAGATGAGGCACTCCACTTTCTCTATCTCATGTTATCCTTACACAGCCTGCGCCCCGAAAGATGATTTCTTCCTTTCTCGTCTTGCTATTCCTAATGGAGTTTTAAAAGTACGCCTTATTCATGGTTCTTGAGTTAAAGCGTACATTGTTGACTCCAAGTTCCCAGCTACACAGAATTGAGCAGCACCGTTTTTGAGACAAGAGTTAGAAGTCCAGGGAAACACTTAAGTAGGAAGTCAGAGAAGATACATGCCCCCACACCCCCCAACCGCCCACAAAAATGTAGTCTTTATTGCACACCAACGGAGGCCAGCAACGCGGAGCAGCGTCTTTATGGATTTCCTGGGAACTTGAAATGCTCTCCCTACTCATCACTTCTGTGAATCCCTGTCCATTCCCTATAGTTACCAATAGTAACAAGCTTAAAACAAAGCAAAGATGGCAAAGGGCTCATGGCACGTGTTTTGGAGGGTAGGAGAGAAGTTTCTTATCTCTTTGCTCTTCTGTGCAGTCAGGAAAGAGACTCTTGAGAAAAGCAGATGAAGACAGGCCAGAAAGAAAGCCAGGCATGATGGCTCATGCCTGTAATTCCAACACTTTGGAAGGCCGAGGCGGGAGGATCACAAGGTCAGGAGTTCAAGACCAGCCTGACCAACATGGTGAAACCGTGTCTCTAGTAAAAGTACAAAAATTAGCCGGGCTTGGTGGCAGGCAGCTGTAATCCCAGCTACTCCAGGAGGCTGAGGCAGGAGAATCCCTTGAACCCAGGAGGCAGAGGTTGCAGTGAGCCAACATCATGCCATTGCACTCCAGCCTGGGTGTCAGGGCGAGACTCTGTCTCAACAACAACAACAAAAAAGGGCAACTCCCTACAGCCTCTGGGAGAAAAACAGAGCAAGGAAATGTGGGTGCAGCTTGAGAAGGACTGTCTCTAGGGAACTCACCCACAGGAAAGTCACTCTCCTTTTGACGTTACATCATCAAAACTTCCCGGTAGATTTTGTTGTGTGCTAAGCGTATTTTGGATTATGCAGAGCTATGCTACAGTAGTTTTTCCTTCACGGTTCAGTCTTGCAAGAAAGCTAACAGTTCACTAACATAACATCGGCTATGCTTTCACTTCCCATAGCCAGAATAAATTCCCAATGGGGATTTTTCAACGAAAGCTGGATTTCTAGCTGCCGCTCTCAACCAGTTTTCACCTTTCATTCCCCACCTGTCAACATTGGCTTAATAATCTACTGCACGTCTCCCACTCATCAGATAATAATAATAACAGCAATAACAATAATATTAGCCAACACTGACTGAGGAGTTCGTATGTGCTAGGTGCTATTTTATGAGCACCACACAACTGAGCTTGTTATGCCTCTCCACATCCCCGTGAGGAAGGGACTACTTCTCAACATTCTATGGATGAGGAAACTGAGGCTTAAAGTCACACAGCTAGTTAGCAGGGGAGCTTGCAGGCGGTGACTCCAGAGCTCCTGACCCTGGAAACCCACACACAGCTGCACACGGAGCCTCCTCCACCGAGCACAGGCTTCAGGCTTGGCTCGCTGCTTTCACAAGTGCCGCCATTCCCTGCCACCCTGCCCCATCACAGCCCAGTGGCTTGCAAAACATTTAACACTGCACCCCGATGCCCTTTCTTCAAGTGAGGAAGCCCCAAGCCTACATTAAACAGATCAAATGGAGATTCTCTGGATGAATTAGGAAGAGGAGCGGGGACTCCTGCCCCCTCCCCACCCCAGCCCCTCCCTGGTGTCCCAGAAGGTTCTGCGGGACCTTAGGGCTTCTGTGGAACGCAGCTGGAAAACCCCTGGACCAGACTAGCTTTGGTCTCCCTCCACCAGGAAAACTGCCAGCTCCAGAGCTGCCCTCCAATGCGCTTCCAAAACTCCACAGCTTCCTCTTGGTTCTAGGACAAATGTGAAATTCTGTACGGGGAATTCCAGGTTTCCCAAACCCCATCTCCTCGGCATTTCCCTCCGTACCCTCATTCCATCCAGGTGGCCTGGCCTCCGTGCAGCCTGAAAGCAGGCAGCGTTCTTTGAACCATTTGGAACGGCCTCTACTTTCCCCTACCAGCCGAAGCAACGGAGCCGAGAGCCGCCTCTCCCCAAGGCCTCCCGGAAGGCTGTGGTGCTGCTTGTCTCAGGATCCTGTTTAGCACTCACTCACGCCCTGCTGTGTCATTAGCGTACAGCCTTCACTGCCAAAACACAGACCAAAACAGCAATGACTTCAACAAGAAGAAAATTTATTTCTCTTGCAAGAATTGTCTGAGCATGTGCAGCCCCAGAGGCAGTCCCACGGTGTGGGGACCCAGGCTCCCTCCAAGTTGTGGCTCCACTGTGCTTGCTATTGGTCCGGCCCTCACAGTGGACTATGGCTTAGCTCCCCACCCTCTGGCATCTGAGTGCCACCAGCTAGAAGGGGAAAAGTGAAGCGGACGGCAGAAACTTTTCTTTTCAAGAACGTCATCCTCCACTCCTAATCAGATCCCAAGGGCAAGATGGAATATTTCAAAAGAAAAGGAGACAGGGACATTTTCTCTCATCTGTCATAAACTCCTGGAAGAAAAGGAACTTCTTCTACACGCCATACCACCCTCCATGCCTATTTAACCTCAGGATCTTCCTACATCTTGAATGTCATCAATAAATATTAAAGAATGAATAATAGGTATACAAATTAATAAATAAGAAAGCAGATACATGGTCATTTTTGGAAATTAGACAATGTTGGATTGCTTTATATCCATGCTGAATTTAATATTTTCAGCTACTGGGTTCTAAATGTAAAAAGGTTTTTACATACTTACTTTTAGAAAAGTTACCCCCAGAGAGAGAATATCTGAATGAGTGAGATGCTTATACACACACACACACACACACACACACACACAGCTCCAACTTATTCCAACAAAGAACCTGGGAAACTGATTTCTCCTCTTGCTTTTTTTCTAAGACAGCCAATACAAAATTAATAAAACTTTTGGACAGCTAATATTGAAAACATAAAAGCATAATACTAAAACTACCTTTTCAGCTACTAATCTGTGACAGTAACATCTTAGTTCATTCACCAAGCACTTTACCAAATGGTGGGAACAGTGGCAATATTTTCACCCAGGTGATGTTACTAAGTAAGTATGAGGTTTGCCAAAGAGAAATTATTTTTAAGTATTTATTTAAAAAGCTATCTTATGTCCTTTTCTTTTATGCAATATATGCATTTATGCATTGATTGATTCATCTCTACATGTATTAGTTGTCACAAATACTACCAAAAGTTTTAAGAAACTTTAAGGTAGCTACAGTTAAAGAAGAGTAACTACAATTACCCTATTTGCCAGTTGCAATTTTTTTTTTTTTTTTTTTTTGAGACAGAGTCTCACTCTGTCACTCAAGCTGGAGTGCAGTGGCACGATCTCACCTCATTGCCACCTCTGCCTCCCGGGATCAAGTGATTCTCCTGCCTCAGCCTCCTGAGTAGCTGGGATTACAGGCATGCACCACCATACTGGCTAATGCTTTACACTTTTGGTAGAGACGGGCGGGGTTTCACCATGTTGGCCAGGCTGGTCTTGAACTCCTGACCTCAAGTGACCCGCCCACCTCAGCCTCCCAAAGTGCTGGGATTACAGGTGTGAGCCACTGCGCCAGGCCCAGTTGCAAAATATTTTATCAATTCAGACTTTCTTAGCCTTGAATGAAGCCTGGAAAATAATAACAATAGCAATAATAATAAAAGCAGCTTCCCTATTGCGCCTACTCTGGACCAGATATTATACTAACTGCCCCATGAAGATTCTTTCAATCCTTTAATAATTCTATAGATAAGAAACCAAGGCGCAGAGACATGGTGTAATCATTCAAAATCTTTCAGAACTGCGTTCAGATCGAGCCCATTTATTTCCAAAGACTTTTGCTTTTTAAAATACAGAGAAGTCAGGTTAATAACTGGTACTCTTCTGTTACCTGTAGGCTTGAGATGGAGCCCTATGCAGCCATTCACAAGGTGCCTATGCACACAGGTGCCATTTGTATTTCTCGTATGCACATCTTACAGCACGACTAAAGGGATTACAAAGAGTGTGTCCACGGGTGCCCCCATGGATCAGTGTACACAGAAAGACCCTCTTGTCGAATGGGAGTCTCAGGAGATTCTGAACACCCAGGGAGGGCACAGGCTTACCTCCCAAGCCCCTGGACAGGGTGGGACAAGGCAGGATAAAGATACTGCTAAGGAGTCAAAGTTTGTGTCCCCTCAAAATTCATATGTCAGATCCTAACCTGCAAGGTGATGTTATTTGGAGGTGGAGCCTTTTGGAGGTGATTAGGTCATGAGGATGGAACCCTCACAAATGGGATTAGTGCCCTTATAAAAGAGGCCCTGGAGAGTTCCCTCACCCCTTCAGCCATGTGAGGACACTGTGAGAAGACTGCCTTCTATGAACCAGATAATGGGCCCTCACCAGACACCAGATATGCCAGCACCTCCGTCTTGAACTTCCTAGCCTCCAGAATGATGAGAAATACATTTCTGCTGTTTCTAAGCTGCCCAGTCTGGTGTTCTGTTATAGCAGCCAGAACGGACCCTGCTCAGACACAGAAGGAGGAGCCTGCCTCAGAGGGGGCCCTCTCTGTCCTCCCACTTCTGCCAAGGTGGTCTCCCCTCACCTGCACCACCCCCTCCATGAGGCATCCCCGCATCGGGACACTGTTCTTGCTGCTGGAGTCTGGGCCGGCGGCACAGCCTGAGTAAAGGCCGATGCCCTCTCTCCCTGGCCGGCCATCGTGCAGCCGGCATCCCACAGCAAGAAATGCAGAGCTCTCCTGTCATTTGAATCTAATGCTCGGGCCAAGGCAGGCCTGCTCCTCGAGGTCTGCCTACCTCAGCTTAGATCCAGCCATGCGCTGAGGAAGTGGCAGCAGGCCAGCTCATGGACATTCTTCCAGGTCCCTCAAGTAAAAAGTGGGGATTTTCAGTTCCCCTCCCTTTAGAAAACAGTTTCCCTTCAGAGGACCTGGCTGGGAGAGACTGGCTCAAAATCACGCTTGCATGAAAATGTTGTAGGATTTAACTCTCCTCTGATGCTAGATTCGCAGAGCAGTACACATGACTTGGCCAGCACATCCCAAGTAGATGCAGAGGGCCTGTGTCTGCAAAGCTTTCCTTAGGGGAATGGACCCTTGCACAGACTCCTGCCCAATGATGGGTCTCCTACGTGAACCCTGCCTTCAAGTCTTCCTCAAGAAACTTCTCTCTCTCTCTTTTTGTTCTAGCCCAGGGCTGCTCAATAGGGCATGATAGACATTTTAGGGCAGGTAATTATTTGTTGTGGGGCTACCCTATGTGTCGGAGGATGTCTAGCAACATCCCTGGAATCTGTCCACCAGATGCCCCCCGGGTTGTGACAACCCAAAATGTCTCCAGATGCATCACATGTCTGCTGGGGGCAAAGTCTCCCCCAGCGAGAACCACTGGTGCACCTGAAGTGCACTTGGCTAAGAACTGAGAAAGCCAAGAGGGTAAGAAATCCTCCTCATCCTTCAGAGGCTGCACATTCAGCTGGAAGAATCCGAAGTCAACATGATAATCACAAAGGAAAATATTCCACCAATGACAAGTCAAGACGGCAAGAGATGTGTTGAGATGGTGTGAATCTAACAGAAACTTTAACACTTTGCTAATACTTGTAACATTTTATTTTATTGAAATTATGTAACTATCTGTCTTCCTTAATTTAAAATGGAAGCGCCATAAGTGTAGACACTGACTCTTTTTGTTGACCCTGGGAGTCCTCGTGCCCAGCACAGTGTCTGACACATAGGAGGCGGTCAGCGTATGTCAGACGTCAGCCTGGTACCGGGTCAGACTCAGCACAAGAAGGACAGCATTGAAAGAGCCCCTGTCCAGGCAGCTTCCAGCATTCACTGGGAACCAGGTTGACTGAGGCAATCTGGATGTTTGACTCTTCCTAGTGTTTTTAATTTAAAAAAAAAATTAAGTTCAGGCCGGATGTAGTGGCTCATGCCTGTAATCCCTACACTTTGAAAGGGTGAGGCAGGAGGATTACTTGAGGCCAGGAGTTGGAGGCTGCAGTGAGCTATGATCACACCACTGCACTCCAGCCTGGGCAGCACAGCAAGAAGATTCTGTCTCTAAAAAAAACAAAGCAAACCTCCAAAAACCTCTTGGTTTAAAGGCAGAGTGTGGGTGAGAGAGAGAGTGCAGGTGTGTATGAGGAAGCAAGATGAAGGAAATTTGTGGAGAGGGAAGATGCTGGAAGCAGTCTCAGAAGAGCTGTTTTCCACATCCCACAGTCCTTCCCTCCCTCCATCCTCGATCTTGTCTCTGAGTTTAATTCCCCTCTGGAAAGGCAAGAAGATGGCAAAACTGAGGTGCAAACTCAGGGCTCTTCACAGGGATAGATGGGCTGCATAGGGCCGGGCAGAGATGAATTTGTAGGAAGGAACAAGGAAAACACCAACCCAAATCCATGGCTCACCTCTCGCTTACGTCACCTGTTCTTTGGGAACGTGGGTTGAGCACCTGCTGACTGCTGGACAGTCCTCTGCTTTTGGGGACCCTACAGTGCACAGAAGAGATAAAAGTAAGCTCCCAGAAACCTGCAGTCCAGCTTCACACTATACAAGCCTGCGCGTGCATAGCGCCTCCCAAGGACTTGCCCATGCAGATGGCTGGGCCCCTTTCCGCAGCATCTGTTTCCACAGGGCTGGGTCAGGGCCTGAGAATCAGCATTTCTAATAAGGCTCCAGGTGAGGCTGATGCTGCCGGTCCGCAGACCGCCCTTGGAGTAGCCCTGGACTCAAGCCCACATGCAAAAGACACAAGTGAGCCGTTGTAAAGTGTTTTAGTCAGTAGGTGGGCCAGGAAGAGAACCCCACAAAGCATCTGAAAAAACAAGATGAAGGGCCCAGGCTCCTCACTAACAAGGGGGAACGGGAGCTGGGGAGTAGGGGGATCGTGGGTCTCCTCTGTTTCCTGGAATTTCTAGGGAAGGCCCTGGTCACAGTCTCCACAGGGACAGCTCAGCTGCCTGGAATGACCAAGCGCTGACCTCTGGCCACCCGGCACCCCTGGCAGTGCCGGGGAGAAGGGCGCGTCGTGGTGGGTGGCATCGGGTGGCTCCTTTCTGTTGGTGGCCCCTTCCCGGTTGGGACCAGGCTTGTGGGAGGGAGAGGAGCCTTCACAGCCAGCCGAACCTCTGACCAGTTTATTTACTTAAACAACAAACATCCCTCTTGCCTGGGGCCGGCCCAGGGCAGTTCCTGAATGGGAAGAGACACTGTCTTCACAGAAGCCCACCCACGTCGCCGGGCGGGTTTCAGGGCCCGGCCTCCCTGCGAGGAAATCACAGGCTGTGTCAGGAGCCCAGGGCTGCCCAGGAATGCGTGTGGTGCCAGCAGCCGCCACCCAGGGCCGCTCAGCGGCCTCCTCCCTCCTCTCCTTTCTCTCTCAGCTTTAAGTCTCCCTTTATTTTGCCTTCTGAGATTTTATTCTTCTCATCTGCAATGGCGATAAAGAAAAGCAGATAATAAAAAAAAGAAGAAAGAAAAAAAATGTAAGCTTTCTCCCTCAAAAGGGAAAAGAGGTTTGAATAAACAGTGTCACTGAAAAGGCAAACAAACAAGGCTGTTTCTGAAAGAACCAGATGGACTTCCAAATGGCCCTTCCGATCTAGCCCACAGGGCTGCACCAGGGTTGGGCCTGAGGGCGTGGGGGGTGTCCAGGCGGTAATTTAGGGCTGGATTCTAAACGCTGTAGGTCACCCTGTGAACACGTAGGCCATTCTGAAAACCTCAAGCCCCACTGAAATGCAGTAAAATTAAACAAGCCCCTTATTACCTTCAATTTTTGTCAACATGTCCTACATCATTACTTTTTTCCGACAGTTGACTGATGTGTTGAATAAAGAATTGCTGACCATATTTGTTTTATTATTGTGAAGCTGGGTGTTTGTTTTTGTTTTTCATTTTTCTACAGTTCTCCCTGACTTAGCTAAATGGTCACGTGCAGTTAGATGGGTCAGTTTGACTGGCCTTTGTCCTTGCCTAGTTAATGTGTGCTTTATCCAATAAATCAATGATGTTTTTAAAAATGATATCTGACTGATATCCAAATTCCTCTAATAATTTCCAAACAGCAGGATGATATGTGCTATACACAGATGAAAGAGGAAAACGTTTGTCTTAAAAAACACTTTTTCTGTCCTTTAAGGATAAATTCTATTTTAAAAAACAGACTTTATTTTTAGTGCGGTTTTAGGTTCACAGCAAAATTGAGCAGAAGCCACGAGATTCCACATAGCCTCCCTGCCCACACGCAAGCACAGTTCCCACATTATCTACAGCCCCCAGAGGGGTGCACTTGTCACAACTGATGAACCTGCCCAGGCACATCGTTACCACCCAGAGTCCAGAGCTGATGCTAGGGCTCACTCTGGGTGGTGTACATTCTATGGATTTGGACAAATGTACAATGACACGTATCCACCATGACAGTATCATACAGCATCGTTTCACTGCCCTAAAGTTCCTCTGTGCCCCACCTAAGTAAATCCTATTTTTCAAATGGAATCAAGTTCAACGTATTAAGTATTTCCTATTTGACATTTATATGCCACTTATCTATTGGAAGAAAAAATGTCTTTCTTGTCAAATTTTCAAGTTAGAAAGCTATGAAGAAGGGTGGGAGCTGCCCCAATTGCTAGAATGCCTGCTACTGAAATGTCCTGGCAGAGGAGTCTGGGATCACCCAGGTCCCAGTCCTCAGGAGAGGCTCAGGCCCCAGCCCCTGCTGGTCTACCAGACACACCTGATTCTAGGAAGGAAGGCCTGGAGTTTTCCATGCCATGCCTGATGGCAGACACTTGAAATGCCTTCCATGCCACGGATGTCTTGCGGTTCACCCCAGAGTCCCCTCTGGCAGCATATTTTGACCAGTGACGCCAGATAGATGGAGCGGGAGGCAGCACCCGGGAGGGAAAGGGGATGGAGGCCAGAGGTAACCCCAGCCTACCTTGGGGAAGCCTCCAGACCCCATTCTCCTGGCACACAAGTGAAATAGCCCACACAAAAAATGTGCCCTTGGCCAATCACAACATGTTACCTAAAGGGCATTCATGGAGCTGGAAGATGGGACTTCTGGGTTCACATATTGGCTCCATCTCCACTACCATTTACCAGAACGTCGCGTTACCTCTCCAAGCCTTGGAGTCTTGCAATGAAGGGAAATAATCATAAGACATAGCTTGTGGAGATTAAGGAAGTCAGTATCTAGAAAGGGTCCCTCACACAATGTCATTCTATTTTAATGAATGTTTATAAAGCAACCCTATTCCTTTATTATTTCTTTTCCAGAAAAGAAACCAGGTATATGAAATAAATTTGGAGGAATGCCTAAGGATAGAGACGGCTCATCAGATTTTAAGTTTTTTAGGTAAAATAACATGGAAAGAAGGAGGGAAGGGAGAGAGGGAGTAAAACTCAACCCACAACTGGTCACGCTTTTTGGATGGCACTGATAGAAGAATTTTTCAGCTACGCCCCTTGTTTTCAGGTGGAAGCAAGATCATGGAGCATTATTTTCTAGTATCAAAACTCCAGTGTGGATTGTAGTTACGAACCAGGGGAAAAAGGAAATATTTTCATCAGGGATTTTAAATTCGTTCACAGCAAAATTATAATACTACATCATGGCTAAACAATTCCAGAATTTCTAATAGATGGCCTAGTTTTGGAGGACATGGTGACATTTCATCAAAACATAAGTTCATCATTTCCTAAATATGGCCTCCTTTTCATTGGTTGGCAAAGTTAAAGTTTCTTCTTTTTTTAAGCAACAGTGTGTCAGGCACATTTTATGATCCTTACCGCATAGGAACAGGGCCGCAGAAGCCATGCCCAGAAGTGTTGTTCATTTGTTTGTATTCCGTGCCTACAACAGTCATTCTCAGTCTTTAGGGTTGCGTCAGAGTCGCCTGGTGGGCTTGTTAGACACAGATGCAGGGCTGACCCCCAGGGCTTCTGGCTCAGCAAGGCTGGGGGCCTGAGAGTTTGCATTGCTCACAGGTTTCTGGGTGATGCTGAAGCTGCTGGTCTGGAGACCACATTTGACATCCACTGGCCTAGAATAAGACTTGGAGTATTCCAGGTCCTCAATAAATATGTTGGTTAAATGAAAAGGCAGTGTCTTGGGTTCTGGTTCTACTGGTAAAGGATAGAGAGGGCCGTGGGCTTTGGATGGCATTGCAGCATTTCTGGAACTCAGGAAGAAACTTCAGGGCCACTGGTCCAGCCACAGTCAAAGGTAGAGCTTTCCTTAAGGCCAGGTTTTATTAATCGTATCTGCTCAGTGGCTACAAGAAGAGCAGTGGCATCCAGTAACTGTCACTTCACTCTGCCTTCCCCTGTCCCCATGCTAGTTGACCCTAAGTACTTACCCAGAATCGTCCTTCCTACTGTTCCATTTCTACAGCCAAGAACTACTTACATAACAAGGCCTTGTGGGTCTTTATGGCCCACCTTGCATTGATTTCTGCTGTCAGGGAAGTTTGCTTGGCTGCTGTATTCTAAGGATGAAGGGACTGAGGCAATCAGTGGAGATTTTGAGACTTATCCAAAGCTATCCTAAGAACTGGTAGCCCACAAGCCTGCAGTGGGGCTGTCCCCCTCTCCATGGCCCATAGCTCTCCTCTCAGCTGGCCTGCTGCCCGCCAATGACGCACAGGCTTGGGTACCTGGTGAGTACAGCTCAGCAGCCTGCTTTTCTGATGGTGCACAGGGTGCCTCATTCAGGTCTAGGGGTAGTAGAGACCCAACCATAAGACTCCCCTGGGCATCAAGATAGAGGCACCGTATCTCAGCATGCTCAGGCAAGAACAGAGCTGAATAATTTCTCAAGACGTGTTTATATTAAGCATATTCACCTGACTCATTGGGCCAGAGCAATGAGGAAATAACAGCACTGAACTATTGATTTTCCAAGCCCTCCCACAAAGCAAAGGGCCCCAGGCAGACGCTGAATAAAGGAGTATTTTCCTGGCTGACGGCTATGTTTGAGTGTCCCCTTTAAACCCAAGTCGGATCAGGTTGTGCCTTTCAAGGAGCAAATGTGTGAAATTCTAAAAAGAGCCCGAAAGCTTTAAAGACAAGTGCGTGCAGCTTTGGTAAGAGAAGGAGGAAAAGGAAAATGATATTAGATTAAGCCATTTAAAATGACATGGTGGCTCACGCCTGTAATCCCAGTACTTTGAGAGGCCGAGGTGGGCAGATTATGAGGTGAGGAGTTCGAGACCAGCCTGGCTAACATAGTGAAATCCCGTCTCTACTAAAAATACAAAAAAATTAGCCGGGCATGGTGGCAGGCGCCTATAATCCTAGCTACTCTGGAGGCTGAGGCAGGAGAATCGCTTGGTGGAGGTTGCAGTGAGCCGAGATCATGCCATTGCACTCCAGCCTGGGTGACAGTGCAAGACTCCATCTCAAAAAATAAATAAATAAATACATAAATAAAATGACCATTTTTGTAGGTCAAAAGTGGTTCACGATTGACAATTTCATAAGGGAAACATTCACTTCTTACTCATCAGCACATACAACCTCCCTTTCCCCCAGAGTCTGGGTGGTTTTACTTCTAACTTTCCTTTCTGCCCTGGGACCATTCATTCCTCTGTGGAATAAAAACAGGAGGTGCAAAGATCCTGCATCAACCAATCGCTTCGAGTGTGTAGGAAACAACATGTGCTAACTCCTTGCACCTTTTGGTTTCCCTTTTCCTTTGTCCTCTGAAACAGCCATGGCTGCAGGCAGGTCCCTCTTTGAGGAGCAGACTGTCTGCATGCTCTGTGAAGATAAGGCATGCAAAACCAGGCACGGGCTGAGGCGGGAAAAGCATCCTGCATGGAAGAAAACCTAACACTTCTATATTTGGTGAATAAACACACAGCATCAGAGAATTTGAAATTCTACAACTAAGACTGTAACAGAGTCACAAGATAAAGGGTTGTAAAACACGAGATTGGAATATTTAAGGCATTGCTCTTAAATATTCTTGGTCTACCTCTTGGTAAACCAAGAGGTCAGAGATTATCCCATGACCAGTTGGAGCTTTGGGAATTCATTTCACCTCTCTGAGCCTCAGATCTCCCATTGGTCAAAAGGAAAGGATTGGATCAGGTTATCTAGGACTGACCCTGCCCACCATTCATGTGTGCTGTGTACAATCTTATCAAATAAGTAACTTATTAATTTTCTAGAGCTATACGATGACTGTCCCATAGGACAATATTAAATAAAGAGAGGATGGATGAGCAGTGGACAATCATGTCATCAATGACCAACACTTTCAACATTTAACTTCTATTGTTTTAAAATAATCAATTCCAGCTGCGATGAAGGAGTCCTCCTACACTTCCAGTTTAAGATGCAGGGCTTATCCCAGAGGAGCAGAGGCAAAAGTCCCAGTTACGGTGACAAGTTTGCCTCCACCACACATTTCCAGCGTTTGTCTGTTTTAAGGATGATCTGTTCAGCTCCGTGAAGCAGAAGACATTGGGTAACAGAGCAGAAATAGCTGCCTTCAGCTGATCAAGTGTACTGACACTGATGATTAATGTATACATTATGGGGCTGGGGTAGTGGTTCACGCCTGTAATGCCAACACTTTGGGAAGCTGAGGCAGGAGGATGGCTTGAGCCCAGGAGTTCGAGACCAGCCTAAGCAACATAGTGAGACCCTGTGTCTACAAAAAATACTTAAAAATTAGCTGGGCATGCTGCTATGTGCCTATGGTCCAGGCTACTCAGGAGGCTGAGGTGGGAGAATGTCTTGAGCACAGGAGTTCAAGGCTGCAGTGAGCTATGATCGTGCCACTGCACTCCAGCTTGGGAGATAGGCTGAGACCCCATCTTGAAAAGCAAACAAACAAAAAAGTATACACTATGAAAAAGTTTTCTTTCAAACTTTAATAATGTCAGCCTTAGATACAAAGGGAATCACTTATTCCTGGCAATTGAAAGCAAATGCATCACACCTCAAAGCTGCTCAGCAGTTGAGGTTAGGGTGTGATCAAAGCAATGTCCAAGCTGCAGCTTCACCTCTCTGAGCCTCAGATCTCCCATCAATCAAAAGGAAGGGATTGGCCTCAGGTTATCTAGGGCTGACCTTGCCCACCATTCATGTGCACTGTGTACAATCTTATCAAATAAGTAACTTATTAATTTTCTAGTGCTATACCAAGACTGTCCCATAGGACAATATTAAATAAAGAGAGGATGTCCCTACACACCGCACAGGCTAAGTCCATATCTGCCTTCTTCACCACTGCCGAACTAGTGCCTGCACAGAACGGGCCCTCGGTGTTGATTTATTGAATGAACACATGAATTACCTACTTTACAAAATTGTGCACATGAATCTCCAATGCTTTAGAAACAAGATAACTTGGGTGGTTAGTAGAATTGAAATATTTCTTAACTATGGGAAGAAAATTCAATTTATAGTTAAATGACACATAGATTTTTTCTATCCCATCTTCAGACTAAACTTTGAAATTTATCCAATGGCTCAAAGTAAACCCTATATTTGAAATACAATTATAAGTAATTTTGAAAAAAAAACTACACTTCTATTTTTCACCACTTTGACCACCACTTCAATAGGCAAATAATGAAGTCAGTGATTAATGTGAGAAGGAAACCTTTTGTACAGGTATTTAACATCCTTTCACTACTTGTTTTAAGTCTGTTTTTAACATAGCGTACTGATAAGTTTGGGATTTTTCTAATTCTAAGCTCTTTAACAGAAAAAAGAAAACAGCTGAGAGCAGAAGACTTTAATCTTGTCCTACTGAAGACTGGGAGGGAAAACAGAAACACTCTCATCTCTAGATGTCAAAAGGGAAGGCTAAAGACAAGAGAAGTTGTTGATTGGAACCACAATTTCTCCTGCTTAAAAAACAATACTATCTAAGGAAACAGAAGATATGTAGCTAATTCTGTCCATGAAAGAAAAGGAACCTTGTAATTCTTGGAATTTAGAGATAACTAATCAATTCTTTTCTGAAATTAGCAGAAAGCAGTCAGAGGGAGATTATCCAAAGACATTTGAAGATCACAGGGAACTTTAAAGGCTAAAGAGCTGCAGCTTTACAGAGCTGTAGTACTACATGTGAAAGAACCAAACATTCTTTATTTAAAACAACATAGGAAAATGTGGGGGGAAGGTAGTAACTGTCAAATTTAATTTGAGATTTGCGTGAAAGTGCTTATATTCCTTTAAATCTTGCTCTGAAATTCATTATGCTTTAAAATTAAAGGGCATTTAAACATTCTTTTAAATACCAATATTAGGAGGTATTATGCTTTTGGTTTTAATAAGTTATATTTTAAGGAAGAAAAACCAGCTTAACTAAATAGGAAAATGGTCCATATCCTTTTTACCTCAGTCAGCCACAACTATAGGAAGCCTCCTCTTTGGTCCACAGAGCTCGACTCAGGAATCCCCATTCCTGAGTAACACATGCATCAATACACCCAGGAAATAAAGGTTTCCCATGAGCATCTCAGAAATCTGGGAATGATGAGAAGTGTCTCTAGCATTGCGAACAAGCCTTTGACATTTCCTATCTAAACTCTTAGTCTTCCTGGCTGAGTAGATGAGTTGCCATTCTCAAGACAAGTATAAAATGCAATTCAAATTCACACCTACTGAGTTTCTATAATTATAAGATTTAAGTTATAAGATTTGCATAATATTTATTGAATGTTTACTATACACAGAGGACTGTGCAAAACATCTCTAGGGAAAGGAAGATGATCAAGACATAGGTCTTGATCTTCAGGGAACTTATCAGTTACCAGAGAAGAAAAAATGTATGCACAAATAATATCAAACTATGTCAGTATGTTCCTTAAGGGAGGTGCAGAGTTCAGAAGGTAGCTTATAGAGGGAGGTTCAGGGGTGATACGTGGAGCCACTGTCATTTGCGCCAGATCTTGACAAGTAGGAGGGCATTTAGGGGAAGGAGTGATGACACAAAGCCACGGAGTTTATTGGTTACAGCCGGAAATCACAGCCCATGGCCAAATCCAGCCAACAGATGTGTTTTGTTTGGCCACAGCAATGTTTTTAAAAAATTTGAATCGGTCACCAGCATCTTAAAATTGAGATTTCACATACAATTCTGGACCTTGCAGCTTCTCTTTAAAAACTCAGCTGTTGACACTGGGTGCACATCCCCACATAATCCTAACAGCCAGCTGGAGCTCCACAGCAGCTGCTCGCCTAAGACAGGGCACGCAGCTCACCAGGGCACTGTGATCCCCACGCCGCCCGCCTCAGCCTTGTGAGTGTCCTGAGTCTCCTGCGGCAGGCAGCCTTGTGACTCCTGATTTAAAGTCTGAGGGTGGGTCAGACCAATGCTGGTAGAAGTTTAACAACAGACACTCTCTTGAAAAAAAGAAAAAAAAAAAAAGTAAAGATCTGATTGTAGCATTTGCCAATTTCTATTGTATAAATAGTGTCACCGTAGCCTATTCAAGCTCCTAACATTAGGTCACTGAAACTGGAGTTGGGGAAGAGATGCACGCAATTGGCTCTCACAGGCTGGTGAGAGCCAGCCTCAGCACACTGCTCGGTCACATGGACCTGAGGGCAAATGCAGACCCCCTAAGGAAGTTTCTTACCTCCACATGTCCTCCTGTATTAACAAGGAGAAATTGTTGCCTGCCTGCTAGTACTATTGTGGGGTTTAAATAATTTCCAGTTCATCAGCTCACCATTCAAATAGCCTCCTATTTAATCCTTGCCCTGAGGTTTTTGTCAATGCTGCATTTTTTATTTTTAGAGTTTAGATTTTTTTTTCCGCATGTTTCTGTTATTTCTAAATAACATCTTGTTTCTGCCTTCTACAGGGTGGTGATGTAGGTATTCCAGGCACCCTGTTGCCTGTCTCCCTCCCGTGTGAGATTGCTGGGCATTGCCTCTGCACACTATTTCGGACTGCTTCATTTCCACTGCAGTTAGAAGTTTTTCATGAGAAATCATCTTGGGAAAGAGGTTTTCAGCAGCAGCATTGTTGCCTCTGCTACCACACGTTGTAGGCACACAGGTCTAACCCAAGTTTTTTATTAATTTATCAGCTGGGGCTTCCCACAGTGCCTGAGTAGTGTGGGCCCCCAACTGCAGGAGGGCAGCCTCTGCTTTACATTTTCAGGAGGCTCTTCTTCTTCTCTAACCCTGAATGGGCAATGCTTCTTTGTCTGAGCCAGGGAGTGGACAGTTCTTACAGACCCTGACTCTTTGCAGGACCCCCTTCCAGCTCCCCACCGGCCTGGCCCCAAGGCCCTCGCCCCACAGTGCGCCCCTGGCTCCAGCCCTCTCCCTGACTCTCAGTCCACTCCTACTCACCATGCTGGCTTTGCTTCAGGGACCTGGGGATTCCCTCTCTGACTTTTGAGTGCACTATGAATTTGGGGGTTAAAATTGTTACATTTGGGCAGCAGGAGGGGACTGGATGTCTGTATGGAATGAAGAGCACAGCTTCTGGCACACAGGGGGACTCCATAAACAGGGGACTGTCCTCTGGGAGTAGGAAAGGGCACAGCAGAGTCCGTTTACAGGGATGCGGGGCCATGCCGGGCCACAGAAAAGGTGAGTGCCATCCAGGGCATGGGATGGAAAGGAGGCTATGCTTGGGAGTTTAGAAGATGGCCTCAGACCAGGGACATTGAGGAGTTCTGAGCAGAAGACTCCATGCAGAAGTTCTGCCTTTAGAATTTGATTCTGGAAGCAGAAGCAGGAAGGTTAATTAGGAGCCTCTTGCCACAGTAAAAGGAAGGGGCCACGGGAGTCTGGGTTAAGGGACTTGGTGTGGGGTGAAAACAAGAGAGGAGATATAAGAAACACTGCTGGGTGAAATCTGCTGCTCGTAGGCCCCATTGGCTGTGAGTGAAAGGCAGGACATCAAGGGCACCCACTACTGGACTGTTAACAGAAGCACCGAGACAGAACATCCAGAACACAGGAAGCCGAGGATGTATTTAATCATATTTTGGCTGAAGTCAGATCAACAGAAGCAAATAGGCCAGGTGCGGTGGCTCACACTTGTAATTCCAGCACTTTGGGAGGCCGAGGCAGGCGGATCACGAGGTCAGGAGTTCAAGACCAGCCTGGCCAACACAGTGAAACCCCATTTCTACTAAAATACAAAAACCAAAAAAAAAAATTATCTGGGTGTGGTGACAGGCACCTGTAATCCCAGCTACTTGGAAGGCTTAGGCAGGAGAATCTCTTGAACCCGGGAGGCAGAAGTTGCAGTGAGCTGAGATCGCACCACTGCACTCCAGCATGGGTGACAGAGCTAGACTCCATCTCAAAAAATAAATAAATACATACATAAATAGAAGAAAATGGGAGTTGAGGCCAGGCATGGTGGCTTACACCTGTAATCCCAGCACTTTGGGAGGCCGAGGCGAGTGGATCACCTGAGGTCAGGAGTTTAAGACCAACCTGATCAACATGGTGAAACCCCATGTCTACTAAGAGTACAAAAATCAGCCAGGCATGGTGGCGCACACCTGTAGTCCCAGCTACTCGGGAGGCTGAGGCAGGAGAATCGCTTGAACCCAGGAGGTGGAGGTTGCAGTGAGCCAAGATCGCACCTCTGCACTCCAGCCTGGGTGACGGAGTGAGGCTCTGTCTCAAAAAAGAAAATGGAATGCCATCTGGAGCTCCCTGTAAACTGACAGTAAGTAGGTAGCAGGCCTGTCGGCAGGATATCTCCACATGCCTCTCTATATTTCCTCACCATTACAATTCCCATTGTGCTTGCATAACAGGGAGCTTCAGCGGGAACTAGAGGGAGAGAGGAAGCGAGGTTTGATATTGATGCCTTCCTCCTCCCTTTCTCCTCATGGAATGCTCTAGGCTGTCTCTACCCTCAACTGCAGCTTCCTGTCAAGAAGTCTCTGTCCTGAGCACTCTCTAGTTTCTAGTAACTGAGTCCTCCCGTCATCCATTCGGGTCTCTGTGACTAGGCTCAGGTACTGCAATATTCCCTGTGGTTTCCCTACCACGAGACCCTTTCAAGCATTTCAAGCTGGAAACAGCCACAGAAATCCTTCTGGCCAGCTTCTGAATTTTGTTGAAGAGGAAACTGGAGCCAGCACAGTGATTTGCACGAAGTGGCTGGTGGCAACGGAGAAACTAGATCGGACACAGGTGACCTGCATCTCTGTCCAGAGCTCTCCATCCTGACCAAGAGCACTGGCCTCCATGACGATGGCTTCACCCTTACAAAGCCATGGATGAGCCTATTGTGTGGGCACACATACACACACACGAGTGCACATACATATAGACACAAGTGCACAAAAATGTACACACACAGATACATACACACTCACACCATTGGATGCAGGCACAATCAGGTTAAAGGGTTATAAAAAGGCTTCCTGGGAGGAGCATCGTGAGGGTGTGTAGGAAAGGAGAGGGCACCCACACCACTGGCCACCCTGGCACTGGAGAGGCTTCTGGAGCATGGCAGCCCAGCTGCAGGTCTTCCCCTGCACCAGCGGGTTGGGTCACCTGCTCCCTCACTGCTTCCTGAAGACATTGCCTGGCAAGTGCCAGGCCCAGCAGGTATGATAACCACGCTTTCCAAACCCAGAAAGAAACATGCGCTCCAACAAAGACCTCTGCGTTTGCTTCCAGGTACAAGAGGCAGTCCAGGAGATGTGATTTGAGCACTAATGTTTTGAGATTTCTGGGCATCTCCACAGTTTATGGGGGAAAGGGAATAAACCATGGGATACTAGGATTGTACCCCAAAATTCAGGACCTGTGGTTGCTGGAGGCAGGGGAGTCAGGAGAAGGAAAGGAGGGCATTAAAACAAGGTAAGGTGAGCCCTAACTCTACAAATGTGGAAGTAAGTTCCATAGACAATTATGTCTTATTCAATACCCTTCTTAGAGCTGACGCTGTCCAGTAAGTTCCACTGCCAGAAATTCTGGCCCCCCACTTGCTGCCAGGCATCCTGAGAGTCTGTGATCTCCTGGCTGTACATCCCACAATCTAGTGGGATAAAGAGCAGCCCAAGAAGTTTTGGGGAAATTTATTTCTGTAAGTTAAAACACAAACAGCAAGATTCACATTCACTATACACTTATATAACCCCATTCCTTGATACCAACTATCAATTTTGTGACCAACTATATCCAGGTAACTTCTTGGTCCTCCCAGAACCATGTCCAGAGGCCAGGACTCAAGTAGAGGAGTTTATTTAGGAGGCACCAGGACACTGGAAGGGGTGTGCAGAGGGGATACATGGAAGAAAAGGCAGATGATAGAGGGTGTTCCATCAAGCCAGCTACCACAGTGGGCAACTACAGCCTCAGCTTGTGGGGAAACCCTAAGAAGCAGCACAACTCACATCTCAGAGTCATCCACGCACAAGGCAAGGGAGCTGGGGTATTTATACACCTTCCCCAGAGCCTCTGGCTGAGGGCTACTTCTCAGGTATATTCTTGTGGTCCACAGGCAGGCTGCAGGGTTTTCTGTAATTGAGGGACCAGGTTGGTGGGGAATGAACCCTGGGAAATGAATCTGGACACTGCTAGTTGGAGGATGGCAAGAAGGTACTAAAGGTTTCCAGAAAAATGGGTGCCATGGGGAGATCATTTAATACCCAGGATATTAGCAAATCCACAATGACTGCCACTCAGCCTGCAAAAATAACTGTTGAACACTGCTGGAGGGCAGGGGCTGAATCTTTCTCACTTTAGACCCCCCAGCTGAGCTGGACCACTATACCTGGGGTTGCCAAATGGCCCAGGCAGACATATTTTCACCCTGTGGAAGGTCACAGTTCTCCATGGGGAGGAAGGAAGAAAGGAAGGAAGGATGGGAGGAAAGGAGGAAAGGAGGAAAGGAGGAAGGGAGGGAGGGAGGGAGGGAGGGAGGAAGGAAGGGAGGGAGGGAGACACAAACTAAAGTTACCAGAAACATCTACCAACAGGGACCTATTCCTTTCAACTTCTAATCTCTACAAACCTTTCATTTCATTTCAGGAACTCAAAGCAGTGTTCTGAAAATAAATAAATGAAATGGAGGAACCACTTGGCAATGGTTTGAGTGGATTGCAAATAACCTGTGCGGATCTTTTTCTGATGTAGATGTCAGACAATGTTCCCAAGTAAAGTGTCTAACTTAAGACAAAATTTAGACAAAACTCGACAATCACAGCACCAACAAACAATTGGCACTAAAGAGATGTCTTAACCAAAAGTTTTAGAAGTCACTTTTCCTATAGCCTTCCTAATGGACAGGGAAATAGAAGTACCCAGGGGAGAAGACTGTTCAGAAGGAATGGAAGCCAAGCTGATGAGGACGGTGAGGCCGAGGAGGCCACAGCAGAGCCCTGGGCTCCCGCCCTGCAGCCTCTGCAGGAGATGGAAGCCAAGGGGTTGCAGCAGGTTAGAGGGGACTATTGGCTACACAGCCTTTGTGTGAAAAGCTATTGTTCAATAACATTTTAGGACTTCACAGCTTTTTAACAAGAGCCGTCTTAACAAGGAAAATGTCCTTCAGGATTTCTTTCTGAGGCAAGCAAGCCACGTTCACTGTTCCTCCCCCAGAGAGAGGTCTCTCCTGGGGTGCTTTCTTGTAGACTTTCATATGCTTTTTAAAAAAAAGAAAAAGAAAAGAAAAAAGAAAAATAATTGGATTAGTTTATTTAAGGACAATTACAAATAGAGAACAACTTTTGTAAAAAGAGAGAGAGGGCTGGACTCACGCCTATAATCCCTGCACTTTGGGAGGCCGAGGTGGGCAGATCACCTGAGGTCAGGAGTTCAAAACCAGCCTGGCCAACAGGGCAAAACCCCGTCTCTACTAAAAATACAAAATTAGCCGGGCGTAGTGGCACATGCCTGTAATCCCAGCTACTCAGGAGGCTGAGGCAGAAGAATCGCTTGAACCCTGGAGGCCGAGGTTGCAGTGAGCCGAGATCACGCCATTGCACTATAGCCTGGGAGACAGAGAAAGACTCCATCTCAAAAAAAAAAAAAAAAAAAAAAAAAAAAAAAAAAAAACAGAGAGAACGAGATTGCATTTGAGGCTATGAATCTTCTCTGAGGCTGGACTTCTCAAAATTCAGACCTTGGAGGCACAGGCAGCCCCAGTGTCTCAGGGCGTGTGGCAGAGCTCTCAGCTTTTCCATGGCTTTTATTGTGGGAACTAATGATTTTTCTTTATTTAGGTTCTTTTGAGAAATGACTTGGAAAACCAGTAATGTTGCCCTCAGAATCACAGGAACTCAATCTCATACATCAGGAAATTGAAGTGCCTTCAACAGCACCAAAGAAAAACCAGCCTCAATGAAACATCGCCCCTTGGGAGGCAGACATCTGGAAAACAACCCTTCCCTCCGATGGGGTGCCTCCCTGAAGTTCGGAATCAGATGCTACTATTCACACTCACCCCTCTTGATGATCTGTAAGGAATGAATGGCTGTCCATTGTGGAGTTCAGTGATACAAGACAAATTTGGGCTGCGGGATCCACCGCTCCTGTGTGACCGAAAGCAGGCCACTCCCTCCACTGAGCACCAGGCTCTTCAGTTCCGCATGAAGTCCTGGCTCCAACCCCATCTCAACATGCCACAAAAATAGATAAGGAGGAAAAAAACACACAGGAAAACTCCTTGCCCAGTAAAGAAGTGACGGTTAGTCACCCCGTGGATAGTCTGCAGGCTCCAGGCCAAATCATGCCAAGTGGGAAATTGTCTCGTATAGCCAAATCCTTCTTTCAAATCTCATTTATGGCCATCAAGCTCTAACAGTTATTGTGTGCTCCCACAACATGCAGACCACCGTGACAGGACTGTGAGAAGGACAAAAGGAATCAAGACACAAAGCCGTGAAGGCAACATTTGTGGGTCAGTTTCACCATCTGCCCACTCAGTTCCTTTCACCCACGTGGGAGGGGCCCCTTTCCCGTCTCTTCCCTGCTCATTGCTGTCACGGTTCTTATTTCCTTCTGTCTTCCTCCGACCCCACTCCTCATATCAAAATCTGCTTTCCGAAAAAAAGACTCTGGTGCTTATTCATAGTACGGTGCAAATGACTGATAGCTCAAAATTCCCTAGAGAACCTTACAATTTCCTAAAGCTCAAGGTCTTTAAGCAATGAGGCTACTCTAGTGGGATTTCTGCCATCATTGTCCAATGCAAGAGATATTGTATGGGCTGCAAGTTCTATTCAATATGCCCAAAGTCACTTTCTGTAAGTCCCATTCAGATCAGTGAATGGGAGCCACAGATGTCATTTGAAATTTTCTAGTGGAAACATCAAAAAACATCGTCATCAGAAACAGGTGAAATTAATTCTAATAATAGATTTTATTAAACCTAATATATCCAAAATATTAGTTCAACATGTAATTCATGTGAAAAAATATTAAGTTATTGTACATTCCCTTCCTCATACTAAATCTTCCAAACCCAATGCCTTTTATGTTTGTGGCACATCTGTTTGCACTAGCCACATTTCAAGTGTTCACTTGCCACCTGTAGCCAGTGACCACCACACTGGACAGCTGAGGTCTAAACAAATGGCTGCGTAAGACACTTCCAACTTTGAAAAATTGCTCAATACATAGCCAGTAAGACTACCCCTTCGTCCACAATACCTCTTCTTCCTCTGCATTCCCCTGCTCCACTGCTCCTCCTCACAGCTAACATTCAGGGAGCACCTCCAGGACATAGCTCGCTGAAGCCTTATAATTACCCTACAGGGCAGGTGCAGGTGAGGAGAGGAGGGACATGGAAGTTGAGAACTTGGCAGCAGTCCCTCAGCTGGGAAGCAGTGAAGCTGGAATGAAGTGCTAAGAAATCATCACAAAGTGAGGAGCAGAAAAGCACACGGAGGAACAAGGCAAGTGCACGAGCACCTGAGAACATGGATATTATACACACATGTAAGTCCCTTGATTGGCAGAGAGACTGGGAAGTGTAGGGTCACAAAGCCTGTCTCCTCAACCAGCTGTCTGTCCTCTTCTTCCAAACGAAGTCATGCAAAGCAGGAACCCCCAATCACACAGCCCTAGGTGGCTCTGTGCCCAGGGCCATTGGCCCTTCCAGAAAACTAGTACTGCAAGAATGCAAAGGCAGAGGACACAAGCCTGCCTTCCAGGGGCATATAATCCAGTTGGGTAGATAACGAAAATACACCATGTGAGTCAGCCCTGACAGTCAATAAACAGGCTAAGAATTCAGGGTAATCCAGGAAGGCTTTGTGGAGGAGAGGGGATTGAAGCCAAGCGTGGAAAGAGGGTAGGAGGGTGGAAGGTGTTCCATGCGGAGGGAGCTCCTTCAGCTAAGGCTTGCAGGTGGAAAAGAGCGGGGCAGGAGACCAGCATCGGGGGCTGTGTGAGGTGAGCCCTGGTGACCAAGGGTCCCGGGCAGCACATGGGGCTTTGTGAATAGGGCTGGGGCTCCCTGCCTCGGGTGCCGGTCCTGCCCCCTACACTCTGGCTTATTCATCATCCCACCCTCCAGGTTCTCACCAGGTGGACAAAACACAGCATGATTTCTGCTCCTCAACAGCCGTCAACGTTCTAACTGGTGATCCCAGTTAGGGAAGACAGCTGTGTAAGGCAGAAGCTCAGAAGAGGAGATTCAGGATCCAGATCAAGTTGATTCCCTTGGGAAGATATCCCCACATGAACCCCAGGCTGCCAACCCCCAACAGTTGAGTCCCTATTGAGTTCTAGCTTGCTGAGTGGGAGACATTTGTTCCCCAAGATATATGGTGATTTATGTCAAAAAAAATCAAAGTGGTCCCAGCTATGCAGGAGGCTGAGATGGGAGGATTGCTTTAGCCTGGGAAGTTGAGGCTGCAGTGAGCTGTGATCACACCACTGCACTCCAGCCTGGGTGACAGAGAAAAACTCTGTCTCAAAAAGCAAAACAAAACAAAAGCAAAATGCAAGTGGCTGAAGTAAAAGCAGAGGGCAGATCAGTTGTCAAACTCCAAGTCCTCAGGGTTCTGGATCCCTTTCCTACCTGCCTTTCACTCTGATCTCTCCTAAGTGTCAGTTCTCACTCCCTCCCACTCTTAAGGGGAGAGCTCCTGTCCCAGCATTCCCAGAAAATACCTGGAGTTCCCTTTGCATGGGTCACACAGCCCCCCGTCTGCCACTGGTCTCTCAGGCCAGGATGACCACATGCCTGATCTCTCAACGTCAGCCATATCCTCCCCACAGGATCTGGAATTGATGTGGGTTCACCAGAAACCCCTGGAGATGCTGCCCCAGCTGTTGCAAAAAGGCATAAAGAATGGATGAGAAGATACTGGGAAGCAACCATCAGTTGTTCACTAGACACCACCTCTAGGTGTGTAGATCTTGCCCAGGTTTTAAGGAGAAAGTATTGTAGGGTTTGGTTTGGTTTCCAAACACTTGTCATGGGTGACAATTTTCGGGAGCAGTTTTGCTTTCACAATCCAGTTTCCCCTCCAATTATTCACAGCATAGTAAACCACATTAAACATAAATGTCACAGAATAGAAACATCTATGGCAGAGTTTCTAGTCCTTGACGCTATGGACATCTTCAGTGGGATAATTCTTTGTCATGGGGGCTGCCCTGTGCAGGATGCTTAGTAACATACCTGGCCTCTACCCACTACACACCAGTAGCAAGCTGTGACAGTCAAAAATGTCTCCAGATTTTGCCAAATGTCCCCTGGGGGAGAAAACTGCTCCCAGTTAAGAACGACTGCCCTCTTTGGGAGGCAGCCATGGCCACCCACTCAAATTCAGGAAGAAAATACTGCCTAGGGTCAGGAGGCATTCTTGAGGGCCAGCCAGGCCAGGGCTGGAATTAGCAGCTGTGCCATCCTGGGCTGGCAGTTTCACCTCTTCTCACCTGCAGCTTGGGGGCAGTGCAGTACCTACCCCACCTGGTTGTAAAAAATCATGCCGGACCACATATAGGCAGGTACACATGACAACATTTTGGTCAATGGATGGCGTATACAATGGTGGTCCCGTGAGAATTATATTTTTACTGTCCCTCTTCTATGTTTAGATACACAAATACTGACACTGTATTCCAATTGCCTACAGATATTCAGTTCAATCACATGCTGGACAGGTTTGTAGTCTAGATGTATAGTAGGCCATATTATCTAGGTTTGTGCAAACACCACTCTGTAATGTTTGCACAGCCATGAAATTACATAAAGATGCATTTCTCAGAATGTGTCCCCATTGTTAAGCAACACGTAACTGTATACGTAGCCCTCACTAAAAAAGGTAGTTATCAATACCGTTTGCTATTTCCTGACACTGCAATAAAAATTGATATACTTTTTAGTCTGTGTGTTTTAGGGGAATGTTATTTGCAGGGGTAGTGGGGAACGTTTGTTTGTTTGTTCTTTTTCTTTCAAAACGGAAGCCCTGCTTTGGAAGAGCAACAAAGAAAACTCTGCTGCTGTTTCTGTGGTTAGACCTCCTTGAGTTTTCCCTCTTTAAACACAGCCACTCCTTGTCCTTTAGAAAGGAATGCAAGGAGAAACAAAAGTCAATCAACCTGCTGGTTGGCTGAAGGCTTCGGCGAGGCTGCATAGTGACAGAGCTGGGTGGCCACCCAGAGCCCGCCTGCAGCCCGCAGCCGGCCCAGCTCAGGTTCAGACACGCGCGCTGGCCGGGCAGCTGCGCGGCAGGCCCCGCACTCCCAGTCTGCGATAAACAGCTCAGGCTGTGTCTCTCCCTGTGTGGTCCCAGGCTGCAGGGGTCCCGGGGCTGCCTGCGTACATGTTTCTCATGCTAGAGAAGGGCATTCAGGATTGCAAATCTGCCATAAATAACTAACCCCTCTTCCAGATAAAGCCTATGTTCGCTCCAAAATGTTGAAGTTTGCTTTGCTTCCCTCTCCCCTCCACCCTCTCTTTTTAAAAAAAATTATGTTCAGTGTCAATCTACACAAGAGGGTTGAAAATACCCAGTGGCAGTGATCAGGAATTTTGGAGTTTCCCAACATGACATGGAAATCTGGGAAACCGTACGGGGCGACCACACTCTAATTTTATGACCCCAACTTTATTGCCAGCAAGAGGCAATAAAGAGAAATAATAAATGAAACAGCATGCTGGAGCTCAGGAGGCAGCACCCCCAACCGAAGCTGCGCGGGGCGAGGCGCAGAGCCTGTCTGTGCAGCAGCTTTCTCTTGCCAGGGAAGGGAGTGCTAACGTTCCCTCAAACACAGATTCCAGGTGGCTTCATAAACAGATATGGCGAAGGCGGCGTTTGAGGTGAGCCTGCGCACAAGTTAGCTGCATCAATGCGGAGCATCACAGATGGGAAGGCAAACAAAAGGGTTAGGGTTGGGGTTGGGGTGAGATCGGGGGCAGGGCTCGGTTAGGATTAGCGTTGGCATTAGGGTTGGGGTGAGGAGTAGGGTAGGGTTAGGGTTGAGATTGAGGTGGATTCTCAACTGGGTGACCCAGCGCACTAAAATATTAAAGCAGCTGAAAATAAAAGTAAATTGTTTGGCTTATGTGTTAATCCACAATACAATCACTCTAAGTAACTTCAGTGTTAAATTCTTGATTATTAACATATTTTTATGTAAGAATTTGTTCCACTATATTTTTACATTAAAAAGAAAAGATTCCTATATCCTCATCAAAATTTTTTTGGAAGAGCATTTTGTAAATTAAATTCTCATCGCTGGCACTTATTTTTCTCGTTGAGAAACTATATGAATCACAAAAAGTTTAACAAACATGAAAGTCTCAGTACATCGGAACTATTGGCAATGAACGGATATTTGTGTTTTTCAGATTCCAGAATTTTTTTTTAACTAAGATATTTTGCCTACATTAAAACGAATATGTCTACATATTCATAAAAACAATGTGTAATCACACCGAAGAAATGGGAAGCCCACGTTACTGGTCTTAAATTCTTTTAATTCCATAAAATCGTCATGGTGTTGACTCTTAGTGACTATTAAATAAATTATTCCAACATGGAATCAGTGAACAACAGAAAATTGAGATTAAAAATAATAGAGGTACATGCACACATCTATGTATCTATGAATATTTTAGAAAAGCTGATTTAATAGACATAACTGAAGAAGTATGCTCCAGAAAATATTTAGCAATAAATTGTAAAGTGTGTCCAACTAAATGTAAAAGGACCAACATGTAGTGAGTGAATTCCTGAAGGTGGAAATCTACATCCCCATTGTTGGTCTCAGCTGTTGGCACTGACTTCTGGGAGGTGCTGTGAGTGCACTGCACTGGCCACAGAGCTTGGGGGTCTGCTGAGGTCCCTCCAGTGGCTGTTAACTAGTTCCCATCACCTCTGATTCATGGTTGGCCATCCTGCCTTTGTCCTCAGGCTCCTCACCTTTGGAAATGAGGATAAGATCCCATGGCCAGTTTAAGACTCAGTTATAAAACATAAATGAAATCAAAGGAGCCCAATTCACATACCACTCGGAACAGCCACACAGAATCCTCATAAGAAGTTGTCTTGGAGCACTCTGTCCCCACTGTCGTTTTGCCAAAGAGGTTTTTCTCCTTTGTTTTGGGGTTTTCCTTAAACTCGTTTATAAAATCACTTTGTGACAAACACAAAAGGAGCCAAGCCAGAAGTCGCCCTGCCCGCACAGAGGCTTGGCCCCAACACAGCTTTTTGTTCTCACACACTTTCACTCTGAAGGAAGAGGATGAATTTTTATCTCTTGTATTTGGAAACGCTGCCCATATTTCCATATCAGAATGGAATCAGGCCTCAAAATCGAGGTGACACAGAAGCCAGAGCCAGTTAGAGTCTTGCAGCAGCTCTGGACTTGGTATAATGCTGGTTTTGGTCTGTGGCCTTGGGCCTCCAACAGCAGCTGAGAGTCTTTTTAACACTCTGAGCTGTGTTTTCATCGGAGTCCCTGAGGAAGTGATCTGTGGAGAACATTTTTATGAGGGCTCCTGTCCCCCAACTAGCCTGTGGACATGGGGTTGATGGGGTTCTCCTCTGGGTCACTGGTTCACAGCGCCATGTCAGCCTTGGCTGAAGAACTGGGCCTTCTGCAGACAGACCCCCAGACTCTGAGGTATGGGGGTCAATAAGGAGAGCTGGGGGTCATCCAGGCCATTCTATTCCTATGTAGCCATTATTTCTATTCCTTAGGCATCCTTGCATCTCATCACAGAGGTGAAATGCAGGCCACAGAATCTCCTCACCTCTTGATTTGCTACTCCTTCCCTACTCCCGAGTGTCTATTTAGGACCCTTATGGGACCCAAAGATAGATCTTCCCTGGGGTCATCTAAAATATACCACCAGGCCAGGTACAGTGGCTCATGCCTGTAATCCCAGCATTTTGGGAGGCTGAGGTGGGCAGATCACTTGAGGCCAGGAGTTTGAAACTAGCCGGGCCAACATGTCGAAAATCCTGTCTCTACTAAAAATACAAAAATTAGCTGGGTGTGGTGGCACATGCCTGTCATCCCAGCTACACAGGAGGCTGAGACACGAGAATCACTTGAACCCAGGAGGTGGAGGTTACAGTGAGCTGAGATCATGTCACTGCACTCCAGCCTGGGTGACAGAGCAAGACTGTGTCTCAAAATAAATAAATAAATAAATAAATAAATAAATAAAATGTATCACCAGCCCTCAGTGTACTCACAAATTGAGGTCCTCAGGTAAAGCTACCATTTTAGGTCTCACTGGCTAACCAAATCTCTGCCTGCACCACACTCTGGGTTTGCAGGTAATTGGTAGGAGATTGTCTTTCTTTGATGTTGAATCTAACAAAGGATCACTCTCTCCAGGCTCCCTCAAGGAGATCTTCTCCTTAAAGATGGGTTGAAAAAGAGAGGCAGGTACCTGCAGCAAATAGAACCTTGTTCCAGATAACTATTGCCTCTTAACAAACTACTTCAAAACTTAGTGGATTAAAACAACCACCACATTATATTATCTCATGATTTTATGGGTTGGATTTTATTGCCAGGAATTTGGGCAGGGCTCAGCAGAGCGATTCTTCTGTTTCATGTGGCAGCCATGAAGGTCACTCAATGGTATTCAACTGGCAGATGACTTCACTCACACATCCAGCACCTTAGCAGGGGTGGTTGGAAGGCTGGACTCAACTGGGACTGTTGATCAGAGTGCCCATGTGGCCTCCCTGGCACAACTGACTCAGGAAAGCTGAACAGGGGCCCAAGGGTACCTGGCAGCTCAGGGCTCCGAGGGTGCATGGTCCAGCCTTGCTTCATATGATCCAATCTCAGAAGTCATGTGTCATCACTCCACCACACTCCATTGGCCAAAACAGTCACAGCCCTTCCCAGATTTAAGAAATGGGAACATGGATCCCATCTCCCCACGTAAGGCATGTAAAAAACTTTATGAGGTCTCATCTGCTAGTTGCAAGAGCTGCTACCTCAGAATCCTGGTTTTTCTAATCTCAGTGGCTGAAGAGTCCAGTGCTACCTACCTATTTTCCCATCTTACAGAGCTCCTTGTGAAAGTGCCCTTGCCTCCCACCCCACCATTACCCATACCTGCAGGCATGTGCCACCAGTGACTTATACCAGGCTCTTCTTCAGAGACATGATTTGACAAAACTTGTTCAAGCCCCTCGAGACACATGTTAATGAAATGAGTCTTCTTAAGTCCCTGGGTTGAAAATCTCAATGACTTCCCACCACACACAGAAAAAAATCCAAACTCCTTACTGCAAACTCTAACAATCTGTTAGCCTGCCCTTGCCTGCCTCTTTAAGCCTTCATTTCTAGTTTCTTTCCCCACTTGTCCTCTCCAGCCACACTGGCCTTCTTCTCTCCAACTCACCAAGCTATTCTCACCTCAGGGCCTTTGCACGTCCTATTAATTCTGCCAAAAATGTCTGTCCCTTCTTCTTCACTTGGCCATGAGCTTTGAATCTTTCAGGTATATCCCAAATGTCATGAACTCAGGCCTCTCCCCACCATCCATTTTACTTTTTATTACATTACTCTGGTCTACTGACTTCACACAGGCATCTAACATTATCCCATGAATTAATGTTAATCTACATGAGAGTACTTTGTCTGTATTCCTTGAACTCTGTTCTGTTCCTGGCACATGGCAAATACTCAACTGATACTGATTGAGTGAATGAATGAAAGAATAAGTGAATGAATTCCCCTGGCTGACTTCTCAACCTCACTGACAGGACTTCTCTCTTTTTGGCTCAAAGTGATATATCACACAACTGGATCAGAGCCCTGCACCCACCAAAATCACTTTGAGGGAGTTACAGTCAATCTATCTCATGCTTCCAGCTGTGCCTGGGCTCAGACACCTGGGAGACTGGGTAATGCCTTTCCATATGTACCCCAGGAACAAAATGCAAATGCAGGCCCAGGAAAAGTCTGGATGTCAAATAGTGCTCCAAGGTAGTTCTGCACTTTAAGCCAACAGCATACCTGGTCTTCACTGAGAATCCATGCACCAAATTTGTAAATAAATCTTCACTTGCCAAGAAGGTCAGTTAAGACTGCTTAACCTTAACAAGAGACAGTAGAGCCAGATAGCCAGTGTTCATATCCTGCACTTCACACTTACTCCAACTGGGACACTTACCTAACCCTTGTGTTTCTCAGTTTCCTCAGCTACCAAATGGTGTTGGCAACAACAATAACAGTACCTGACTCATGAGATTGTTATGAGAATCAAAATATATGTAAAGGACTTAGAACACCACATGGCACCTAGTAAGCGATCAGTAAGTATCAATTGATTATTCACCTAATTTTCAAAGCCTTTTACAAGCCAGTTCCCATCTACCCTGATAAAAAAAAAAAAAAACCTTCTCTCCTTTACTCAGTTTACCTGACCCTCTTCCCAAGCTAGACTCATCTTCTCACTCTGAGAATCCAGTGTGGGTTTCAATAGCCATGCATTTGCCCATGCTGGGAATCTGCCTCTGCATAGTTAGCCTGATTCCTGTGGCCACACCACATAGCCAAATCTCAACTTTCCTCCCTGAATCAGCTCAAACTCCAACTTCTTCAAGCTATAAAAAGTTCTTTTCTTCCTCCAAAGCCCTCTATATAATAGCATAAGATATATAATTCATTGATCAATTAATCCTATGGTACCTATGGTTTCCAGTTATTTAAATCCTTTATATATTTGTCAGTTCATTTTTCATATGTAGAGAGGTCCCATCTCCTCAGCTAGACCAAGTCTCCTGGAGAACATCACTACTGGACATGCTAGATAACAGGCCCTTGAAATATTAACCTTGAATTGCCATGATTGCTACCTGGAATTTGTCCAGTACATTTTAGACACAACTGGACAAATAGCCTTAATAAAGTTTAAGCTGTATTAAGGCACTCAAGTCCAATAAGAAGATAGTGTTTTAAATAGTAGTTTTCCTGTTGACAGCACCTCATCAGTCTCTCTTTAAACAGCCAGCCTACCAGCATGCATCCTCAGAGTAGAGAGGCAAAGAATGGATCATATCCACAGTCAATATCTTGACTCTAGGACTTGTACTTACCTGGTTTTAAAAATTAAAGCTAAAAGGACTCATGATTGTGTGAAGCAGAGTTCACACCACCCAAAAGTCCGACTCTATAGAGAGAATTAATGACAAGCCCCAAGCAGAGAGTTCAACAGCTGAATGCCAGCCAACAACTCAAGAAAGAAGTGTCAACTTAGGGGCTGAATGATGGACCACAGCCATGCCCAACTGCCCTGCTGAGAAAGAACCAAGAGAGCTTGCGGATAAAGAGGATTAATCAGTAACAGGAGTGTCTTGAGGCTAAATGTGGCTGGTAGAACTGGGGCAACTGCCTTCATGTATAACCTCTTTTGCTTTGAGTCTTTTTTTTCAGATACGTTTTTTAAAATTAAGAACTGCAGCTAAACTCAGCACCATCTTCCTTTGAGCAGTCACTTGCCCAGTTTCTTAGTCTGTTTTGTGTTGCTATAACAGAATCCCCGAGACTGGGTAATTTATGAAGAAAAGAGGTTTATTTGGCTCATGATTCTAGTGGCTGGAAAGTTCAAGATTGGTCAGCTGCATCTGGTGAGGACCTCAGGCTGCTTCCACTCAGGGCAGAAAAAGGGAGGGGAGCGAGTGTGTGCAAAGAGATCACAAGGTAAGAGAGGCAGCAAGAAAGGGAAGCCAAGGAAGTCAGACTTTTTTTAACCTAATCCATTCACGAGAGCAGGAACTCACTCACTCCTGAGGGAGAGCATTAATGTATTCTTGAGGGATCCACTCTCATGACCCAAACACCTCCCATTAACCCCCACCTCCCAACGCTGCCACACTGAGATCAAATTTCAATGTGAATTTTCGTGGGGACAAACCAAATCATAGCAATTTATTCCTAAGACACTCCTGGAAGGTCCCTAGGGGTTTGCTTTTATAGTCTTACTCTTCTCAGAAGAGGTCTATGGTCAGAATCCTGCTCTGTGGACCATAGGTATGCTGGGAATCCCGTGGTGTAAACATTTTGCAGACTAGAATTCATCCAAAACTTTTTGAATACCTATAGGGAATTAGGACAGTCTTCTGTTCTCATATTTAAATATTTCCTGGGGCACATCCACCTGGAAAGGCGAAATAGCCCAGACTTCTACTTTTGCCAGACTGCAATGGGATGACCAACTTTTATGCCAGGGTGGTGTCAGAGCAGGTGGAGTGGGGAGCCAGGACCTTAAATCCACTGTGCAGTGACCAGCCTCTCCCACATACACACACATCCCCAAAGTGTCAGTAGAGACCATGTAGGGAGCCCAGACTCCCATCCCCACCCAGCAGTAATGAAGCATCTCTCCCCTCCCCACTGGAGTGGCATCAGAGGGGGCCAAGTGGAGTGTCTAGATTTTCACTTCCATTAAACAATAAAAAGGCCACATCCCCCACAGTGTCAGAGGAGGCCATGTGGGAGCAGTAACAAGACAACCCTCCCTATCCCAGCCAGGGTGGTCTCCACAAAAGGGGAAGTGATATTCTGATTAGGCCAGCAGGATCAGTTTCTCAATGTGAGCCTGTCCCACTATCTTACAAGACCTCATTCATGTGACTAGAACAGCTCTAAACTGTAGCCACAACTGCAAAAATAATGCCAACCATAACTTGAATTTTCAGACCTGTCCACTTTGGGGGGGCAATTGTCAGAGGCTCACTTTCTTATGTCCCTAGCTTAGTCCTCTCTTTTACCAAATCCAAAATCAACGCCCACCAATTCCTATGGAGTTGGGATTTTGTTTTAAGCATGATGGGAAAACAATGGAGTGGTTTAAGTGGGGTTGTTAAATTTGATTTCTGTGCTTTACACTTATCTCTTTTAGAGTTCTGAGGGTCACAGATCTTCGGAAAGGGCAAGAGTGACCACAAGGAGCTCAGCAAAGGCCATGGTCAGGTGGCAGGCAAAGGTGGCTTGGACAAGGGCAACAGCAGTAGAAACCATGAAAAATGACCAAATTTAAGACACATTTTTAAGGTAGAGCCAGAAGGACTTGCTGTTGGATTGGACATGGAGTGTGAGAGAAGATGAGGAACTGGTGTTTCCAGTCAAAGCACTAAATGGGGAAATCATTAACTGGGCTAGGAAAGGCCAAGGTAGGAGTGGGTTTGGAGGTGAGGAAGGAATTATGTTTTAGATACCATAAGTCTGAGACGCCTATTAGACATCCATACTTTACAGAGAAAATAAATAACATCATTGGTTGGGCACTCCCTCATCTTCTGCCATCTAATCTAGACTCCAGAAGCATCTCTGTGCACCTCCCTGTCCCTTCCTATTGCCATGGAGGACGTCCCAGGTATCCACTTCCATCCTCTACCTTACCTCCTCTCACCTCCACAAGGCCTTGCCCTCTAGAAACATCCTCCTCTCTGTTTTTTGTTTTTGTTTTTGTTTTTGTTTCAGACAGAGTCTCACTTTGTTGCCCAGGCTGTAGTGCAGTGGCACGATCTTGGCTCACTGCAACTTCCGCCTCTCAGGTTCAAGTGATTCTCCTGCCTCAGCCTCCTGAGTAGCTGGGATTACAGGTGCCTGCCACCACACCCAGCTAATTTTTGTATTTTTAGTAGAAACAGGGTTTCACTATGTTAGTCAGGCTGGTCTTGAACTCTTGATCTCGTGATCTGCCCGCCTCGGCCTCCTAAAGTGCTGGGATTACAGGCGTGAGCCAGCGTGCTCTGTTTTTGGAATGTGATGCTCTCCTGGTTTTACTCTAACCCCCAGCCATCCTTCTAGACCCATTTTGTTGGCTTCTCCTTCCTCTACCAGACCTCTAAGCCTTGGGAAGCTTGAAGACTCACCCATGCTCCAACCTAGTGATATCCAGTTTTATGATTCTACATTCCACTTACACCCTAATACCTCTTAAATTTTTTTCTCTATCACCACTTCTCTCCTGAACTCCAGACTTATCTAGCCTGCTGCCTATCTGACATCTCTCCTCAGTTGACTTGGGAAAGAAGAAGGGAATGGAAGAGATTTGAGGCAAGAAGCAATGTGTGAAATAGTCCGATGACTACAACAAGAACAAGCACCGTGGGATTGCTAGGCGTTGTGCCATTTGATGTTTGAAGTGAAGCCAGTCATTTCTGCTTAGCAATTTTCAATTTTCTCCAGCTGCTCAGGAATAGGAACAAAAAAGGCAGACAACTGGGTCCAATCAAGCTTGGGGTCTTCAAGTAGAGTACTTCTGTTTTGATTACCACACAGCAAACCTCCTTAAAACTTGGTGGCTCTAAAGAACAGGAATTTGATTCTATCTCAAAGGTCAGGAATTCAGGCAGGTCTCAGCTGGATGCTTCTTATGCTCCTCGTAGCATTGGCAGAGGTCACTCAGTGGGACTCAGCTGGCAGACAGGCTGGTCTGGAGCATCCAAGACAGCTTTCCTCACACATCTGGCACCTTGAGATGGCAGGAAGGCTGGGACCACAAGGACCCCTGAGACTGCGGACTCAAGAGCCTATATAGTCTTTCTAGCATGGAAGTTTCAGGGCAATTGGATTCCTTACTTGATTGGCTGATTTCCCCAGAGTAAGGATCCCAAAGGGACCAGGGGACAGTTGTGGGGCCATTTCCAAGCTAGTGCTGTTACTTCTACTGCATTATTTTATTTTATTTATTTTATTTCATTTTATTTTATTATTTTATTTTATTTTTACTTTTGTAGAGACAGGATCTTGTTATGTTGCCCAGGCTGGTCTCAAACTCCTGGCTTCAAGCAATCCTCCCACCTTGGCCTCCCAAAGTGCTGGGATTATAGGTGTGAGTCATCATGCCCAGCCCACTGCATTCTTTCAGATATAATGAAGTCATATGGCCAGTCCAGATTCAAGGGCAAGGAATCAGACTCCACTTCTCAATGGGAAATAGCAAGGTTGCATTGTGGAGGAATGGGTAGAAGGATCATCTTTGGAAAATACAGCCTGCCACATGCAGGACAGAGGACAGCCAGGAAGGGGCACAGAGGTTTTCCTGAAGAGAATGATAATACACATGACCATGACATCTAACTGGAGAATGAGTTAGGGGAAGCCTTTGACGGGCAAAGTGTAGGGTTTAGTGGGTTACAGCCTTTGACGAGATTGAGGAATCTTAGCAGCCAGGAGACTAGAACAACAGGGAGTGCTTGTCAGAGAATGGAATGCTTGAAAATGAGATTTGGATAAAATGACTTCTGTGAATGACGAGACTCAGTGTGTGACCATGGAAGTGGATGGTTGCAGTGGTGGGGAAAAAGGGTTCTTAGTGGTACAATGTCAAGGACAAATAGCCAAGGAGGTGAATGGGTGCTCTACTTGGATATTGAACTCCCTGTGATTGAGGACATGAGTGGGGGTGAAGAGGGAGGTCAGGCGCTGAAGTCTGTAACCAAGAGGAACCAAGAAGCCGGGCCCAGGAGTCACCATGAGGCTGGCTGGTGCATGGCTAGATGGCTTGATTTTTGGCCAGGAGAGGGATAGAGATGGTCTAGAAACAGAAATCGGGGATAGGGAGGCCACTCAGCTCCACTGCCAGCCACAAGGGCCTCCACTCCAGCCAGCAGGAGGCTCAGTGCTCAGTGGTAGGCCAGGTCCCACAAATGCCAGACTCAACAAGGATGCGAGGAGTGGATTGAGGGTTTGGGAAACTGGTGTATCCCAGACTGCAAGCCTCGCAGAGACTGGGGGAGGGCTGGGGAAAGAAGTCAGAGAGCTGGGCACAGTGGCTCATGCCTGTAATCCCAGCACTTTGGGAGGCCAAGGCATGAGGATTGCCTGAGTCCAGGAGTTCAAGACCAGCCTGGGCAACATGGTGAAACCCCATCTCTACTAAAAATACAAAAATTAGCCTGGTGTAGTGGCGGGCACCTGTAGTCCCAGCTGCTCAGGAGGCTAAGGTGGGAGAATCACCTGAGCCTGACAGGTGGAGGTTACAGTGAACCAAGATTGTACCACTGCCCTGCCACAGCCTGGGCAACAGAGTGAGAGTCTGTCGCAAATTAAAGAAAAAAGTGGGGCGGGGGAACACAGAGGAGCCACAAGGGGCTGGGCGAGGCCAGGAAGCCTGAGGGTGACTGCAGAGGCCGTCGTGCAAGAGCTAGACAGAAACGGGAGGCGGCCAGAATTTGCCTCGACAAATTCTGGAGCTAGAAAGAAGAGAAAATCAAACCTGCAGCCCGGAATACCTTCCTCTGAGGAAGTCTGCTTTCTCCCAAGGCCACATGGGAAGCATTGCGGTGACCGCCAGCCTCTCTCCAGAATGCAGGCAGAGCTCCTAAGGGGAACCGACTCCCTAGCCTAGTTTTCTCTTCTCCCAAAAAATCTGTCCCTCCCTTCAGATGAGTAAGCCTAGGGCTTTGGGCTCCTCTGTCTTCCTCCTGCCGAGAGGCTCCGCTCAGGAGACTAGTGGGCTCGGCGCTTGCCCGTGACTTCAGAGGGAGCCAAGTGGAATGTGGCTGCTTCTATGCAGCTGTGGCCAGCTTGCCCCAAAAACAGCCAAAAGCAAACATCACACCACGGGAGGCCTGGTTTCATTCCTAAGATGCTCCTTTCTTATCTGTACAAGAGATCACGTCCCTTCTACTACTGTGATGTTGGCCATATTTCCTAGGAAATAATAAGCTTGGCATCATTTTGCTAAGGACACATCCATGGCCTCCCTGCCCTGGGTTACATCACAAAGTGTCCTCATCAGAACTGTCCTCATTCATTCATTTGTCCAACAATACTTAATGAGCACCTGCTACATGCCAGGCCTTGTCCTAAGTGCTGGGGAGATGCAGTGAACAAAATGGAGAAAAACAAAAACAAAAACCGACAAAAAACCTCCACCCTGGTGGAGCTTATACTCTAATGAGGGAAGGTGGCAAGTACTTTTAAAATAATAACAAAACGAAGTAAAGTGGACAACAGCATGTTAGCAGGTGACAAGTGCTAAGGAGAAAACAGGGCAGGGGCAGGAGAGTGGGAGTGAGTGCGTGTGCCTGGGAAGGCAAAGCCTGGAAGAACGCGCTCCAGCATGACCAATCCACTCCTGTAGAGGCTTTCAGCCCCTCTCCTGGTGGCACCCTGAGAGAAGGATGAAGTTCCCATCCACACCAGCCCCTCTCACCCTCCGGACAGGAGCCAGCTGGGGCAGCAAGTGCAGCTGCCCTGTTTTCTCATGAAGGAAGCACCATCTCCGGCTGCTCACCCTGCCCAAGGGTCCTGCTTCTCCCACCTCCCTGCCTTCTAACAGCCACCCCCTGAGCCACCTGTGCACATTGCTCATGAGCTGTGGGTCCAGGAAGGAGGGATGAAGGAAAGCCTTCCTCCCTAAGGCTTCCTGCTGTGGCCTCCTTCTGGTGGCTGGGCCTTCCTGCAAAGCTTCCTTCTGTCACTCACACGCATTTCCTCAAGTTTACTCGGTGTCCCTCATCTTCCCGTCTTCTCACTCCCAGGACAATTTCATGTCTCTCTGTTCCTTACAGGCAGCCATGCGCTGTTGGGTAGAGGGGTGAGCCGATGAGGCATCCTGATGTCACCTATGTGCTGGCTCTCTTTAACATGCTGGGCAAGTCCTTTCACTTCCTTCTGTTCCACTCAGCTGGGAGGCTGGATGTCTGAGCAACACTCCCGACAGACCAGAAATAACATCATCTCCAAGCAGAACCTTCCTGGACTAATATATTTTACCAAAAAGAGAGATCTTCAATTACCAGTAAAAACATCTTGTGTCAATCACTGATGTGAAGGAGCTGCCTCATGAAAAGCTGAACTCATTCTTTAGGGAGAAGAAGAATCACCAGAAAGAAATGAGAGTGTGTCAGAGGCAGCAAGAGCTCTTAGGACGCCAAGTTGAGACAGAGAGCGCATGAGAGAAGAAGAGGCAATGTCATCATGGGCAGAAAAAAAAGGGAAGACAGGAGATGCAAGTAAACATGAAACATAGAAGTTAACACAGGAGCTGAAGAGCAAAGCTGAAAGAAAATTGAGGAATAAATGTGTAATCATTCTTTTCCTTCAGCAATTGGAATACGTGACGTGCAGAGCAAACCAGGTTCAGACTAGCTGCTCCCAGCCGTGGCATTCACAGAAGAGGACTTCCTGGTTGGGCTCATCTATTCAGTAGTTCAATATCAATCCCAAAGGAATCTGTTTAGGTAAATGATGAAAACTGCAAAAGAGTGAATATAGCACGCTACCATTTATGTTCTTCCATATGTAGACATGGACATCCATGCACACATGCACACGTGTCTGTGTGGATGCAGGTCATATCTGGTTGGAGAGCAAGGTGACTGACGGAGGCTGGCTGGAGACAGGAGTAGGAAGGTAACTGACTGTTTACGGTATGCCCTTTTAAATATTGTATATGGGTCGGGCGCAGTGGCTCATGCCTGTAATCCCAGCACTTTGGGAGGCCGAGGCAGGCGGATAACCTGAGGTCAGGAGTTTGAGACTAGCCTGGCCAACATGATGAAACCTCATCTCTACTAAAAATACAAAAGTTAGCTGGACATGGTGGCGCACGCCTGTAATCCCAGCTACTCAGGAAGCTGAGGCAGGAGAATTGCTTGAACCCAGGAGGCAGAGGTTACAGTGAGCCGAGATCATGCCACTGTACTCCAGCCTGGGTGACACAGTGAGACTCTGTCTCAAATAAATAAATAAATATCATATATGTCTTTATAATGCTGTACATATCACCTGTTAAAAAATAGGGATAGAAGAAGAAGAATAGATAAAAGATTTTAAGCCCCTGAAAATGCCCAGAGGTATTCTCTGAGCTACATACAAGGCTAAACAATAGGGAAGGGGGAAATCCACAAAGTAAATTTTATCCAAAACCCACATCCCCCATAGTACCTCCAAATCTCAGCAGAATGAGGCATGAGATGAGAAAGTGCAATACCACAAATGGATCAATTCCAGCTCCTTTCCCTTTGATCCTCCTGAGGGCAAATCCTGACTTGAGGAGATATTATATAAAATAAAATGATCCACTCAAATGCGAATTTACCCAGGGTTTGTGCATGTATGTCATAGGGAGTAATAAATCACTGACTCTCTACAAAAGTATCTGCAGGATTCTGTCCCACTGTGACTATTTTTTTCCAACATACCTAATTGTGGCTTCTTCAGGTCTCAAGCATCATAAAAGTCAAAATGCCCCTAAATCCTGCATTTCTATAACCATTTGCATGGCCCATGGTCCAGATGGTGGTGATGTGACTCCTTGCTTCTCTGAATCCATCCCCCCACATCTCTGTTTCTTGCTAAAAGCTTCAGGCCTATTTCTCAAAATCAGCACTTTCTTCTCCTTCCCTCTAAGCATGGACAGTGAATGAAGAATTGTGCAGCAGCGAAACCTCTCCTCAGTAGATCAATTCAAGCTACAGGAGAAAGTAAATAAGACTTTTGCCTCTATGCTCACCTGAGTGGCTTTTTACTCATCCGGGACAGTAAACAAAACAGCAGCACAAAAGGCAGGCAATGCGCAGAGCTGAGAAGACAGGCCCTCCCCAGATGAAAATCTCTAACTGCAGAAAACAGGCTTTATAGTTCGAGCTTCTCACAGGGTGTGAGAAAGCCCATGGCGGGCTCAGCCTGGCCCTGGGTTTCTTCCCCACCATCACTATTTTGGTAAGCAGTAATTCACATCATTTTCTGGAAGGCTTTTTGCTTGGCTGCAGGGTGGGAGAGATGGCCCCAGGATGTTCCCGCCAGGATGTGCCCCTGGGAGCTCAGTTCCCCCAGTTGCCCTGCGCTCCCTCAGTGGGGTGCCCCAAACAACACAACATTTTATTCCTGGGAAACTCGCAGCTCTTTCTCTGGAGGAACTTGGCTACTTTCCGTCCTTGAAGATTCTTTTTCTTCAAGCACATGTGCAAGACACCAGAGTTGCTTCACTTAAGCAACGGTAATTTACCCTAAACCCTAAGTGAGGAAAGCTGTGCGGCCAGCAGGAGCCATAGATGTGAAATGGTCCCATGGTGTCATCTAATTTAGGAATGCCAGCCCCCAGGGAAGAGTCCTCTAAGTGAGGAGAGTTGTGCAGAAAGGAAAGGCCATTGTTACAAGAGTTTTCTTCCCACCTCAGACACCAGTTCTCAGATGAGAGCATCAGCAATTAGAGATGGACTGATTCCTGCCACCTACCTGATATCGGTCCCTTGTTGGTCGGCTGTGTGTAGGCCACCTGCCTAGTTCAGGCCCTTTCTGAAGTGTCACCTGGCTTCTTGCATCACCTTTGTAGCTGGTCCACTTGCCTTAGCATTTCTGCATGCTGACATGGCCAGCTAATGTAGAGGAGAGCTTCAACTAGTCCACGCCTGACATACAGGCTTCCCACAAAGCCCGGCTGCCAAAACCTTGCCTGGCACTCAGCCTCCAGTTGCCCCTTCTGGAGTCATGGCTACATTTCCTTCGAGCTACAGACTTTTGAGCTAAATTACCAAAAAGAGTCAGTCAGTGATGACCTGAGCAAGCGTGTTCCAGGCAGTGCAGAAGGCCTGTGCAAAGACCCTGAGCCCAAAGAAGTTTCGGCAAGATCAGACAACTTGCAGAGGCCAGCGCTGCTGCAGGATCATAAAGAAAGGATCATAGTGGCTTAATACAGGGCAGGAATGAGAGTCAGGACCAGCCCATGCTGCCAAAGAGAAGAGTGCGGCTCTCTAGTCATGGAGGGTGTCATGCCTGACCATGGCCTAGTTTCTGTTGGAAGACCCCATTGAGACCCCAGGAGAATGAATGGGGCTGAGGAGGACAAGAGTGAAAGTGACAGCTCATCTAACAGTACAGGAGTGAAATGATGGAGGCTTACAGAGGACCAGTGACCATGAAAGCAAAGAGAAATAAACAGACTCAAGATATACAACAGACCAGGTGCAGTGGCTCATGCCTCTAATCCCAGCACTTCGGGAGGCTGAGGTGGGCGGATCACCTGAGGTTAGGAGTTTGAGACCAGCCTGGCCAACATAGTGAAACCCCATCTCTAGTAAAAATACAAAAATTAGCTGGGCGTGGTGGCAGGCGCCTACAATCCCAGCTACTCAGGAGGCTGAGGCAGGAGAATTGCTTGAACCGGGGAGGCAGAGGTGCAGTGAGCCAAGATCACGTCATTGCACTCCAGCCTGAGCGACAAGAGCAAGACTCCATTTCAAAAAAAAAAAAAAAAAAAGATATGCAACAAAGGCAGATTACAAAACCTGCTGGTGGATCTGATGGGAGAGGAGTAGGGTGGATTGAGGAGAATGAGAAGGGAGTAATCTACCAGGTGTCTAACTGGAGCAACTGGGAGAGTGCTATGGTTTGAACATCCCCTCCAAAACCCATCTGGAAACTTAATCCCCAACACAGCAGTAGTGAGAGGTAGGGCCTTTAAGAGGCTCTGCCCTCATGAATGAATTAGTCCATTCATGGATTAATGGATTACCGGGTTAATGGATTAATGGGTTATGATGGCAGCGGGACTGGTGACTTTATGGTCCACCATAAGAGGAAGAGAGGCCTGAGCTGGTGCACTCAGCCCTTGCATCACGGGATGCCCTGCCACTGGGACTATGCAGAGTTCCCACCAGCAAGAAGGCCCTCACCGGATGCAGCCCCTCAACCTTGGACCTCTCACCCTCCATCACTGTAGGCAATAAATCCCTTTCTTTATAAATTACTCAGTTTCAAGTATTCTGTTACAAGACTAGAAAACTGATTAAAACTGAGAGGGTGGCAACTTTGAGGTTGTGAACACTGTTGGAGAAGCTAATGTCAGCGTTAAACATCTTGAGCTTGGTTTGGATGTGAAAAGTTTAAGATGGTGCTGAGATATCCAGATGGAGATGTCAGAAGGCAGCTGGCTGTAGGAGAGTGGAGCTAGAGCTCTGGAGAAAGACCTGAGCTAGAAATAGAAACCTGGACGCACCGGTGTGTGGATGGTCTTGCAAAACACAGCAACGGCGAGGGCAGTCGGTGGCCCAGACACTCAGACCTTAGCAGATGTCCTGCCTGCAGCAAGCTCGCTGCTTAACTGCCCCACGAGGCCACATCTCCACGCCACATGGACTCAGAAAGATCTGCTATCTCCTGCCAATCATTGAGATTTTACAAGTTCTCTTTTCCAACTTGATCTAAGGGATGTGAAAAGAGGTTGGTTTGGAAAGTCAAAGGATAGGAAAAGCCTAGTGACAATGGGAAGAACCTGATCTTACAGGCACAAAGTGGTTCCCAGTTGCTGCAGCGGTTTCCAAACCCCTCTGCCCACACAGGAGCCATCTGCCTGCTGGTGGCTGCTCAGCCGAGGCCAGCAGCTCCACTCAGGGGGAAAGCGAGCATCTATCTAACAGCATCTGATATCAGCGCCCCAACTTCCTGCCCCTCCTCTGAAAAATCCCTGCACACCCCCGCCCCCCAGCCTCTGAAAGCCTCTGTATTACCATCACGAGCCCTGCGAGGAGGGGGCCTGGCCGAGGATGTGCTGAAAGCCGCAGAGTGAGATTGATGTGGGGAGCGGCCGCCCCGGGCATGTGTTCGCCATCTGTCAGGCGGAGGGATCCCTGCCAGCCCTACATGGTTATTCAGTATTAAAAGAATATTCTTTAGTTTGACTGACACCCTACCCTGGGCAGCCTCAGCCAAGACGGTTGGGCTCTGGGATCCAGATGGGATGGAGGGGCCTCTGCTCTCCTGAGGGAGATGCCTCCGGAGGGCTGGGCCACCCAGGGTACTAGGGGGGAGGGGGCTCTCCAGGGCCCGGGAGGAGAGTGTGGCTTGGCCAGGGCTGGGCAGGCCTGGGCCTGAGCCGGGGCTTTTATGTGTGGCTCAGTTTCAAAGGCAAGGGCGGGACTGAAAGAAAACGTTCCTCACACATTATCCGTGCACCATAGGGTCCTTTGGAGAACAGGAATACCAGGCTTGTGGGGTGCCCCCTGCAATGGAATACCCAACGTTAGGCTTTTCCCTGGAAATGTGTATATACAGATAAACCTTGCTTATTAATTTCAGGCCAGACACCAAGAATAGACAGAGGGCCCCTTTTCAGTGCTAGCCCTGTTGCCTTCCCCAAATATCCAGGTCTCCCTCCCGGAAGCCACTCTCCTCCAGGAGGGATCTTGTGGATGTGGCCCCTTCCCACTGAACTGAGGCAGAGCCAAGTGACTCCCTTGGGCAATGGAACGCAGGCTGAAGTGACATGTGCCACCTCTGGGTGGAAACACTCAAAGACAGTCTTCGTCTTTGAAGAGAGACCTTGTCTCTCTTCCTCTGTCACACCAGCAAGTTGCAGAGAGAGGACACTCCTTAAGCCTGGGTCCCAGGGCACAGCTAACATGGAGCAGAGTGGCAGCCAACCAGTAACGAACCCATGATGTGACTGAGACATGAGCCTTTCTTTTTAAACTGCTGGTATCTGGGGTCTGATTGTTGTTGCAGCAAAACCCAGCTTATCCTGACTGATACACTCATATGCTTGCCAGCTCACATCACCTGCTGTCTTTATACGCACTGTGTGGTTTCAGAAGTTTCAATTGGCAGTTGGAAAAATACCTTTGCAACAAGAACATTTAAAGGTAAAACTGAGGGAAGATAGTTAATTAAAATTTACTGCCACATTAAGTTTTCACAAGTAAGAACAGTACCAGGCCTGGGATTCCAGGAAGGTTGCTTAAGAGGCATTGTGTTTGTGGTGGAAATAAAAGCTGGGTACCCAGACCAAAAACTCCCCAACCAATGATGCCAAGGCAGAGGGTCTAAGAGTTGGAGATTCAGAGCAAGGTGCTGGGGGCACACAGAACATGTTTGCGGGTCATTAACTGCACAACATTCTGCACACATGTGAGCTCTTTTCTTGTCTTTCTTTCTTTCTCTCTCTTTCTCTTTTTTTTAATGGATGTAAGCTGTCACGCAGTCACCCAGGCTGGGGTACAGTGGCATGATCATAGCTCACAGCAGCCTGACCTCCTGGGCTCAAGTGATCCTCCCTCGTCAACCTTCTGAGTAGCTGGGACTATAGGCAGGCACCACCACACCCATCTAATTTTTTAAATTTTTGTAGAGTTGGGGTCTTGCTGTGTTGCCCAGGCTGGTCTCAAACTCCAGGGCTCAAGTGATCCTTCCACCTCGGCCTCCCAAAGTGCTAGGATGATGCTTGATCCACCGCACCCAGCCATGGGCTTCTTTTTGTTACTGGGTTGCATCTCCAACACTTTCATCTTGGTGTTTGATCTAATCTCTCTGGAGACGGATGGATAAAAATCAAACTTTAACAGTAGTGTCCGTTTTGGTTCATGAAGACAAAATAATTCTGCTCCTCTGAATCCATTCCAAGCATATCCTTGAGTCCTTCTACTGTGAGAACTACTTGCAAGCTCCCAGAGCGCTGCTGAGAACACGATTTGCCCGTGGCTGAGATGATTCCCTTTTGCTTACCAGGACATTTCCAGTTTGGCTGCTAAAAGCCGAACATCTTTCTTGTGAGCCATTCCCCTGAGATGCCCAAGTCAGCTCTCAAACCCGAATCTCACATTTTCCATTGTGTTTGTCAGCTATGCAAAGAATGGGCTTACCCCCAGCTACAAGTGGCTCTGAGAAACCTGCATCTGATTTAGTGTTCCGCTAACAACTCAGCACTCCCAACAGGTTGTGGTCATATGAAGTAGGGTCGCAGTACTGCTTACACGCACTCACATAGCTACGTGTGTCAAACAGCAAATGCTCCTTCTGCATGAGGAGGGTCTGCCACAGTTTCAGTGCCAGCCCCGGAGGCCTGGGCTGCCTCGCCGCCTCCCGAGGGCACTCTGTGGCTTGAACGAGGAGGGGCTGTACGGATGCCAAGCGGCTGTTGAATAAGGAGATGTTTGCCTTGCTAGACCTCCCCATTCCCATCTTTTCCTTAGACATATACCCAGATGTACCCACATGTACCCACACACATCCACACACATCCACAGGCATCCACACACACCCACACACACCCACATGCATCTACACACACCCTCACACCCACACACACCCTCTGCCTCCTCCATTCAGAACTGCCCGTGGTCTTGCCTTTTTTTCCATGAATAAGCTTCAATTTCATGGCAGCAGAAAAGAAAAAAAGCACTGCTATCAAAGTCCAATGCTGTCTTTGATGTTGGTTAATAGCAATACAAACAGAAGCTTATTATAGGAAGTGATCACTCTCACCAGACTTTAACACACCTTAGACTGAAGCCTAAATGAATGAAGGGATAGAGAAGGAAGTCACCTCTGAAATACCCTGGGCGTGCAGGGTAGTAGTGTGCAGACAGGTTTTGAAGTCAAAGCCTCCAGCAAGGCTTGCTGTATCGCCTCTGCAGACACTATAGCAGGGGCCTCCTTCGCAGTTTTTATTGAATGGGATTTCAGCCCTTAATTCTTCCCGCTAGATCCTTGATAGTTAAAGAAGTGAGGCTTCATGAGGTTAAGGGGTTGGGGGAGCCATCGTGTCTCCCCTTTCCACCCCATTAGGCCCTCCAATGCTTTGCTGAGGGACTAACCATGACATGCCCATGACAGGTCCCAGTTTGGGGAGTCCCTTGGAGTGAATGCCACCTGTGGGTTGTGTCTTGAGGCCCTGCTAGGGAAAACCTTCCCTTAAAATCACCCAGACCTGCTGGCCTGAGATTTCATCATGGGCAAGGGCCATTCGTTTGGGGCTGCTGGTTTTTAGGACTCAGCTCCAGGAACAGGAAAACTGCTCTGGGTCAAAGGCCAAATCAAAGGCCCCTGGACACAGCCTCAGGGGGGCAATAGGTTCAATGGTTAGAGCCAAGATCCTGGAAACAGAGGCCTAGCTGTGTGATCAGGGAAAGTTACTTCACTTTTCCTTTCTCTTTTCTATAAAATGGGCAGAGGAGGACCCACTTCCTGGGCCCGGCATGGCAGAGAAACAATGGAAGGTATGCCTCACGCACATCACCAGTGCCTGGCCCTGGAAAGGGTGAGGAGAGCTCTTCCTATTCTTAGGGCCGCGCCTTCAGCAGAGGGCGTGAGGAAGCTAGGAAGAAAGAAGGACACCAGGCCACAGGAAAGAGGAAAAGCAGCTTTGGCTGGGCTTGTGATTCTGGCTCTTTGTTCCCTTGCTAACCCTCTTTAGGGCAGATGCCAGAATCAAGATCATGTAGGCTGGGTGCATGGGGTCACACCCAGCACTTTGGGAGGCCAAGGTCGAGGATCACTTGAGCCCAGAATTCAAAACCAGCCTGGGCAACATAGTGAGACCCTGTATCTACAAATAATAAAAATGAAAAATTAGCCTGGCGTGGTCATGTGCACCTGTAGTCCCAACTACTCAGGAGGCTGAAGTGGGAGGATGGCTTGAGCCCAGGAGGTAGAGGCTGCAGTGAACCATAATCACACCACTGCACTCCAGCCTGGGCAACAAGTGAGACCCTAACTCTAAAGAGAGAGAGAGGGAGAGCAAGAGAATGTGTAGAAAGCACATGAAGTGAGAGAACATGTAGAAGGCAGACCTGGCACATTGTAAGGGCCCAACTACTCTTACAGAAATTGGATATTTTGTAATGCAGTGAACTGGAGGACTGAGCCTGTCAACATTGGAAGTTCATGGTCCAGGAGCTTCATGCATGGTTCCCATCAACCAAGACCCATGGTTTCTGCCTTCCTCTTCTTTGGGTTACCTCCTGGAGCCTCCTACCTAGAGAGCAAGCCTTGCTTCTCCTGTTCCGTTTGGAAGAGTTGGCCCCCGAAAGCTAGAGTTGGGGCACCCCATCTCAATGTTACATCCACCACTTTCTCGGGGGATGGGATTCTTATGCAAAGGGCTTTTGGAGGCCTTGCCCAATAGCTCAGAACATTCCCAGAAAAGAAAAGCCACTTGTTCATGGTGTATTATCTTTTTTTTATATATTTTTGTATTTTATTTGTTGTATGCCTGCTCATGAGAGATGCAGGCCTGTACTCTCCTTTCTTATAATGTCCTTGTCAAGTTTTGATATCAATGTTATGCTGGCCTCATAAAATGAATTGAGAAATGTTCTTTCTTTTCCTAGTCTCTGCATCGTTTCTGTACTATTGATATTATTTCTTCCCTAAATATTTACACTACTTCTTGACATCTGTGGTTGTTTTTAAAATAAGTCCACAAATTCTTTGATACTCTTCTCTTCAAGTGCTGGAGCTTAATTCCCTTTCTTGTGCATGTAGGCTGGATTTAGGGACTTTCTGCTAATGAGTGGAATAATGGCAGGCCGCATCCAAGATTAATTCATGAACTGCAGCTTCTGTCATGGGTTCTAGCTCCCTGTCTCTCTCTCCCCCATGAGTCCCCCTGGAGAACCCACTTGCCAGGCTGGGAGCTGCCAGTGAGAACCCAAAGCTTCCCAACAACCACGTGAGAGAGCCTGAAGTGGTTTCTTCAGCCCCAGGCAAGCCTTGAGGTGACTGCAGGGCGACAGCTTGACTGCAGCCTCATGGGGGGCCCTGAGCCAGAACCACCCAGCTAAGCTGCTTCCAAACTCCTGACCCTCAGAAAGCAGGTGAGATGAGAACACGTGTTGCTTTTAGCTGCCATGTCTCACGGTGATTTGTGATGCACCAACAGGTGCTGTGGCTCAGAAGTTAGCTCTCTTAAACTCACCTCTTGCTTGTTCATAGGATACCTTTACATTCTGCTGGAGCACATCCTGCGTTAACTTCCTAAAAGGAGTACAAGAGTGGTAAAATTGGTCAGTTCTTGCAAGTTTGAGATGCCTTCATTTTATCCTCACACTTGACTCATAGTTTGGCTGGATGTAGAAACCTGGGTGGGTCATAAGTTTTCCTGAAAAGTGTGAGGACATCACTTGACTGCCTTCCAGCTTCCAGGACACTATGGGGAAATGCAATGTCATCATGATTCTTGTTTCATTGTGTGTCATTGCTTTTTCTTCTCTTCTAGAAGCTTCTGAGATATTATTTTTAATCCCTAGAGTTATAAAGAATGAGTGTTTTTTTCACTAATTATGAAATTAATGGATTCAGTGCAGAGCAGCTCCACATGGCAGGGCTTTCTGTGATGAGGGAACATTCTTCATCTGCATGCCCAATATAGCAGCCACCACCCACGCTTGGCTATCGCGCACTGGAAATGTGGCTAGCACAACTGAGGAATGAAATTTTCATTTCATTTAATCTCAATTAATTCTCATTTCAACTTAGTTAACCATGGTAGCTAGTGGCTACCATCTTGAACAGTGCAGATCTAGATATCCTGCGTACGTTCTGATAAAGTGTCTTTTTCTTTTTTATTTCTTCTCCTTTCTCTGGCTTAATTTTTGGGTTCATCATTGTTAGATATTCTTGATTGGTCCTCTTAAGCTTCTTACATTTATGTTCTTCTTGTCCATCTCTGCCTTTTTGTTCCTCCTTTGGAACATTCTTTTTGTTTTCTACTTCAACTTGACTTTTTTTATTTTGCTTTTTTTCTTTAAATTTCAAAAGCTCTTCTTATTGTCAGATTGTTTATTTTTAAAGGGTCTTATACTTGACATGTGGATGCATTATTTTACTTTATCTCTGAGAGGTGTTTTTTTTTTTAAGTTTTTTTGTGTTCTATGCATTTTCTCTTTCCTCTACGTTCACCTTATTCTGTCTCTGTCATGTGAGTGTTGCTCTTTAATGTCTGATAATCTGGGGCTATTTGCTCATATTTAAGACTTAAGTGCTAAAAGTCTGAATGAAAGCTTTGAGGGGTGGGCAGAGCTTCTTAGTGGGTGAGAGTCCCTTCAGAGTCCTCAGGTGACAAGCGTCCTGATGGAGGTCCCTAACAAGTCAGTGTCAGGAGGTCTCCTCTCTGGGTCCATTTCATTTCTTAAGAGAAGCGTCTTTCAGTCCTGTGCCTGCAGGAGGGTGGGGCCACTGGTGTGTGACTGCCTTCCCATGTTCTGAGAGCAAAGAAAGGTAAGAAAGCTGGAGACCTCACCGTTCAATATGAAGACGTTCCCCACATCCCCCCATTTTTAACCCTGCATCTGACCTCCCTTCTGCACTGCGCTGTCTGATGGCCCCTAGTCCAGAGCAGAAGAGCTGAATTTCTCACCAGATGACCCTCCAGCCTCCTGAGGGGAGAGGGTGGCAGTTGCCTGGGTGAATGGGCAACTTCATCCAGACCTTTATCAACCCCTTGGTTTTTGGCTTCACTGAGCATGGCACCTGGTGCCTTTGAGACCTGACAGGTTCTAGGGGATAAGGAAGCTCCTTCTCACCTGTGTCCCCTCTGCTGACATTCAGGATGGACATTTTTGGCCTGTTCTGTCCATTACTACTTCTTCAGCATCTCTCTATCTTTCAGAGTTGTCCTACAGTCTCTCTTCTACAGCTATGTTGGCCCTTGTGGGTTTACCTTTGTATTTCCTTTATTGTCATCCTGGTGAGCTTTTGGAGGGATAGCAAACAAACCCACGTGGCCCCTCCGCAATGAAGAAGCCTTCTTTGTTTCTGAATCTGATTCGAGTTCTCCACATTGGCTTTCCTCCACCAATTAGCCCCACTTGCCTGCCTATATCTTCCCCATTCACTCAGAAGGCTTCATCTGCAGCCAGCGCCATTCTCAATCCCAGCTGCCTTCTGAAAGCTCGCGTTGCTTTTCTTCCCTCGGTATCCCTCCCATTTAATTCAACCTCAAATCCCACTATCTCCATGGAGTACTCAATGACTGGTTCAGCCCATAATAAACTTTTTGTTCTCCAATTCTCTTAGCACCTATAGTTTGCACATGTACTCTAACTCTATTTATTGATTTACTTATTCCTGTATTCATTCCTTTACTTATTAGCTGGGAACTTGTCTCCAGAGCCTTTTGAACCTCCGCCTCCTGGGTTCAAGTGATTCTCCTGCCTCAGCCTCCCTAGTAGCTGGGATTACAGGTACGTGCCACCACACCCAGCTAATTTTTGTATTTTTAGTAGAGATGGTGTTTCACCATGTTGGCCAGGCTGGTCTCAAACTCCTGACCTCAGGTGATCCACCCGCCTTGGCCTCCAAAGTGCTGGGATTACAAGCGTGAGCCACTGCAATGGCCTGAAGCTGATCTTTTTTTTTTTTTTTTTTCAGAGACAGAGTCTCACTCTGTGGCCCAGGCTGGAGTGCAGTGACACCATCATAGCTCACTGCAGGTTTCGTCTCTTGGGCTCAACAGATCCTCCTGCCTCAGCCTTCTGAGGAGCTGAAACTACAGGCATGCACTGTCAAGCCCAACCAATTTCCTAAATTTTCTTGCAGAGATGGGGTTTCATCATGTTGCTCAAGCTAGTCTCAAACGCTAGGGCTCAAGTGAGCCTCCTGCCTGGGTTTCCCAAAGTGCTAGGATCAGAGGTGTGAGCCACCGCACCTGGCCCAGCAGATCTTTAATATATGCAGACATGAAGCCAGGCTAGATAGAAACCGTGTCAGGCTGCATCTCACAAAGCCCTTCCACTTTCTCTATCGCATTAAATGCCTACAACAATGCAGCGAGGTAAGCATGACTACTCTCAGTTTAAAGAGAAGTGACATGAATTTTTCAAAAATCAATCAGTTAAGTGGGAAGACATTTCTCAGTACTAAATCTTGCTCAGCGTCCACACAATCTAAAGAATTTGTCTAACCATGGACTATGACGACAGTGAGCACATACATGCTCTAAATCAGGGGTCCCTAAACCCCAGGCCGAAGACGGGTACCAGTCCATGACCTGTTAGGAATCAGGCCACACAGCAGGAGGTGAGTGGTGGGAGAACGAGCATCCCCACCTGAGTTCAGCCTCCTGTCAGATCAGCAGCAGCATTAGATTCTCATGATTAAGGGCATGAACCCTCTTGTGAACTGTGCATGTGAGGGACGTAGGTTGCACACTCCATAAGAGAATCTAATGCCTGATGATCTGAAGTGGGACAGTTGCATCCCCAAACCATCCTCCCCCTTCCCCCCAACCCCTGCCCTGCCTTCTTCCACAAAACCGGTCCCTGGTACCAAAAAGGTTGGGGACCGCTGCTCTAAAGGACTCCTCATAGTCCAGTGGCTCTAGGAATGAGTGACAGGCACAACACAGTACTGATAAAGGAAATCCTTTTGAAGGATGGGCTCAACATGTCCTTTAAATTTGGTTGCAAGCTGGACTGAAAGGAAGATGCTTCACAGGATCTGTTTAAAACTGTGGGGTACAAAGTCCTTTGTTTAGCATCTGGTTCCTGCCCTAGGAAAAGAACGTTGTCTTTCTTGAGCTTTGCCTAAAATCCCTAGAGTAGACGATCCTCTGTTCTCAAACCACCACTTCAAACATCCCAGGGTAGGGGTTAGAAACAAAAGAAAGCTCTTGTTTTTTCCACTACAACCACTAGGCAAAATGCCAGCGGCTCATGGCTCACCCCAAACCGCTGGGCACTTAGGGATCCATGGTGGCCATAAGAAGCAACAAGAGATGGAGAGTGGAAGGCAAAACCACTCATGGCAACACAGTCTGCCTCATCGCCAATGCCCGCATGACTGGCAGAGTGCATGAGCCTGGGGTAAGAGGGAACGGGCATGGAGGGCTCAGGGAGGAGTTGCTGGAACTTTCAGTACCATGGCTGTCCAGTGCTTAAACCAACCTTCCCACTGAAAACCACCAAAAATGCTAGGAAGAAAAAGTTTACCTGCACCAAAAACTGATCATTATCAGGCCAAACCTACATGAAGCCAGATCCCCAAAGAGATAGCTGTGATTTGAAGCTCTTTAGCCCTGGAGGCATTTGCTGAACTCAGCACATTTGAGCTCTGGTTTTTACAGCTTCCCAGAGCACTGGGGAAGAAGACGATACTTCCCCATCATGAGTGGGAAGCGGCAGAAACCAAGTCAGGGTACCAGGCTTTAGTTTGAAGCATACGGACTTTATTACAGGGGAGCCCTGTGGACCGTATCTGACCACGCTGAGATCTAAGAACATTTTAGCCAAAAGGAGAACAGCATTAGAAGAGAGGACTGTCCCCAGTGTGCAGGCTCACACCTCCAACTGACAGATGGCCTCATTACCTGGAATTTAAAGTTCCTGGAAAAGCAGAGGATGCAGTGTGGTTGATCTTCTGCTTCCCTTTCCGCGGATGTTTTCACCCTCCTCTGCCTCACGAAAGAAGCTGACTGCACTCTGTACCTTCCCCGCTACCATGACCTTTCCACTATGCTCTGGATAACCACCAGCTCACGTGTTACGGAGCCCACTCAGCCTATTCTCCAGACAGGATCTGGAGGGTGCCCTCAAAATTAAACGTCTGCAGTCTATTCCATCCACAGGAAAGCATTTCCTGCTCATCTGACCAGTTTGGCTAATGGTGATTAAAAACCATTTTCATCTGCTTCAAGATCTTGAGATTCTTTTGTAAATAACCATTTTCGACTTCAGTAACCATGTCCATGACCCCATGAGATCCAACTCATAAGTCCTCCATTGCCTTCACTCGTACAGCACTTGGATCACCAGCACTCGAGTCAGGGTCTATGGACTATGTTCAGTGTCCCACCTGTACCCCACAACTCTGGGTTCCCTCGGCCATATCTGCACCTCTGGCCTGAGAGCTTTCCCCCAGAACCTCAGAGGTCACTCTCACCATATGCCTGCAGGTGGCAAGAAGGCCTGAGGAACTGACACACACTGACCACCTCCACTAGCAGCCCTGAATCAACTACTCTTAAGACTTGCTGTATACATACCCCAGCTCCCTTGCCTCTTGGGTTAGATAATTCTGAGAGGCGAGTTTCCCTGAGTTCCCATGGGATGGGGCTCCTTAGCACTTACCTTCCCTCCTTCCTCTCAGGCCTCTCCAGGAGGATGGGCAGGAGGCACTGAGTTCCCTGGTGCCCTCTGTGAGCCCAAGGTCAGCCCCAGGCCCTTCCTTAGTTCCCAGGCGACTGGAGCCCGGACCTTCTGAGTGGCTGCCTTAATTTTCCCCTTGTCCTCCTGGAAGGAGGCTCCAGGATGTTGAATTCTGGAGGAGCTAAAAGGCTCCACTTAAAACTTCTCCCTCCTCCCTGGGCTAGACCTAAAAATTCTATTAGAATCACACCTCTGTTTCAGACAGAATCTCCACAGCACCCCCAGAGGAAGGGGACAGGGGATGGGAGAGGCCACGTGAGGCTTATCAGCCACAGGAACACGTCCTTCCAGCAGGGTTAGAGGATCCCAAAGAGAGCAGAGGCTCCAGGGAAAGGAAGAAGAGCACGGAGTCAGCATGGAGACAGTGCTTATCTCCAGGCGGGGAGCCAGGAGGGATTCTTTGCCCTTCTTCTTGACTGTACTTTTCAAATTCTCTAAAATGTTTCAGAAATAAGATAATCACAAAGTCTGCAAGTATCTCCCCACAAAGTATAATCACTTTACAGTGCAGAACACAGCAGACATCACCTAACCAAATGATAAAGGTGACATCTCCAGGAACGGCTCACGTGGGTAACAGCTGCTCCCTGGCGGGGGCAGGGGTGGGGGCGCACCAGGAAGAACCCAGCACCGCCCCTGGGATTCCGAACAGTCTGATCCTGAGGGAACGTCAGATAAGCCCAAGTTCAGGGACTTCCTACAAGATAACTGGTCCATATGCTTAAAAAATGTCCAAGGCATGAAAAAATAAAGAAAAACTGAGAAAGTGTTCCAGATTAGAGGAGACTAAAGAGACGCAGTAACTAACCCAAGGTGTGATTCAGCAAAGGCCCATTCGTGGGCCTAGGGGTAATATGATGAAGGTCTGTGGAGGATAACAGAACTATATCAATGTTAATTTCCTGATTCAGTCAGGAGCCTGTGGTTATTTTGGGGGGAAATATAAACCAAGGCATTTATAGGGCATCAATGTGGGTGAAGGGTACATGTGAACTCTTTGCATAATTTTTAAACTGCTTTTAGAAGCTTCAAATTATTTCAAAATAAAAAGTTAGAAAAGAAAATGGTCATTAACTTTATAATCAGAAAAAAAAAATGTTTTAGGACAAAAATATGTCCCTGGTCATAGCCTGTGCTGTGAATCCATGGAGTAGATTTTTGCTGTCAGCAAAGTTCCCAACAGCTGGAGAAGAACAAGGAACAAAAGCTGAGCTGCCCTCCTGAGCTCCCAGGGTCCCAGACACAAAGCTGGCCTCTCAGGCTTTACTGAAAGATAAGTGCTGATAAGGCCTGCGGGTCATCTTCGTCAGCGCGGGCCCCCCAGCTCGCTGAGAGGGGCCCGCCCTTCCAGAGCTCAGCCAGACATAAGCCAGAGCAGAGCATGTTTCTTTTCAGCTGAAAGCTGCAGCTGGTGCATCCACCCTGGGTATGAGCAGACTCTCAGCAGGGTGCCCACCAGAGTGGGGACCTGCAGATGCCCCTGCCCAGAGAGGCCGGGAGGCCACAGCCCAGGTCTTCCGGATGGAGATAGAACTTCAACATTCCGTTTGGATCGGTCCAGAAGAAAAAAAAAAAAAAAAAGCAAAATCTCACTATCACTGTTAGTAAAACAAAATAAGCTACAAAAACAACTAATGCAACTACTGGCTTACACCCAAGTCTCACCAAGTTCCCCATAAGAACCAAACTCCCCATAAGAACGACCACAAGGGTGACCACACTGACTAGTTGTCCTAGCCTGGTTGACCACACTGACTAGTTGTCCCAGCGAAGTGTTGCTGGAAACATTGTCAAGGTAAGGTTTGTGCCTGGTCCCTCTTGAGGCCAAGGCTGGAGGTGGGCCTCTCCGTGCGAACTGGGCCGACGGGCAGACCTGGCTGCATCTGGGCAAAAAAAGGCCAGCATCGCCATAGATGCTGGAAGCTGCTCTCTCGCCCACTTTAACTGTGGGGGCCTCGGCCCCCCGTTTTTTAACTACTGGAAGACGTAGCCCTGAGTCCAACCTCTTTCACGCCTGGCGATGCTGCTAAGAACGCGGAGCAAGGCTGGAGGGCTCAGCGCCGGCGGGGGCGGGGCGCGGGTCCGGGAGCGGGAGCCGAGGCACGGAGCCACACTGCCCCCTGGCGGCCGTCCCCTGCCCTGCCGGCGCCTCCTCCGCGAAGCGAAAGGTTCAATGTCACCACTGCGTTGCTGAATTCCGGCTCAAGATTATTAGTGCGGGGCATCGGGTCCATCCAGGGGAGGAGAACGTTCCTAATGCGGAGTCACAAGCCCTACCTTTAAGGTCTGGCTCTGGAACTCTGGGCAAGTTGCTGAAATTCTCTGTTCTCAGCTGCGAAAGGAGAAAAATAAAGCCTGTGTTGTAAAGACCACACTAGGCGATGTGTGTGATACAGGCTTTCCCCGCCCCTGACGCAAAGACACACGCACAGAAGGCAAGATCATGAGGGATAGATTTTTTTTTTTTTTTTTTTTTTTTTTTTTTTTTTTTTTGACGGAGTCTCGCTCTGTCGCCAGGCTGGAGTGCAGTGGCTCGATCTTGGCTCACTGCAACCTCCGCCTCCTGGGTTCAAGAGGGTCTCCTGCCTCAGCCTCCCGAGTAGCTGGGACTACAGGCGCTCACCACCACGCCTGGCTAATTTTTGTATTTTTAATAGAGATGAGGTGTCACCATGTTGGCCGGGCTGGTCTCGATTTCTTGACCTCGTGATCCGCCCGCTTCGGCCTCCCAAAGTGGTGGGATAGGCTTGAGCCACCACGCCTGGCCGAGAGTTAGATTTTAACCCAAACCCTGTCCCTTCTAATGTTCTCCGCTGCCGCCCAGTGCAGCTCCCAACGCTGACCCGGGTTTCTGGGGTGGAAGCAGCAGAGCCCCCCCGCACCCCGCGCACTCCACGGAGCCGGAGGGCAGCCCAGGGGCAGTAGCCCACAGTGGGGCCTGAACAGCGTCCGTGGACACGACCCGCGCTGCGGCTGCGCTGCCCTGCTCCTCTGGGCGCCTCCCCGAGGGCCTCGCTCGTCTGACCCGCAGTACTCTCCGCCCTGCTCCTCGTGCCTTTGGTGGGCGCGTGGCTTCCGGCCTGCGGAGGCTGTGCCTCCTCACCAAGGAGCCGTTCACAGCCGCGCATTCGAAAACCCAGCCGCCGGACGCGCGTCCTGGAGAAGGGGCACGGTCAACTCGCACGCCCTAAGGCCGGGCCACCGGGGTCACTGCCCGTCCTGCGGGGGCCACGCCTGGGGCGTAGGAGCAGCGCTCCTCGGCAGGCGTTATGCATGCCTGCGCCCTCCTGCAGGATGGGCCACGAGCCCAACTGCGAGGCGATCGGCCGAGACCCAGAAGGGTGAGAGGGGGAAGCCGCACCCTCTTCGTGGGTGCTATGCTGTGAACGTCTTCCTTCAAGGAAAGAGCTGCTTCTGGATTTTCCTTGAACTCCAGGAGGTGCTAAGAAAGCTTCGTGACTGTGGCAGATGCGGCTCAGGGGGCCCCCCCAACCCGCCCGCGCCAATTGGGAAAGTGACTCCCCCGCTCCCCGCCAGTTGGGAAAGTGACTCCTTACTGTGGGCAGAAAGCGGCGGACCCGGAGGGAACCCTCGGGCTCTGAGAGCCACGCGAGGGGTGGCCTGCTCTCCCGCGCCCCCTAGCGGAGCGTCGGTTCACACGCACCTGAGAGGTCGGAAGAGGCGGGCACTTCTCCGCCTCCCCGACCCAGGCCCCTTGCAGTTTGTATGCCCTCATCCTGGATAAAAGATTTTGGTTCAACTAGAACTATCTTTCTTAGATCTCATTCCTTTATAACTTTTTTGCTCACAGGAAAAAAAACAGCAGGATTATAAAGCCTCTGGAATACGGTCACAGTCGCCAGACTCGGCCCTAGGAGGGCTGAGTTCCTCATTCATTGTTGGTAGAAATATAAAATGGTATGACCCCCTGACTTTGGAAAACAGTTTGGAGTTTCGTAAAATTTTAAACATACACCTGTCATCTGACCCAGCCATTCTACTCCTAGGTATTTACTCAAGAAAAACGAAAACATCTGTCTATACAAAGATTTGAACCTGACTGCTCATAACTGCTTTGTTTGTAATAGCACCCAAGTGGAAACGACCCAAATGTCCACCAACAGCTGAATGAATAAATAATTTGTAGTACAGACAGTCCAAGAAATATTACTCAGGAGTAAAAAGGAATGCACTGGCTGGGCATGATGAGATTACACGCCTGTAATTTCAGCACTTTGGGAGGCCAAGGTGGGCAGATCATCTGAGCCCAGAAGTTGGAGACCAGCCTGAGCAGCATGAAGAAATCCCATCTCTACAAAAAAAAAAAAAGCCAGGTGTGGTGACACAGGCCTATAATCTCAGCTACTTGGGAGGCTGAGGCAGGAGGATCACTTGAGCCCAGGAGGTTGAGGCTGGAGTGATGCAATCTCAGCTCACCCAGCCTGGGCAACAGAGTGAGACCCTGTCTCAGGAGAAAAAAAAAACGGCCGGGCGCAGTGGCTCATGCCTGTAACCCCAGCACTTTGGGAGACTGAGGCAGGTGGATCACCTGCGGTCAGGAGTTTGAGACCAGCCTGGCCAACATGGTGAAACCCCGCCTCTACTAAAAATACAAAAATACAAAAATTACCCGGGTGTAGTAGCCCGCGCCTGTAATCTCAGCTGCTAGGAGGGGCTGAGGCAGGAGAATTGCTAGAACCTGGGAGGCAGAGGTTGCAGTTAGCTGAGACTGCACCACTGCACTCCAGGCTGGGCCACAGAGCAAGACTCCAAACCGCCCCCCTAACACACACACACACACACACACACACACAAAAAAAAGAAAGAAAAAGAAAAAGAAAGGAATGTTGTGCACACAATAATACGGGTGACTCTCTTTTTTTTTTTGAGACGAAGTCTCGCTCTTGTCCCCCAGGCTGGAGTGCAATGGAGCGATCTCGGCTCACTGCAACCTCCGCCTCCCAGGTTCAAGCGATTCTCCTGCCTTGGCCACCCTGAGTACCTGGGATTACAGGTGCCCGCCACCACGCCCGGCTAATTTTTGTATTTTTAGTACAGGCAGGGTTTCACCATGTTGGCCAGGCTGGTCTAGAACTCCTGACCTCCGATGATCCACCCGCCTTAGCCTCCCAAAGTGCTGGGATTACAGGCGTGAATCACCGTGCCCGGCCAACAACATGGGTGACTCTTAAGACAATTAATGTTCAGTGCAAGAAGCCAGACTAAGAAGAATGCCTACTGTGTGGTTCCATCCTATAAGCTTCTAGGAAATGCAAATGAATCTATAGTGTCAGAGCAAATCAGTCATCACCAGTTTGGGATGGGGCAGGAAGGACATATTTCAAAAGGCACAAGGATGTTGGGGAGGGTGAGGGGTGATCAATATTGTAGTCATTGTGATTGATTGTGATCGTTTCAAAACGTGTCAAGTTAGGCAATTTTAATATGTACTTATTGTACGTAGTATGTCAGTGTCACCTCAATAAAACCATTTTTACCTAAAAAACAACAAACGTCAGGTCTCTGGGCTTAGTACCCCTTGGAGAAAAAGGCTACAGGTGGTCAGGAGTAGAGCCTGCAAATCTTTATTTTTCAACTTGTCCCAGTGATTCTAGGGCATGGTCTTGTTTGAAAATCAATGGTTTAAGCAGACCAAAGCAGAGAGGTGGGCAGCTGAAAGTCCACAAACAGCACTGTCCTCCACACCCAGGCATCCTCAAAAATGTTTAGGGACAATCAATTGCTCTACACCCCAACAATCAACACCAAGCAATGGAAACACCAGGGGACACTTGGGGAAAGTCAGACCGTCAAAAATCCCATCTTCCCATACCCTCAGCCACCCCAGGAAACACACCATCTAAATAAAATGGCACATCTAGCCCCTCCCCCGAGAAGACTATCCCTAAAACATTCTTAAATAGAAATCCTAAACCATAAATTTATTTCCCCTTTTTAGGAATCAACTCATGGCCTTGGTCAGTGACTAACACGCCTACCACTACTCATGACACATTGGTTAGTGCCCCTAATCTTCCTCATCTCTCTAATTTTGGGACCCCAGCCGAAATGGTTTAGTCTTGCTGAAAATGTTCCCATTGGCCACTAGGGGAAGTAGTGCCTGGATTATACACATCCCCTGAGCCCCCAATCCCCAGCTCCTGAAAACTGCCACGCATGCAAATTTCTCTTTTTGGGGGTAGTCAGTAAAGCATCTTCAGATTCAAGACCCATGTTGTAATGATTCTGGACTTGGTTCTAACTCAGGGTAAAATTCCAGCAGCCTTTTAACTTATCTGAGCCTCAGTTTTCTCATCTGTAAACTTAGCACAATGAGCCCTTTGGGGCTAGCCTCCCTACAGCACCAACACCCTTAGTGTAGCATCTCCCTCTCCCTTGGCTATTCCTGCATCCAGAGCCAGCAGCAAATATGGACAAATGGGATTGAGAGTAGGCAAGGAAGTCCCTGGAAGACAGCAACCAGTGAATTGGGTCATGAGTGTAAATGGCAAGCCCGTTCTTCCCTCGTTCTGCCAGGAGGGTGGAGTGTCAGCAGAAGTCTATGGCGGTTCCTCCCAATTGACCACACTGGGAAATTCTCCCAACAATGACTCTTCAAAGCCATTCTGGTAAATTCTTCCTCTTGAGTGGTTCCCAAACAGTTGTCTCATTTTCCCTAGAACTTTACAAGTTCAACGTCCATGGTTTGGATCATGGTTTGGGCTCAAATTCATGTTTGTCCCTAAACATGTATATATTTTTTAAGGAAGAAGAAAAGTTCAATTATGCATTGCTTATCCAAACAGGTTTGCAGCTTCAAGAGTTTTAAAACTAGTGCTTGGATTCAGGGCTGATTTTTCCTGGTAATTGAGGGCAGTTTTGTTGCTAAAAGGCTGAGTTGCTTCAAACTTCCTTTTATTTCCCTTAATCCCAAAGCCTGTGTGAGACAGTCATTGATGAACATTGCAAACATCCTCATTCTCCTTAACAACATAATTCTCTACACCTAACTAAAATAGAATAAACTAGAATGGAAAGAAAGGACCCTTCAACATAAAAAACTTCTAAGCCAATAGTCCATGTTTTAAGTCACTATCCAACAAGCAAGGACAAATTGGGTAAAAGAAAACAAAATCTCAATTGTCAATAGCAGTGAAATAAACTGATTACATTAAGAATCACCTCTTTAAAAATATGCTGGCCCAGGCAGTTTAGAGACATGTTAAATCTCCAAGGAATTGAAAATATTTCTGCTATTTAAACTGTTCTGTAGGATAGAAACAAATAAAAAAAATTCTAAGTTCATTTTACTAATCTAGCACAATCCTGATGCCATGGCTGGTGGCAGGATAAGTTAGTAGATGTGTTCTGGAGCAGCCAGTGAGTTACAAGGAAATTAGAGTGTGATGTCATGAAGTAACATGAAGAAAGTGTTCCAAGAAGAGTCAGTGACAACTAAAATAAGAACCAAGAAGTGACCATTGGATTGGCAACATAAGGGTCGTTGCTGACCTTGACAAGCATATTCTCCATGGAGAGGTGAGAACAAAGGCTAATTAGAGTGGGTTGAGGAGAGAATGTGAAGTGAGGAAGTAGAGACTGTGACAAAGAAAAACTCAAGAAGTTTCATGAAGGGAAACAGAGAGGAGCAGCAGCTGCAAGATGATATGGAAATAAGGAAGGAATATTTGTTTAATAGTATATGCTAGAGCTTGTTTGGATGCTCATGCAAATGATCCAGGAGTTGGAGAGAAACTGATGGTGAGGAAAGGAGAGGAGATAGTTACAGGTGATATGGGATAGAAACCAGAGGACCATAGGCCTTGGATGAGATCATTCATCCTTAGTAAAAAGGGGAAAACAGAGAGTGTGGACACTTGGAGGGTAATTATGATGTGCATAAAGATTTTTCCATATGGACATTTATTGAAACATTGCTTATAACAGCAAAAAATAGGAAACAACCTAAATGCCCAAAAGAACATTGACTGAATATTTCAGAGTATTAAGCAGTCATTAAAAGTGATGTTTTGTACCTATAACTACCATTAAACTTAATGATAAAGGCTAAATGCTTTCCCCTAAGATTGGGAACTAGGCAAGAATTTCTGTTTTCACCATTCCTATTCAACATAGGACTGGAAGTCCTAGCCAGTGCAATAAGGCAAGAAAAAAAAAAAGGCATACAGATTGGAAAGGGGCAGGGGAGGGGCTTGTCCTTATTTTCAGATGACTTGACTGTCTACGTAAAAAATTCCAAGAAATCTACCAAAAAAACCTCTTAGAACTAATAAATGGATTTAGCAAAGCCACACGATACAGGGTCAGAATGCAAAAATCAATATATTTCCATAAACTATCAGTGGACAATGGGAAACTGAAATTTAAAACACAATACTGTTTATCATTGCTAGGAAAAGAAAGGAAAGAAGGACAGAAAATAGAGTTAAGTATATATCTAACAAAGCATGTACAGCATCTGTATGCTAAAAACTACAAAACCTAAAATAAATCAATTAAGATGTAAATAAATGGAGAGGCATACCATGTTCGTGGATTGCTAAGACTCAATATAGCAAAGATGTCAATATAGTAAAGGTATCAATTCTCAAATTAATTTACAGGTTTAACATAATTCTTATTAAAATCCTAATGGAGTTTTTTACAAATATAGACAAACTAAATCTAAAATTTAGATGGAAAAGCAAAGTAACCAAATCATTAAAACAGTTTTAAAAAAGAATAAAGTTGGAGGAATTGTATTACCTGATTTTAAGACTTACTATAACTACAGTAATTAAGATAATGTGGTATTGACAAAGTTATAGAGACATAAACCAATGACAAAATAGAGAGTTCTGAAATAGACCCACACAAGGATGGCCAACTGATTTTTGACAAAGATGCAATGACAAATCAGTTGGAAAGGGATAGTCATGTCAACAAATGGTATTTGAATACTTGGACATGAACTTCAACCTAAACTTCACATATTATTCAAAAAGCAACTAAAAATGGATCATAGATCTATGTGTAAAATATAAAACTATAAAATACTTAGAGAAGGCCACCTCAGCAGCACATATCTTTAATCCCAGTACTTTAGGAGGCTGAGGCAGGAGGATTGCTTGAGACTAGGAGTTTGAAACCAGCCTGGGCAATATAGCAAGACCCTGTCTCTACAAAAGAAAAAAAAACTAATTAAGCAGACATGGTTGCACATGCCTGTAGTCCCAGCTACTTGGAAGGCTGAGGTAGGAGGATTACCTGAGTCCAGGAGTTCAAGTCTGTAGTGACCTATGATCATGCCACTGCACTCCAGCCTGGATGACAGAGTGAGGCCCTGTCTCTAAAAACAAACAAACAAAAAGACTTTTAAAGGAAAACATAGGAGAAATTATTTGTGACCTAGAGTTAGGCACAGAATTTGCAGATATGACACCAAACATATAATCTATAAAAGAAAATATTGATCAATTGGATTTCATCAAATTAAAAACATTTGCTCTCAAGACCCTGATAAGAGCATGAAAGGAAAAGCCACTGACGGGAAAAAATTTTCAATATCGTATCTGACACAGGACTTGCATCATCCAGAATATATAGAGAACTCTCTAAACTCTATACAAAGAAAATTAAAAATTCAATTTAAAAATGGTCAAAAGACTTGAACAGACAATTCATCAAAGAATATACATGGATGGCAAAAAAGAATACTCATGAAAAGATATTCATTATCATCTATTTGTAACCAATAAAAGTAACTCTGCACTAAGTCAAAAAAGACAACACTGCAATTTCTACAAATTTACTGGGACATTCACTGTTGAAGCCCTGAGTTGTCATGTAAGAAGATAGCTATGCTGCAAGGAAGCCCAAGCCACACGGAAAGGCTTCAGCTGAGAGCCTCAGCTGAGGCCCCAGCCAATAGTTCACATCAATTGCCAGATGTGTGAATAAAGAGACATCCAGATGACTCTAGTCCCCAGCCATTGTCACTCCCATTCAGCTAGCCTTCCCAATTGAGGTTCCACATCTTGAAGCAGATACAAGTCTTTTCCACCATTCTCTATCCAAATTAACAACCTGCCGAATTCATTAGCCTAATAAAATGATGCTTTGAGCTGCAAAATTTGGGAACAATTTATTATCCAGCAATAGTAACCAGAACAAACTGGTACTCTTTGTTCCTATTGCAAAACATATTGACCGCAAATCAGCGAACATGCTTACTAACATCTACTAAGAAGTATGAAGCCACTGTCTGTCATGCTCGCTTTCATTTCTTCCTTCTAGGTGAGTTGTGCTTATGAAGAGACGTGTTGTTTCCAAATCTGTCAATGTAAGCTGTATTTATTATAATTACACAGTTGAATTAAAAATATATAAGCCAATAAAGCCTTGGCATGAAAAGAGAGTTACTGGCCGGGCGCAGTGGCGCACGCCTGTAATCCCAGCACTTTGGGAGGCTGAGGCGGGCAGATCACGAGGTCAGGAGTTCGAGACCATCCTGGCCAATATGGTGAAACTCCATCTCCACTAAAAATACAAAAATCAGCCAGGCGTGGTAGTGCATGCCTGTAGTCCCAGCTACTCGGGAGGCTGAGGCAGAAGAATCATTTGAACCCGGGAGGCAGAGGTTGCAGTGAGCACAGATCATGCCATTGCACTCCAGCCTGGGCAACAGAGCGAGACTCCACCTCAAAAAAAAAAAAAAAAAGAAAAAGAAAAGAAAAGAAAAGAGAGTTACTATTATTATGAAAACTTAAGGAACAAAATCAATAAAAGTTATTATTGTAGATGTAGGTGTCAACATAATATCTATAAAAGATTGTTGGGGTGATTTTGAAAATCCAAAAGAATTCTGCATTCAGATGTCTTTCAAGTGTCACTAAGTTCTCATTCCACTTTAAGGAAATCAAAACTACATATTATAGCTAGTGCATTAGATGAGTGTGATTTATGTAAGAAAGACAAGCTGCAATTCCAATCAGTGGCCCCACATTTAAAGGAAAGGACTTGGCCCTACATCTAAAGATTGGCAAAGGAATATACTTTTATATGTTTTAAGTTAAAATAAAATGTTTAATGTACCAACCCTTTGACCCAGCAAATCCACTGGTGGGTATAAACCTAAGAGAAATGAAAACATATGTCCACAAAAATACTTAAGCAAAAACGTTCATAGCAGCATTATGCATAAAAACCCAAGCTGTAAAACCAAATGTCTTTCAAAAGGAGAATAGATCAACAAATTGTGATATATTCCTACTGAAATAATACTCAACAATAAAAAGGAGTAAATGCAACAACATGGGTAAATTTCACAGACATGACACTGAGTAAAATAAGCCAGACCCAAAAGAACCCATCCTGTATGAATTCATGCATATAAAAGTCCATTACAGGTAAAACTAGTCTACAGTGTGAGAACTCTAGAAATTTCCAGGGTGATCAAATCACACTTCTGTGTCTATTTGTCAAAATTGTACAGCTAAGATTTGCATATTCGAATGTACATAAACTTTACCTAAAAAATAGAATTTAAAAGCTCCAGTGGGGAATGGGGAGAAGATGGAGTTAGAAATGAAACAAGAATGGCAGAATGATGATAATTGCTGAATCTGGGTGATGAGTACATGGGACACATTATACTACACTGATTATTTTGTGTATGTTTGGAATTTTCCACAGTAATTTTTTAAGGTAAAATGTTTAAGGAATGTGTTATTGCCTATGATTCTCAGTTTTAACTAATTTTTTTTGATGAACTGATAAACTCCCTGCCCCAGTGAGGGCCTCTGCTGCACAGATTCCCCTGTGGTCTCTCCTGAGCTTTGGCAAAGGGTTGGCACCAGTGAGCTTTTCAAACCATGGCCAGGACTCTATGCCATGTATTCTAACACTCAAATAATATCTGCCATGTTGTGCAACTGATGTCTTGGTAGCTCATTAAACTATTAAGTGAAAGGTGAGGTGACAGAGCAGGAGAACAAACAAATATGAACTTTGTTTTCAGACAGAGCTGGGGTCAAGTCTCAGGTCTAGCATTTTTAATCTATGTAACTGAAGGCAATTTAATGTCCCTGAGCTTCTATATCCTTCCCTCTGAGGGCCAGGAAAAAGTTGTGCAGAGGCTGCTCTTGTTTCCCTCTTTATCTGTTACCCCCTTTTCCCAGTAATAGAAGTCTTGAGATGTCTGTACAGTCTTACAGAATATCAGCCTCCCTTGCAGCTAGGTGTGGGTGTATGACTAAACTCTCCCTGTGAGAAATAAGAGTACATCATGTGACAGCTTCTAGGAATCTTCTTTAAAATAAAACAGGTATACACTCTTTGCTTCTTTTTTTTCCATCTTGTTGTCTTGAATCATCATCAAGACAATATCTTATTGTCTTGAATGTGGATGTGCTGACTGGAGATGTAGCCACCACTATCTTGGACACCATAGGAACAGAGTAGTGGTAAGTAGGCAGGGGCCCTAAAACCTTCCGGGAACAGAGATGCCATTCCTGCCCTGGACTACCTACCTATGGATTTTTATGCAAAAAAGAAATAAACATCCTTATTTTATAAACCACTGCTGAAGTTTCTACTACACAACTATAAGTCCGCAACTGAACTCAAATCTAACGAATAAAATACCTACTTCATGGTGTGCAGTGATGAGTGGACGTGCACATGTGTATAACATATATTAGCTGTTGAAGATAGTAATAACTCATCAGTATCATTACAGCCCTCGAGTTACTGTCTTGTTGATTTTCTGCACCCTGCTCTGTTTCTAGCAATAAATAACCCACAGTGGGCTTTAATAGATACTTGTGGGAGTGAGTTGAATATCTCACACTCCAGCTTTTAGTGAGAAAAGACATACTGGTCCAAAGGACAATAATTCAATAGTGTAATGGTAATCATTGGCCAGGTAGGATTTAACATAATTCTAGAAGAAAGAATGGTTGGATGAAAACAATGGAATATTGAGATGGGTACCCCCATTAACTACAGGTCAAGTTTCTCGACATTGGCAATACTGACATTTGGGTCCAGATAATTCTGTGTTGGTTGGGGGTAGGGGCAGTGCTGTGCCCTGTCGGATGTTCTGAAGCATTGCTGGCCTCTATCAATGAGAGATGCCAGCAGCATTCTCCTTCCCTGGGTTGTGACAACCAAAAACTTTGCCAGACATTTTTGCAAAAAATGCAAAATGTCTTCTGGGGGACAAAATCGTTCCCCAGTCGAGAACCACTGCTAAGATGGAGGTGTATATTTATACAACTTCTCTAGAAATCACTTGGTAATAAATACAAAGAGCCTTGAAAATATTTAGACTTTTTGGCCGTGCGTGGTGGCTGACCCCTGTTATCCCAGCACTTTGGGAGGCTGTAGCAGGTGGAACACCTGAGGTCAGGAGTTCGAGACCAGCCTGGCCAACATGGTGAAACTCCGTCTCTACTAAAAATAGAAAAATTAGCCAGGCATGGTGGCAGGCGCCTGTAATCCCAGCTTCTCGAGAGGCTGAGGCAGAAAAATTGCTAGAACCCAGGAGGTGGACGTTGCAGTGAACCGAAATTGCGCCATTGCACTCCATGTCAGGCAACAACAGTGAGATTCTGTCTCAAAAAAAAAAAAAAAAAAAAATTAAACTTTTTATCCAGGAATCCTACTCTGAGGAAATAATTGGTAATGCACACACAGCAATAATTAAAAGACAAACAACCTCATTTTAAAAATGAATGAAGCATCTGAGTACACATTTCTCCAAAGAACATATACAAATGGCCAATAAACCCATGAAAGATGCTCAAATCATTAGCTGTCAGGGAAACGAAAATGAAAACCATAATGAGATACTACTTCACATACCCACTAGTATAGTTATCACCAAAAAGACAGAAAAAGAACAAGTACTGGTGAGGATATAGAGAACTTGGAACCCTCACTCTCTGCTGGTGATAATGTAAAATGGTTCAGCCACTTTGGAAAAGTGAAGCATTTCCTCAAAAGGTTAAACACAGAGTGACCACATGACCCAGCGATTCTACTCCTAGGTAAATAACCGAGAGAAATGAAAACACATATCTGCACAAAAACTTGTACCAAACGTTTATAGCAGCATTCTTTACAATAGCCAAACAGTGGAAGCCATCTAAATGTCCATGAACTGATGAACTAAGAAATAAAATGTGGTCTATTCATATAATAGAATATTATTCAGCAATAAAAAAGGACTGGAGTACTAATACATGCTACAACATAGATGAACCTTGAAAACATGGCGTTAAGTGGAAAAAGCCAAAAACAGAAATCCACATGTTATGTTCGTTACATTAAAAGTCCAGAATACGGCCAGGCCTGGTGGCTCATGCCTGTAATCCCAGCACTTGGGGAGGCTGAGGCAGGCAGATCACCTGAGGTCAGGGGCTCAAGAACAGCCTGGCCAACATGGTGAAACCCTGTCTCTAGTAAAAATACAAAAAAATTGGCCAGGCGTGGTGGCGCACTCCTGTAATCCCAGCTACTTGGGAGGCTGAGGCAGGAGAATCGCTCGAAGCCAGGAGGTGGAGGTTGCAGTGAGCTGAGATTGCACCATTGCACTCCAGCCTGGGCGACAGAGTGAGACTCCATCTCAATAAATAAATAAATAGATAGATAGATAGATAAATAAAATAAAATAAAAGTCCAGAATAAGCAAGTCAATGGAGACAGAAAATATATCAATGGTTACCTAAGGCTGGGGGGTTCGGGTATGGAATGTGGAGTGACTGCTAATGGCTATTGTGTTTCCATGTGGGTGACGAAAATATTCTAAAATTGTTCTAAAGTTGATTGTGATTATGGTTACACAACTCTGTGACTATACTAAAAACAACTGAATTGTATACTTTAAATGGGTGAATCATATAGTATGTGAATTAAAGTATCAAAAGAAGTTGAAACATCACAACAAGAAAATGCACATACAAGGATGGATGTTGTTATAAGGTTATGTGGGGTTGTTTGTTTGTTTGTTCGTTTTTTTGAGACAGGATCTCACTCTGTTGCCCAGACTGGAGGGACTTGATCTCAGCTCATGTAGCCTCCATTGTAGCTGGGACCACAGGTGTGCACCACCACACTTGGCTAATTTTTTAATTTTTTGTAGAGAAGGGGTCTCACTATGTCTCAGGCTGGTCTCGAATTCCTGGGCTCAAGCAATTATCCTGCCTTGGCCTCCCAAAGTGGTGGGATTACAGGTGTGAGCCACTGTGCCCAGCCTATAAGATTTTTAAAATCAGAAAACACCTTAATGTACATAAAAAAGGGATGGTAAAATAAATTATGTTCAGTACTATGAACAAATATTAAGCAAACATTATAAATCATATTTGGAATAGCTACTATCACGAGGAAATATGCTTTAATCTTAAGAGGAAAGGCAGAATATAAAATCTACCCTTAGACTCACAAGCACACACACAAAACACACACATGAAAATTATAAAAGGAAATTCACAATCAGTGAAGAGTGGTTCATTCTGGATGGTGGGATAATGCTGGGATTTTTACTTTCTGATCTTTTTCTGTAGTTTTTATATTTTCTACACTGTATATCCTATTAGGAAAATTGTTTTTTAAAGATTTTTAAAGGACGGTTTATTTCCACAACTTACTGGAGATTTATAGACTATAAGAGCTGAATAAAAAGGATAAATCATGTATAAAACCTTCTAATTTTACTGATGAGGTAACCAGAGCCCAAAGAGGCTAAGGGGCTTGGCACTTCCTCAGTCACCTTGCCAGAGCCTGTGAAACTGAAACAGGTCCTTTCCTCCTCTCAACTCCTTTTATTTCTTTCTTAGCGACCCTGCCCCTTACACACACACATGCGCGCGCACACACACAAAGCAGCTCAAAAAATTGAGAGATTTCTTTCCCCAGATTAGCCTCTGTTCTAATTTCTACCAGATGAGGTAGGAAAGACCCAACAGCTTCTCTCCCAGAACATTAGAGGGCAGTAGCGAGTCAGGCCCCGCTGAGCCCGCCGCACAGTGGATGAACTATAGTGAGGACAATCATCTCTTTTGGCATGAGAAGCACAAGAAACTGATTAAAATTGACCCTGGACTCTTCAGCTTTCTCTGATAAGCCCTGGCTTACAGAGTCTTTGAAGTGGGGTGCTCTGGTTCCCATCCACAAGAGCAAGAAAGGGATGACACCCCAGGGAGCCGCCCCAGCAACAGCTGCCAACACTTCTTGGAGCAGCAGCCCATAATCACCTCATTTTCCTGCTCCCAGTGCCATCCGAAAGGGACTCTGCGGCCTTCGGCTTCCTGGGAGGTAGCACAGATGGAAGGCTGCAAGGACGCAGAGGGGAACACGTCTATCAAAACGGCCAGCTTCTGATGCTGGGCCCTGGGGTCCCAAGCCCTCCAAAGATAAGAGAATCAGGCGAGAAACAAGAGCCCAGTACTCTTCCGCAGAAACAAAAGGTCAGTGAAACTTGGCAGGCCTCCCTGTTCCTGAATGATTCCCAGAGGATAGTAAATTTGGAAAATGGTCAGTGTTGAAATCCAGACATATGGGCCTGGCTGCAGAAGCCTCGCTCCCCTCCTGTTGCCTCCACAACATGTGAGAGTGAAATATACAGAGTTGAGGGCATGGCGTTCACCCCTTGCCATTAATTTCGATTAAATAAACTTAGCCCAGACGTAGGGCTCTACTGTTCTGCTTTAGCCAAGGTGTGTGGGAAACGCAGCTCTGCCACTCTGTTCACTCTGTCAAGTGAACCCACACACGAGTTAAGTTTTCTGTGCCTCAGTTTCCTCATCTGTAAAATGAAGGCAATACTAATAGTACCTACTTCTTCAGTTGTTATGAGGCTTTACATAGTCCCTGACTACAATTCGTGTTCAATGAACGATAGCTATTATCTACTACTAATGATGATGAGGATAAAGATCTTAAAATATGGAGTTTTTCTGCCCTCATTTCGTAAGAAGTCAGTTCAACGTCTTGGGGCCTTTACTGTTAGGAAATTCTCTCTTACTTTAAGAACCCTCAGGAAACTTGTTGGACAACCATGCAAACCAACCTAGGATTATTACACTAGAAAACCCCTGTATCACACATCTAAAACTTACCTCTAGGCCGGGCGCAGTGGCTCACACCTGTAATCCCAGCACTTTGGGAGGCCGAGGCGGGCAGATCACGAGGTCAGGAGATGGAGACCACGGTGAAACCCCGTCTCTATAAAAATACAAAAAAATTAGCCGGGCGTGGTGGCGGGCGCCTGTAGTCCCAGCTACTCAGAGAGGCTGAGGCAGGAGAATGGCGTGAACCCGGGAGGCGGAGCTTGCCGTGAGCCGAGATTGCGCCACTGCACTCCAGCCTGGGTGACACAGCGAGACTCCATCTCAAAAAAATAAAAAAATAAAAAAATAAAACTTACCTCTAAATATCTGCCCCAGGCCATTTAAGCTGAAGTGTGTCTCTGTTCTCACCTAAGGTGCTGGTTGTAGAAGTTGTTCCTGAAAGGCCAATTCACCAGGGTTTGATTGGAAGGTTCTAGAAACACACTGTCTATACTTTGATAAGTCGCTCTAGTGCCAGTGGAAAGGCCAAGTAATTCACCATAATAGGTAGATGCTAGGACAAACACTTACCCTAAGATCGATGAATGGAGAACACATTTTCTAGAGATGAGCATGACAATATCCACCATTCCATCGGATACTCTTCCCGTGGCAGGTTTTGCATCTTCTCCCATTGAATCTGGGAGGGCTTGGGCACAATGCCACGTGACTTCCAGGGGTAAGTCATACAGGACAGTACAGCTTCCTCCCAATTTTCTTTGGGATGCTCATTTTTGGAAGGCAGCCACCATGCTTCGAGGAAGACCAAGCAACCACTCAGAGAGGCCATGCATAGGGGCTTCATGTGACAGCCCCAGCTGGGGTCCCAGCCAACAACTCCCTCAATCTCCGGACAAGTAAGGATGCAGTCCTTCAGATAATTCTAGACCTAGGGCTGGACACATCACTCCATGTGTCCCCAGCACCCCAAGAGTTGAAGACCCTCAGAAACCTCATTTCTAGTTACCAACTCCTGCATTAGAGCAACGGTTTTTTAAACATTTTGAGTATCCTATCCTATGTTTTTGTTTTTACCAACAGTCTTACATAGAACCCCAAATATAAATAAAATAGATAAAGCTGGTGTTGCATTCATTAATATGGGTCAGGAGGAGACCAGAAACTGGCCTGATGTAACTGTTGCCTGACGTCTTCCTCTGTTCAATGTGAAAGGTAAATAAATATTGGGACCCCAAAATCCCTAAGCCAACGGGACAAATCAGGCTGGGAGCTGCGTCAGGTAAACCTGCCTCCCATTTTATTCCTAAATAAGATGACTACAAAGAAAAAAAGCTACAGACCTCCTTCGCAATTTGCCCACTAGGAAATTCCTTGTGTGTCCCAAGACCTTTACCCTAAAATGGTTCTGCTGAATTTTATCCTGACAATGTAAATTGATCACTTATCTTCACAAGATGGAGAGAAAGGACAAAACTCAAAGTCATCTCTCTGCTCACCTGAGACAAGTGCACATCTGATTGCTTCCTCTAATGTAAAAAAGCTGAGTCACTGAGCTAGCCAAGGCATAAGTGACTATTCCTCTACCCCCTCCCACATGTGAATTGTGTATTTGGTGAAAGGCTGATCAAAGACTCAAAAGAATGCAACCACTTGTCTCTTATCTGCCCATACCTTTGCAAAGTTTCTTCCTCTTTCCCCAATATTCTCCCTTTAAATATTGAAGCCTTCAAAATCATCATTGGAGAAAGGCACAAACCTGCCTCCCAGGTGCACGTCCTTAACCTTGGCAAAATAAACTTTCTAAATGATTGAGATCTGTCTCAGACACTTTTTGGTTCACACCAATTTCCTGGGTCTTTCAGGAACCCTGTTTGAGAACATGTGAGCACTTCAAGACAACAGCACAGATTGGCACCACAACTTTCCCAGAGATCATCAGACTCAAGTAAAGTTGCAAAAAATGTGTATTCTATGCCTCTGTGACCCCAGCCCCCTCCATCTCCGGCGGACTAGGTTGAAGTGCTGGTCTGCTCCTCTGGTCCTCTTCAGCCAGCATGGGACTGGTGAGGAAAAGGCTGTGCTGGACTCCTCACCGGCCGGCTACCTGACCTTGGTGTTGAGCTTCAGGTATGCCACATAGTGTGTCAGGAGCAGCCTTTGGAAGGCACCGCTGTAGAAGGCCCAGGCCGGGATCAGGCTCAGAAAGCCCGCCTTAAACAGAAAGAAGCGTCAGTGTTGGGGAGGAAGGAATAACAAGTACCTCAGTTGGTCTTTGTGGTCTTTAAAAATATTTTTTCTGACTACTAAAGTGGAGCCCCAGAACCTTTTATGTAATTGATAAAGTTTAAGCGTCTTGTGACACTTTCTCAGCACACAAAGTTTTCTCAGACACCAAAGGAACCAGTCCTTTTAAACTCCTTTGGACGACCTAGTAGGATCAGCCCTAAGGAATTTTTTTTTTCTTTGAGACAAGGTCTTGCTCTGTCGCCCAGGCTGGAGTGCAGTGGCACGATCACGACTTACTGCAGCCTCAACCTCCTGGGCTCAAGGGATCCTCCCACTTCAGCCTCTTGAGTAGCTGGTACCATAAGAGTGTGTCACCATGCCTGGCTAATTTTTTCTTTTTTTTTTTTTTTCAGAGACAGGGTCTCACTATGTTGCCCAGGTTGTTCTCAAACTCCTGGACTTAAGTGATCCTCCTGCTTTGGCCTCCCAAAGTGTTGGGATTACAGGTGTGAGCCACCGTGCCCGGCCTGGAAATTCTAAATGAAGAGAACTCTGTGTTAACCACCTCCCTGACTTACTTTTTCTCTTAGTATGTCCCCACTTGTCTTCAAGTCCTTTCTACCAAGCTTCTGTTAAAATGAGGATCCTGGGCCAGGCATGGTGGCTCACACCTGTAATCTCAGCACTTTGGAAGGCCAAGGCAGGTGAATCACTTGAGGTCAGGAGTTCGAGACTAGCCTGGCCAACATGGTGATACCCTGTCTCTACTAAAAATACAAAAATTAGCCAGACGTGATGGCACATGCCTGTAGTCTCAGCTACTCGGGAGGCTGAGGCAGAAGAATCGCTTGAACCCAGGAGGTAGAGGTTGCATTGAGCTGAGATCACACCATTGCACTCCAGCCTGGGTGACAGAGTGAGTCTGTCACAAATAAATAAATAAATAAAATAAGGATCCAGGAGAGAATCAGAAGTGCTTTCCATCATTTGGCACAACTCCAAGGCATAGTGGGCGCTAAGGAAATACGTGAAGCCTGGATGAATGGAAGTCAGTCACAGAAAGGTAGAGATTATCGACATGCAGCACTTGCTTTTCAAAGAGGGGGAAGCCTTCAGTTCAATGCATTTCAGGCTGTAGGTACAGGCCTTGAAAGATTCCTTGCCACCAAATTGCAACTGTGTCTTGCACAGTTCTGGGGTCCAGGACCCCAGAAGCAATCATTTTGTTCACAGCATAACTTTATTAATCCAACATGCCTCAATGTACCTACTCCCTACAGAACAACGGGATTCCAACCAGAGGAAAACTTGAGCTTTTAGAGGAGCTGTTCATGTTTTGTCAGCCAGCTCAGATCCTCAGATCTCTGCACTCCTCTGAGATATTCGAAGACAAGGGACTAATGACAGCTTCTGGAAGCCAAAGCTGACCTCTCCTCCCACTAGCCACGTCGCTAAATCAACACAACTTCTTCCTCAAGAACTTTATTTTTCTCTCCGAGCTTTCTTATCTCACAGCAAAATCAAGCCCTTTCAGTAGCTCTGTCTTGAACTAAATGTTTTGCCATAGTGAGGTCAGCCATAAAGAAAATAAGCAAAATAAATTACAATTCCAACCCCCTTAAAAAAGTCCTAAAAGAGTCCCTCTTCCATCTCCATCTTTGTCTACCCCTTCCCAGCCTGGAAGGGCCATGTAGGAGCCAGAAAAGGCTGTGGCCCCAGACAAAAGTGGACTTAAATTCTAACTTCACCATTACCAGCTGGGTGGCCATGGGCCAGCTGTTGCAGCTCTGAGCTTTGTTTTCCTCCATTGTAAAAGGGTGACTCTAAGACCTATCTCACAAGATTATTAGGACAACTAAGCGAGGCAACATGCATGAAGCCTCCAAGCACGACAGGGTCTCTGCAGGTAGGGGCTCCATTCCTGCCTCGGTCCCAGCCCCATGCTCCCTGTGGGTGGAGGGCGTGCTATCTTTGCCTGGCCTCTTGGTAATAAAAGGGTCGCTTATTTACCATTTGATTCTACATGATTGCCTCTCTCTTTAGATACAATGATCTTTCTAAATCTTGGCAAACTCAAAATTGGCTTTAATGATTAAGGTATTTTCATTTATTTTCTCTCCTGTTTCACCAGGCGCAAAAACTCCTTTTCCTGGTCTGTTCTTGGCAACTGTTTGCCTGAAGAAATTAGAATCTGTTATCTAAGAAATTAAAAGGAAAGGTCAAGAAAATATTCAGGCGGGGCACAGTGGCTCACACCTGTAATCCTAGTACTTTGGGAGGCCAAAGCGGGAGGATAGCTGGAGCCCAGGAGTTCAAGACCAGTCGGGGCAACAAAGCGAGCCCCAGTCTCTACAAAAAAAAAAATTAAAACATTAGCTGGATACAGTGGCATTTGCCTATAGTCCCAGCTACTGCGGAGGCTGAGGTGGGAGGATCCCTTGAGCCCAGGAGTTCAAAGAGGCTGCAGTGAGTTGTGATCCTGCACGCACTCCAGCCTGGGCAACATGGCTATGTCAAAATTATTCAACTTTGACCCTGTGTCAAGATAAAATAAAATTTTATTCTATTTTTATAAAAATAAAATGTTTATTTTTCTACAAGGAAACATTTTTCAGATGCTGATGAGTTCTGTTTAAGCCATCAGCATCCTGGAGGACTAAGGTCACAGCGTCCTCCTGAAGGTGGAAGGGATGCCATCCCCACTGGAGAGGGCTAAGCTGTGACACCAAGAAAGTGCACAAGAAATCTGTAGTTTTGGCTGGGCATGGTGGCTCATGCCTGTAATCCCAGCACTTTGGGAGGTTGAGGCAGGCAGATCACCTGAGGCCAAGAGTTGGAGACCAACCTGGCCAACATGGTGAAATCCCGTCTCTACTAAAAATACAAAAATTAGCCAGTTGTGGCAGAGAGCACCTGTAGTCCCAGCTACTCAGGAGGTTGAGGAAGGAGAATCACTGGAACCTGGGAAGTGGAGGCTGCAGCAAGCCAAGATCGCACCACTGCACTCCAGCCTGGGCAACAGTGAGACTCCATCTCAAAAAAAAAAAAAAATCTGCAATTTTTCTTTCCTGGAGATAGTGGGAAGTGGGAGGAGAGAAAGAGAAAGCCATGGTCAGAAGTGTGTCCTCTGTCGGATGTGAGCTCTGGCCTAGGCTGGGAGCTGAAGGATAAGGCCTGGTGCATGAAGGATGGAGAAGTGTGATTCATGAGTAAGGGTGGCACTGAGGGCAAAGGAGGGGCCATGGCTCCCACTCCTCTGGGGTACAACCACAGGAAATTATCTCAGCATGGTGAGACAGGTGCTGAGATTTGGTTTTCCCAGCTTCCTTCAGGTCCACGTTGGTGCTGATGTAGAGATAGCAGCCAGAGGTCTCTGTGGATCAAAGCTGCAGTTGGACCTTGGGCCTGTAGCTGGAGGGGGATGTGGCAGAGTACAGCAGTCTGCTGCCCTCAGTAGCCAGGGAGACCTTGTCAGGGCATCCACTGGCCAAGTCAAAAGGACAGAAAGGTTCATCTCCCTCATCCTCGACAGACATAAACTTCAGCAAGGTGAACAGCCACCCAGGACACCAGCCCACACACATGGAAGGACCGTCATGGACCACAGGGCATCCTCTCCCAGCACCACCTAGTGAGAGAGGCAGGAAGAAGGGAGCCTCCAGGGAAGACTGAACACCTCTCCCTAAATAATAGACTGAGCGTACATTTCCTAAATGGCCAGTTGAGATGACTAGATCAAACTCAGTTTAGACTCATTGGACATTCGATGAATTTTCCTGCAGCAAGTAGTGATCTGGAAAAAGACCAGATCAGCAACAGAAAAAATAAAGACCTTATATCCTCTCTGCATGTCTGCTTTGTAGTGTGAGTTACATTGGTGATTCTGCACATTGTTGAGGTTCTACATAAAAATAGCAAGTAATTGAGAAAGTTCAATATCTCTTGCCAGAGTCTTCTTTAAGTCCCAGCAGATAAAGGAATGCTTTGGGAGACTTTAGCGCGTGGAGCCATGAATCCTTCTAGCATCCATGAAAGACAGAGAGAGAGATCCAATTCCCGTAGTGGAAAAGCCAGTGAGACAGAGGAGGAAGTTGGCAGATGATGGGTAAGTGAGGAAACCCCATCTAACTTTCTTTGGTGGGACTGGAGTCAGAGCTATGCCAACGTTATGTTTGTTTCAGTATTAGTGAGCAATACTCAAGTCTACCTTTGTTTCATGTTTGTATTTGTTTTTAAAAGCAGCCCAGGAGTCGTAAGAGCCTCTTCTGCCATATGCTGCATCTGTGGCGTGCTGGAGCTGGCTTGTACTCACTCATAAGAGCCCGCTGTGATCATTCTCAGCAAACTAACACAGAAACAGAAAACCAAACACCACATGTTCTCACTCATAAGTGGGAGTTGAACAATGAGAACACATGGACACAGGGAGGGGAACATCACACACCGGGGCCTGTCGGGGGGTGGGGGGCAAGGGGAGAGAGAGCATTAGGACATATACCTAGTGCACGCGGGGCTTAAAACCTAGATGATGGGTTGATAGGTGCAGTAAACCACCATGGCACATGTATACCTATGTAACAAACCTGCACGTTCTGCACATGCATCCCGGAACTTAAAATAAAAATGAAAACTAAAAAAAAGAGGAGTGCACCATGCACTCCTCAATTCATGCACACAGCGTCATGTCGGTGGCTTAAACTCAGCCATGCTGGAAGTGTTTATACCATAGAAGTCAAACGCTACACGTCAAAGTGGTTTGTGTTTGTTTTGTTTTTTTCCCTGGAGGGCTGATAGCTAAACATTGACTGGAATAGAGGGTCAAGAGAAGACAGCAGCCCCCACGTGGAAGCGCCATATATCTTGGTCTTCCCTGCCCAAGAGCTCCTGGGAGCCACCTTACTTTCTGAGGGGAGGAGGGAGGCAGCCAAGAATGAGACTTGCCAACTTCGGGGTTATCTAGAGGCTGAGCTCCCAGGCTCTGGCTTCTCCCCACCTTGCCATATAGTCCTCGTCCTTGGCTATATTAACACATCAATGAGTGCTCCAGCAGCAAGGAAGAGCTAGCCCAGCCCTGCCAGGGCCACCTGCATGTACTCCCTCCCTGGCTTCAAGAAAAGGAGAAGTTATCAATTACCAAGATTTCATGGGCAAGGCAGCCACAGATTTCACCTCCAATTGTGACATAATTCAGTGACTCTTTGACAAATTCATCAGCAGTCTTGGTTATCACGTTGGTATTTAGATACTTTGTCATTGCAGTCGAGACAGCATATGGGGTCAGCACCTACAACGGGAAACAAAGACCATGGCACAGAAGCAATCCATCCCAGGAAGAAGACTCTGAGAAATTAACACTCGAGTCCCCATCCCACCATTTCCCAACTCTTCTCTTCCTAGGTAAAGTTTTAAGATCTTCAGTGGAAAAAGGCACACAGTACTGGCACAGAGCTGGGAATCAGAAATTTGTTTTCTCAAGATGAGAACCTAGCCAGCCAACATCGGGTGGCCCAAATGCCCTGCCCAACACACAGTGTGAATGGGAAGAACTCGGGTCTCTCTCTCAGAACCGAGTTGCAAGACAGCAAATAAAAATACAGGATGTCCAGTTAAATTTGAAGTTCAGACAAACAATGAAAACCACTTCAGCACAATCGTGTCCCAAGTATTGCATGGGACATACTCATACTGAAAACTATTCATAGGCATCTGAAATTCAAATTTAACTGGAAGTCCTGTATTTAATCTGGCAACTCTATCTCAGAAGTTTGTTTCTAATACCTATAACCAAAGTTGGAGCAACTGAAAGCACTCTGGATTCCCACTTTCACACTTCAGTTAGGAACCAAGAGTAGCACATACCTCATAACCTTTTCCTGTTGTGGTAAGAAAAACAATCACACATCGTGCCCTAAAAACCCAACACCATGTTTCCACCTGTGGGCTAACCACATTGTGGCCTGGCATGGGGATTCATAATGGGGTTTTATTACCTTAGTCCCAGAACAAAGGGTTTGGCATCTTTAGAAAGAAAAAAGGCTGGCATGGTGACTCATGCCTGTAATCCCAGCATGTTGGGAGGCCAAGGCAGGACGATTGCTTGAGCCCAGGAGTGCAAGACCAGCCTGAGCAACATGGCAAAACTTCATCTCCATTAAAAATAGAAAAATTAGCCAGGCACGGTGGCACGTGCCTGTAGTCCTAGCTACTTAGGAGGCTGAGGCAGGAGGATCCACTGAACCTGGAAGGCAGAAGTTACAGTGAGCCAAGATCGTGCCACCACACTCCAGCCTGGGCTACATCAGAGTGAAACCCTGTAAAAAAAAAAAAAAAAAAAGAAAGAGAGAGAGAGAGAGAAAGAGAGAGAGGAAGAAAGAAAGAAAGAAAAGAAAAGAAAAGAAAAAAGAAAAAGTAAAAAAAAATCCACAAAAGTTTTCTAGGTTTTTTCTTCACATCACATTTGGAATTACATTATTTCATAATTGAACCCAATTATGAGTCAGTTAATCCAAATGAGCAGGTTCCTATGGAAATTAAAGCATGATTAATTTGTATAACACTTTTCTTCCAAGGATCTCAAAGTGTTACTCTTTGAGAAATATAAGGAGTGTGCTTTCTCCACCACAGTTTCCAGATAGGGAAGTAATGATAAGTATTTTCATTCTTAAGTGATTTGGGGTTGACAAAACACCTGTATGTACAAGATAGGGGCTCAATAAATATTGTTTAAACATATGTACTTATTTCTTCATTAGATATTTATTACAACCCAGAGATATAAGCAGGCATTATAAGCCCCTTTTTATGGATGGGAAAACTGAGGCTCACAGAGTTTAAACAAGCTGACCAGGATCACTCAGATGATAAGTGGTAGAGCTGTGATGAAATTCAAACCCAACTCCACAGTACATGCTTTTTCATTCATTCAGCGAGTATTTATTCATTCAGCGAGTATTTATTCATTCAGCGAGTATTCACTGAGTGTGCGTTCGGAGAGACCAATTGGTTTTTGAAAGATCACAGTCTTTTCACTTTCTCCTCCTTGCTAGAAGAGCACCTCCAAGTTCTCTGCATCAGGGAAGGGACAAGGGACACCATTTCCCCACCCACATCTCCTCTTGACCCTGCTGCTCCATGGTACCCACTACCTCGACAGAGGGTCACGTGGCTAGGAAGCAGGTGGCTGCGATGATCATTCATGTTTAGAAATCACCAAGGATTCTTGGTTCCTTCTTCTTCCAGACACATGCATAATAGAATTGCACCTCCTGACCCCCTGTGGCTGTGTAGGACCATGCAACCAGAGTTGGCCAGTGATTTATGAACAGAGGTGACATGTGTCATCTCTGGGCCAGAGCATTTCATTGTCAAAGCAGGACCCACTAGAACTTCCCACTCCTTTTCCTCTGGCATGTGGGCTGCTTCATCAGCCTGGGGCCCTGTGTCAGCACGGTGAGCCAATGTCTTCTGTGAACCCACAGTGCATGTGTCACGTGAATGCAAAATAGGACTTCGTTGTTTTAAGCCACTGAGATTTTAGGGGTTATTTTTTACTGCAGCAAACTTAGCCCAGACAGAGTTGCAGCATTACAAAAGGGAAACCCCAGCTTCAGCTGGGAGTGGGAGCACGGAGAGCCCAGCATGGAAGCAGGACCCTCTGATGGGTCAGACGGCTTCCGCATGGCAGAGAAAGGGACTGTGACCCGGTGGCAAGGCTGTAACAACCACTCAGTATGGCTCAGAAATGATATTATTGGCCAAATTCCTACCATTGACTCATATCTGCCTACTTAATGTGCTTTACCCTGTAGCTGGTTAGTTTATAGGAACAGCCGCCTAAAATACTCTCACTGGATACTTTAATTGAAAATCAGTGTGTGCAGCAATAATTTCAAAGATATAATTTTGAGTGTGCCTTTCTCCATTTGTAATAGTATATCGTAAAACTTCTTCCCACACAACAATAACAAAACAAAACAAAAACTCTGTTTATTCTGCGTTCCAGAAACTACCTAACTCTAACTCTGTTGCTGAACCAAGCACAAATAAATCACCAGCACTTTGGGAATCACATTGCTCAGCCTGCAGCAGGCAGTGACAGCCCAGCTCTGCCTAGGTGAGGACAGGTCATCTCCACGACATAGGTGGAAGGGAAGCAGAGTGCCTCCTCCTCACCTGCTCAAGAATCAGAGCGTGGGGACCTCTGTGGCCCACCACAGAAGGACCCCTCCCCTGGTGACTAGCCCCTCCCCTCGTTCAAACTCGGATCAAGTGCCCAGTTTTGTTTTGTTTGCTTCTTCTCCAGAATTCCTCCCATGTAAGCTTGTGTCCTGTACCGGGGTCAGAGAGGAAAAGCCACAACCAACCCTAATGTCTGCTCTGATGAAGCATCAGGTAGCAAGAAGGTCCACAGCATTTCTGAGCAGCCACTCCCCTCCCCTATTTCCTCCTCCAGCACCCAGGGCGCGGGGAAGGGCAACAGAAGCCACAGCAGCAGGTGGGACTGAGGCGCCCCAAAAGCCCACGTGGCACCCCCAGCTCATCTTCCTGCTGACCACATGTGCGCAGCCAGACCCGCAGGAGGCAGTGGCCCCAGCCGCGGGAGGTCCGGAGTAACCCTTCTCAAGGACTCACAGCCGCCCACCTCCACTGGATGATGACAAGGACTCCACAGCTGCCCACCTCACCTGGATGATGACTTCTTTTGCTTTATATTCCTCTTGCAGGGCCTTGGAAAATGTGCACACAAACGCCTGGAGCAAGAAGGAGAGACACCTGAGGCCCCAGAGTGAGCTCCCTTGTCAGAGCCAACTTCCTCTGACTTCAAGGGGCACTGCAGAGACACTACCTGCTGGACCTTAAAATAAAGTGGGGAGCTCTGGGTACGGAGGGTACGGAGTTTCAGCTGCACAGGGTGAATATGTTCTGGAGATCTACTATACAGCATGGTGACAAAAGCTAACAATCATAGACCACATACCTGAAAATTGCTAAGCAAGTAGATCTCAGGGGTCCTCACCACAAAAAAAACCGGTAAGTATGTGAGGTCACGGATATGTTAATTTGCTTGACTTGGTCATTTCACAACATATACATATATCAAAATATCACCTTGCATACTATAAATAGACACAATTTTTATTTGTCAAATACGCCTTAATAAAGCTGGAGAGTGGGGCAGAAAGAGGGTAAGGGAAAAAATGAACCAGCTTGCCTTGATGGGAGTTAGCACTTCATTGCCCGGTCTGGGAAGAGGACTTCCCACTCAGCAGTGAAGTCTGTTTTGGGATAAATCCATCCCTAGGGCCACTGCATAGATTAACCTCCCTTGTACAGCACCCCCTCCTCCTCAGGCTGTTTTTATGACTAGGGCATGGGGACACCAGGCTAGATCTCCCAGTCTGGAAGGAAGCTACAGTGTCATTTGTCAGCAGGAAGACGGCAAGTGCTCCCAGAGGAAGTGAGTGGGGCTGGCATCCCCAGAGGCTGGCCAAGTTGTGCACCGGAGGGCTTCGTGTGCCCAGAGCAGGTGCTTTATTCTAATTTCCTCTTGGACTTCCCAGTGACTAGCTCAGCCCTGCACATAAGAGAGCGTCTCCAGGCAAACCTTTCCATCACCTTGCCAGATGATCAAAGGAAATTGCCAACTGGGAGAAATAAGAGGAAGAAGGAAGAGACTTGGAAGTCATGACATCACTCACCTTGGAAGCTGAGTACATGGAGTAGAGAGGCCAAGGAAACAGGGCTATCCCGGAAGAAATGTTCAGGATGAGACCTTTCCGCCTGAAAGGCAAAGAAGCAAAGTTCCCATGGTTTTGTTGCCCTACCTGACCTTGAGTACAAAGAAAACAAAGGGGCCCGTGTGAACATTGGCGGACTCGGCCCTTTCTAGGCTTCCGCAAGTGCTAGGGGCTCTGCTTCTAGGAATGGTAAGTGAACTTCCCCTACCTTCCCCTGGAGGGCGCCACACAGCGATGTCTGAACTTCCCCTACCTTCCCCTGGAGGGCGCCACACAGCGATGTCTGAACTTCCGCCCCACAGTGATGCCACCTGGCAGTCATGTGACATCACATGACTTCCCACCTGCCCTAACCCCACACCTTGGGGCTTAGTATCACATAATATGAGGGGCTTGCTCCTGGAAACAGGCTGTGCTACAACTGAGGTCTCTCCACCAAAATACTGATAACCAGCTCAGCTCAGGGTTTAAGGGGAGAGAATCCTTCTCCCCTAAATGTGACTACATGAGCTGCTGGTCCCTTTGGACTCAGGACCCACAGCAGGACAGATGTCACATGGTGGAATATTGTCTTGGGTAGAATTTCACAGTCCAGGACCTGCTCACACAGATACCCTATGCAAGTCTCCAGGAGCCTTACTTGTCCTTTTGAAATTCAATATTCTTAATCCTTCCCAATTAGACGGATTCAATGGAGGGGCAGGGGACAAGAAACTGCAAATTAGAATCCAAGGCCAAGCCCCTTCTTCTTCTAGGGAAGATAAGCTATCAAGCATTTGCTTTTAATGAACACACCTGAGAAAAACCAACTCCCAAATGGGCATTGGAATATGGTGACATAAATATGGAATAAGTGGAGGAGCTGACAGAGCAGCGATTTTCACACTAAATCGGAATATTATCTCTGACAAAAGCTGAAATTCCTAACAAAGAGATGGTCTTGATCTCGGGCCAACTTCTGAAGTTTTCTTTTACACTCAACATTAGTTAATTTTTCTTTAATCCAGTGTGTGCTGAAACCGCCTTTCTCTTCCTCCCTCCGATATGTGTTACATTTGATCTTCACGTGAGCTTGTCTATTTGCAGAGCTGGCCTGGCCCAGAACGTTATGTTTTTTTTTCCCATAATCACCGTGTGCTTTCATCATAGCTGTTATCGTTTGTTAAAGCACAGCCAGATGGACTCTGTGTCCCCAGTCCCCGAGTTAGCTGACCGCCAGGGCAGGGAGGCCATGTTGCTCCACACTTTTTTGAAGAGGGCCTTACCTTGATTCCATATGTTTCAGAATTAGCTGTGTCATCTACAAGAGAAGGCCAAAGGTGAGCCCGACAAGGAACTAAGTAGCAGTGCAAGGGGGTGGGATGGAAACAGGGAAGGGAGCGCAGGAGGAAGCTAGGAAAGAGCCTCATCTTCTCAGACGGCCTTGAAAATTGCTGGCACTCATTGGAGGTCACTCTGGCCACATTAGAGTCTGGCTGGAACCCACAGGAGCCAACCTAGACAGATGACAGGCTGCTCTGGGGCCTCTGGTTTCTTCCCCCTAAAGCTAATGTCTTCCTGGAAAATGAGGGCAGTGAAAAATTGGGGGAATTGGCTTATGGCTATGGGACCAACACTGAGGTTCCCATGATACTCTTCATTCTGCGGGACAGGCAAAAGTGGACTGGCCATGAGTTGGAATTGGGGAACTATGGGGAAACCTAACAAGACTCTGTAGAGAGAAGGACACCTCTTTGATTCAACAGCAGCCGCTTACGCAGCCCGCGGCTGGGCTGTGAAATAGCTCTGTGGACACAGTGCGTGGCCACTCCTGTGTATTGGAATTACAAGAGCCTGGAGAGGCCCCTTCCCCCTCCCAGCCTACAGAACCCTGAAAAGGTCTTCCCTGCCATTTCGGGAGCCTAAAAGAACTTTTTGTTTCAAAATTACAAGGTACACATTTTACAAATGAAGGAAGGGGCAACCCCACGGACTGAAATGTTCTCTGAGGTAGAATTGACCGGAATCAGGCCTGGCAGGCCTGGAGCAGATCCTGACTGCAGCAGGTTTGAGACAAGGGACCCAAGTGAAAGGAGAGGGGTGGAGACATCAAGGCACCTGGGGACCGGAAGACACAGGCTGCCCATTTCTCCATGCTGTCCAGGAGCCCTGCAGCAGCTCCTCACAGGTGCCCGCTCCCAGGCCGGGCCCCAGCCTGTCTCACAGCCTCCAGGGAATGTCTTCGCTGCTGGGGGGCCAGGGGGCCAGGGCAGTGGAGGGGGTGGGGCTCTCTAGAACCACTGGGCTGCCTCTGCAACACTGGATTTTGGGGAAGAAGAGGGAGGATGAGGGGCGAGATAGTGTCAGCCCGCTTTCCGTGAATCACTTCATAGGGATATTATATGAGCCTTGTCAGCCAGCACCCACATTGCCTCAAAGCCTCCCGAATGAACTCACTAGCCCTGTTGGCTGAATGATCCCAATTAGAGAGACAACACTGAATCTTGTTGGTCCCCGCCTCAAGGCTTCCAATATTCAGTTTCTTATTCCACCTTCCCTTTGCCTTCAAACGCATATTCTCCCATCCCTGCCCCGAAAGAGAACTCGACTATCTCCAGATGGCTCCTTTAAAATAGTGCAGCTTCACTAGTCATGCTTCTAACCAGCATGGTTCACTGGGGCATGGTATACTTAGAAGCTAAACTTCAATTTATTTTCTTTGTTACTTAGGGAACTTAGTGTCTGTCAATATATAACTTTTTTAAACAAATCAAAGCATTTCTCTGCTAAAGGAGTCAGAGGGTTGTCAAGTGCATTTGGGAAATGCCTATGATCAAACAGCCCAAGACTAAAAGGTCAGTTGTAAAATAATGTGAAAGACTTTAGTGGTAAGGCTGCAGATGACAGTTAGACATATAAAACTCACAATTACATCAGCTGGGGGCTCCAAAAACCCATCGATTGCTAAGCACAAAAAGATGTGTGTACCCAATAGCAACTGAGCAGGAAACCATAAAATACCAGCATGCTTACAGAAAAACAACAAAATAGTTATTGTCAGCCCAACTTACTCACCTGAAAAAAAAAAATTTTTTTTGTCTACTCTGCCTCCATTTCCCCTCCTTATCTTAACAGCAACCTGGCTTTCTTTGGGAAATCTGTCCTCTCCTACTGCCAGTCCACGTTGTTCAGATGGGTGAGACTGAGCCTTCTGCTACTCTCCAACCAGGGTCCCAGCTCCTTGAAATCAGGAATCAGACTTTACTCATCACTGCAGTCCCACTGACCTTCCAGAGTGGTCACCAAGGCTGCCATATACAGCTGTGAATGTTGTGTACTGAGCAAGGTGTGGGGTTAGTGCAAGTGGGAAGCTCAGAGCTCACTCACAAGCCACGTGCCCTAGTAGAGGAAGAGGACTGTGTCCCCAGAGGAAGGGGGAACACGTCATTCACACAAAATCCTCATCTACTCACCAAGTCACACAGCCACAAGCTGTGTCCATTCTTAAACAGTACCTTTCTCTAAATTGTCTACATAGGATAGCTTTGAGGGACTCATGCTATACATCTTTGTGCAGCTGACCCTCATCAAAGAGCTTGAATGCTGAATGGTGCCTAAGACATCTCCTGATCCACAGCCATTTTTTTTTTTTTTTTTTTTTGGAGACAGAGTCTTGCTCTGTCGCCCAGGCTGGACTGCAATGGCACAATCTCGGCTCACTGCAACCTCTGCCTCCCTGGTTCAGGCGATTCTCCTGCCTCAGCCTCCCAAGTAGCTGGGATTACAGGTGCCTGCCACCATGCCCGGCTAATTTTTGTATTTTTTAGTAGAGACAGGGTTTCACCATGTTGGACAGGACGGTCTCCAACTCCTGACCTCAGGTGATCCACCTCGGCCTCCCAAAGTGCTGGGATTACAGGCATGAGCCACCGCGCCCAGCCGATCCACAGCCTTTTAATAGCGGATGCAGAATGTCAAGTTCAAGGAGGCTACCTAACTTGTCCAATGCTGTCCAACTAATTAGTAGCTGTGCTGGGACCAGAACACAGATGAATTTGAGCTTTGATTCAACAAATATTTATTGAACAACAAAAGTCCAGAAAATCCAAGCCACGCCCTCCATCAGTTTTCCAGAGTGAGCTTTCCTCTATCTACAAAGCCTAAAATTAGAGGAAGATACTAATTTTTTTAGAGTTGCCTTGGAATCCTGAATACGTTTCAGCATCATCGAGCTTAGTGTGTTCCGACATGTGACAAAACTGAAAGCAGAAATAGAATTCAGATACAAGGGAGAGTTGAATCCATTACTGTATTTTCTAGATGAAAACCAGAACAAGACAATTACAAGACCACGACATGGCCTCTCAACTAAGTGTGGTTCGATTTCAAGGAATCCTGCTTCTACAGTGGATGGGCACAATTCTCCTGAGTTGCCAAATTTCAACAGTTACTACATGTTAATGCATTTCGCACATATATTGATCACATACCTTGACTACGGAGGTGATGTTACAATGGATGAGGCTCTGTAATAAATAATCACAACCACACATCAGCCGGATGATTAGAGAAATTCTCCTGGAAAGTAGTTGGTGCTAAAGAACGATGAAGTGGTCAAAAGTGCGTGTCTGAAGGGTTTCATCACTCACCCTGCAAATTAGGCTCATAACTGACTTCCAGCAAGCATGCACTAGCATCAAGAAACATCTGACTCCCATTCTGTCATTCTGTACCTACGTCATCTTGACTAGACGTCAATTAAGAGTTTCCTGGAAAACTTAGAACTATATTCCTGGAGGAATATAAATACGGTTTTTCAAAGGGAGCTACTCCATTCCCAGCTGGAGGAAGAGGGGTTAGCCTATGTGAGTCTAGTAGAACAGAAAGGCAAATGGTTGTATAATATAAGGTAGAGGTTCTGGGCTATGGAAGGCAGGTAAAGAAACCACTAGAATCACCCAAGATAAAGAGAAAGGACAAGAGGATGGACACGGACACTAGCACAAACGCAGACACACACAGGCAGAGGAGCAACCCTGGAACTTGCTTCATGGAGAGACATAGATTTGTGCCAGAAACAGAGTGTGAGAGACAGAGCCCACGCAGGAGACGTGTGGTCCAGAGAGGAGTTCAGGAGTTTGGTGAGGATGTGCAGCAGCGCCCAAGCAGTCTGGCATTATCACCCAGTACAGCAGACTCAGGGCTTACACATGACAATGGGATACCTGCAGAAGTGGGGAATGGAAGCATGACAGCCTGTTCAGATTGGTGTAGCCCTATGGCTCCAAAGGTCAGGGCCTAAGGAAGGGTCAACAAATTGTGCCTTCAAAAACTGTTAAATGCGGCCGGGCGTGGTGGTTCACGCCTGTCATCCCAGCACTTTGGGAGGCCGAGCCAGGCGGATTACCTGAGGTCAGGCGTTCAAGACCAGCCTGACCAACATGGTGAAACCCCGTCCCTACTAAAAATACAAAAATTAGTTTGGCATGGTGGCGGGCGCCTGTAGTCCCAGCTACTCAGGAGGCTGAGGCAGGAGAATCTCTTGAACCCGGGAGGCGGAGGTTGCAGTGAGCCGAGATCATGTCACCGCACTCCAGCCTGGGTGACAGAGGGAGACTCCATCTCAAAAAGAAAAAAAAAGAACTGTTAAATCCATTAAAAATGTACTCCCAACCAACAATGGCAGTCATGGGTCTGAGCCAAGTTTACTGAACTTACAATCCTGCCAGCCATAGAGTTTGTGTCATGTACTTCCCTCACACTGAAAGTTAAACAAACCTTAGTACCTGGGAAGACAGAGAAAGCCAAAGAGCTGGTCTTCTCCCATATATATGTTCACAGCTGCGAATGTGTTAGGCAGAATTACCCTTTATAAAGTGGAGTGCAGTGCCCCAAAAGGATAGGACAATGGACAGGTAAGTTTTGATGGGCAGAGAAGGAGGAAGATGTCCATATCCTAGAGATATCGTGAAAAGTGGTACTCTTGACTGTGGATCGAGTGCTAAGGTGAAGAGAAAAGGGGGCCTCAATACATACAATCCAGGATTTCGGCCAGATGAACGCTTCCATCACGCCTTCCCAGGCCTGACTCATTACCCAGCCAGGGGACCCAGAACCTGGGTAAGAGGAATCTATACACAGAAGAGCACAAGTCTACCTGGATTTCATCCGGTGCGTTCAGGAAATGGCTTGGGAGAAGGTTTGGAAGCATTCCGACATTGTTGACTGGCAGAAAGAAGCGAAACAAAAATGTGTCAGAAGATCAGGTGGGAGATTTTCCCAAAGAAACATGTACAAAAAGATTGACATGTAAGATTGTTCATCGCAGGATGATTTGATAACAGTGAGGAAACTGGAGGGAAATTTTGTCCAGTAATAGGAGACACCTTCAATGAATCATGGGGTTGTCATATGTTGGAATGCAGTGTAGTCATTAAAAACTATGGCTGGGCTGCTTACATGGGAGAACATGCATGATGTAAGTTTTTTTTAAATATATGACAAAACAACACATAAGTATAATTCCAGTTTTGAAAATATGTGTGTTTAGGATTAGAAAAATATGCACCAAAATGCTATCTCAGAATATTGGGATTTTAAGAGATTCATATTTATTTTATCAGCCTGTCTATTCTTTCCAATTTTTCTGCAATGATATGCTGTACACTTTCATATGTAAAAATGTAATTATTTTTAAAATTCAGCAGAAGGTTTAGAAATCCAATTTGACTTTCTTCTATATATACTATAAACACTGCACTGTGCACGTGGCCATAAAGTACCTTGTCTATAAATCATTACAGAAATAAATATTATCTTGTTTTCTGAATAAGAAAGAGAGTCAATTCTCAACTAACTATACTATTTCATGGATCAATCACAGCAATGTTTGTTTGCTAAACTAATTCCTTTAGGCCAATGTTTCTGGGATTCTTTTTCTGCCAAATGTCAATGTCAGTTCCATAAAAGAAAATTCATTTTAATATTAGAAAATATAGTTGGTCCAGCCGGGTGCAGTGGCTCACACCTGTAATCCCAACACTTTGGGAGGCCGAGGCGGGTGGATCACGAGGTCAGGAGTTTGAGACCAGCCTGGCCAATATGGTGAAACCCCGTCTCTACTAAAAATACAAAAATTAGCTGGGCGTGGTGCCAAGCGCCTGTAGTCCCAGCTACTCGGGAGGCTGAGGCAGGAGAATCGCTTGAACCTGGGAGACAGAGGTTGCAGTGAGCCAGGAACACCACTGCACTCCAGCCTGGGCGACACAGCGAGACTCCATCTCAAAAACAAAAAAAAAAAAAAAGAAAAGAAAATATAGTTGGGGGTTGAAATATGTATATTTGATACATTCCAAACCAATATATAAATGTTTTTATTCAGTAATGCCTCTAGAAGAAGTGCGCTTTGATATTCAACTTAATGGGACAGCTTAAAATACAGTCACGGTTTGAGTATAAATCACCATGAAATAATCAAGTGTCACTAATCAATGTCAGGTTATTTCACTGATGTATGACAACAAGCTTTGCATCTTGCAATTCACTTACCTAAAATTCCAATTTCTAAGCCTGTAAGTTTTTCTTTAATATGCTCATAGATGTCATCTTTTGTAAAATCTGCTTGTATAATCTTCACACTCCTCCCTGTAGTCCGCTCTACATGAGAGACAACAGTTTTTTTAATGAACAGGGATCCAAATGCCCCCCTGCCCATGAAGTGTCCCCCAGTGCTCCTGTATTACCTGAGCAGACATTGAAGAGGACAGCCCATTGCCCCAAATAGAAATGGGACATGGCTCTGGGTAAATGTTGGGAGGTGCTAAGATTGGTGAATGGTGGTTCCTACGTGTCTCTAAGAGTTACTGCAGGGACACGTATATGCATTAAGATAGAATTACTGCAGCGGTTCTCAAAGTGGAGTCCATAAATCACAGCATCAGGGTTACAGGGAAACTTGTCAGAAATGCAAATTCTCGGGCTCTACCCCAGACCTGCTGCATCAGAAACTCTGTGGGCGGAGCCCAGCCAGCCACCTGCTTAACACACCTCCGAGGGACTCTGCTGCTTGCTCAAGTTCGAGACCCTGGACTGACAGCTGTAAAAGCAAGGTCTGACACTGCCTCTGCCTACAAGTGTCAAGTCTCCTCCACACAGACCCAGCAACTCTTTATATTCGTCCAATGCTTTAGCATTCACAGAGCATTTACATACACAATGTCTTACGGTCATCATCCCTACAACCTTCTAAAGTAGGCATTATGACTTTCATTTTCCAGAGGAGAAAATGAAGGCTCAGAGAAGCTAACTGACATAGCCAAGACCATCCAGTCTTTGGTCACTCCACGTTCAATGCGTTCCCCACTACTCTGTGTTAACTTGCCTTCTGTGGGAGTTTTCCGTCAGATGTGAAAGCTATAGAGTTTACCAGTGGCTTGGTGAGCTGCTTTGCTTTGGAGTTAGCCAGTATTTGTGGGCCAAGCAATCTTGAGGCATAGTTCGGGGGTGGACAATGCTTTCAGTCCAAAGACACTACTTGCTTTTCAAAAGGATGATAAAAAGCACATTTCAGCATTGTGAGGCAAACACTGAAGAATGTCTCAGTCCTAGTCAAAGTTACTTCTGATACCCAGACACAGAACAAAAGCAGAATTCACGGGTTCAAGGGCACTGTGCTTCACAGTGTGACTGCACAGCCCACACCTCCCACACCCATCTCCTGTCCCAAATCTCCCCCAGGGAAACAAGGCTCACCCCTGACAGCCCACCATAGTCTTCACAAGTCTCCACAACTAAAGTCTCATCCCTTTGAGTTAAAGAGTTTGTTATTAAATTGATAATTATTAAAATTCAGAGGTCCCAAAAGAAATATGATTATAATTATTAACAAAAGAACACTTCAGAGCAAATCATCATAATAAAACATTATGATATAAAAGTTGCCTCAGGGTTGTACAGTGTACAACCTCCACATCCTTACATGACGATCCTGGATCAAAACTATTTATAAAATCTGACAAACACCAGTAAGCATTGTCCCTCATCCTCCTGCCAAGAGCAGAGCACAGACATGGGGAAGGGAAGTCCCAAACACCGATCTTGCTTTTGAAGGGAGTGGCAGAAGCAACCAGGCAGCCTGCTGCCTCAAGGATATGCTGTACACTTTCATATGTAAAACTGGAATTATTTTTAAAATTCAACAACTAGTTAGTTAATTCAGGAATTAGTTTAGCAAACAAACATCGCTGTGATTGATGCATGAAATAGTAGTTGAGAATTGACTCTCTTTCTTATTCAGAAAATAGTGTATCATTGCAGAAAAATTGGAAAGCCTGCTCAAGGATGAGCAGGGCTGATGTAGCGATGAAGGCACCCACCCAAAGGAGAGAGCGGACCTATTTGTGCCTCAGTTAGTTCCTGCTTCCCCCAGCCCACAGAGTCAGTGTGCACTAAAGCTGACACATTTCTATCCCGCCCTCTGCTTTGTAACCGGGCTCCCCAGGAGAGCTGGTGCCCCAGGCTCTGAGAGCAGATGTGGGGATGCCAAGTACATCAACTGGCATGGTGGGAGCAGGCTTGGTTGGTGGGCTCCACATACATCTCCCTTATTTGGGGGGATCACTCACCGATCTCTGTGGCAATGGCCTCTAGTTTTTCCAGCGTCCGGCTAATAAGCACAACATTGAGTCCACGTTTTGCTAGCTGAGAGTGGGAGTGAAAAACCAAAAGAGACAAGGATGATGAGCAGTCAGGGAGGGCTTGTGTTAAGGTGACTTGGTCCCGAGGCTGTGCGCATACTGGCAGGGTGACGTGGTTGCTTTACCTGGGTTTAAGTGTGCAGAATGTGACAAAGCTTTCTGGGCTAGGAACAACACAACCCCAATGGGCCAGGCTAACTAGTAGGGCCATCACGATAGGAGTTAACACTTGTTGTGTGTTGATTATGTGCCGGGAACTTTTCTAAGTGCTTTCCTTGTCCAGGCCCACAAACTGAAAGTGCTTCTCTGAAATTCATGGGCTCAGCTATGCATCAGAATTTAAAATACTGGGGAGTTTATGCTATATCTTAGGCAGCAGGGGGTGGGCCAGCATCCCATAATAAAAGCAGTGTTTCTGCCCCAACATTTCTTTTTTTTTTTTTTTTTTTTTTTTTGCAATAGAGTCTTGCTCTCTCGCCCAGGCTGGAGTGCAATGGTGTAATCTCGGCTCACTGCAACCTCCACCTCCAGGGTTCAAGCAATTCTCCTGCCTCAGCCTCCCAAGTAGCTGGGATTACAGGCATGCGCCGCCAAGCCCTGCTAATTTTTGTATTTTTAGTGGAGACAGGGTTTCCCCTTGTTGGCCAGGCTGGTCTCCAACTCCTGACCGCATATGATCCGTCCACCTCAGCCTCCCAAAGTGCTGGGATTTCAGGCCTGAGCCACCATGCCCGGCCATCTGCCCCGACTTTTGAGCTGCTTCCTATGCACAAGTACATCCTTCTGTGGCTCACTCGACCTGAGACCTTTCTTCCTGTTTTCTGAGTCCCAACAGAAGAGAAAACAGGATAGGGAGCACAGGGTGGAGAGCTGGACGCGTCCCGAGATCAGCAGGGCGGCCCTGCAGAGTGGATAATGCCTGGACTCCAGAGGGCTGCGTGACAGGGTGGGGAGCTGTGTGCTTCACACAGAGCAGTCGGAGAGATTCCGAGGGGGACACGTAAACGTGGAGCGCTGGGGGGTCACAGGCCACTGGAGATGTGTCTGTACCTAAAACTGCTACCAGTGAGAAAAGTTAGAGTTTTTCCTGAAAGACAAAAGGAAAAACCAACATTCATTTAAACAGAGACAGATGACATTTGAATTAGCGACAAAGGCCCCAGTTTATTGAAATCTGTCTCTGTGGTTTCAGTCAAATGATTCATACTGTTATTTTCTTTAATTGTGGTAAAACACACATAACAAAATCTACCACCTTAACAAAAATGTGGAATACTTTACAAATTTCTGTGTCATCCTTGGGAACTCATGCTAATGTTCTCTGTATGGTTCCAATTTTAGTACATGTGTTGCAGAAGCAAGCACTACACTGTTATTTTTAAAAGTTACGTATTATAGGTTGGGCACGGTGGCGCACACCTGTAATCCCAGCACTCTGGGAGGCCAAGGCAGGCAGACCACTTGAGGTCAGGAGTTCAAGACAAGCCTGTCTCTACTAAAAATACAAAAAATAAAAAATAAAAATAAATAAATAAATAACTGAGCACGATGGCACACGCCTGTGATCCCAGCTACTCGGGAGGCTGAGGCAGGAGAATCGCTTGAACCCAGGAGGTGGAGGTTGCAGTGAGCCAAGATCGTGCCACTGTACTCCAGCCTGGGTGACAGAGCAAGATTCCATCTCAAAAAAAAAGAGTTACATATTATAGAAAACACATAAGAAGCTGAATTATGAATTATGGTCTATAATATATAGTCTCCAATAGCCAGCAATTCACTATGGCCTACGGTCTCAGAATCACCCAAGGAGACGTCAAAAAAAAAAAAAAAACACTGATTCCCACCAAACCATCGGATACAGTTTGGATCTCATGTCAAATTGTAATCCCCAATGTTGGAGGTGAGGCCTGGTGGGAGGTGATTGGATCGTGGGGGCCATTTCTCATGGTTTAACACCATCTCCCAGGTGCTGTCGTGGTAAGAGTGAGTCATCTCCGGATCTGGTGGTTTAGAAGTGTGTAGCACCTCCCCCTTCTCTTCCTGCTGCTCCAGCCATGAGAAGTGCTCGCTCCCGCTTTGCCTTCCGCCATGTTTGTAAGTTTCCTGAGGCCTCCGAAGCCGAGCAAATGCCAGCATCATCCTTCCTGTACGGCCTGCGGAACTGTGAGCCAATTAAACCTCTTTTCTTTATAAATTACCCAATCTCAGGTATTTCTTTATTGCAGTGCAAGAACGAAATAATACACCATCCCGATAAAAATCTCTGGGGTGGAAGCCTCAGGATTTTCATCTTTTTCTGTTTGTATTTATTAAATTATACTATTATATGCACAAATACATCCTCATTGTAGAAGATGCCAACAATGTCAAGGAAAAAAATGTGTCCAAGGCTGCCCCTGCCCATTTCCCCACCCACCCCTAGGCTCCCACCACCTTTAGTTTGTTGTTGAGCCTTCCCTAACTTTCTCTACATTTACGGGCATATATAGGCACATACAGAAATAAAGGGTTTTTTTGTGGGTTTTATTTATTTTTATCCTATATAAATGACATTATAAGCAGTGTTCTGCAATATTCTTTTTAACTTAATGACGTATTTTATCTCTAAGAATCGTATCTATTTCCATAGCAGTCCACGAAGAACCACTTGATTCTTTTCTATTGCTCCATGGTATTCTAGAGTTCACCTTTGAACGAGCACTTAGGGTGTTTTCAAGTTTTCCTATTACCACTCTTGCTACAGTGAAAGCCCTTCTACATAGCTCTTAGTATATATGAGTAAACTAATTCCTATATACTGTATAGGAATATCTGGAACTACAGATGCATGCCATTATGCCTGGCTAATTCTTTATTTTTTGTAGAGATGAGGTCTCACTATGTTGGCCAGGCTGGTCTTGAACTCCTGGGCTCAAATAATCTTCCCGCTTCAGCCTCCCAAAGTGCCAGGATTACAGGGGTGAGCCACCACACCCGGCCCCTTTATTGTTATCCAATTATCCAATTATCAGTGGGGCTGAGCATCATTTGCTATGTTATGTGTGAATTACCAGTACATACCCCTTGCCCATTCTTCCATGGAGTAACTTATCATTTTCTTGTCAATTTGTAGAAGTTGTATATATCCCGGCTATTGATTATTTGCCTGCCATGTATATAGCGAGTATTTTCTACTTTGTTTCTGGTGCCCTTGTCATACATTATATACTACTTGTAATGTTATCAAATTTATGAATGTTTTTCGTGTTTTATATGTTCTTTTGATTTTCCTTACCTTCAAGGTAATTGTTTATTTTTGAGAATGGTATGAGGTTGAAATTATTCCACAATATGTTTTTCAAATTGGGTGCCTAATTGTCTCAACAACATTCTCCACTTTGTCCGTTCATTCCTAATTTAAAATGTTGACTTAGTCATTTGCTCAATTCTCATGTGTGCCTGAGACTGTTTCTGGTCTATCAGTACTGTTCCACTGACCTATTTATCAATCTCCATGCCAGGGCCACTTCTGATTTAATCACAATCTTATATTAGCCTTTCATAACTTTCCAATATTTGCATATTTTTGGCCTCATTATCTTAGCTGACCCCTCCTATACAATGTTAAGGAAGCCCCTGCCATTTATTATTCTCTTTCAAAATTTTATTTCATCTTCTTTGTTTAATCTTCCAAATAAATGACAAAATTGTCTCGACAAGTACTGAGGTAGGGATATTTAGGGAAAAATTTATATCTTTGCAGGAATCAGTTGTCTTACCCATAAGTATATTATAGTATCCATTTTTTTTCAAATCTCATATAGTCTTCTAAACATTTAGTTTTTTCATGTAAATCCTGGACATTTCTTGTTAGGTTTGTGTTAATTAGGATAACATTAGTTGCTGTAACAAATAACTCTATAATTTCAGCAGTTTAACACAAAGGAAGTCTGTTTCTGTCTTATGTAGCAGACCCTGTTTCACGTTTGGGAACCCATTCAGGACCCAAAGCAGAGAGAGGGTTTGTTATCTTTCCTTCCAGGTCTCTAAGATTGCCCTGGGCTTTGCCATCCAGCTAGTGCCAGGATTGAGAGAGGCTGGAGAAGATACGCCCCTCTGTTAACCACCTTGATCAAGAAGTGACCCTCATCCTTTCTGCTTGCTTTCATTTGCAGGATGAGTCGCATGGCCTCACACAGATGTCAAGGAGCGTGGGAAGTGCCCTGCTGGGGGCCACTTACCAGCTGCAACTCCACCCTACGGAAGAGAGAGTAGGCATCTGGGTGGACATTGAGTTGCTCCTGCCACCAGGATCTTATGTTTATTCACTGCCATGGTGACCTGAATTATTTTGGATAGAAGACACTTCAGGATTAAATAGGTAGGTTCAATTCCTGTCTCTACCACTTATTTCCGTCAGCGCAAGTCAGTTGTTCTGGGGATCATAGAAGGGAATACATTCAAAAATGTGTGGCGTGGCCGGGCACATTGGCTGATGCCTGTAATCCCAGCACTTTGGGAGGCCGAGGTGGGTGGATCATGAGGTCAGGAGTTCGAGACCAACCTGACCAACATGGTGAAACCCTGTCTCTACTAAAAATATAAAAATTAGCCGGGCATGGTGGCACATGTCTGTAGCCCCAGCTACTCAGGGGGCTGAGGCAGGAGAATCACTTTAACCCAGGAGGCTGAGCTTGCAGTGAGCCGAGATCACGCCATTGCACTCCAGCCTGGGTGACAGAACAAGACTCCGTCTCAAAAGGAAAAAAAAAAAGTGTGTAGCAGAGAATCTGTCACATAAGAAGCCCTCAATTGGGTTACCTATTTTTCTATATATTCTAATTTGTTATTAATTGTGAATGAGAGCTCTTTACGCAGCCACCTCGCAGAATTTTTTATTTGTTCTGATAGTCTGTTCATCAGTGTTTGGTTTTCACCATAGACAATAGTATTCTCTACAAAGAGTACAGTTTTGTCCCTTTCTTTCTAATATTTTCATATTTTTGGCCTCGTGATCTTGGCAGACACCTCCTGTACAATGTTAAGCAGTTGCAGTAACAGCAAACATACTTGCCTTGCTCCCTGCTGTCCTGAGAACACTTACAATGTTTCTCAGGATGCAAGCATGAGCTTTCCTGTCACTTCTGGTAGATGTTCTTTATCAATTTAAGAATATTTACATCCATTCCTTTTTTCTGAATTGCTTTTTTAATAAACTGCTGGATTCAGTTTGCAGATATTTAAATTGGATCATACTTCTCTGATGCTATCCTTGTCCCATTTTGGTATCCAAGTCATGCTAATCTGTCTAGATAATTTATAAAACATGTACGGGATCAACTTGTCAGTTTTAAAACTGAAAGTCCCACGTCTGAAATCACCTTTGCAAAAATTGTAACAGTGAGAAAATTACGGCAGTGAAAGAGATCTGATCTAACCAGCCCCTTATCTTGCCCTTAAGCTTTCAAATTGTCCTTAATTATTCTTGGGTTTGGGCCAACCTAACTTTGGGAGAGACTTAGTTTATAATTTAAATTATAATAACCCGTTCCCAAAACTCAATCACCTTGGTAAAGCTAATGAAGGGCCACCAGGCTAGGGAGAGGAGAGGACCCTGAATTCTGCTAAGGTGTAGACATAAAGGATTACCCATCATTATATCGGAGGTCACGAGATAGGCAACTTCCCCCAGTTACTCTTGCAGACAATATCACTATTATAGAAACCAAGATTGGCCTTTTGAGATGTCTTTTCAGGTTTTTTACATTTCTGATGACTGATGGTTCCACCTAGACCTGCCAGTCACTCCTGTGGTCTCCCACACAGCCGGCTCTTCGTGAATTAAGCTCTTTCTCTATTGCAGTTCTGCTGTCTTGATAAATCAGCTCTATTCAGAATGAACCCATTGGGTGGTTACACATCCAAGGAACCCTCCAAGCACAGAAAAATCAAACTAGTTAATCATCCTAGAAATATGGGGGGGCTTTTTCTTATTCCTTGAGGATTTGGTAATATTGTGAAAATGTCTGGACATTTTGTTCAGCCGTAGCTCTTCATAACTGCCTTTTTCATTTTTTTATGACTACTAATCTCTTGGTGTTTTTCTACTGCTTCTTAAGCCAATTGTGATCATTATATTTTCACAGAAAATTATTTACTTCATCCAGATTTTCAGTGTCTTGGTCCAAAGATTTAAGTAGTATTTTCTTCCTCTCTTTTTCTTCTTCCTCTTCTTTTTTAAATAAATCTCCTCTTCTGTAGCTAAGTTCTTAAAATTGGTCCTTCTCTTTCTTTTTTTTTTCTCCTCCTCCTTCTTCTCCTCCTCCTTAGACAGCATCTCACTCATCACCCAGGCTGGAGTGCAATAGCTCCATCAGAGCTTACTGTAATCTTGAATTCCCAGGCCCAAGCAATCCTCCCACCTCAGCCTCGTGAGTAGCTGGGATTACGGATGTGTGCCACCATTCCTGGCTAATTTTCTAAATTTTTGTATATATGAGGTCTCACTACATTGTCCAGGCTAGTCTCAGACTCCTGGCTTCAAGAGATCCTCTTGCCTCTCCTTGCAAAGTGCTGGGATTATAGGCATCAGCCACAGAGCCTGGCCTCTTTTTTTTTTTAATGTAAGATTTTTCAAAGATTTGTCTCTTATTTGGCATTTTTAAAGAATTGGGCCAGGCGCAGTGGCTCACGCCTGTAATCCCAGCACTTTGGGAGGCCGAGGCGGGCGGATCATGAGGTCAGGAGATCGAGACCATCCTGGCTAACATGGTGAAACCCCATCTCTACTAAAAAATACAAAAAAAAAAAAAAAATAGCCGGGCATGGTGGCGGGCGCTTGTAGTCCCAGCTACTCAGGAGGCTGAGGCAGGAGAGTGGCGTGAACCCAGGAGGCGGAGCTTGCAGTGAGCCGAGATTGCACCACTTCTCTCCAGCCTGGATGACAGAGCAAGACTCCGTCTCAAAAAAAAAGAATTGGTTTCGGTTGGTTTGGTTTGAACTGACCAATTCAGTTTCTTCCTATGTTTTCTGTATTATCAGTTTTTGTTCTCGATTAATTTCCTCCTTATATCTCTTTTGGATTTTTTTATTGTCACTTTTCTAGAGTTTCTTGGAAGCTAAATTTATTTATAATCTTTCTTATTTTCTGATAGATGCATTTAAAGCCGAAAGTTTTCATCTTTGTAGTACCTTGGCCACAGTTCATGAGAGTACCCACTTTTATTTTTTCTGCAATCTTAGAAGTACACTGGAGAATACTTTCTGAGTATAGGTGGGGATGGATATAGTTTTCTAACATTATTTTTAATTTTATTGCATGGCAGTCAGTGAATGTAATGGTATGTCTTTTGCTATTTGGAATCAGTCACAATTTCCTTTGTAGCCTAGTCAGCAGACCATTTTTATGAATGGCTTCTGTATATCCGTCAGGAATGTATATGCAATCTTTGTTGGCTACCCAGTCTTATAAATAGTTGTCTATGAAACTAAGCTAGAGGTTTACCAAATGCCCTACCAGATATTTGTTAACCCAGTATGAGAGGATATTCAAATTCTTTATAGCCTAATTATTTCTTATTTATGTAATAAGATGTTACAAGTTTCAACAGGAGTGCTAAGACACAATAGACATTAGATCTCTCTGCAATGATGCAGGGATCTAGACTTTCTTCCAGGGCTGAAACTAGGATGAGGCAAGTAAAGCACTCCAGATGCAAAATTTAAGGGGGTGCTCTTTCTCAGGTTCATGGTCACCTCACAAGCCTCACCTTAGTCCTGGCCCTGTTTTTTCCATCTAGTGGCTGCACTCTTCAACACAAAGCCTACACTGGTTTGCCTCATATTGGGTAATTGAGCAACAAATTTGATTACAGTGTAGCAAAGACAAACTCATGTCTGCAATTTTAAAATAAGCTACAAGAGTGGGGCACGGTGGCTCACGCCTGTGTTCCCAGCACTTTGGGAGGCCAAAGTGGGTGGATCACAAGGTCAAGAGATTGAGACCATCCTAGCTAACACCGTGAAACCCCGTCTCTACTAAAAAAAAAAAAAAAAAAAAAAATCAAAAATTAGCTGGGCGTGGTGGTGGGCGCCTGTAGTCCCAGCTACTTGGGAGGCTGAGGGAGGAGAATGGCGTGAACCCAGGAGGCGGAGCTTGCAGTGAGCCGAGATTGTGCCACTGCACTCCAGCCTGGGCGACAGAGCGAGACTCCTTCTCAAAAAAAAATAATAATAATAAAAATAAAAAATAAAAAATAAAAATAAGCTACAAGAACAAGAATAGTCATTTTCTGAGGTGGGGGTATTGGGAAGGTACTGCTCAAAGGAAACAAAATTTCTTTTTTGTATCCTTTGATGGAAAGTAGGATAGGAAAAAAAGTTCAAGGGATCTATTGTACACCATGTGTACATGTTGCATTAACTATAGATATACAACATCTATAGTTAATAACAATGCTTCATATTCTTTAAAATTGATGAGAACAGATTTTAAGTGATCTCAGCACAAAAAATAAGTATGTAATTTATATGTTAATTAGCTCGATTGAGCCATTTTACGATGTATATATATTTTAAATGTCATTTTGTACCCAATAATATATACAACTTTTATTTGCCATTTAAAAATTAATTAATTTAAATAAGTAAAAGAATAGCCATTTTTTGCAAACTGCATATAAAAAGACTATTTCTACCTATGGATTAGTAAAACACTGACATAAAAAATGCACACAAAACAGTAAACATTTTCTAAAAATACATACAAACAAAAAGATGCATATCAAACATATTAGGAAGGTTGCACATGGGAAGACGGGAAATAGAAATGGGGGGGTGGGAATGAAAGAAAATAAATGAGAAAGGGACTTTGTATGGATCAATGATAATAACTCAATCCTCTATGTCTTTGACAAAGAAGAAGGAGAAGGAAGAGAAAGAAAAAGAAAGCGGGATAAAGGATCAGAAAGGGAGGAAAATAGAAAAAAATTAGAGTATGACTCCAGGGTAGACCTGTTTTATTGTTGCTGGGTTGGTTGGTTGGTTTGTTTGTTGTATTTTTAGTAGAGACGGGGTTTCGCCATGTTGGCCAGGCTGGTCTCGAACTCCTAGCCTCTAGTGATCAACCTGCCTTGGCCTCCCAGAGTGCTGGGATTACAGGTGTGAGCCACCATGTCCGGCCCCCACACTGCGTCTGGCCTCCGTGGTAGACCTATATTTTGATGGAAGTAGTATATATGTCATTTGCTACTTATTAAGTAAATTATACCAGTTCTAACTTTTACAATAGCCATGACAGAAAATTTAAGTTTCTTGTCTATAAAAGCTTATTTATTTTACAGCGGCCTTTAGCTATTCTAGTTTATATTTTAGCTATTCTAGTTTATATTTTAGCTAAGGCTACCTTTAGCTTTATCAATTAATAAGACCAGAATCGCATACATCCTGACAAAAGAATTTTATATTTTTATGTTAAATTGTTAAAGAAAACTTTATTCCAAACTTCAAAAAAAGCAAGCTGATGATTGCTTGAGTTTTTAAAAATTAATATCACTCTAGAATATTTTCTAATAAGCCTGCTTGACCTCATCTGACACCCTTGGGCAGGTATCTTTGTTTAACAATTCTCAGCCAGTGAAGGTGCAGACAGCTCACGGCCAGTGAGGTTGGAAACAGAGGAGTTGTTGGGACCTTACAGCTTGACAGAGAAGCTGACCTCCAGATGACATGGTCAATAGCCCTTAGAAAGTCAGCCCACTGGGTACCTAACTCAGCAATATTATTTTGCATTCCTTTTTAGACTAACTATATAAATCCCTGTTGCTTAAATGCTGTTCACTCAGATATTTTGTCTTCTGGCTTAGATCCTTTGTTACTAAGTCAATATAAAACTTTAACAGCCGCTAACATATGTCTTTGAAAGTTGTTCTCTTACAACACTGAATGTGTAATGTTGTTTGATCCTTTGAGTTATTTGGCTAAATGGCCACAACAGTTATACTATAATCCCAATGTCTATAAGGTTTCAGAAATAATGTAATAAACATACTACCACGCTCTACTAAAGACAATATCAAAAGAAGTTTTAAGATCTAGCTTTATGATATTTTCAAGAGATAGCCTAAAAGAGAAAGTTAAAGTGAAAAGAAGAGAGACGTATATATGTATGATATTTATTCATATCAACTAAAATAGGCATTAAGGCAAATAAGTATTACTAGAAATAAAAACAAGTTAAAAGGCTAAATTTATCAGGAAGTTATAGCAATTGTAATCCTGGATTGCTTAATAAAATAGCTTTACATAAAACTACAAAGGGAATTGAAAAATACCCATCAGAGTGGGAGATTTCATTTTACCTTTTCAGTAATTGTTGGGTAAAACACACAAACATTTGGCAGAGATACAAATTATGTACACCACATAAATAATGCATCTGATCTAAGGGCCGTGTCTAAACACAGAACAGGGGCAGATGATGTTCCTTTGAAAGTAGGCTCTTTGAAAACACTGATAATACTGACAAATCTCCAGCAGAATTGATCAAGGAAAAGAAGAGAGCACATGAATAAGCAGCACACAATATGAGGAATTTCAAATGAACGTAAGTAGAGATACAGGCAAGATTTAAAATATAGAAAAAGGTTAAGAGAGTGAGCACACACAGTTAATTTTGCTGCCTATTGAAATCCTTTTAAACTGTAGGAAATTTCTCCTTTTAGCTTTTAGTTTTTTCCTAGGAAAACATAAACCCATGGAGAAGATGACAACAAGAGACAAGAGCAATCCCAAATTGTTTGTTTTTGGAGACAGTCTCACTCTGTTACCCAGGCTGTAGTGCAGTGGTGTGACCTAGGCTCACTGCAGCCTTGACCTCCTGGGCTTAAGTGATCCTCCCACCTCAGCCTCCTGAGTAGCTGAAACTACAGGCATGCACCACCATTCCTGGCTAATTTCTTTTTTTGGTAGAGTTGGGGTCTTGCTATGTTGCCCAGGCTGGTCTCAAACTCCTGGCCTCAAGTTACCCGCCTGCCGCAGCCTCCCAAAGTGCTGAGATTACAGGCATGAGCCACTGTGCCTAGCCCCAGCCTACAAAATTTTTGTTCCTAGAAAATGGATGGGCAAGATCTCAAATCCTAAACCAGCAACAGAGTAAGCTGAGAACAGACAAAATGTATACCAGTAAAATCCTCCAAAGTCTCAGGCACTGCCAGTACTGAACCTGGGAGAGAGAAGCTAGACTCAGGAGGCTTGGGTCAGAGTGAGAAGTCATCAGCCCCAGATGCCCTTCTCCACTCCAGGCATTGAGGACAGGGCCCTCTCTGAGACTGAGGAGATAAAGCAGTGGTATGCATCGAGTGCTGATTCCAGAACAGCAGGTGGCCTTCACTCTACAGGCAGGAGGTAAGATGGTTTTTCTCTGTGGAATCTGACCCACCCCAAGGAAAAGACCTTGAGGCACTTGCTTAGGACTCCTCTCACCCTATAGTACACCCTGATCATACTCACAGCTACAAGACCCACTCAACACAAGGAATGTCCAGGCAGGTTCCTAACCTCACCTAATCAAACACAACAAGAAGTGTGTATGAGCAGCAGCTAACTTGAAAGACAGACTGCCAAACAAATGCGGGAAAGAGCAACTTGGTGGAACAGTGCCAGGCAGGAGACAATCTTTTTTTTTTTTTTTTTTTTGAGATGGGGTCTTGCTCTGTCGCCCAGGCTGGAGTGCAGTGGCGCAATCTTGGCTCACTGCAACCTCTGCCTCCCGGGTTCAAGCAATTCACCTGCCTCAGCCTCCTGAGTAGCTGGAATTACAGACAGACGCCACTACAGCCAGCTACTTTTTTGTGTTTTTAGTAGAGACAGGGTTTCACCATGTTGGCCAGGCTGGTCTCGAACTCCTGACCTCAAGCGATCCACCCAGCTCGGCCCCCCAAAGTGTTGGGATTACAGGTGTGAGCCACCGTGCCTGGCCAACCATTTTTAAAAGAAGAAAAAAATACCTTCAGAGGAATTAGAGAAGCTACCACATCTATGAAAAGAACACGCTGCTCCACAAATGAAAATTCAGAAATGTAAAAAATTTTTAATTTCTTTAAAAATTTTAATTTTAAGAAATTGAAAAAGAAAATAGCAAAAATGAAAAAAATTTATTTGAAAGGATGGAAGATACAATTCATGAAATCCTTTTGCAGAAAGGAAAGCAGAGGGGCAAAGAAATAGAAATTATGAGAACAAAAGGAAGAGAAATAAAGAATGATTTCAGGATCTGCATAATCGGAGTTCCAGAAATAACATTTTTCAACATATGAGTGACAGGAGATCCAGAAAAAAGAGACAAAGCAGACAGGATGAATGAGAACACCCTGGCCCACCCTGCTCTGTGGGGCAACCCTAGCTGTGCCCCCACTGCCTTCCCCCTCCATATCTCTGCTCATTTTCTTTTTTCTTTTTATTTTTTGAGACAGAGTCTCACACTATCACCTAGGCTGAGTGCAGTGGTGCGATCTCAGCTCACTGCAACCTCCGTCTCCTGGGTTCAAGCAATTCTCCTGCCTCAACCTCCTGAGTAGCTGGGACTACAGGTGCACACCACCACGCCCAGCTAATTTTTGCATTTTTAGTGGTGACGGGGTTTTGCCATGTTGGCCAGGCTGGTCTCGAACTCCTGGCCTCAAGTGATCCACCGGCCTCGGCCTCCCAAAGTGCTGGGATTACAGGCATGAGTCACGCGCCTGGCCTCTCCGCTCATTTTCTGAAATGGTTCTTGAGCCTTCTCAGTGATTTTGTGAACTAGGTGATAGCTTTACAATAAACTCATTTCCTGCTTAGGTTTTCTTAAACATAGTAAGATAATATTACAAAAAAAACTTTATGCCAATCAATTTGAAAACTTAGGTGAAAGGGATATATTTCAATAAAAATATAAATTACCAAAACTGGTGCAAGAAAAAAACCCAAGTAGTTCTACCACCATTAAAAATTAACAATAATAACAAGATGATAATGATAATAAGTGGTCCCACAAAGAACACTGCAGCCACAGATAGTCTTACAGATAGATTCTACCAAACATTTAAAAAACCAATCATTCCAAAATTACACAATCTTTTTCAAAGAATAAAACACCTCTATTCAGTTTATAAGACGTATGAAAACATGACACAAAAACTTTGGAAAGCCAGGCACGGTAGCTCACGCCTGTAATCCCAGCACTTTGGGAGGCCGAGGTGGGCAGATCACCTGAGGTCAGGAATTCCAGACCAGCCTGGCCAACATGGCAAAACCCTGTCTCTACTTAAAATACAAAAATTAGCTGCGTGTGGTGGCGCACCCCTGTAATCCCAGCTACTAGAGAGGCTGAGGTAGGAGGATAGCTTGAACCCAGGAGGCAGAGGTTGCAGTGAGCCGAGATTGTGCCACTGCACTTCAGCCTAGGCAACAGAGTGAAACTCCATCTCAAAAAGAAAAAAAAAAACTTTGGAAAAGTTGGCATTACATCATTACATATGTCACTTAACAACAGGGATACGTTCTAAGAAATGCATTATTAGGCAGTTTCATCATGCCAACATCATAGAGTGCACTTACACACACCTAGAGGGTGTAGCCTGCTACACAACTAGACTATGTGGTAGAGCCCATTGCTTCTAGGCTATAAACCTGTATGGCATGTGACTTTACTGAATATAGTAGGCAACTGGAACACAGTGGTAAGTATTTGTGTTATCTAAACATAGCAAAGATATAGTAAAAATATGGTATTCGAAACTTACAGGACCACCATTGTATATGCAGTCTGTCACTGACCAAAGCATTTTGTGCCACATGAATATATTTAGTAGTGTTGACTAGGTAAGCTGTGGCCCAGTAATTCTGTTCCTGGGTGTGTTCTCTACTCATGACATGTCCTGCAGGAGGCAGAAGTGTTTCTATCAGCAAAAGTAGTAACAACATAAATGTTTGTTGACAGAGGAAAGGATAATTAAATTGGGATGTATTGGAATGCTGTAGTAGAATAGAATACTATATGTACTGAAGATTAATGAACCATGTTGCATGGTTCATTTTATTCATCCATGTCGGCATGGATGAATTTCAGAAGCATAATGTCAATTTACATAAAAGAAGCAGATTAGGCCGGGCGCAATGGCTCATGCCTGTAATCCCAGCACTTTGGGAGGCCGAGGCAGGCGGATCACCTGAGGTCAGGAGTTCGAGACCAACCTGGCCAACATAGTGAAACCCCATCTCTAGTAAAAATACAAAAATTAGCCAGGCATGATGGCGGGCACCTGTAATCCCAGCTATTCGGGAGGCTGAGGCAGGAGAATCACCTGAACCTGGGAGGCAAAAGTTGCCGTGAGCCAAGATCGCGCCACTGCACTCCGGCCTGGGCGACAGAGTGAGACTCCATCTTAAAAAGAAGAAAAAAAAGTAGATTATAGAATACGTAGGACTCAATTTACATTAAGTGCAAAACAAGCAATAAAACCAACATATTATTTAGGCATACCTGCATATGCAATAGAACCACTTTGTTAAAAAGCAAGGAAATTATTAAAATAAGTGTTTTACATGTGTCGGGGTGAGGGAGGGTAAACATAAAATATGGCACACAGGCAGCTTCAAGGACATTGCTGATGTTCTATTTCTTAAGCTGAGTGATAAATGACACAGGACTGATTTTATCATTTTTTGTAACCATATCTATGCATTACATACACTCTTGTTTGATCTATCCCCCCCAAACACATACACACACACACAGACACACACACACACACACACAGAGAGACAGAGACAGAGAGAGAAGGAGTGCCATGGCATGCTATAATGTACTTAGGATATTCAAAGCCTGGATTAGAAATTGCAGGGTTGAAGTCAAGTAGCACAAGAACAAAGGAACAAATCTAGAGGAACATAAAAATAATTAAAAGCTGCTGTTTTCATTTAAGGCCAGATGAAAGAAAATATGCTGAGAGTGCAGATGGAGGAATTTAGACATTAGGAAGAAGAATTTCCTTACTGGCCAAAGACACTGCCATATATTGTAAAGTAAGCATGTGCTATTATTCAAAAATAGGGCAAGGCAGTTATTTTTCTTGGGTTGGTCTGAGACAGAGCTAGCCAAGTGATTTTAATCCAAGGGCCAACTGTGTGCCATTACTTGAAGCTATCGGGAACACTGTCTTCAGAAGAATTCTGACTGCCCTGTCTGTCACACTGGAGGTGGGCAGGCCTTCCAGATGTTGCCTTCCCAGGTATTGGGAGATGGCACTAGAATGGCCCAGATGTGGAGAATGAAACTCAGCTAACCTTTCATCTTGTATTTTGGTTCTAGCATTCTCTGAGCAATAACAGCCAAGAATACATGTTTACACATATCAGAGTGACAAAAAGTAAAATTAATAATATTTCATATAAACAAGTGTAGTGAGAAGATCTCTCAAATCCTCTTGGGGTGGGGGTTAAGATTGATATAATCAAATAGGAAACAATTTGGCAATGGTATGCAATATTTAAATTCACATACTATTGAGCCAGCAGTCTTACCGATAAGGATGTAGCCCTGGATGTGGGCTCAAATGTATGCTCAAAGAGGCGACTTAGAAAATTATTTGCAAAATGAAAAATGAAAATTCACCTTAGTGTTCATCCCTAAAGGCTGATAAAAGAGACATGGCACATCCATGGGATGGGATATCCTGAAACCATTAAACAGAATCAGGCCCATCTGTGTGCCTTTGCTGTGGTCAGATCTCCATGCTATATTATTAAATAAACAAAGCAAAGTTTAGAACAGGGTTTATGGCTGTGTGAGGTAGGATCCCATTTGTGCTCAGTGGGCAAAAATTAAACAATTTTTAATTCTGATAATTTAATTCTAATAATAAATTCTGATAGAGAACTGCTGGTGGGACTAAAACTTGTTCTCTCCTTCTTCCTGGGTACATGACTAAGTGACATTTCCCAGCCTTCCTTGCACTTGGGTTGGCCACAGAACCGAGTTCTGTCCAAGGGAAGGTCAGTGGACCCATACTGGAAAGCTCTGGGTGTACCATGATTTCTTCCCCTTCTTTCCTTCTCACAAGTCAGAACAGATATATGTTATGATCCAGCTTCAACCATGAAGAAGAGAGCAAGAGCCCACATGATAGACGGAATTTGCTCAGATCTACTTGCCAATAGGGAAAGCTCTCATTTTTTATGAAGTCTCTAGACATTATTGGGTTTTTGTTGTTGTTGTTACAACTGCGAATCTTCATTATTCTATCAACATCTATAGCAACATGTAACTATAGAATTTTTTTCTTACTTTTTCTGAAAGGAATGGTTTTTCCTTACCTTTCTGAAAGGAATCTCAAGATATTTTAGCACTGGTTACCTTTACAGAGAGGGGTAAGGTAAAAGCAGGGTTGGGAAGAGGCCTTTATTTCTCTTTTTGTACCTTCCTGTACTGCTTGAATTTTCTAATTTTATACCCCCATTACTTTTATTTTTAACAGGAGTTACTTAGGCAAAGAGATGGTGGCCTTTGTCATTTTCTTCTATACCCCTCTTTGAATTAAAAATACATATATAGGTCAGGCACAGTGGCTCACACCTGTATTCCCAGCACTTTGGGAGTCTAAGATAGGTGGATCACCTGAGGTCAGGAGTTTGAGACCAGCCTGGCCAACATGGTGAAACCCCATCTCTACTAAAAACACAAAAATGAGCCAGGTGTGGTGGTACAGACCTGTAGTCCCAGCTACTCGGGAGCCTGAGGCAGGAGAATTGCTTGAACCTGGGAGACGTAGGTTGCGGTAAGCCGAGATCGTGCCACTGCACTCCAGCCTGGGCAATGAGTGAGACTGCATCTCTCTCTCTCTCTCTCTATATATATATATATAATATTAATATATATGAATATAATATATATACACACACATTATTAGCCATCAGGGAAATACAAATTAAAACTACAATGAGATATCACTACACAACCATCATAATGGCTAAAGTAAAAACTAATGACAACACCAGATTCTGATGAGGATGTGGAGAAAATGGATCACTCATACACTGCTAAGGGAATACAGCAACTGTGGAAAAGAGTTTGCAGTTTCCTAAGAAACTAAACATGCAACTTCCATACAGCCCAACAATTGCAATTCTGAGCATTTGTCCCAGAAAAATAAAGACTTATGTTTACATAAAAAGCTATATATGAAAGTTAACATCAGCTTTATTTGTATAGCCAAAAACTGGAAACAGCCGGGATGTCCTTCAGTAGATTAATGGTTAAACTGTGGTTCATCCATACCATGGAATTCTACTCGGCACTAAGAAGGAAAAAACTACTGATACAATAACGTTGGTGAATCTCCAGAAAATTATGCTAGGTGGGGGAAAAAGGCAATCCAAAAAGTTTTACATAGTATATGATCCCACTTATATAACATTCTTGAAGTGACAAAATTATAGCAATAGAGAACACATTAGTGGTTCCCAGAAGGGACTGGGAGGAAAGTGGGTGTGGCTATAAAATGGCAGCCCAGGGATCCTTGTAGTGATGGAACTGCTCTGTATCTTGACTATATCAATGCCCAGAACCTGATTGTAATATTGTACTATAGCTTTGCAAGATGTTACCATTAGGAGAAATCGGGTAAAGAATACATATTATCTCTCTATAGTACTATGAGATCTTAGTCCACACCCCCCATAATTTAAGATTTATCCACCAATAAAATAGCTCTGGGAGAAGTCCTGATTACAAAGAAGTCTCAGCAATTCAGTGGAGCACAAAAACAGGATGGACACATAGAAATGCATGGAAAGCAATTTTAATCTGTGTCACCCCATCTCCCAGTCTGGCACACCTTGGCTCCAAAAGGATCCCCTTGGCTGTGACTGTCCCTCCTGGGAGAAAAGGAGAACAGGATGACTCCAGCAGCCTCAGCCACCACAGACACCTGCCTCTTTTACCCTTGAGGACTTCGACAGTTTTCACAGATGCTGATCCAAGCCAATGGACCTGCATGGAGTCCACACCACTGCACCTACTCTGAAGAAGAAGCCACCACTCCAGCCTTGGCACCACCATGCCTGCACTGTACCCTGAACCCTGACACCAGGAGGGATCCCCTTGGTCATAACTTCCCCCATGAGGGAAAAAGGAGAACAGGAAGATCTGCATCCGTCTTCACTACCAAGACCCCACAATCTTTGCCAACATGAACCTAAGCTGACAGGGCTGCTTGGAGTCCACAGTATTGCACACACACCCCACTCCCAGGGCCAGAGCCATCGGTGCATTCCCCTGGAGCCAAAGCCACCACACAGAATCCAGCCACCTCCCTCAGACTCAACCATAGGTGAGGATGTTTCCCCACCAAAGCCAGTTAATAAAGACTGGAAGAGGTGATTTCTTCTTCAAATGCACATACATTAATGCAAGACTCCAAGGAACATGAAAAGTCAAGGAAACATGACACCACTAAAGGAACATAATAAATTTCCAGTAAGTGGCCCCAAGGAAATAGAGATCTAAAACTGTCTAACAAAGAAGTCAAAATAGTTGTTTTAAAGATCAGCACACTACAAAACAAGACAGATAGGCCAGGCATGGTGGCTAATGCCTGTAATCCCAGCACTTTGGGAGGCCAAGGCGGGTGGATCACCTGAGGTCAGGAGTTTGAGACCAACTTGGCCAACATGGTGAAACCCCATCTCTACTAAAAATACAAAAATTAGCTGGGCATGGTGGTGCACACCTGTAATCCCAGCTACTAAGGAGGTAATTCCAGCTGGCTTAGGAGGCCAAGGCAGGAGAATCACTTGAACCCGGGAGGCAGAGGCTGCAGTGAGCCGAGATTGCACCACTGCACTACAACCTGGGCAACTGAGTGAGACTCCATCTCAAAATAAATAAATAAATAAATAAATAAATAAATACATACATACAGATAGACAACTCAACAAAATGAGGGGGGAAATACAGGAATAAAATGAGAACAATAAAGAGGTAGAAATTATAAAAACCAAACAGAAATTATGCAGCTGAAGAATATGATGAATAAAATGAAAAATGCAATAGAAAGCCTTAACAGCAGACTCAATCTAGCAGAAAAAAGAATCTGTGAACTTGAAGACAGGACATTTGAAATTATCCAGTCAGAGACAAGAAAAAAGAATTAAAAAGATTAAGAAAGCCTATAAGATTTATGGGACATAAACAAGCAACCCAATATATATATTACGGTATTCCAAAGAGAACAGAGAAAGAAAAGGGCAACAGGCTTATGTGAAAAATAAGGTCTGAAAAGTTCCCAAATCTTGAGAGGAAAATGGACATCCAGATTCATGACTCCCAAAGGACCTCAAATAGGATCACACAAATTAAAAATACTCTGAGACACCTGACAATCAAATTGTCAAAATTTAAGGACAAAGAGAGCATTTTGAAAGCAGCAAGAGAAAAGCTGGAACCCCCTACTAGCAGATTTCTCAGCAGAAACCTTGCAGACAAAAAGAGAGTGGGATAATATATTCAAAATACTGAAAGGAAAAAAAAAATGCTGGCGACCAAGAATACTATACCCAGCAAAATTATCCTTTTTAAATGGAGGAAAGATAAAGTGTTTCCCAGACAAAAACTGAGGAAGTTCATCACCACTAGATTTGCCTTACAAGAAATGCTTAAGGGAGTTCCTCAAATTGAAATGAAAACACACTAAACAACAACACAAATCATATGAAAGCATTAATCTCACAGGTAAGGGAAAATATTTGGATAAATATAAAATAATATAATAGCTGTAATGATGGTGCACAAATTACTTTTTGCCCTAATATAAAAGTTAAGAGATAAAAATTTGTTAACAGATACCCAGTATAAAAAGCAAACTTTACAGGCATGATGGCACACACCTGTGGTCTCAGCTACTTGGGAGGTTGAGATGGGGGGATCACTTTAGCCTGGGAAGTGGAGGTTGCAGTGAGCCAAGATCATGCCACTGCACTGCAGCCTGGGTGACAGAGTGAACCCCTATCTCAAAAAAAAAGAAAAAAAAGCAAACTCTTTCTACAAAAACACAAAGAGGGGAGAATAAAAGTGTGGAGTTTTTGTATGTAATTAAATTATTATCAACTTAAAGTAGACAATTGTAAGGTATTTTATGTAAGCCTCAAGCTAATCACAATGAAAAAAAGCAATAATCAATGCAAAAAAGATAAAGAGAAAATAATGAAAGCAAATCAATGCAAAAAATCATGAAATAAAGGAAAACAGCAAAAGAGGAAGAGGGATAAAACAACCACAAAACAGACAGGAAACCATTTACAAAATGACAATAGTAAGTCCTCACCTATCAATAATTATATTAAATGTAAATGAATTAAACTCCCCAGTCAAAAGGCATAGAGTGGTTGAATGGACTTAAAAAACAAGATCCAGTGATATGGTGTCTGCAAGAGATTCACATAAGCTGGGCATGGAGCATGGGGAAGTCAAGGCTGCAGTGAATCATGATCACACCACTGCACTCCAACCTGGGTAACAGAGTGAGATCCTGTCTCAGAAAAAAAAACAAAAACAAAACAAACAAAAAAAAAACAGAAGAAAGAAAACAATTTGATTCACAATAGCAACAAAAAGAAGAAAATACTTAGGAATGAACTAGTAAAAGACTTGTACGCTGAAAGTTATAAAACATTAATGAAGGAAATGAAAGAAGACACAGAAAAATGGAAAGATGTCTGTGTTCATGGATTAGAAGATGGAAGAATTAATATTGCTTAAATGTGCATACTATTGAAAATAACCTACAGATTCAATGCAATCCCTATCAAAAATCTCAATGGCATTTTTTACAGAAATAAAGAAAATCCAAAAATTCATGTGGAACCACAAAAGATCACAAATAGCCAAAACAATCTTGAGCAAGAAGAACAAAGCGGGAAGCATCACACTTCTTGACTTCAAAATATATTATAAAGCTACAGCAATCAAAATAGAATGCTTTACTAACATTGAAAAAGACATATAAACCAATGGAACAGAATAGAGAGCCTGGATATAAATTCTACATATCTACAGTCAACTGATTTTTAACAAAGGTGGCAAGAACACACAATGAGGAAAAGATAGTCTCTTCAATAAATGGTGTTGGGAAAACTAGATATCCGCATGCAGAAAAATGAAAGTGGAACTTACACCACATACACAAATCTACCCCAAAGGGATTAAAGACTTAAATGCAACCCCTAAAGCCATAAGACTATTAGAAGAAGACATAGGGGAGAATCTTCTTGATGTTGGTCAGGGCAATTATTTTTTAGATATGACACTGAAAGCACAAGCAACAAAATAAAAATAGATAATTGAAATTGCATCAAACTGGCCAGGCACGGTGGCTCATGCCTGTAATCCCAGCACTTTGGGAGGCTGAGGCGGGCAAATCACGGCATCAGGAGATCAAGACCATCCTGGCTAACATGGTGAAACCCCGTCTCTACTAAAAAGACAAAAAATTAGCCGGGTGTGGTGGCAGGCGCCTGTAGTCCCAGCTACGCAGGAGGCTGAGGCAGGAGAATGGCGTGAACCTGGGAGGCAGAGCTTGCAGTGAGCCGAGATCGCACCACTGCACTCCAGCCTGGGCAACAGAGTGAGACTCCATCTCAAAAAAAAAAAAAAAGAAAATGCATCAAACTAAAAAGCATCTGTGCAGCAAAGGAAACAATCAACAGAGTGAAAAGGTAACCTACAAAATGGAATAAAGTATTTGCCAACTACATATCTGATAAAGGATTGGTATCCAAACTATATAAAGAGCTAATAAAACTTAATAGCAAAACAAAACAACGTGATTTTAAAAAAGAAAGAAAGATGTAAATAGACATTTTTCAAAAGAAAACATACAAATGGTCAATAGGCATATGAAAAGATGTTCAATATCACTAATTATCAAGGAAATGCAGATGAAAACCACAATGAGCTATCACTTCACACCTGTTAGAATAGCTACTATGAAAAAGACAAAAGATAAGTATTGGCGAGGATGCAGAGAAAAGGGAACTCTTGTACACTGCTGGTGGGAATGTAAATTGGTACAGCCATTATGGAAAACTGTATGGAAGTTCCTTCAAATAATAAAAAATATAACTACTTTATGCCAGCTTCTGGCTATATATCCAAAGGAAATGAAATCAGTATGCCTTCAAGGTATTTGCACTCCCCTGTTCATTACAGTACTATTCACAATAGCCAAGATATGGAAATAACCCCAATATCCATTAACAGATGATTAATAAGGAAAATGTGGTACACACACACACACACACAATGGATTATCATTTAGCCTTTAAAAAGAGAAGGAAATCCTGACATTTATGACAACATGGATAAATGTTGGACATGGATAAATGAGGAGATTATGCTAAATGAAATAAGACACAGAAAGACAAATACTGCATGATCTCACTTACATGTGGAATCTAAAACAGTCAAGCTCATGGAACTACAGAGTAGAATGGTGCTGCTAGGGGCTGGGGGAGGGGTAAATGGTGAGATGTTGATCAAGGGACACAAAGTTTCAGTTATGCAGGATGAATGAGATCTAGAGAACTAATAGACATAGTCATAGTTAACGTAGAACATAGTTAACATAGAACATAGTTAACATAGAACATAGTTAACAAGGCTGTATTATATGCTTGAAATTTGCTAAGAACTGTAAATCTCGTTTTCTCACCCCTCCCAAAAAAGAACAAGAAAAGATCATGGTAATGACATGAAATAATAGATATGTTTGTTAACTTGATTATGGTGATTATTTCACAACGTATACATATTTCAATATATTAAGAAGTCATACACTTAAATATATACAATTTTTATTTGTCAATTATTCATCAGTAAAGGTGCAAGGAAATATTCAATATTTTTTAAGTTAAAGGAGAACAAAATAAATACACAAAAATTAGATGGTGGTGCTCTTGAAATGGGTGTGGGGATGTGTGTGGAGAGGGTGGGTGCTGCACGGGGCTTGAGTGGGGCCACCCTGCTTGTGTCCAGCTAGGCTGAGTGACTGGCTAAGGCCAGAGCAATTACACACACTCCCGAAGGGAACTCTGTCTACAACCAGGCAGAAATGATGGGAACCATGAATTTGATAGTAGGCCATGAATTTGATGTCTTTATTTGATTTAAGCCTATTTGGCTGCTCTTAAGTACTGGGTTTTTCCTATAACCTCCAGTAATTAGAAGTAAATGAGGACTGTAGGTCCCCTCCCACAAAACCCAGCCAGCAGATGGTGCCTTACAATGCAAGCAAACTTCAGACTGAACTCTACCACACATAAAATATCAAGCTGGATCAAAGAGTCAGGAACCTGTTGTTGAAAGCTCAGTGGAGCCCCAGCCCTCTGACCCTTAGGCAGTCTACTAAATGTCTTGCATGAGGGCTCATCCTCAGTAGATAAAATATTCTAAGGGATGGATACAGTCAATCTTCTAGCTAAATCAGGTGGCAGAATCCTCCACTATGTGGCAGGATGTGGGACCAAATCACAGTTCAAGGCCATGAATGCTACTCTGCTATACCCACAGATATTACACCTGTAAACCAAAAAGTGTCTGAGACAGGTCTCAATCCATGCAGAAGTTTATTTTCCCAAAGTTAAGGACATTCCAGTGGCACAGCCTCAGGAGGTCCTGAGAACCTATACCCAAGGTGGTTGGGCTACAACTTGGTCTTACATGTTTTAGAGAGACATGAGACATCCATCAATACGTGTTAAGATGTACGTTGCTTCCGTCCGGAAAGGCAAAACAACTCAAAGGGGTGGGTGTGGGGGGACTTACAGGTCATAGGTGGATTCAAAGATTTCCTGATTGGTAATTGGTTGAAAAAGTTTATCTAAACACCTGGAATCAAGAACAGAGAGTGCCTGGGTAAGATAAGAGATTGTGGAGACCAGGGTGTTTATTATGCAGATGAAGCCTCCAGGTAGCAGACTTCAGAGAGAATAGATTGTAAATGTTTCTTATCAGACTCTCAGTTAATTCTCTCCTGAATCAGGAAAATGACTTGGAAAGGGAAGGGGATTCTCTATAGACCATAGATTTTCCCCACAACAGAGAGCTTTGCAGGGCCATTTCAAAATGCGTCAAAGAAATACATTTGGGGGTAAAATACTTTGATTTCTTTTAGGGCCTGCTGTCTGTGATGTTGGTATCTTATTGCTACAAAGAGTCTGCTTTGTCACTCTTTTTTTTTTAGACAGAGTCTCACTTTGTCACCCAGGCTGGAGTGCAGTGGCGCGATCTCGGCTCACGGCAAGCTCCGCCTCCCAGGTTCACGCCATTCTCCTGTCTCAGCCTCCCAAGTAGCTGGGACTACAAGCGCCCACCACCACCCCTGGCTAAATTTTTGTATTTTTAGTAGAGGCGGGGTTTCACTGTGTTAGCCAGGATGGTCTCGATCTCCTAACCTTGTGATCCGCCCGCCTGGGCCTCCCAAAGTGCTGGGATTACAGGCATGAGCCGCCTCACCCGGCCTGCTTTGTCACTCAAGGTCTCTGTGTTGGTATCAGTGCTGCTCAGCTGTGCCTGAATTCCAAAGGGAGGAGGGCGTAATGAGGCATGTTCGACCACCCATCTCCATCATGGCCTGAACTGGTTTTTCAGGTTAACTTAGGAATGCCCTTGGCCAAGAGAAGGGGTCCATTCAATTGGCTGGGGGACTTAGAATTGTATTTTTGGTTCACATACCTATGTTCATTCAAGGGTAGAAGTGCCTGTACAACATTTTTTAACCAATCTGCTTATTTTGAACGACTATTCCACAGTATAAATAATTTCCTCAGGAAAATTACTTATAACATCTGTTAGGCCAGCAAGCCCTCTAATGAAGGTCAAGTTAGCTGAGGCATAGATGTTGATGAACTCTGATTTGTCATTTTTAAAAATGAACTAAAAACTCAATTTATCCAGGGTTCTGGCAGAAATAGATAGCACACTCAAACTGAGTAATTTGGAGAGAGTTTAATATGAAGAAACCACAAGGGACAGTGCAATAGGGTGGGGCTGGCAACACTGAGCTGCTGTCATCATGTCAGAGGTATTGGAGTCAGAGCAACTCCATCTTAAGTAGGAGCTGGGTGAAATGAGGCTGAGACCTACTGGCCTGCATTCCCCGATGGCTGAGGCATTCTATGTCACAGGGTGAGGTAAGAGGTCAACACAAAATACAGATCATGAAGACCTTGCTGATAAAACAGCTTGCAGTAAAAAAGCCAGCTAAAACCCACCAAAACCAATATGGCGAAGAGAGTGACCTCTGGTTGTCCTCACTGCTACACCCCCACCAGCACCGTGACGGTTTACAAATGCCAGGGCAATGTCAGGAAGTTACCCTATATGGTCTAAAAGGGGAGGCATGAATAATCCACCCCTTGTTTAGCATTTCATCAAGAAATAACATAAAAATGGGCAACCAGCAGCCCTCGGGGCTGCTCTGTCTATGGAGTAGCCATTTTTTATTCCTTTACTTTCCTAATAATCTTGCTTTCACTTTATGGACTCACCCTGAATTCTTTCTTGCTCAAGACCCAAGAACCCTCTCTACAGGCACACGCCTGTAGTCCCAGCTACCAGGGAGGCTGAGGCAGGAGAATCACTTGAACCCAGGAGGCAGAGGTTGCAGTGAGCTGAGATCACACCACTGCACTCCAGCCTGGGCAACAGAGCGACACTCCGTCTCAAAATAAATAAATAAATAAATAAAATTTTTTAAAAAGACAACTTTACCTTGCAACCCAGAGACTCCACTGCTAGGTAATCTACCCAAAGGAAAGAGAAAAGTGTCCACACAAAAACTCAAGTGTCAATATTCACAGAAGCATTATTCATAATAGCCAAAAAAAAAATGGAAACAACTCCAACTGTTGTCAACTGGAAAATGAATAAACAAAATGGAGTATATCCATACAATGGAATATTATTCTGCAGTAAAAATTAAAGAGCTACTGACACATGCTACAATATGGATGAACCTCCAAAACAATAAGCTAAGTGGAAGAAAACAGTCACGGAGAACTGCACGTTGTATGGTGACCTTCATATGAAATGTCTAGAAAAGATCAGTGGCAGCCTAGGGCTAGGGATAGGAATGCAGGATTAATAGCAACCAGGTGTACGTGATCTTACTTGAGTGATGGAAATGTTCCAAAACCGAATGGTGGTGATGATAAACAACTCGGTTAATTTCCTAAAAATTAATGAAGTGTACACTTGGGTGAATTTTATGGTATATAAATTATATCTCAAAAAGCTGTTCAAGATTAAAAAACTGACCCACATGTATATGACACCATCGATGCTGAAGTTTTAAAAAGTCAATTATATTCACTCTCACAGGTGATTTTCAGCCATGACTCTGGACAGCTGAAAGTGTTAACACCACACAGGTATTGTCACAAGTTCCCCCCAACCTGCAATCTGCACAGTGAGGTTTCACTCCATTAAAAAGACAAGCAATTAGGCCAAGTGAGGTGGCTCATTTCTGTAATCCTAGAGCTTTGGGAGGCCAAGGCAGGAGGATCACTTGAGGCCAGGAGTTCAAGACCAACCCAGGCAACACAGCAAGACACCCCCACCACCACCACCACCTCTACAAAAATTAAGATTAAAAAATTAGGCCAGGCTCAGTGGCTCATGCGTGTAATCCCAGCACTTTGGGAGGCTGAGGCAGCAGGATCACAAGGTCAGGAGATCGAGACCATCCTGGCTAACATGTTGAAACTCCGTCTCTACTAAAAATACAAAAAAAATTAGCCAGGCGTGGTGGTGGGCGCCTGTAGTCCCAGCTACTCGGGAGGCTGAGGCAGGAGAATGGCGTGAAACCAGGAGGCGGAGCTTGCAGTGAGCCAAAATCACGCCACTGCACTCCAGCCTGGATGACTGAGCAAGACTCCATCTCAAAAAAAAAAAAAAATTTAAAAATTAGCCGAGCATGGTGGCACAGCCTGTAGTCCCAGCTGCTCAGGAGGCTGAGGTGAGAGGATTGCTTGAGCCCAGGAGGTCAAGAATGCAATGAGCCGTGATCCCACCACTGCACTCCAGCCTGGATGACAGAGTGAGACCCTATCTCTAAAAAAAAAAAAAAAAAAAAAAAAAACAGAAAGAAAAAAAGATAAGCAGTCACTAGTTGCTGCATCAATTGTTTCTTTAAACAGTTGATTTCCTGGTGTGTGTGTGTGTGTGTGTATATGGAAGTGGGTAATGGGGGAGGCTGCGTGTGTGGGGGCAGAAGGCTTATGAAAAACCTCTATACCATCTGCTAAATTTTCCTGTGAACCTATAACTGCTCTAAAAAATAAAGTCCATTAAAAAATGTTGTTTCATTTAGAAAAAAAAACACTAAACCAAGGACAGTCCTATTTCAAGACTGACCCCTGCCAATGACATCCCCAAGTCTTCTCTCTTGTTCTCTCCATGGAAAATTCCCTACCCCCACCTCTAGCCTCCATTTTTGAGTCTTGGAATGCATCAACAGGATGGCTAAAGAATTAAGCACCTTTGTCTCCCAATTCACTTCATCAGCCTCCTGAACAGGAGATTGTCCAATAAATGAAAGGCCATTTGCATTTTCAGCACAAAGGATGCTCTCTGCCTGGTGGGCTTGTTTCTCTCAAGAGCCACAGGCCTTTTAGAGGTTCCATGTGAAGTGGTCTGGGCCAGGAGGGGGGCGCCCGAGAACACTTGGTTGTCTGGGCTGGCATTGTTCCCTTTGTCTGCTTGAACAGGACTCAATCTTATTTCCAGAATGTCCAGGCTGACAGGCTCCATACACAGGTTTTGCCACCCCCCTTTCAGAAAGTTAAGCTGCAAAAGCCTCCCTTTCCCAGAATTTACTGCCGGGGCCCCATCCTGACGCAGAACGGCTGCCGTGGGATGAATGGGCCTTGTTTTCCTTCTCCTGTATGTTGGGGCCTGGGTCAAGGAAGGTGCTTGTAGCTGCTAATCTACAGCGGGTAGTGGGAACACCAGGAAAAACAGGGCTTCCTCTGTGTGGCCAAGAATAAAAGAAAGAGCTTGAATTCAGGTGCTACAGGAGTGGAAATGGTGTGAAAAATAGGGTGAGCAATGGCTTCAGAGGTATGGAAGAGTGGGCCCACTCTCTTCCTCCTTTCATCCCAGGCCCATCCCTCTCCACAATTTTTTCCCACCTGCCTCAAGTAATGCTTGAAATTCTTTTAACATGAAGCAGAGCCTCTCCTGCCCCGCTAAATGTAAATGCAGATTCGGTTAAATGCAGTGAAGAATAAGCTTCTGGCAGGGCGGAGGAAAAGTGCTTTCCCTATTCCCACCATTAAGTGCATCAAAAAAACCTGGACACAATACATAAAACAAACAGAAGACTCCAGAATGTGAGGAGAGGTTCATTTAGGGGCCTTGAAACCCGAGGAAGGGCACTGTGGTATTTCCTGGGCTTTTTTTTTTTTCCACACATCCCAGACATTGCTGGAGAAACTGGCGGTTCAGAAATGCCAACAGGTGCAGTTATAAAAAAGTCTCGCTGGGCGCAGTGGCTCACGCCTATAATCCCAGCACTTTTGGATGCCAAGGCAGGCGGATCACCTGAGGTCAGGAGTTTGAGACCAGCCTGGCCAACATGGTGAAACCCCATCTCTACTGAAAATACAAAAATTAGCCAGGCATGGTGGCGGGTGCCTGTAATCCCAGCTACTCGGGAAGCTGAGGCAGGAGAATCACTCGAAACCAGAAGGCAAAGGTTGCAGTAAGCCGAGATTGCGCCACTGCACTCCAGCTTGTGTGACAGAGTGAGACTGGGCAAAAGAGCAAAACTCCGTCTCAAAAAAAAAAAGTCTCAACAAAAGCCTGCCCTCTCTAACTAGAGGACCAGAAAAGGGGATGTCTAGTGAGAGAAAACATTTAGACAGCAACTGTGTACTCCAAGCAAACACCTTGGGAAAAACTATGACCCCACCCACACCCTGCCAGTAAAGGCTGGGTGCGGAGCTGGGTCTTCTATGCCGATGAGGCTCTGTAGCAAGGATCCTGGGACTCTTTGTCCTCTTCCTTTGCCAGGGATGATAACAGAGGAGGCCTCATTTTAGGAATGGAGGGGAAATGAAGCCATTCTGGAATGAAGAAAAACTAAGATAATTTGTTGCCTTCAGACCAACCCTAAAATAATAGCTAAAGGAAATTCTATAAACAGAAATAAAGTGACTTAAAAAGGAATCTTGGGACATTGGGAAGGAAGAAAGAGCAACAGGAAGAGAAAATACTGGTAAATACAAGACATTCTTCTTCTCTGTGGTGGTGAACATTGTGTGTCAACTTGGCTAGGTCATGATACCCAGCTACTTAGTCAAACATTATTATGTTTCTGTAAAGCTATCTTTATATGAGATTAACATCTAAATTAGTAGACTTTGAGTAAAGCATATTACACTCCATAAGGAGGGTGGGCCTTGTCTCGTCAGCTGAGGGCCTTAAGAAAACAAGATTGACCTTCCTGGGGGAACGGGGAATTCTGTCACCTGATAGATGGCCTGTGGACTTGAACTGCAGCTTTGCCTCTTCTTGGGTCTCCAACCTGTCAGCCTACACTGCAGATTTGGGACACACCAGCCTCCATAACCATGTGTGTCAATTCCTTCAAATAAATCAACCTTTCTCTCCTCTCCCTCTCCCTCCCTTCCTCTCCCACTCTACTCTCTCTGTCTCCTTCCCTCTCCCTTCCTCCCCACTCTCTCTCCCGCTCTGTCTCTCCCTTCCTCCCCCGCCCCCACTCCCAGCTGTCTCTATGTGTCTGTGTGTGTGTGTGTGTGTGACACACCCTATTGATTCTCTTTCTCTCGAGAACCATGACTAATACATTCTCAAAAAATAAAAAAAGCAGTATATTTGAAAGGAATCACAGTTTAAATATGCAATGAGAACAAAACCTAACCTTGGAAAGCTTACTCTAAGCAAACCATTTTGCCTGTCTCATCCTATTTAACCCTTACAAAATCCTAGGTGAGACTGTCATCACCTCCAGCTCGCTGATGTGGAAATTCAGCCAGTGAGCTTTGGAGGGAGGCTTTGACACACATCTGATCAATTCCCAACCTCAGGCTTTTACCCATTACAGTCCACAGCATCTCGGGCTCAGCTGCACTCCTTGGAGCAGCAGTTAGCAGCGAGAGAACAGGATCTCTGGAAGGGAGAAAAGCCTACATGAAGGAGAGGTTGGGAGCCCAGAAAATTGTTTAACATAGCCTTGGTAAAGAACATAAAGAGGCTGAGCACAGTGGCTCATGCCTATAATCCCAGCACTTTGGGAGGCCAAGGCAAGAGGATTGCTTAAGCTTAGGAATTTGAGAACAGCCTGGCAACAAAGTGAGACCTCATCTCTACAAAAAAATAAAATAAAAAGGCAAAGAAGAAAAAAAGTCCACAAGGAGAAGTGCAAAGCAAGAATTCATCAAGGACAGAACACAAAGTTGGCAAAGACCCAGAAGTGCAGAATGGATATGTAACTTGTCCAGAATCTCCAGATAGCATCATGGTGAAGACTGGAACCCACAGCTCCTGACCCCCAGGGCCATTGCTTTGTGAAACAGTAAAGAAATGAATGGCTAAGGACAGCTTCCACATGGGGTCTCCCCTAAGCAGAAAGAAGAGTGCCTGAGTCTTGTGATAACAAGGGACCACAGAAAGGTCAGGTCAGCATGAACTTGAGAAAAGATTCTGGAGAATCGTGAAGAATTGCTTGGCAATCCAGGGAACTTAGAGGTAAGGTGAAGAACCTTTTGGTTGACATATTAGGTCTTTCCAAAACCTGGTCCAGGGTGAGAAATTGTTATATAAAAGGTTATATAGTTTTAATGCAAATAGCTAGAAACGTTTTCCTTCTGATTTGGGGGAATGGAAGACACATTGTTTTGAAAAGTGACTGCTGGGTGGTCTCTCCAACTTCAACACTCAAATATGACCACTCATCTACCGAGTGTCAGCCACTCCTCATCACCAGTAAGTTGCTATACATGAATTAGGATAAGAGCAAAGAACTCTTTATCTTAAAAATAAACAGAGTTGAGATAGAAGGGTCAGTGTCAAAAAATCATCATCAGCAGATGAAGGATGGGGGTCAGACACGAGGAGCTTTTTTTTTTTTTTTGAGATGGCGTCTCGCTCTGTCACCAGGCTGGTATGCAGTGGCTCAATCTCGGCCCACTGCAACCTTCACCTCCTGAGTTCAAGCGATTCTCCTGCCTCAGCCTCCTGAGTAGCTGGGATTACAGGTGAGCACCACCACGCCCGGCTAATTTTTGTATTTTTAGTAGAGACGGGGTTTCACTATGTTGGTCAGGCTGGTCTGGAACACCTGACCTCGTGATCTGCCCACCTCGGCCTCCCAAAGTGTTGGGATTACAGGCGTGAGCCACCACACCGGGCCACAAGGAGTTTTTTTGTTTGTTTTTGTTTTTGTTTCTGTTTTTTCAGACGAAGTCTCACTCTTGTCCCCCAGGCTGGAGTGCAATGGCACAATCTCGGCTCACTGCAACCTCCACCTCCCGGGTTCAAGCAATTCTCCTGCCTCAACCTCCCAAGCAGCTGGGATTACAGGCACCTGCCACCACACTCAGCTAATTTTTGTATTTTAAGTAGAGACGGAGATTCACCATGTTGGCCAGGCTGGTCTCAAACTCCTGACCTCAGGTGATCCACCCTCCTCGGCCTCCCAAAGTGCTGGGATTACAGGCGTGAGCCACTGCGCCCGGCCCATGAGGAGCTTTTTTAACTGGCATGCTTGAGGTTTGTTAACATCCGCAAAGTTTCTAGCAAGTGCGTCCCAGATGCCTTGCACTGCTGTTTCACATAAGATGGCTTTATTATGATGCAAGCCTTCTGGGACAAGAAAAGGTATGGGTACTGTACAGAATGCATTTTTCATATGAACCAAATGTTTGTGGCCCCCCAAAATTCATATGTTGAAATCCTAACCCCCAATGAGATGACACTTGGAGGTAAGGCTTTCAAGAGGTAATCAGGTCATGAGAGTGGGGCCTTCACGATGAGATTAATGTCCTTATGGGAAGAAACACCAGGCCAGGCATGGTGGCTCATGTCTGTAATCCCAGTACTTTGGGAGGCCGAGGCAGGCAGATCACTTGAGCCCAGGAGTTCAAGACCAGCCTGGGCAACATGGTGAAACCCTGTCAGTACAAAAAATTTAAAAATTAGCCAGGCATGATGGCACACACCCATAGTCCCTGATATTCAGGAGGCTGAGTGGGAGTATCACTTGAGCCCAGGAGGTTGAGGCTGCAGTGAGCTGTTTGCACCACTGCACTCCAGCCTGAGCAACAGAGGAAGACCCTGTCTCCAAAAAGTAAAAGAAGAAGAAACATCAGAGAGCTTGCTTCCCCTCTCTCTGCTCTCTGCCATGTGAAGCTACATCAAGAAGACAATTGTCTGCAAACCAAGAAGAGAGCCCTCACCAGACATCAGATCTGCTGGCACCTCACTCTTGGACTTCCCAGCCTCCAGAACTGTAAGAAATACATGCTTGCTTAGGCCACCCAGCTTATGGAATTCATTCTGCAGCTCAAGCTGATGAAGACCACATCTGTCTCAGAAATGGGTGTAAATTACTATAACACAATGGAAAGCACCGGAACCTTACGTATATTCACAACCTCTAATCCAGCAAGGCCACCTCAAGGAAAATAGCTCCCAAAATAATTGGAGATAAGCAGAAAAGTTTCTGTGTTTATTCCCAATTTTATATAAAATGAAGAAAAATTCAGAAAAAAACCTAAAATTTTTACCAAGAAATTGGTTAAATTATGGACCATCCATTTGATGGAATATTATGTTGCCATTTAAAAATCACAGTTTTGGGCAGGCTGTGGTGGCTCATGCCTGTAATCCCAGCACTATGGGAGGCCAAAGCAGGCAGATTACTTGAGCTCAGGAGTTCAAGACCAGCCTGGACAATAGAGCAATAGTGAAACCCTGTCTCTACAAAAAATACATGAGCCTGTAGTTCCAGGAGGACACATTGCTTCGGGAGGCTGAGGTGGGAGGATTGCTTGGCCCCAGGAGGTCAAGGCTGCAGTACACAGTGTTTGTACCACTGCATTCCAGCCTGGGCAACAGAGCAAGACCCTGTCTCAAAAAAAAAAAAACCCTACAGTTTTGACGTAAGAAAATGCTCACAACTAATGTAACATTTAAAAAATAATGGTTTGTATAATCTGGGATTTGAGATAAATTTAGGAGAAACTGTTAAGTTTCAAATATCTTTCTCTTCAAGAATGTGGCACTTTTTTCTCTTATTTGGAATATCTCCTATATTTCTCAATGGAATTTTACAGTTTTCTTAAAAAAGACTTACAAATTTTATATTAACTGTATTTCTAGGATTACTTATTTTTCTATTGCAAATGGAAAAGCTTTTCATTATATTTTTAAGGTGTTATTGATTTTTTTTTTTTTTCTGGGGGGACGAAGTCTTGCTGTATTGCCCAGGCTGGCGTGCAATGGTGCAATCTCGGCTCACTGCAACCTCTGCCTCCCATGTTCAAGAGATTCTCTTGCCTCAGCCTCCCAAGTAGCTGGGATTACAGGCATCTGCCAACATGCCCTGCTAATTTTTGTATTTTAAGTAGAGATGAGGTTTCACCATGTTGGCCAGGCTGGTCTTGAACTCCAGACCTCAGGTAATCCACCTGCCTCGGCCTCCTAAAGTGCTGGGATTACAAGAGTGAGCCACCGTGCCCATCTGGTGTTATTGATTTTTAAACAGCCTTCCTCTTACAGTTTCTAGAATTTTTTTCTATTCTTCTATTGTATTTGACATGGTTCTAGACATCAGTGTAATAGGCATAAGGAAGAAATAAAATACATAGGAATTCCAGGAAACAATGTTTCATTAATAAAAATGTGAAATTTATAATAATAGCATATAAAACCACATATGTTATAAATGCATTTTTAAAGTATAATTATCAATCTATTTATCTATCTACATAGAAATAAGCCTGGAAGCAAATACCCAAAAATACTAATTGTATTCTAGTGACTCTCAGTTCTATTAGACTTTCTTTTTATGGAATATGTTATAATGCCATTAATCTCCTTGAAATGAAAGTCACTGATAATATGTTTTGCGTAAGCAAGTGAATTTTAAAAAAATCAATATATGCCCTAGCTTAATGTAAATAATAAATAAAAGGAAAGTAGTTTATAATGTTTTGAAAAAATTAGATTTAAGTATATGAGCTCATATGGCACAATTACACTAGAAAATACCAACGCCCCACAAATTCCCAAAACAATCCCTAAGGCAAGGTACTGTCACCTTTGAGTATCATTGTGTTTTAAAAAACAGGACCAGGCAGTGAGATTATTTTTGTTTGCTTTTCCATAGAGTATATTTTCTCCTTTAAATGAATGCATACTGCTTTTATATTCAAAAATCTAGTGTTGGGGTGGATGTCTCAGGACTGTGATTGTTCAATACAAGGGAGGAGAAAGTCCCCAGGAAGACAGCTTACCTCAAACGAGTACGCTTTCCCAATTCCATCGCCTGCTCCAGTGATCACTGTGAAAAGCAGGAATGCTTTTAAAGGACAGAATTCATCTTTAAACTTCTCTTTCTCCCTGGCCACGTTTTCTCGCAAGCCTAGTCTCCAGGACAGTCAGTACTCCTAAGGCTCATCCCTTTGCTCTCCAGCCCACGCCCTTGAAGCCCCTCACTAAACGTTCAGGTATTGGTTGGCTGGTTGGTTGGTTGGTTGATTGGTTGGTTGGTTGGTTTGATTGGTTGGTTGGTTGGTTGGTTGGTTGGTTTGGTTTTTGGAGGGATTGGCGAGACTATGGAAAACATGTTCCAAAGTGAAACACAGATCCGCAGCCAGGGAACATTTCCTGCAGGCCCTATGAGGATGCAGATATTGTGAGCCTTCACCCGACAAGGGCAGGCAGTGTTCCCCATTATCTCTCTGCCCAGGCACCCATCTGTCATTGTAAGGACATTTCAAGGTTCCTCCTAAAAGTGGAGCTCTGCCCCCTTCTCACCCCCACCCCACAGCAGCAATTAAAGGCCTATGGAAGGTAGGGAATTTAGCAAAGAGGAAAATACCAAAATGCAAAAAGAAAATGCAGTGAAATGAAGAAACCTGAAGAATTTGTACTCAATAGAACTATCTGTTAATATACAACAATCAAATAGGTCTGCTAGTCCTTTCATATCAACATTACAGACATATTTAATGATTGAGCTCTAGGATACGCCTCATTCGTGAGAACGTCACAATTTCAAAATTCACTACCATTCGGTATATCGTAAAACTTACAGTTTACCTGTGCAACAACAATTAAAGGGCATGCTTTCAAAAAGTGTGAGCAAAAGGTACATTTAGCTCACTTGAGAGTGAGTGCAGGCCAAGCTGTACAAGCCTCACAGACCACACTGACAGAAGCACTCTGGCTTTAATAATTACTGATGATGTGTCTGTTCATTTAGGAACTTCTAAGAGGCACCATGCACACCGTCTGCAGCTCTGGGTGGAGGAACTAAGCTCAGGGCATCTTGGGCCTTACCTTCCCCTCCCTGTGGGGAGTCTTCAATTCACCCGATACGGGACCTGCACTACAGGCAAGATGATACCATCAATAATAACAACAGATAATGGTCACACACTTACTTCTTGCCATGTCCTGCTTCTAGTGTTTTAGATGCATCATCTCATTTAATGTTCAAAACAAACCTAAAATGCAGGGACCATCATTATCCTTAGTTTATAAATGAGGAAGCCACGGGGAAAGTGTTCGTAACTTGATTAAAGTCACACTGCTAAAAATGATGACACAGGATTTGAACCCAGGCTGTCTGACTTTGGGGCCCTGAGTCTATGAATATACACTAAGAAAAGAATTAGGAAATCAGCACAGAGCTCAGGGTACTGTATCTGAGGAATTAAAAATTTAGCCTCTAGTTCTTGGGTTTCTTTTTTGTCCCCTACTTGAAATATATTATCTCCCTGATATCTGCCTCTGCCCAAACATATTTTACTCCTGCTAGAGGTAACTCTATCCATCTTGACTCATAAAAACAGGTTAAGATCATGTTTTTCCTTTGAGTCACCAAATGCTCTTAGTCTCTGGCCCCATTTGAACTTCTTTTAGAATGTAGGTTCTTAGAAGGGCTTTCCCTACACAAACGACAGCAGCTGTGCAGAGTGCTACATCCACCCACACATGGGCATCTGAATCTGCGTGGAGTGGGGTATTTAAATCCAGAACACGCAGGTCAAGCTGCTGAGCAAGTTCAAGCAAGTTCACTCCTGACAGCATAATGCCCCAAGAGGACACACACACACACACACACACACACACACACGCACACACGCGCACTCACACAGCAAATGTAAGAAGCAGCAGTCAAAAATCCATTTGTCATCCCAATTTCTCACATGGTACTTTTTTAAATTTCCATTGCTACGTTTTTAAGGTTGCCAGGTTTAGCAAATAAGGATACAGAATGCCCACTTAAATTTGAAATTAAGGTAAATTATGAATTGTTTAATATATGTCTCATGCCATATGTGAGTTATAACATACTAAAAACGTATTCCTTTTTTTCTGAAATTTAAATTTAACTGGGTATCCTGTATTTTATCTGGCAGCCCTATAAGGATATTAGAATCTTTCCTATTTTGCCTAGATAATATCTCTAAAGTCACTTAATCATTTTTGTCATTGGATTCTTTTTTTTCATGTCCATATTTGAAATACAAGGCCCTGCAAAGACCTTAGCATTTCAAATATTCAAGGAAATGCTGAAACCATGGCCTCATGCTCGTCACCTTAACCTCAGTCATAGGGCTGAAGTTCTGCATGGGCGTTCCAGTAGATAAATTCCATGGGGAGGCAGCGTTTAATTGACACCAGCCAGACCCAGATTCCATTCCATACCATCCTGAAAACATGGCTCCGTAGAGATATGTGTTGCCTTGATTTTGTAACACCTTCATTTCTTAAAAACACTTGGATCCTTTTTTTAATACAGTGAGTTAAAATTATTTAGATTTCAAAATTTGGAAACACCATTTAGTAAAATGAAAGCACCCTGGGCTTTTTGTAAATCTGGAGATGAGGATGCAGAAATTTCTGCAATATTTATTATTTGTATCAGCAGGAAATTCCCAAAAGAAGAAAACTCATCTAATGGGGTTGAGAGGACAAGTGCTTAGCAAGGGCTGGGTAGCCTTCTGCCCTAGTGTTCCCCTAATGCCCTACAGGTTGTGTTGCAGACCACTCTAATTTCACTCACACTTTCTAATCCCCCCAATTAAAATTACCCAAAGGAATTACTCCTTTGCTCTCTCTTTGAGGCTCATGCCTGTCATCCCAGCAGTTGGGGAGGCTGAGACGGGTGAATCACGAGGTCAAGAGTTTGAGACCAGCCTGGCCAACAGGGTGAAACCCTGTCTCTACTAAAAATACAAAATGTTGGCCGGGTACGGTGGCTCACGCCTGTAATCTCAGCACTTTGAGAGGCCAAAATGGGCAAATCATGAGGTCAGGAGTTCGAGACCAGCCTGGCCAACATGGCGGAACCCAGTCTCTACTAAAATACAAAAAATTAGCCAGCTGTAGTAGTGTGCGCCTGTAATCCCAGCTACTCGGGAGGCTGAGGCAGGAGAATTGCTTGAACCCAGGAGGCAGAGGTTGCAGTAAGCAGAGATCGCACCACTGCACTCCAGCCCGGGCAACAGAGTGAGACTCCGTCTCAAAAAAAAACACATTAGCCGGGTGTGGTGACAGGTGCCTATAATCTCAGCTACTTGGGAGGCTGAGGCAGGAGAATTGCTTAAACCTGGGAAGCAGAGGTTGCAGTGAGCCAAGATCACACCATTGCACTCCAGCCTGGGCGACAGAGCAAGTGTCTGTCTCAAAAATAATAATAATAGCAATAAGCAGGAACAACAGCAGCAAAAACACATGAGATGGAACCTCCCTTACCTGCCCACTGTCCCATTGACCGCAAGAAAGGCTTTGGCAAAACTTTCCAGTAGTTCAGTAAAATACATCTGGAGAATCTCACGCACTTCGCCAGGCAGGCCAGGCACACCAGCAGCCCTGTGAGGATGAAGAACTGTTCCAGGACGTCCCCCATGGCTGCACTGAACAGACTGTTTCAGCCCTGGCCGTGGCGCTCTGTGTGTGCCTCCTGGGACCACACTGCTCCTGGAGACCTCCAGATCTTCTTCCAGGAGTCACTGGATATGTTCCATCAAGTCAGGGGCACCTAGATTAAAGTAACTTCTTTACATAATCCTCTGATTCACAGGCCTTTGAATAAGGCTTTTGTTACTGTGGAGGAGCTGGTGAAAAAGTAAAAGGTGGACATGAAGGGAAAAAAACAAAGCCTGGACAAATAAAATGGCAGCCCACGGTTCTCTCCCTGAATTTGGAAACTTAAAAAGGATGCAGAATCCAAGACAATTATTCATGTATTTAGCACTATGTATTGACTGCCTACCAGGTGGAGTCCCCTCTTGAAGTCATTAGGAAGATAATAGTGACCACAGGGTCTCTCTGGTTTGGAGCTTAGATTCTGGTAGCGGGGACAGATGATAAGCAGATAAACAAGATAACATCAGACTGGGCAGTGGCTCACGCCTATAATCCCAACATTTTGGGAAGCTGAGGCAGGCGGGTCACATGAAGTCAAGAGTTCAAGACCAGCCTGGCCAACATGGTAAAACCTCATCTCTACTTAAAATACAAAAATTAGCCAGGCCTGGTGGTGTGCACCTGTAATCCCAGCTACTTGGGAGGCTGAGGCAAGAGAATCACTTGAACTTGGGAGGCGGAGGTTGCAGTGAGCCAAGATCACGCCATTGCACTCCAGCCTGGGTGACAGAGCGAGATTCTGTCTCAAAAAAAAAAAAAAAAAGATAACATCAGTGCTATGAAAAAGCACTATTGAATGATGTGTTTGAGTAGCTACTCAGGGAATGCTTCAGAGAGGGTGTTCAGGAAGGAATTCCGTGAAGAGGTGGCATTTTTAGTTGAAATTTGAAAGAAAAGGAGCCAGCTCCGCAAAGATGAGTTCCCTCCAGGCTAATGGAACAGCTAGTACAATGCCCAAAGTGAGAAAAATCCATGTATTTGAGGAATAAGAACTAGGACAGGCCGGGCGTGGTGGCTCACGCCTGTAATCCCAGCACTTTGGGAGGCCGAGGCAGGCGGATCACGAGGTCAGGAAATTGAGACCATCCTGGCCAACACAGTGAAACCCTATCTCTACTAAAAATACAATAATTAGCTGGGTCTGGTGGAGCATGCCTGTAATCTTAGCTACTTGAGAGGCTGAGGAGGCAGGAGAATCGCTTGAACCTGGGAGGCGGAAGTTGCAGTGAGCTGAGATTGTGCCACTGCACTCCAGTCTGGGCGACAGAGCAAGACTCCAATTCAAAAAAACAAAAAAACAACAACAAAACAAAACTAGGACAACACAGCAGAGGGACTGGCCACAGAGAGCAAGGGAGGAAAAGGCCAGAGCAGGAGGGAGGAGCCATGCCCTACGGGTGAGTGTGGACTTTCAGAGCAACCAGAAGCCATTGCACAGATTTAGGAAATAGAGTTCTATACTCTGAATTATGCTTTTAAAAGGCCACTGGATGCTGAGGGAAGATGTCCTTCTGGGGGCGGGATGGAGGGTGGGTGTGACAACTGAAGCAAGGGCAGCCAGGATGCTGAAGTCATCCATGCAGAGGCCTCAGGATCAGTCCTTGGCCTTCTCTCATTTCTGCCTGTGCTCACTCTCAGCTCACTCTGTGCTGCAATCAACAGCCTTGCGCTCACCCTAGAAGCAGAATTGCTGGCCAGAACATAGATTCATACATCTTTATGCTAGATATTGTCAGATTTGCCTTCATTTTGCATTCACGCCAACAACGCGTCAGCGTGTTCATTTTCCCACTGCCTTAGCAGTAAAGCATGTTGTCAAGCTTTGGAATTTTTGCCACCCAGTAGGTAAGAAGTAGCATCCAATGTTGTTTTAAGTTTAAATTATCAGCCAGGTTGGAGATATTTTCATCAGCCTAAGGGCTATTTTCACTGTTTTCTTTGTGAATTTTCTCTCTCCTGCCCGTTTTTCTATGTGGTTTTTGGTCTTTCCCTTCTCTGTATTTAGAGATGGTTTCGGAACTCTGATTAGTCAGAAATTCGACCTGCTCACTCTGTCCTTCATGGTCATTGATTATCTCTTCAGGTGTGTCTGATCATTGTTAAATCAGCCCATTGTGGTTTTTATTTTAATGACCTTAACTTCATTTCAAAAGTTCCTTTTTTGCAAAACTGAGGCTTTTCTTCTTATGGTTTTCTGTTCCATGCAGATATTTTTAATTTTGACTTTCTTTACCTCAGCATAATTGTCTTATGATCTGGCTTTAACAATTCCAGTACCTGCATCAGCCTTTCTGTTGCTGTCTCCTCTCTCTGGTAGGTCTCACTCATGGTGCCCTGTTTCCTTGTGTGCTTGATAATTTTCACCTGTGCACATCCCATTTTGCCTGGAAATTTCTCTGTGAGGTTTTCTGATGAAGCTGTATTCCTCCGTAGAGGAGGTGATTTTGCTTCTACCAGATACCTAGAGGAACTTCCAATTTGGAAAATTAAATTCGTGGCTAAATTCATAGTTTTTTAAACCATGCAGGTGAAGTGAATTTGGTCTGCCATGACACCCCACCCTGGCCTGTGTTGATAAACCCATAGGACGGTTCTCTGGCCATCTCCACGCACCACCACCTCCTCTGCTCAGCACCAAGGTGCATTTCCTTGTAGTCCGGGAGCATGTTTCTTCTGGACCACAGTTACCCTGAGGATGTAGAAACCTTTTGGGACCCCGGCCTTATGGAATGTTCATCTATTAGACTCTTCCTGACCTTCATTGCTGTCCCATACCATCACCACTGAAGCTCCCCATCACCCCATCCAGCAAATGCAGGGCTTATGTGGCTTCAGTGCTCAATTTATCTCTCTGTATTGCTGCTTTCTCTTATACTGAATTTTTTGACTATCTCAATAGGTTTTATGTTTTTAATAAGCTCTTTGAGAATATCTCTTCTTCTACCCACAAAAACATGGATAAATCACATTTTGTCAAGCAAAAGAAGTCACAAAAAAGTACTGCATTAGTTATCTATTCTGTATAACAAATTAACCCAAAACTCAGTCGCCTAAACAATGCCATTTATTATCTCATGATTTCTGTGGATCAGGAATCCAGGCATGGATCAGCTGGATCCTCTGGCTCAAGGTCTTTCACAGGTGGCAATAAAGTCCAGCCAGGGGGCCGTCATCTCCAGGCTCACCTGGGGAAACAGCAGCCCAGTCACTTGTTTGTTGCAGGATCCGGTTGCTTCTCCTTTGTTCCTTGTTGTGTGGGCCTCCTCACAGGGCAGCTCCCAAGAGCAGCTTGCTTCATCAGATCTAGCCAATGAGAAGAATCAGAGAGACAGAGAGAGAAGGCAGAAGCCACACTCTTGTAATCTGATCTCGGAAGGGCCATTCCACCACTTTAGCTGCATTCTGTGCATTAGAAGCAAGTTCCTAGATCCACTCCATATTCAAAGGGAAAAGATCACACAAGGGAGTGAACATAGTGGGCAGGGATCATTGAGATCCATTATAGAAACTGCCTTCTACATGTACATACTATAGGATATTATTTATAGGAAGTTAAAGAACAGGCAAACATAATCTTTGGTAAAATAAAATCAGAACACTGGTTGCCTGGTAGAGGTGAAGGGATTGGCTGGAAGGGTCATAGGGAACTTTTCTGGTTGATTAAGATGTTCTATATTTTGATAAGCAATGTGTTTGGAAGGGCATGCCTTAATCAAAACTCACTGGACTGTACACTTTTAAGCTCTGTGCAATTTATTGCATGTAAATTATCTGGAAACTTCAAACAAATTTTGTCCTGCAGTTATTCTTTGAATGGCAGATAATTTAGACTTCCGTTACCAGAATCATAAGCAGCAATTCATTTGTGTGCTTGGTCACAGACCAAGATTTCCCCACTTTTATAGCTTTTCAGCATCAAAAACTATATCCAACCCCATGTAATAGATTGAGAAATTACATACCAATATCTGACTGTGAATTCAGCAAAGCTTTTAAATAAATGTGTATTTTTCTATTTGCAAGATGCTATGACTTGTATCCCCTACCCCCTGGCCCCAGCCAAAATTCATGTATTGAAGGCCTAACCCCCAGTGTGATGACATTTGGAGATAGAGCCTTTTGGGGGTGATGAGATCATGAGGGTGGGGCCTTCATGGTAAGATTAATGCCTTTAAATGAAGAGACAAGGCTGGGTGCGGTGGCTCACACCTGTAATCCCAGCACTTTGGGAGGCCAGGGTGGGTGGATCACCTGAGGTCAGGAGTTCTAGAGGAGCCTGGCCAACATGGTGAAACCCCGTCTCTACTAAAAATACAAAAATAAGCCAGGCATGGTGGCGCCTGCTTGTAATCCCAGCTACTCAGGAGGCTGAGGCATGAGAATTGCTTGAACCCAGGAGGCAGAGGTTGCAGTGAGCCGAGATTGCACCACTGCACTCCCAGCATGGGCGACAGAACGAGACTCCATCTCAAAAAAAAAAGAAGAAGAATCGACACAAGAGATCTCCCTCTCTCTCTCCACCACATGAGGGCACAGCAAGCAGACAAGCAGACTACTGTCTGTAAGCCGGCAAGGAGCCCTCACCAGGAACCAAGTGGGCCACCACCTTGATCTTGGACTTCTCAGCCTCCACAACTGTGAGAAAAAAAATTCTGCCATTTAAACCACTCAGTCTGTGGTATTTTGCTATAGCAGCCCGACCTGACACAGAGTACATGGGAGCATTTAAAAATTAAATTCTTCAATGTGGAGACATGTTATTTCCCCAGCATATGTTTGCTGTTGTTTTCTGCTCCACTTGAGAAATGCGACTAAATGACTGATATTATTATAGCAACAACATTAATGCCAATGTAAAACTTCTAAATACATGATTTTCAAAACTCAGTAAATAGTAACCAGAAAAAAAAATTCTTACCATACATCTAGCAACTCTGCATAGTTGCTAGGCAGAGAAAAACAGTTTGAGAACTGGGTCTCCAAAACAGGGATCATAAACTCAGATGCTCACAGTGGTGGAAGGCAGGTGATATAAGTCCATGAAACAGGGCAGTGACTTTGTGCTGTACTTTTTTTTTTTTTCTTTTCAAGACAGAGTCTTGCTCTGTTGCCCAGGCTGGAGTGCAGTGGTGCGATCTCGGCTCACTGCAACTTCTGCCTCCCAGGTTCAAGCAATTCTCCTGCCTCAGCCTCCTGAGTAGCTGCAATTACAGGTGCCCGTCATCGCGCCTGGCTAATTTTTGTATTTTTAGTAGAGACAGGGTTTCACCATGTTGGCCAGGCTGGTCTCAAACTCCTGACCTCATGATCCGCCACCTCGGCCTCCCAAAGTACTGGATTACAGGCGTGAGCCACCGTGCCTGGCCTTGTGCTACACTTTTCCCTACAGACACAGAGCAGGTATAATGTTCACTTCCACAGACAAATGCACTCTCTTTCATTGTCTCTGAAATCTTGTCTCTCTTGATTTAGCTTTTATTTTCTTGTTTTCCTCTCAACTCTACTTTAGGAAATGACACTACAAACACCCTGAAGGATAGAGACTGACCCTGAGCCTCTGCTCATGGGACGTAGAGAACAGGGAACGTGGAGAACATGAAACAGAAACTGTCCACTCCACCCAGCTCCAGCTGTCCTGTGGAACTGTGGCCTAGTTGGCAAATTGTGATTTTTTTTAAGTGATAAAAAATCCAGTTTCTAATATAACATTTCTCCATTTTTATAAAAAATGTTATGAAAATAACAACTGGAATATAAAGCAACAAACTCCAAAACCATGTTAACACCGCATAGACAAAATAAAACACATCTGCAGCCCTCCAAGGGCCCGTGAATGAAAGGTCTGAGCCTTCAGATTAAGGAGGTGAATTAACTTGTTCTACTCAATTTAGAGTTTTTAGAGCCAGCTTTATGGGCATAAACTCCACTTCAGGAATCACAGTGTCTTTCTGTCCCAGAATCAGTGAAAAGCCAAATAGCAACAAGCTTTTTTGTAGCAAGTGCTTACTAATGTTTCTATTCTTTTTCAGGGTAACTTATTCTTATCTATATTGAAAATGTTTATTAAACTAAGGCTCACCACACAAAATAAGCTACATAGTTTACTCGAGAAAGATAACCAGGGGAAAAGTAAGAGGTTTTGGAGCTGCTAGAGCTGTGTTATCCAAATCACTAACCACTGGCCATATGTGGTTATTTAAATTTTAATTTGATTTCATTTAATTTAAACTTCAGCTCTTCAGTTGCACTAGCCATTCCAGGTGGTCAATAACCACATGTATTGAACAGCACAGATTTAAACACATCCCTCAGTGCAGAAAGTTTTACTGAACAGTGCCGATCAGAACTTTGTGAGCCATTTTGCTTCCAAATGCATACAGTTACCAGAACTTATAAACCTCATTACTAAAACTAAAATATATAAGAGGAATATTTATATTTAGAACATGGTTTCTAGAACTTTATTGATATCACTGGGTTAATGAACAGGGTTTTCTCAGATCTTGGGGTGGACGGAGGAGATTAATATGACAGTGTTCCTTATGTAACTCTTTGTCTACTCTTCTATATGAGGGCATGACAGATACAGCATTATTCCTAAGTGTATTAGTCTGTTCTCATGCTGCTAATAAAGACATACCCAAGACTGGATAATTTATAAAGGAAAGAAGTTTAATTGACTCACAGTTCCACATGGCTGGGGAGGCCTCACAATCATGGCAGAAGGCGAAGGAGGAGCAAAGTCACATCTTACATGGCGGCAGGCAAGAGAGCATGTGCAGGGGGATCTCTGCTTTATAAAACCATCACATCTTGTGAGACTTATTCACTATCATGAGAACAGCATGAGAAAGACCCACCCCCATGATTCAATTAACTTCCCACCAGGTCCCTCCCGTGACACATGGGAATTATGGGAGCTACAATTCAAGATGAGATTTGGGTGGGGACACAGCCAAACCATATCATTAAATATGCATAATGAAGTCTGTTAGACTTAATGTCATGCCTATAAAACACTCTATTCTTTTTCATGGACTTTCTTTTCAGTACTTTGAATGTTATTCCACTGCCTTCTAGACTCCACTGCTTCTGATGAGAAGTCAGCTGTTAGGCCAGGCACTGTGGCTTACGCCTGTAATACTAGCACTTTGGGAGGCCGAGGCAGGCAGATCATGAGGTCAGGAGATTGAGACCATCCTGGCTAATACAGTGAAACCTCGTCTCTACTAAAAATACAAAAAATTAGCCAGGCGTGGTGGTGGGCGCCTGTAGTCCCAGCTACTCGGGAGGCTGAGGCAGGAGAATGGCATGAACCTGGGAGGTGGAGCTTGCAGTGAGCCGAGATTGTGCCACTGCACTCCAGCCTGGGCGACAGAGCGAGACTCTGTCTCAAAAAAAGTCCTCTGTTAATCTTATTGGGGTTCCTTTGTAAGGGATGAGTAGTTTCTCTCTTCCTGTTCCCAAGATTTTCACTGTGTATTTGGCTTTTAGTATTTTTACATCAATCTCTGGATGTGGATCTCTTTGCATTTGTCTGTGGAGCTTGTTGAGTTTCTTGGATGTGTGAACTCATGTTTCTCAACAGATTTAGGAAGTTTTTACCCATTATTCAATTTTTTTAACTCTTTTCTCATTTTCTTCTCCTTCTGCCCCTCCAATTATGCAAATGTTGATGTGCTTTCTTTTCATTTTTCTTCATTCTATTATCTCTGATCTTTAAATTGAATAATCTCTATTGATCTCTCTTCAAATTTACAGATTCTTTCTTCTGTAGGTTCAAATTTACTGTTAAGCCCCCAAATAAATGCTTGATTTTGGTTTTGTACTTTTCAACTCCAGAATATCTATTTGGTTCTTTTTTAATACTTTCACTTTTTGATTTCCCTATTTGATGAAACAACGTCTTCATACCTTCCTTCACTTATTTAATCATGTGTACTTTGGTTCTTTGAACTTATTTATAATGAAGTCTTTGTTAAATACACCTGGTCCCTCTTATAAGCTGTCTCTGTTGCTTGCTTTTATGGGTCACACTTTCATGTTTCTCTGAATGTCTTATACTTTTTTGTTGAACCTGGACATTTTAGGTAATATATTGCAGGAACTCTGGATACTGATTCCCCTCCCTTCTCCCTGGAGCTTGGTTTTGTTGTTTTGTTTATTTTGTGACTTGGCTACACACTAGAATATTTTAGTAAAGTCCATTTTCCCCTTTGGTGTCACTCCTTGGAGGCTGAGGCTTGATTGCACAGTGTCTCCCTGCAGTGACACTAGGTTTAAGGGGGTTCTCTTTGCCTCTTTCCCTGATTTATATTTTAAGCTGTCTGCCTGACTTGGTATTACCCAGGTCCATCAGGCCCCAATTACCAGTTGATTACTGTATTGTTTTTGATAGTTCCCTGGGGCATAAATTGCCCAGCAGTCTGATCCAATTAAATTCTGGCAGGGGTAGTTATTGAGGCCAGTCTTTGAGGTCTGTTATGACTCCATGAAAGCTCTTCTTTACTGTCTCTTTCCCTTTTTCTCCATGGTGAGCCAGTTGGACTATGATTTAGCTTGTTGTTCTTAATTAAGAGAGGCATCATCTTCAAGAGTCTCTTAGACATGCATTTTCCCCACATTCTGCTTCAAATAAAGTCAGTTCCTTTAAGGAGTGCCCTGGAGCTCTTTTTTCTCATGGACTTTGTGTTAATTTGGACAACTGCCATGTTTAAGGGCACACAGCCCCCATGGGACCACCCTCACTTCTGATAATAGCTGCAAGTTTGAGGAGTTCTCAAAAACAGCCTCAGTTTTGATCATTTGGTAGGACTCATAGACCTCACAGAAAGCTGTTATACTTGTGGGTAGTTTATTATTAGGAAAGAATACAGATTAAAATGAGCCAAGAAAAGCACTGGATTGGACAGTGTGTGGGGAAGTGCCAAATGTAGAGCTTCCATTGTCTTCTCTCACAGAATCAAGACACATCATTACCTGTCCAGCAACAATGTGTGACAATATGCATGGAGCATTGCCAACCCGGGAAACTCAATCAAGCCTCAGTGTTCAGAGTTTTTATTAGGGCTTCATTACATAAACTTCACTGATTGCCCACATGGCTGATCTCTATCTCCAGACCCCCCAGGTATCACCCAAAGCCTTCACCCTTAACCACACTGTTGGTCTTTCTGGTGTAGCTAGCCCCATCTGAAATCACATTGTTAGACTATCTAATGTAACCCAAGGTCCCCAGGCAAACAGAGACACTCCACTTTAGCATCATATTCCAAGAAGCTTAGGGTAAAGACCAGACATCTTTTTGCACAAGATTAAATTATTTACTGCACAGGCTGCATCTTCCCTGGGCAGCCTCTCTGAGCCACTCCTCTGGGTGCTGGACAGGGTGGTGGCCTCTGGCCTTGTCAGATCATCTCTCCCCAGTGTGGAACAGCCTTCCAAGTGAGCTGGGGCAAGGGTAATGGGGAACCCAGTATTTGTGGCCTGCTGTATTTGAGGTAGAGCCTGCATCTAATGGATAGGGGCTTGGTAGAGAGAGCCCTAGCCCCTTAGCTGCACTCACCAGGAATTGAGCATCTCTGGCTGGGCACGGTGGTTCACACCTGTAATCACAGCACTTTGGGAGGCCAAGGCAGGAGGATCACTTGAGGCCAGCCTAGGCAACATAAAAGATCCCATCTCTACTAAAAATACAAAAATTAGCCAGGTGTAACGGTGTGTCCCTGTGGTCTTAGCTACTTAGGAGGCTGAGGAGGGCAGATCACTTGAGCCTGGGAGGCAGTGGTTGCAGTGAGCTGAGATAATGCCACTGTACTCCTGCCTGGGCAACAGAGCCAGACCCTGTCTTTTAAAAAAAGGATTTTAAAAAATAAAGATACAAGCATGTGTATGTTCACTGCAGCACTATTCACAATAGCAAAAACATGGAATCAACCCAAACGCCCATCTATGATAGACTGGATAAAGAAAACATGGTACATACACACCACAGAATACTATGCAGCCATCAAAAGGAACGAGATCATGTCCATTGCAGGGACATGGATGGAGCTAGAAGCCAGTATCCTCAGCAAACTGACACAGGAACAGAAAACCAAACACTGCATGTTTTCACTTATAAGTGGGAGTTGAACAATGAGAATACATGGACACAGGGACGGGAACAACACACACTGGGGCCTGTTAGGGGGGTGGGGGGAGGGGGAGCATCAGGATAAATAGCTAATGCATGTGGGGCTTAATACCTAGGTGATAGGTTGATAGGTGCAGCAAACCACCATGGCACACAATTATCTATGTAACCAACCTGCACATCCTGCACATTTATCCCAGAACTTAAAATTAAATTCAATTAAATTTTTAAAAAATAGCATCTTCAACTTAGATAGGATGAGAAATTCTGGTGGTCTGCTCCTCCCAGTTGGATCTAGTTCCCCAGGAACTGAGAAGAGAATGACCCCTTTTTGGCTATGCCCATCTGAGGCAGAGCTGCCACCAGCCGAGCTGGGAGAAGGAAAAGAGAGGGGTGGGGTCAATTCTCAAATGCCACAGCCGCCTATTGTTCTTACCAAGTGTTAGTAGGTTTACCTGAATCAATGTGTCCTCATTTGCCCTTATAATGTCTGGAGACTGTAATTACTTGTCTTTTTATAGTTTTTGCCAGCTTTCCTTGTTTCACAGAAGAATGAGTCCACAGGACTCCTCACGCTGCCATCTGACCTTTTCATAGACTTTTTTTTTTAAAGAGAAGGTCTTACTCTGTCACCCAGCCTGAAGTGCAGTGGTGCAATCATGGCTTACTGCAGCCTCAACCTCCCAAGATCAAGCTATCCTCCCACCTCAGCTTCCTAAGTAGGTGGGACTACAGGCATGCACCACCATGCCTGGCTAATGTTTGTACTTTATGGTAGAGATGGGGGTCTCACTATGTTGCCCAGGCTGGTCTCAAACTCCTGGGTTCAAGCAATCCGCCTGCCTTGGCCTTGCAAAATGCTAGGATTACAGATATGAGCTACTGTGCCCAGCCTTCACAGACTTTTTTTTTTTTTTTTTTTGAGATGGAATCTCGCTCTGTTGCCCAGGCTGGAGTGCAGTGGCGCGATCTCAGCTCACTGCAAGCTCTGCGTTGCGGGTTCACGCCATTCTCCTGCCTCAGCCTCCCGAGTAGCTGGGACTACAGGTGCCCGCCACCACGCCCAGCTAATTTTTTGTATTTTTAGTAGAGACGGGGTTTCACCATGTTAGCCAGGATGGTCTCCGTCTCCTGACCTCGTGATCCGCCCGCCTCGGCCTCCCAAAGTGCTGGGATTACAGGTGTGAGCCACTGCACCTGGCTAGATCCTTATTTTTCTTTTATGCCATGGTCTGCAATGGCAGTCTAGTCACAGCCTCCTTCTTTGAATAATATTTTTAAATGCACAAAATTAAATACATAGAATTATAAAGGAAATCAATTACCAAAAACCAGATATACACTATTTTTTAATGTGATGTACTAAAAATATGCCTCTTTATGAATATATTAAATAACAAGAACTAATGGAGAGTCTAACAACTAGTAAATGACAAGTAGGGCATAAATGGTTTTTCTGTGAAACCCATAATGCAATATGAAAATATCTTTAATTCTATTGGTAACAAAGTTACAGGTACAGCTAATACTACTGTGGTTTCTCCTACATTCAAATGGAAAGAAATGCTAAATATTGGTTAGAAGTTAGGGAAAATCCAAATGTATTCTTTCCCCAGCTATGTGCACCAGCTCACTAAATCTTGTCCATGAACTCCACGTTAACAATCCCTGCTACTTAAAGGATGGTCCAGGCCGGGCACGGTGGCTCACAACTGTAATCTCAGCACTTTGGGAGACTGAGGCAGGTGGATCATTTGAGGTCAGGAGTTCAAGACCAGCCTGGCCAACATGGTGAAACCCCATCTCTACTAAAAATACAAAAATTAGCCAGGCGTGGTGGCACACGCCTGTAATCCCAGCTACTCAGGAGGCTGAGGCAGGAGAATCCCTTGAACCCGGGAGGCAGAGATCATGCCACTATACTCCAGCCTGGGCGACAGAGCAAGACTCCATCTCAAAAAAAAAAAAGGGGGCGGAGGGGGAATATGGTCTGGACCAACAGCCTGGGGTGGCTGGTGCTTTTCAAATCCTCTGGGATAAATGCATGTTCTAATTCAGTGAATGTACCCTGACAGTCTGCATTTCTAAGAGGCCCCAAGTTAGCAATGCCACTTCTGGTGAAGGGACCATAAATTGCAGACAAAAGCCTTAGGGCTTATCCTGGGGACGACTTTAACCTGGAGGTGCCTTTTTTGTGTGTGTGCCTGAGGGCACAAAAAATATATATATTTAACCCTTCTCTAAACTAGGTCCTATTATTTAATCAACCTCAGCTGTGAAAAAACTCCAATGCTTGAGATATACTTAATATATATATAAAGTATTAAAACAGGCCAGGCGTGGTGGCTCACACCTGTAATCCCAGCACTTTGGGAGGCTGAGGCGGGTGGATCATGAGGTCAGGAGATCGAGACCATCCTGGCTAACACAGTGAAACCCCGTCTCTACTAAAAATACAAAAAATTAGCCGGGCGTAGTGGCGGGCACCTGTAGTCCCAGCTACTCAGGAGGCTGAGGCAGGAGAATGGTGTGAACCCGGGAGGCGGAGCTTGCAGTGAGCTGAGATCACGCCACTGCACTCCAGCCTGGAAGACAGAGCAAGACTCCCTCATAAAAAAAAAAAAAAAAAAAGTATTAAAACAGCAGGAAACAGTCCAAGTTAACAAATGGTGTAACTGCTATTTGTAGTACCATGGCAAGAAGTGTGCAAAATATCAAGGTAAGTAAACTAATATTTGTGTCCCATCCACTAGTGGTTTTTACAATGTTTTTACCAGGAAAAATTATATCTGGAGACCTGGGTCACTGGACCTACATTTTTTCTTCAGCCTCGATGGGGTTTGCAGAGCCTTTCCATACCACTTCTCCACCTCCAGCACCCCCAGCTAGCCTTAGTTCAAAAGCCTGACTGGAGCTTCCTTCGACCTCCCTCCTCCCTTAAACCCAAGTTCTTTAGCTGTACAGCAAACATTTCAACTTTCAACCCAGCTCCTAGGGCTGCTGGGCTGCTCTTAGGGTGCCCTCTGCTGGCCACATATGGAAGCAGGTGTAAAAGTCTTACAACACATCTTTAAGAATTCCAAGAATAAAAATTAAAGATTTAAAAAAAAAATTGGAAGAAAGAATTAGTTTTTGTTTGTTTTGCTTAGCATCTTTGGTCTCTGGGATTCAAAAAGTATGTTGATGCAACAGGAGGTAGTTAACAAAAGTTTGGATGGCCGGGTACAGTGGCTCAAGCCTGTAATCCTAGCACTTTGGGAGGCCGAGGCAGGTGTATCACCTGAGGCCAGGAGTTCGAGACCAACCTGGCCAACTGGTGAAACCCAGTCGCTACGAAAAATACAAAAAAAAAAAAAAAATTAGCCCGGCGTGGTGGCGTAAGCCTATGATCCCAGCTACTTGGGAGGCTGAGACACGAGAATCACTTGAACCTGGGAGTTCGAGATTGTAGTGAGCCGAGATCATGCCACTGCATTCCAGCCTGGGAGACAGAGCAAGACCTTATCTCAAAAAAAAAAGTCTGGGAGCTCCAAGTTTACAATCCAGAAGCCTTTTAATTATTTTATCTTACTATTTGTGTTTGTAGACACAGAATCTTGCCATGTTGCCATGCCCAGCCCTCCAGAAGCCTCTTTAAAGCACATTGAAGGCTTGGCACAGTGGCTCACACCTGTAATCCCTACACTTTAGGAGGCCAAGGTGGGAGGATCACTTGAGCTTGCAAGTTCGAGATCAGCCTGGGCAACAGGGCAAGAGTCCGTCTCTACAAAAACTATTTAAAATTAGGCAGGCTAATTTTTTAGTAGTGGTCCCAGCTCCTTGGGAGGCTGAGGTGGGAGGATCGCTTGAGCCTGGAAGGTGGAGACTGCAGTGAGCCGAGATCATGCAACTGCACTACAGCCTGGGAGACAGAGTGAGACTCTGTCTCAAAAATAATAATAATAAAATAAATTAAATATGAAAGCGTATTGAAACAGTAAAGAACTCCTACAACTCAATAACAATAAAACAAACAACTTGATTAAGAAATGGGCAATGGACTTGAATAGACATTTATTTAAGAAGATAAACAAATGGCCAACAAGTACATGAAAAAATGCTCAACACCACTATCAATTAATTAGAGAAATACAAATCAAAACCAAAACACAGCCAGGCAAGTGAGCCTGTAGTCCCAGCTACTCCAGAGGCTGAGGCAGCAGGATCACTTGTGCCCAGGGCTGCAGACCATCCTGGGCAACATAGTGAGACCCCCATCTCTAAAAACAAAATAAAATAAAAATAAATTATTTTTTAAAACATCCATTATGATGGCTACTAGTAAAAATGAAACATAAAATCACAAATGTTATTGAGGTTGTGGAGAAATTGGAAACCTTGATGGCGGGAATGTAAAATGGTGCAGCCACTATAGGAAACAGCATGGCAGGTCCTCAAAAAATTAAAAATAGAATGACCACAGGATCCAGCTATTCCACTTCTAGGCTTATATCTAAAAAAATTGAAAGCAGAGTCTTGAAGACCCATATTAATAGCAGCATTATTCATAATAGCCAAATGGTGGAAGCAAGCCGAGTGTCCATCAGCAGATGACTAGATAAACAGAATGTGGCAAATCCACACCACACATTCAGATGTAAGGAAGGACACTCTGCATGCTACAACACGGACGAACATTGGTGATATGATGCTAAGTGAATAAACCTGTCACAAAAACACAAATACTATATGATTCTACTTATATAAGGTATCTTGAAAAGTCAAACTCAAAAAGAGAGCAGAATGGGGGTTGCCAGGGGCCAGAGGGATGGGGAAATGGGGAGTTCTTGTTTCATGGGTACAGAGTTTCGGTTCTGCAAGATGAAAAAGTTCTGGAGGTAGGTTGCACAATCAGTACGCTTACTCCTACTGGACTGTATACACTTAAAAATGGTTAGGATGGTAAATTCTGTTATTTTACCACAATTAAAAAAAAATTTTTTTTGAGACAAGTTCTCACCCTGTCACTGAGGCTGGAGTGCAGTGGTGTGACCACAGCTCACTGCAGCCTCAACCTCCCAGGCTCAAGCAACCCTCCTACCTCAGCCTCCCCAGTAGCTGGGATCAGAGGTGCGTGCCATCACGCCTGGCTAATTTTTTTTGTAGAGATGATGTTTCACCATGTTGCCCAGGCTGGCCTCAAACTCCTGGGTTCAAGCAATTCTCCTACCTCAGCCTCCCAGTGTTGGGATTACAGGTGTGAGCCACCGCGCCCAGCCACATAAAAATCCACACAATGATTCCTTCCTGTGCTGGCCTGCTCCAGATCTGGCTCAGCTTCTCGAAACTCAGAAAGTTGCAGCTCGCAAGGATTTAGAGATCTAGTTGAATTTTACAGATTAAAATACTACAGGCCACGATGGGCAAAGTGACTTGGGAAAGGTCTCCCTAGTTTAATAGTAGAGACAAGATTAGTTAGTCTGGCTCCTGACTCCCAGACTGTGGCTCTATCCCACACTCCAATTCCAGTGGGGACACCCATTTCCACACAGGGAGGGAAAGGTCACCCTATCCATTCAGGCCTCCTTCCCATACACCAGGAGTTGGAGGTAGGCAAGCATGTGAGGAAATGCACCTGTGGTAAAAGCTCCTGAACAAACCTGGAGGGAGATGAGAAGAAGCAAACAGGTGAGCGCTTAAATGCTAACAGGATTGGCCGGGCGCAGTGGCTCACGCCTGTGATCCCAGCACTTTAGGAGGCCAAGGTGGGCAGATCACCTGAGGTCAGGAGTTCAAGACTAGCCTGGCCAACATGACAGCCAAACCTCGTCTCTACTAAAAATACGAAGATTAGCAGGGCGTGGTGGCAGATGCCTGTAATCCCAGCTACTCGGGAGGCTGAAGCAAGAGAATCACTTGAACCCGGGTGGCAGAGGCTGCAGTGAGCCGAGATTGCACCACTGCACTCCAGCCTGGGGGATAGTGAGACTCTGTCTCAAAAAAAAAAAAAAAAAAAAGCTAACAGGATAAAGTCTGAGTATTTTTTTTCCCGTTGAGTTATTTTGTAGCTTTCCCCAACCACAATTCATAAAGGAGTTTGGAATTGTCCCTTCAAGGTGACACATTCTGTTAGATTGTGAATGACGGACACTGTTTTCTGCCTCCAATAATATCACATGATGAGGCATACATAGAAATGATTTTTTATTTACTTTGATGATTAGGAAAATATACCAACATAGCTTTCATCAAAGCTAACAAATAACTTTACTGGCAGTTAACTAATTTTATTAGAATAAAGGCATGTCTGTTTAAACTGAAACAACCGGCCCTTTGATTTGAATGGGACCTTGGGAATCACTGCCAAGGTGCTGATCAGAAAAGAGTCACCATTACATCAACCTCCTCCCCAGCACACGGCACAGAGATGCCACAAAGGCCCCACAAGTCCCTAGAAGAGCAGCTGGGGCTCCACCTACCGAGTCCCAGTGGCTTATTTCGAAAAGATTTGCTTTCCACCGGTAAGGTGTGGCCCAAGTACATTTCTTGAGACTGCCATTGGCTCATCGTGCATGCATATGAGGTAGTTCTCTTTGCATTTTGCAGATGCTCTCACTTGCCCAGGGGGTGGATGTCACCAATCTCAGTCACAAGTCAGTCTCCAATCCTGCCGCAGACTAGCTCTTCAAATCCAAACGGATGTTTTCTTCATCCACAGGTTTAGGTTTTAACTGGCTGCTCAGTGTTAAAAAGGAATATCTCAAGCCCCCTGCCATGCTGAAAGGAGGAAAAAACAGTGAAAATAAATGACTGGGAATTTCACAGGGGCTCCAGCAGCAGTTGCTGGCGTTTTTATCAATACACCTGCTTCATGCGGAGGGAATTATTCCAATATCTGTGTTTCTCCTCAAGTTTGTGGATTGCTTGATGAGAATTTCCCCTCTTATTTACAAGTCTTTGGAGGCAGAAAAAGAGTCATCAAATCTAATGCAGAACCTCAGAGAGAAAATAAGCACTTGGTTTCTACTGAATAAACTACATACCCTTAGCCTTAAATAGTATCGCACTGCTAAGACCCCAAATGCCTTTCAAAGCTGGCTTAGTCCACACCCCCTGCATGCCGAGCCTAGTAGGCACAAGGTTTACACCCTCCACTTTATAGGAGGAGGGCAGAGAACGCAGGGGCCTGCTGTAAGGAAGACAGGTAAGTTAAATTCCGATCCCAGCCCTGCGAACTGTCATCACACGTGTCCCCGTGGATCTGCATGAGGCTGAACCCAGTGATGAAGTAAAATTATCTTAGAAATTAGAATGTCAAAATGCCTCCTGGCTTAACATGAAAGACTTCTCTACGCTCTTTTGCTTATTACATATTAATCAAACTATTTAAGGTTCTTGTCTTCCCAAAGCGAGTCCATTAAAAATTCCCACTCACCAAATATTTAACCCTACAAAGTTTAACAAAGAGAAAATGTAGTCTCCACCGATTAACATCCCAATGTAGGCAACGGATACATTCTGCAGAAAAAGAGAGAGGATTCGTCATTTTCAAGGTAAAATGTTTAGGGGAAAATATAAATAGTAAAACCTGAAACTAGACATTTTAGTTACTTTGCATAGAGACTTGTACATAGGGATATTCACAGGCGGTTGAACAAGATAAAAACCATTACAGGCCAGGAATGATGGCTCACGCCTGTAATCCCAATACTTTGGGAGGCCAAAGTCAAAGGATCACTTGAGCCCAGGAGTTTAAGACCAGCCTGGGCAACATAGTGAGATCCCATCTCTACAAAAATTTTTTTAAAAGTAGCCGGGCATGGTGGCACATGCCTGTAATCCCAGCTACTCCACAGGAACTGAAGTGGGAGGATTGCTTGAGCCCAGGAGGTCAAGGCTGCAGTGAGCTACATGCCACTGTACTCCAGCCTGGGCAACAGAGCAAGACCCTGCCTCGGAAAAATAAATAAATAAGCCATTACATATGGGGCTTACTAAATAAATGCAGTAAATTATGGTATGATAACAACAGAAAATTGCATTATTCTCTCCCCTGTTCCAGTTGGCATGCAGGCAAAAGAGGAAGAATGGGGCTGTCATCAGCTTGCCAGATCCTATCTCTTTACTATCATTGGGTAGGGAGGTTTTCTGGTTTTTTTTTGGGGGGACAGAGTCTCGCTCTGTTGCCCAGGCTGGAGTGCAATGGCACAGTCTTGGCTCACTGCAAACTTTGCCTCCCAGGTTCAAGAGATTCTCCGGTCCAGCCTCCCAAGAAGCTGGGACTACAGGGCGCCCACCACCACGCCTGGCCCATTTTTGTATTTTTAGTAGAGATGGGGTTTCGCCATATTGGCCAGGCTGGTCTCTAATTCCTGACCTCAGGTGATCCGCCTGCCTCAGCCTCTCGAAGTGCTAGGATTACAGGCATAAGCCACTGTGCCTAGCCTGTTTTTCTTTTCTTTTTTTTTTTTTCAACCCTGGGCTCCCACACTGCACTGCAATCTGTGGACACACCAGGGCCAAGTAGTGAGTTAATTATCTTGATCATAAACTTGAGCAGAGTGGAGACAGTCAATAAATTCCAGGCCGTGCTCTGCCCAGTGCATTCTAGGAGACCTCTGGGCACCCAGGGGACAGGTGAACTCTTGAAGCAGGCAGTGTTTTCACACACTCTAGGGCTTCATGTGAATAGAAAAATGAAGCAATTATGGAATAGAATCCAGAACACCTCTCCCCCATTCATTCACGTGCACGTGTGTGTATTCAGATGCATCCACACACGCAAACACCCACACACCAACCCACCAGCTCATGACCTCATCACACAGCACATACATCCACTTCTCAGTGGGCAGGTTCTCCCAGAAAACCAAATTATGGATCACAAGGTATCTTACTAATCATTGATACCTGGATTTTTTTTTTTTTTTAGCTTTTTACTTCATTTTCCCAGACCCACCTCCTCCGAGCCACCCCCAACTTAAAAGTTATAATTTGTCTCTCCTTTATAAATTAGCAATCTGTCCCTCTATTCTATGCAATAGATTAGAATAAGTAAGACGGGGCCGGGCTCGGTGGCTCACACCTGTAATCCCAGCACTTTGGGAGGCCGAGGTGGGTGGATCACAAGGCCAGGAGTTCAAGACCAGCCTGGCCAACATGGTGAAACCTAGTCTCTACCAAAAATATAAAAAATTAGCCGGGTGTGGTGGCAGGCGCCTGTAATCCCAGCTACTCGGGAGGCTGAGGCAGGAGAACCGCTTGAACTAGGGAGGTGGAGGTTGCAGTGAGCCAAGATCGTGCCACTGAACTTCAGCCTGGACGACAGAACCAGACTCTGCCTCAAAAAAAAAGAAGAAGTAAGATGAGATCACACAAGCCCAGCTGAAAAGGTCATAGCCCTCGTTCTTACACCACCACCACCAACAAAATCAAACCCGGCCTCCAACAGAAAATCTGGATTTCCATTCCTTGACTCAGTTGTTCCCTTCCACGTTTCCATCCACTCACCTTGATGGCTCCAACCACTGCTGTCGTCAGGGCTGAATTGTAATAGCTGCACAGAACCGTGGAGTACATCAGCAGAAACCTGTGACAAGGAAGCAGACACTGGAGTGTGCGCCTCACTACGCTGGGTAATAACGAATAGGTTAAGGCCAGCGGTGACCCCCACACAAGCACTTTAAGCAAAGAAAAAAGAAACACATATCATAAAGGTTTTGTTACCCACACCTTAAGATATCTTGCTATTGGTCTTATGACAGGAAAATGGTCCAGCTGTGAATTAGCTAAACCTTCTACTTAAGGTATCCTTCTCATTTTCTCTGTACATTTCCCATGAATGTTTCCACAACATGGGGGTAAGGAGAACAAGGTTTAATGACCTGAAATCTCTCATTTGTCAGCATGTTAAATGAAGTTAAGAATTGGAGTTTTTAATCCTCTGTGCCTCAGAATTGCCTGCTGCACGGTTTTTTTTTTTTTTTTGGTAGGGACGGAGTCTCGCTCTGTCGCCCAGGCTAGAGTGCAGTGGCGCAATCTCGGCTCACTGCAACCTCCACCTCCTAGGTTCCAGCAATTCTTCTGCCTCAGCCTTGCAAGTAGCTGGGACTACAGGCTCATGCCGCCATGCCCAGCTACTTTTTTTTTTTGTATTTTAGTAGAGATGGGGTTTCACCATGTTGCCCAGGCTGGTCTTGAACTCGAGCTAAGGCAATCCGCCCGCCTTGGCCTCCCAAAGTGCTAGGATTACAGGCGTGAGCCACCGTGCCTGGCCCGCCTGCTGCACTTCCAACACACAATGAACGATGCCTGGCAGAGGTTCTACTTCACACGGTTTGAGGTGAGGCCCTGACCGTGCATGATATGAAAGATCCTCAGGTGATTCTGACCTGCAGCCAGAGCAGAGGACCTCTGGAGTCGGAAGAGAAAATCAGCTGAGCGATTGCTGCCTTCGGACAGAGGAGATTGAAATAGACTCCACGTGTGGATAATGCTCCTGTACCTGTTACCAAAGTTAACTCAGGGACTTAACATGACCATAGGTATTGATACTTACTTGCCAATAAAATGACTACAGCCTTGTGAACGAGCGCCAGACAAGAAAACACATACACAGGTAAAGAATGCCAAATCCAGTCAGGTAAAGAAGTGAGCTAATTCCAGTCAAGCACTGATGGAAATTAGCTGCGACCTCACCTAAGCTGCAACTCAGATCGGATGATGTAATGTTGAAAGGGATTATAAACTGGCTGAGAAAGAAACATAGAAGGTAAAGGAGAGCACAAGATGTGTGATATTTGAAAAGCTAAATCCCAGGTCAGGCTCGGCATGGTGGCTCACGCCCATAATCCCAGCACTTTAGGAGGCAGAGGTGGGTGAATCACCTGAGGTCAGGAGTTCGAGACCAGCCTGGCCAACATGGCGAAACCCTGTCTCTACTAAAAATACAAAAATTAGCCAGGCGTGGTGGCGCATGCCTGTAATCCCAGCTACTCGGGAGGATGAGGCAGGAGAATTGCTTGAACCCAGGAGGCGGAGCTGAGATCGTACCACTGCACTCCAGCCTGGGTGACAGGGCGAAACTCCATTTCAATTAATTAATTAGTTAATTAGTCCCAGGTTAAAGGCAGGAGCTTGGATTCACCATTGACAGAGAGAAGTGAACTCAACTCTAGCAAAGGGTTCGGTGCACCCGCGCTTGGGTAAGCACAGAATTTATTTAATTCTAGAATCCTGCTAGAATTTAACACTCGGTCTTTGTCCTAGGCTCAGATCTCTGGTGGAGCTCACGGTCACAAACCTTCAACACGATAACCTCTGTTGGCCTGAGTGTGTTTATTACTAGAGGTGGTAGAGGGAAAAAAATCAGAATATCAACCTTTACAAGTTGAAGAATAAACAATTTCAAACTTAAATTTTGTAATCTTTGGAATACTGCGTATATTGTAATTAAAACAATTTGAAAAGTTAAAGAAACTCTGTGGTTCTAATTTGAAATATATAATTGATATTAGACTTGCAATTTTAATTTGAAAGAAGAGCGTCGAAGTCTGCATCAGGATTTGAATGTTTTTTAAGAAGCTGATTTACCCCATTTCTAAATTTGGTTTATTAGATTTCAAAGAGTTGCTTAAGTACAGAAAGCAATCTACTAGCTTTGTTAATTGGCCTCAGGGGTTGGAATTGCTGAAGAAAAAGTAGGCAGCTCCCATTTGTAAGAACAGTTGAAACTGCTTAAATTCTTTTAATTCACTAAGTTGTAAATAGAACTGATTTACAGTACATTGTTTACGGGATTTTAATCAGCTAAACTTGAGTTAATAAGCCATTTATCAAATAATGAAAGTAAATGTTCTTTTATAGAAAAATTGTTAGCCTTCTAAATAAGGCAATAATATTTGTAAGTTGAACTTTAAGGCTTAAGAAAAAATCTAAGTTTCGGCCAGGTGTGGTGGCTCATGCCTGTAATCCCAGCAGTTTGGGAGGCCAAGGCAGGCAGATCACAAGGTCAGGAGATTGAGACCATCCTGGCCAACATGGTGAAACCCTGTCTCTAATAAAAATACAAAAAAATTAGTCGGGCGTGGTGGCATGCGCCTGTAATCCCAGCTACTCGGGGGGCTGAGGCAGGAGAATCGCTTGAGCCTGAGAGGCAGAGGTTGCAGTGAGCCAGGATCACACCACTGCACTTTAGCCTGGGCGACAGAGTGAGATTCTGTCTCAAAAAAAAAAAAAAAAAAAATCCAAGTTTCTCATATTGTTATAATTTTAATAAATCTAACATTAATTTAGATTCCCAGGAGCTATAAATAATCCTATTTATGCATACAATGAAAAAATTTTTAAAACTCAAAACTGATGCCACTGAGTGCCTGCTCTGCCAGGCCCTGGCCGTCGGAGGGGACCATCCCATCAACAGCACCTGCCCCAGAGCCGCTCAGACCCAGATCAGAGGAGAGAGCTGCACAGCAGCGGGAGCACAGCACAGGGCCCAGCCCAAAGCGGGGCAGAGAGGCACTTCCTGCAGGCCGCCTATGCACCAGCGCAGCCTTAAACCAAGGACAGCATGGATGTTCTTTATTTCCACTTTTGCTTTAAAATTCCAACTCCAGGGTTCCAATCATGCAACATTTTCTCCATCCTACATTTTTTTTCTTAAAAAAGGGTGGGGGGGAACCTCATCTCTTGACAAGGTCTGGCTATATTACCCAGGCCGGACATGAATGCCTGGGTTCAAGTGATCATCCTGCCTGTCTTCCAAGTAGCTGGGACTACAGATGTGTGTCATCACACCCAGCTCCATCTTAGTGAAACCACCTCAGCCTGCATTCAGAATCAGAAGACATCACGGATCTAAGATCCCAGCACCCATCTATCATGAGTGTGGGTGACCAGGACATCACTCACCAGCTGGGCTGAGCCAGGGGAGGAGAATCCCTCGCTAACATTCTGGAGTGAGCCTCAATGAGCAGCCATCCTCCTTAGCAGCAGACGGCGGCTAGACAGAAGGGCTGCACTTCTTTTTTCTTTTTCTTTTTTTTTTTTTCGGTTTTTAAAGACGGGGTCTCACTCTTTCGCCCAGGCTGGAGTGCAGGGGTGTGATCATGGTTCACTGTAGCCTCCACCTCCCAGGCTCAAGCAATCCCCCCACCTCAGCCTCTCAAGAAGCTGGGACTACAGGTACACATCACTAAACCTGGCTAATTTTTAAATTTTTTCTAGATACAGCGTCTTGCTATCTTACCCAGGCTGGTCTGGAACGCTGGGGCTCAAGCAATCCTCCCTTCCCGGCCTCCCAAAGTGCTGGGACTATAGGAATTAGCTGCCACTCCCAGCTTGCACTTCTTAATATACCCACTAGATGTCCCCAGAGAGGGCAAATATAGAACCACTGGGCTCAAAGTAGTAGTATATTACATTTTTTAAAAGAATCTATTTCTATATGCAAAAAAAATTACTTGTATAGTTCTTTGGCCAAAACCAAGACTCTGAACTAAAAGAACCTTCGTTAACTCAGTACTCAGTGCAAGGGAAACCACACCACTTTTATTACTGAAAATATCAACCTCCACATGACTAGCTTTGATTTTACTATCTGTAGATTAATAAAATACAAAGATATTTAAAAGTATTGCTGAATTCTTAGTAACCTTTTTTTCCATTCTATATTGTTTTTAGATAGGGTCTCACTCTGTCACTCAGGCTGGAGTGCAGTGGCACAATCACGACTCACTGGGCTCACATGAGCCCAGCCTCCATCTTCTGGACTCACGTGGTCCTCCCACCTCAGCCTCCCAAAGTGCTGGGATTACAGGTGTCCACCAAGCCTAGCCCGCTCTGTATTTTGAAGTCATGTTATTATCTGTGTACATTTGAAACATAAGAGCACATACATCTGATGCACATTTATTCAGACAACACAGGCCAGCTGAGTGTTCTGCTTCTAGGGCCCCCAGGGTGGAGATGCCCAAGTAGAAACTCCTGGACCAGAGCCTCTGCTCAAAGCCTTCTTCTTCCTGTTCGAAAAATAGCACAAAAAGTAACTGCCTTACCCACACTGCGGTAGTCACAAACAGAACTCAAATGACCTAGTTTACACCTTGTCACTGATTACCGTTCCCTGCCCCAACAAATATAGAAACTCAACAAACATTCAAATATTCACAGGCCACTTTTGCATTCCTTCCACCATCCACAATGGTACTCAAGCACATCATTCTCTTATAATTCCAGATTTCAAAGAATTCCAAGGAACCTCATCCTCACCATCTCTAGGAAGAACTCACTCCTAAGAACTCACAGAGTGCCAGCCTGGGCAACATGGTGAAACCCCGTCTCTACTAAAAATACAACAATTAGCTGGGCAGGGTGGCTGGAACCTGTAATCTCAGCTACTCATGAGGCTGAGGCAGGAGAATCGCTTGAACCCGGGAGGCAGAGGTTGCAGTGAGATGAAATCGCATCACTGCATTCCAGCCTGGGCAAACAGAGTGAGACTCCATCTCAACAACAACAAAAAAAGACATTATTTAAAGGACAGAAATTCTACAGGATTGAATAATTTGGCAGGAGAGATTTACATATATATACACACACATATACATATATACTTTTATATATATAAATACACACTTTCATATATATATATATATACTTTTTTTAGAGACAGAATCTCCCTCTGTTGCCCAGGCTGGAGTGCGGTGGTGCCATCATAGCTCACTGCGGCCTCAAACTCCTGGGCTCAAGCAATCCTCCTGCCTCACCCTCCTGAGTAGCTGGAACTACAAGAACATGCCACCATATTTGCCTAACTTTTTTCTGTAGAAATGAGTTCTCATATGTTACCCAGGCTGGTCTCAAACTCCTGGCCTCAAGTGATCCTCCCACCTCAGCCTCCCAAACAAAGCATTGGGGCTATAGGCATGAGCCACTGTGTCTGGCCTAGATTTCTTACATTTCTCACCTGCATTTTCACATCTATGATCTTCAAAACACTCTTCCACTGGTACTTGGAGAGTGGCTGTGGTCCACGGATTTTGTAAGCATACGCTGTCCATTTGCAAGTTTGATAATTGCTCAGCTACTGCAATTAAGCAATGTTCTGCTTTTGCGGCACCAATAATAACTAGCTTTCAAACTTTTATCTTTCACAGCCCTGTTGTGAGAGAACATTTTCACAGATCTTTTCTGTTGTGTTGTTAGGAATACAGTAAGAAGGAATGATATTTGGCTTCCTCAGTAAAGGAATCTATATTAGTCAGGGTTCCCCAGAGGAACGGAACCAATAGAATACACAGGTAGAGATACATGAGAGGGGATTCATCAGGGGAATTGGCTCCGGCAATTATGGAGGCTAAGAAGTCCCAAGACAGGCCATCTGCAAGCTGGAGACCCTGAGATGCCAGTAGCATGGCTTAGACCAAGTCCAAAGGCCTGAGAACGAGGGAAGTGTTTGGTGTAACTCTCAGTCCAAGGCCAAAGGCCTCCTGACCACAGACTGCTGGTGGAAGCCCTAGATTCCCAAGGCCAGTGAGCCGGGAGTTCTGATGTCCAAGGCGGCAGAAGAAAGTCTGTCCCAGACTTCAAAGAGGGATGGATTCGCCTTCTGTATTTGATCTCTCCGCGCCCATGGCCAATTGGCTGGTGCCTGCCAACCATGAGGGCAAATCCTCCCCACCTGGTCCACTCAGATTCGCATGCCAATCTCCTGTGGAAACCCCCACACACATACACACACACAGACACACACCTAAAATAAAGCTTCACTGGGTTCCCAGGTATTCCTTAATCCAGTTGAGTTGATACCTGAATTTAACTCCACAATTCCCCCTGCTTGTCAGCTTGGCACCCACAGGCATCGCCTTAAACCATACTTAAGTTTCCGAATGAAGACAGTAAGAAAGAAATTTTGTTATTTAGTTGCATCCATCTGACTTGACGCAACATGTATCCTGCATACAACGGAAATACACAATCTCTTCCCCAGAATTCAGCTTTCAGGATTTCGACATTTGAGATTCTACTCTTTCAGGATTATAATTTTTGGAAGTTAGATCTTTTGGGGGTTATGGCATTCAGGATAGTGTTGTGAAAGGAAAATTAAATCTCAGAACCCCAAACTCATGATGCCAAAGGGAGAAGTCTGGAAACTGAGTCACACAAAAACTGCCTTCCATTCTGTTCCTCAATAGATAGCTGCAAAGAGAGAGGGCCACATTATCTCCCCAGGTGGCCTCCCTCACAAATTGCTCACAAGCAAGTTCCTTGCAGGTCCCAAAATCTTCACCCTAAAACAGAGTTCTGCTGAATTTCACCCTGATTTTTTTTTTTTTTTTTTTTTTTTGGTGACCCAGGCTAGAGTGCAATGGCACAGTCTTGGCTCACTGCAACCTCCACCTCCCAGGTTCAAGAGATTCTCGTGCCTCAGCCTCCCAAGTACCTTGGATTACAGGGGCACACCACCACGCCCGGCTGATTTTTGTATATTTAGTAGAGACAGGGTTTCACCATGTTGGCCAGGCTGGTCTCGAACGCCTGACCTCAAGTGATCTGCCCACCTCGGCCTCCCAAAGTGCTGGGATTACAGGCTTGAGCCACCATGCCTGCATGATGATGTAAATTAATAGTTTATCTTAGACAGGTACTGGACAAAGACAGAACTAGAAATCATCCCTCTGCCCACTCCAAGACAAATGCGTGATTGCCTCCTTCTTCTCCTGTATGCTTGCTTTTATCTTATGTAAAATGCAGATTTGCTGAAAGCCAGACAAATGAATAATTGTTCCTTGACCCCTCCTTTCACATGTAACATGTGGATTCAGTGAGCACTAATCAAAGTCTTGCAAGAATGTAGGACTCACTCACCTTACAATAATGTAACCACTCACTTCCTGACTTACCCTCCCTCCCTTTTTTCTTTCCCTCTGCCCCTCCTGCCACCCTTTCCCCTTTAAATATTGAAGTCCTCAAAATTCTCCTTGGAAAAAGCACAGGCCACAGATCCTACTGTGACTTGTGTTTCTTTTTCCCCAAGTGCATCCTCAACCTTGGAAAAATGAACCTCTAAATGGATTGAGACCTGTCTCAGACACTTTTCGGTTTACAGCAGGGGTCCGCAAGCCCCAGGCCACAGACTGGTATCAGTCCACAGCCTGTTAGGAACCCAGGTGCACAGCAAAAGGTGAGCAGCACGACCGCCTGAGCTCCGCCTCTTGTCAGATCAGTGGTGGCATTACGTTCTCATAGGAGCGCAAACCCTATTGTGAACTGCGCATTTGAGCAATGTAGGTTTCGTGCTCCTTATGAGAATCCGATGCCTGATGATCTAAGGTGGAAGAGTTTCATCCCAAAACCATCCTTACCCATCCTGCATCCATGGAAAAATTGTCTTCCAAGAAACCGGTCCCTGGTGCCAAAAAGGTTGGGGACTGCTGGTTTACAGTGTCTTTCAGGACTGTAGTTGGCACTGGCCCTTTCACCACTCTATCGGCTTCTTAACAAAACATTTCAAAGTATAATAATTTTTAAATTATATTTTCAACTCGGAATAGAGGTCTGGTGGCTGAAAAGAGCAAGTCCGAAATGCAAACCTGAAAGAGATGAAAGCAAGTAAGAGGCTGAGTGGGCTTGCCTGGGGTCTGGAGTTGCGGTGTGTGTGTTAACCCTAAAACATCCCTTAGCACCGGTCAGGAGAGAAGAGACAGCCCGAGTCCAGCACCAGTCCCCAGAGCCATGGGAAGCTTACTATGGAGATGCAGATGATCAGATCCTAGAGTACTTTGACTGAGAAACTGCAAGAAAGCAGGATTCTGAAAAAGCCGCCATGCCAAAATGGAAGTCTCCTTGCAGTGCAGTTTCAGACTTAAAACTTCACCATTAAAGGTAAAGTTCATGTTGGCCGGGCTCGGTGGCTCACGCCTGTAATCCCAGCACTTTGGGAGGCCAAGGCAGGCAGATCACCTGAGATCAGGAGTTCAAGACCAGCCTGGCCAACAAGGTGAAACCCTGTCTCTGCTAACAATACAAAAATTAGCCAGGCGCAGTGGTGGGTGCCTATAATCCCAGCTACTTGAGAGGCTGAGGCAGGAGAATCGCTAGAACTCAGGAGGCAGAGGTTGCAGTGAGCCGAGCTCGCGCCTCTGCACTCCAGCCTGGGTGACAGGGCGAGACTCCATCTTAAAAAAAAAAAAAAAAAAAAAAAAGACCCACTTTGGAAACTAACATCCACCTTGTTTCATCAAACTTGAGTAAACCTGAAATGTTAATGATTTCATCATTTTTACTGTTTTACTTATAATAACTACCCTTTATGAATTTTTTTTTTTTTTTTTTTTTTGAGACAGAGTCTCACTCTGTCGCGAGGCTGTAGTACAGTGGCGTGATCTCGGTTCACTGCAACCTCCAACTGCATGGTTCAAGTGATTCTCCTGCCTCAGCCTCCTGAGTAGCTGGGATTATAGGCACATGCCACCAGGCCCAGCTAATTTTGGTATTTTTAGTAGAGATGGGGTTTCACCATGTTGGCCAGGCTGGTCTCAATCTCCTGACCTCATGATCCGCCCACCTCAGCCTTCCAAAGTGCTGGGATTACAAGCGTGAACCACTGTGCCCGGCCTGAATTTTCAATTTCTAAAATGACTACTGATAAAATAATATATTAACAATTCTTATCAAAAGGGCATTTGTTTTTAAGAAACACATTATTAAATGGGGAAAAAAAAGTATGGAATTGTAGGCCGGGCGCGGTAGCTCACGCCTGTAATCCCAGCACTTTGGGAGGCCAAGGCGGGTGGACCACGAAGTCAGGAGATGGAGACCATCGTGGCTAACACAGTGAAACCCCATCTCTACTAAAAAAAAATACAAAAAAATTAGCCGTGGTGGCAGGCACCTGTAGTCCCAGCTACTCGGGAAGCTGAGGCAGGAGAATGGCATGAACCCAGGAAGCGGAGCTTGCAGTGAGCCGAGATCATGCCACTGCACTCCAGCCTAGGCGACAGAGGGAGACTCCATCTCAAAAAAAAAAAAAAAAAAAGTATGCAATTGTAGACAGATGGGGGTCAAGCCTCTCATGGGCAAGCCCTGGAGGGTGACAGCTCACAGCGAGGCTGCCTGCCCTCACCCACTGACGACAGCTGACCTCAGAGGGTCCACTTGTTGGTTTCCTTCATGGAATGGTTAAACGGTGAATTGCATGTTAAAAACAAAAAACAAACCAAAAAAGCCAATATCTCATCAAGTTTACAATGACATGAGAAGACTTCGAACCTTTGCTCTCCTGTTCACAGAGGAATATGGGCTTAGCCAGGGAAAGGTGCTAGTCTAAGTTTGTGTACTAAGGGTTAACTTCTTATTTTTCGATTAGAGAGAAAAATAAGAGATGGTTTGACAAAGTGTGACTCACAAGCATGGCTTAGATTTTTTTTTTTCAAGGTTAAATGTTCTCAGTCAACAACTGGGAAAACTACAGGTATTTTACTAAACTTATGCTTCCAACAATGGCTAAGTGCTCTAAGGCAGCGGTCCCCAACCTTTTTGGCACCACGGACCGGTTTTGTGGAAGACAATTTTTCCATGATTGGGGGGAAGTTTGGCTTGGGGCCAAACTCTAGGGGGAGGAGGGGGTACTGAGCCCAGACTCCCAAAAGGCCTAAAGGGATCAAGGTCTGGAGCAACCCCTGGCTACCAGCAGAAGCAAATACAACTTGTCCCTATAGAAAAGTGTCTCAAATTCCCAATTTCAGCTCACGGGACCAATCAAGGTTAAGTAAAATGGGCCAGGTGTGGCGGCTCATGCCTGTAATCCCAGCACTTTGGGAGGCCGAGGCAGGTGGATCACCTGAGGTCAGGAGTTTGAGACCACCCTGACCAATATGATGAAACTCCGTCTCTACTAAAAATACAAAAATTAGCCAGGTGTGGTGGTGGGTGCCCGTAATCCCAGCTACTCAGGAGGCTGAGGCAGGAGAATCACTTGAATGCAAGAGGCAGAGGTTGCAGTGAGCCAAGATCGTGCCACTGGACTCCAGCCTGGGCAACAAAGTGAAACTCCATCTCAAAAAAAAAAAATTTTTAAGCAAAATGCTCACAATCACAGGTCACCAAACACAGAAGAAAGCAAACCACAATGAACATCGCCTGAAATAAAAAAAACTGCATGCTTAAATTCTCAAGAGCTGCAAGTGCTGGGATTGTCAGACACAGAATATGGAATAGCTGTGTGTGACACCTAAAGAAATAAAAGGCACAGTCACAAGGATCACCAGTGAGAGTATTCTAAATGAACAGATACGTTTGGGGAAAACTGTGGAACTTTTACAAATAAAATATAAAATTGTTAAAATCAAAAACTCCATCAACATTAAATCATTAAATCAGACACAGCTAAAGAGAGAACTAATGAATGGAAGATAGAAATGTTTTTACTGCATGTGACTACATCATTGCAATTGAAATCGAGTTTGAGAATTGAAGAGTGTTGATCAAAGAGGTCATGAGTTGTCTTTGTTCATTTACACAGAATGAAAAGTGTGGCAGGTGAGAGGGAATCCATCTTCCTTCACAGGAAAAATCATTTGATGAATAATTCCCTGCTATAGGAATTCAAGGGCCCCTTCAGTATGGGAGAAGGTACCAGGGCCTGTAGCAGAATGATCCCCCGCTCAGGGAGGATACTCCCAAGATTTCCAACAGTGTTGCCTCTGGAGAAGAAAACTACAGTGCTGGAGGCGAGGAAGAATGGAGGGGAGCTGGTGTTCCCTATTTATTCTTTTTTGTTTGTTTGTTTGTTTGTTTGAGATGGAGTCTCCTCTGTCACCCAGGCTGGAGTGCAGTGGTGCGATCTTGGCTCACTGCAACCTCCACCTCCTGGGTTCAAGTGATTCTTCTGCCTCAGACTCCTGAGTACCTGGGACAACAGGTATGCATCACCACACCCAGCTAATTTTTGTATTTTTAGTAGAGATGGGGTTATGCCATGTTGGCCAGGCTGGTCTCAAACTCCTGACCTCAGGTGATCCACCTGCCTCAGCCTCCCTATTTATTCTTTTTAATGATTTCCTGATTGCATGTATCACCTATTCATGCAAAGGGATTTTCAAGTCTCTAGAAGATTGAAATAGACACAAACTACATGGTCTCTCAACCAGAAGATATACCTAAAGAAAATTTCAAGAACAGGGCTGGGTGCGGTGGCTCACGCCTGTAATCCCAGCACTTTGGGAGGCCGAGGCAGGCAGATCACAAGGTCAGGAGATTGAGACCATCCTGGCTAACACAGTGAAACCCCATCTCTACTAAAAATACAAAAAATTAGCCGAGTTGGTGGTGCATGCCTGTAATCCCAGCTACTCGGGAGGCTGAGGCAGAAGAATTGCTTGAACCTGGGAGGCAGAGGTTGCAGTCAGCCAAGATCGTGCCACTGCACTCTAGCCTGGGCAACAAAGCAAGACTCCATCTCCAAAAAAAAAAAAAAGAAAGAAAGAAAATTTCAAGAACAAAAAAGCCTAACTGCTGGACAATACAACAGCCTGGACATCTCTCTTTAGAAATTTTCCTGAATATAGCAGGTATAGCACTATAGGAAAAGGCTGTCATAGTCACATAATTATGTGAGGAAGGGATCTTGAAAAACTAAGGACATGGTGACAAAGATGAAAACATATTACTGCCAGGCCTGGAGGCAGGAGCCTGTAGTCCCAGCTAATCAGGAGGCTAAGGCAGGAAGATTGCTTGAGCCCAGGAGTTTGAGTCCAGCCTGGGCAACAGAGTGAGACCCCATCTCTTAAAACACAAAAAACAAAAAGGCCTCGGCATCGAACTTGAAATGTCAGCTGACTTCATTTCAGACAAACTTTCAGAAATCAATAGGCAACATCGTATTTTGGAGAAGAACAGGACATTAGCATGACTTTCAAAAACAAGAGTTGTATGCTTGCTCCTGGTCTTTTAGGCTGGGTTTCCAGGTATCCTGGGTCCCTGCCACCTCCTTTGCTGCAGGGGTACTTTCCAGAGAAAGTCAGAGAAACACAAAGGAATTCTGACAGAATAGACAGAAGGCATATCTTGATTTGACTTGTCAAGAGATACTGTCGACCAATGCTTCTACTTATCTATGGTTTCTTACCCCAAAAAACAGGAAAGAAGAAACTGTAGGATAAACAGAACATTCTTCCATTGGTTGAATTCAGTAGCCTATTATTAAAAAGAAAAAAACTAATGATTAGGTTAATAATATTGCAGTTTAAATTTACTGGTTTTACCAAACTGCATTTTGATACAGGAACCATCTTCCCAAACAGAAAATATGATGCTAAAAATCCTAGGTGATACTAGTTATGTGACATTGGGCAAATTTCTTTTCTTCCCTGAACCTCAGATTCATTTTACAAAATGTAGATTATTTAAGAAAAGGAAAGCCTTCCTCAAAAGGTTGATATAAGGACTGAAAGAAATTGTTTAGGACTGTGCTGACGGCCAGCACAAAATCACAATCGCTATTATCGCTGAGGCTATCATTGATTCACTGAGTTTACACACCTTTACTAATTTAATTTGTGGTCCCAAATTCAAGGTTGGGTTTACATTTTATAAATAATTTTAGAAGAAAGTTGATTATCTCTTTTTTTTCTTTCTTTTTTGAGACCAGGTCTTGCTCTGTCACCCAGGCTAGAGTGCAGTGGTGTGATCATGGCTCACTGCAGCCTCTGCCTCCTGGGATCAATCAATTCCTCCCATCTCAGTCTCCTGAGTAGCTGGGACTACAGGCACAGGCCACCATGCCTGGCTAATTTTTTTTTTTTTTTTTAAGTAGAGACAGGGTCTCACCATGTTGCCCAGGCTGGTCTCAAACTCCTGGGCTCTAGTCATCTGCCTGACTTGGCCTCCCAAAGTACTGGGATTACAGGCATGAGCCACCATACCCAGCGAAAAGGTTTATTCTTAATTAATAATGTAGGCAAGAAAAGTTTAAGGTCATAAACTGTTTTCAGGAACTTGCACATGCTTAGGAGGTATTGTGAACTATTATTTGCTACTTATGAAGCAATCACGTAATTGGGGTGGAGGAGATGGTAGACAAAGAAGTTTAAGACGTCATTTCTGGCCGGGCGCAGTGGCTCATGCCTGTAATCCCAGCACTTTGGGAGGCCGAGGCAGGTAGATCACCTGAGGTCAGGAGTTTGAGACCAGCCTGGCCAATCGTAGAGAAACCCCATCTCTACGAAAAATACAAAAATTACCCAGGAGCAGTGGTGGGTGCCTATAATCCCAGCTACTACAGAGGCTGAGGCAGGAGAATCGCTTGAACCCGGGGGGTGGAGGTTGCAGTGAGCCGAGGTCGCGCCATTACACTCCAGCCTGGGCAACAAAAGTGAAACTCCACCTCAAAAAAAAAAAAAAAAGACTCAATTTCTGCTCTCCAGGAATTTAATCCCTAGCTGAGAAAATAAAATTTAACCTCTTGAAATGACAGGTGACATAAGGAGTATTTTATTCATGGTTGTTCCCTTGCCTGTATCCAAAAATGATTTGAAGGTGTCTAAAAACTGCCCATAAGTATGTGCTCAATAACAGGATCAAATATAATCAAATGTAAGTTCTACTCACTTTCTATTAAGCAATACTTTGTTAGCCATGTTTTAGAAAATCAATGTATTTAAAATGAAATCTTTTAAGTTTATAATTCAAATTTTTAAACAATTAAGGTAGAATTCTCTTCTCCAATCAGTACCATCTTGTCAGATTTCACTGTCATTGTTTCGTTAGCAATGCTTTGCCCACTTCACTTATCAAAAGGATACACATGACAAAAATTAGCTGGGCATGGTGGTGTGCACACTTGTAGTCCCAGCTACTGGGAAGGCTGAGGTGGGAGGATCACCTGAGCCCAGGAGATGGAGGCTGCAGTGAGCCGTGATGGTACCACTGCACTCCAGCCTGGGCAACAGAATGAGACCCTGTCTCAAAAAAAAAAAAAAAATTCACGTTAAATGTTCCTAATTGCTGAAACTGGCTGATGGGCATACATGTGGAGTTTGTCATGCTACTCCATCTCCTTCTGTATATGTTTGACAGTTTCCTTGCATCAACACTTTTTGTTAAATGCTTACTTGTGAAAGAAAAATATAATAAATATAAATCTGTCTTACCAGCAAGCCCCAAGCTAATCAAAGGAGCAGAAAACTTCCAATAGAATTAAAGCCAAAAAGTTTATGCTTAAGGCAGTCAAAGACCAAAACAAAACAAACCAAACCACAAAAATCATGGGAAACACTTAGTGTCTGAAATTAAAATAAAATTGGGAATAAGAGAAATACGTAAGTTTTAAATTTCAAACCAAGGGTAGAAAAACATCTGTTCTCTCAAAGACCTAAAAGTATTTATGCAAACAGTAAAATATCAATCAATCAATTAATAAGAAATAAATAAAAACTATATATGTGTTCCTGATACTACAAAATCCATTGAGGGATATTTTGTGACTCTCACAAAATATTTAGATTCTTCACCAACCTAAATTTTTTTTTTTTTGAGACGGAGTCTCGCTCTGTCACCAGGCTAGAGTGTAGTGGTGCGATCTTGGCTCACTGCAACCTCCACCTCCCAGGCTCAAGCGTTTCTCCTGCCTCAGCCTCCCGAGTAGCTGGGACTACAGGCGCTCGCCACCACACCCAGCTAATTTCTGTATTTTTAGTAGAGACAGGTTTTCACCATGTTGGCCAGGATGGTCTCGATCTCCTGACCTTGTGATCCGCCCGCCTCAACCTCCCAAAGTGTTGGGATTACTAGTGTGAGCCACCGTGACCAGCCCCAACCTAAATTTTTATAGATTTTAGTTTTATTTCCTTAATAATGATGAGACTGTATTAGTGGCATTTTAAAAATAATGTAGCATGACATTTATTTTTAAAAATAAATAATTAAAGGTAAATAACAATAAAGCCCTTCTTCCTTTAGACTTACTGTTGGAATGTGAGTCTTTTTCACTTTGCACTCAGGGTTTTTTAATCAGGGAAAAAAAAGTCCTATTATTTATCCCTATTCATCAACTGTAATATACTAGATGTACTTTGAACCTATTGCGGTGATTCAAATACTAAAGAAAGTTCACCCGCTGAGTATTTTCCAAGGGCCTAATTTGTTAACAAGAGAAGCTGTCATCTCTGACTTTGTTCATCAGAAATAGAATCGAGGCACTGTTAATAGATCTATTGACTGTGTAAGTCCAAAGTCTGGGCTTGAATTCCCAGAGGAGTGAGTCACACACACAGGTTTACCACAGTCTCTGATCCTCTCCATCACTCCTAGTCCCAGTTAACCAGGGAAAATGACTCATCAAGTTTCTTTCTGTTAACAAGAGAAGTTAACATTTTGCTCTAATTCATTAATCAGCTTTCGAAACAGTCAAACCAAACTTGGTAAACAAAAAGCAATTTTATATTACAGGCTAACACACCTAATTACATAAATTCATTTCTTTCTCCTATTTGGTTTACAATCTAAAATGAATTCCGCCATGGTCAAAAGGGACCAATGGGAAGAAATCTGCCTTGATTCAGTGAATACAGAGCAATGTTAGTAGTGGAAATCTCACTGTTGTTGTTTTTTTTTTTTTCCTATGGGGTTGATGGCTTTTTTCTTGCAGATTACAGTGAGTGTCTCATATATCTTGGCATCTCTTGCCATTCAATACTTTTAAAAACTAGTCAAACTTGGCCAGGTGCAGTGGCTCACGTCTGTAATTCTAGCATTCTGGAAGGCCAACACGGGCAGATCACGAGGTCAGGAGTTCGAGACCAGCCTGGCCAAGATGGTGAAATGCTGTCTCTACTAAAAATACAAAAATCAGCCAGGCATGGTGGCAGGCGCCTGTAATCCCAGCTACTCAGGAGGCTGAGGCAGGAGAATCACTTGAACCCAGGAGGCGGAGGTTGCAGTGAGCCGAGATCGCGACATTGCACTCTAGCCTAGGCAACAGAGCAAGACGCCATCTCAAAAAAAAAAAAAAAAAAAAAAAAAACAACTAGTCAAACTTTTGGGGCCGGGCACAGTGACCTGTAATCCTCACACTTTGGGAGGCCAAGGCGGGCAGATTACCTGAGGTCAGGAGTTCAAGACTGGCCTGGCCAACATGGTGAAACCCCACTTCTACTAAAAATACAAAAATTAACTGGGCATGATGGCGTGTACCTGTAATCCCAGCTACTCGGGATGCTGAGACAGAATCACTTGTTGTACCTGGGAGGTGGAGGCTGCAGTGAGCCGAGATCGTGCCACTGCACTCTAGCCTGGGCAACAGAGGGAGATTCCATCTCAAAACAAACAAACAAAAAACTAGTCAAATTTTTAACTCCATGACTTGACTTGTACTTTGTCATTTTATAGAAGGCCTTTTATTATGGTTATAACTATACGCTATATCTTCTCATTATAATTTTTCTTATAGGTTTTGAAAAACAAATCTATATAGTTAGCACTTTGGTCCATCTGGAATTTCAGTGATTAGCAGTCACTCTGGGGGCTCGAAGGTACTTACAGACTTTCTAAAGGAACTTCTGTTTGAAATCTTTGGAGTCTGGTCAAATAGAAGAGGCTAAACAGGGTAAATATTGGGATATTCTAGTACCATAAGCAGAATAGGAGGAGGATATTCTCCCAGAGCATTAGGATTTAATAAAGTATATGTTAGCTGAGTGCAGTGGCTCACCCCTGTAATCCCAGCACTTTGGGAGGCTGAGGCAGATGGATCACTTGAGGTCAGTAGTTTGAGACCAGCATGGCCAACATGGTGAAACCCTGTCTCTACTAAAAATACAAAAATTAGCTGGGTATGGTGGTGCGCTCCTGTAATCCCAGCTACTCAGGAGGCTGAGGCAGGAGAATTGCTTGAATGTGGGAGACAGAAGTTTCAGTGAGCCAAGATCATGCCACTGCACTCCGGCCTGGGTGACTGAGACTCTGTCTCAAAAATATAAAATAAATAAAAATAAAGTATATGTTAGGTCTCTTGTACTTTCTATAAGGGAGGGATATGTTTTTCACACATGAAGGAGAAAGCAAACACTTTTCATATACAAATAAAGTAAATGAGATGACAGTGGAGGATGTGTTTCTAGAGCCAGAGTGCCTGGACTGACCACCTGCTATCCTTGGGAAGGTATTTAAGCACAATGCCCTAGATACTTTGCCTATACAATAGGAATTACTATTCCTATCGTACAGGACCTTCTCTTCTGTTGTGGAAATGCAGTGAGATAGTTCATGAACAGTGCTTTGAAAAATGTCTGACATAATAAGCCCTCAACAAGTATTAGCTATTATTATTACATGAGAAAGTAGAAGAATTCTGCATGATAATCATTACAGGCAGATGGCAACTTCTGAAAACACCATGCTACAAGTTTATAAGTCCATGACTTTGATATAAGAACACATATTTCTTCTGAAACAATGTTATAAATTATTAACATAATACGTCTAATCCATTTTACTCATAAAGTACCTAAAATTCAGTTTCTGGTCACTATGCCTTTCATAGTGTTGTTGCCATGGGGAAATATGCTTTTAGCCCCAATGAGATGTTTTAACAATTTTTAGGAGTTTCTAGGTTTATATTTCTGGAAAATATATATATATGTATAAAATACCAGAATTTCAGAACAGATAAACTCCGCTGATTTAAAAAAAAAAACAAAAAACCCTCATTTCTATAATAATGAAAGGAGACAAGCCTCTAGGACCACTTCATTAAGAGTTCATAATTTTTCTTTTTTTCTTTTTTTTTTTTTGAGATGGAGTCTCGCTCTGTCACCCAGGCTGGAGTGCAATAGTGTGATCTCGGCTCACTGCAACCTCTGCCTCCCGGGTTCAAGTGATTCTCCTGCCTCAGCCTCCTGAGAAGCTGGGATTACAGGCGCCTGCCACCATGCCTGGCTAATTTTTGTATTTTTACTACTAAATATACTCTCTACAAACGGGGTTTCACTATGTTGGCCAGGCTGGTCTCAAACTCCTGACCTCAGGTGATCTGCCTGCCTCGGCCTCCCAAAGTGCTAGGATTACTGGTGTGAGCCACCACACGCCTGGCCAAGAGTTCATAATTTTCTTTTGTGTAATGTTAGGGCACTGACTCAGTTTAAAATTGATTGATAGCAGCTGAAAAACAAATACTGTGTTTTCAGATATCATGCCCTGCTCATTCTTACTAGAGAGGTGCAGGTGCCCGCTTTATCTTCCAACACGGAATTATCAGGGAGGCTCAGGTTCACAACGTTCTAATTAACCCGAAACAGAGAGCTCTTTATCGAGATTGGTGCCACTTGGTGGTTTTCCATATAAACCCGTGGAAATGGCTGTTTGTGCCCAGGGACGAGGTTGCTAAGCCCTTCTGCTGATCCCTTCTTCTGGGAAGAGAACTGGACAAGTGAGAAAGTCCAGCTGGAGAAAGAACAATGAGCCGCCTGGGAGTCCACAGCAGCCTGCAGCCTTTCAGAGTCACTCAGACCCTAAAAGAGCTGCAAATGGAATTGACTTTCAACTGGTGGGCAACACACACTCATGCTGATTGCTAAATATGGAAACACTGTCCTGTCCGTGGGTAAATGGGTGCTGCCCCAGCCCCAGGCCAGCAATGACGGGGTTATCGCCTGGCTGGTCAGGGCTGTGTCCGGAGCCGAGTCTGTGGGTGGAGGTCCTGCTGAGGAAGGTTTTGCCCATCGCATCTCGTTTCTCACATTCACTTACACATCAGCGAAGTTCTCAGAGGCTGTGTGGCCCGCAACTTCTGAAGAAGTCCGAGCTTGCACCCCTCGGGGTGGCCACTGGAGCTGTCACTATGGAGAATGTCCACACTTCCTAAGAGACTTGGCCTCCACCACTCCTCTGGGCCTCAGATCTTACCACTAATTCACCATTTTATTTGTCTCTCACCAGCAGCAGATAGGGTTTCAGGGCAAATGCTGAAAGAACACCACCTTCCCAAAATTCAAACGTGGATCCTGGAATATTTAGAGGTAAAATGGCATGATGGCTGGCATAGGTTTTAAAATACTCCAGAGGAACAAAGAAGTGGGGGTGGATGAGGGCAGATAAAGTAAGATGGCAAAATACCAAAGTGTTGAAGCTAGGTGGTGGGTCTGTGACAACTCATTGAATTATTCTACTTTGTGCATGTTTCAAAACGTCCATAATAGAAAGTAACAAATAAATAAATAAACCTATTTTTAAAAATGATCAAAATCCCCTTCTAGGGTAAGTAGCTCTCCCAGGGTCCCCATATTAGCAAAGGGGGATATGGAACTCAAACTCAGATTTGCATTGTTGTTCTCCAAAAAGCACCAAGTCCAGAGTTCTTGGCTCTCCTTGATATGTGGCTAAGGATAAATGCCAATGCAAGGGTAGTGCCAAAAGGTGTTACTAGGGATATCAAACATCTTGTTATCATGTACCCTCCTGGTAGTCCTAGCTAACTTTACACTTTTTGTTTCAGTGCATACCAAATGTTAAATATTAATTTTTTTAAAGCCAGCTAAGGAAAACTGTAATGATCGTCATCAGCTCACCTGTTGCAGGTCTCCAGTGGAGACACTAATAATAAGAGTTGGGATAATCATGAAGCAGGCATTGTAGAAAAGCACTCCGTATTTCCCTAGCTCCTGCAAAAACAAAAATGTAAAAACCACTCAGTTTCAGAAACGTGAGGCACAGATTTCCTGGAGCCATTTATACAACTGCATATTCATGCAAAGTTAGAATGTGCATTCTGAGCAACTCTTTTGGAATATTTTCAGCAAATTTCTGACATAAAATGCTTCGGTTTGAGGGTACTGAGATTTTGGAATAAACATTTGTTTTACACCAAAACTACAGAGAAAACGCATGGCAGTGGGAAGCCTCTAGGGTTCCACTCATCTCCAGCATTCTAATTATGTGAGGTTTTTTTTAAAGCCTGTTATTCAAAATGGGAAATCTGGAACAAAATAAAGAACATTAAAAATGTTAATATAAACAAAACTCTTTAAAAACATCTGCTCTTTCCATTAAAGGACAGCAGCATTATATATTTACTTTCATGAAAGTGACCACACCACTTCACCATTTTCAAAAAAGGATGACATATTGTGATTCTCAAAAGACAACAAACCTGTTTTTGTAAAACTGCTACCGTTAAAAAAAAAAAAAAATGGCCATGCAGGGGAAAAAAAAAAAACAGTGCAAATAAAAAAAAAAAAAAAAAAAAACAGCTCATGGAAATAGCCTGTTGGTCCGAGTGAACTCTCTCATCCAGCACAAAGAGCTTGGAACAAAGAAACATATGCCTGACTCATCCTCCCGGGCTTCCTGTAACAGCCGGGGGCGGGGGAGGGATGGGGCCTCCACGTGACAGGCAGCCACACAAAAGCAAAGCTCCTCTGCCCCAGCCCTTCATCATCAGAAGCAGCAGCTATTGCTGGAGAAGACCTTACAAATTATCCATTGCAGTCATTTCATTCCACAGATAAGGAAACTGAAGTTTGGAGAAGTTAAGGTTCAAAGTCACAACAGTAAGTAAGTAGCAAAACTTGTGTCTGTAACCCACATCTCCAGACTCCAAACTAGCGCTCTCTGAACAAATATCATGACCCCTGACCTTGCCTTGGTCATTGATGATGCTGGTAAAAAAATTAATTTGCCTTTCAAAATAATCCCTTTTTATATGTTCTGAGTGTGCATCTAAACTAGTGACTTTTCCCGTCATATCTCATTTTCACCCAAAATTTTGCAAATAATAACTTACACAGACAAGATAATTGAAAATAAGTAATTTACAGGTCATATTATATAAATTAAATTACATGCCAACTGTACACATTCATTTTCATTTTTCATATAATTCTAGGGGCCAGATGACAAAGCCAAAAAGCCATAGGCAAGGTCTGGTACCTTTGGGTCCATTTTCTGTTTGGTATAAACTCCATTTGCTGCTGTGAAGATATCATTCAGGAACACAAAAATATAGCCTTCTAAGTTAAAAGCAAGGTCAGACCTGGGAGGGAGACCACAAAGGGAGAATGATTACACAAAAACTCACAACTTGGCCTCTAAGCCCACCGGATCTACCTTTCCCTAATCAAACCCACTTTTCTGTGGCACACTTTCCCCGCTTTCTGGTTGTGAATGGTTAATTCCTCTGCTTTGCCTCCAGACAAAAACCAAACCAGCCCATCAGGTGGCTTCAACTCAATCGTGAATGGCTTAAAACCAGAGTGACATTAAGCATCTTCCTTCAACTGCAACCCCTTTCTTTCGCTAGCTGATGAATCCGCATAATAAATGGTGAGCCCTAACTTTCTTAAAGGGAGTGATTGGCCCCGATCCACCCAGGGGCTCTGCTTATTGTAGTGAACAGGGCCACCTCCAGGGTGCAGCCAGTGACGGGCAGCTGGGCAGAGACTGGGTAAGAGGGGTCGCATGAGGCAGCCACACCTCCATCTGGTGCCCAAACCGCACCCTGTCCATCAAAATGGCAAGGCAGGTATCCATCCTTCTATGTGACCCCTCTATGGCTCCTTTCTTCCCATTCTTTTGAAACATCTTCTCTTCCATTTCCATTATAAATAGCACCAGCATAAAAACGTTTGGGGAGCTATGACGGAACAAGAGGAAGAGTAATAGCTGAGCCATGATGTGGCCCACCCACCTGCACTTCATCGTTGCAGACAGTGCTAGACCATGTCATAATTCAGAAATACACATTGCCAGGGAGAAAAACCTTTTCCTGTACCCTCTTAGGTTCAGTGTCTGGGGGCCTGCTAATTTAACTGATAAGACAGATTAACAGGAGAAAGAGAATACAAATCTTATTAATGTTCCCTAAAGTTCACAGAAAAGAAGTGAAACTCAGTTAGACTTGGGGACTTACGCTTTAAAAAGGAAAGAGGATTTGGGCTTCAAAGAACAAATAAATTGTGTAACTGTTAGAAAGTAACTAGGAAATCTATGGTGGAAATGATGAACGAGAGGGTTATTTTAGGGTTTGTTTATGCAGACACATCTCAGGGCCGACCCTCCGTCCAGTGATAGGAATTGCTCTCCTCTTCCTGGGATGGGAGAAGGGGTCCCCTTCACAATGGGAAATTGATTCCCTGTTTTTTAGGCAGAAAGGAGAAGGCAGCAAACTTCTGCCTGATCTGTTGATTCTCAGTTGTCCTCGGCTCAAAATAATCTTGATCTCACAGTGGCATAGTTTGGAGTGGCATACCCTGAATCTTCTTCAATGTCAAAATAAGATTATCTCTAACCAAAGAGAATGAAACAGAGCAAAAATTCTACCAAAATCTGAATGCAAATTAAATTAGATTTTTTCTTGAGGCCTCCACACATTATTATCTACAAATATATTTGTGAGAAGGGAAATTAATTTTAGTCATTGTAAATCAGAATTCTCTCTCAATCACAACTAAAAAAAAAAAAAAAAAAAAAGGATTTTTGGCCAGGTGTGGTGGCTCATGTCTGTAATCCCAGCACTTTGGGAGGCCAAGATGGGTGGATCACCTGAGGTCAAGAGTTAGAGACCAGCCTAACCAACATGGAGAAATCCCATCTCTACTAAAAATACAAAATTAGCTGGGCATGGTGGCGCATGCCTGTAATCCCAGCTACTCAGGAGATTGAGGCAGGAGAATCGCTTGAACCAGGGAGGCGGAGGTTGCGGTGAGCCAAGATCGTGCCTCCAGCCTGAGCAACAAGAGCGAAACTCCATCTCAAAAGGATTTTCTTCAAAATAAGGGTCTTCCAAATTTCTTACCTACCCACATGTGACTCAACGTGAAGAAGAGCAGAGTCTGCCGCCCCCTGAGATGGCAGAGCTGAGTGAGTGGAAAGGGGATGGGGAGATGCTGCCCACCTCCTGGGAGAGCCACAGGGGAACTCCTACTCAGAGGACCAAGAGTTCCCAGCAGCGCTGTTCCCACTCCTGGAAGCCTGGGCCACTGTCAAGTGGCTTACCCACCGTTTGTTTAGGCCAGTGGTGACAGCACAGACGTTTCTGAAGAATTTACTTGTTTAATCAATTAGAACAGATTCATGTAACCCTTGCAGTTGTTCAAGCGATCCTCCCATCTCAGTCTCCTGAGTAGCTGGGACTACAAGCATGTGCCACCATGCCCGGATAATTTTTTTACTTTTATTTTTGTAGAGATAGGGTTTCATTATGTTGCCAGGGGTGGTCTCGAACTCCTGGGCTCAAGCAATCCTGTCACCTGGGCCTCCCAAAGTGCTGGGATTGTCAGAGGTGTGTGAACCAGAGCAACTCCATTTTAAATAGGAGCTGGGTAAAATGAAGCTGAAACCTACTGGGCTGCATTCCCAGGCAGTTAAGGCATCCTAAGTCACAGGATGACATAGGAGGCCGGCACAAAATATAAGTCATAAAGACCTTGCTGATAGGCCAAAACCCACTGAAACTAAAATGGCCACAAAAGTGACCTGTGGTCGTCCTCACTGCTACACTCCTGCCAGCGCCGTGACAGTTTACAAATGCCAGGGCAATGTCAGGAAGTTACCCTATATGGTCTAAAAGGGGAGGCATGAATAATCCACCCCTTGTTTAGCAAATCATCAAGAAATAACCATTAAAAATGGGCAACCAGCAGCTCTCGGGCTGCTCTTTCTATGGGGTGGCCATTCTTTTATTCCTTTACTTTCTTAATAAACTTGCTTTCACACTGCACTGCGGACTCGCCCTAAATTCTTTCTTGCACAAGATCCAAGAACCCTCTCTTGGGGTCTGGATCAGGACCCCTTTCCTGTAACAGGATTATAGGCATGAGCTACCACACCCAGCCCGGATGTTGTATTTTAACTTTTTCTGGCCATGTGACTTGCTTTTGAATAAAATGTAAGAGAAGGTGACACATGTTACTTCTGGGTGAAACCTTTAAGAGCCAGTGCACAATTCCCCACATTCCCTTTTTCTGCTTGTTTGGCAAAGGAAGTGCCCTCTGAGGCAGGGATTCCATCAGCCTGGATCCCTGAGTAACCACATGGAGCACAGCCCTCACACTAGCACTGCCTAGTGTTGGGCGGCGTGTATGGCATGGATGGGGTGTATCTGGTGAGTGAAGCTACTGCCGTGTGGAGGTTGTTTGTTACAGCAGCATCACCTGCTCATCCAATAGTCTGATCTGCCACTGCTTGCATCTGGATGCACTAATGTAAGAAGAGAGCAGGATAGGGTCACTGCTGATCTGTAGCTAAGCACTCACTGCTGATCTGTAGCTAAGCACTGTGGCTAAGCACTATGAATGCCAGCCGCCAGGTAGGGATCCATTCTGTGAGTGCCAGAGGAAGGGCCAGGCTGAGCATGGCTACTCCAGACTGGCTCTTGGTTGAAAGTTAGATGTTTTTGGAACCCTGATTTACCCTTTCAGATCGTTTGTAGACTGTCCTTACATATGCGAAGCACAGACTGGATTTCTGCTCACTGGTTCTGGAAATGTGCCTGCATACATACGGTAACTGAAGGGCCATTCCTCACCAAAGACTTACCACAGCTTTATAAACCATTTTTTGCAAAAGTCTTTAACTGGCTGTAAGTCAGTGGTTTTCAAAATGAGCCCTAATGAAGCTAGAAGAGAGGGGCTGTGCTGGGGAGACCTCAGAGTGCCATGGGAGAAGCCTAGGGAATTTCACCCCAAAAATATGGTACCCTGGCATGCAGATTATTTTACATGGAAAGCCCGTGAAGGGCAGAAGATGCTGAAGAAGCTTTTCTTGGATACTCCCTTTTTGACCTTAAACGACTGTGCCCACCCGTGAGAACACACTTGCTTTCCATCCCCCTCTCTGAAATCTACTGCAGAGAAGAAGATGAGGAATGCAGCCATATCTGGGCAGACTTTAAAAATATAATGTCTGCCTCTCAGGTGCAAATTCCAAAGAGAATCAATCCTTTACAATTTCTGTCTCCCAGGCCCATTCATTCTCTCCAGTCATCATTTCTGACCTCCCAAAAGCATCGTCTCCATTCCCTGCCCTCCTGTGAAGAAGGATATAGAAGCATCTGCACCTCACTGGGTCACTGGGTGGCCACTCTCCCGTGATCTCTACCCCAGGCATGGGAAGGTAAATCTGTGTGTCTTTCTCTCCTCCCAATCTGCTCTTTTGTCAGTTCCTTTTTTTTTTTTTGAGATGGAGTCTCACTCTGTCATCCAGGCTGGAGTGCAATGGCACAATGTCAGCTCACTGCAACCTCCACTTCCCAGGTTCAAGTGATTCTCCTACCTCAGCCTCCCGAGTAGCTGGGATTACAGGCACCTGCCACCACACCTGGCTAATTTTTGTATTTTTAGTAGAGATGGGGTTTTGCCATGTTGCCCAGGCTGGTCTCTAACTCCTGACCTCAGGTGATGCACCCGCCTGGGCCTCCCAGAGTGCTGGGATTACAGGCATGAGCCACCACGCCTGGCCTGTCAGTTCCTTTTTTAATGAACCTTCAGAGAGTAGAAGGGGAAGCTATCTCCCTTAGTCCCTGGAGCATCTTCCACAGAACTCCTCCCTTTTTAAACTACTTTACTCATAAAATTTCATTCCAAAAAAAGCCTGTCATGACTAGACCAGGCTCTGAGCACTGCTGTCTAATGGGTGCTGGTACTATACCCGCAGTGTGAATTGGAGCACTGAGACCACAGAGCCAGCTTTCAAGGAGTGAAACTCAGCCTGTGGCTAGGACTAGGGGAAGAGAAAGGTACAGATGAAACGTAAGTAATAAACCTTAGTCTACACAATGGACTAAATACATTTATAATAACAATAAGCATGATTTGTTTTTCTTAGAGACAGGATCTTACTCTGTTGCCCGGGCTGGAGTGCAGTGGTACAATCATTGCTCACTGCAACCTCAAACTCCTGGGCCCAAGAGATCCTCTTTCCCCAGCCTCCTGAGTAGCTGAGACTCCAGGCACACACCACCACGCCAGGCTAATTTTCTTTCTTTTTTTTTTTTTTTTTTTGTAGAAATAGGGTCTCACTATGTTTCCCAGGCTGATCTCAAACTCATGGGCTCAAGTGATCTTCCCACCTAGGCCTCCTACAGTGCTGGGATTATAGGGGTGAGCCACCACACCCAGCCTGGAGCTAAGTTCTGAACCCAGCGAATCTAACTATTCACATGCACTATCCACCATACTATAGCAGAAATCTGAGCACCTGCCTGCCCATGAAGACTTGGAGTCCTCGTTATTCCTTTTGCAAAATAATTATTGAAGTAGTAGTCGTGCACTAGTGTTGGCTCATATCCCAAACATATTTAGCATTCTACCATCGGAAAAAGCAACTGCTAAGGTATCATGGAATAATAAAATAAATCAGCACACAAAGGCTTTGTAAGTCTGTTATTGTTAATCAAATGTCTAAGAACGTCTCAAGTAAAGTTGTTATATTGAAGACAAACATTCAGTAAGAAATGTAAACAGTTCACTGCTTTTTGTGAAGAAAAGCTATATTAATATCTTGCAATGCTCTTTTCATATATTCTCAGAAATTTTCTGGCCAATGTGGGACCTACTTTGACTTTCACAGGAACCCATGGGGATTCCACTAACTTCAACAGATTTGTCTCTTGACTGCTCAATTCAATGGCAGCCAGATGGAAAATGAAAAACTGAGGATGGGGCTGGGCCTATTGTCAAAGACACAAAGAAGTTATTGAGCAGAAACAGTCCAAAGTCTTACCCAGCTGCTATGAAAGCCCCAAGAATAATGGCAAACACACTGAGGATGATGTTGAGTGAATACTGCTTCCTGTAATAAATACACAAATAGGAAAGGGAGCAGAGAGGAAAACATTGAAGTATGATTATATTTTTTAAACAAATTGAAAATAGACATCAGCAGTTTTATAGCTAAAATCTAGCAGATAATGCTTGATGTAGAGAAAGCACTAAGAGTATTTCTAAGTCAGACTAAATTCACATTATTTCTTAAGCAGTTTTCTTAATCTAATTACAAACTGATTTCTCTGTTCTCACTAGAGAGATACTAGGACAAAATACAGAAGTGCTCCTGCTGGTGGATCAAGTTTGTATGGACTGATAGTGAGTATTCAAAGATTACGATAAAATTCAATACAAGGGCTTAAAACACTGAACCACCAACCAAAATTCATTTCTAAATAATCCTCCCGGCAAAATCAAGAATCAACTTTTTGGATATCAGACTAAATATCTTTATGAAAAATTTTATACCAACAATATAAAAATTAATTTCTTCCGATATTATATTATAATCACTGCATCAGAATTGATATCCCTCATACCCTGCACAACTATCCTGTATGTATACACGGACAGTTTCTCTTCTGCATTCCAAAATTGGTATATATTCCATCTGGCTCAGGAAACAGGTTTACATCCTTTTTGGAGCGTTTCTTTTTCTTTCTTTCTTATGATTTTCTACCACAAACATGCATTATTTGTCTATGGTAAAATTACGACTTTTAAAAAATCCCTCATTAAGTTCTTGGGGAATCACAGAAGCACAAAACTACTTTTAAATGAATAAACCATTTGTCCTTAAATTATTGCAACTAGCAATGGCTACTAGAATTTGCTGGGTAAAAGAAATGCAGTGGGTGGGAGACACACTGGAAGAATGGAGGAAAAACAAAATCACCCAAGTATGATGGTTTCCAGAAGTAAGGTAAGTGGAATGGTGAATTTCCTGAGCACGGTGAACATGGGTAGGCTGCCAGGAAAAGAGTGAAGCATGTCAGACACCAAGGGTTGGTTGATTGGTTTTATCTTTTACATGTTTTACATTTTTAATTAAGCTTACTAATTTTCCAAATTAATTTTCACATTTACCATTAACAAATCACATTAAATAATAAAAATAAATGGAGATTAAATAATTTCATACCACTTTCACTTAGCAATTTATTTACTTATTTTTTATTTATTTATTTATTTATTTTTTTTTTGGAGACAGAGTCTCACTGTGTTGCCCAGGCTGTAGTGCAGTGGTGCAATCTCAGCTCACTGTAACCTCCGCCTCCCGGGTTCAAGCGATTCTCCTTCCTCAGCCTCCCAAGTAGCTGGGATTACAGGCATGCGCCGCAACACCCAGCTAATTTTTGTATTTTTAGAAGAGACAGAGTTTCGCCATGTTGGCCAGGCTGGTCTCAAACTCCTGACATAAGGTAATCTGCCCGCCACAGCCTCTCAAAGTGCTGGGATTACAGGCAGGAACCACCACACCCGGCCTTCACTTGGCAATTTAAGACACTGTTCTGTCCAACCATTCTAAAGGTTGTGCTGAAACTACTTCACAATGTGAACCAATACATCCTTTGACAAATCAAGTCAGGCCTATGCGTCATCATTAAATAGTCCTGACTGACTGGGCATGGTGGCTTTCGCCTGTAATCCCAGCACTTTGGGAAGCCAAGGCGGGCGGATCACTTGAGGTCAGGAGTTTGACACCACACTGGCCAACATGGTGAAACCCCGTCTCTACTAAAAATACAAAAATTAGCCAGCCATGGTGGTGTGCACCTGCAGTCCCAGCTACTCGGGAGGCTGAGGCAGGAGAATTGCTTGAACCCGGGAGGCGGAGGTTGCAGTGAGCCAAGATCGCACCACTGCAACCTCTGTCTCAAAAAAATAAAAAAAGGTTCTGACCTTGGACCTAATTACTTCTTCTTGGGAAACTTATTCTAAGGTAATAATCGAAAGACAGAAAAAAAACCACATGCATAAATGTGTTCCCTGCAGTGTCTGTGGGAAAAACATCACAAACAACCTAAATGTCAGACATCATAATGGTTAAATTATGATATATTCAGTTGAGGGAACATGATACTATAACTTTGTAATACAAATACTATTAGAAAATGAATATTAAATAAAACAAATGGATACAAAACCATGTCGGATCTACAACTGTAACAAGATACATTCTGCATACAGAAAAGGGCTGCAAAGGATTATTTATTTATTTATTTATTTTGAGATAGAGTATCACTCTGTCACCCAGGCTGGAGTGCAGTGGCGTGATCTCAGCTCACTGCAATCCCCAGCTCCCGGGTTCAAGCGATTCTCCTGCCTCAGCCTCTCGGGTAGCTGGGATTACACCACCACGCCCGGCTAATTTTTGTATATTTAGTTGAAATGAGGTTTCGCCATGTTGGCCAGGCTGGTCCTGAACTCCTAATCTCAGGCGATCCATCTGCCTCAGCCTCCCAAAATGATGGGATTATAGGTGTGAGCCACTGCGCTGGGCTGAAAATGAGTATTTAAAATTGTATGTTAAAACGTAGAATTATGGGTGATTTTCTTGCCCAAATTTTATGTAATAAGGCTATACTGCCTTAAAATATATAGTTAATAACCTTCTACCCACTCCTAACACCCAGAGATTCCAGGATGCAGCTCAATGCATAGTCAACAGACTGCCAGGGCTGCCAAATGCCAGCCCATCTCCACCTGCTTCTAGATGCGACCCTGAGCGGCCGATGAACTAGGGAAAGAAAGTCAGAGCCGGAACAGCAGTACAGGAGGAAAGTGGCAGCTCAGCCAACCAGACCCCAGCACAGGCTTCACATCATCAACCACGCTGCATCCAGAGAGCAACTGCAGAAAGAATGTTCAGGAACTTTATATTCACACCTAAAGATGTCTTATGAGACTGGCTGGACCTACATTTTTCAAAGCTGCAACAACAACAACAAAACATTTATATTTATAATTACATTCAAAAAGTATTCTAGATTATGCCTTTTAAAAGCAAATAAGGTATACTTAATGGTTAAAAGGTGAATGTTTTCCCCCTATGATTAGGAACAAGACCAGGATGTTCACTCTCACTACTTTATCTATTCAACACTGTATTTGAGGTTCTAGACAGTGCAGTTAGAAAAAACAAACATCTCATTTGGAAAGGAAGAACTAAAGCTATCTCTGTTTGCAGAGAACATCTTCTATACAGAAAATCCTAAGGGATCCACTTAAAAATTATTAGAACTACAGTAAGTGAATCAAGCAAATGTGCAGGAAACAAAACGAATATACAAAAGTCAACTCTGAATATATGCTAGCAATGAGCAATCCAAAAATGTAATTAGGCTGGGCACAGTGGCTCACGCCTGTAATCCCAACATTTTGGGAGGCCAAGGTGGGTGGATGAATTGAGAGGTCAGGAGTTCAAGACCAGCCTGGCCAACATGGTGAAACCCCACCTATACTAAAAATAAAAAAAATTAGCTGGACGTAGTGGTGCGTGACTATAATCCCAGTTACTTGGGAGGCTAAGGCAGGAGAATTGCTTGAACCTAGGAAGCAGAGGTTGCAGTAAGCCAAGATCGCACCACTGCACTCCAGCCTGGGCAACAGAGCAAGACTCCGTCTCAAAAAAAAAAAATTAAGTTAGCAAAGCAATTTCATCTAAAATAGCATCAAAAAGAATAAAATTCTTAGACACAATTTTAGCAAAAGAAGTGTAAGACTTGTGTGCAGAAAACTACAAAACATTGTTAAAAAAAATTAAAGAAACCAGGTGCGGTGGTTCAGGCCTACAATCCCAGCACTTTGGGAGGCTGAAGTGGAAGAATTGCTTGAGGCCAGGAGGCTGGAGTGCAGTGGCGTGATCTTGGCGCACTGCAACCTCCGCCTCCTGGCTCAGGCAATTCTTGTGCCTCAGCCACCCGAGTAGCTGGGATTATAGGCGTGCACTACCAAGCCTGGCTAATTTTTGTATTTTTAGTATAGATGGGGTTTCACCATGTTGACCAGGCTGGGTCTCGAACTCCTGACCTCAAGTGATCCACCTGCCTTGGCCTCCCAAAGTGCTGGGACTACAGACATAAGCCACCACACCAAGCCAAAAAAAAACATGTTTTTTAAATTAACCGGGCACAGTAGTGAATGCCTGTAGTCTCAGCCACTCGGAGAGGGGGCTGAGACAAGAGGATGGCTTGAGCACAGGAGGTCGAGGCTACTGCAGTGAGCTATGATCATGCCACTTGTACTCCAGCCTGGGCAACAGAGTGAGATACTGTCTCTAAGAAAAAAAAAAAAATTTTTTTTTTTTTGAAACAGAGTTTCGCTCATTGCCCAGGCTGGAGTGCAATGGCATCATCTTGGCTCACAGCAACTTCCACCTCCTGGGTTCAAGCAATTCTCCTGCCTCAGCCTCCCAAGTAGCTGGGATTACAGGTATCCACCACCACACCCAGCTAATGTTTGTATTTTTAGTAGAGACAGTGTTTCACCATGTTGGCCAGGCTGGTCTCGAACCCCTGACCTCAGGTGATCCACCTGCCTCGGCTTCCAAAGTGCTGGGATTACAGGTGTGAGCCACTGTGCCTGGCCTTCTAAGAAAATTTTTAAATTAAAAAAAGAAAGTAATGAAGACCTAAATAAATGGAAAGACACTCCATGTTCATAGATCAAAAGACCTTATGTTATTAAAACCTTATGTTATTAAAAATACTCTTCAAATAGATACACAGATTGCTACAGTTTGGATATTTGACCCTTTATGCCTCATGTTAAAATTGGATCCCCATGTTGGAGGTAGAGCCTGGTGGGCAGTGTTTCAGCGGTGGGGGCTGATTCCTCATGGATAGATTAATCAACAGGGGTAGGGGGAGTGAGTTCTCACTCTGTTAATTCCCATGAAGGTTGATTGTTAAAGGAGCCTGATAGCACCCCTTCTCTTGCCACGGGATCTCTGCACACACTGGCTCCCCTTCCCCTTCTGCCAGGAGGGCCTGAGGCCCTCACCAGATGCAGATGCTGGCGCCATGCTTCTTGCACAGCCTGCAGAACTGTGAAGCACACGAACCTTTTTTCTTCATAAATTACCCAGCCTCAGGTAGTCCTTTACAGCAACACTAACAAACTAAATCACAGATTCAACACAATCCCTATGAAATCTTAGCTGGCTTTATTTATTCTTTTTTTTTTTTTTTTTTTTTTTGCAGAAATTGACAAGCTAATTTTAAAATTAATACAGAAATGCAAGAGAATTAAAAAATCAAAACTATCTTGAAAAAGAAGAACAAAGTTGGTGTACTTACACTTTCCAATTTCAAAACTTAATACAAAGTTACAATAATCAAGACTACCTAGTACTGGTAAGAAAGAAAAGGAAAGGAAAGGAAAGGGGAAGAAGGAAAGGGGAAGGGAAGGGGAAGGGAAGGGGAAGGGAAGGGGAAGGGAAGGGGAAGGGAAGGGGAAGGGAAGGGGAAGGGAAGGGGAAGGGAAGGGAAGGGAAGGAAGGGAAAGGAAGGAAGGGAAGGAAAGGAAGGAAGGGAAGGAAGGAAGGGAAGGAAAGGAAAGAAAGCTAGCTGGCTGGCTGGGCATGGTGGCTCACTCCAATAATCCCAACAATTTAGGAGGCTGAGGCAGGCGGATCCCTTGGGCCCAGGAGTTCGAGACCAGCCTGGGCAACAGGGTGAAATGCTATCTCTACAAAAAATTAAAACAATTATTAGCCAGGTGTGCTGGTGCACACCTGTGGTCCCAGCTACTTGGGAGGCTGAGGTGGGAGGATCGCTTGAGCCTGGGAGGCCAAGGCTGCAGTGAGTGGTGACTGTGCCACCACACTCCAGCCTGGGTGACACAGCAAGACCCTGTCTCAGAAAAATAATAATAAAGATAGATAGGCTGGGCGCAGTGGCTCATGCCTGTAATCCCAGCACTCTGGGAGGCCGAGGCGGGTAGGTCACCTGAGGTTAGGAGTTCGAGACCAGCCTCAACATGGTGAAACCTCGTCTCTACTAAAAATACAAAATTAGCTCGGCGTGGTGGTGCATGCCTGTAATCCCAGCTACTCGGGAGGCTGAGGCAGGAGAATTGCTTGAACCTGGGAGGTGGAGGTTGTGGTAAGCCAAGATCGTCCACTGCACTCCAGCCTGGGCAACAAGAGCGAAACCCCGTCTCAAAAAAAATAAAGATAGATATACAATCAATAGAATACATTCTTAAAATTATGATCAATTGATTTTCTACCAGGGTGCCAGACAATACAATGGAAAAAGAACAGCCTTTTCAACAAATGGTGCTGGAACAACTGAACATCCACATGCAAAAAAAAAAAAAAATGAATTTGAACTTCTATCTCACACCATATATAAAAAATTAACCCAAGAGCTGGGTACTGTCGCATGTGCCTGCAGTCCCAGGTACCCGAGAGGCTGAGGTGGAGAATCATTTGAGTCCAGGAGTTTGAGGCCACAGTGAGCCATGATTGCACCAGTGAAAGCTACTGCGTTTGAGTCTGGGTAACACAGCAACATAGAAAGACCCCATCACTTAAAAGAAAAAAATTTTTAATTAACTGAAATGTATTAAAGACCTGGACATAGGATCTAAAACTATAACATTCTTAGAAGAAAGTATAGAAGTAAATCTTTATGACCCTTCGGTTAGGCAAAGCCTTAGATAAAACATCAAAAGCACAAGCAACAAAAGAAATACATAGAAAAACTGGAATTCATCAAAATTAAAAACTTTTATAGGCTGGGCACAGTGGCTCATTCCTGTAATCTCAACACTTTGGGAGGCCGGAGCAGGCAGATTGCTTGAGCTCAGGAGTTCAAGATCAGCCTGGGCAACATTGTGAGACCTAGTCTCTATAAAAAATATAAAAATAAGCCAGGCGTGGTGGTGCACACCTGTAGCCACAGCTACTCAGGAGACCGAGACAGGAGAATCACTTGAGCCCAGCAGGGTGAGGCTGCAGTGAGCTGTGATCGCACCACTGCACTGCAGCCTGGGTAATAAAACAAGACCCTGTCTCAAAAATAAATAAATAAATAATATTTGTATAAATGGATAAACAAAATGTAATATATATATATATATATACCTGCAATGGAATATTAATCAGCCTGAAAAAGGAATTAAATTCTGATACCTAATATAACACGGATAAACCTTGAAAATATTATGTAAGTGAATAAGCCAGACAAAAAAGGCAAACATATTGTATGATTCTACTTGTATGAGATGTCTAGAGTAGGCAAATTTGTAGAGAACTAAATGTAAAATGTAAACTATAAAAATTCTGGAAGATAGCATAGAAAATTTGAGTAATCTTGGTTTGATGATGAGTTTCAAATTCAAAACCAGAAGTATAATCCATGAAAGAAAAAAAATGATTGTGAACTTCATTAAAATTAAAAACTTCTGCTCAGTGAAAGACATGTTAAGAAAATAAAAAGATAAGCCACAAACTAGGAAAAAAATAGTTGCAAAACACATATTTGATAAAGGACTTGTATCAAGCAAATGAAAAACCATGAATCCATGATAGGAAAAAACAACAACAAACAAACAAAAAGCAACCCTCCCTGGTCACTACTGAAGGTGTCAGGACACTAATTTATTAGTCCAAACATTGATAAAGGAAGCTTTTACCCTGCTTTTCCTATATGAAGTGGTGAAAATTTGTCCTTATCAAAAAAGTTTAGGTTGGGTGCGGTGGCTCATGCCTGTAATCCAAGTACTTTGGGAGGCCAAGACAGGAGGATTACTTGAGGTCAGGAGTTCAAGACTAGCCTGGCCAACATGGTGAAACCTCATCTTTACTAAAAATACAAAAATTAGCTGGGCATGGTGGCAGGTGTAGAATCCCAGCTACTTGGGAGGCTGAGGCAGGAGAATCGCTTGAACCCAAGAGGTGGAGGTTGCAGTGAGCCAAGATCGCACCACTACACTCCAGCCTGGGTGACTGAGCAAGACTCCATCTCAAAAAAAAGATAAGATATCAACCCCTTAAAATCATTAACAGTGGCCGGGCGCGGTGGCTCACGCCTGTAATCCCAGCACTTTGGGAGGCCGAGGCGGGCGGATCACGAGGTCAGGAGATCAAGACCATCCTGGCTAATGCGGTGAAACCCCGTCTCTGTTAAAATACAAAAAATTAGCCAGGCGTAGTGGCGGGCGCCTGTAGTCCCAGCTACTGGGGAGGCTGAGGCTGGAGAATGGCTTGAACCCAGGAGGTGGAGCTTGCAGTGAGCCAAGATTGTGCCACTGCACTCTAGCCTGGGCGACAGAGCGAGACTCCGTCTCAAAAAAAAAAAAAAAAAAAAATCATTAACAGTGAAACTGATCCATTTAATAGCATTCCAAGAAGGATAAGGTATTACGTGCCCCATAATCAAAAGACCCTGAAATAGGCCGGGTGCAGTGGCTCACACCTGTAATCCCAGCACTTTGGGAAGCCGAGGCAGATGGATCACCTGAGATCAGGAGTTCAAGACCAGACTGGCCAACATGGTAAAACCCCGTCTCTACTAAAAATACAAAACTTAGCCAGGTGTGGTGGCAGGCGCCTATAATCCCAGCTACTTGGGAGGCTGAGGCAGGAGAATCGCTTGAACTCGGAAGGTGGAGGTTGCAGTGAGTCAAGATAATACCACTGCACTCCAACCTGGGAGACAGAGTGAGACTCCATCTCAAAAACAAAAGACCCTGAAATAAATGCATACGCAAATTTCAGAAGTATATAGCACGCACTTGAAAATGTCTGTCATTATTTTTCCCTGCTCCAAACCTGGTCTACGCCAAGGCTGAGGGGATGTTCCTGCTCTTATAAAACTGAGATGAAACCAAAAGTCACACAAAATCATATTCATACCAAGAATCCTACCTGGATAAATCAGACCTTCTCTACCTTAATGTCTACAGCCCTCATATTCTATGTTCAGGCTTGAATATAATAAAAAATATAAGCTTTTTAACATTCCTAAAATCATTGGCCAATTAAACTCAAAACTCCACCTTACTTTCTTAAATTACTAAATATTATTGTATTCTATATATAGCACAAGCACTATCAATGGCAAAAATCAATCTTGGTCTTTGTACCACTGGCAGCACAGAGGTGAGGAACTTTCCACCAGCCATTACCCTGTACTCTACCTTAATTTACTTGTGCTTGATAATCCACTTATGTGGTTTCCAACGTAGAGGAGAGGCAGAGGAAACAGCTTCAATTAAAAAAAAAAAGAAATATTTGGTTAGAACTCCAATAAGCATTTTCCTTCACATATAAAAATGGTGACAGACACTTCACCAGAGAGGATCTTCAAACAGGCATTAAAAAAATGATTTTGACGGGGCGTGATGGCTCACGCCTGTAATCCCAGCACTCTGGGAAGCCAAGGTAGGTGGATCATGAGGTCAGGAGTTCGAGACCAGACTGACCAACACAGCGAAACCCCATCTCTACTAAAAATACAAAAATTAACTGGGCATGGTGGCACACGTCTATAGTCCCAGCTACTCGGGAGGCTGAGGCAGGAGAATCGCTTGAACCCAGCGGGCAGAGGTTGCAGTGAGCCAAAACTGCACCACTGCACTCCAGCTTGGGCAACAGAGCAAGACTTCATCTCAAAAAAAAAAAAGAAAAAGAAAAGGTGCTCCTCTTCACTAGTTATCAGGGAAATGCAAACTAAAGCCCATAAGATGTCACGACACACCCACCAGATTAGCAAAATTTATTTATTTTTTGAGACAGAGTTTTGCTCTTATTGCTCAGGCTGGAGTGCAATGGTGTGATCTTGGCTCACTGCAACCTCCACCTCCCAGGTTCAAGCAGTTCTCCTGCCTCAGTCTCCCGAGTAGCTGGGATTACAGGCACCCGCCACCACGCTCAGCTACTTTTTCGTATTTTTAGTAGAGATGGGGTTTTGCCATGGTGGCCAGGCTGGTCTCGAACTCCTGGTCTCAGGTGATCTGCCTGCCTCAGCCTCCCAAAGTGCTGGGATTACAGGTGTGAGCCACCATGCCCGGCCCAGATTAGCCAAATTTAAAATGACTCACATACCAAGAATATGAAGCAACAGGGACTTTCATGCACGTTTGTCAGAAGGTGAATTGGTATAGCCACCATGAAGAACAGTTCAATGATACATATTGAAGCTGAAGATATGCACGCCCCAGGGGCCAGCAGTTCCACTCTCTGATAGACACATTCCTCACTGATATGCACTGTTATGAACTGAATCTTGTTTTTCCCCACATTCATATGTTGAAGCCCTAATCCCCAATGTGACGACTGTATTTGGAGATGAGGTCTTAACCAAGGTAGTTCAGGTTACATGAGGGCATAGTGGTACAGCCCTAGCCCAACAAGACTGGTGTCCCTACATGAAGAGAAGAGGCCAGGCACGGTGGCTCACACCTGAAATTGTAACACTTTGGGAGGCCAACACAGGAAGATAGCTTAAGCCCAGGAGTTCAAGACCAGCCCTGGCAACATAGTGAGACCCTGTCCCTACAAAAATTTTTTAAATTAGCAAGGCATGGTAGCAAATGCTTGTAGTCCCAGCTACTTGGGAGGCTGAGGCAGGAGGATCAGATCACTTGGACCCATGAGTTCGAGGCTGCAGTGAGCTGTGGATGTACCACTGCACTCCAGCCTGGGTGACAGAGCTAGAACCTGTCTCAAAATAATAATAAAAATGAAAACAAAAACAGAAAAAAAAAAAAAAAAAGAAGTGGAAGAGATACCAGGAGTGCACACACAGAGGAAAGGCCATTGAGGACACAGTGAGAAGGTGGCTGTCTGTAAGCCAGGACGCAAAGCCTCACCAGAAGTCAACCCTGCCAGCACCTTGGTCCTGGACTTCTCGCCTCCAGAACTGTGAGGAGATCCATTTCTGTTGTTGAAGCCACCTGGCCAGGGGTATTTTGTTACGGCAGCCCCAGCTAACACATGTACGCCAGGGTCCAACTATAAGCATGTTCAGAGTGGTACTTTTTATTTTTCTAGCCCCCAAACCGGAAACACCCAAATTACCATGAACAATAGAACAGGTAAGTAAATTGTGGTATAGTCATACAATGAAAATAAAAGAATACAGCCACACACAACGCAGATGAATTTCACCATCATAATATTAAGTGAAAGAAGCAAGATACATAAGAAGATAGAGTTAGATTCCCTTTATCTCAAGTTTAAGAGCAGGTAAAACGAGACTACAGAATTTAGGGATGTGGCTGGGTGTGGTGACTCAAGCCTGCAATCCCAGCACTTTGGGAGGCCAAGGCGGGTGGATCACCTGAGGTCAGGAGTTCGGGACCAGCCTGACCAACATGGAGAAACCCCGTCTCTACTAAAAATAAAAAATTAGCCAGGCATGGCGGCGCATGCCTGTAATCCCAGCTACTCAGGAGGCTGAGGCAGGAGAATCACTTGAACCCAGGAGATGGAGGTTGCAGTGAGCTGAGATGGCACTATTGCACTCCAGCCTGGGCAACAAGAGCAAAACTCTGTCTCAAAAAAAAAAAAAAAAGAGTTTAGGGATGCATCCAGATTTAGAATAATTACAAAGAAAGCAAGAAAATTATTGTTAGAAAAGTTAGGATAGTGGGTAAGGAAGACTTTGTGATCCCATTTCATGACCTAAGTAATGGTTTACAAGGGTAATTATTCATTCAACTACAATTCAAATAGGATGCCTTTTTCTCTACGTATAGATTAGATTTTACCATTTTAAAATGTTTTAAAATTATACTATACCATAAAGTAAGAGTAAGTAAGCCCAGTAATATTCTGGTTTTTCTCATGATGATTAGATTGACAGCTTTCATATACTTCAACCTTTTATTTTTCTCTTTTTCTGGATGTCCCTGTTTTTTGTTTGTTTGTTTGTTTTTGAGATGGGGTCTCACTCTGTCGCCCAGGCTGGAGTGCAGTGGCACGATCTCGGCTCACTGCAACCTCTGCCTCCCAGATTCAAGCAATTCTCCTGCCTCAGCCTCCCAAGTAGCTGGGACTACAGGTGTGTGCCACCACGCCCAGCTAATTTTTTTGTATATTCAGTAGAGACGGGGTTTCACCATGTTGGCCAGGCTGGTCTCGATCTCTTGACCTCATGATCTGCCTGCCTTGGCCTCCCAAAGTGCTGGGATTACAGGCGTGAGCCACCGCACCTGGATTTTTTTTTTTTTTTTTTTTGAGACAACATCTTACTATGTTCCCCACACTGACCTCCAACTCCTGGCCTCAGGCGATCCTCCTGCCTTGATCTCCCCGAGTCGCTGGGATTATAGGCGTGAGCCACCACACTGGGCTCCCCTGATTACTGATGCTGTAAGCATGTGCTTCTTTGGTCTGTCTGATAAATAGTCCAGTGCTAGATACTGGCATTTTTCCAAGCACTAGAGAAACGGCAGCAAACCAGCCACATGAGGCCCTCACCCTCAGGGAACTGACAGTCTAATTTAAACCTAAATGCTGTCATAATCCATAAATACCACCTGTTGTATGCGACTGTTCTAAGAATTAAATGCCTGCCCTAATGTCTGGAACCCAGCAACTGTTCAACAAATGTTAGTTCCATTCCACAGTCCAGGAAGGAATGGCAGATTTTATGTTTCTAGTTCCAGGATGGAAAAAACTGCGTATTTCTATGTATATCAAATTGCATTCTTCATTCCACTCACAGCTTTTGTCAGTCCAGGATAAAAATGAAAACTGAAAACAGAAATCAGTAAACTAGGGCCCAAATCCAGCCCAGCCCTTGTTTATGTAAATAAAGTTTTATTGGAACACATGGACATCAACCCATTTAAATGTCATCAAGGGCTACTTTCATGGTACAGTGGCAGAGGTGAATAATTACAAGAGATGGTCTGACCCTTTACCAAAAAAGTTTGCTAATGCCTAATTTAGAGTTCTCTCACTTCCCAAGACACACAGTATTCATTTATTTGATGTCAGTTGTTAAGCACATACTTTTACTACTATTGCATTACATAAATGGACAACTAAATGATATACAGTCTTTATTAAAAGGTTTCTTGGCCAGGCATGGTGGCTCACACCTGTAATCCAAGCATTTTGGGAGGCCAAGGTGGGTGGATCACTTGAGGTCAGGAGTTCGAGACCAGCCTGACCAACATGGTGAAACCCCATCTCTACTAAAAATACAAAAAAAAAAAAAAAATTAGCCAGGCATGGTGGCAGGCGCCTGTAATCCCAGCTACTCAGGAGGCTGAGGCACGAGAATCACTTGAACCCAAGAGGCAGACATTGCAGTGAGCCAAGATCGCACCATTGCACTCCTGCCTGGGTGACAGAGCAAGAGTCTATCTCAAACAAAAAAAAAAAGTTTCTATCCAGTGCAGGCAGGAAGTCCAGTGTGTATAGAAATGGACCTGTACTCTAAAATCAATGTGTATTTTCACATCTTCTATCACAGTCATATATACTTTTCATTACTTACCTTTACAGGAATTTTCTTATCAAAATCAGGGAAGTGAATTATTTTGTTTAGCTTGGACACATATAGTATCATTATGGTGGCTGCCATCTGAAGAAAAGGGGAGAGAGAAACTTCAGCAAAATATCTGCAAAGATTGCTTGAGGTACAATGACATCATCAGAAGAAAACACATTTCATCAAAAAGAAATATAGCAAAAAATTCATTTTCTAGGTTCCAGAAAAAAATAACTATTTCTTAGAATATTAAAATTGTCTTTCTTGCCACAGTACAGATTCCATCAGAACTCTAGGCAAAAAACGTAATGTCGGGCAGGGCGCGGTGGCTCACAGCTATAATCACAGCGCTTTGGGAAGCCAAGATGGGTGGGTTACTTAAGGTCAGGAGCTCAAGACTAGCCAGGCCAACATGGTGAAATCCTGTCTTTACTAAAAAACAAAAATTAGCTGGGCATGGTGGCAGACGCAGAATCCTAGCTACTCAGGAGGCTGAGACAGGAGAATCACTTGAACCTGAGAGGCCGAGGTTGCAGTGAGCCAAGATCACGCCACTGCCCTCCAGAGTGAGACACCATTGTCTCAAAAAAAAAAAAAAAAAAAAAAAAAAGAAGTAATACTGGCTGGGTGCCATGGCTCATGCCTGTAATCCCAGCACTTTGGGAAGCTGAGGCGGGAAGATCACTTGAGCCTAGGAACTCAAGACCAGCCTAAGCAACCCTAACCCTAACCCATCTCTACAAAAAAATACAAAAAATTAGCCAGTCTTGGTGATCTGTGGTCCCAGCTATTCAGGATACTGAGGTAGGAGGATCACCTGAGACTGGAGCCCAGTGAGCCATGATCATGCCACAGCACTCCAGCTTGGGAGACAGAGCAAGACTCTATCTCAAAAAAAAAAAAAAAAAGTGTAATATCCAATAGACACACATACACATTATCTCACAGGGCTCTAGGAATGGAACTGTGGCAGAGGGAGAAAGGGAATGGTCTCCCTGACAGTGAGTGACAAATGTGCAAAAGTGATCACTGTCAGTGACGTGACACATTGATCCTGGACCACATTTCCCATATACTAAACATACGGTCATCCTCCCCCATAAAGGCACGGGAACATTCTTTTAAAAGAAACTCCACACCTAAGCACATTTTTTAAAAAGTCCATTATTTCCATAAAACAGAAGACCAACAAAGAGGAAGAAAAGTTCTTTAAACTTTACTTTTAAAGATTTGCTTTTCAATCTAGCTGGTATAGCAAAAATGTCTCATTCAAATCCTCTTAATCTGGAGTACCCTAGGTATATTGGAAATACTCCATATCATTATTATGAAATAAAAATTTAACGTCATCTTTAATGCAAGTTTTAGAACTTACTCAATTCTCTCCATATTACGATGCAAAAATTTAAGACTCCTTCAACATGATTATAATCCTATACCTTGCTCCTAGTTTACAAACTTAAAACTTATAATATATTTATGTAATTAAGCCCATCCTGAATTATAACTGTACTTTGTACTTATGCCTCACTTTATAATTCTTAAAGAAATACAATAACATTGGCCAGGCGCAGTGGCTCACGCCCATAATCCCAACACTTTGGAGGCCAAGGTGGGCAGATCGCTTGAGTCCAGAAGTTTAAGACCAGCCTGGGCATCACGGCAAAACCCTATCTCTACAAAAAATACAAAAATTAGCCAGTGTGGTGGTGCATGCCTGTAGTCCCAGCTACTTGAAAGGCTGAGGCAGGAGGATCACTTGAGCCCAGGAGGTGAAGGATGCAGTGAACCAAGATCACACCACTGCACTCCAGCCTGGGCAACAGAGCCAGACACTGAAAAAAAAAAAAGGAAGGGAGGGAGGGAGGGAGGGGGAGGGAGGGAGGGAGGAAGGAAGGAAATAAAATAAAATAAAATAAATATACTAACACTTACTTAATGTAATGTAACACTTAAATGTAATTCAGACTTAAAATTAGGTCTAACTGGCCTCTTCCCTCAACAAATTGCAAATCAGAAAGGCTTTACCTTTGAGTATAAGCCACTGGGTTAAAGAGTAATGAATTTATTTCACTTAGAGACTACCAAGGGCACCTTATCACTGATTTTTTTGAGAGGGAGTCTTGCTTGTCACCCAGGCTGGAGTGCAGTGGTGCAATCTCGGCTCACTGCAACCTCTGCCTCCTAGTGAATGTTCAAACAATTTCTGGCTAATTTTTGTATTTTTAGTAGAGACTGAGTTTCACCATGTTGTCCAGGCTGGTCTCAAACTACTGACTTCAAGTGATCCACCCACCTCGGCCTCCCAAAGTGCTAGGATTATAGGCATGAGCCACCGTGCTCGGCCTGATCTTTTTTTTTTTTAACATGCTTTTTTCTAATATTTTTACATTGAAATATAAAGATAATTTTTTTACTGTAAGAAAATTCTTGTTATAATTGTTTCTCCCTAAAATGATGTTGCAAAGAGGTATTTATTAGCAAGACATTTAATCAGAATAATGTTTATTTGGCCAGGCACGGTGGCTCATGCCTGTAATCCCAGCACTTTGGGAGGCCGAGGTGGGTGGATCATGAGGTCAGGAGCTGGAGACCAACCTGGCCAACATGGTGAAACCCTGTCTCTATTAAAGATACAAAAAATTAGCTGGGCATGGTGGCGTGCACTTATAATCCCAGCTACTCGGGAGGCTGGGGCAGAACAATCACTTGAACTGGGGAGGCAGAGGTTGCAGTGAGCCAAGATCATACCACTGCACTCCAGCCTGGGCGACAGGCTGAGACTCAGTCGCAAAATAAAAAAATAAAAAATAAAAGGATAATGTTTACTCACATAAACAACAGGCTTTTCCAGATTCACAATTAAAAATTTAGTTAACAGGTACTATTTTCATAATGTTTAGCTTTTCCCTCTATGAATTAAATCAAAATCAAAACAAACAAACAAAAGACATTGGTGTCTGTTACTATTTATCTGGAAATCACCAGTATACAACCACAAGAATAAACAAGCCACAAATTAACATAAATGGGAAATTTCAGAAACTGCCAAATGGGCATAGTTTGAAAGCTTACCCAAGCTCATCCTTGTATTTGTAATCCCAGCACTTTGGGAGGCCAAGGCTGGCGGATCACCCAAGGTCAGGAATTCGAGACCAGCCTAGCTAACGTGGCAAAACCCTCTCTACTAAAAATACAAAAATAGCTGGCCATGGTGGCAGGTGCCTGTAATCCTAGCTACTTGGGAGGCTGAGATGGAAGAATTTCTTGAACCTGGGAGGCAAAGATGGCAGTGAGTTGACATCGTGCCATTGCACTCCAGCCTGGGCGACAAGAACAAAACTCCATCTCAAAAAAAAAAAAAAAAAATTCAAACTCTCTTTCTCTTGAAAACCTTCTGATGCTAATAATAAGGGCAACATGGTGGGTCCCACCCCATCTCCCAACCCTTTTCCCATCAGGCACAATGGCTTACACTAAGTATCAAGCTGACACTTTAAGTGAGACAAGTATTCTCTCTCCCACCCAGTCCTCAGTCAACTCATGTGTTACCCTCCAGGCCTTGGAGGCTTTGAGTCTTGTAGCCCCCTGCTTTAGAGTAATTAAATTCAGTTAAGGAACTTAAAATAAGAAGCTGTTTTTCCCATAAATATAATTGTTCCTAAATTGTAGACTGAAATAAAATAAGTGTCAATATGTCCTGTTGTCTCACCAGGAGTACCATGACCCTCTGATCCTCTGCCAGCTGAATAAATTTGCAGACCACAGCTTTAAACAAAAGGACTTAAAATGTCATTATGAACACTGATGACAAAATAAGAGGTTAATTCTATTTTTTTTCACTCACCTGTCCAATTCCAAGGAAAATTGGTGACGGGAAACTACAAAGAACACAGAACAACAAATCAGTTGAGCAAATATAAAACTCTGAAGATAGTACATAATAAATAATGACAAGTTATTAAACAATCTGAGAAAATGAAAATTTATCAAATTGTTCACTTTTCATTTAATTCTTTTTTTTTTTCTTTTTAAGACCGTGTCTTGCTGTGTTGCCCAGGCTGGAATGCAATGGTGTAAACATGGCTCATTGGAGTCTCAATCTTCTGGGCTCATAAGATGCTCCCACCTCAGCTTCCTGCCACTCAGGCTGGAGTGCAGTGGTGTGATGGCTCAAGCTATCTTTCCACCTCCGACTCCCTAGTAGCTGGGACCACAGGGGCATGCCACCACACCCAGCTAAACATTATATACACACACACATACATATATATATTTATATTATATATATTATACTCTTTCTCTCTCTCTCTCTATATATATATATATAGAGAGAGAGAGAGAGAGATGGAGTCTCACTCTATCACCCAGGCTGGAGTACAGTGGCACGATCTCAGCTCACTGCAACCTCCGCCTCCCGGGTTCAAGCGATTCTCCTGCCTCAGCCTCCCAAGTAGCTGGGACTATATGTGCGCACCACCATGCCCGGTTAATTTTTGTATTTTTAGTAGAAACGGAGTTTCATGATGTTGGCCAGGCTGGTCTCAAATTCTTGACCTCAAATGATCTGCCTGCCTCGGCCTCCCAAAGTGCTGGGATTATAGGCAGGAGCCACTGTGCCCAGCTAAACATGATATATTTTTAATTTGCTTCAAAATACTCTGGGGGGAGATGGTGGAGTGAGTGGGAGATGGACACAAATGCAGCAAGGTTGTGCACACTGGGTAATGGCTACATAGTGATTCATTATACTAGTTTTAAAAGATAATAACCCAGGAACAAATCTAATCAAAGATTTGCAAGAAAGGCATCTGTATAAAAAATTATATATCAATATTCTCAAAATTAAAGATCTAAATAAAGGTCATGGGTTGGAAACTCGATACTGTGGTGAGGTCCATTATCCCTGAACTTATTTATAGAATCAGTATAATCTCGGCAGAATATCAGCAGATATTTTGTGGAAACTGACAATCTGATCCTAAAGCTGAATGAAAAGAAAGGCAAAGAGCACAAACATATCACCCAAGACAATCCTGAAGATAAACAAAGTCAGAGGAATGACTCTAATGAATGTCAGGATTCATTTTCAAATTATAATAAATGAGATTGTGTGGTATTTGCACAAAGATAATCCAATGGGACAATGGAAAAGAACAGAGGTCAAGACAGGGACATACATATACGGACACCTGATATATGACATAGATGATGCTGCAGAGCAGTGGGGAAAAGATGATCTTTCAGCAAACGGCACTGGGTGATTTGGATGCAGACTCCTGACCCCTACCTCACATCATATTTTTACAAGGCAGGACCGTACCTGCACTGGCTCAACCCTTCACTGGCTCCCAGTCATGTCTCAGGCTACTCACAAAGCTGGAATACCCCACAAAACTCAGCCCTCAATCTGTATGTCGGAAGGGAAACGCACCTGTCTCAGACAGGCTAAGAAGAGAATAAAGAAAAACCCTACCTTATCAGAGAAAACAGAATGAACGGCTGGACAGTACCGCCATGCAAATAAAATTAACTCTACTGAGTGCTGGGTCATGCCACCCATACCCTCTTCCACACAGAAGCAACCATTCCCCAGCTGGGTCCTCTGGTGCAGAAAGCTGCCTGATAATAGCATGTCCACTCCCTGAGCATGGCCTGCATTTTAACTGTTGGTCTCTGCAGGGGTATAACGGCTACACCCCTGCCCCAATTCAGGACAGCTCTGCAGAGCTGGTACAACTCAAGAGCCCCTGGGATGAAGCCTTTGCTGTGACTGCCTCAGAGCCCAACTTCTCCCTCTGCCTAATTCTGCTTCCTGGCATCACTTCCCAACATATTTCCTACACCTCTGAGAATACAACCTGTAACATGAAGCAAAATCACAAGGCAACAATATAAACAAACAGTAAAACAACAACAAAAAGGGTCACCCAGCTGGGAGTGGTGGCTCATGCCTATAATCTCAGCACTTTGGGAGGCCAAGGTGAGCAGATCACCTGATGTCAGGAGTTCGAGACCAGCCTGTCCAACATGGTGAAACCCCGTCTCTACTAAAAATACAAAAATTAGCCAGGCGTGGTGGTGGGCGCCTGTAGTCCCAGCTACTTGGGAGGCTGAGGCATGAGAATCACTTGAACCCAGGAGGCAGAGGTTGCAGTGAGCCGAGATCATGCCACTGCACTCCAGCCTGGGCGACAGAGCAAGACTCTGTCTCCAAAAAATAAAAAGTAAATAAATTTTAAAAAATAAACAAACAGTAAAATAACAAAAAGGCTCACAGAAGATAAGTCAAAGAGCCCAGCCTAGAAGAAAATTTAATGCATGGAAGAGAAGGAAGTCTTGCTAATTGCTTCAAGCCATAGAACACCTCAGAAGGAATAAAACCAATAAAACAAAAGCTCAAAATTGAGTTGATATGACAGTCGGAGGAGATTAAAAGAAAGCATGCAGACCTAAGGAAACCAGCTAAGACCAAACAACCTAACTGCCACATAAGGAAATATCTTTAGAAACACCCAGGAGCTACATGGCGACTGCTGAAAATGGAATGACCAACACCTGAGGTGATCATAGAGTGCATGCAGAGGAAAACAACTCTAAAAGATAAATTGATCTGGAAGACAGAAAACCACCATCATACAGGGCTAGTTACTAGGCCTGGAATTTAGAAGACTATATTCCATAACTTTATATTGAATTCCATTCTAATTTAAGTTAAACCACCTTACTGAGTTATTAAACTACTCAATAGGCCAGATGCAGTGGCTAACGCCTATAATCCCAGCACTTTGGGAGGCCGAGGCGGGTGGATCACCTGAGGTCAGGAGTTCGAAACCAGCCTGGCCAACATAGTGAAACCCCATCTCTACTAAAAAATACAAAAATTAGCCAGGCATGGTGGAACACACAGGTAATCCCAGCTACTTGGGAGGCTGAGGCAGGAGAATCACTTGAACCTGGGAGGCAGAGGTTGCAGTGAGCTGAGATCACGCCACTGTACTCTAGCCTGGGTGACAGAGCAAGACTCTGTCTCAAAAAAAAAAAAAAAAAAAAATTGAAACACTGGGTCTAAAAGAAACTCAATAACTTTAGCTTTTTAATATTTTTTATTGATCTTAGACCTCTTATATTTAGAGGGATCTTTTAAGACTTTTAAGACATATTAATCCTTGTAGCGAAGAAATATATATATTTGAAAGTCAATAATTCTTTCAGTTGAACTTCTACTTCTCTTTTCTCCATTCAGTTCAGTTAAAACTAAATTTCATACACGCATGCTATGGCAATCCCCACCTAAATAACTCTTCAAGTGCAGCCAGCATGACCCGTGCAGCGGCCACTCCTGATACGGTGCAAGATGACGTTCCCAGGGTAGCTATCAAGTATTCTTGCCAAAAATGTTTAAACCAAATGAAATAAAGTCTTTAGATCTAACTTTCAGTTAGAAAATAGAAGAAGATAAGTTAATTCAGACTTCAAAAGATGAACTGGACAATCCAAAATGTGGGACATTTTACAAAACAACAAGTCAATATCACAGGGAGGAAGTGGGATAAGGAACTTTTCTACATTAAAGAAACTAAAAAGACAAATCTGTATGTATTGCATGAGCCTTGATTGGATCATAAAACCATAAAAAACTCTTTGGGACAATTGGGATTGTGGGGGGGAAAAGAAGAAAAGAAACTTTTTATCTAAGGAATTATCAGGCCCAGAGAGGCCCTGGAATGTAACAGCAGTCATATCGCTCCTCTTTGAGCTAAATAATTATTATCATTTTTATTTTTTCTGAGAAGGAATCTCACTCTTTTGCCCAGGCTAGAGTGCAGTGGCATGATCTCCACTCACTGCAACCTTCGCCTCCCAGGTTCAAGCAATTCTCCTGCCTCAGCCTCCAGAGTAGCTGGGATTACAGGCACGCGCCACCACGCCTGGCTATTTTTTTGTATTTTTAGTAGAAACGAGGTTTCACCATGTTAGCCAGGCTGGTCTCAAACTCCTGACCTCATGTGATCCGCCCGCCTCCGCCTCCCAAAGTGCTGGGATTACAGGCGTGAGCCACCATGCCCGGGCTTTTTTTTTTTTTTTTTTGAGACAGAGTTTCGCTCTTGCCCAGGCTGGAATGCAATAGCACGATCTCGGCTCACTGCAACCTCTGCCTCCTGGGTTCAAGCGATTCTCCTGCCTCAGTCTTCCAAATAGCTGGGATTACAGGCACCCACCACCAAGCCTGGCTAATTTTTGTATATTTAGTAGAGATGGGGTTTCACCATGTTGACCAAGCTGGTCTTGAACTTCTGACCTCAGGTGATCCACCCGCCTCGACCTCCCAAGTGCTGAAATTACAGGCATTAGCCACCACCCCCGGCCCAATAATTACCTCTTAAAGCCACTTGCTATGTGGGAGCTAGAACGATACCAAGTAGCCATAAAATGCCATACACCCTATGGTTCAACAATGTGTAACCAATCACTAACCCAATGAGAATTCCTGACAAACCACTTTTGTAATCACCCTTCCCCTGATATGTCCTTTTTTTCTTTAAAAACTTGAGCCTCTCAGCCGGGAGTGGTAGCTCACACCTGTAATTCCAGCACTTTGGGAGGCCAAGTCGGGCAGATCACAAGGTCAGGAGTTTGAGACCAGCCTGGCCAACATCGCAAAACCCCATCTCTACTGAAAATACAAAAATTAGCTGGGTGTGGTGGCAGGTGCCTGTAATCCCAGCTATTCGGGAGGCTGAGGCAGCAGAATTGCTTGAACCCAGGAGGCGGAGGTTGCAGTGAGCCGAGATCATGCCATTGCACTCTAGCCTGGCAGACAAGAGCAAGACTCTCAAAAAAAAAAAAAAACTTGAGCCTCTGTTTTGTTCTCCTGAGCACTCCCCAAGGAAATGCGGAAGTGTTTCAAGCGTCCCAGGCTGCAATCTTCAACCTCAGCCCAAATAAGCTCTCTGTATTAATTTTCCCTCAGCTTCTTCGCTTTAGGGGGACCGGATGAGTATAGATTTGGTAGTAGATTATTTTAGGAAGTTATTGTTAAGTTTGTTAAAAGTCAAATGATACAATGTAGGAGAATATCCTAAGATCTCAGGAGAGGCAAGCTGAAGTATTTCGGAGTGCAGTGCTGTGATGCTTGCAACTTACTTTCAAAGGCTGGAGGGGAATCCCAGCACTGTGCCTGCCCTGTTCACTCCTCCTTTGCTTTCCCGTTTTCAGTATGCTTGAAACTTTTCAAAATAAAAAGTTTGGGAGAGGAGGAATCTAAGTAATCCTCATAAAATTAAATAATTAAATCAAAGGCCCCATTTCCATCTCCTTTTTGGATTAAAGAAAATAATTTATAAATGAATAGCTTCTGTAATATGAATCCATTTTTATAAAAAATAATTCATTAGCCGGGCGTGGTGGCTCACGCACGCCTGTAATCCCAGTACTTTGGGAGGCCGAGGCGGGCGGATCACGAAGTCAAGAGATAGAGACCATCCTGGCCAACATGGTGAAACCCCGTCTCTACTAAAAACACAAAAATTAGCTGGGCGTAGTGGCGTGCGCCTGTAGTCCCAGCTACTTGGGAGGCTGAGGCAGGAGAATCGCTTGAACCTGGGAGGCAGAGGTTGCAGTGGGTCAAAATCGTGCCACTGCACTCCAGCCTGGCATAAAGCGAGACTCCGTCTCAAAAAAAAAGTAGGCCGGGCGCGGTGGCACACATCTGTAATCCCAGCACTTTGGAAGGCCGCGGCGGGTGGATCACGAGGTCAGGAGATCGAGACCATCCTGGCTAACATGGTGAAACCTCGTCTCTACTAAAAAAATACAAAAAAATTAGCCGGGCGTGGTGGCAGGTGCCTGTAGTCCCAGCTACTTGGGAGGTTGAGGCAGGAGAATGGTGTGAACCCAGGAGGCAGAGCTTGCAGTGAGCCGAGATCGCGCCACTGCACTCCAGCCTGGGCGACAGAGCAACACTCTGTCTCAAAAAAAAAAAAAAGTAATTCATTTATGTTTCTATGTCTCCACCTATTTATTTATATCCATCCACCCCAAAAAGATGTCTGAAATTGTTGCCTCATGTTCATTATAGTAATTTTTTTTTAAATTTCACCCTAATATTTCTATTTTGTTTGAATTCTTTTTCTCTTTTTTTTTTTTTTTGAGATGGAATCTCACTCTGTTGCCCAGGCTGGAGTGCAGTGGCTCAATCTCAGCTCACTGCAACCTCTGCCTCCCGGGTTCAAGGAATTCTCCTGCCTCAGCCTCCCAAGTAGCTGGGATTACAGGGGCCCACCACCATGCCCAGCTTATTTTTGTATTTTTAGTAGCAATGGGGTTTCGCCATGGTGGCCAGGCTAGTCTCGAACTCTTGACTTCAGGTGATCTGCCCACCTGAATTCTTTATAGTAATCACAACAGAATAACTTTTCTTAAAAAAGGTACTGACAGCTGGGCGCAGTGGCTCACGCCTGTAATCCTAGCACTTTGGGAGGCCAAGGCGGGTGGATCACCTGATGTCAGGAGTTCGAAACCAGACTGGCCAACATGATGAAACCCCATCTCTACTAAAAATACAAAAATTAGCTGGGCATGGTGGCTCATGCCTGTAATCCCAGCTACTCAGGAGGCTGAGGCAAGAGAATCACTTGAACACAGGAGGTGGAGGTTGCTGTGAGCCAAGATCATGCCATTGCACTCCAGCCTGGGAAACAAAAGCAAAGCTCCATCTGAAAAAAAAGAAAAAAAAAAAAAGGTATTGATTCTAGGTAGTGGGAATTATTATTGTCTTCTTTGCTCATTTCTGTATCCCCAATCTTTTAACTGAGTTCTTGCAGATGTGAACATGAGGAAGTGAAGATCATGTGGACAGAACTCCTTCAAGAGTCTTCTGATTCTGGCTGGGTGTGGTGGTTCACGCCTGTAATCGCAGCACTTTGAGAGGCCGAGGCAGGTGGATCACTTGAGGTCAGGAGTTCGTGACCAGCCTGGCCAACATGGCAAAACCCCGTCTCTACTAAAAATACAAAAATTAGCTGGGGAGTCAGGTGCGGTGGCTCACTCCTGAAATCCCAGCACTTTGGGAGGCCGAGGCAGGTGGATCACTTGAGGTCAGGAGTTCAAAACCAGCCTGGCCAACATGGTGAGACCCCATCTCTACTAAAAATGCAAAAATTGGCCAGGCACAGTGGCCCATGCCTGTAATCCCAGCACTTTGGGAGGCTGAGGCAGGCGAATCACAAGGTCAGGAGTTCGAGATCAGCCTGACCAACATGGTGAAACCCCATCTCTACTAAAAATACAAAAAATTAGCTGGGCGTAGTGGCAGGTGCCTGTAATCCCAGCTACTTGGGAGGCTAAGGCAGGAGAACTGCTTGAACCCAGGAGGTGGAGGTTGCAGCGAGCCGAGATCGAGCCACTGCATTCCAGCCCAGGTGACAGAGTGAGACTCTGTCTCAAAAAAAAAAATAAATAAATAAATACAAAAATTGGCTGGGCACAGTGGCTCACGCTGGTAATCTCAGCACTTTGGGAGGCCAAGGCGGGTCGATCATGAGGTCAGGAGTTCGAGACCACCCTGGCCAAGAGACCAGCCTGGCCAATATGGTGAAACCCCGTCTCTACTAAAAAAATATATAAAAATAAAAATTAGCCAGGCATGGTGGCAGGTGCATGTAATCCCAGCTACTCGGGAAGCTAAGGAAGGAGAATTTCTTGAACACAGGAGGTGGAGATTGCAGTGAGCCGAGATTGCGCCATTGCACTCCAGCCTGGGCAGCAGAGAGAGACTCTGACTCAAAATAAATAAATAAATAAATAAATAAACAAGCAAGCAAGCAAGCAAGCAAGCTAGGAGTGTTGGTGGGTGCCCATGATCCCAGCTACTCAGGAGGCTGGGGCAGGAGAATCGCTTGGACCCAGGAGGCAGAGGTTGCAGTGAGCCGAGATCACGCCACTGCACTCCTGAGTAGCTGGAATTACCAGGCCCAGCTAATTTTTGTATTTTTAGTAGCAACGGGGTTTCACCATGTTGGCTGACCAGGATGGTCTCGAAATCCTGACCTCAAGTGATCCACCTGCCTCGGCCTCCCAAAGTGCTAGGATTATAGGTGTGAACCACTGCGTCCGGCCATGGGGTCAATAATTTAAAAGTAAACTAGCCAGCCAGATGTGGTTTTTGGCTCACAACACTCAGAGCTGCTCAAGTGCTGAAAGAAGCAAGCAGAAGACAAGTACATGCCAAGGTGAGAAGAAAGGAGTCTCACGTGTCCCTCCTAGAGTGGTTTTCAGCAGACCAAGCAGGGAAACAATGCCAGGAGGCACAGCCACAGCAGTGAGAAGGGACTGAGGAGGAGGCCTGGGAAGGCCAAGTGTGGACAGCCTGCAGGGGAGATCTCAGAGAGGTGCGGTTACTCGCTGTTGATCATCCGAAATGGGCCACTCTTGTCATAGCAAACTAAAACAGTAGCCAGGGAGGAAAAGCATTAGGGTACAAAATGTGGCTCCGAGAATGTAATTCTCTGCAGGCCCAACTGCTGGAACTGCTTGTTGTAACCTGAAACCAGTTTTATCTCTAGCTTCTGAGACCACTTGCTGCAACTCCAGGACTAATTTTGCCCACCACCTTTGCTCACCAGTCATTGCTTGCCAGCTCCCCAAACCCTGACAGTGCCAATAAACTTTCTCCCAGCACAGTATGTAACATTTCTTCTTTTTCAGCAAAACCTCGAACCTTCTCTTTGTTCTTCAGACATACCAAAGACCACCCAGATTGTATGTGTGACTCACATGGCAATTCTTCCCAAATAAAACATTAAATTTACAGCCTTGTCTCCACACTGTTATTTTGACTTTGACACTTGTAAGGAGAGGGTCCTGGCAGCAGTCATGGGAAGCAAGGTTCAGGAGAGTTTGCTGGAGACCAGAGTAGACTGTGACACTTCAGCGTGTGGGCCCTGAAGCCACAGGAAGAGTGACCTGAGCTAGGTGGACAGGAAGGCTAAGACTTAGATAATCAGTCACCAGAAGCTCAGGCAGCATTCCACAGGGGACAGAAAGGATGGCACATCCAGAGTCTCAACAGAGCATGAGCAGCTGGGAGCTAGGAGGACCCAATCCCATCTCCTGGCCCAGGCCTGGTGGGTGAGGCAAAGATGCAGCTCCATCAAAGGGAGTGAAGGAAGCAACATCTTCAGGAGAGTCAGGTTTTCATTAAAGTAAGAGCACATTAGGAGTTGCTTGTGGTTTGGGATACAGAATTCCAGTTCCCACCACTGAGGATTCCAATTCAGTACCTTTTATTGAAAAAACCTCTCCAAGTGATTGAGACTACTGGGCAGGTTTGGAAATTACTGTGTCTAGACCAGGCGCAATGGCTCATGCCTGTAATCCCAGCACTTTAGGAGGCCAAGCCAGGTGGACCACTTGAGCCCAGGAGTTCGAGACCAGCCTGAGCAACATACTGAGACTCTATCTCTAAAAAAAAAAAAAAAAAAAAGCTGGGCATGGTGGCGTGCACTGCAGTCCCAGCTACACAGGAGGCTGACTTTGGAGGATTGTCTGAGCCAGCAGAGGTTCCAGTGAGCCGAGATTGCACCACTGCACTCCAGCCTCGGTGACAGAGTAAGACCTTGTCTCAAAAAAACAAAACAAAACAAACAAACAAACAAAACCTCAAAGCCTTTGGATGCATACTAAACATATATAGCAAATACTGAGCAAATATTTGTTGAAATGAATACAGTAAAGTTAGATATTTTTATTAAGCATCATTAGCAAATTCTTCCATGTCATAGACTAGTAGTACAATATTATATAATGTTAAAGCAGAAAAGACCAGCTTGGTGTGGTGGCTCACACTAGTAATCTCAGCACTTTGGGAGGCTGAGGCAGGAGGATCACTTGATTCAGTCATTTGAGATCAACCTGGGCAATAGAACAAAACCTCGTCTCTACAAAAATTAAAAATTCAAAAAAAAATTTTAATTCAAAAATGATCCAGGAGTGGTGGTGCACACCTGTAGTCTCAGCTACTCAGGAGGCTGAGGCGAGAGGATCACCTGAGCCCAGGAGGTAGAGGTTGCTGTGAGCCTTGATCATGCCACCGCACTCCAGCCTGGGCAACAGAACAAGACCCAGTCTCAAAAGAAAGAAGAGAAAAAACTGCACAACTCCAGAAAAACTGTACGACCCTTATGAACTTGATCCCAAAGGACCAAGAGTATAACCAAGCCAGTCGCGGGGGCTCACACCTGTAATCCCAGCCCTTCAAGGGGCCAAGGCGGATGGATTGCTTGAGCCCGGGAGGTCGAGACCAGCCCAGGCAACATGAACCCCTCTCTACAAAAAAAAAAAAAAAAAAAAAAATTGCAAAAATTAGCAGGGTGTGGTGGTACACTCCTGTAGTCTCAGCTACTCAGGAGGCTGAGGTGGCAAGATCACTTGAGCCCAGGAGGTAGAGGCTGAAGTGAGCTGTGATGGTGCCACTGCACTTCAGCCTGGGTGACAGAGTGAGACCCCGTCTCAAAAAAAAAAAAAAAAAAAAGACATAACCAACAGGCCACAAACTCTGAAATGCCCTTATTTCCCCCTCTTGCCCCAATAGGTTCTCACAGTTCACAGCCTTCAAAGGCCCCTCTGTCCAACCAGGTAAATCTGGCATTACAATGAATTATAAAACTAACAAATCACTAAGATCACCCACTCATTTTGTACCCTGACAGAAACAATCTGCCCAAAATGAAAAAGGAAAAAGCATCCCCTGAGCTACATTCCCATGACCCTGCGAATCAGGTAACTACCAAAAGGTCCTTTCTTCTATCCTACAACACAACATTCTATCCTCAGACAGCTCATGCTTGGATCCGATTTCTATGGTTTATTGTTGTAACCACATCACCCCAGTCCTCCTCCCCTCAATAATGTGTGCTTAAAGCATTTTGAGAGGAAAGAATGAACAATGTTATGTGAACAGGGTTCTCCAACTGTATATTACATTACAGAAATGTGGAATGTTTATTTAAAAGGATTATGAGGGTTTTGGCCTTCCTAAGGCAAGAACTCCATTTTCTCCTTCAATCATGAAACTCAATAATTTAAAGATAGAAAGGCTAGAGCCTTTTTTTTTTTTTTCAGTCTCACTCTGTCACCCAGGCTGGAGTGCAATGGCATGATCTCAGCTCACCACAACCTCCGCCTCCCAGCTTCAAGTGATTCTCTGCCTCAGCCTCCCGAGTAGCTGGTATTGCAGGCGCCCGCCACCACACCCAGCTAATATTTGTATTTTTAGTAGAGATGGTGTTTCACCATGTTGGCCAGGCTGGTCTCAAACTTCTGACCTCAGGTGATCCACCCACCTCAGCCTCCCAAAGTGCTGGGATTATAAGCGTGAGCCACCGTGCCCGGTCCTTAGAGCCTTTCTTAGGAGGTGTCTTATATCATAATTCTTCCTGGTTGAACACTGCCCTTCATCTTCAAAGCATTGACCATGGTTTGCTGGTGCCTGCTTCCAGTAAGAGGACTTGGGTTTTGGAGGCGTTGACTGCCATGGCCAGTCAGCACCCTGCTCACTCAAGTGCACAAAATGAAGACTTACCTTCAACCACCATTGACATAATGACTGGCCACTCCCAAACAAGCCCATCAATAGCATTCTCATTTTCTGGTATTTTTTCTTTTTTTTTTTTAAGACTGAGTCTCGCTCTATCACCCAGGCTGGAGTGCAGTGGTGTGATCTCAGCTCACTGCAACCGCTGCGTCCTGGGTTCAAGTGATTCTCCTGACTCAGCCTCCTAAGTAGCTGGGATTATAGGCGTGCACCATCATGCCCAGCTAATTTTTTTTTGTATTTTTAGTAGAGACAGGGTTTCACCATGCTGGCCAGGTTGGTCTCGAACTCCTGACCTCATGATCTGCCCGCCTCAGGCTCCCGAAGTGCTGGGATTACAGGTGTGAGCCACCGTGCCCAGCCTTTTTTCTTTTTTTTTATCGTAAGTGTTTAAGTTTTCTTTTTCCTTCATTAGCTTCCGTGTCAAATGCTCCAGGTTTAGGTACAGTATGTCCATGTTCATTTCCTTGAGGCAGGGCTATGTTTCCCATGGACACCAAGCAGCAGGCTGCAACACACTGGAGAGACCTTGCCAAGGATACTGATGGCCACAGGATCACCAAAAAATATCCCAAATCCATCCCTTCCTTTTACCTCCGCTGCTATGCCCTGCCCAGTCCATGCCGTCTTTACCTGCAGCCCTGCAGTGGCTTCTAGCCCCTCTCCCTGCTGCCAGTACTGTCAGTTCTCCACCCGTCTGCCAGCCAGAGAGATCTTTTTAATCACACAAATTGTGTCAGGTCACTCCCATGTCAAAACCTTCCGAGGGACTTCCAATTGCACTTAGCATGAAACTACAGCTATTTATCCAGTCTCATCCTTCTACCCTGGTCCCCAGATATCGGCTCTCAACACAGCAGCCAGAGTGATTTAGATCATGTAATTCCCCTGCCTGACACCTTGCGTGGCTCCCATCTCATTCAGAGCTGATGCCAGGGCCCTGGCAGTGGCCTCCCAAGGCCCCACACAGGCCAGCAATCCATTACTCTCAGACCCCATCTGGTACCATTCCCATTCAAACTCTTCACTCCTCCAGGCCTGGAATGCTCTTCCCCCACCCCCCAGTGTGGCTTGTGTCCCCACCTCACTCCCATCTTGGCTCCAATGCCACCTCCTCCTGAGGCTCCACTGATCACGCTCACACTGCATACTCTCCCCTCCCTCTCTCCCTCACTCCCTTTCCTGGTTTATTTTCCCCCCAGCACCTTGGTCACATCTGACATAATGTAAATGTTACTGGCTCATTTATTGGTCCACAAGGATGCAGCTCCGTGAAGTTAAGGATTCTGATCTGCTCTCTTCACTTCTCTTTCCCAACAGTGGGAAAACACTGTTCTCCTCGAACAGTGCTAGTACATCACAAGTGCTTAGTGAAAGCTGTCGAAAATGAGAGAAAGAGCTGACTCCTGCCTTCCCTGCCTACCTCCCCGCCCAGGCACAGTGACCTTCTCTCTGTTCCTCCAGCAGCCAAGCTCATGCCCACTTCAGCACATTGCACACTTGCTGCTCACTTCTACCTGGAATGCTCTGTGACAGCTACTCCAGCCCAGGCACTCTCACATCAGATCTGAAAGTGTCTCGTTTATTCATGAACCTACTTGTTTATTTTCTGTCTCCACCACCGAAGCAGAATCTCCAGAGCAGGGACTTTGTGCTGTTCACAGAGGCTTCCCTGGTGCTTGCAATGGGCTCAGTATTTAGTAGGTGCTTAATAAATATCTGTTGGAGGTACACCCAATCGAGCTTATGTGGGTCTCAGTTTTCTCGAATATAAAATAAGAAAGGTGAGGCTGGATGAGATAGTTTGCACCTGTAATCACAGCACTTTGGGAGGCCAAAGCAGGCCTAGACCAGCCTTGGAAACACACTGAAACCCCACCTCTACAAAAAATCAAAAAAATTGCCGGTGCAGTGGTGCACACCTATGGTCCCAGCTTCTCTGGAGGCTGCAGCAGGATTGCTTGAACCCAGATGGTCAAGGCTGCAGTGAGCCATGATTGTGTCACTACACTCCAGCCTGGGCAACAGAGTGAAACCTTGTCTCAAAAAAAAATTATACACACACAGACACACACACACACACACACACTATATATATATATATTTTATATATAATATATATATGCCTGCCTTGGCCTCCCAAATGCTGTGATTACAGGTGCAAACCACCTCATCCAGCCTCAGCTTTCGTATTTTATATTCGAGAAAACTGAGACCCACATAAGCTGAATCGGTATATATATATATATATATATATATATATATATATATAATAAGAAAGCTGATACTCTAAGATACTCTCTAGCTAAGACACTCTCTAGGTCTCTTTGGGCTCTAAAATGTTGATGGCACATTCTTGTAACACAGTAGAGTTTACAAAAAGCCTTCACGCATAACAGCTCGTGCAGAGCCCTGGAAGGTAATTAACACAATTGTAATCATTCAGTTTTTTTGCATCTGCAAAAAATTGCTGACTATGAGACTGGTCCAAAGAGACAGCTGTTAACCGGTGGAGCTGGGTCTAAATCCACAATTTTGTCAGTGCCGCTACAGTGGTAGCAGAATTAAGCAGGATTTTCTAGTCCTTACAAATAGGTTCGAGGCAGCACAAATTTGCTGGTTTACTTCACACTAATCCAAAAAGTACTTCATGTGAACTTCCAATTTTTTCCCGAATTTTCCATGAACACGCTGGTCATCTGAGAATGAATAGTCAATCAATACAGACTTATTGGCTCAGGAGTACCTCACCGTTGAACATGGAGATCTGTGTAAGGAATTGCGTCCTTTGAAGCAGGCATTTGAATCCCTGTTTTCAGGTCGCTGGGTGTGTGAAAGCATCTGTCTGAGGTCCATCAGCCCACCTAAGACAGGGCGCCTCGCAGCAGGGCAGGCGCGCTCAGGAAGAGGAGAACGACTTTCTCAGGTTGTGGCCTGAGTGTAGAAAGCTGAGGGAGTTCTGGAGGGCGCCTGGGCAACTCGGCCAATGTGCCCAGCTGAGACTCGAGGGTCCCTGTCCCCACCCGCCCTGTCCCGGGCGCCGCTGAAGCGCACGGAGGACAGGGACAGCCCCGCACTCCCGCAGACCCCCCGGCCCCGGACCCAGCCTCACCCGTAGGTGGTCAGCAGCGCCTTGTTAACCAGCACGATGAGGAAGGAGCAGGTACCGTAGAAGAGCGCCGACAGCAGCCGGGCCACCCGCGTGGGCAGCCGCGCCGCGCCGGGCTCCCCGCCAGCGCCCTCGGCCTCTGCCTGGCCACCGGCCGTCATCTCCCTCGGCCCCGCGGACCCCGCCGCCCGCCAGCTCCGGCTGCGCACTGGTCCCGCCCGGCCGGGCCGGGGAAGAGGGCGCGGCAGGAACAGGAAGAGCCCGGCGCAATCCCAGGTCCCGGCCCGCCCCCTACGAGCGCCCCGAGACAGGCGCAGGAGGACCCTGCGCGCTGGACTTCACCCTGGTTCCAGGCACCTCCTTCGGTCTCCAGGGCCGGCAATGCGTTGGGGAGTTGAAAAGCGCTGCCTTCCTCCAGGCTTTCCTGGAGAGAAACGCTTCAGTCTCAGGGCTTGTTCTTTTTTTTTTTTCCCTACAACTTTCTTGTTTAGTGTATAATTTACATACAATGAAGTGTATACATCTTGCCAGTCCATAGTTTGAGATGAGCTTCGACAAAGGCATCCACCCGAGTAACTACTCAAAACAGAACATTTCCATCACCCCAAAAATTCCCCTTGCTGCCCCTTTGAAGTTAACGCCCGCATCTCATCGATGACTATTGCTGTAGGTTAAGTTTGCCTTTTCCGGAATTTCAAATAAACAGGGTGCTTTCTAGAATTTATGAATGAGCATGTGGTCTCAGGGGTTTTCACTCCATGCTTTGGACTCGACCATGTGATTTGTTCAATCGTTGAGTAGTATCACAAATTGTGTATCCATTGGTTGTTTCCCGTTTAGAACCATTACGAAAAATGCTTCCATGAAGCATTGTGGGACCTGTGTTTTCATTTCTCTTAAATAAATATCTAGGAGCGGAGTGGCTAGGAGTAAGGCTGGTGAAGCCTTGGGACTTGGGTGTCCTCTGGGTGCTTTGTGGCAGGTCCACTCCTCGCGGAGGGCCCTTTGCCTTCGGGTCAGGTCAGTTGAAGGACAGCTTCCCAGAACCGCCTAGTCTTGTCAGTCTTTAAAAAATAGGAACTTTTGGCCAGGCGCGGTGGCTCACGCATGTAATCCCAGCACTTTGGGAGACCGAGGCGGGCGGATCACGAGGTCAGATCGAGACCATCCTGGCTAACACGGTGAAACCCCGTCTCTACTAAAAATACAAAAAAAGTAGCCGGGCGTGGTGGCGGGAGCCTGTAGTCCCAGCTACTCGGGAGGCTGAGGCAGGAGAATGGCTGAACCCATTCGCGCCACTGCACTCCAGCCTGGGGGACAGAGCAAGACTCCGTCTCAAAAAATATATATTATATATTATATATTTAATATATAATGTATTATATATATATATATATATATATATGAACTTTTAGCTTCTTAGAAAAGCTGAAGATTTCAAGTTAAAAGTTGGGGCCTAACTATATAGATGCCCAGATAATTGTTTTTCTACTCTTAGGCACTAAACAACCAGGAGAATGAAAACTGGGAAACATTTTCAGCCCTGATAAGAACTAAAGCAGAACTCGTGAAAATTAGCTAGCATTAAAAAGACCAGAAGTGCCCAAGTTACCCAAAACAAGAAAGAAAAGACATGTTAAGTCCGTTTTAAAAGAGAAAATGAATCCATATTCAAGTTAAACAGGAAACCGGTCATTTTGGTTAATTTCCTCAGAACATTGAATTTTCTTGTGAGTCTCCAAATGTTTTGACTGCAGAAAGAATATTTTAAAGGCACTTTTAATGATGACTTTCATCATAATTGCATTTAGTTTGCTTGTATATACATACTTCCAGGACCTTACCTCACTGCCAAAATTCCATCCTTACCCTGTTTAAACAGCAACTCATACTAAGGAGTTGCTTGTGATATTCTTCTGCACAAGGGTAAGACAGACTGACCCTTGCCATTGCAAATACACAACTAAAGATCTACCGAAAATAACTGATGAAAAAAGAAAACCAATTTGCTAGACTCTTAGAAAAGTACACAGGCTTTAAATGGATTCTTGAGGAGGTGACCCCAGAGTCAACCCATCTTAAATGTAAGTGAAATGAAATCCCTTTTCCTTATTACCCTAATTTAAGGCCTGGGAATGGGGTGGCAATAGTTCAATACTTATCCACAGCACTATATTTTTAACACTGTAGTAATGAACCAGATGAGGAAGTTAAATATCTATAACCTTAAAGGCCATAATTAAAGTAAGAAAAAGGAATCCACACTGTACTTACAACTATGCAAACATGTACTGAAATAATACTAATGGCTGAACATAAGGCTATAAGTGATGTTTCTATCTTTTAAAATTTTTTATATCATGGTTATTATATTTTTGATAGGAAAACAAATGATAAAGGCTTTAAGAATGACCGTGTACTTTAAATTTTAAATTAAAATAAATTTTTATTCAAAGCATCTTTTAAAATTACAGCATGTTTATTCTTATGCTGTTAACTCTGCCAAACTACAACTTAGCCATATGAAGCATAAAACACTTCAAAAATTTGAATGTAAACCACATTTTTTAAAACAAAAAGCAGTCTTAACACACCTCAAATTTTAGATACCAATGTATTTTTCCAAGTATATAGCTTATATCAAAAAGAACATTTTAAATGTTTCTAAATAGTTGTGATAATTTCTTAAACTGTTGCAATTATACAAATAAAAAATGTTTATGAAAAAACTATATTAGAGTTGACAAAAGCTGACTGGAGAAACAAGGAAAAACCCTTACTTTTGAAGGCCTTAAATGTTATCATCTGTGAATTGGCAAATATTTGTATTTGAAAAATTCTTACTACCCTTCCTTCTTTAGTTAAGTTGATCGAAGTTCAAATTTCCCAAAACTGATGAGTGTTGTTTTTAGTTCATTAAATCACACATTTGAGAGCCAAAATTCTAGAGGAAATGCTGAAACATAAACCAAGATAATTCAGATGCTATAGTCTCTCTTACCAGCTTATAAGTGCTCCAAATTAAAATTCTATATACCACATTACAAACAAAATTCTTAAACCATTACAAATATAAATTCTCTTATTACAAAAAAATCCCTAAAGATTTGTAATTTACTGTACAGAGGAATTACATTTTTAAAGTATGTCCTCGTCATACACATTATTTGTAACTATCGTATCTTCTTTCATACTTTTTCTCCTCTTCAAGACATTTACATGCCTCCCCTTCCCCGTGGCTACATATTTTAAACTATCTGTGTACTATGACATATTGGGATTTTTGGATAAAGAAGCCTACTTTGTAATGTTTAAACTACATCTGTAGGAACCTCTTCAACTCAAAAAAGCTAAAAAGGCACTGAAGAGCCCATATTTCCCTCTATTACTCTAAGTTTTACTCCAATTAAGCAATCTGTAAATTACCATGCTATGCATGTCATTTAGTTCTGTTTAGAACAAAAGCCAAAATGATGGAAGTTTTGCCTACATAAAGGAGGTGGTCTGCTCAGCTCTTGATTTTTCTGTTCATGCTTCAGTACATAAAGTGGTGTTTAATAACTTTATTTGGAAAAATGGCTTAAAACCACCACACAAGTTAACACACTTGCAGTTAAAACTATTTCAGAAGCCTACTTATTTGAGTAGCTAATATTTTCTGCAGTGTTTAACTGATAGCTAAATTTAGTGAACACAAAATAGCTTGGCATGTTACTCTGAAGTAAAGCAAGAAGGTGGCTTTATGCACTGAAAATATAAATATGGAGGCTTCCATTTGCTAATAATTCTAAACAAGCAGTACAATTAAAATGTAGTGTTTGCTAACAAAAGATCTAAAACATTTCACTACAAAACAACCCTGTAGGTGTCCCTTTAGAAAAAATCCAAGTGCCAAATCTCATTACAGGGCCCTTAATATGTATTTTTAAAATTACCAATTACTATGTTACCTAGACTTTGCAAGATTAATCACTCAATTTCAGCAAATGAGAAATATGAAATGTGCAAAAGTTCCCAAGTTAACATGCTAGGGATGACAAGTGCTTTTCAAACTTAAACATTATACTGAGTTGTAAAGCCCCAGAAAGATAGAATAAGACTGATTTTGCTCCAATTTCAAAAATTCTGAACTATTGTGCATCTTACCAAGAGCCTCAAATATCTATTTTCTTCTAAGTCCATTACTTAGAACATCTTCCAAAATAGTCAGCCTCCCATTTCTGTAGCCTTAGTGGGCACAGTATTTTGCAATTAAAATTATCTATCTTACATATTTTATACTTTCTTGCTTGCTTCAGTGTTTACAGTATTGTTAAACATACTAATATATATTGTTAAAAATGATCTTATAAATAATCTGTTTTAACCTTCTTTGGCTATTTGTACCATTCTGTTTTTCAAACAAGTGTCTTATTCAGAAAGTGCTTCCTGTGAGAACTGCTTCCAATGAATGCATTAAACTTGCAAAATCTAGCTTCCCACAATATGTAGTTTTCTACCCTGTACTGTGCAGTCCATATTTACAAAATATTTTAAACTTTACAACGAATTCATTTCCATATAAAAAAAGTGCAGTTCTCTCTCACCCCATATTCTGGGGCAATAACATTCTTCATAAATTTCTACAGAATAGCAGCCTATGATAAGCAAATAAGGTGCTTAGCTTATGCCCAAGGATCTACTTTTTAAGTACGCTGGGCAGTACTTTTGTACAGTGGAAGAGTCAGTGTCCAAGCTACTGTCGGAGTGGCGCCCCAGTCAGGTTGGCAAGCTCTATGAGCGCGAGGGCTCCGTGCAGGCGCTCCCGCTGCTCCTGCAGCCGGCGCTGGGCCCCTCTCTTCTCGTCGTCCTCCTCATCAGACTGAAGGTATTCCAGAGGGTCCTGCTGCTCCTGATCAGCCTTCTGAACCAGCTTGCCTTTCAAGGTAGGGGTGCGCTGCTCTCTCATTTCCCAATACCTATGTGAAATGCAGCCACATTAGTTATATTGCAGACATGAAATTTCCAGATGTTTACTTTTCTTTTAAAAAGTTCCGTACCACAATGTTACTTTTATGTGATTCAGTTTATAAAGTTATAAAGTGATTTAACATACATTTCCTATTTATAGAGGAAAGAAACTGAAGTTCAACGAGGTTAAGAGACATGCTCAGGTTTCCATAATAAACCTGGCAGTTCTAGATCTTCTACTCACTCTCAAATCACGTTTTTGCCATTAAACTATCGCCGCCTTAAAGAGCCTGTGTGAAATGGACTTGAGTAAAATACAGAAATAGTAGAAAAAACAGTCTTTAGAAACTTATTTATCCTATCTACAGAGGGATGGTAACTTCTGACAGCGTTAACGCTGTAAATATTAAACCCACAAACTATGACAAAGTGATTAACATCTGTGACACAGAGTTTATTCAAAAACTTAAAAACACTACCCTTATTCTATTACATGGCCAATTGATAATTTACAAGAGAAAATGCAAATGCTCAACTCTTTAGTAACTAAAGAAATGCATATTTAGGCTGGGCGCAGTGGCTCACGCCTGTAATCCTAGCACTTTGGGAGGCCAAGGCAGGCAGATCACTTGAGGTCAAGAGTTCAAAACCAGCCTGGCTAACATGGTGAAAACCCCTCTCTACTAAAAATACAAAAAAATTAGCCGGGTCTGGCTAACATGGTGAAAACCCCTCTCTACTAAAAATACAAAAAAATTAGCCGGGTGTGGTGGCGGGCACCTGTAATCCCAGCTACTCCAGAGGCTGAGGCAGAAGATGACTTGAACCTGGGAGGCGGAGGTTGCAGCAAGCCAAAGTTGGGCCGCTGCACTCCATCCGGGGTGACAGAGCAAGACTCCGTCTCAAGAAAAAAAAAAAAAGAAAAATGCATTTTAAATGACAGTAACAGATCATACAAAACTGTCCATACAAAGCCTTGTATATTAATGTTCATAGTAGCTTTATATGTAATAGCCAAAAATAACCCAAATGCCCATAGAGTGAATAAACAAACTACATTTGTATAAAACTACTATTTTACAGTGACAGCAGATCAGTGTTGTATGGGGGGAAGGCGGACAGGGAGGAATGTGTGGTTCGGTTCACAAAGGGGGCACGAGGAAACTTGGAAATGATGGATATGTTCACCATCTTGACTGTGGAGATGGTGTCACAGTATATACATGTCAAAAATGTATCAAATTGTATACTTTAAAATGTATCAAATTGTACACTTTAAATGTATCATAATTTCTTATATGTTACTTATATACCAACAAAGCTGTTTTTATTTATTTTTTTTATTTTATTTTTTGAGACAGAGTCTCACTTTGTCACCCAGGCTGGAGGGCAGTGGCACAATCTTGGCTCACTGCAACCTCCATCTCCTGGGTTCAAACTATTCTCATGCCTCAGCCTCCTGGAATTATAGGCGCCCACCACCATGCCTGGCTAATTTTTTTTTTCTTTTTTTTTTTTTTGGAGACAGAGTTTCATTCTTCTTGCCCAGGCTAGAGTGCAATGATGGGGTTTTACCATGTTGGCCAGGCTGGTCTCGATCTCCTGACCTCAGGTGATTCGCCTGCCTAGGCCTCCCAAAGTGCTGGGATTACAGAAGTGAGCCACCATGCCAGGCCTGTATTTTTAGTAGAGATGGGGTCCTGCCATTTAGCCAGGCTGATCTTGAACTCCTGACCTCAGGTGATCCACCCACCTCGGCCAAAGTGCTGGGATTACAGGCGTGAGCCACTGCACCTGGCCCCAACAAAGCTGTTTTTAAAATTACATACAAAAAAAAAAAAATACAACTACCAAATTTCAGGAAATCCAGACTACTCAAAGTGGAAAAGTTTTGGCAATGCCCACAGAGGTCTAAAAAAAGAAGTGCAAATTGTTCAGTATGACTTGAAGAATGACTAGAAAAGGAGAATGGCAAAAGATAAGTTCAGCAAGTCAGCAGGAACCAGGTAATGAAGGACTTTGAATTCCATAATAAAGGGTTTAGGCTTTAGACTGAGGATCATACTGACATTTTAGAAAGATCCCTTTGGCAGTAGCATGGAAAATGGATTGAGAGCATTCAAGTGGCTGAATTTGAGTTAGTAAGGAGGTAGATGTCATAACTTGGTCACTGAGTAGACAGGAGAAAGACAGGGAGGTGAGGTGTGGTGGCTCACGCCTGTAATCCCAACACTTTGGGAGGCCAAGGTGCGAGAATCACTTGAGGCCAGGAGTTTGAGACCAGCGTGGGCAATGTGGCAAGACCCCATCTCTACAAAAAAATTAAAAATTAGCTGGGCTTGGTGGCACACATCTGTGGTCCCAACTACTCAGGGGGCTGAAGTGGGAGGATCACTTGAGCCCAGGAGGTCAAGGCTCAATGAGCTAATAATCCTGCTATTACAGTCCAGTCTTGACAACGGAGTAAGACCCTGTCTCAGAAAAAAAAAAAAAAAAGACAAGGATGACCAGTAAGCTTCTGGCTGGGACAAAATTAGAAATAATGGGGCAGTAGGAGCCAACCAGGAGAAAGAGGAGGGGAGGAGGTGATGGAGATATTTAGTTTAGGGTACCCCTAGAATAGCCCATCTAAACAATTTCTGTGACAGTGCTAACAAATTTCCCTGGACGTGAATAATCAAATAGTATTTCCAGATTCCATTATCTAATTCTTATGTATTTTTATCCAAACAAAACAGAGTTTATTCCTTCAAATATTTATCAAGGCCCAGAAGCTATGCTAGGTCCTAGGCTTACCGTAATCAACAAGACAAATATCCCTTCCTGGGGAAGCTTTCAGTCTGGCAGGGAAGGTATAAAATAAACAAATAAATGTGTGATGGATGTTTTGAAAAGGAAAATGAAAGCATCTGTTAAGTGGGTCCCAGCCCGTTTGTTGCTGAGCAGGTCAGGGACGCCTTCCTGAGTAAGAGATGAAGGTCAGCAAGAGGCTAAGCCAAGTGGGGAGTGAGTGCTCCAGGCAGAGGAAGCAGGGTGCACACAGGCCCTCACACAAAGGCACCTGTGTTGAGAAACCCACAGCCCAGCATGGCAGGGGACAGTTGCCCTATCAGAGGGAGGCAGGGCTATGGCAGCACAGCTAGGAATCCTGGACTTTACCCTAAGCAGCCAGTGAAGCCTGGGTGAGGCCCGAGCAGCTGCTGCTGGCTTGTGTATAGCAGACAGGTCCTTCAACCGAAATATCCTTAGAGAAATTCTTTTATACTGGCCCTCTTGTTGCCATTGGAAAAAATTAAATTGGTGTTTTTGGAACCTCACCTAAGAAGAACCACTAACATCTATCCCTGGTGTTTTTTTGTTTGTTTGTTTTTTTGTTTTGTTTTGTTTTGTTTTGAGACAGGGTCTCACTCTGTCACCCAGGCTGGAATACAAGAGTGCAGTGGGGCCATCTCAGCTCACTGCAACCTCCGCCTCCCAGGCTCAAGTGATTCTCCTGCCTCAGTCTCCCGAGTATGGGATTATAGGCATGTGCCACTACTGCCCAGGTAATTTTTGTATTTTTATTAAAGATGGGGTTTCACTAAGTTGACCAGACTGTTCTCAAACTCCTGACCTCAGGTGATCCACCTGCCTTGGCTGTCTATCCCTGTTTTAATTGGCACATAGCTAAGGCTAACATAAAGAAAATGAAGAAGGTTGCATTCATGGCAAATGAAATACAATACATATAAAACATTTTTTCAAAATGGGAAAACTCTTCCTTTGAAAATAAACTGTGGTCTGGGCACTCTAATTATATTGTAATTTTCTATCATACACAGATCCTAAGATCCTAATACCACTCATAATAATTTTATAGAAAATCAGGGGTCGTTTCTAATTATGTTATAAAATGTGTATAAATGCAGCTTATTTAAAATGAGAGGCGTATCCAAGTCCCTAACACAACCCAAGCCCGCGCTGTGCATCTTCACGGTGGACTAACAGCAGCATTCCTGACCTCGCCAGCCACTCGGCCGCGGCCTTGTTGTCGGCAGCCTGATGTTTGCTGAGTGTGTCCGTGGGCTCCTCTCTCTTCAGCCTGGCATAGGGGTGCTTCGGACAGTGGCGGTTTGCATGGGTGAATCTGCTCAGGCAGCCTTCAAAACACAAGGTTAACACCTGTCAGGATCTGGACATCCAGCACACAGAAATGAGGAAAACATTCAGTTTCACTGGTATCCAGTAAAGTAAATTAATACGGTGAAATTTGGCATCTATAATTTGGAGGAGAAAACAATCAAACCAGCACAGTCTCATCAGTGCTAGAGTGGGGACAGGAAGACAGTCACATTTTGTTCGTGGCCATGTGTGTCCAACACCATTGGAAAGTGATTTATTTGCGTGAGTTCAAAATGTTCAAAATGGCAGGGCGTGGTGGCTCACGCCTGTAATCCCAGCACTTTGGAAGGCCGAGGCGGGCCAATCACTTGAGATCAGGAGTTAGAGACCAACCTGGCCAACATGGCAAAATGCCATCTCTACTAAAAATACAAAAATTAGCTGGGCATGGTGGCCCCTACCTGTAATCCCAGCTACTCAGGAGGCTGAGACAGGAGAATAGCTTGAACCCGGGAGGCAGAGGTTGCAGTGAGCCAAGATCACGCCATTGCACTCCAGCCTAGCGACAGAGCCAGACTCCATCGCAGGGGTGGGGTGGAGTTCAAAACCTCAGACCCGGGAATTCCATTTGTGGAATCTAACATAAGGAAGCATCCCAGAAGAAGAACAAAGCTACAAGTGTGAAAACATTCCCCTCAGCTTTGTTGGTAACAAGAACATTTAAAAAACAAATTAAATATTCAGACCAGGCGCAGTGGCTCATGCCTGTAATCCCAACACTTTGGGAGGCCGAGGCGGGTGGATCACCTGAGGTCAGCAGTTCAAAACCAGCCTGGCCAACATGGTCCCCCATCTCTACTAAAAACACAAAAATTAGCCGGACATGGTGGCACAAGCCTGTAATTCCAGCTACTCCGGATGCTGAGGCAGGAGAATTGCTTGAACTCAGGAGGCGGAGGTTGCAGTGAGCCGAGATCGTGCCACTGTACTCTGGCCTGGGCGAAAAGTGAGACTCTGTTTCAAAACAATAAAAAATAAATAAATAAATGTTGGGCGCAGTGGCTCACGCCTGTAATCCCAGCGCTTTGGGAGGCCAAGGTGGGCGGATCACCTGAGGTTGGGAGTTTAAGACCAGCCTGACCAATGTAGAGAAACCCCGTCTCTACTGAAAATACAAAATTAACTAGGTATGGTGGCATATGCCTGTAATCCCAGCTACTCGGGAGGCTGAGGGAGGAGAATTGCTTGAACCCGGGAGGCAGAGGTTGTGGTGAGCTGAGATGGCGCCATTGCACTCCAGCCTGGGCAACAAGAGCAAAACTCCGTCTCAAAAAATAAATAAACAAATATTCATTATTCAACATAGAGGAAACCATTGTGTATAGGCTTAAGCAAACTTGCTAGATGAAAAGTTTGCAGACCTTTGCAACATTTGTAATAATCAAGAAAATTACAGAGCAACAGGACAGACTGCACTGAACTTCAAATATACTGTAACTGCATAAAAATATGCATCTTTAGAAACTGATAAAAGATTAAGAAAATCACTTAGGATAATATGCTTACTTCACTTTAATAATTAAAAAGTTTAAAATGTTGCTCCAAAGGCTGTATTTACTTTTACAGATTTTTCTACTGCCTACAACTGGATATAGTATGTTTAATTGTCCTTCAAGGTTTCATCAAAAAGGATTACTTTATTTAAAAATCAATCATTTCTTAAGCCAGGCACAGAAAGACAATCATCACTTGTTCTCACTTATTTGTGGGATCTAAATATCAAAACAATTGAACTCATGGAGATAGAGAGTAGAACAATGGTTACCAGAGGCTGGGAAGGGGAGCTGGGGGATGAGGGGCAGGTAAGGATGGTTAATAGGTACCAAAAATAGAAAGAATGAATAAGACGTAGTATTTTATAGCACAAGGTGACTATAGTCAGTAATAATTCAACTGTACATTCTAAAATAACTTAAGAGTGTAACAGGATTATTTGTAACACAAAGGACCCATGCTTGAGGGGATGGATAGCCCATTTACCATGTGATTATTATGCATTGCATGTCTGTATCAAGTATCTCATGTACCCCGTAAATATGTATACCTACTATGTACCCACAAAAATCAAAACCAACAAATTTTTTAAATCAATCATTTCTGAGAAATTCAGCATGTATCAGTTATCAAAGAAGAAAGCTTATAAAGTTTTATAAAATTTATATTAAAAAATCTTTCCCCTCAAAAAAATTCAAGGAAAAGATATTTTAACTGTTAAGTCACAACTAGTTATTCCATAAACGTTAACTTCTAACACCATACCATTTTCTGAACAAACAAAAGGTTTCTCCCCGGTGTGAAGACGCTGATGTGTTTTGAGCTGTCCACTTTGAACAAAGGCTTTTCCACAGTCTGGATAGTCACACAGATAGGGCCTCTCACCTAAGTAGACAGATGTTAGATATTATATCTGAGATAATAAGGCCAGAAGAGGAGGGGGATGGGGAGAGAATCAGGCTTTATATAGGTCATGACTCCCAATAACAATAAAACATGTCAGGGCCCCTACTGAGCTGCAGGTGGAAATGCTAATGGCAGCACTTGGGTGGCATCAATGACTATCTGCTGGGGAACACAATCTATTCTTAGGCCTTGAGGTTATCATCTTGAGCTTATCCCATACTTTTTCTCCCTCATACTCCAAATCACCAGATCTTGCTGGCTCTTCACTATGTCTTCCACCCACTCCTGCCTTCTCACTCAGCTTCCCCTGGTCAGACAGGCAGCCCTCCCACTAGGATGAACCCTCCGACAGCCTCCTGGCCGGCTTCTCGTTTCTCACCCTGCACAGCACTCCCAGAGTAGCTGGCACAGAAGTCTGCTTTTGTCATACCAACTAGCCCCTGAACCACCCCCAAATCCTATTACACACCTTGGACAACTAAAAATTATCTGCTGACTTAAATGGTCCTCTAAGATCAGCACTCTAGGCAATCTCACCAACCTCATTAGCTACTGGGGTTAAGGGGCAGAGTTTATCCTTACTTCCCTCCTGGAGAATCATTCCAGCCAGGAAGCAGTTCTTCATCTTGTTCTAATCCTTGAAAATACTATTTTCTCTGCCCATTCAAATCTTCCCAATCCTGTAGGCTCTCAGTGAGGTTCTTCCTATCTCCCCAGATAACTGAATTCTTCCTATCTACCTCCAAATAATTGAACTTTGTATACCTTCATTAACTTGGGGTCCTGTGTTGTTTATGTGTCATGGTAGTCTCCTGCAAAGATTCCTAGTACCTTACACTTCACTTAAATTCCTATAGAAAACACAGTGCCAGGCTCAAGTGCTGAAAAATTTGTTCAATGATAATTAAACATTATTTATTGAAAAAAATCATTTAATCAACAATTGTACATTAGTTTGCATTTTCCAGTATAACTCAAAGAACAGTAACAAGTCCTCCCTAAATTTCCCATTATTTAGAGACATAATAAATGGTTGTGATAGTTGAATACAAGTTAAAATAAAACACAGATATAGGGGGATCGTTTAAAATGGTAAGGGAAAAGCTTTTTACAAAATATGCCAATAGGGCTCAACTATCCCTTAAGGATCCTCCTTTCAGTTCCTTGATGTACAGACCTCTAGGCTGATGCCTGGGGTATCAGGTGACACAGTGAGGCAGTGGTGATCAGGACGGCACTCAGCCCTTTCTTCATTCTGCCACAGTCTTGAATCTTACCCACACTGGCAACTCTGTGGCCTCTAGACACCTTAGTTTATAATGATTTAAAATTCAAACATTACCCCTTTCCAGGGATTTAACTTAAAAAAAACCTCTATTCTATCATATCATTTAAATATATATTTTCAAAAACCACAAGTTAAAAAAAAGTGAGAAACAGGTGAGCACCATAAACATGGTGGAAAAAAATAGGGGACTGAGGGTTACAAGCTCAAGCTCTAAACCAGTACTGCTCAATGAAAGATAATATGAACCACTTCTAGAAGGCACATCAGAAAAAGTAAAGAGAAAGAGGTAAAATAAATTTTTATTTTTTATTTTTTTGAGATTGAGTTTCGCGCTTGTTGCCAGGCTGGAGTGCAATGTCACGTCTCGGCTCACTGCAACCTCCACCTCCCGGGTTCGAGCGATTCTCTTGCCTCAGGTTCCCGAGTAACTGGGATTACAGGCATGTGCCACCACGCCTAGCTAATTTGTATTTTCAGTAGAGATGGGGTTTCTCCATGTTGGCCAGGCTGGTCTTGAACTCCTGACCTCAGGTGATCCACCCACCTCGGCCTCTCAAAGTGTGGGGATTACAAGCGTGAGCCAATGCACCCAGCCGTGAAATTAATTTTAATAATGTATTTTATTTAATCCAATTTATCTAAAAGTGTCATTTCAATATATAATCAACAGTAAAAATTGCTTACTTTTTTTCATATTAAGTATGTTTCATATTACTGCCCATCTCAATTTAGACTACCCACATTTCAAGTGCTCAGGAGTCACAGTGGCTACTGTATGGGGCGGTGTAGCTCTAGCTTTAAAGGTATGAGAGACTAATTGTAAGCCAGCAGTAGTTGGATTTTTGGCACCTCAGTTTTCTCACCTGTAAACTATTAGATGAACTATAAGGTTCCTTCCTTTGGGGCCAACTTTATAGCAAGAACAAGGGCCCTCTATACTTTTTTTTTTTTTTTGGCTCTCTAAATGATATTTAAAATGCAAATATAATTTCCATATGCAAATAAAGATGTACCATAATCTTGGGATGGCTGCCTACCATAGTTCACCACAGATTTAATGCTTAGGTCAAATGTCCTGATAGCACAGTGAGGACTCTAAACATTCTATTAAAAACTTGACAATTAATGTTTTTGGCCTACAGATGAACTTTAACAATTACATAGATAAAAGTATATCAAGTACAATTCAGGCAGGTAGGGGGTAAAACTAAATTTGCCAATAACATGACTATGACATCTAGGTTAATTACCATGATAACTTTAGAAATCACATGTAACCAGTATTCATAAAACCACCACTCTCCACCAAAAAACTGACTATACTGCCTTTTTTAAAAACTTCACAACTAATAGTGGTAATAACAAAATATAAGGCAATTAAAAAGTTAATTTATTACTCAATATCAAATCAGCTTTCAGTTAAGTGTGACTTCTGGCCAGGCACAGTGGCTCATGCCTGTAATCCCAGCACTTTGGGAGGCCGAGGCAGGCGGATCACAAGGTCAGGAGTTCGAGACCAGCCTGACCAACATGGTGAAACCCTGTCTCTACTGAAAATACAAAAATTAGCTGGGCATGGTGGCACATACCTGTAATCCCAGCTACTCAGGAGGCTGAGGCAGGAGAATTGCTTGAACCCAGGAGGCGGAGCTTGCAGTAAGCCAAGATTGCGCCACTGCACTCCAGCCTGGGCAACAGAGCAAGACTCTGTCTCAAAAAAAAAAAAAAAAAAAAAAAGTGTTACTTCTGGCAGTCTCTATAAAATTTGTTCAACTTACCTGTATGAGTCCTTTTGTGAGCCTGGAGCGATTTCTCCCGTGGAAACACCCTATTACAGATGTTACAACGGATTCTGCTGGATGAATGCTCTCCTTCATTTATTAAATCGCGGACAGTATCTGCTCTGGGCCTACCACGTCGGATTCCATCCTGCTGATAATTTTTATAAACATTAATATAATTTATTTAACTCTACTCATTAAAGCAACATAATATAACTTTTAAAAATCTTTCTTGGGAGCTGGGCGCAGCGGCACACACTTATAGTCCCAGCTATTTAGGAGGCTGAGGTAGGAGGATTGCTTGAGGCCAGGAGTTCGAAGCAACATTTTTGTTTTGTCTCTAAAAACAAAGCAAAAGTCTTTCTTAAGGGACATCAGTAAAAATGGTGAGGCAGGTAACTCCAATGGCCTATCCCTCCACAAATGACTGAAAAATCAAGCAAAAACTGTCAGATCAGCTTTGTCATAACTCCAGAAAATACATTTATAGCAACTCAGCAAACTGAATCAATAAAAAAGCAACTTGAAACAGTAGAAAAGCTTTGCAGCATGTTGACTTGCCCTCTCTCTTTCCCTTCCCCAGTGGCAGTGTTGAAGACAGCAGCCTGCATTCTCAGTCTGGGAAACTACTCCTTTAGTCCCTGCTTCCAGAGGGAGAAATTCTGAAAGAATTGCGTTTGCCTGTTTTGAGCCTGCGGGTTACCTGAAGGACTGACACAAGGCGTTGGTCTTTGCTTTCCCTAACTTGGAACAGGGCAGAGAGGTGTCTCTTCAGAGGGTATTGCTCAAAAACCTTGTAAGGCAAATAATCTGCAGCCACCTGGGGCAAAAGATTTCAGTTGAGGCAAACAGACACACCAACAGCCTGAGAGGAAAAGCTGGGAGAAAGTTTCTTTTGGAAATTAGGGCATTCAACAATGTCTACTTACACTACAGTTAGGAATTTAGAAAGTCATGGATATATGCCCAGGGCAGGAAGCATGCTCAGAAAAGATCTGAAAAGACCCTTTAGCTGAACTTTAGGCTCAGCACAAGCAGGAAATGAGGCTAGAGTAGAGTTGTAAACAGCAGGGCTAAGCAATGACAGTGTCCCATTCTGCAAAGACTGGGAGAAGGTGGTTGTCCTCCTTTCTTTCTACTCTTTTTTAGGGGATGGTGGAGGGAGGCTCTAGGTATTCAAAAAAGTCTGGCAAAACACTAGTGGTGTCTCAGCCTATAATCCCAGTGACTCAGGTGGGAGGATCACTTAAGCAAAGGAGTTCAAGGCTACAGTGAGTTATTATGCCCCTGCACTGTAGCCTGAGCGACAGAGTGAGACCCCATCTCTAAAAAACAAAAAACAAAGTGCCGGGCGTGGTGGCTTACACCTGTAATCCAAGCACTTTGAGAGGCTGAGGCTGGTGGATCACCTGAGGTCAGGAGTTCAAGACCAGCCTGGCTAACATGGCAAAACCCCGTCTCTACTAAAAATATAAAAATTAGCCAGACATAGTGGCACACACCTGTAGTCCCAGCTACTCAGGAGGCCGAGGCAGGAGAATTGCTTGAACCCAAGAGGTGGAGGTTGCAGTGAGCTGAGATCACGCCACTGCACCCCGGCCTGGGTGACAGAGCGAGATCTATCTCAAAAAAACAAAAAACAAAGAAACAAAAAAAGCATCAGCTGAACACAGGCTAAGAAAGAGACTTTAGAGAACAAACACAACAAAGAACACAGAATTTAGAAAGAGTTTAGAACAGTCACTAAACAACTACAACTCATAGCAAACAACAAAAACTCAGAAGGAAGGGTCTGATTTCCGGAGTCACCACATTATAATATTCAAAACATCCAGTTTTCAACAAAATGTTACAAAGCATGTGAAGAAATAAAAACAGTTTGGTACATACAGGAGAAATTAACACAAAGAGACTGAGAAGAAGAACAGACATTGGACTTACTAGACAAAGATTTTAAATGAACTGTCTTAAATATGTTCAATGAGCTAATGGAAATGATGGACAAAGAATAACAAGAAGCCTGGGTAACATAGCAAGACCCCCTCTCTAAAAGAAATAACCTCAATAAATTAGCCAGGCATGGTGGCACTTCTCCCAAGCTACTTGGGAGGCTGAGGTGTGCGAATTACTTGACCCTGCAAGGTCAAGGCTGCAGTGAGCCATGATTACACCACTGCTCTCCAGCCTGGGCAATAGAGCCAAGACCCTGTCTCAAAAAAAAAAAAAAAGGAAAAGAAAAAGGAAAAAGAATGACAAGAAACCAGGAGAACAATGTCTCAACAAACAGAAAACCAACAAAGAGACAGAAATTATAAAGAATCAAATAGATATTCTGGAGTTGAAAAGTACAATAACTAAAACAAACAAACAAAAAAAACTTCACTAGAGGATTTCAATGGTAGATTTGAACTGACAGAACAATCAGCCAACTTGAAGATATGTCAGTTGAATTTATCCAGTCTGAAGAACAGAAAGAAAAAAGAAGGAAGGGAAATCAACAGAGTCTAAGACGCCTATGGAACACCATCAAGCATACCAACATACATATAACTGGAGTCGTAGAGGCAAGAGAGAAAAGGGAAGAATATTTGAAGAAATAATGACGGAAAACTTCCCAAATTTGATAAGACACAAATCTAAACATCCAAGAAGCTCAATACACTTCAAGAAAAATAGAGATCCACACCAAGACATGTTGTAATCAAACTGTCAAATGACAAAAAGAATCTTGAAAGCAACAAGAAAGTAGTGACTTGGATAAGCACCATGGCTCAAGACTGTAATCCCAACACTTTGGGAGGCCAAGGCAGGAGGATCACTTGAATCCAGGAGTTTGAGACCAGCCTGGGAAACATAAGGAGACCCCATCTCTACAAATAATTTAAAAATTATCCAAGTGTAGTGGTACACGCCTGTGGTCCCAGCTACTCAGGAGGCTGAGGAAGGAGGATCAGCTGAGTCTGGGAGGTCAAGGCTGCAGTGAGCCATGATCGCACCACTGGACTTCAGCCTGGGGACAAAACAAGACCAGGCCTCAAAAGGAAAAGAAAGTGGTTCATCATGTAAAAGAGGTCCTCGATAAGATTAACAGCTGATTGGGAGGCCGAGGTGGGCAGATCACAATGTCAGGAGCTCGAGACCAGCCTGACAAACATGGCGAAACCTCGCCTCTACTAAAACTACAAAAATTAGTCCGGGCACAGTGGCTCAAGCCTGTAATCCCAGCGCTTTGGGAGGCGGAGGTGGGTGGATCACCTGAGGTCAAGCGTTCGAGACCAGCCTCAACATGGAGAAACCCTGTCTCTACTAAAAATACAAAATTAGCTGGGCGTGGTGGTGCATGCCTGTAATCCCAGCTACTCGGGAGGCTGAGGCAGGAGAACTGCTTGAACCTGGGAGGCGGAGGTTGCGGTGAGCCGAGATTCGCACCATTGCACTCCAGCCTGTGCAACAAGAGCAAAGATCTGTCTCAAAAAAAAAAAAAAAATTAGCGAGGTGTGGTGGCGCACGCCTGTAATCCCAGCTACTCAGGAGGCTGAGGCAGGAGAATCGCTTGAACCTGGGAGGTGGAGGCTGCAGTGAGCTGAGATTGCGCCTCTGCACTGCAGCCTGGGAGACAGTGTGAGATGCCATCTCAAAAAAAAAAAAAAAAAAAATTTAAAATCAGCAAGGTGCATTGGTGTGTGCCTATAGTCCCAGCTACTCAGGAGGCTGAGGCAGAAGGATCACTTGAGCCCAGGAGTTCAAGGCTATAGTGAGCTATGATCACACCACTGCACTCCAGCCTGGGCAACAGAGCAAGACCCTATCTCTTAAAAAAAAAAAAAAAAAATAGGACGGGTACAGTGGCTCATGCTGTAATTCCAGCACTTTGGGAGGCTGAGGTGGGCAGGTCACGAGGTCAAGAGATCAAGACCATCCTGGCCAACATGGTGAAACCCCGACTCTACTAAAAATACAAAAATTAGCTGGGCATGGTGGCACGCACCTATAGTCCCAGCTACTCAGGAGGCTGAGGCAGGAGAATCGCTTGAACCCAGAAGGCAGAGGTTGCAGTGAGCCGAGTTCGCACCACTGCACCCCAGCCTGGCGACAGAGCTAGACTCCATCTCCAAAAAAAAAGAAAGAAAGAAAAGAAGAAAGAAAGAACAGTGAAAGGACAGAAAAACTTAATAACATTTAGAAATACATATACACCTAAGAACAGAGCCCCCTGCAAAAGGTGACAGAATTAAAAGGAGAAATAGTTCAAAAGCAGCTGGAGTCTTCGATATCCTACTTCCTTTATTTCTTTCTTTTTTTTTTTTTTTTTTTTTTTTGAGACAGGGTCTCACTCTTGTTGCCCAGGCTGGAGTGCAGTGGTACAGTCTCAGCTCACTGCAACCTCCACCTCCCAGGTTCAAGCGATTCTCCTGCCTCAGCCTCCTAAGTAGCTGGGATTACAAGTGCCCACCACCACGCCTGGCTAATTTTTTTTTTTTTTTTTGTATTTTTGTTAGAGACGGTTTCATCTTGTTGGCCAGGCTGGTCTTGAACTCTTGGCCTCAAGTGATCCGCCCACCTCGGCCTCCCAGAGTGTTGGGATTACAGGCGTGAGCCCCTGTGCCCAGTTAATACCCTACTTTCAATAATGAATAAGACAACTAGGCAGAAGATCCACAAAGATATTCTCCAACATAGACCATATGTTAGACCACAAAAAAGTCTCAATAAATTTTAAAAGACTGAAAGCATTCCAAGTATCTTCTCTGACCACATGGAATGAAACTTTACAGAAGGAAAACAGGAACAAATATACAGAAATTAAACAACACACTTTTTTTTTTTTTGAAACGGAGTCTTGTTCTGTTGCCCAGGCCCGAGTGCAGTGGCATGATCTCAGCTCATTGCAACCTCCACTCCCGGGTTCCAGCAATTCTCCTGCCTCAGCCTCCTGAGCAGCTGGGACTACAGGTGCATGCCACCACACTCAGATAATTTTTGTATTTTTAGTAGAGACAGGGTTTCACCATATTGGCCAGGCTGGTCTTGAACTCCTGACCTCGTGATCCACCCACCTTGGCCTCCCAAAGTCCTGGGATTACAGGCGTGAGCCTCCCTGCCTGGCCCAACACACTCTTAAATAGCCAAAAGGTCAAAGAAGAAATCACAAGGGAAAAAAGAAAATACCTTGACACAAATAATACCAAAAACACAACATACCAAACTTATAGGATATAATTCAGGAATTCAATGACTTAAAATTGATAACATAGCAATGCTATCCAAAGCAATCTTACAGCCGCAATGCAATCTCTATTAAAATTCCAAGGTTTTTTTTTTTTTTTTTTTTTTTGGCAGAAATGGAAAAGGCTATCCTTAAGTTCACATGGAATTATAGGAGGCTCCAAATAGCCAAAACAATCTTGAAAAAGAGAACAAAACAGGAAGACTCATACTTCCCAATTTCAAAACTTACTACTAAGCACTGGCAATTAAGACAGTATGGTAATGGCATAAGGAAAGACATATAGACCAATAAAATAAAATTTAGAGCACAGAAACCAACCTATACATGAAAGGCCAATTGATTTTCAACAAGGGACCCAAGAACTTCAACAGAGAAAGAATAGTCTCTTTAACAAATGGTTCTGGAATAACTGGATTTCCATATACAAAAAGGATAAAGTTAGACCCCTACCTTACACTATATACAAAAGCTAACTCAAAATGTACCACAGAGCTAAATATAAGAACTAAAACTATAGAGCTCTTAGCTGGACACGGTAGCCCATGCCTGTAATCCCAGCACTTTGGGAGACCAAGGTGGGTGGATTGTTTCAGCCCAAAAATTCGAGATCAGCCTGGGCAACATGGTGAAATCTCATCTCTACCAAAAATACAAAAAGTTAGCCAAGCAGGGTGGCACGCGCCTGGAGTCCCAGCTACTCAGGAGGCAGAGGTTGCAGTGAGCCAAGATCACGTCACTGCATTCCAGCCTGGGCAACAGAGTGAGACCCTGTCTCAAAAAAATAAAACAAGGGCGGGCGCAGTGGCTCACGCCTGTAATCCCAGCACTTTGGGAGGCCGAGGCGGGCGGGTAACGAGGTCAGGAGATCGAGACCATCCCGGCTAACACGATGAAACCCCGTCTCTACTAAAAATACAAAAACTTGGCCGGGCACGGTGGCTCACGCCTGTAATCCCAGCACTTTGGGAGGCCGAAGCGGGTGGATCACGAGGTCAGGAGATGGAGACCATCCTGGCTAACATGGTGAAACCCCGTCTCTACTAAAAATACAAAAAATTAGCCGGGCGTCGTGGCGGGCGCCTGCAGTCCCAGCTACTCGGGAGGCTGAGGCAGGAGAATGGCGTGAACCCGGGAGGCGGAGCTTGCAGTGAGCCGAGATCATGCCACTGTACTCCAGGCCTGGGCGACAGAGCGAGACTCCGTCTCAAAAAAAAAAAAAAAAAAGATTGTAATGCTCTTTTTTTTTTTTTTTTTTTTTTGAGACGGAGTCTCGCTCTGTCGCCCAGGCTGGAGTGCAGTGGCGCAGTCTCGGCTCACTGCAATGTAATGCTCTTAAAAAGAAAACATAGGGATGAATCTTCATGACTTTGTATTTTTTTAATGGATTCTTAGATATGGCACCAAGAGCTAAGCAACAAAAGAATAAATTGGACTGAATCAAAATGTAAAACTTTTGTACATTAAAGGACATTATGAAGAAAACGAAAGGCCAACCTACAGAATGGGAGATATTTATTTGCAAACCATACATCTGATAAGGGCCTAGTATCAAGGATATAAAAAGACCTCTTAGAACTCAACAACAAAAAACACAAAAAACTCAATTAAAAAATAGGCAAATGACTTGAACAGACATTTCTCCAAAGCAGTTATATGGCCAACAAATGCAGTTATATGGCCAGCAAATACATAAAAAGATGCTCAAAATCAGCCACGCGCAGTGGCTCACGGCTGTAATCCCAGCACTTTGGGAGGCCAAGGTGGGTGGATCACCTGAGGCCAGGAGTTCAAGACCAGCCTGGCCAACATGGTGAAACCCCGTTTCTACTAAAAATACAAAAATTAGTCGGGCATGATGGCGAGTGCCCGTAATCCCAGCTACTCAGGAAGCTGAGGCGGGAGAATCGCTTGAACCCAGAGGTTGCAGTGAGCCGAGATCGTACCACTGCACTCCAACCTGCCCAACTGAGTGAAATTGTCTCCAAAAAAAAAAAAAAAAAAAAAAAACTCAAAATTATTCATCATTTAGGAAAATGCTAATTGAAACCACAATAAGATACTACTTTGCACCAACCAGGTTATACTACACTGGGAGGAAAAAAAAAGGAAAATAAGTAGGAAATAGTTTTTTATAAAAAATGTAGAGAAATTGGAACCATCATATACTACTGATGAGAATGTAAAATGGCTCAGCCACTGTGGAAAAGTTTGATAGTTTTGTATCGATATCATATATATACATATACATACACAATGGAATATGTATACATATATAATGAAATTATTCAACCATGAAAATAATATGTGCTACAAAGTGGATGAACCTAAAAAACAGTATGCTAAAAAAAGAAGCCAAACACAAAAGGCAACATATTATGTGATTTCATTTAATGAAATATCCAGAATAGGTAAATCCATAGAGACAGAAAGTAGGTTGTTGGTTTCCAAGGTTTGCATGTAGTAGGGAACAGGGAATCATGGCCTAATAGATCAAGTTTTCTTTAGAGGTGATAAAAATGTTTTGGAACTTGTACAACATTATGAATGTACTAAATGTCACTAGATTACACTTTAAAATGATTAATTTAATGTTATGTAATTTTACATTAATGAAAAACCTAAGGAAATCTGAATATGCTATGGTCTTCAGTTAATACTAGTGCATCAATATTGGTTCATCAGTTTCTAACAAATGTACCACACTAGTGTAAGATGTTAACAGGGAAGCTGGGTGTGCAGTTTATGGGAACTCTCTGTACTACCTTCACAGCTTTTCTATACGGCTAAAACTAATATAAAATAAACATTTACTTGAAAGAAACTTTGTTTCCCAGTTAAGTGAACTTTCACACATACAAGTTACATGAAAAAGAATCATAAAAGGATCACATACAACTACATCTAAAATGAAGATGCTTTTAGGGCTTTCAGTATCAAAACTCAAAGCCTTCCAAAAACTTAAACATCAGCCTGAAACCTTGAAGGATAGTAATAAGCTACAGCAAAATTCCCTTCAATCAAATTTTCACATTGAAAGGAAAGTTCAATCCCTACATGGATGAGTTATCTTCTAGGATAAATCATGTTTTAAGAAAATCCTTAGATATTAAAATCTATATTTAGCACAACTTAATGACCTAATTTCAGTCTTATACCATGAATATTCAAATTAGTTGTACACTTACTACTTTTATTCTAAAAGTCTACAGAAAGTTTTCAAAAGATTTAATGAAGTCTTTACCTATTTTTCCTTTAGTCTTTAGATACAGGCAGCGTACTAAACAGGAACACCTAAAAATTATTAATAACTGAAGAAATATTTTGTTGGTAAATTCTCATTAGCCATTACAGTTAACTTTTTTAATGATTAAGACAGTCGGGGCCGGGCGCGGTGGCTCATGTCTGTAATCCCAGCACTTTGGGAGACTGAGGCAGGCGGATCACAAGGTCAAGAGATCGAGACCATCCTGGCTAACATGGTGAAACCCCGTCTCTACTAAAAAAATACAAAAAATTAGCCGGGTGTGGTGGCGGGCACCTGTAGTCCCAGCTACTTGGGAGGCTGAGGCAGGAGAATGGCATGAACCCGGGAGGTGAAGCTTGCAGTGAGCCGAGATCGCACCACTGCACTCCAGCCTGGGTGACAGAGCTAGACTCCATCTCAAAAAAAAAAAAAAAGAACGTGGGGGTCAGGCACAGTGGCTCACATCTGTAATCCCAGCACTTTGGGAGTCTGAGGTGATAGGGTTGCTTGAGGCCGGAAGTTAGAGACCAACCTGGGCAACATAGCAAGACCCCATCTCTATTATTAAATAAATAAATAGCTTTCCTGTCCGGCCTGCATGGCGTGGGCTTGTGGGTCTTTGAGACCCAAAAATTGAGAGCGTTTTCGCACCCCAGGGGCTGCTCCTGGCAACTCTGCGGCTGTCACCATGCCACAGAACGAATATATTGAATTACACCGTAAACGCTATGGATACCATTTGGATTATCATGAGAAAAAGAGAAGGAAAAGTCGAGAGGCTCATGAACGTTCAAAGAAGGCAAAGAAAATGATTGGTCTGAAGGCTAAGCTTTACCATAAACAGCGACGTGCTGAGAAAATACAAATGAAAAAGACTATCAAAGATGCATGAAAAGAGAAACACCAAACAAAAGAATAATGAAAAGACTCCACAGGGAGCAGTACCTGCCTATCTGCTGGACAGAGAGGGACAATCTCGAGCTAAAGTACTTTCCAATATGATTAAACAGAAATGAAAAGAGAAGGTGAGAAAATGGGAAGTCCCTCTGCCTAAAGTAGGTGCCCAGGGAGAAAGAGAAGTATTAAAAGTTATTCGAACAGGAAAGAGAAAGAAGGCATGGAAGAGGATGGTTACTAAAGTGTGCTTTGTTGGAGATGGCTTTACAAGAAAACCACCTAAATATGAAAGATTCATCGGGCCAATGAGACGGGGTTTCACCGTGTTAGCCAGGATAGTCTCGATCTCTGTGATCCGCCCGCCTTAGCCTCCCAAAGTGCTGGAATTACAGGCATGAGCCACCGCGCCCGGCCAACGTGAGTAATTTTTAATAGATTAAAATATTGGCAAATGGCCTGTTTCTGTAAATAAAGTTTTAATGGAACATTAAATAAATAAATAAATAAATAAATAAATGTTGGACACAGGAAGGGGAACATCACACACCGGGCCTGTCGCGGGGTAGGGGGAGGGGGACGGATAGCATTAGGAGATATACCTAATGTAAATGATGAGTTAATGGGTGCAGCACACCAACATGGCACATGTATAAATATGTAACAAACCTGCACGTTGTGCGCATGTACCCTAGAACTTAAAGTATAATAAATAAATAAATAATAAATATTTTTTAAAAAATAGAATGTGGGAAGGCTATATACCCAAAAGAAATGAAAACAGAATCTCAAAGAGATATTTGCACATCTGTGTTCACTGCAGCATTATTCACAATGGATAGCAACTCAAATGTCCACTCACTGATGAATGAATAAATAGTGCTATATACAGTCTAGCCTAAGCAAACTCAGTGTGTTAGTAACAATAGAGTACTACTCAGCCTTCAGAAAGATGGAAATCCTGCCATATGCCATAACATGGATGAACCTTTAGGAAATTATGCTAAGTAAAACAAACCAGTGACAAAAAGGCAAATACTGCATAATTTTACCTATACGAGGTATCTGAGGTCATCAAACTCTTAGAAGAGTGGTGGTTGCCAGGGACTGGAGGGGCGGCGGGCGGAAGGCAAGTTCAGTGAGTATAGAGTTTGTTTTACAAGATGAATAAATTCTAGGAACTTGTTGCACAACCGTTTACACATAGTCAACACTACTGTACTATATACTTAAAAATGGTTAGGGTAGTAAATATTATGGAGTTTTTGCCACAATTTTTAAAATGTGAGAAGGCACTGTGGCAGATATTATTGCAAAAACATTCACTGCCCCTTTCGCTGTGGGTCCAGAGTGCAACTTAGCCACATGACTTGCTTTGGCCAATAAAATGTGAGTGAAAATAGCATGTGTAGTTTGGATGTTTGTCCCCTCCAAATCTCATGTTGAAATTTGATCCCCAGTATTGGAGGCGGAGCCCAGTGGAACGTGTCTGGGTCATAAAGACAGATCCCTCATGAACATCTAGATGCTGTCCTCGCTCATATTGTTACCATGAGATCTGACTGTAAAAAAAAGCCTGTCACTTCCTCCCCTCCCTCTTGTTCCCTCTCTCACCATGTGAAACCTGCTCCCCTTTGCCTTCTGCCATGATTTGAAGCTCCCTGAGGTCCCTCACCAGAAGCAGATTCTAGTGCCATGCTTCTGGTACAGCCTGCAGAACTACAAGCCAAATAAACCTGTTTTCCTCATAAATGACCCACCTTCAGGTATTCTTTTATAGCAATGCAAAATGGACTAATACAACGTATGGTTCTACCATCTCTGTTTTCTCTCTGCTTTGAGACCCATCTGTCCCAGCTTGGAGAGATTCCTTCAGGATCCTAGAATGAACAGAATGTGGTGCACACCAGTGGTCAACCCTCCCAGGACACATAACATGAGCCATGTTGAGGCTGAGATTGCCATCTTGAAGTTGCATTCTGCAGCCTGCTTTTTAGCCTGAGCTAACTGACTCAGTGGGTTAGTAACAAATATCTGTTGATGAAACAAAAAGCTCATCAACCTTACTTAATTACTCAAGAAATTCCCATGCATAACGAAGCAGGAATTAGCAAGATCCTAAATGGACCATGACTTATTAAAGTACAAATTAACAAATCAACTTGTGGCCATGATTGGTGGTCATCAAATTCTTTCATCTTCTTTACTCCTTGGCTGTGATCCTCAGTAGCCACACATAGCTCAAGTCTTGCTTGCTAAAATTATTAACCCAGAGTCAGAAGGAGCTACACAGGAATGAAATCTTTATTGCCATCATTTATTAAGCCACAATAATTTCATGGATTATTGCTGGTTATGGTCATATCATGAATAATTGTTTTAATAAGTACAAAATAAATATAAAAGAATATAGCATCTGTGATCAATAAAAATAGCAGCTGATTCTGTTAAGAAAGAAATAGAACATGAAATCAGGTCAATTAAAAACCACAGGCCAGGCACGGTGGTTCATGCCTGTAATCCCAGCACTTTGGGAGGTCGAGGCAAATAGATCACGAGGTCAGGAGATCGAGACCATCCTGGCCAACATGGTGAAACCCTGTCTCTACTAAAAATACAAAAAATTAGCTGGCTGTAGTGGCGTGTCTGTAATTCCAATGAGAAACAATGAGAAAACCATGTTTCTAGGCATCTTCAGACAATTATAGAGTGTTACACTCAGCAGCCAAGTGCACCTGGAGGCTAAGGACAAATCTTGTCAACACTGTTGACGATTCACAACACAAAAGTATTAAATTGCCAAAAACTTTTGCATACCTTAATAATTATAATTTTAAAAACAATCTGCATACCCCTAGAAGCTGGATTAGTGATTTTGAAAGTGTTTAGTCATGTGATAACTAAAAAACCTAAAAGTCCTTGACACATTTTTATAAGTAGAATTCAAATAAAGGGCACAAGCACAACCTAGAAGGAAAACAAAAATAGGTCTCAGAGGGAGGCGTGTGAACCTTTTCACATTCAGATTTAGATACAAACTTCCCATGACTTGCATACATGCTTCCTAACTTGTAACTTCCTACTTCCTATCCTGACCTATCTTCACAACTTCTCAAGTTTTAATTCCAGTTTACTGAATTGCGTGCACTCTTATAAAGCATCTCAATTGAGACATAGATAAGCAATACATAGTATGTATTTCTTTTTTCTGTTTTTTTCTTTGAGACAGAATCTCGCCTAGTTGCCCAGGCTGGAGTGCAGTGGCGCAATCTCAGCTCATTGCAACCTCCGCCTCCCGGGTTCATGGGATTCTCATGCCTCAGCCTCCCAAGTAGCCGAGACTATAGGTGTGCACCACCACGCCCGGCTAATTTTTTTGTATTTTTAGTAGAGACAGGGTTTCACCATGTTGGCCAGGCTGGTCTCAAACTCCTGGCCTCAAGTGATCCATCCACCCTGGCCTCTCAAAGTGCTGGGATTACAGGCATGAGCCAGCATGCCCGGCCAATAATATGTATTTCTTATGTCTACTTATATCAGCTTAATATTTAAAAAACAAAAATAAACCCCTGAAGTCCATTTACATGTGATAGTCCCAGGAGCAGTGTAGTATAGGGACTAAGAACAGGGACTCTAGAAGGTTCCAATCAGTTCTGCCACTTACCATACAATCTTAACTAGACTTTGTCTTGGGGACTCTAATTTCTCATTCCTCATCAGGTAAACAGGATAAAATGAATTAAAGAATTCAAAATGCTCAACACAGAGCCCAGCAGTTTGCTGCTAACATTATGAAATGCTTACTCTGTGTCAGGCAATAATTAGTGCCTACTATGTTAACATGATGTTAGGTTTAACATGGTGCTCAAACATTACTATTCATAAATAGTATGAATTTATGTATTATGTATAAAGTATTTAAAAATCAGGTATTCGTAACAGTATGTACAGTCTAGGTTTTGAAGTGTTCAGGTGACACAGAAAAGGGAAGCAGGATAGGCAGCCGGTACATCCTGCAGGGTGAATAGTATCTGAGAAGTCAGACCCCACCAGCCCCAGTGAAGAAGTAACTTCAAATGCAGTCTGAGTAGAGAGCACAGGGACAAGGTGGGGAGCCTTGGAACAACCTGTGGCAGAAGGCAGTTAGACCTGCTTTCTTCCCTCTCAGAATTCTACAATCCAGAAGAAGATAATATATAATTATATGCCAACAGTGCTAAGCAATCGTGTGATGAGCAGCCAAAATAAGCTGGTAGGTGTTCCCACAGGCGAGGGAGGCAGTGTTGGGCAGGAACAAACAAAACAGCAAGCTGACACAGGGTGTGCAGGACTCAGACGCTGACACCTCCCCTGGGAGCAGTGACAAAGAATAGACAGTAAATGAACGCAAATGTTGTTCTCAAACCCACAGCTGTTAGTGCCTCTATGTGGCATATTGGGAGCATGTTATTGGCACTGGCTATATTACAAACTTGTCTCCTGTCTTCCCCAAAAATGAGCAGACTCAGCACAATTCCCCGATGATGCACATGGAGATAAAGAACTACAAGTACTTTAAAGAAGCAAAACAGTAAAACGGGCTGGGACTCTCTATCTTTGTAGTTCAGTGTATTGACCACAAATCAAACTAAGCAACTTCCTTATTTTTTTCTTTTTCTTTCTTGCCCCCACAAAGCTTAGTCTAGCAACTTTCTTAAATAAAGGTATATTCCAGACCCTTCTGTCTTACGGTGGGAAAGCTAAATAAATGAATTTTTGGAGCTGCATGTGGATTGCTTCATCAACAGAAAGACATATTCAAATCAATTTACTAAATAATTTATGAAAGTTACAAGAGGAAAAACTTACATGAGAAAGGAAAAAAGCAGAAATATAAAACAGCCATTTCATTTTTACATGTTTTTTACAACTGCTGGTATACTTTACCTCTGAAAAGAGGTATACAGCATGGAAATACAATTCAAACCCATGCATCTTGTTAGCAATTTTTTTTTTTTTTTTTTTTTTTTTTTAAGACGGAGTCTCACTGTGGCCAGGCTCGAGTGCAGTGGTGGGATCTCGGCTCACTGCAACCTCCACCTCCAGGGTTCAAGTGATTCTCCTGCCTTAGCCTCCCGAGTAGCTGGGACTACAGGCGTGTGCCACCACACCCAGCTAATTTTTGTATTTTTAGTAGAGACAGGGTTTCACCATGTTGGCCAGGATGGTCTCGATCTCTTGACCTCGTGACCAGCCGGCCCTGGCCTCAGCCTCCCAAAGTGCTGGGATTACAGGCGTGAGCCTCCGCGCCTGGCCACAGTTAGCAATTTTTATAAAATGTCTGGGTAAAGATAAGTCTGTTTTAGGCCAAAAACAACATACCTATAGATTTCATCTATATAACAATCTTCTTGGGTGATCCAGAAATAGATTAATCTATAAGAATAAAACCATAAAGGCAAAATCTTACACGAGAACTTATGAATGTATGCCTTTATATTGTTCAACTACATAATCTAATTTAGTGTTTTTTTAAAAAGACTAAAACTTATAAATGGTTAACACAAAAATATCTAGGATACCCATCCAAATTTTTTTTTTTTTTTTCCCTGAGACAGAGTCTTGCTCTGTTGCCCAGGCTGGAGTGCAGTGGTACGAACTCAGCTCGCTGCAAGCTCCGCCTCCCAGGTTCACGCCATTCTCCTGCCTCAGCCTCCCGAGTAGCTGGGACTACAGGCGCCAGCCACCACCCCTGGTCAATTTTTTTTTTTTGTATTTTTAGTAGAAACAGAGTTTCACTATGTTAGCCAGGATGGTCTCTGTCTCCCGACCTTGTGATCCACCTGCCTCGGTCTCCCAAAGTGCTTGGATTACAGGCGTGAGCCACTGCGCCCGGTGGATACCCATCCATCTTACATCTCACTAGGGGCTACCTAGAGGCAGCCCAACAGCAACTGTAGCCTTTAGTAATACTCAGCAATACTATCAACGCTTCTATCGTTAGTTTCTTCATTTTTTTTTTTTTTTTTTCGAGACGGAGTCTCACTCTGTCCCCCAGGCTGGAGTGCAATGGTGCAATCTCGGCTCACTGCAACCGCCGCCTCCCGAGTTCTAGCAATTCTCTTGCCTCAGCCTGCCGAGTACCTGGGATTACGGGCGCCCGCCACCACGTCCGGCTAATTTTTATATTTTTAGGAGAGACAGGGTTTCACCATGTTGGTCAGGCTGGTCTCGAACTCCTGGACCTCAGGTGATACACCCGCCTCAGCCTCCCAAAGTGCTACGATTACAGGCATGAGCCACTGCATCCGGCAAGTTTCTTCAATTTTTGTTAGAGTTGAGGTCTTGCTTTGTCACCCAGGCTGAAGTGCCGTGGTACTATCATGTCTCACTGTAGCCTCAAACTCCTGGTCTCAAGTGATCCTCCTGCCTCAGCCTCCCATGTAGCTGGGAATATAGGTGCAGGCCGCCAGATGGGGTCTCACTATGTTGCCCAGGCTGGTCTTGAACTCCTGGTCTCAAGTGATTCTCCAGCCTCAGCCTCCTGAAGGGATTATAGGCATGAGCCACCTCACCAGGCTCTGTTATGTTTTTGTTTTTTGGTTTTTTTTTTGAGACGGATTCTCGCTCTTTTGCACAGGCTGGAGTGCAGTGGCCTGATCTCAGCTCCCTGCAAGCTCCGCCTCCCGGGTTCACGCCATTCTCCTGCCTCAGCCTCCCGAGTGGCTGGGACTACAGGCGCCCGCCACCAAGACCGGCTAATTTTTTGTATTTTTAGTAGAAACAGGGTTTCACCGTGTTAGCCAGGATGGTCTTGATCTCCTGACCTCGTGATCCGCCCGCCTCTGCCTCGCAAAGTTCTGGGATTACAGGTGTGAGCCACCGCACCCGGCCCAGGTTCTATTCTTTTAAATGTTTACTGAGGTACAGTTTCAAGAGCTGAAGTGTATAAAAACCTATAGTTTTATAACTTTATCGTTATTTAATAATAACGCCACATAAAATGTATCAATTTCCTCAAAACCCAAACAGTGTAGTTTCAACATCCTTGTGACTGCATGTAAAACGATCAAACTCGTTTCAACTTATACATTATGTGCTGGCACAGATGCAGTTATCCACTATGTGATTTACTTGTTACCTCTTGCAAATTGCTTATCTTATATAGCCACTTAACAAATGGAACCTGGATATTACCCTTCTGTTAGCACCATTCATTCATTACACAAATATTTTTTGAGCACCTTTATTGAGCATTTACAGAATGTAAGGTAGTAAAGTCATATAGTCTTCCAGATAGAAATACTCCTGGCTCACCTGGAGCTTACAGTCTACAGAGTTCAGTATAAGTCAGCAGAAAGTCACCCCAAACACATGCAGGACAAAACCTCGACCTAGTCCCCGCTCTTCCACTACTGAGCTGTGCGATCGTGGGGAGGTCGCCTCACTAATCACTGTAAGCCCCAGCTGCCTGATCTGTAAAATAGGTTTGAACCAGTGGTAACAACCTTCCCAGCTTTAAGCAGTCGGAGACTGCAAGCAATTTTAGCGTCCCATTCCACTATGTGCTCTCAACACCTAGAAAGTAGTATGCTGGATAAATGAAAGGCAGCGAAGGCACAACTTCAGCCGCAGAACAGGCCCAGAAGTCCTTTCTTGCTCTTCGGCTGTCTCTGCAGGGCATCATTTAACAGGGCCAGGGCGATCTGCAGTAATGGAGCAGACACTGTGCACTCCCTTCCCTCTCGCACTCGGTGGAACAACTCAAGGCCCTCATCCCCCTCCTTTCCTCTCGGAACTGAGGACTCAGCAGCCCGCCGGGAGGATGGCAGTGGCCGTTGACCCGGCCTCCCCGGCGACCCCGGGCCGCGCTCCCGCCCACTGCACCTGCCGCAAGGACTGTCTCCCGCGCCGCTCCCGCCTGTCACGTGACAGCCCCCCCCCCCGACTGGGGCCGGTTTTTGGCGCGCGGCAGTGACGTCAGCATCCTGTCAGCCGCAGCCCCTGCCTTGGCCGGATCGACCTCGCGTTTTCAACCCCGCCCCGCCCGCCGCGCCGTTAACGGGCCCCGGCTGCCCCGCGTCCCGCCCGCCCGCGCCGCTCACCTTGAGGTGGCCGCTGTCTGGGCTGCTCGCTTCCTCCTCGTCCTCACCTCCCGAGGCAGCGGCGGAGGCCGAGGCGGCGGGCGGGGGCGCGCCCCGGCCACGAAGCCCCGAGTGCTCGGCGGCTGCGGCGGCAGGCAGGGCGGCCGAGGCGGCGGCCCCCGCGGCCCCGGGGCTGAGCGTCACGTTGTGTGCGTTCTCGCCCCAGCGCCACGGGTACACCATGAAGTCGCTGAAGCCGGGGCTGGTGGGGATGAGCGGCGGCGGCGGCTCCGGCTCCCCTCCACCGCCGCACGTTGGCTTGATCGGGGTCGTCCTGATGACCGACACCAGCACCCGCTTCGGGGAGTCGTGGCAGAAGATGACGGGCGGCGGCGGGTTCTCCGCCATGGGTGCCTCGACGCCCCGGATCATCGCCCGGCCCGACCCGCAGCTCCGGCGGCCCCGGGCCGCACTCTTGAGCACCGCTCTGCCCCTCGCTCGCTCTGCTCCGAGTCGCCGGCTCAGTCCTGCCGGCTCATGGCAGACGGACGTTTCCCGGAATCCTGCGCAGCAGCCACCTAACGAGTTGAGCGGACGGCACCGGCCGGCAGGGCTGGACCCCAGCCCCAGGTCAAGCGCGCCCTCCGCTCTTTGTACTCCGCAGCGCAGGCTGCAGCGGTGGGAAGCAGCGGGCGGCCCGGCCCTTGCGGTGACAGGAAAGCAGGACGCGCGGCGCTGAGCCCCCAAAAATAACAACCTGCCGCCGCGGTGCCTGCCCCGGCTTTTCCCGCGTTACATTTCGCGCCTGGGCGGAACCAGTCACCGCGAGGCCGCTGCCCGCTGGCCGCACCGGCGAGTGACAGGCGGCGCGAGCCAATGGCCAGGCCTGGCCTTCTTTCCAGCCGGCCGGGGCGGGGCCGGGTCTGCGCGCGGGTCCTTCCCACCTCGCCATTGGCCGCCGCTCTTATATTTTTTTCTATCTGGAGGGCCAACAGCGTTCGAAACTCCAGTGGAGCGCGCGGCGTCTGCACTCGCCCGGACACACCCGCCTGCCGCCCCGCCCCGCTGTCCCTCCGCGTGGTTCGTCCGGGCCAGGGAAACGGGGAGGGCGGGGAGGGCGGCAAGAGGGCGGCTGATTGGACAGCGGCGGGGCGGGGTCGGGGGGGTGATCGTTGGGCGGTGGAGGCGCGCGCCCCGCTCGGCCCCGCCCGCCGTTGGTTGTTGGGCCGCGGTTCCCGCGCGCAGGGAGTTTAAAGGGCTGGGGCCCCGCCACCCGCCCCGCCCTCGGTACCACCACCCGCCCGGCGGCTGAAGTCTCTGCTGCCCGAGGTCCTGGTGGGCACCTGGCGTGCCTGGTTACTTAATCGAGTTCCGTCTGCTCAGCTGTTGCACGCGCTGTGAACCAGCCCTGTCAGCACCGCCCTGACTCCCCTGGGCCGATTGTGGGTCTCCGGTTCCCCATCTGTGGAAAGGGGAGAGAGTTCAGAAAGTAGCCTCCGAAGTCCCTGCGGGCCGCTCGCGGCGCGGAGGCTACAAGCGCCGGGCGAGTGTCCACTATCACCGTGGACTGATGCCCCGAAATTGCCTCGGGGATCCCCGCACCCCGACGACCCCGCTCTACCGAGCGGCTGCTCCGGGGGTCGGGGCAGCGCCCCACTCTGCTCGGCCCCCACCTGCCGCGTCCTCGTACTCGCGCCGGGACGCGCGGAGCCCAACGTCCTCTGCCCGCCTCTCCCCAGCCCCGCCTGGCGGGCGCCGACCGCGGCCCGGGTGGGGCTCGCAGGCCGCAGAGGAAGGACCGGGCGGAGGGGGTGCCCAGCTTCTTACCCGCTAGATGTGGCCTGGGGAGCTGCCTTTTGTTCTTGGGAATACAGATTCCCAGGCACCGCCTGACTCGCGGTAGGGGCTCAATAAATGTTGAATGGATGAATGAATATCCGTTGGTTAAGGGTTAGAATTGGTAGCTAAGTTAGAACACGACTGCATAATAACAGATAACTAAGCTGAATAGCTTTTCTCTCTGTGAAAGACACACAAATGCACAGCTATGCCTAAATTAAGCCACAATTGTTTAAAAACAAAGGAAACTCTGTGTACTGATATGAACAATTTCAAAAATGTATTTTTATTTTAAAAGGCAAAACAAGCAATAGTGTGATTTTATGTAAAATTGTTAAAGTGGGAAAAATGTACGTTTTTACTTTTAGAAGTACGTAAAATATCTGTCAAGATGGAAAAGAAACATGGATCATGGAGGGAAATTATGTGGCTGGGAACAGAAGTGAAAAGATTTCAAGAAATACAACATATAACTCTTTGTATCTTTTGAACTTTGAACCAAGTGAGAGTATCCTTTTAAGAAATGAAACAGTGTATAGCCTCCATTTTCTGGAGACCTACTACAAAAATAGCATATATGTACTGATACACAATAATACATATGGATGTTTCACAGTTCACTCAACAATTGGGTAAAGAAGATATTTTTCCCATTTTATAAATGAGAAAAGTTGAGGCTTGTACAAGATTACATAATAAATCCTTTGGAAGAATAAGTCTGTACTGCCTGTGGATTATATCTCAGTGTCTGCTGAGCAAAAGGAGGAAAAGGCTGAAAAATGGGACTCACACATTTCTCGGTTCCGTTTCTCATATTCCAAAACTTTCAGGGTTTAGGGGCAAATTTCATATTGTAATGGTTGATCTAGAAAGCTGAAAGTTCAGCCCTACTTTCACCTAATTTAGTAAACATTCATTTTGTTTTTACAGTTTAATACCAAAAAACATTTTTCTGAATCAGTTGGAAGGGAAATGTTATCCATCTATTTTATACTTGACAAGTAGTGTAAAGAAAAAAGTGATCTGTCCATCATGGATACTCGAATTAGGGGTTGAGCAAAATCCAACAGATTAATCACCAACAAATAGTTACTGTTTAACATTCAGAGCATGCCCCAGAGGGCAAGATGAATCATCCAGCACAGGATGCTGACTTTCTGCTTCTAAAAATTGCCCTTCATCAACAGTAACCTGGCAACGCCACTTGCTCTCTTCCCCAAGAGAATGAAAGACATGCCAGGAATGTGTGAACTGGGCAGAGGGTGATTCCACGAGCAAAGCTGAGGTCATACCAGATTTTTGCTTGTTTGGCTCCATTTTCATGCAATGAGGAAGCTGTCTGAAGTGTGTGGATCATATTTCTGATGTCTTTGTTCTGTCTCAGATATTAACAGCCCATAATGTCAGAGGCCTGTGAACTAGAGCAACTCCATCTTAAACAGGAGCTGGATAAAATGAGGCTGAAACCTACTGGGCTGCATTCTCAGACGGTTAAGGCATTCTAAGTCACAGCATTAGATAGGAGGTCAGCACAAAATACAGGTCATAAACACCTTGCTGATAAAACAGGTTGCAGTAAAGGACCCGGCCAAAACTCACCAAAACCAAAATGGCCATGAGAGTGACCTGTGGTCATCCTCACTGCTACACTCCCACCAGCACCGTGACAGTTTACAATGCCATGGCAACGTCAGAAAGTTACCCTATATGGTCTAAAAAGGGGAAGCATGAATAATCCACCCCTTGATTAGCATATCATCAAAAAATAACCATAAAAATGGGCAACCAGCAGCCCTCAGGGCTGCTCTGCCTATGGCCTGAATTCTTTTTTGTGTGAAATCCAAGAACCCTCTCTTGGGGTCTGGATCAGGACCCCTTTCCGGTAACAACAATACATACTAACTCTGAAAATACTGAAACCTATCTCAGGATACTTACTACATTACTAAAGTAGTCTTTTCAACTCTTGAAAATATAGGCCCCTTTGGCCGGGCACGGTGGCTGACACCTATAATCTCAGCACTTTGGGAGGCCGAGGCGGGCAGATCATGAGGTCAGGAGATCGAGACCATCCTGGCTAACAGGGTGAAACCCCATCTCTACTTAAAATACAAAAAATTAGCCGGGCGTAGTGGTGGGCGCCTGTAGTCCCAGCTACTCGGGAGGTGAGGCAGGAGAATGGCGTGAACCCAGAAGGTGGAGGTTGCAGTGAGTGGAGATCACACCACTGCACTCCAGCCTGGGCGACAGAGCGAGACTCCATCTCAAAAAAAAAAAAAAAAAATATATATATATATATATATATATATATATATCCCTTCTGATAAAGATATAAACCTCAAACCCCCTTTTAAAAAAATGTATCTTAAAGTTTCAAGATAAAATTGAAGTAAGACAAAGCAGCAGTTATTAAAGTCTATGTAAAACATAGCAGGCCAGGGGTGGTGGCTCATGCCTGTAATCCCAGCACTTTGGGAGGCCACCGCAGATGGATCAACTGAGGTCAGGAGATCAAGACCATCCTGGCCAACATGGTGAAACCCCGCCTCTACTAAAAATCCAAAAACAATTAGCTGGGCATGGTGGCATGCACCTGTGATCACAGCTACTGGGGAGGCTGAGGCAGGAGAATCGTTTGAACCCAGGAGGTGGAGGTTGCAGTAAGCTGAGATTGTGCCACTGAATTCCAGCCAGGGTGACAGAGTGAGACTCCATCTCAAAATAACAACAACAACAACAAAAGATAGCAAGGTTTTTTGTTTCACTTTGTTTTTATTTTATTTTATTTTTAATTATATATATATATATATATATATATATATATATACACACACTTTTTTTTTTTTTTTGAGATGGAGTCTCGCTCTGTTGCCCAGGCTGGAGTGCAGTGGCGCGATCTCGGCTCACTGCAAGCTCCGCCTCCCGGGTTTACGCCATTCTCCTGCCTCAGCCTCCTGAGTAGCTGGGATTACAGGCGCCTGCCACCACAACCGGCTAATTTTTTTTGTATTTTTAGTAGAGATGGGGTTTCACCATGTTAGCCAGGATGGTCTCGATCTCCTGACCTTGTGATCCGCCCACCTCGGCCTCCCAAAGTGCTGAGATTACAGGCATGAGCCACCGCGCCTGGCCCATTTTTATTTTTTATTTTTTTGAGAGGGAGTCTAGCTCTGTCACCTGGGCTGGAGTGCGGTGGCGAGATGTCAGCTCACTGCGGCCTCTGCCCCCTGAGTTAAAGCTACTCTCCAGCTTCAGCCTCCCGAGTAGCTGGGACTACAGGCATGCGCCACCACACCCAGCTAATTTTTGTATTTTTAGTAGAGGTGATGTTTCACCATGTTGGCTAGGCTGGTCTCCAACTCCTGGGCTCAAGTGATCCGTCCACCTTGGCCTCCAAAAGTGCTGGGATTACAGGCGTGAGCCACGGTGCCCGACCCCAGCATTTGGTTTTATTGATGAGAGATACAATGCAATCTCAAGTGAGGATCAAGTGATCCTCCTGCCTCAGCCTCCTGAGTAGCTAGAACTATAGCCACATACCACCACACCTGGCTAATTTTTTATAGAAACGGGTACCACTATGTTACCCAGGCTAGTCTCCACCTCTTGGCCTCAAGCAATCCTCCTCCCCCAGCCTCCCAAAGCACTGGATTGTAGGCAGTCCTCAATCTAATTCTCATCTCTCCCCCACTTAACTAGGACTAACGATGCATTCCTAGCAGCTTGCTTTACATCAGCTAACATCCCATTGGCCAAACAAGCCACATGGCTCAGCCCAAGACTGGAGAATCATGCCCTGACGTTACGTGGGAGAACACTGCAAAGTTACTTGGCTGAGGGTGTGGATACAAGGGAGGGTGAAGAATCGGGCCATTAACACCCTCACAGTCTGGGTGTGTGAATGCCCTCCTGTGGTGCCAGGCTGTTAACTCCAGTGCCACATGTTGAAGAGATGCTGAAAGACATGTTCTCCAGGGCACAGGTTTTCCACCCCTGGGCCGTGGACTGTGTGGCCTCTTGCGAACCGGCCACACAGCAGGAGGTGAGCAGCGGTAAAGAAGTATTACTGCCTGAGCTCTGCATCCTGTCAGACCAGTGGTGGCTTTAGATTCTCATAGGAGCACAAACCCTGTTGTGAACTGTGCATGTGAGGGATCTGGGATCTAGGTTGTGTGCTTCTTTTGAGAATCTAATGCCTGGTGATTTGAGGCGGGACAGTTTCACCCCAAGACCATTCCCTTTCCCCTCTCCATCTGTGGAAAGGTTGTCTTCCACAAAACAAGTCCCTGGTGCCAAAAAGGTTGGGGACCACTGCTCCAGGGCACAGTTGCAAGTTTGCACGGGCCCTGCTATATGACTGAGCCCCACAAAAGACATTTTGTAACAAGAAGACTACAATATCACACAAACTTTAAACTTGGGGCCCACATAAACCTCAGATAAGATAGTCTTCCCCTCGTGGGAGCACAGTAAAATGCTTCTTGGCTGACAGATAACTTGACTAACTATAAACAAATCATTTTTAGCTGCTTAACCACATTAGGGATAACCTACCAAACCTCCTTCAACCTGAGATCACCACATTCCTAGTAATAGGCCTCCAGAATTGTCAGTGAGACAGCTTGGGAATGACAGTCCGATTCAGAAGGCCGTCCCAAGGACTTGCCTTGAAACTATCTTTCCATAGCAAGTATATATATGTATATAAACACACATATATGTATGTATGTGTGTGTATATATGTATATATATACACACACATATGTATGTATATATGTGTGTGTATATATATATAATTTTTTTAATTTAAGAGATGAGGACTCACTATGTTACCCAGGCTTGAGTGCAGTGCCTATTCACAGGCACATCATAGCTCCCTGCAGCTTCAAACTCCTGGCCTCAAGCAATCCTCCTGCCTCAGCCTCCTAAGTAGCTGGGACTCCATGGAGCCTAACTACAAGCATGATGTTTTTACTTATAGTATAAGTTATGTATCAATACAAAATAGTAAATACTTTTGCAAAACTTACACAAGATTGAGAAAGTTTCTGTTACTCCTACAAATGAATTCTACTATTATTGCTCACCTCTGGAACTGCTTTTGGTGACACAGGTGGTGATTTGGGGGACTGACCCATCTTCTAAGCATTCCTTGACACCCCCGCTGTCATCAAGGATCTGGAGGTTTGACCGTTTGACCCTTCTGTAATCTTGAAAGTGACTGAGTGGGCCAGGTGACTCTTGCCTGTAATCCCAGAACTTTGGGACACCGAGGCAGGCTGATTACATGAGGTTAGGAGTTCAAGACCATCCTGGCCAACATGGTGAAACCCTATCTTTACTAAAAATACAAAAATTAGCCAGGCGTGGTGGCACACACCTGTAGTTTCAGCTACGCGGGAGGCTGAAGTAGAAGAATAGCTTGAACCCAGGAGGCGGAGGTTGCAGTGAGCCGAGATTGCACAACTGCACTCAAGCCTGGGCAACAGAGTGACACTCTGTCTCAAAAAAAAAAAAAAAGAAAGAAAGAAAGAAAAAAGAAAATGACTAAGTGACTGAGTGACTGTGAGGTACTGATATTGGTTCTCTTATGCTCCACAAAAACATCAGTTTCATTATCTTAGACCCACAATGATCAATTATCAGCTGGATATGGAATCAACTTTAAAATGATATGTGGCTCTACACTGTAAATTATACTAATTTGACTTGTTAGAATAAAATCCAAAGTAGATTTAAATGAAGCAGTTTAATTAGGGCAGCAGATTCATAATACTTTCAAGAAGCCCTTAAGTCTTATAAGAGGTCATTGAATTGACTCTTGGGACAGCTTCCCGTTTTATCACACTTAGGATCTGCAGGTATCTTGAGTGCCCTAGTTGTAAGCTTGTGCCAAAGGTAGTCAGTACATTTTACATCCAGGAAGACTTTCCATTGTGGTATTTCATCATGTTTATTGCCATTTAATTAGGGTAAGTAAGGACATATACATTTTTAGTTTAAATTCTATTCCTCCTCACTTCTGTGTGTCAGAGTTCAACTTTGGAGAGTGGGTTGTCAGTACGATTATTGTTGTTTTTCTGATATTCTATCTTTTACTTTTTACTCTGAATTATTTGGGGCTTACAGAAAAGTTGCAAACATAGTAAATTTTTCACGCATACCTCACTCAACTTCCCCTAATGCTAGCATCTTATATTACCACAACCATATGTCAAAACCAGGAAATTAACATGTGTACAATATTATTTATTAAACTACACTTCTTATTCTATTTTAATTTTTTTTCCACTAATGTCTTCCTTTCTGTTCCAAGATCCTGTCTGGATCTTACATAGCATTCAGAGATTATTTGTCCTTAGTTCCCTGCAGTGAGTAACAGTTCTTCAGTGGCTCAGTGGCTCCTTGTTTTTCCTTTCTTTTTTGAATCAAAGTCTCACACTATTGCTCTGGCTGGAGTGCAATGGCGCCATCTCGGCTCACTGCAACCTCTGCCTCCCGGGTTCAAGCGATTCTCCTGCCTCAGCCTCCCAAGTAGCTGGGATTACAGGCACCCATCACCACGCCCGGCTAATTTTTTGTATTTTTAGTAGAGACGGGGTTTCACTATATTGGCCAGGCTGGTCTCGAACTCCTGACCTCGTGACCCGCCCGCCTCGGCCTCCCAAAGTGCTGGGATTACAGGCATGAGCCACCACACCCAGCCCCTTGTTTTTCATAATTCTGAATTGGTCAGAATTATGAAATTGGCTGGGCGCAGTGGCTCATGCCTGTAATCCCAGCACTTTGGGAGGCCGAGGCAGGCGGATCACGATCAAGACCATCCTGGCTAACACGGTGAAACCCCGTCTCTACTAAAAATACAAAAAATTAGCCGGGCGTGGTAGCGGGCGCCTGCAGTCCCAGCTATTCGGGAGGCTGAGGAAGGAGAATGGTGTGAACCCGGGAGGTGGAGCTTGCAGTGAGCCGAGATTGCACCACTGCACTCCAGCCTGGGTGACAGAGTGAGACTCTGTCTCGAAAAAAAAAAAGGAAAAGAAAATTGATCAGAATTGATCTGAATTGATTAGAATTGATCAATTGAGGAGAACTGATCAGCTATTTTGTTGAACATTCCTCAGCTTAGATTTGTGATAGGCTTCTTTTACTTGGCATGTTTTCAAAGTTTTTCCATGTTGCATTATAAATCATTCTTCATTCCATTCTACGGAGAAATAATATTTCATTCTATAGCTATACTATATTTTGCTTATCTGTTCGTCAGTTGATGGATATTTAAGTTGCTCCCACTTTTTGGCTATTATGAACAGTGGTGCTGTGAACATTCATGTGTCTGTTTTTATGTCGATATATGTTTTTATTTTTATTTTTGGTTATACCTAGGTGTGGAATTGCTGGGTCATAGAGCAGCCGTGGGTTTAACATTTTGGGGATCCGACTTAACTTTTCCAAAGCAGCTGCACCATGTTACATTCCTACCAGCAGTGTATGAGGCTTCCAACTTCTTCCCATCCTTGCCAATACTTGTTGTGTGTCCGTTTGATGGTAGCCATCATAGTGGGTGTGATGCCCTTTTTTTGAGACGGGGTCTCACTATGTTGCCCAGGCTGGACTGCAGTGGTGCAATCATGGCTCACTGCAGCCTCAACCTCCCGGACATAAGCAATCCTCCCACCTTCGCCTCCCAAATAGCTGGGACTACAAGTTCACAGTACTACGCCCAGCTAAGTTTTGCATCTTTTTTGATACAGACATGGTCTCGCCTTGTTGCTCAGGCTGGCCTCAACTCTTCGGCTCAAGCAATCCACCTACCTCAGCCTACCAAACTGCTGGGATTATAGGCGTGATCCACCATGCCAAGCTGTCTCTTAATTTTTTTTAAGAATTCTATATATATGAGAATATTGCTCTTTTGTCTGTAGTATATGTTGTGAATATTTTCTCCCAAGCTGTCACCAGTTGTCTTTTGACTTCATTCATGGAATTTTTATCACATGACTTTATTTAAAAATTTATCTTTATCCTTGTGATCTGAAATGCCACCTTTGTCATATACTAAGTTTCCATATGTATTTGGGTCTAACTTTACATTCTGTTCTACTAGTCTGTTTGCCTGGGTTTTTGTTTGTTTGTTTGTTTGATTTTTGTTTTTTGTTTTTTCGAGACGGAGTCTTGCTCTGTTGCCCAGGCTGGAGTGCACTGGCGCGATCTCGGCTCACTGCAAGCTCCACCTCCCAGGTTCAAGCGATTCTCCTGCCTCAGCCTCCCAGGTAGCTTGGGACCAGAAGTGTTTGGGATTTCAGATTTTTTTTGGATTACAGAATTTTTGCATATACATAATGAGATATCTTGGGGATGAGGCCTAAATCTAAACATGAAGTTAATTTACATTTCATGTGCACCTTATACACATAGCCTGAAGGTAATTGTATACGTTTTAAATAAAAGTAAAGGTGTGTGTATGTTGAACCATCAGAGGCAAAGATGTCACTATCTCAGCCACCAATGTGGACATCCCCATGCTTCCTGACTCTGCATTTATATGATACCAATAAGCAATCATTTTCTTAAACTCACACATACTTACCAGTAAAAAATATGACATTCCATTAATGCAGTGAAAAAATAATGTGTTCAGGGCACCCAAGATAGCACCACCAGATACCTGCATCAGTGGCTAAACAACAGCAGCTTCTGGTCTCCACCTATGATACTACGTTTTGATTGAAAGGCTACTGTACACTGTATCTTCTCTTTTTCAGTGAAAAAAAGACATCAGTAGCAGTTAAAGGATCAGGAAGTGGGTCCCATGGGGTGAGGAGGCATCTGCTGGATGGCTTTTCAAAATGTTTCCTCCAGCATCATCTGCCTCATTAACAACAGTTTCTTTTTTTTTTTTTTTGAAATGGAATTTTGCTCTTGTTGCTCAGGATGTTCATCTCCCGTCCTCTTGGATTTTTGCCTATGCTGTGGAAATATCCAGGATATTGGGTATCTTCGTGTTACTGACTTCCCAGCTTAATGATCTCTAAGGCCAAAACTCAGTGACTTAAAACAACCACCATTTCATTTTCTTATGATTCCATGGGTTGACTGAGCTCAACTAGGCAGTTCTGCTGGTCTTGTTTTGTATGTCTCCGGCAGTTGCAGTCAGATGGCAAATGGGGCTAAAGTGATCTGGAAGTTTGCCAGTAATAAAGGAATGGCTGAGTCTTTCTCCTTCCCCATATAGTTTTAGGGCTTCTCCTCTCCAAGTGGCCTTTCCATGTGGCTGCTTGGGCTTCCTTACAGAATGGCAGCTGGGTCCAAGGAGAATCCCAAGAAAAAGAAAGCAGAAGCTGCCATTTCTTTTAAATGCTAGGTCCGGAATTGGCACAGCATCATTCCCACTACATTCTATTAGGTAACACGAGTCACAGCCAGTCCAGATTCAATGAGGGAGGTGACTGCACAAACACACGAGAACTGCGAGGTGTATCTCATTGTGAGCCATCTCTGCAGAACAGTCCTAACACCTTCTCATTTGCATTATCTTTATGTATATTTACTTTTGTTGGATAATCAAACAGAAAGGCCACAGGACATGCTGGTACAAAGTATGAGGCAGAGTAAAAGGAAGGACTAACACTTTCTGGTGGGGGAACGAACAACCTTGAAGTAAAGGTGGCTTCCAAGCTTCCTCTGGAATGGTGCATAGTCTCCCTGAGGAGCTCAGGGAGGGTAAGTCAAGCAGAGGAAACAGCATATGTGAGGTCACTGAGGCATGAAGGAACCAGGGATGTTTGCAGAACATAGTCCTATAAGGATCATATGAGAGGGTGGAGAAGGTGGTGGAAAAAACTGGAGAGGAAAGCTGGCATATGATTAAGAAAGTATAGCTAGGCATGGTGATACATGCCCGTGGTCCCAGCTACTTGAGAAGCTGAGATTGCTTGAGCCTAGGAGTTTAAGACCAGTCTGGGCAACATAGCAAGACTCTGTATGAAAAAATAAAATAAAGAGAGAGAGGGAAGAGAGAGAAAGAGAGAGAATGAATGAATGAAAACGAGGGAAAAAACAAAAGAGAAAAAAATAAAGAAAAGGTTCTATCTGAAAATGAGTTAGCCAAGCTCGAGGTGAAGGGCACAGTCCTTCAGACTGCCAAGTTTGCCTAAGACTGCAGACAACAGCCTCGATGAGTCAGAGCAGATAGGTGCCACAAGAGTGCCCTCAAGTCAGACACCAGCCTCAAGTTTGGGGGCTCCCTGGGCCACCCTCATTCAGATCAGCTAGCTGCAAATTAGGGTTCCCATGACCACCCTCAGGTCTGATAACTCACTAGAATGACTCACAGAACTCTGGAAGGTGTTATATTTATGGTTATAGCTTTGTTATAGTGGAAGGCTACAACTCAGAACCAGCCAAAGGAAGAGACACCTCAAGCGAAAACCATAGTGGATCCCCATGTGCAGCGCTCCTGTCTTCAGGAATGGTTACCGGTCTGGTGTCCACGTGTGGCAATGCACTGGAGGACTGCCAGCCCAGGAAGCTCAGCTGAGCCTCTGGTGTCCTCGTTCTTAATGGGACTTGATCACACACTGTTTGCATGGCTGATCTTTTTAGTCTCCGCCCCTCCGGAGGTCGCAACTGATAGGGCATGTCCCAAAGCCCCCACCAGAAATCACACAATTACAGTTGTCTGATCGCAAAAGCACTCCAGACAAATAAATAAATATAAGGCACAATATTCCAGGGACCCCCAAGTCACCTCCCAGTAGTCACACGCACAACGGCCAGGCCTCTCTTCAGAGGAAGTGAATTCTGCACCGCACAGCACCCTGCTGTATTGTGAATACAGTTTAGGAGTGCAGGCTTTGGAGCGTGTCTGGGTTTGCCTGCCCTGTGTGGTCGCCAGTCGCTGTGAGGCCTGGTTCTCCTCTCCTTCAGCACACTTGTGGGACTGTGCTTCTGTGCACCCTTTGAAGACAGGTGTGCTCTCGTGACATGCCTCAGCTGAGCAGCAGAGCTTCAGGAGTCAATGCCAGATTCACCACAGGCCCTTTCCTCTACCTCAGGGAGTGGAGAGGGTGTTGAGATGAAGGCTCCATCAGCCTGGACCCCTGAGTAACCGGGGGGAACAAGTGTCCACCCCAACCCTTGCCAGACTTGCTGCGTGCGTGAGAAATAAATCTTTGTTGTGTGAAACTGCTGAGATCTCAGATGTTCTTTGCCACAGAATATCTTTTTTTTTTTTTTTTTTTTTCAGACAGAGTCTCGCTCTGTCACCAGGCTGCAGTGCAGTGGCGTGATCTTGGCTCACTGCAACCTCCATCTCCTAGGTTCAAGCCATTCTCCTGCCTCAGCCTCCCGAGTAGCTGGGATTACATGTGTCTGCCACCATGCCCAACTAATTTTTGTATTTTTAGTAGAGATGGGGTTTCACCACGGTGGCCAGGATGGTCTTGATCTCTTGACTTCGTGATCCGCCTGCCTCAGCCTCCCAGAGTGCTGGGATAACAGGCGTGAGCCACTCCGCTTGCCCGGCCCACGGAATATCTTAGTCTAGCCTGATGTTACATCACTGGTGACCTTGGGCAAGTTCTTCAGCTCCTCTGCTCCTCAGTTTTCTCACCTGTAAAATGGGGACAATAGTGCCAACCTCTCAAGACTCTGGTGAGAAGAACTGAGTTACACACTGTGTCAGTTTGCTCCGGCTGCCATAACAAAGGCCCATAGGCTGGGGGGCTTAACCATGGGAAATTTACTTCCTCACAGTTCTGGAGGCTGGAAGTCCCAGATCAAGGTGTTGGCAGGGCTGGATTCTTCTGAGGCCTCTCTCCTGGGCTTGCTGCTGGCTGTCTTCTCCCTCTGTCTTCACAGAACCTTCGCTTTATGCATGTCTGTGCCCTACTTCTTCTTATAAGGACAACAGCCATATAGGATTAGGGTTCACCCTGATGACCTCATTTTAACTTAATTTCCTCGAAAGACCCCATCTCCACATATAGTCACATCTCAAGGTACTGGGGGTCAGGATTTAAACATATGAATTTTAGGGGATCAAATTCAGCCCATAACACACACGGAAAACATTTACAGTGGAACAGCACGTGGTGCATAGTGAATGTTCAATCATATTAGCTATTATTATTACTATCATTATATTTTACATACACTGACAAGAAAATATAGCCAAGATAGTTTTACCTGAAGAAGGTTGCTGAACAATATATTTGCCATTATCTCTATTTAATTAATAATAAGCAAACAAAGAATCATGTATATTTAAGGACAAAAAAAATTTAAAATATGCCAATCTGGTTTGAGCGTGGTGGCTCACACCTGTAATCCCAGCACTTTGGGAAGCCAAGGCTGGTGGATCACCTGAGGTCAGGAGTTCAAGACCAGCCTGGCCAACATGGTGAAACCCCGTCTCTACTAAAAATATAAAAATTGGCTGGCTCCTGTGTAGCTGGGATTACAGGCGCATGCCACCACGCCAAGCTAATTTTTGTATTTTTAGTAGAGCCTGATGTTTAGTCTAGCCTGATGTTACATCATGGGTGACCTTGGGCAAGTTCTTCAGCTCCCCAATCTGAAAAGGCTACATACTGTACTAGCCAACTCTATGACATTCTGGAAGGATATGTCCAGAGGTAAAACTATGGAGACAGTAAAAAGGTCAGTGGTTGCCAGGGGTTGATGGGGGAGGGTGGGATGAAGAGGCAGAGCCCAGAGGTTACTTAGGGCAACAGCTCTGCTCTGTGTGATACTATAATGGTAGATACGTGTCATTATACATTTGTCCAAACACACAGAATGTGCATCCCCACGACTGAGCCCTAGTGCCAACTACGCACTCTGGGTGATAACTATGCATGGATGTGGGCTCAGTGATTGTAACACATGCACCATTATGGCGGGGAATGTTGGCAGTGGGGAGGCTGTGAGTGGAAGCAGGGGGCTTATGGGGCTCTGTACTTTCTGGTCAATTTTGCTGTGCATATGAAACCACTCTAAAAGTAGTCTATTACAGTTTTTTAAAATGCAAAACAAATAATATGCTAAACAGTTAATGATGGGGGAGGGGTATATTACAAGGATATTTGGTCATATATTTTGATAATATTTGAATTTCTTTTTACGTCTGTGCGTGTCTATGTAAATTTGTAATCAGAAAAAAAAATGTTTAAGAAAACAAAAGGGTGGCCAGCTCCTGGGGATCAATAATCAAAAACAAGGGCGGTTGGTCTACATCCTGTACTTCTGCCCATGCAAGGCCTAACTCTCAGCTGATGCTCCGTAAAGGTTGGCAACATCCTCACTGCTTGCTAATCTCTCAGCTGGGTCATAGCTCCAAAAGATGCTGGGAAGGAAGGGCTCATCCCCTCAGAAGCAACCTCTGTCCCCTCTCTAGTAAGACCTGGCTAGGATTGAGAACTCCAAAGGACAGAGGGGCAAAGACTTAGGAGAGGGCTCTGTATGTGTGAAGAGGTGTTCAGACGTCTGTGGGAAGGGACCCTGAAGGAAGGACTACCAGGACCGGAACAGACAGGGAGGGGCTTTCATAGGCGACTTCAGTGACCACAGCACATGGTGAGGCCTTTTAAGCCAATGTAGAAGATAGCAAGTCTGCTGGGTCTTTGCCCCGTAGACTATTTATATATGGTGGGGTTTTTTGTTTGTTTGTTTGTTTGAGACAGAGTCTCACTCTGTCACCCAGGCTGGAGTGCAGTGGGTGCAATTTCAGCTCACTGCAACCTCCACCTCCTGGGTTCAAGCGATTCTTGTGCCTCAGCCTCCAGAGTAGCTGGGATTACAGGCGCACGCCACCACGCCCAGCTAATTTTTTGTATTTTTAGTAGAGATGGAGTTTCACCATGTTGGCCAAGATGGTCTTGAACTCCTGACCTCAGGCAATCCACTCACCTCGGCCTCCCAAAGTGCTGGGATTATAGGCTTGAGCCACCGTACCCGGCCTATATATGTTTTAAAACATGGCAGTGGCTTTGGCTTGGACTTATAAAATCTGAGGTCAAATTCCAGCTTTACTAATTGCTACTTCTGTGACCCCAGACAAATCATTTAGGTGTCTGACCATACGTTTCTTTGTGTATAAAATGGTGATCATGATGCCAATTTTCCAGGATCTTTGTAAAGATTTCCTGGCACAATGTGGGTGCTCACTTGATTAATGGATTGAGATATGTCTTCAAGAAGTGAACACCAATAGGCTGAACTGAGGAATTTGTAGGTAGGAACTGGGGTGGGGGTGAGCAGGAAAAAGAAGCCTTTCATGCAGAAAATGGGGCCTTCTACACATTTTGTGTGTAGTGTGTGTGTGTGAAATGGAGTTGTTGCCCAGGTTGGAGTGCAATGGCATGATCTCGGCTCACTACAACCTCTGCCTCCTGGGTTCAGCAACTCTCCTGCCTCAGCCTCCCAAGTAGCTGGCATTACAGGTGCCTGGACCACGCCTGGGTAATTTTTGCATTTTTAGTAGAGACGGGGTTTCACCATGTTGCCCAGGCTCGTCTTGAACTCCTGATCTCAGGTGATTCGCCTGCCTCGGCCTCCCAAAGTGCTGAAATTATAGGCATGAGCCACCGTGCCTGGCCAACACCTTTTAATTCTGTTTACAAACATCTATAGATGTTATGTGTAATATGATAATACAATTTTAAAAATATTCCCAAGGGGAATAAATTAATCTCCTAAGAGTAAAAATTCAGCTCCTCAGGTTTTAAGTAAACCTGAAGGAGTTGAAAGAGCTCTGATGGTCCTGGGTGTGGCCGGGTAGGGGTGTGTTACACTGAGAGAGGCTCCATTGGTTAAGAGCTTGGACTTAGATGACCATTCAGAGATGGGAAGTGAATCCTTGAGCCTATAATGACTTCTTTTTATTTTGTTTTGAGACAAAGTCTCACTCTTTCCCCGGGCTGGAGTGCAGTGGTGCAATCATGGCTCACTGCAGCCTCAATCTCCTGGGCTCAAGTGATCCTCCCACCTCAGCCTCCTGAGTAGCTGGGACTACAGGTATGTCCCATAGTGCCCTGCTACTTTTTTTTTTTTTTTTTTTTTTGAGACAGAGTTTCGCTCTTGTTGCCTAGGCTGCAGTGTAATGGCACAATCTCGGCTCACTGCAACCTCCACCTCCTGGGTTCAAGCGATTCTCCTGCCTCAGCCTCCCAAGTAGCTGGGATTACAGGCATGCGCCACCACACCCAGCTAATTTTGTATTTTTAGTAGAGACGGGGTTTCTCCATGTTGATCAGGCTGGTCTCAAACTCCCGACCTGAGGTGATCTGCCTGCCTCGGCCTCCCAAAGTGTTGGGATTACAGGCATGAGCCACCGTGGCCAGCCTCCCTGCTAATTTTTTTAATTTTTAATTTTATTTGTAGACACAAAGTCTCCCAATGTTGCCCAGGCGGGTCTCAAACTCCTAGGCTCAAGTGATCCTATTGCCTTAGCTTCCCAAAGTGTTGGGATTACAGGCGTGAGCCACTGTGCCTGGCCTAAAGACTTCTTAGACAGTTTTTTCCTAGCAGCTACCGTGATTGTTAAGAAAGCAGCTGTGGCCAACTCTAAACAAAGCCCTTGGATATCTCTAAGTAATCCAGGCCGCTGCTGATTTCCACATTTTCTCCAGTCAGATTTATCCCAGGACTTACTTTGAACGATTAACCCAAGAATGGGATGCAAATCTCTTCATGTCTCTCTCCTCAATTTTAAATTTTTGTATACTAATCTTTCAAGTGTGAGAATATGTATGCCTACAGTCACTCATAGCAACATTGTTGAGAATGGTGAAAAATGGGAAACACTAAAATGTCCACTACTAGGAAACTGGTTAAGTACATTATAGTATGCAAGTTATTAAGGTATTGCCTGGCAGCACCAAACTCACCCTTTATTGCCTGCACTGTGAAAAATGTATCTGGCTGGACCTTTTAAATTGTTTTCCTTTGCCAGAAGTTGGATGTTAAGCCCTGTCAGTAGAGGGAGCTAGAGGGACACTGGAGGAGAAAGAATACTTCTTTTCTTAGATGTGGGGTAGCTTGCTTGCCAGGCTCCTGCAGAGCACACTTTTTTCCTCACCACCTGGCCCCAAGTGGTTTTTTTCTCTACGGCCTGCTAGGCTTCTACTTTTTCCAGCTTTCAATTTAAGCAGTAGTGTCAGGATAGCCAGGAGCCCCAGAACACATGGGGCCTGTGCCCCAGCCAAGGGACCTCCGTCCCTATGTGGTAGTCAGGCTATCTTTTTCAATGATGTGCCTAGGTCCCAGGCTGAACACATTAAATGTACCAGCTGCTGGATGAGGCTAAACTGCCTCAGCCACAAAGGACGATTGGGTATCTATCCAGATGATACTGACAGATCTAATTTCTGACTGTGTATCTTTAGCTCCATGCTTCTAAAATTTTACTGTATACAGGCATCTCCTACAGATGTTGTAAAGTGTAAATTCTAATTCAGTAGCTCTGGGATAGGCCTGAAATTCTGCATTTCTAAAAAGTTCTCAGATGTGGAAGCTGCTGGTCCACAGACCATCCTTAAAGAAGTGAGGTGTTAGCTTATTTTTGAACACACCTCTGAAGTGGAGTCTAAATAGGAGAACAGCCCTATTTCAACATCTTAGCCCAATGTTAGCACAGACACAGTATAACCTTCACTCTGCAAAGTGATATTTTGTGGGAGGTCTATGTATACCAGTTGCCCCCACTAGGGCCTCAGTAAGCATGTCCTCACATCATTTCTTTTTTTGTTGTTTTCGAGACGCACAGGCTGGAGTGCAGTGGCGGGATCTCAGCTCACTGCAAGCTCCGCCTCCTGGGCTCACGCCATTCTCCTGCCTCAGCTTCCTGAGTAGCTGGGACTATAGGTGCCCGCCACCACGCCTGGCTAATTTCTTGTATTTTTAGTAGAGATGGGGTTTCACTGTGTTAGCCAGGATGGTCTCGATCTCCTGACCTCGTGATCCACCCACCTTGGCCTCCTAAAGTGCTGGGATTACAGGCGTGAGCCACTGCACCCAGCCCATCATTTCTTTTTATTTCTTTCTTTTCTTCTTTTTTTTTTTTAATTGAGACAGGGTCTCACTCTGTCACCAGGCTGGAGTGCAGTGGTGTGAACATGGTTCACTGCCGCCTCTACCTCCTGAGTCCAGGTGATCCTCTCATCTCTCAGTCTCCCAAGTAGCTGGGACCACAGGAGCATGCCACCATGCCTGGCTAATTTTTAAATTTTTGTAGAGACAGGGTCCCACTATGTTGCTCAGGCTGGTCTTGAAATCATTTCTATTAGTGATCTAGCTGTGGGTTTACACACAATTCCCCTTTAGCGCGATTTTTTTTTTTTTTTTTTTAGATGGAGTTTCACTCTTGTCACCCAGGCTGGAGTGCAATGGTGAAATCTTGGCTGACTGCAACCTCTGCCTCCCGGGTTTAAACAATTCTCCTGTCTCAGCCTCTCGAGTAGCTGGGATTACAGGAGTGCACCACCATGTCTGGCTAATTTTTGTATTTTTAGTAGAGACGGGGTTTCACTATGTTGGCCAGAAGTCTTGAACTTCTGACCTCAAATGACCCACCCGCCTCAGCCTCCCAAAGTGCTGAGATTACAGGTGTGAGCCACTGAGCCTGGTTCTCTTTAGAGTGATTCTAAGAACTAGTGCTTTATATACACAGTGATGTCTGCCTCCTGCTTGCATAGGTCTTTAAGGAGAGAGACTATATCCTACTAACACCCCATGTTTTAGCTCAATGCTTAGCAGTAGAGCATGACAGTTAGACGTGTTCATGAGCCTGACTCTTCCACTTGCTGAGGCATTAATTTCAGCGTACCATGGGACTGCAAAAGCATCTACCTCATCAGGTTGTCGTAAGAATTAAATGAACGGGCCAGGCGTGGTGGCTCATGCCTGTAATCCCAGCACTTTGGGAGGCCGAGGCAGGCGGATCACCTGAGGTCGGGAGTTCGAGACCCGCCTGACCAACATGGAGAAACCCTGTCTCTACTAAAAATACAAAATTAGCCGGGTGTGGTGGCACATGCCTGTAATCCCAGCTACTAGGGAGGCTGAGGGAGGAGAATCGCTTGAACCTGGGAGGCGGAGGTTGCAATGAGCCGAGATCGCGCCATTGCGCTCCAGCCTGGGCAACAAAAGTGAAACTCCATCTAAAAAAAAAAAAAAAAAAAAAAAAGAATTAAATGAACAGATACAAAATGCTTAGAAATGATTAGAAATGATTACTGGTACCCAGTAATCACTATATAAGATTCAGCTTACGATTATCCGCAAATGTGTAAAATAATAAATCTTTCAGAAAAAGAAACTATCACATCTGTTTGTCTTATAGCATGCATTTATCAGCTTCTCATCTATTAATTAATTTGCTGCATTTTTACTTTTTTTTTTTTGAGACAGGGTCTCACTGTGTTGCCCAGGCTAGAGTATAGTGGCATGATAATGGCTCACTGCAGTGACCACCTTCCTGGCTCAAGTGATCCTCCAACCTCAACCTCCCGAGTAGCTGGGACTGCAGGTGTACACCACCACAGCTGGCTAATTTTTAAATTATTTTGTAGAGATGGGGTCTCATGGTGTTACCCAGGCTGGTCTTAAACTCCTGGGCTCATGTGATCCTCATGCCTTGGCCTCCAAGAGTGCTGAGATTAAAGTAAAAATGTGGCCACCACACTCAGCCACATTTTTACTTTATTTTTATTTTTATTTTTTTTATTTTTTTTATTTTTGAGACGGAGTCTTGCCCTGTCACCCAGGCTGGAGTGCAGTGGTGCAATCTCGGCTCACTGCAAGCTCCGCCTCCCGGGTTCACGCCATTCTCCTGCCTCAGCCTCTCCGAGTAGCTGGGACTACAGGCGCCCGCCACCACGCCCGGCTAATTTTTTTGTATTTTTAGTAGAGACGGGGTTTCACCGTGGTCTCGATCTCCTGACCTCGTGATCCGCCCGCCTCGGCCTCCCAAAGTGCTGGGATTACAAGCGTGAGCCACTGCGCCCGGCCTACTTTATTTTTAACACATGTAAAATTACTTGTCATAAGTACATGTATATAAACAAGAAATTCATTCACCAAACAACAACTATTTCCTGAATAAAAGGCACTGAAGATGAAACCAGAGAGAAGGGAAGGAAGGGATTCAGAAATGAATTAGACACTACTTCTAACCTTAGGGAGGAGAAATAAGGACAAAGAACTATAATGCAGGCCAATAATCCAGTGTGACAAGAGGCACAGCAATACCACATTCATGCTCATCATCACATGCAAGGAATTCTGTTTGCTACCTGCCCAGCATCTGTTCCTACCTGCTGGTTTAGAAACCACAGACTTTGCAGCATTTAGGATTAGGAATTCTTTTTCTATTTGTTATTAAAGGAAAGTAAAAGCTGGTCACAGAGCACTTGGCAAGATGCTCTAACTGGATGCTTTCGGATGAAACAAGCAAACACAACTAAGCACAATCACATCTGTCACCTTACATCATAAGCCTCAAGTAGGGAGATTCCCAAGTGGGTCCAGTCAGCAGCTCAACATCATCAAGGATCTAGGCTTTCTCCATCCTGCTCTGCCATCCTCATGGCCACACTAAGGAACGGCCACACTAAGGAACAGCCACCCCAGGCATCATGTCTTCTCATGGAACAAGGACCAGGGAACAGAAGTGGGGGAGATCCCTTCTCAATCCCTTGTTAGGTGCAAGAAAAACTTTCCCAGAATACTTCTCCTCAGATCTGTTCTGCCTGATTTGCCCCACAGCCTATTCCTAAGCCAATTACTGGCAAGGAATTGGAATCAGGTGCAATGAATAATGTACGATTAATCAAGTTTGAGGCTGGAAGGGGCCCGCTTCCCCTGGGGAATATGATGCCGGAACAAAATACAGGCTCTGGAAAAATATAAGAGGGAAAGAACGGCTGTAGGATAGGCAGCCAAGCGTGTCTCCACCGCTGCCTATGCAAAGATTTCCTGGAGGAAGTCCAGGCCAGCGTTCTCTAAGCTCCAGGCCTCAACTGAATATCTCCAAAGAAAACAAATATCCAAACCTCAACGTGTCCAAGACTGAATTCATGATTCTCGTTAGTGTCTTCCAGTGGTGACTAATACTATCATTCAGATGCTGGAGCCAGGAAAATAAGTCACCATATCTTCTTCCTCATCACCAATCTAGCGCATCACCAAGTCTTTGAATCCATCTACTCTCTTCACCTCCACCGCCACCATCCTAATCCCAGTCACTATTAACTCTTCCCTGGAGCTTTGCAACAATCATGTTTGGCTTCCCAGCATCCATTTGTATTTCCCTCCAAACTATTAGTTCACAGTGCAGGTAGGGTGGCCTTTTCCAACCCAAATCTGCTCATGCTCAAAACTTGCTTCCCACTGCTCTTAGACTAGAGACCACTTTGAGCTTGAATAGGCTGTGCACATCCCACATCAAGACTGCTGCACTTGCTGTTCCTCCTCCGACCCCTTGTCACCCCTCTCCCTCGGCTTAACTGTCACTTCCCAATTAGGTCAGATCCCTTTGCTGCAGCCCGTAGAGAGCTCTGCGCCTGTCCTTCAGGGCACTTTTTCTCCGTCTACAGACTCAGATCTGTGACAACACGGAGCTAGTATTTCCTACAACATAATGCCTGGCACACGGTAAGTGCGCAATATGTAGCTGTTGCACGGCTAAATGTATACATAAGCTTCAAAGCAGAGTGGCCGATAGCAAATACGGTCGCAGTCCCGGGAGAAAGCACACACCGCCGAGACCCCACCGCCCGGTCCGCGCCGCCTGGACCTGCCAGTAGCTCCGCCCCTGGGCCCCGCCCCTCCCTGCTGAGCGGACGGGGTGGGGCCCAGATGTCGCGTGACGCGACAGCAGCCGGTCGGTGATTGGGTCTCCAGGCGCGCCGTCTCGGAAAGGGGGCGTACCCGCGCGCGCTGATTGGCTATCTGGAGCGGCGGGGCGGACGGCGGCGGCGCCGCGGGGGCGGGCGCCAGTAGGGGCCGGACAGGGTAGGGCCCGGAGGGCGGTGGCGGGGGAGCGGGCGGCATGGGTTTTCGCCGCCGGCTTCGCTGAGACGCGCTCGCGTGGGCTGCCCTCCCGGGCCCGCAGTGGTAGCGGCGGCATGAAGGGTGCTCTGGGGAGCCCCGTGGCTGCCGCCGGCGCCGCGATGCAGGAGAGTTTCGGCTGCGTGGTGGCCAACCGCTTCCATCAGCTGCTGGACGACGAGTCGGACCCGTTCGACATCCTGCGCGAGGCCGAGCGCCGGCGCCAGCAGCAGCTGCAGCGCAAGAGGCGCGACGAGGCGGCGGCGGCGGCGGCCGGGGCCGGTCCCCGCGGCGGCAGGAGCCCAGCCGGGGCCTCGGGCCACAGAGCCGCCGCGGGCGGCCGGAGGGAGTCGCAGAAGGAGCGCAAGAGCCTTCCGGTGCCCGTCGCTCAGCGGCCCGATAGCCCCGGGGGCGGCCTGCAGGCGCCGGGTACGCGGGGACAGCGGAGGTAGCGGACCACAGCTCGGCCCGCTGTGAGACTGGGGTCCCGGGGGCCGGTTCCAGGAGGGGGGGGCCGGGAAGAGCAGGGAGAGTTGAGGGTCCTGGTGGCCGCCGAAGGTAGGAGGAGAGGGGCAGGGGTCACACCCCTTCCAGCCCTCGCCAGCCCGGTGCGGGGCTCCGGGGGAAACACTGGCTTGGGGTGGGGTGGGGCCCTCGAACCCTGGCACTGAGGCTCTAGGGCAAGTTGGACGAAGTTGAGGGAGGTTGCTGGGGTGGCGTGTGGGGGCGAACGCTGAGGTCGCTACCCAGGGGCTCCCACATCCAGACCTGGCGGGGACCTTCATCCTCCAGCCCAGCTTCTGCAAGATTGAGGTCGGAGCCACCCGAGAGCGCGGTGGGGAGGAGGAGGGCGTCCGGTCCCGGGGCTGGGGGCCTCTGTGATGCCGGAGGCCTGGGCGATCGCGGGGCGGCCTGTGACGTCGGGGCCCAGGCGGGGGTCCCCGGCGCGGTCTGGCCTGGCGCCTTCGCCCCTTCCCCGTCCGGTAGCTTCCAGGAGGCAGCGGGCATCGTATTTCAGTACTTCGTGTGGCGTTGATGGGATGTGCAACTTATAAATAGCTCAAGGCTGCTTTAAGAAAAGCGTTTTTAACCTTTCCAGCAAGAATATTCGGAGTTCCCCACTCCCTGTTAGCAAGAAAAACCGGTGCGCAGCGTGGTGTCCTGCTGCCTGCGGACGGGGAGGGTGCTTCAGAGTTCATTCTCTCACCTGAACTGCGTCAGTGGCAGAGCCAGCAACACTCCACCTGTGTTTTCTGTTTTCTTGAAATGAGGCAGCGGGTCCCAAGGTTTGCAGAGTGTTATGATTAAGATGTGTAGGTTGACCATTCCTGCCAACGTTTGCCAGTGTGTTCACCTTGGCTTTATTGGTTTGTTCCTTGCTTGATAAAAATTGTGCATCGCAGCCCTGAGGAAACGTCTCAGGTTTAAGTATTAGGGCTTTGATGTGCAGCTGGGTAATGTTTACCTTTATTTGTGAAAAGTTAAATCCAAAGTCATCACTTGAGAATCAAGTCACTACGATAAAGATGTTGAAAATGATTAAAAAAAAATGTTATTGACTATCTCACGACCCTTTGGTAGGCCAGTAAATTTCTGAGCCTATCTAAACAGTGAGACTGGAGATACATTGTGCATTTTATATCCTGTTTTTTATGTTTTTCTCTTAAACTTATTTACATCAATATAATAAAAGAATTGAAGAAGGCTAAGCTTTTCTTCACCCTTTATTTTTTAACAAATGATAATGCCGGGTGTGGTGGCTCACGCCTGTAATCCCAGCACTTTGGGAGTCCGAGGCGGGCGGATCACGAGGTCAGGAGATCGAGACCATCCTGGCTAACACGGTGAAACCCCGTCTCTACTAAAAATACAAAAAATTAGTTGGGCGTGGTGGCAGGCACCTGTAGTCCCAGCTATTTGGGAGGCTGAGGCAGGAGAATGGCGTGAACCCAGGAGGCGGAGCTTGCAGTGAGCCGAGATCGCGCCACTGCACTCTAGCCTGGGCGAAAGAGCGAGACTCCGTCTCAAAAAAAAAAAAAAAAAAAAAAAATTCTGTTCTTCAGAAAAACGTGAGACGAGTTAGTGCTGTGAATACATTGATTTTTAGTCTTTTTAAAATAGTCATGCATTTTTGTTTTAAAAATTTTAAGCAATTCCAAAATGTATGAGGTTAAGTGAAAATCCTCTTATTTTTCCTACTGTTAACACTTTGCATTTATATACATAAATGCACAGAGCTATTTCTTTTCTTTCTAAACTTAAATGATATAAACTGGGTTGCAACCTGTTTCCTGCACTTGATGTTGTCATGTAGTACACTCATAACTTTTTTTCTGTCGGTTGTTAGGTCTAAGTGATCTGGCTTTTGAAATGAGCTAAAGGTATTTGTGTTTGAAATCAACTAAAGCTATTTAGCTGATTTTGTAGTTAGAACGGAAATTTTATCATTCAAGTTCTTTTTCAAGTATGTGTTATTTCAGGAGCAAACAGCTCATTAATTTCCATTTATGTAGTTACTGTACTAAATTTATCTATAATGGGTGTCAAAGAGCTATTCTCTCAAGGTTTTGTAGCCCTAGTTGATATGAAGCACTGTACTTTTCTAACATTCAAAATTTTTAATTCAGTTAGAATGTTGTAAGTGAATGCTTAGCGTAGACAAAAATAAAACATGTTTGACATATCATAGAAATGTTAATCCTGAAAGAATGTGGAAGTCGCAAGCTTTTCCTATGGAAAAGGGTTTCTTTTTTTTTTTTTTTTTTTGAGACGGAGTCTTGCTCTGTCGCCCAGGCTGGAGTGCAGTGGCATGATCTTGGCTTACTGCAACCTCCACCTCCTGGGTTCAAGCGATTCTCCTGCCTCAGCCTCCTGAGTAGCTGGCATTACAGGCATCTGCCACCATGCCTGGCTAATTTTTTTTTTTTTTTTTTTTGAGACGGAGTGCAGTGGCGGGATCTCGACTCACTGCAACCTCCGCCTCCCCGGTTCAAGCGATTCTCCTGCCTCAGCCTCCTGAGTAGCTGGGACTACAGGCGCCCGCCACCATGCCCAGCTAATTTTTGTATATTTTTTAGTAGAGGCATGGGTTCACTATGTTTATGTTGGCCAGGATGGTCTCGATCTCTTGACCTCATGATCTACCTGCCCTGGCCTCCCAAAGTGCTGGGATTACAGATGTGAGCCACTGTGCCCTGCCTAATTTTTTATATTTTTAGTAGAGATGGAGTTTCACCATGTTGTCCAGGCTGGTCTTGAACTCCTGACCTCAGGTGAGCCACCTACCTCAGCCTCCCAAAGTGCTGGGATTACAGGCGTGAGCCACGTGCCTGGCCAGAAATGTAGGTTTTTAATGTCTATCTGTCTAGCAATATATATATAAACCCTTGGGTGAGCCTTCCTCAATAAGTTCATTCTTAAAGTCATGAGAGGCCATTTCAGTTTTGGTTTTCCTAGCCCTTCAGAATTATGTTCTTTGAAACAAAGCTCAATTTTATTTTGTGGAAAATCTTACTGTAAATTTTATTGTATTCTGTTTCTTTACCTGGGCTTGGTTTAGATGATGATGAATGCATGTGCCAGCCTTTTCTTGGCGAGGTTAGTGAAATGCAGTGCTTGCATTCTCCACTTGGAGCTGCTGATCCAGCACAGAAAAACAAGCCCGATTCATGGCAGTGTTGATCTCTTAGTACTAAATTGTGGGGAAAAAATTGGATGCTGATTATCTTTGTTTTGGGAGGGTTGGGAAGGAGAATGAGATGTTTGCCCAAAACTGATAATTATTCTAATTATCTTTGTTTTGGGGGGGTTTGGGAGGGAAAATGAAATGTTTGCTTGATATTGATCATTATTTTAATAAGTAGCCAATTGTATTTAACAGTTTTCAGTTTTATACTGTTGGAAAAGGCTTTAATATGGTATACAGTAAATGTCCTATTTTAAGTTTGATGAATTCCAAATTTGACGCAATTAAAAAATAACTTGGAGGAAGCAGAAAGGTGGAATAAGCACCTATAAGTAATTCTGTAGTTGAGTGGAGATAGTAAAAGATGTTTTTAAAACTATGGGTTGGAAATAGGAAATCTGAAACTGTGTTAAAATAACTTTTTACGCTGAGGTAAAAGTATGGAAAAGTATTGTTACTGTTGACAAATTTTCTGATGACTGTTATGTCATGATCTGTTACAATTTTCAACTTGTTAGGTAATTAACTTTCTTAGTGGCTTTTTCTACCTTACATTTTGAACACCTTTTCCAGTTCTGAACTCTTTTTTTTTTTTTTGAGATGGAGTCTCACTCTGTCGCCCAGGCTGGAGTGCAGTGGCGAGATCTCGGCTCACTGCAAGCTCCATCTTCTGAGTTCAGTCATTCTCCTGCCTCAGCCTCCCCAGTAGCTGGGACTACAGACGCCCGCCACCACGCCCGGCTAATTTTTTGTATTTTTAGTAGAGACAAGGTTTCACCGCGTCACCCAGGATGGTCTCAATCTCCTGACCTTGTGATTTGCCCACCTCGGACTCTCAAAGTGCTGGGATTACAGGCGTGAGCCACCGCGCCCGGCCCCAGTTCTGAACTCTTAATAAAGCACGTGCCCCCAGATCTGATGTTGCATACTTCTAGGCAACTGGGCACAAGTGTCAGTCACAGTGGGGCTGCATGGTGGCTCACGCCTGTGATCCCAGCACTGGGAGGCTAGGCGGGAGGATCCCTCAAGCTCTGGGGTTCAAGACCAGCCTGGGCAACAAAATGAGACCTGTCTCTACAAAAAAAAAAAAATTGTTTTTAATTAGCTGGGTGTGATGGTGCAGCCTGTAGTCCTGGCTATTTGAGAGGCTGAGGTGGGAGGATCACTTGAGCCCCAGAAGTCAAGGCTGCAGTAAACTGTGATCACACCACTGCCATCCAGCCTGGGTGACAGAGACCCTGTCGAAAAAAAAAAAAAAAGTGTCATTATCTTGATATGTCTGCAATCAAAGCATAATACTCTGCCGGGTGCAGTGGCTTATGTGTGTAATCCTAGCACTTTGGCAGGTTGAGGCAGGTGGATCACCTGAGGTCAGGAGTTCAAGACCAGACTGGCCAACATGGTGAAACCCTGTCTGTAGTAAAAATACAGAAAATTACCTGAGCATGGTGGCACAGGCCTGTAATCCCAGCTACCTGGGAGGCTGAGACTTGAGAATCGTTTGAACCTGGGTAACAGAGGTTGCAGTGAGCTGAGATTGTGCCACTGCACTCTAGCCTGGCAGCCTGGGTGATGGAGTGAGACTGTCTCAAAAAAAAGAAAAAGTGGCCGGGAACAGTGACTCACACCTGTAATCTCAGTACTTTGGGAGGCTGAGGCGGGTGGATCACCTGAGGTCTGGAGTTCAAGACCAGCCTGGCCAACATGGTGAATCCCCATCTCTACTAAAAATACAAAAAAATTAGCTGGATGTGGTGGCAGGCACCTGTAATCCCAGCTACTCAGGAGGCCGAGGCAGTAGAATCACTTGAACCTGGGAGGTGGAGGTATCAGTGAGCCGAGATGGTGCCATGGCACTCCAGCCTGGGTGATAGAGTGAGACTCTGTCTAAAAAAAAAAAAAAAAAAAAAAAAAAAAAAAAAAAAAAAAGCCAGGTGCAGTGGCTCATGCCTGTAATCCCAGCATTTTGGGAGGCCGAGGCAGGTGGATCACTTGAGGGGTCAGGAGTTCCAGACCAGCCCGGCCAATATGGTGAAACCCCGTCTCTACTAAAAATACAAAACTTAGCCCGGTATGGTGGCACATGCCTGTAATCCCAGCTACTTGGGAGGCTGAGGCAGGAGAATTGCTTGAACCTGGGAGGCGGAGGTTGCAGTGAGCCGAGATCACACCATTGTACTGCAGCCTGGGTGACAGAGTGAGACTCTGTCTCAAAAAATAAATAAATAAATAAAACATTATGCTCCACTTATGATAACATCTTTCCCATATCCTAAACATATCACAAGCCTCAGATTATGACCTCACTACAGGATACAAATTGAATTTAAATATTTCTAGGTTATGGGACATTAAAATTATAGTAGGTTGAATTTAGATCTGTTGTGCAACTTTTCACACTTGAAAAAAATACTTTAATAAGGAATAAATTATATAATTTTATGTTAGTGATGTCATAAACATCATTTTTGCTTTAAAATGAGACCGGTTAAGATTTACCTGTACCCAGATGATAAAGTTTTGGTAGAAAATATTAAATGGGAAAATAGAAAAGTATGTATATTCCTTAAGGTCTTATGTGTGTCTAAGTGGGAGGGAGGTCTAATAGTTAAAAAATATATCCATGGCCGGGCGCGGTGGCTCACGCCTGTAATCCCAGCACTTTGGGAGGCCGAGGCGGGCGGATCACGAGGTCAGGAGATCGAGACCATCCTGGCTAACACGGTGAAACCCCTTCTCTACTAAAAATACAAAAAATTAGCCGGGCATGGTGGCGGCGCCTATAGTCCCAGCTACTTGGGAGGCTGAGGCAGGAGAATGGCGTGAACCTGGGAGGTGGAGCTTGCAGTGAGCCGAGATTGTGCCACTGCACTCCAGCCTGGGCAACAGAGCAAGACTCTGTCTCAAAAAAAAAAATATGTATATATATCCATTAACTTGAATAAATGTCATATTTTATAGCTATACAACTAATGTGGAGAGTAATTTGTACCAAGAAAAATTGAAGCCACTATAGTAAAAATCGCACATAGCAAGAGGAGATCTTTTAAATGTATACAAAAAAAGATAGACTTTTTTTGAAGATTAAAGATGTGACAAAGTTCTCCACAATGTATTTACCAAATATTAGATGGCTTCAAACGTAGACTTTGCTTAAGATGTTTAAAGCGTTAAAACTAAAGGGGAGTAAAGCAAGGTGACAGGACAGAGGAAAAGACCAGAGTCTCGGCCGGGCGCGGTGGCTCACGCCTGTAATCCTGGCACTTTGGGAGGCCGAGGAGGGCGGATCACCTGAGGTTGGGAGTTAGAGACCAGCCTGACCAGCATAGAGAAACCTCGTCTCTACTGAAAATACGACATTAGCCAGGCGTGGTGGCGCAGGCCTGTGATCCCAGCTAATCTCTACCCGGGAGGCGGAGGTTGTGGTGAGCCGAGATCGGGCCATTGCACTCCAGCCTGGGCAAGAAGAGCGAAACTCAGTCTCAAAACAAAAACAAAAACAAACAAACAAAAAAAAAACAAGAACAAAACCAGAGTCTCTGGTCCCAGCACAGTGTCCAAGTGCTGGACTCTGAGTGGACAAAAAGAGATGCCCTCAAGTACTGGCTGACTCTTGGGCAAGTTGCCAAATAGCAGTGTTTGGTTTATATTCAGGAAGTTATAATCGCAAGTCTATATATTTCATAGAATAGCAGGAAAATCTGTTTTCAAAGTAAAAATATAAGCACTACAAACTTTAAAAACAAAAACCTTGGCCAGGCGTGGAGGCTCACGCCTGTAATCCCAGCGCTTCAGGAGGCTGAGGTGGGTGAACTGCTTGAAGCTGGGAGTTCGAGACCAGCCTGGCCAACATGGTGAAACCCTGTCTCTACTAAAAATACAAAAATTAGCTGGGCATGGTGGCACATGCCTGTAATCCCAGCATCTTGGGAGGCCGAGGCACAAGAATTGCTTGAGCCCGGGAGGTGGAGATTGCAGTGAGCCAAGATTGCACAGTGCACTGCACTTCGGGCTGGGTGACAGAGCAAGGCTCTTCTCAAAATAAGTAATTAAGTAAATAAATAAAATACAAAATAAAAACAAAAACCTTAGTAGCCAGTGATAAGCTATAGTTGCTGTGTAATGGGCAGTTGGGATTCTAAAAGTATAGTCTGAAATATAGGGTATTCTTTCATTTTCTAGGTACGGCTTACACACTGTGTTTTTGTAAGACTGCTTTTGTGAACTGTAGCTTATTTAGTAAAATATACCCATGGTTGTCACAGTTATTGGGAGGTGCCTGTAATTATAGGTGAGTTTAGTTTGTCATATACTTTCTAGGATATAGGGAAAGCATGTGGTTTTTTTTTTTTTTTTTTTTTTTTTGAGACGGAATCTTGCTCTGTCGCCCAGGCTGGAGTGCAGTGGCGCCATCTCGGCTCACTGCAAGCTCCGCCTCCTGGGTTCACGCCATTCTCCTGCCTCAGCCTCTCCGAGTAGCTGGAACTACAGGCACCCGCCACCACGCCCGGCTAATTTTTTGTATTTTTAGTAGAGACGGGGTTTCACCGTGGTCTCGATCTCCTGACCTCGTGATCCGCCCGCCTCGGCCTCCCAAAGTGCTGGGATTACAAGGGTGAGCCACCGCGCCCGGCCAGGGAAAGCATGATTTAATAGTAACATTCTATTAAAAAGTAGTAGACTGTGGGCAGTTGTATCAGCAACTTTTTTCTTTGAAGTTTTCTAAACTTCCTGAATTCTCCTATGACATTGATTTCTAGAAAAATGAAATTTACAAGTACCTGTAAAGTTTAATACTGTGCTGTTGCAGACGTTGTGTTCCAGCTCTCTGCTTTGATTTTCTGTTGGTAGGCCAGAAGCGGACTCCTAGAAGAGGGGAGCAGCAAGGATGGAATGACAGCCGTGGGCCAGAGGGGATGCTTGAAAGAGCTGAGCGGAGATCCTACAGGGAATACCGACCCTATGAGACAGAGAGGCAGGTGGACTTCACAGCTGAGAAGTTTCCAGATGAAAAGTATGTGCTGCAGTCCTCGGCAGGGCGGGTGGGGAACCAGAAAAGTTTTGAGAAAATGCTACTTTCTTTTTTCTTTCTTTCTTTTTTTATTTTTTTTTTGAGACAGAGTTTCGCTCTTGTCGCCCAGGCTGGAGTGCAATGGTGCGATCTCAGCTCACTGCAACCTCCGCTCCCGGGTTCAAGCAATTCTCCTGCCTCAGCCTCCCGAGTATCTGGGATTACAGGCATGTGCCACCACGCCCGGCTAATTTTGTATTTTTAGTAGAGACGGGGTTTCTCCATGTTGGTCAGGCTAGTCTTGAACTCCCAACCTCAGGTGATCCGCCTGCCTTGGCCTCCCAATGTGCTGGGATTACAGGAGTGAGCCACCATGCCCGGCCCAGAAAATACAACTTTCTACTGGCTACTGCTTTTTGTGGTAACAGTCCTAGGAATGTTTTACTAATTTATGTGCAATTCATGTTACCTTAGATGATGGGAAGGATCTTCCTTTTTCCTCATAGATGCCTTTACGTCTTGGTTCAGGAAATGATTGTACAATTAAAAATGAATTGCTTGTTGGTAACTGAAGAGCACTCTTAAAAAGAAATTACACAGGAGTGTGTTGAAGTGGTGAAGTTTTCTTTTGAAGTTCTAGATTAGAGATATAATTTTGGACTAGGAATATAATTATGGTTTTTGATTTCGCATTACCGATTTAGACTGCTCAGTGGATTGAAATAAATTCCTAGCTCCACGGTCAGGTCAGTAGGCTGCCATGATGAAATTTGAGGAAGAGTCTGTTATGATGTGTAATACCAATTTCTGGAGGGCATGGCTGCTCTTGGAAATACTCTAACATGGACAGAAGTCGTGGGCTGGTGGAGTGTTGTGTCGCTGCTTAGTGATGTGGCAGCATGGTGGCTGCTGTACTCCACCTGAACACGGGGAGGGGTTGTGTCTTATGCTTGGCACTTGCTGCTTAAAGCCTTTGTTTAATCATTAAACCTGTTTATGTTAAACAGAAACAACTAGTGAATCACATTTCAAGGAAAATAAAGTTAAACAAATTAAGGAAGACTAGAATAGTGAACAGTTATATGTCAAGGGAGCCATTTTTCCAAACTCTTTCTGCTTCTTGACTGCTAATTCCATTCCATTTAGGATTCTGGCTACAAGTTTTAACCAAAAAATGTGGCTTTGTAAAATTATAGTATAGAGCCTATTAAGAACAAAACAAAACAAAAGTCCAGCAGAAAGTAACTTAGTCTGAGTGGGCTGAGCAGGTGATGACTCGTGCAGAACTATTCACCTAGAAGTTACACATTCAAGACATTCAGATAGTCTATCTGCAACCATGTTGGAGGGAGAAACTTATAGAAAGGCTTAATTTTGCCCCTTTTTTGGTGATTACTTCAAATCTGCTGTGTAGTAAGCACAGTCTACTTGTTTCTGCAAAGATTCTTGGAGCAGAGCTGCTTATTTTTGGAAGCATTTGGGTATTTATTTTCCCCTCACTTTAGGGATTCTGTGGAAACGAGGAAATTATAGTTCTCTTGCACAAACCCATGTTTCCCCCCTTTTTTAGTAGCAAGACTATGTAGTGTTTAAAAAGGATAAAATAGATCTTTATATGTGACATGAAAAAATAGCTATTAGGCCGGGCGCGGTGGCTCAAGCCTGTAATCCTAGCACTTTGGGAGGCTGAGGTGGGTGGATCACAAGGTCAGGAGTTCGAGACCATCCTGGCCAACATAGTGAAACCCTGTCTCTACTAAAAATACAAAAAAATTAGCAGGGCGTGGTGGCGGGCGCCTGTAGTCCCAGCTACTCGGGAGGCTGAGGCAGGAGAATGGCGTGAACCTGGGAGGCGGAGCTTGCAGTGAGCCGAGATGGCGCCACTGCACTCCAGCCTGGGGGACAGAGCTAGACTCCGTCTCAAAAAAAAAAAAAAAAAAAAGAAAAAAAATAGCTATTAAGTGAATAATACATATATGCAAGAGTAAGGTGGGATATGGAATTATGGAGGGTTTTTAAAATTTAAGTTCAGAATTACAGAAAAGTTTTAAGAATTATACAAAGAATTTCCATCTGCCCTTCGAGACTCCCCACACACTAACTTTTTACCCCATTTGCTTTATCATCCATCCCCCACCACACCACACAACTTTTCCTTGTTATTCAAGAATAAGGTGTAGGAATGTCCCCTTACTCCTAAATACTTTAAATGCATTTCCTAAAAACATGATACAATTTTCAAAGTCATTAAAATGAATACAATACTGTTATCTAATTCTCTAAATTACATAGTCTACAGACTTTACTCAGATTTCACCAATTGTCCCAGTGATGTCTTTTCACAAAAGAGAAAACATTTCTGGTTCAGGATCCACTCCAGGCAAATACATTGTATTTAGTCATCTTTAATTAGGAACAGCTCCTTAGCCTTCCTTTGTCTTTATGAATTTGACATGTTGAAGAGTATGGGCCAGTTATTTTATAACATGTCCCAGATTTTGAGTTTTTCTGATGTTTCCTCGTGGAATGAGGTTACGTACTTGTGGCAGGAATGCCACAGAAGTAATGTGTTCTCAGTATATCACAGTAGAGAGATGTAGGGGATTTTCACTTTCAAGGAAATCTGAATCTTGATATCAGAAAACATTTTCTTAAAGTTTCTTAAAAAATACTCTCAATAAATAATACTCTTAACTAATAATAAAAACACTCTTAATAAATAAAACATAGAAAGTTTTGTGACAAACTCACAATCAAAAGGAAGGAAAATAACATTTGAGCCAAGCATCCTGCTTTATAGACCTGTGATTCACTGTCTTACAACAGTCCTAGCAAGTAGACATGACACCTGTTTCACAAGCGGGAAGCCTGGAGCCCCTGGAGGTACGAATGAGGAGTTCAGTGTGGATACCAAGTTTCAGTTTGAAAACATAAAAAGTTCTGGAGAAGGATGGTGATGATAGTTGCACAACAGTGTGAATGTACTTAATGCCACAGTACTGAACACTTAAAAATGACTAAAATGGTAAATGTTATGTATATTTTACCACAGTTTGCTTAAAGCTTGTTAATAATGGGGAGAGGGTAAACATCTGAGGGATTTTTTTTTCAGAACAGGAATTGATTTTAAATGACTAGTAAACTACAGAAAGGAAGAGCCAAAATTCATCTAGACAGAGGCAGACTAATCTCCTAATAGTCTATGTTCTAAGAGTTCAATTAAGTTTATTTGGAGCCTAAGGAAAAATTCCTGCTGCATTAAAAACAGTAGTTTACTCCTAGAATATGTGCACCACATGATATAGCAGATCTCAGGGGCGGAGACATGCCCCTTAATCCCAGCGCCGTTTATGACATTGCATCCGTGGGAAAACACATGCTCTGCCTGGGTAGAATAGAAATCCATGGCAGCTGGCTGTGACAAAACTACTACACACATTGCTGAAACTCTGGGTCTGTTTCCTCATTGAAAAATGGAGAGGGCTGAATTTAGATAATCTTTGAGATTATGAAGATTCTATAATTCTGTCCAATAAACATGTATAGGTATCAAAGAAACTCAAGGTGACACACTTTTTCACTATCAGATGAGCAAAGATCAAATTTTATCATATTCAAGCTTGGGGAAAGTGCAATAAGAAATGCTCTCGGTGGCACAGTGGCTCACGCCTGTAATCCCAGCACTTTGGGGAGGCTGAGGCAGGCAGATCACCTGAGGTCAGGAGTTCAAGACCAGCCTGGCCAACACAGTGAATCCCTGCCTTATTAAAAATTCAAAAATTAGTGGGGTGCGCCTGTAATCCCAGCTACTCAGGAGGCTGAGGCAGGAGAATTACTTGAACCCAGGAGGCAGAGGTTGCAGTGAGCCGAGATCATGCCACTGCAGTCTATCCTGTGTGACATAGCAAGATTCTGTCTCAAAAAAAAAAAAAAAAAAAAAAAAAAAAAAAAAAAGAATTTGTAGGTTGGGCACAGTGGCTCACACCTGAAATTCCAGCACTTTGGGAGGCAGAGGCAGGCAGATCACCTGAGCTCAGGAATTCAATTCCAGCCTGGCCAACATGGTGAATCCATGTCTCTACTAAAAATACAAAATTAGCCAGGCGTGGTGGGACACGCCTGTAATCCCAGCTAGTCTGGAGGCTGAGGCAGGAGAATCACTTGAACCTAGGAAGTGGGGGTTGCAGTGAGCCAAGATTGCTCCACGTCACTCCAGCCTGTGTGACAGGCGAGACTCTTGTCTCTAAAAAACAAAAAAAAATTTGCCAGGCATGGTGGCGCATGGCTGTGATCTCAACCACTGAGGAGGCTGAGGCATGAGTATCACTTGATCTGGGAGGCAGAGGCTGCAGTGAGCTGAGATTGCACCACTTCACTCCAGCCTGGGAGACAGAACGAGACTCTGTCTCAAAAAAAAAAAAAAAAAAAAAAGAGTTTACTCTTGGCTGGGCACAGTGGCTTATACCCGTAGTCCTAGCGCTTTGGGAGGTCTAGGTAGGCGGATCTCTTGAGCCCAGTAATTTGAGACCAACCTGGGCGACATGGTGAAACCCGCATCTCTACAAAAGGTAATTAGCTGAGTGTGGTGGCACATGCCTGTAGTCTCAGCTGCTTGGGGCACTGACGTGGGAAGATTGTTTGAGCCCGGGAGATTAAGGCTGCAGTGAGCAGTGATTGGGCCATTGCACTCCAGCTTGGTGAGATACTGTCTGAAAAAAAAAATTACTGTTACTTTTCTTTTGTTTTAGAACTGTATTTTAGATTTCTTTTTTTGAGGCAGGGTCTTGCTCTGTTTCCCAGGCTGGAGTGCAGTGGCAGAATCTCGGCTCCCTGCACTCCTGGGCTCAAGTAATCCTCCCACCTCAGCCTCCTGAGTAGCTGAGATTACCAGGCATGCACCACTATGCCTAGCTAATTTTTATATTTTTTAGTAGAGATGGGGTTTTGCCATGTTGCCCAAGCTGGTCTCGAACTTCTGGGCCCAAGCGATCCAACTGTGTTGGCCTCCCAAAGTGCTGGGATTACAGGCGTGAGCCACCACTCCTAGCCTGCTTTAGTTTTTTTTTTTTTTTTTTTAAGGCAAGGTCTTGCTTTGTTGCCCGGGCTGGAGTGCAGTGGTGCCATCTCGGCTCACTGCAACCTCTGCCTCCCAGGTTCAAGCGATTCTCCTGCTGCAGTCCCCCAAGTAGCTGAGATTACAGGCGTCCGCCACAACAGCCGGCTAATTTTTGTATTTTTAGTAGAGATGGGGTCTCACCATATTGGCCAGGCTGGTCTCAAACTCCTGACCTCAAGTGATCTGCCCATCTCGGCTTCCCAAAGTGCTGGGATTACAGGTGTGAGCCACCGAGCCCAGCCTGCTTTAGATATTTGCTATAGTTTAGAATCAGGTTTTGCTTTAGATATTTGCTATAGTTTAGAATCAGGTTTTGGTTAGAGGAGGTGGGAGACAGAAAAGCCAACTTGGAGAATTTATTTAGGTTGGTGTTTCTTATAAGAGACTGGCATAACGTTAATGATCAGTACTTCTGTATTTCTTTATTTTTTGAGTAAGGAAGATAGCGAGTTTTGTATGCTTTTACCCACTATTGTATAGCGGCTTCTTAATGTAACACTTTTAGCCATAAAAGTAGATTGTAACATACCTCTAGTGCTGGTGTTTGAGCTACTAATGCCACTAGGTTTCTTGATGCCAGGACCTCTATTAAATAAGTAATTTCTTGTGATTTTAAATATTTTTAAAAGCCTTGCCAAAGTAGAAAACATTTCTCTTATTAAACTATTGTTACAATGGTGAAAAAGAGCTTAGAGCTTAGTGAAGGAGAGACAAGTCCTCAGAAAGAGTGATGGTGCCCAGCGACGGTGCAGGGAGGAGTGGGTGGGCAATCAGGTCCTGGGTCCAGGCTCTGATGTGGCAGAGGAAGAAGAGGGAGGAGTGGCTTGGGCTCTCGCTCATATTGTGAGTTGGGGATCACAGGAGGAATAAGGGCTCCGCATTGGGCATGTACGTGCCTGACTTGGGGGTGTCGGAGTGGAGATGTCTAGGAAGTAACTGGCTTCATGTCCTGCAATCAGATGAGAGACACAGGGCCAGTTAGCATTAGCATGGGGGCCAGGTGGATGTGGCATGAGCCGAGATCCTGCCACTGCACTCCAACCTGGGCAACAGAGCAAGGCTCTGCCTTGAAAAAAGAAATCGAAAGTAAGGTTCTAATAAAACAAACAAAAGAAAAGTGAGAGTGCCCACAAGGATAAGGACGGATGGGTGTCCGTGTAGAACACCAAGACAAATGGTTAGGCACGAGAGGCAGGCGGAGAACTTTTCCCTTCTCTGAATCTTGAATTGACTGCCTCTGAGAAGTGGAATTGTGTGGCTGAGGAACAGTGTGAGTTTTGTACCATGTTTGGGTATTATCTATTCCAAAAATAATTTTCTAAGGGCAGGCAGGAAAAGAGAAGCCAGAAAAGTCAGGAGGATTAGTGGCCAGCAGTGTCATATGACACTGGGGTCAAATGACATGAAGACAAAAGGGCTTCAGCTATTGGGCTTAACAAAGAGGTCTTCAGCTGCCCTTGGCCATTTATGTGGAGTAATGAGGTGGAAGGCAGGTTAAGGTTTTCACAGTTCCAAATGTTACTGGCTGGTTGTGTGTTTAGGAGGGAGATTTGGGAAGGGGCATAATTTGAAGTTTAACCATTTTTCTTATACAAAAATTCCAAATTTAACTTAAAGATTTAGTATTAGAACAGGAATGAACCTTAGAGTTTATTTATCTAACATTCTCATTTTTTGAGTTAAGGAAACTAGATCCAGAGAGAGAAAGGAATGCCCCATTCAGATTAGTACTATGCCTGTCTAGCACCTGCTTCTCCTGGACTGGCCCCACCACGTAGCCTACTCTCTGCTTCCGTTTCCTCATCTATAGGCAATAGTTGTATATTAAAGATTTGTCTGTGAGAATCCAATTACTATATGTAAAGTGCTCAGAACAATGCCAGGTATATAGTCTATAGTGTGTGCTCACTAAAGGTTAACTATTAATTTATGATTCAAGCCACCATTCTTTCCAGTATACTATAACCATGATTTTCTTTTAGAATTTTTTTCTGGAGAGATCTTAGACCTTTAATTTACCAGTTTTTATTATATCCACTCCTTCCTAGACCAGGTGATAGGTTTGATCGAGACAGACCATTGAGAGGACGTGGAGGCCCGAGAGGGGGTATGCGCGGCAGAGGCAGAGGTGGCCCCGGGAACAGAGTTTTTGACGCTTTTGACCAGAGAGGAAAGCGAGAATTTGAAAGATATGGTGGGAATGACAAAATGTAAGTTTCTTTGTAAATGCTATTTTCACTTTAAGATGGTGGCAGCACATGATATGAATCTATTATATGTTAATATTTAGTTAACTTTATAGTACTGTGCTGTTATTCTTGTGAGAAGCTGATCCTGGGACTTTTATGAACCGCTCTTTCTGATTTGGAGTTGGACTGGAGACTAGCTTCTGGTTTAAGGGTCTGTTCTTTCTTTCCGTAGAGCAGTCAGAACTGAAGACAACGTGGGTGGATGTGGAGTTCGAACCTGGGGATCGGGTAAAGATACCAGGTACGGTGTAAGTGTGTGCTCTCTGAGAACCTGCAATTAAGTGGAAATCTCTGGATCTTTGCTTTTCTTGAAAATGATGTCTTCTGTGTTGTGCTTTATACTTGTGTGCCCCTAAGTAGAGATTGATTTTAGGCTTTTGTTTCGTGAGATAAGTTTTTAAAACAGGTTTGCTATGTTGCAGTTAGATTTAAACTGCTTTTAAAATTCTATTACTTTAGCCAAACAAATTTGTGACAGATGACCATGTATTTGCTGATGCCTCAAACATATGGCACTGTACATTTGCACATGCCTCAAAATGCTTTTTGTTGGCTGCACACGGTGACTCACGCCTGTAATCCCAGTACTTTGGAAGCCAAGGTGGACGGATCACTTGAGGTCGGGAGTTTGAGACCAGTCTGGCCAACATGGTGAAACCCCGTTTCTACTAAAAATACAAAACCTAGCAGAGCATGGTGGCAGGCACCTGTAGTCCCAGCTACCCAGGAGGCTGAGGCAGAAGAATTGCTTGAACCTGGGAGGCAGAGGTTGCAGTGAGCCAAGATGGCACCACTGCTCTCCAGCCCGAGTGACAGAGCGAGACACAGCACTCAAAAAAACAAAAAAAGCCTTTTGTTTAATTTTATTATTTTTTAAAATGGAGACAAGATCTCACTAGGTTGCCCACACTGGTCTCGAACTCCTGGACTCAGGCAGTCCTCTTGCCTCAGCCTCCCAAAGTGCTAGGATTACAGGCATGAGCTACCACATCCAGCCTAAAATGCTTTTTAAATTCCTGGATATTCTATATATTTTTACCTTTCAAAGTTCGTGTGGATCCTTGACACATCTTCATTTTATAAAATCATTTGTAGATTGAAGCTTAGTGACAGGTTTCACCTGAGGCTCAAGTTGGACATTTCTCTGAGGCTTCATGGTGCCTTAGATCTGTGCCAATTCTTCTGCTAGTTAGAGTGGATACATGGTTCTGCTCTATTTCGCAGCTGGAGGGATGATGCCTTCCTGGTGTCTGCAGAAGAAGAGGTGGGGCGTGCTGCAGGCAGTGCAGTGTGAGCAGTGCTACAGGGCAGGCTTCCCGCTAGTGCGGAGGCTTGAGGGGATCCAGGCTTCCACTTTTCTTCTTTTGAAGAATATAAGCTTTTTTTTTGAGACGGAGTCTTGCTCTGTCACCCAGGCTGGAGTGCAGTAGCACGATCTCGGCTCACTGCAACCTCTGCAGGTTCAAGCAATTCTTCTGCCTCAGCCTCCCAGGTAGCTGGGACTACAGGTGCACGCCACCATGCCCGGCTAATTTTTGTACTAAAAATTTTTTTTACTAAAAAAGTAAAGACGGGGTTTCACCACATTGGTCAGGCTGGTCTCAAACTCCTGACCTCAGGTGATCCACCTACCTTGGCCTCCCAAAGTGCTGGGATTACAGGCATGAGCCACTGTGCCTGGCCAGAATATAAGCTTTTTACATGAACTTATTTTTCTTAAATTGTTGTCCTTAAAGACAAATGTACAAACTAATATCAAATGTAACAATGTTAGATTTACTACCATTGCTCATTTGTGTTCTCCTTGAAGAGAAACTTGTTGAGTGTTTCTCTGTCTGGGGTTCCATAGGACCTTGATGACAGATCTTTTAATTTTGTTTTATTTTACTTTGATAATATATTTTAAAAAGTAATATAGGCACTTTCTTTCCTTCTTTCTTTCTTTCTATTTCTCTTTTTCTTTTTCTTTCTTTCTTTTTTTTTTTTTTTTTTGAGACAGAGTCTCACTCTGTCACCCAGGCTGGAGTGCCGTGGTGCGATCTCAGCTCACTGCAACTTCCACCTCCCAGGTTCAAGCAATTCTCCTGCCTTAGCTTTCCGAATAGCTGGGATTACAGGTGCCCACCACCACGCCTGGTTAATTTTTGTATTTTTAGTAGAGATGGGGTTTCACCATGTTGGCCAGGCTGGTCTCGAACTCCTGACCTCGGGTGATCCACCTGCCTTGGCCTCCCAGCGCTGGGATTACAGGCGTGAGCTACCGTGCCCAGCTTGGGCACCTTCTTTCTTAATCATCTGATTTACCACCTTATCTAATACTACCACTTCATCTCAGTTTGCCTTTGAACTTAAAATCATTTTGGCTCTAAGTGGTTACTTATCCTGGAGGGCCAGCCTTGGCCTTGTAATGTTAAGAGGTGACCACTTGTGGCCCTGGCAGGCTGGCATGTCTCAGTGTTAAAATGACATGTGCCCCATGGCACTCATTTTGAATTGGTTATAAAGTCAAAGCTCTTTTTTTTTTCCTCTCTCTGTCTCTCTAAGACAGGGTCTAACTCTGTTGCCCACGCTGGAGTATGGTGGCTCAATCTTGGCTTATCATAACCTTGAAACCCCGGGCTCAGTTGATCCTTCCACCGCAGCTTCCCAAGTAGCTAGGACTACAGGCACATGCCACCACACCCACCACACCCAGCATTTTTTTTTTTTTTTTTTTTTGAGACAGTCTCACTATGTTGCCCAGGCTGGAGTGCAGTGGCATGATCTCTGCTCACTGCAACCTCTCCCTCCCGGGTTCAAGCGATTCTCCTGCCTCAGCTTCCCCCGTAGCTGGGACTACAGGCGCATGCAACCACGCCCAGCTAATTTTTTTTGTATATTTAGTAGAGATGGGTTTTCACCGTGTTAGCCAGGATGGTCTCAATCTCCTGACCTCATGATACACCCGCCTCGGCCTCCCAAAGTGCTGGGATTACAGACATGAGCCACCACGCCTGGCCCTTTTTGTATTTTTAGTAGAAATGCAGGTCTGCCATGTTTCCCAGGCTGGTGTCAAACTTCTGGGCTCAAGCAATTCACCTGCCTTGGCTCCCAAAGAGCTAAGACTGCAGGCGTGAGCCACCACACCCAGCTAGTCAAAGCTCTTAGGTGGTTATAATTTGTAATGGAAAGCTTTTCTTAGAATAAGACTAATTTCTAGGCTGGGCGCGGTGGCTCAAGCGTGTAATCCCAGCACTTTGGGAGGCCGAGGCGGGCGGATCACGAGGTCAGGAGATCGAGACCATCCTGGCTAACACGGTGAAACCCCGTCTCTACTAAAAATACAAAAAATTAGCCGGGCATGTGGCGGGCGCCTGTAGTCCCAGCTACTCGGGAGGCTGAGGCAGGAGAATGGCGTGAACCCGGGAGGCGGAGCTTGCAGTGAGCCAAGATCGCGCCACTGTACTCCAGCCTGGGGGACAGAGCAAGACTCCGTCTCAAAAAAAAAAAAAAAGACTAATTTCTTAATTAATAAATAGAGATAAATTTTATTTATGTATACATATACTTCATACGTTTCTTAATAAAGTAAGAAATTTATTTCTTAGTAAATCGGCTTGAGATCATGAAAATGATATATGCGAAGGAGTTATGTGCTACTTTTGATTAGTGAGAAGAAAGTGGAGGTGAGCCTAACACAGTAAGTAATGTGTTTGTGGCTGGCAAAGCCCAAGTGCTTCCCAGTGTATTAAAGGTGTAAGGGCTTTGCTGTAGTTGAGTATTCCTATTTGAAGACCTTGACAGCAATAACTGGATTTAAGGACAAAATGCCTTCAAACTGGTATGACTGAGCCATTTCAGTACTACTGCTTTTCTTCAACAGTTTGACAGCGGTAAAATAGAATTTTTTCTATTTATGTGTGCTGAAATAGAATTTTTCCATCTGCAATAATTTAAAAAGTGTATCAGATATTATTTTCTTGTTAAAATTGGAGTAGATACCCATGAATGCAGTTTTCAGTAATGCTGCCTTTCAACTTTTATTGTGAAGAGCAAGACAGTTTTATTTGTTCTCAAAGCAAAATTTGATGAAAATCTGTTGTTGTCAGAGATTGGATTAAGTGTGAGGTCTGATTAGATTTGAACTAGGTAACAAAGCCTTGAAGTGTGTAACATTTTATGGAACATATGTGCACAAATAGGCATTTTCTGCACTAGTACAACTGAAGTCAAAATATAGACATGGGCCCTGGGGTTATATCTTTCTTCTGATAAATCCAATATTGGTGATTTACCTTTTTTTCTTTTTTTTTTGAGACAGAGTCTCCAGGCTGGAGTGCAGTGGCATGATCTCAGCTCACTGCAACCTCCACCTCCTGGGTTCAAGTGATTCTCCTGCCTCAGCCTCCCAAGTAGCTGGAACTACAGGCACCCGCCACCACGCCCACCTAATTTTTGTATTTTTGGTAGAGACGGTGTTTCACCATGTTGGCCAGGGTGGTCTCAATCTCCTGACCTCGTGATCTGCCCACCTCAGCCTCCCAAAGTGCTGAGATTACAGGCGTGAGCCACCGCCCCCGGATGATTTACTTTCAACAAAATAGCAGAACCTGCCAAATTAATTGCTGCTAATTTTGAAACTTAATTGTCTTTCAGTTTTGATCATACAGTTCTGTGATAGCTGTAGGCACAATATTTTATATTCATTTATAAAATAATTTAGGTCAACATAGGAGGACATCTATGATTTTTCTTTTCTGTAAAATCAGCTAATTGCTGAAGTTTAAGAAATACTCAGTTTTTTGTGGTTCATGCCTATAATCCTAGCACTTAGGTAGGCTGAGGCAGGTGGATCATTTGAGGCCAGGAGTTCAAGACCAGCCTGAGGAACAAAGTGAAATCTCAGCTCTACAAAAAACACAAAATATTAGCCGGGCATGGTGGTGTGTGCCTGTAGTCCCAGCTACTCCAGAGGCTGAGGTGGGAAGTTCTCTTGAGCCCGGGAGGTCGAGACTGCAGTGAGCTGTGATGGCGCCACTGCAGTCCAGCCACCACGCCCAGCTAATTTTTGTATTTTTAGTAGAGACGGGGTTTCACCATGTTGGTCAGGCTGGTCTCAAACTCCTGGCCTCAAGTGATCCACCCTCTTTGGCCTCCCAAAGTGCCAGGATCACAGGCATGAGCCACCCCGCTGGCCTGGAACCTTCATTTTAAAAAACGAAAGTTAATTATTCTAGTTTTGTTTTAAAAAGAGTGAGTTTTTAAAAAATTGATTAGAGTAGGTTGGAGTTGAGAATTTAATAATTATTTAAATTGAAAAAGTCTTTTCTGTTATTGTAGTTCAATTTGTGGTTACTTTTTTAAAAAAACTTACTTTAAAGCCCTCAATAGGCCAGGCACGGTGGCTCACAACTGTAACCCCAGCACTTTGGGAAGTGGAGGCGGGAGGTCAGGAGTTCGAAACCAGCCTGACCAACATGGTGAAACCCTGTCTCTACCAAAAATACAAAAAAAATTAGCTGGGCGTGGTGGTGGACGCCTGTAATCCCAGCTACTCAGGAGGTTGAGGGAAGAGAATCGCTTAAACCTGGGAGGGAGGTTGCAGTGATCCAAGATTGCACCACTGCACTCCAGCCTGGGCGACAGAGTGAGACTCAGTCTCAAAAAAAAAAACAAAACCAAAAAACCAAAAGAACAATGTTTTCTCCATCTTAAACATACAAAGGCATTGGCGTGAACGTATTTGTGTGACTAGAGAGGGTCTTGCTGTTTTTCAGTGATGTGGAGCCGACTGCACCGATGGAGGAACCCACAGTGGTGGAGGAGTCCCAGGGCGCCCCAGAAGAGGAGTCTCCAGCCAAGTAGGGTGTTTCATTCATTCCCCATTGTGGTGTTGGTTCTCTTCTTAATGATTTCTTTTTTCTTTTTTTTTTTGAGATGGAACTTGCTTTGTCACCCAGGCTGGAGTGCAATGGCATGATCTTGGCTCATTGCAACCTCCACTTCCTGGGTTCAAGTGATTCTCCTGTCTCAGTCTCCTGAGTAGTTGGGACAATAGGCGTGCACCACCACGCCCGGCTAATTTTTGCATTTTTAGTAGAAATGGCGTTTCACCATGTCGGCCAGGCTGTTCTCAAACTCCTGACCTCAAGTGATCTATCTGCTTCAGCCTCCCAAAGTGCTGGGATTACAGGTGAGCCACCGCACCTGGCCTTTCTTGATGATTTCTAAGAGCTCTTCACAGACTGGGAATCTCAACCCCTTATCCTTTCACAGAGGGCTGACCTTAATGTATGAATGACTGGTGATCAAACTAATTAATAATTAGTTCAAACAACCTAATGAATATCAATGATAATTAATGGGTGAAAGTTGGGCATTCTGTCCTCTGCCCACACGCTCTTTTCCAGCAGCTTGTTAAATTCCTTGACTTGGAGTAGCCTGACTCTTGTATGGACCTCTAGTGTCTCGTCCCCTCTGTGCTCTCCCAGTCCACCCTCCCTCTCTTTTCATTATATAGCTTAGATCCCGGCTCCGTCTCCAGCACCCTTCCAAGTTCTGTTTTTCTGGGTTTTTTTTTGAGACAGAGTTTCGCTCTTGTTGCCCAGGCTGGAGTGCAGTGGCGCGATCTTGGCTCACTGCAACCTCCACCTCCCAGGTTCAAGCAATTCTACTCCTCAGTCTCCTGAGTAGCTGGGATTACAGGCATGTGCTACCATGCCTGGCTAATTTTGTATTTTTAGTAGAGACGGGGTTTCTCCATGTTGATCAGGCTGGTCTCGAACTCCCAACCTCAGGTGATCTGCCCATCTCAGCCTCCCAAAGTGCTGGGATTACAGGCATGAGCCACCGTGCCCGGCCTCCAAGTTCTTTTTATTTTTTTATTATACTTTAGGGTTTTAGGGTACATGTGCACAATGTGCAGGTTTGTTACATATGTATCCATGTGCCATGTTGATTTCCTGCACCCATTAACTCGTCATTTAGCATTAGGTGTATCTCCTAATGCTGTCCCTCCCCCTCCCCCCACCCCACAACAGTCCCTGGAGTGTGATGTTCCCCTTCCTGTGTCCATGAGTTCTCATTGTTCAGTTCCCACCTATGAGTGAGAACATGCGGTGTTTGGTTTTTTGTCCTTGCGATAGTTTACTGAGAATGATGTTTTCCAGTTTCATCCATGTCCCTACAAAGGACACGAACTCATCATTTTTGATGGCTGCATAGTATTCCGTGGTGTATATGTGCCACATTTTCTTAATCCAGTCTATTGTTGTTGGACATTTGGGTTGGTTCCAACTCTTTGCTATTGTGAATAGTGCCGCAATAAACATACGTGTGCATGTGTCTTTATAGCAGCATGATTTATAGTCCTTTGGGTATATACCCAGTAATGGGATGGCTGGGTCAAATGGTATTTCTAGTTCTAGATCCCTGAGGAATCGCCACACTGACTTCCACAATGGTTGAACTAGTTTACAGTCCCACCAACAGTGTAAAAGTGTTCCTATTTCTCCACATCCTCTCCAGCACCTGTTGTTTCCTGATTTTTTAATGATGGCCATTCTAACTGGTGTGAGATGGTATCTCACTGTGGTTTTGATTTGCATTTCTCTGATGGCCAGTGATGATGAGCATTTCTTCATGTGTTTTTTGGCTGCATAAATGTCTTCTTTTGAGAAGTGTCTGTTCATGTCCTTCGCCCACTTTTTGATGGGGTTGTTTGTTTTTTTCTTGTAAATTTGTTTGAGTTCATTGTAGATTCTGGATATTAGCCCTTTGTCAGATGAGTAGGTTGCAAAAATTTTCTCCCATTCTGTAGGTTGCCTGTTCACTCTGATGGTAGTTTCTTTTGCTGTGCAGAAGCTCTTTAGTTTAATGAGATCCCATTTGTCAATTTTGCCTTTTGTTGCCATTGCTTTTGGTGTTTTAGACATGAAGTCCTTGCCCACGCCTATGTCCTGAATGGTATTGCCTAGGTTTTCTTGTAGGATTTTAATGGTTTTAGGTCTAACATATAAGTCTTTAATCCATCTTGAATTAATTTTTGTATAAGGTAGATACCCATGCACCTTCAACTCTCTGGCCCTTTGGACCTGCTGCTGTAACTTGCTAGCAAAACCCCTCCTGGGTGCCTCCACTATCTGCCTTCTCTCTGTCTGTTCCCACAAGCTGAGCACTACAAGTCACATCGTGGGCCCGGTTGGGACCCCAGTAAATTCCCGGTCACTAATATTCTGAAACCAGGCCTTGGCGATCCCCAGTTCTTGGGTTCACTCTTTCTCCGACCTTCTCTAATGACTGTTTTAATTTCTCCTCAAAACCCTGGCACTGCCTCCCACTGTACCCTTCCCCCATCGTCCTCTTTCATTTTCTGGATGCAACGTTTCCTCTATATCACAGAGTAATTGTGATCCATTAGGTGGCAACTTCATCATCCTCCCACTGCCAAAGATACAAGACTGCTACACCTGCACGCCTCCTGGGCTCCTTCCCTTGTGCTTACCATCGGGGTGCCATCCCCCCTCTGACCTCTTCATGCTTCAGATCCTCTTTCCTACTGACTTCATGAAAACTTGAGTTAGCTTCTTCCTTTTTTGGTATATTCATCTCCTTCCTCTCAACCCTAGTCTTCCAGTCAGCATTTAAACATGCTCAGTCTGTCTTTCGTAAGTGTCCTCTGGACCCCACATTCTCCATCAGCCGCCTCTTTCAGAGTTGCGTGTGGCCTTCTTTACTTCCTCCCCTCCACTTATTCCTCCCCTCCACTTATTTAGCCCAGGCCTGGCTTCTGTCCTCACTGTCCTTCTGAAACAGTCACCATGTCTCCAGATCTAATGGATGCTGCAGTCTGCGTCTTTTTGACCTCTCAGAAGCATTTGACTTTATTGATTTCTTCGTAAACGTGCTGTCCTGTTGGTTTCTGTGATCACTCTGCTCTTCTTTTCCTTCTGCCTCTCAGCATCTCCTTTGCAGGCTCATCCTTGTCTTTTGGGTCTTTTAAAATGTTAAGTTCTTCAGGGCCCTGCCTTAGGCCTTCTCTTTCTATAGAGTTTCTTTATAGGATCTTATGCACTTCTGTGGCTTAAATTGTCATTTACACGCTAACTCTGGAATATGTATCTCTGGCTCCAACCTTCAATGTGGGCTCCAGGCCTGTGGTTCCATCTGCCTACTGGACACTTTCCTGGGACATCCCAGATGCTCCTGTGCCCAGCCTGACCAAGACTGAGCTGACTGCTCCCCACACCTGTGGTCCTCACTCGGTGTTTCCATCCAGCTCTACAAACCAGAAACCTATGAGTCATCCTTGGAACTTCTGTCTTCTTGACCCTCCTCTTTCCAAAACCCAGTCCTTCCCTCTGTTCTGGTGATTGTACCCCTAAATACCGAGCATCACCACCTACCAGCATTGTCTAAGCCATTGTTATCTGGACCACCGCTGGAGCCCCTCATAGGGCTCCCTGCATCCTCACCTTCTACACCAAGGTGGTGTTCACACCGCATTCTGATTGTCATGCCCCCACCCCTTGCTTAAGACCCCCCAATGTCTTCCTGTCCTTTTTCTGTCCCCTGTTCTGACCTGCAGAGTCCTGTGTGGTCTGGCCCCTGCAAAACCCTCAAGTTCAGACATTCCTGTGCCTTCTCTGGGTTCACCATGAGGCCTTTATTTCATGTTCTCAAACGTACTTTTATCCCACCCCTGCCCTCACACTTGCCATACAGCTTTCACAAGTGTTGTTTCTTTGTTTTCCCAAACCCCCTTTACTCTTCGCCTATCTATCTCTTACTCATCCTTCAGCTGCCAAAAGGCAGGGTGTCTAGTAGTTAAGAGCACAGACATTGAACCAGTGTGATGAGTTGAAATCCCAGCTCTGCCACTTACTAGTTGGGCAAGTTATTTAATTTCTTTTTCAGTGGCTCAGTTTTCTTCATCTGTAAAATGGGAATAACAACGTCCCTACATTATAGGGTTCTTGTAAAGATTTTGTGTGTGTGTGTGCATTCGTGTCCGTGTCCTAAAGTGGTGCCTGGCATGTAGCTAGTGCTTTATCAATATCTGCTCTTATTGTTACTTACTTCAAGAGTGAAAGGCCACAGTGATTGATGATTGTGAAATCTGTATTCAAAACAATTTCAATGTATTATTCAAAACAAGAAATGTGTTTCATTAAATAAGTAGGATTAACAGTTTATGAATATTTAGACAGTGAGCTAACTAAGGAACTAGATTAACAGTTTATATGAATGTTAAGAAAGTTAACTGGATACCTTCAGGAGAACATTATATCATTTTTGAGCCAATAAACATTTATACAAATTCAGGTAATATAAGGCAGAATAATAGAGAGTAAATTATAGTATTGTTCTAATCTATAGAATTGATTGAGATACTCTAGCATTCATAATATTAGACAAAAATATTTAGTCACTGGGAAAGAAAATAAAGCTTGTTGACTGTCTGTCTGCAATATCCCAGGAGAGCTAGCTGGAAAATCTTTCTTTCTCTTTTCTGCTGACCTGGGGGGAAAGTGAGCATCTATTTGGAATTGCAAGTGCAATGCAGGTATTGAGTGACTGTGCTGAGAGATTCTTTTTTCTGCACTGCCTTGTCAAATTTTAACATTATTACTAAAATTTCTAATAATACAATTATAATTTTTTGATACTCTAAAAGTTGGGCTGGTATCCAAAAAATACATTGAGTGATAGCGATGCTCTCTGGTCTCAGCCCTGTTTGAGTGTTGATTTTGCACTCTGGCTTCTGGCATTTAGCCTGAATGTACATTCAGTGTACCTCTCAGTTCTAGAATGTCTTTAGAGATGAATCTAATGTACTCTTACTTATGTTCAAACACACAACCCAAAGGGCACTTCCATTTTTCTCAAATAGGACATATTTTACTGATAATTATATGTGCAGTGCCCTTCCATCCTTCCATCTTCTTCCTTTCATTAAAGAAGTACTAACCGTTCCTTGTTGCATGGTGTTCTAGTGTCCGACGATACCTGTGACGACTCCTTGTATTTTGTTTTAAGAATAACTCTAACATTGGCCAGGCGCGGTGGCTCATACCTGTAATCCCAGCACTTTGGGAGGCTGAGGCAGGCGGATCACAAGGTCAGGAGATTGAGACCATCCTGGCTAACACGGTGAAACCCAGTCTTTACTGAAAATACAAAAAATTAGCTGGGCGTGGTAGCGGGCACCTGTAGTCCCAGCTATTCAGGAGGCTAAGGCAGGAGAATGGCGTGAACCCAGGAGGTGGAGCTTGCCGTGAGCCGAGATCATGCCACTGCACTCCAGCCTGGGCAACAGAGCAAGACTCCATCTCAACAAAAAAAAAAAGAAAAAGAAAAAGAATAACATTTTTAGAGCATTTGCTGTGTGCCAAGAACTGCTGTAAATGCTACCATGTCTTAATGCATTCAGTTCTTTGCCACTCCATGAAGGAGGAGCTACTGTTATTCTCACACTGAGACAGAGGTTCAATACCTGCCTAAGGTCACCTGGCTCATGTGCAGAGCAGGAATTTGAACCAAGCAGATGCATAGGCATTCATGCTCCTCTAGTGAGTGGTAGGAATAGCAAAAAGTGCTGTTCAGAACACCTGCTGGTAACTCAGGAGAGGGGAAAAGATGTTGGCCCTGGAAGGTAAGAGCTGCCGGGATCTCTGAGCATTTCCCTACTCAGGAATATGGAGCATCAACTCTCATCCTTCCTGAAAAATACTTTATTAAAAGAAACTGTGAGGAAGCAGTAATACAAACTATCTGCAATAAATTATTTTTATTGTAATCGGTTTCCTAGTGTATTTGCTTAAACAATGACGATTTTCTTACGTTTTAGGTTAAATTCACTTGTCCCAGTTAAATATCTGATTAGTAAAGCTTTATTTCTGGAACCTACTTTCTTTGATTCACTGCACTCTTTCATATATTCAGGTGAAAAGGTATTGCCTGAATGGAAATGTGGACATTTGAATTGATGTTTTGTATCTTTCCTCTGCGCATAACATGACTGTTTTCCTTCTAGGTATATTTCTCTGCCCCCTTATTCCCTGAATCTCAGTGGAGCACAGAGGTTGAGTGTGGGCTTTGGAAACACAATGGCAGGATTGGAACTTGCCTGTTCTATTTATTTGCTCGCTATGTGACCTCTCTCTGCCTCAATATTCTTATCTGTAAAATGGGATATTAATTATATCTAACTATTGATATCACAAAATAATATAAAGCATTTTGAATAGCATCTGGCACATGGTAAGCATACAGTGTTAGCTAGTCTCATTCATTTCTAATTAAAGGGAACTGTGGTTAAAGCAGTATGATTTCTATAATTTCGCATGTTTAGAAACAAATATATAACTATCAAATTTGTATATAGCATTATTCACATTACCATAGATTGGACCACCTTATATCCATAAGTCACTTTGCTGGAAAATTCCCTCCCAAAAGTTTTTTATAATAAACCAAGGATTGTGAAGGTCTTTGAATTACTCAAAAATGGGGGTGTTAAAGCAATAGCAGTTATGAGGCTCTCAGTTGTTAGAAATATACTTGCATGAGTCCTTCCTAGAATCAAAGGATACATCTCTTCCTGTTGAATATTTAGTCATTGCTAAAACTGCCGGTAAAACTGTACTCAGAACCAATCAAATGGGAAATGGGTTATGCGTCACAGGATTGTCATAGTGTGTGTTTGCTAATAACTTTTAGTGGGTAGGGAATAAGGTTAAGGAGTCTGTCCTTGGTGATACTATGCTGCTTTCAACGTGGCTTGTTGAAACTGCAGCTGATAAGCAGGGAGGGATATGGGGCATCCGTGCCTCTATTCTTGAATGAGGTGCATTCCAGTCAACAGCTTCAGGCTGATACTGCTGAAGGAGGCTGTAACTTGTAACTAATCTGAATTACACTATATGCTTTACTTTATGTGTCTATACACAGTTTCAAGCTTGCATTTCATATATACCTCATCCTTTTGTGATCTAGTTCTTTGTTTAGATATGATGTCCTTTAAGCAAACAAGCAAACAAACAAACTCTGTTAATAACAAGTACCTCTGTGGCCTTAATGTAAAATCTATTCTTTCTAGAATTGAATTTTCTGGAATTTATAAACTTGTATTAGGTCGTCTTAAGTATGAAAGAATTACCAAATTTATAGCATTCAGTTCTGTTGACTTTTAAAATTCTGTCACAAGTAGGCTAAAGAAGATTTATGATTCCTTAATATTTCTTTATTTGTAGCTGTGTATTAAAATTTTATATTATGGAAAATTATAAAGTAGTATAAAGAACTTGTAAGTAAGTTGTTCAGCTTAAAACTTACCAAATCACGGCCATTCCTGTTTCATGCATATTTCTGCCAACTTCTGCCTCCCCCAGGGTATCATATGCCACTCATAAATGTTTCACAGTGTTATACCTGCTACTGTTTTTTAATAACATAACTGGAATACCATTACTCCATTATAACTTTTTTAATATCCTTGATATCATTAATACCAAGACACTTCTTCAGTTTCCCTGATTGTCTCAAAACTTTTTAAAAAGATAATTTATTTGTTTGAAATAATATTGAAATATACATGTCAATTGGTTAGTCTCATGTCTGTTTTTAAAACAGCTTTGGGATATAATTCACATCCAATAAATGGCACTTATTTAGCACGTACAGTTTTACAAGCATTGATATATTTGTACACTTGTGAAACTGTCACCATGAGCAAAATCATGAGCATAGCTATCGCCCCACAAAGTTTCCTAGTGTTCGTTTGTAGGCCTTCTCTCTTGCCCCATTTCCCCCCGGCAGCCAGTGATCTACTTTCTGTCACTACAGATTAGTTGCAGTTGCTCTAATTTTATATGAATGGAATCATGCAGCTTGTATTCTTCTTTGGTCTGTGTTCTTTCTCCGAGCATACTTACTGTGTGATTTGTATCCGTTCATTCCTTTTCATTGCAGAGTAGTAGTCTGTTATACAGGTGGTCCACCATTTATCTGTTTACCTGGTGGTGATCACTGAATGGTTTCCAGTTTTTGCTCTAAAGCTGCTATGAACATTTTTTTTTCTTTGAGACAGAGTCTCACTCTGTCACCCAGTCTGGCATGCAGTGATGCAATCTCGGCTCGCTGCAACCTCTGCCTCCCAGGTTCCAGCAATTCTCCTGCCTCAGCCTCCTGAGTAGCTGGGATTACAGGCACCCGCCACTACACCCAGCTAATTTTTGTATTTTTAGTAGAGACGGGGTTTCACCATGTTGGCCAGGCTGGTCTCGAACTCCTAACCTTGTGATTCGCCCTCCTCGGCCTCCCAAAGTGCTGCGATTACAGGCATGAGCCACTGTGCCTGGCCTGAACATTTTAATATACAAGTGTTTATATGGATATACACTTTCGTTTCTCCTGGGTAAATACCTAGGAGTGGAATGGTTGGACCAAATGGTATGCATATATTTCACTTTGTAAGAAGCTGCTGAACTCTTTTCCAAAAGGGTTGTGCCATTGTTATTTTCTCACCAACAGTGAGAGTTTACTTCTCCTACATCCTTGCCAGAACTTGCTATGATCAGTTTTCACAACTTTCAGTCATTTTAATAGGTACATATCTCATTATGGGTTTTTGTTGTCGTTTTTTTCTTTTTTTAGGGACAAGATCTTGCTCTGTCACCCAGGCTAGAGTACAGTGGTGTGATCATAGCTCACTGTAACTTCTAACTCCTGGTCTCAAATGATCGTCCCACCTCAGCCTCCTGATGCCCAGCTAATTTTTTACTTTTTTTGTAGAGATGGAGTCTCACTTCCGTACCCAGGCTGGTCTCCAACTCTTGGCCTCAGGTGCCGCCTCGGCCTCCTGGAGTGCTGAAATTACAGATGTGGGCCACCGTGTCTAGCTTCATTGTGGTTTTAATTTGCATTTCCCTAATGACTAATAATGTTGAACATTTTTTGCGTGTTATTTCCCATCTGTATTCTTTAGTAAAGCTGCTTTGATAAAGAACCACTGCCACCAGGGACTTGATTGTTTCCAGGGCATTTGGGTGGACAGAGACGGGAAATACACCCACACACACATTATAAGATAAAATATGAGTTCATTCAATATTTCCAATTCGAAGTTACGATACGGGATTTTTACCTAGACTGCTTGTTTCTCCTTTTCTTACATATTGAAAATTCTAGTTCTGAGTAACATTGTGCTTTTAATCATTTGTTGCACATAAAACAGTCACAGCATTACCAACACTACCTTCAGTAACACAGTTACTGAAAAGTTATGTCGAGGAGGGAGATGAGTAATCAAATTTGTATTTCAAAATCATTTGAAATAGTTTCTCTTGATGGTTATATCACCAGTTTCATAAACATTTAGGTTACTTTGATTCATTTTACTTTCAAATTTTAGAGATTGAATTTTAATTTAAATCTGTTTTATAATTATGTAAAATATTTACATGTTTCCAAAGTTCAGTCTGAAAAACATGATTTTTTTTTTCTTCTTGAGATGGAGTTTCACTCTTGCCCAGGCTGGAGTGCAGTGATGCAATCTTAGTTCACTGCAACCTCCGCCTCCCGGGTTCAAGCAATTCTCCTGCCTCGGCCTCCCAAGTAGCTGGGATTACAGGTGCCTGCCACCATGCCCAGCTAATTTTTGTATTTTTAGGAGAGACGGGATTTTACCATGTTGGCCAGGCCTGTGTCGAACTCCTGACCTCAGGTGATCAGCTGGCCTCGGCCTCCCAAAGTGCTGGGTTTACAGACATGAGCCACCGTGCCCAGCCAAAACATGGTATTTTCAAATAGCTTTTATCCCTGTTCTTTTCCTGGCTTATATTCTAATTTAAAAAAAAATGCTGGCTGGGTGCGGTGGCTCATGCCTGTAATCCCAGCACTGTGGGAGGCCAAGGTGGGTGGATTGCTTGAGCCTAAGAGTTTGAGACCAGCCTAGGCAACAAGTGAGACCCTCCCCTACTCCGTCTCTACAAAAAATACAAAAATTAGCCGGGTATGGTGCTGCATGTCTGTAGTCCCAGCTACTCTGGAGGCTGAAGTGAGAGGATCCCTTGAGCCCAGGAGGTGGAGGTTGCAGTGAGCAGAGATCATGCCACCGCACTCCAGCCTGGGTGACAGAGTGAGACCCTGTCTCAAAACAAAACAACTATCTATCTCCATCTATGCTATGCATATATATTTGTGTGGCTCTCCAAGGTACTGTACACCCCTCCTTGCTTTTTTCTCATTCACTCTGGAAGGTGCTCCATAGCAGTATATACAGATAGTCCTCATTCCTTTTTTAGCTGCTATACTATAGTTTTTTCACCAAGTTCTTTTCTAGATAGGTTTGGGTTGTTTCCATTAATTTGCTGTTCCAGTGTCTTAGTATCTTTTAATATTTTTGCCAGTATATATTTGAGATCTATATTTTGTTTTTTTTTTTTTTTTTGAGACGGAGTCTCGCTGTCGCCCAGGCCGGAGTGCAGTGGCAGGATCTCGGCTCACTGCAGGCTCCGCCCCCCGGGGGTTCACACCATTCTCCTGCCTCAGCCTCCCGAGTAGCTGGGACTACAGGTGCCCGCCACCTCGCCCAGCTAATTTTTTGTATTTTTAGTAGAGACGGGGTTTCACCGTGTTAGCCAGGATGGTCTCGATCTCCTGACCTCGTGATCCGCCCGCCTCGGCCTCCCAAAGTGCTGAGATTACAGGCGTGAGCCACCCCACCCGGCCTATATTTTGATATTGGTACTTTTCCAGCATTTTATTGTGAAAATTTCAAAACCCAGCAAAGTTTAAAGAATTTTATAGCTAACATCTATACTTACCACTACCTAAATGCTACCATTTATATCTTATATATTCATTTTACATAAGTATTCATCATTAATCCATGTTTTTTGACACACTTCATAATAAATTGTAGACATCTATACACTTCCCCCTAAATAGTTCAACATGCATATCACTAAATAGAATTAATATTTGTTTACAGTTTTTTCTTCTGATATAAAATGTATATACTGTGAAATGTATAAATCTTAAGTGTACATTCACTGTTTTGACAAATGCATGTACTTGTGGAATCCAAACTCCTGTCAATATACAGAACATTACCAATCACGCCAGAAAGTTCCTTCATATTCCTTCATGTTACCTTTGCTTTGATGTTTTTTCTACCATCAGCTTGGTATTGTAGAATCACTGCAAATTTGTCTATTTTGGATACTCTGTGGTTAGGTTTCTCTACTGATTTTGCTTATATTTTTTATAACATTGATCTGTGTATTTCTATAATAGAACCTTAAATTACATCAGCTCTTCAGTGAAGATACAGATTTGATTCTCTCCTCACTCCCCACCTACTTTTTTTTTTGGAGACAGAGTCTCGTTCTGTTGCCCAGGCTGGAGTGCAGTGGTGCCATCTTGGCTCACTGCAACCTCCGCCTCCTGGGTTCACGCAATTCTCCTGCCTCAGCCTCCTTAGTAGCTGGGATTACAGGGATTACAGGCGTGTGCCACCACACCCAGCTAATTTTTGTATTTTTAGTAGAGACGGGGTTTCACCATGTTGGTCAGGCTGGTCTTGAACACCTGACCTCGTGATCCACCTGCCTCGGCCTCCCAAAGTGCTGGGATTACAGGCGTGAGCCACCGCGCCTGGCCTGTTTTTTCCCTTTAAACACCTTTGAGATATAATTGTCGTACTATAGCACTCAAATCTCTAAGTATATGGGCCAGGTGTGGTGGTTCAGACCTGTAATCCCAACACTTTGGGAGGCAGAGGCAGGAGAATAGCTTGAGGCCAGGAGTTCAAGACCAGCATGGGCTACATGGCGAGACCCCGTCTCTACAAAATTGTTGTAAAAATTAGCTGGGCCTGATGGCTCATGCCTGTAGTCCCAGCTACTCTCAGGAAGCTGAGGTGGGAGGATCCTTGGGCTCAGGAGGTTGAAGGTATGGTGAGTCATCATCATGCCACTGTACTCCAGCCTGGCCAACAGAGTGAAACCCAGCCTGTATCAGACAAATAAATGAATAAATGACTGAATGCATGGATGGATGGTTTGGGGTATGTTACATTATTAATTTATTTAAATTGCAGTAAAAATAACATAAAAATTGCCATTTTTACCATTTTAATATATACAATTTAGTGGCATCAGTAACATTCACATTGTGTGTAACCATCACCACCATCCATCTCTAGAACTTTTTTTTTTTTTTTTTTTTTTGAGATGGAATCTCACTCTGTTGTCCAGGCTGGAGTGCAGTGGTGTGATCTTGGCTCACTGCAACCTCCGCCTCCCGGGTTCAAGTGATTCTCCTGCCTCAGCCTCCTGAGTAGCTGGGACTACAGGCACGTGCCACCACACCCGGCTAATTTTTTTGATATTTTTTTAGTAGAGACGGGGTTTCACCATATTGGCCAGGCTGGTCTCCAACTCCTGACCTCATGATCCGCCTGCCTCAGCCTCCCAAAGTGCTAGGATTTTAGGCTTGAGCCACCGTGCCCGGCCTTGTAGAACTTTTTCATCACAAACAGAAACTCTATATCCATTTAACACTAACTCCCCATTTCCCCCCAGCATGTAGTAACCTCTATTTTACTCATGCTTATGAATTTGCCTATTCTAGGTGCCTCATCTAAGTGGAATCGTTCAATGTTCCTTTTGTGCCTGGCTTATTTTAATTATTAGCATCAAGTTTTCAGCTTCATTCATGTTGTAGCATGTGCCAGTCTTCATTTCTTTTTTCTTTTTTGTGTGTGTATTTTTGCGATGATTTTTCAAATCTGCAGTTTTAGTCCTTTTAAAGTGTACAAGTCAGTGGCATTTAGTACATTCAGAGTGTTATGCAACCATCACCATGATCTAGCTCCAGAACGTTGTTATCATCCCAAAAGGAAACCTCATGCCCATTCAGCAGTCACTCCCTATCCTCCCTCCCTGCAGCCCTGGCCACCACTGATCTGCTTCCTGTCTGTGTGAAAATGGCTCCTCTGAATATTTCATGTAAATGGAATCATACACAGAAGGCTTTTCTGCCTGGTTTATTTCACTTGCATCATTTTTTCAAGGTTTGTTCATGTCGTAATGTGTATTAATACTGTTTCTTTTTATTGCCAGATAATATTCCAAAAAATGTGCCAGATTTGGTTTATCCACTCATTAGTTAATAGACATTTAGGTTGTGTCCACTTTTTGGCTATTATGAATAGCGCTGCAGTGAACACTTGGGTTTAAGTTTTCATGTGGATGTATGTTTTCATTTCTCTTGGGTATAAACCCAGGAGTGAAATTTCTGGGTCAGAGACTAACTCAGCTTAGATTTTTGAGGAACCGCCAGACTGCTTTCCAAAGTGGCTACACCATTTCACATTCCCACTGGCGGTATATGTGGGTTCCAGTTTCTCCACATCCTCCCCAGCACTTGTCAAATGTCTTTTTGATTCTAACCATCCCACTGGGTGTGGACTGGTGCAGCTCTGTGGTTTTGACTTGTCTTTCTCTAACAGCTAATGATGTGCAACATCTTACTGCCTATTTGTATATCTTCTCTGGAAAAATGTTTACTCAGATCCTTGCCTTTTTTGGGGGGAGGGTGGTCATTTGTCTCAACTGAAGAAGACTTGTGTCTAGAATTCATAAAGCATTTTTTTTTTTTTTAAAGAGACAGTGTCTCACTCTGTTGCCCAAGCTGGAACACAGTGGCCATTCACATGTGTGATCATAGCTCACTGCAGCCTCGGATGCCTGGCCTCAAGCGATCCTCCCACCTCAGCCCCCTGAGTAGCTAGGACTATCGGCATGAGCCACCATGCTTGGTTGTTCATAAAGAATTCTTTATGTATTCTAGATAAAAGTCCCTTATGAGATATATTATTTGTAAATATTTTATCCCATTTTGTGGACTTTTTACTTTCTTGATGATGTCCTTTGTAGTATAAAAGTGTCCGATGACGTTCAATGTATGTACTTTTGTTGCTTGTTTTTTTGGTGTTATGTGGAAGAAACCATTGCCCAATCCAGGGTTAAGAAGGTTTCTGCCTAGGTTTTCTGCTAAGAGTTTTATATTTTAGCTCTTGTATTTATGGTGTGAGGTAGGTCTAACTTCATTCTTTCTTTTGGTGTGTGTGGATATCAGTTGTCCCAGCACCATTTGTTGAAAATACTTTTCATTCTCCATTGAATTGTCTTTGGCACCATGGTTGGAAAAAAAAAATCAATTGACCATAAATGTGAGGGTTTATTTCTGGACTCTGAATTCTTTTCTCTTGATCCACATGTCTGTCTTTTGTTTTCTTTTTAAAACTCGTTAATTTAAAGAGGGTATTTACAAAAGTATGCATTTATGAGCCACTGCTTTAAAACTTCTGTTTATGGTGTCCTGTATTTTATTTCAACCCATTTTCCATAATTACCTCGTTTTGTCTGTCATGCTATCTGGAAGGGAGTGCCAGTGGTGAAGTGTGATGTTAATGTCATCAGGATGGTGATGTTCTCATTTTTCAAAGATTGCTTTGAACAGATAGGAACTATCTTCTGTTGGCAGTGATGACATAAAATGTTGAAAATGAAATATGGAAGCTTGTGAGTCAAAGATTTCCTTACCTTATTTGCATTTGAAATGCAGTACCACAAAAATATGTTGAATTAATGCTTATAACTTTTTCTTTAATAAAGTAGACATTTTAGTACCATCAAAAAGTATTCTGTATACATCTCTTTATAGAGTTCCTGAGTTGGAGGTAGAAGAAGAAACCCAAGTTCAAGAGATGACTTTAGATGAGTGGAAAAATCTTCAAGAACAGACCAGACCAAAGCCTGAGTTTAACATCCGGAAACCAGAATCCACTGTTCCTTCCAAAGCCGTGGTGATTCACAAGTCAAAATACAGAGATGATGTAAGCATTGCATTTCGTATGTAGAGGTAATCTTTACTTTTACCTTACTGGAAGTGAAATGGACCTTTCCACTTCTGTCTTGAAAATGGAACATTAGTAGTTGGCGCTCTTGTTTCTAATCAGAGATGATGCATGCCTAATTTAACTGTATCTTTATTGGTCATTAAGGAAAGGAATTGAAACGAGGTATTGACAGAAGCACAGAGCAGTTAGAGTGACAGTGCATCTTCTGCTCACCCTGGGACTATGCAGGGACTGTACCCATACTGTGTGTTAACTGTATTTCATTTTTCTCAAGGGAGAGTTACAGATTGTGTCTTCTACAATTCAAAGTTATTCAAAGGAGAACTACACTCTATATTCTCTGAGTAGTTTACTTTCAACTCTGATTCTTGATAAGGGCATTTCACTATGAGTAGTTGATGGCTTTTTTTTTTTTTTTTTTTTTTTTGAGACGGAGTTTCGCTCTTATTGCCCAGGCTGGAGTGCAGTGGCGCGATCTTGGCTCACCGCAACATCCGCCTTCTGGGTTCAAGCGATTCTCCTGCCTCAGCCTCCTGAGTAGCTGGGATTATAGGCATGCGCCACCACCCTGGCTAATTTTGTATTTTTAGTAGAGACGGGGTTTCTCCATGTTGGTCAGGCTGGTCTTGAACTCCCGACCTCAGGTGATCCACCAGCCTCGGCCTCCCAAAGTGCTGGGATTACAGGCATGAGCCACTGCGCCCGGCCAAGTAGTTGATGACTTTTTAAACTGTGGTTGAGGTTCCGTGCGCTTCTGACATCTTTCCCATGTTGGTTCAGCAGCCAGCGTGCTGCGGGGGTTGCTCAGGGAGCTCCTCCGTGTTGTGAGGCCTTATTGCACACGGCTTAACGTCCACCTCTTCTCAGAAGCTTCAGTTTTGCAGGGAGAGGTTTCGGGGAAACATCTAGCAGCATATGTTGATAGGGATGCCACGGGGTCATCGAGTCCCCGACTTAAGTTACTGAACTTAAGGCTAGGTCCACTGAAGCATTCTCATTATGGGATTTAGAATCTGTATCATTCCGTTACAGCTTGATACCAGTCGCTGTGTCGAGGTGGGAGTGAGCAGGTTCTTCCTCTCTGTGGGGTATTAGTCATTGATTTTCATTTGGAATCTCAGGAATATTATACTATTGTAGAGTTGTCATTTACACTTTGGTTAGTTTCATTTTCTGAGTGAGTACTTTGATTAAGGGTCATTTAAGATACAGGGTTCTTGGGAGGCCAAGGCAGGCGGATCACCTGAGGTCAGGAGTTCGAGACCAGCCTAGCCAACATAGTGAAACCCTGTCTCTACTAAAAATACAAAAACTAGCCGGGCGTGGTGGCAGGCGCCTGTAATCCCAGCTACTGGGGAGGCTGAGGCAGGAGAATCGCTTGAATCCGGGAGGCAGTGGTTGCAGCGAGCTGAGATCACGCCATTGCACTACAGCCTGGGCAACGAGTGAGACTTCGTCTCAAAAAACACACACAAAAAAAGATACAGGATTCTCTCCCACCCTCTTGTTTTGGTCAGTCCAAGCTGTAGGAGGCCTTACTGAGTTTTGAGCTGTTCCACAAGAAATGGCTTTTTGTAGACATAGGCGGCCAGAGCTTTATTTCCCTGGCAATCTCTGGGAGGTGTTTTCTAACTCCATTAGCTAGCTGGGTTGGTTCTCTACCTGTCCACTTCCTTTGTTCTTTTTTGTTCTAGGCATTGTAAATAAAAATTTCTCTAAAACAAATGTGCTGTCAGGATTGAAATGTGCAGCTGACGTGTTAGGTAAAAATAGAAGCTGCTCTTTCTTAATCCACACCAGATTTGTCCTCCCAGGCTCCAGAGGTCTCCCGGGATATTTGAAGCAAGTGGGTTAGCTGAGTCATCGAGCCTGGTCTCAGTGAAGCACACATCTTGGTCCTTGTTAATCTTGGAGGATTGAAGATTTTAGCTAGGAATTGTTCTTAAAGCAACACAAGCCAGATCTTGGGTTCATCAGTTTACTTTGTTCTGGACACCTGAAGAGGCAGAAGCACTAGAATACCTAGCAAAGTTGAGACCTAGTAACAACCCCGTGTGAGGCACTGGGCAGTGAAAGCACTTGGGCCAGGGCCAGCTGGAGCTGCAAGCGGAGCCCAAGCCTTAGACTGTGTGTCCAGTCCCTGCTCCACTGTCCCGAGGCCCTTCCTGCCCCTTCCTGCAGTGGGAGGTGACTCAAAGCAGGGCCCCCAGGGAGACCTTACCAGCGCTTCCCTGCTGAGTGGCAAACAAGGCAAGGGTTGAGTATTTTGCCTGTTACTATTTTTGTGTGTTTCTTTTTACAGAGTGCCAGTGCTCCTGGACTGTTTTTCTTCACCCTTTTAGCATTAAGCATCCAACTACCTAAAGCCTCTGCTTTCTTTTAACCTGAGACCTCAAAGGGGACACAAATGTTAAACATGAAGGCTGTCATGAGCATATGGCCTAAAGGTGTTGATGTGCTCATGGAAGCTTTGTTCCATTTCCTGGTTGTAGGAATGTTTAATGTTGTAGCACTTTGGAGATTCTCATCTGAGATCACTGACATATTTTCCTTTCTGTAGGTTTTTACTTTACTTAAAGTGGGGTTTTGTGTGTGTGTGATCCGTTATTATGAGTTGAAGCCAAATCAAATTTGGATCAGATTTAATTAATTAATATAGTTGTCACAAGAGATAGAATTTTAACGAAAGCAGTTCTTAAAAAACAGCTTGACTTCTTTGTGCAGTGTTGGTAGAACACTCAGGTAACCATACTCTGTTTTTATAAAATTTCTCTATATTTTGAGTCAGAATTGTTTATTATAAATCATCTGATTTTTAGCACATGGTATTATAGTCAGCACCCATGCTGAAAGGAATTTCTCTGTTAAGTTCTCTTCTGGGAAGGGGATATTTCCTTATTTATCAAAGCATTTGTGAACAGATAAGACAGAAAATAAGCAAAAATGAAAACTTTTTTATCTCAGCAAAATACACTTAGATATAAAACATGTATATTGTTTGCTATTATTAGTCATGCCAAATCTTACATCTTAACCTGCTCAGCTGATAGAAATTTGGTCCCACTTGAAATCATAATAAGTTCAAAGATGTTTGGATTAAGATTATAATTGCAAGAATGTGGGACTGCAAAACATACAGAACTCACTGTCTTAGAATTGGAACAGCAGTGCTGTTTTCCTTTGTCCAGCTCTGCAGCCCAGGGCCAGAGACACATCCAGAGAGTGGCTCTGACTAGCCCCTGATGGTGTTTTAGCTCCTGTGCAGCACATTGCAGCCACTAAGCCAGATGAGTGTGGGGATGGCTGTGGACTTGTGCGTGTTTGATGCTGTAACTGTGTTTCAGATGGTAAAAGATGACTATGAGGACGATTCCCATGTTTTCCGGAAACCCGCCAATGACATCACATCCCAGCTGGAGATTAATTTTGGTAACCTCCCTCGTCCTGGGCGTGGAGCCAGAGGAGGCACCCGGGGAGGCCGGGGAAGGATCAGGAGGGCAGAGAACTATCGACCCAGAGCAGAAGTGGTGGTAGGTGTCTGTATTATAAATCCCGGATGGTTTGGTGAAAGAAGTAAATAAGGACAGTGCCCTGGGCCCAGAACCAGGATGGTCTAATTTCAGAGGGTCATCAGTTTCTGCAGTCACTTCTTTCTGTAGCTAGTGTGGGACTGATGTTGGGGCATTTGGACGGTGTTGTAGCATCATGGACGTCTCGCCTAGAGACCATTCTGTAGCCCTGGCTTCCAGGGTCTGCTGTGAAGGCACTCCCAGGATGGGAGAGAAACTCACTCTCATCCGCATTAGACGAGATCCCCAGGCTTGGGATTGAACTGGAGCACCTGACGTTTTGCTTACTGTGGCCTGATTGTATGCCTTGGGCTCAGGTGATGCTGTCAGAGTGGACAGAATCTTTCCTAAGATCTCAAGCCCTTTGTGAGGGGACCTTCCTCCACCCCTCCCCGGCTCACCTGCCTCACACCATCCTCAGCCAAGGCTGCCTGCTTCTAGCTCTCAACACAGCACGCTCCTTACCCCTGGCCTCTGCCCGCTGGCCTCCGTTCATCCTTCCAACCTCACTTCCTCACAGGTTTCTTTGATCACATCTAGACCGGTCAAGGTTTCGGAGCAAAGGAGTTTCTTTTCATTGAAGCCTGATCTCCGTGTGCGACTGTATTCCCACTGGTGTGGCTATCAGTCAGTGGCTGCTTTTGCTCATTATCGGTTTACGCAGTGCCACGCAGTGCCTGGCATGTAGTAGGTGCTTCCTAATGTGGTATGGACACTTATTCATTGGAAATCAGCCCTGAGGCCCCATGGCACAGACCCCTTCTCTGTGGCTGGTCTTGGCAATGCTCCTCTTGCTGCCCGGTTCCCTCGCTCTAGGGAGCAGCCCCTGGAAGCAGTGTCTATGGTTTGTTTTTGCTTAAGCAGGAGCAAAAACACAGTTTTTGCAGGGGGAGGGGAGTAGAGGTATATTTGGGGCCAGAATGGAAATAGGTCTATTCTGAGATAGGAAACACATCCTCACTCCTTTCCTATAGCAGAGCTCTAGCCCCTGCAGCACTCCAGGGCGTGTGTTGGGAAACCGCTGTGAGATCCAGCGCCACCCACCTCTTCACTGGCATCTGTCCCCACCTTCACAACCTGTGCACGCCCCCACCTCAGAACTGCCCTTAGGGCCTGACCCCGCCCCCATCAGGTCACACTGTTTCCCAATCCAAGTCCTTGTTCCCTTTGCTCATCTGTTGAGGTTCATCCCAGGGAGAACCTTCTCTTCCCACAAAACCTTACCTGACCTTCGTGTCCACTTTGCCACCAAGTTGCACTGGATGGCTCTCCTGTGGCCCCTCCGTCCCAGGACGTGTTAGTGAAGCTCCTGACTCGATGGTCAGTTTCTCCAGCACCATGAGCTCCCCTAGGATAGGCACTGTCTGTGCTCCTCGTCCTCCCTCCAGTGCCTGGCACGCAGTAACCATTATATTTACTCAGTGAAGGACGTGCCCATGCAGAACACCCCCAGTAAGAGCTTGCAGGACGTAGGAAGGGAGGCAGCTCCTTTTTCGAGGAGGCCGGAGGCCTGTGTGGGAGGGGAGCTGTACTTTCCTGGGTTAGCAGTGACCTGTGACTCTCCCCTTCCCACTGTGGGTCCTGCCTCTAATGCAGGCCCCTCAGCATTGGTGCAGGCCCTTGTTATCCCATTGGGATATTGGGAATGGATGAAGGAGCAGTGGATTTCAAAGTATTTCTTTGCTTCTTTAGATGCAAGATGTCGCCCCCAACCCCGATGACCCGGAAGACTTCCCTGCGCTGTCTTGAAAGAGCCCTGTTTCCCGGCACCGCGGAGCTGCATTGCACACCTGTGGAGAGACTTTTCCGGCTGGGCCAAGAGAGTCAGACTCTAAGAACAATAGATGTTGCTTTTCCTGTGTCGTGTGAATTTGTTGCACTTTTTCGGGCTGGGCTGTTAGAGGGGCTTCTCCAGAGGCTCGAGAGCAGGCCATTTCCCAAGAAGAATGGTGACTGTGTTTTTACTGAAGGAATTTCAAATGAAGAACAGGAATAACGTTTAAAATGTGTACATAGAGATAGTATAGACTCCTCCGCGGAAGCATGGAGGGAAAGGAGGTTGTAAAACAGACTCCATGGAGACTCTTAGGAAGCAGTAGATTCCCGGAGGCTGTGCCTTTAGCATTAGAGGAAACACATAGAGCTGGAACTGTTAATGGAAAGCAGTCACAGCTGAGTTTTCAGAGACCAAGAAATTAAAATACAATTGCACTTACTGTTTACTTGTAAGTGTTATCTACTCTCCTGGAATATTTTGAGTTCTGGTTTTCACTTAACCAATCATTTAAAAATCGCTATTGTGTAGCCACTGGCCACCACTCTGTGACACAGAATCAGAGAAAGTGTTGATTTTTAATGGTGATTTAAACTACCTCGTGGTTTCTGTGTGTGTGCACACACACATCTAGTGTTTGGGTGGTTTTTAGGAGGAATATTAAGTATATGACTTCAAAAACCATGTTATTTAACCTGCCAATCAAATGGAAAGGGATCATGGCAAAAGCGAATACCGCATCCTTCTTCAGAACTAGAGTCAGAGTTTGGCAGCTGTGTACAAAGGCTTCTGCCCTCGGCTTGGGCAAAAGTTGTAAATAACTAGTATTTATTAAGCACTTACAAGCAGTTTTTCTCACTTAGCCCTGGCCCCAGTTCTAGAGTTCCTCTTTATTGCTTTTGGTGAAAGTCTGGGGTTGGGGGTACACCTCAGAGGTTCAGTAATTCACCTGGAGTCCCACCCTGAACAGAGCTGGACCCAGAGCCACACATGCCCAGGAACACACACTGTGCTGGGTAGGAAGTGGGCCTAGGAGGGCCTGCAGGTCCAGGCAGCTGTAGAGCTGCTAGAAACTGGGGTGTTGCTCTCCCCGCTTTCTCATAGACACAGAGGTACTGTCTGCCTGTTGTCACACAGTTCATATGCTCGCTTGAGATGGAATCTGAACCTTGGTCCCAGGATCTGTGCTTTTTCCCACTTTGCCACACTATCTAAGGTGGCTTTGAACTGGAACCCAAGTGCAAATAAAGGTTGGTATTCGCTCCTGACTTTGTGTAGAGAAAACAGTCCTTTGGTTACTCCCAGGCCACAGCAGTCGGTCGTGATTTTGTTGAATAATCAAAGTTGAATCTGTACACGTCAGGGTCAGTTAAGGATGTTTGCTTTGGGTGGTAGCCTACTTTTGGTCTCTTATTAAATTATTATCTGAGTACTAAGGTTTATCAACTGAGTGTTTTCTTCCCTTTCCTGGAAAAGGCAATGGATGCAAGCGCCCTGATTTCTGAAATCTGAACCTAGCTGGTACAACATCAGGGCTCTGTCATGACTCAGTGGCTTTGAAGCTGTCACACTGTCATTTTGCCTAACCGCGGCTTTGAAGATGAGCCAGAGAGCTTTGAAGAAAGTTTCTTTAGTGTTGTGAATATACTTGAAAAGCCCACAGCACTTGGTTCAATGTTGCAGTTGCAAAAACATCGACAGTTCCTATCCCATAGAGCTGCTGAGTCATGTGGTTGAAGACAGTTTTGGGGAACCCGGTGCACGTTCTGAACCTGCAGTGGGCTGTGTTTGCTTACCAGGGCTAGCTGTCGCTGACTTGGTCGTGTGCCTGGATGTAGGCGTTTTGTTGGCGCCCTTTCTGGATTGTGTCAGGTTGTACATAGCCTCAAGTGTTCCAGAGAAGCCAGGGAGGACAGAAGCGAAGGGCAGGGGGGTGTCACCAGCATTCCGTAGGGACAGTCAGATGCGGAGGCGGCAGGACCTTTTGGACCACAGTGCCCCGGCCAGACTCCTCAGAGGTGCTTGTGACGTGGGTGTGGACATGTCCTGGGGCAGCGCACCCTGGGCACCAAGTTTCTGGCTGGCGACTTAGACTCAAGCAGATTAACCCCATGAAAGACGCTGATGAGGGTTGTCCCCAAGTCTCCTGAAAAGTGGAGGTCAAGCAAGTTTGAGTTGGTTATCGCCAAGCCCAGGCCGGACTGGATCATGTCTGAACCAGGAGTTGACTGCTGGGCCTTAGGGGTGTCTTGAGTTGTGCCACCAGGGCAGCTCCTGAAGATTCAGCTCAGGGTGAGGTTCTGGGGCTGCTGCACGCAAAGGCTCTCACACCCCTCACAGCTATGCCTTGGGCCAATCAGGCCTTTGTGGGGAAAATCAGGGAACCACCGCCATATGAGCACTCCTTTCCTTCTTTCTTTCTTTCTTTTCTTTCTTTCCTTCTTTCTTTCTTTCTTTTCTTTCTTTCTTTCTTTCTTTTTCTTTCTTTCTTTCCTTTCTCTTTCTTCTTTCTTTCTTTCCTTTCTTTTTCTTTCTTTCTTCTTTCTTTCTTTCTTTTCTTTCTTTTCTTTCTTCCTTCCTTCCTTTCCTTCCTTTCCTTTTCTTTCTCCCTTCCCTTCCCTTCCCTCCCCTTCCCTCCCCCTCCCCTCCCTGCCCTCTCCTCCCCTCCCCTGCCCTCTCCTCCCCTCCCCTCCTCTTTCTTTTTTGTCAAGTCTCACTGCAGTGCAGTGTGGCGTGATCTCAGCTCACCGCAAGCCCCGTCTTCTGGGTTCACGCCATTCTCCTGCCTCAGCCTCTCGAGTAGCTGGGACTATAGGCGCCCACCACCACGCCCTGCTAATTTTTTTGTATTTTTAGTAGAGAGAGGGTTTCACCGTGTTAGCCAGGATGGTCTCGATCTCTTGACCTCATGATCCACCTGCCTCAGCCTCCCAAAGTGCTGGGATTACAGGCGTGAGCCACCACGCCCAGCCTGAGCACTGTTTCTTTACAAAACTGTGCCCAATCCCAGAGGGCTGAATTACATAACTTTGGGAGCTCAAAGCCATTTGTAAGGTAAGGAGTGCCTGTCTTGTGGCATCAACTTGTACATAAGCCCCACAAGGGGCTTCTGAGAGACACAGATGTTCTCAGACACTGAGGCAGGGTAAGACATTTCTCCTCAAGAACCACCACCCCACAAAGGGACTGAGGGCGCCTCCACCCTGCAAAGGGACTGAGGGACTGCCCTATCTGGGCACACGTGTGCTGCCCACCCCCCAGGAACTTTGCTCACATTGACTTCAGTGTGCCTGGCACTCCCTGGAGTTGTGCGATGAACAACCTGCACAACTGTACTGGCGGCCCACATGGACACTGGCCACTGGTCTTGCGTCAGAGCAACAGTGAGGAAAACGTTTCAAGTATCCGAGGCAAGTTCTAAACGAACTGACCACAACTTGCATGTTTTGCTGGTGAGAGGATAAAGCTGGAGCCAGCGGTGATGCTGGGGAAGTTTTCGGGAAGAGGGAAGGTGGACAGAAAGAAAGCAGGAGAAATGGGAACGCCATGTGGCCTATGAGGGACATGCTTGGGGAAGCGAGTTGCTGTGACCAAGGTAGAAAGATGCCCTGGGAATTTTTACTGAGGCTCCCGGCAGGCCCAGGCAGGGCGAGGCTGCGTGGGTGTTGCTGATTGATGAATAGACCCTGCCATCACTGCACACCTCCGGGGGTGCCCTCCACACGGCATCTGTACAAACAGCACACCTGGGGTGTGTGGCCACAGCCAGCAAGCCACTAAGTTGACCTGTCGATGCAGCCTTCAAAAATTTGGTGCGAACTTTTCTGGGGAGATGGAGAGGCCTCAGCTTCCATCAGATCATCTCACAGGGGCTCCTAGCCTAAGAAAGTGTCAGCAGCACTGCCCTGCTGCGCCTGAAATGGGCCTGCTACCATCGCAGGGCGGGTGTCAGCCCGGCCATTCCCAACCCAGTCAGGCCGAGGCCCACCTAAAGGAAGGCCCTGGGCTGATGGCTCAATACCCAGCTGAAGAACGAGGCAGACACACCTGCTGAGAGGCTTCAATTGCACCTGGAGAGAACTTGCGGTGGGCAACGGGCGTGTCCAGGAGAAACCTTCCCCGCAGGTCTAGTCCCTGTGGATCCCGAGCCAGATCAGAAGCCGGTCTAGAAAGCTGACAGCCTGGGACAGCCAACCATCGCTGGAAAAGGGAGGAGATGGACAGGGCTGTACTTACCACCGCCACAGGGCCTGTCTCAGGGCGTGAGTTTGTGTGGACGGCAAGGACTAGTTTCCTGGGCCGCTAACTCTCAACCGCAAGGCAAACTTGGGTTGGGGCCCAGAACGGCCACCAGCCGTCACCCTCCAGCCTGGCCAGTGAGTGCTGAGTGGACACTCCGCGGCTACTTGAGGACGCGCCAACCGCGGGCCTGCCAGGGCGCTCCGTGCTTCTCCCTCCAGCTGGGTCCCGGCTGACCCCGCAATCCAGGTGCAGGCACGGGGGACCCCGCTGGCTCCACCGCCCAGGCCACCCTGAAGTCCCCGCTGGAGGAGGCGCAGCGGAACCGCTCCCGGGGAGCCCGTCCCGCGCCCTCCCTCCGAGAAGCCCCTTCCTCTAGCTCCTTCCTCTGCCCGCCGGCCAGAGAGCACCGTGGCAGCTTCTCTGTCCTGTGTACTGCCCAGGACAAGCGGCATTGGAAGCGAGTGAGCCGTTCCCAGCTGGGGGCAGCAACAGCCCGGGGCTGGGGAAACGCGTGGGGGCCTGGACCGTCCGCTGGCACCGAGTAGGCGGGTGCCGGGACGCCAGACACGCTGCATTCCCCGGAGTCCCACGCCAGGGAGAACGGCCCCGCTTGAAAAGACGTCTTGTTTAACACAGAGAAACACACCCAGGGCCAGGAGAAACCATTGTCCTTCCCGAGTCCCACAACGCACAAAGCACACGATCGCCCTCCCACGCCGAGTCGTCTCCCCCTTTAGAAACAGACTTGGCCCCGTAGAGCCTCCGCAGCCGGGCCGGGGCCTCCTTACCTGGGGATTTCGGTGTGGACCGAGCACGCGTCGTCCGGAAGCGTGCCAAAGCCATGCAGACTTGCTGCCAAAGAGTCAGGCGGGGTTAGAAGCGGGGAGGCGGAGGCGGGAGGCCCCCCACTCCCACACAGGCCAGGGACCCCCCCGAGGCGCTGGGGAGGAATCCGGAAGGCTTTGCTCAGGGGGATCCATTTCTCCCCCGATATACGTATAGACACGGGGAGGCTAGGATGTAAGGGCAGGCTGTGCCAACCGCTTGGAAGACAAAATGCCTAAAATCAATGCGGAAAAGCCAAAGCTAGGACGACATACAGCATGACAGTGAGCGTGACCCACGACCCACGGCGCTGAAGCCAGCGTCCTGCTATTAACTGAGCAGCTCACCAGCGTCACAACAGCTGCTAACGGGAGAGGAGCAGGCAGTGGCGACTGTGCATTTTTACACTTCTCCTGGACAGCATTAATTTTATTTTTCTTACTAGGCACAATATATATGGCTCTTAGCGTGTGCCAGACACTTGTTCTCAGCTATGAAAAATATTAACTACTCATTTCATCCTCACACAACCCTGTAAGATGGATACTGCCACCCTCATTTCAGAGAAGCAACGGGTTTAAGGAGCCCAAGTCACTCAGCCCAAATCTAAGCTAAGTGGCAGCACTTAGGTTTGCAAACAGCCCGGGCACACAATGCATGCCCTCAACAATTCCACCAAGCTGCTTTTTCACACAGTGTACAGCAAAAGCTTTTAACATCTTACAAATTTTTGACCCAGAAATCCCTTTTGTAAGAATTTATCCTAGGGAAATAGCCAGCACCGCCCAGGAAGAATTTCTGCAGAATACGGATGCGGTGCTCTGACAGTAACACGTCAACAGGGAGAGCGTGACAGCTAGTCAGGGCGTGCTACAGAGGAGCTAAAGCTCGTGTTCTTGGAGAATTCCTCCCTAGATGCTCCTTTCCAATGCACCCATAGCTGCATTTACACAGAGGAGGGTGAGACGGCAAAGCGGATGTCAACTCCCTCAGCTAAGGCACGGCCATGTACTTCTGTTAAACCAAACGCTAGGCGCTCGCTAGTCCAATTGTACCACTGAACAAAGTGAGGCTCGGCCAGCAGATCAAGGGTCCCCAAGGCCACAGAAGTGGCGGAGCTGGGGCAGGATACGCCCAGTGGGACTTGCACTTTCCACGGCAACTTGCATTTCAGTCCACTGAGGGGCCGCGGGAAGGGGCCCTTGCAGCTCCTCTCCCATGGCCCAAGCTTGCCTCTGAACAACCACTCTCGAGACTTACCTTCAGCGTGTGGGTCCCCACTTCAAGGCAAAATAGTTTACATGACCTCTTTTTAAATGTTTACACCATTACCCGTACATAAAATTATGCTGCAGGTCCAAAAATATCAGAAACTGAGGGACTGTAATCTGCTATCAGTCATTCTTTCCCCAATTATCTAGAGAAGATGACCTAAAATATATGACAAAGTAGTGAATTGAAAGATATGCCCCGATACTGTTTTAAGCACTTTCCGTGTGTTATTTTAACTCTCATACTAACTGCTAAGGTAGGGATTCTTTTCATTTCCATTTCAGTTGAGAAATGGAAGCAGAGGGGATAAGCAAATCCCGCACATGGTGGATGGGCCCTGGGCAGAGTGGCTCTAGATGACACAGAAGGAGACAAGCCTCTAAGGACCAGGGGTCCCCGCAGCCTGCTGCCTCCCCTCCACAGGCCTGGAAGGCCCAGCCCCCCGGGAGAACAGACATGCCTCATGGTTTCATCTCAAGCAATGCCTCCAAGCCAGCCCCTTCGCAGCACTCAAGGACTTCACGGAGCTGCGTGGTGGCGCCAGCTGCCTGAGCTCTAGTGGGTCAGGGGAGAGCTCTAGTGGCCTCAGGGGAAGCCATGGAGGGGCAGGGAGAGGCCACAGCTCCCACAGAGCCAGGGTCTGCAAATACACACTCTGGGGGGTCATGTGTGGTGGGGAGTCAGGAGAGGGGCAAGAAGGCAGGTCTCTGGTTTTTACTTTGGACACTTGTATCCCAGTGTGAATCCGAGCACAGCTCCTTGGGGGAACTGAATAGAACTCGACAGAACACAGTGTCTTGAGTCTCAGCAGTAAGCTGTGTGGGAGGTGTGGACACTGGGCCCTTGGGGTCCTGCCTGGCACCAGAGGCAGGGCAGGTAGAGAGCACCGGGCTGGCGTCCGGGGTTGGACCACAAGCTGGGGAGGGTGCTGGGGCAGGTGCCGCCCGACCTTGGCAGGAAAAATGCCCTGCAGGATCCCAAGGGCCTGACTGACTTGAGTCTTTAGAGGTCTCCAGAAAGTCAAAACTTTGTGTCGTGTGAGCTGGTGCTGAGGTGTGAGAATGGCCTGGCAGCAGAAGCCCCCTCTCACTCACCACCTTACCCTACAGAAGGGGGCTGGACTAACTTCCAGATTCAAACGCTAAAGCCCTAACCCCAGCCCCTTGAGATGTGGCTCTATGTGGACATGGGGCCTTTAACGAGGTAGTGAAGTTAAAATGAGGCCATCGGGGTAGGCCCCAATCCAATCTGACTGGTGTCCTCTTGAGAGGGGAGTAGAGGGGAAGAAAGGCACCAGGGCCACGCAGGCACCAAAGAGAGGCCCCGCGAGGAGGCAGCGCCTCCAAGCCCAGGAGAGAGGCCTTGGGAGAAACCAAGCCTGCCCATAGCTTGGTCATGGACTTGCAGCCTCCAGAACCATGAGGCAATGAACTTCTGTGTCAGCTGCCCAGTCTGGGGTATTCCATTATGGCCATCCTAGAAGACTTATACAGATTCCGGGTTACCTCTGCTTTATGTTCTAACTTACTGCCTACCAGAATTCAAAATGCTTGGTAAGTAACACAATAAACAAAAAGGCTGTTGGGTTAATACTTTTAATTACATGATTGTAATTATACAATTTCCACTATTCGATATTTTGTATAAAACCAGTTACAACTCACAAGATTTGCAAATGTGACAATATGTATCAAACTACATACATATGCAAAGTTTACAGGCCATTAGGAAGCTTTATCTTAAAAATACCTTCAGGAAAATAAACATTCAACCAGTTCTCTTGGCTTTAAAAAATATGATTAGAAATATACACTGTAAAAAAAAAATCAAGATAATGATTGATCAATACTGATCAGTCACATTTTAAAACTTTTAATAATCTGTACATGAGTGCAGGTTAGATAAAAGCCTGCAAATTATTAATAGAAAACTGCAGTACTATCATCGGATGAACATGTCTGCTGGCAATTCTACCAGGTAATTAAGGAGGTAATTTCCTACACAGTATAGGTGAATTGTCCAGTCTTTAAACACATCTGGAGTCATCTCCACTGAGTGACATGGAGAATACCCTGATGTGGGGAAATGGAAGAGCAGCAGCTAGTCTCTCCAGGGCAGTTTCAGCGGGAGAGAACATTTAAAGGTACAATAAAATAGGTTTTAAAAGTTGCTTTTGATGAGCACTGCTTTCCAAAATGCAATAATGATTTTTTTTTAATGTAGAAAGAGAAGCTACGTTAAGAACAGACATCCAATGAGTGCACTGCTTCTGTGGCTCCAACGGTGACTGGGAAAAGGGAAGGCCCCAGGAGAGCCCTCGGGCCACGCACAAGCCCAGGCCATCCGCCCAGCGAGCACACTGGCCTCGAGCACACTGCCCTCATGACAATGCTTGGGAACTCCTCTAAAACTTGCCTAGGCCCAAGAAAACAGAGAGGTAGCAATCACCCCTGTGAGAGGGCTAGAGAGGAGGGGAGGAAGTAGGTAGGGGACAGGCTAGGGGCATCAAGCTCAGAACGCGGGAATTCTGGAGGCCGGCAGAGCCACGTGCTGCTGGGAAGCACTGGCCACGCCAGGCCATTCTGCTCTCACAAGGCGCTGCTCCCCACCAAGTTCTACAAAAAGCTATGTCCGTCTGTACTTCTAGGAACCCAGTTTTGCAGACGCTCTTCCTCCGGACTGTCCCTGACTCTTGATAATTTTGAGTCCCCAGAAAGCTTCAAGGGCACCTAAAAATATTCACTTCCAATTTTAATTCCATTGCAAACTGTCCCGGTGTACTTTCAGGGCTATTTAAGGCTCTTAGGTTAAGGGGATCTCTCCATCTGACACACGGTTTCATGTTCCATGGCAACAAGGTCTTCTATAACGACTCTAAATCAGAATTCCAGAAGATTCTGGTTGTTTGTGGTTTCAGTTGGGGGTGAGAGGAAGAGCCCACTCTCATTCATAGCAGGAAGAACTTTCCATCCCTCAGACCCAGAAACTTCCTGGATTCTAGAGACAGTCCTCATAAATGTAACGCTGTTGCTATGCACACCATCCCAAGTCATTTGGTTATTACAAGGAATGCCTCTTCACCAAATCACAAGTTTTCTATGACTAATTTCAGTGAACCAGTTAAATAGAAAGACTTTTAGAAAGAGCCACAGTGATAGCAATTCTAGGTGGAAACTTGAGCAGGCAACATGAAGAGGCAGTTCATAAAATGAAAAAGGACTGTGGTTCCACTGACACCCTTTCTTTTCTTGGACGAAACAACAGGAGGCTCGTTCACCGTGAGGGAGACAGTACTCACAACAGCTGTGGCGCCCACATTTACTTGTTCTGATGGGATGAAAAGCCAAACTAAGAAGGGATCAGATGGAAGCACGATTTTCACAACTACCTGGATTATTATTTATGGAGGGGATGGCCTTAAAAAGGGTAAGGGGAAGAAGAGGTGCCCTGAGAATTCAATTCAAGCATGGCACAGTTTGAATATTTATATTGTCTCAGCTCAAAATAGCAAAAGGAATGTTCCTCCTCCCACGCAAACCTTATTGAAGAGTGGTCTGCCCACAGCCAAGTGGGTCTTTGTGCCTATTCATTTCCAGGGACAGAAAACCACTGTTTTTCTGTGATCCAGTCCCCAGTGTTTAAAAGCTGGCCTGACCCCACCCGACAGTGCCTGGCGGGGAAAGAGTTGCTTGTTTGGCTGAGAACACGGCATCTTCCATCTCTTCTGATGCCAGTCAATTTCATACTTTCTTCCAAGAAAGTATACCAAAATGGAGGCACTGCCTTTCAATTACTTTTTGCATTAAAGACTTTAACTTGTTTATTCCAACCGCTTTTATTTCTTGCAGTTTTGTGAAAAAGGCAGCTTCTTAAAATGGAGTTGCCTACTGATCTGGCACACGCCTTGTGGCTTAGGAGGGCATTTGTTTCCCACCGCCTGTCGACATCTCAGCCCTCCATGCTCCCGGCACAGGCAAAAATGGCTTAACAATCATTAAACCACCCACTTCTTATGGAAGGAACTGAGGTGAGTACTATATATTCTTTTATTTCAGGCCCCATTTTTTTCTTTTTTTTAGCAGCAAATCAATTCTGTTTCTGTAATTGCTTCATGGCACAGACTCTGCTGTGTTCCAGTAGGGCTGCGGGAGAAGGCACTCTGCAGAGTTACTAGTTGTGTTCCCTAACCAAAGGCAACAGTGAGATCCAGAAGCAGATCATTGTCACTGAGATCGCAGGCCGCGTCAATGGCCTTAGGCGGATCTCATAAGGGAAAAAAAATCCAATGTTACAGAGAAGGACTCTAAAAAAGCGGTAACTTTTTTTTTTTGTAAGCCGACATTATTTGGGATTGCTGTTTCCAGGGGGAAAAACCAATAGTGTGTTTTTTCCATGCATTGAAGGAAATATGATTTTAATTTGTATGACTGGCAACCAAACAATGGGCAGCCTCCCAGTTCTTCAGTCCCTGAAGGACAGAATAAGGAACGACTTGCAACATCTTCCAACTCTGAAGTCAGTTTCTCCTCCTGAGTCTTCTAAAGCTACCAGTAATATTTTCTTGCAAGTTTTAGGTTACCAAGGTACCACCTGGTCTTACAACATGCAACAGTGTTTAAATGTGGTTTTCACAGATTCTTGTTAATAAAGCACTCTTTGGTGGAAGACAAGCAGCTTGGGTACTTAACAGAGTTAACATTACAACAGTATTACAAATAGTCAAGTGAAGATGATTAAGCCAAATGGTATCAAATTACAGAAAGTACCATTTCAGTAATGCCTTTTGTATCTTTATAAATTTTGACACAGGGTCCCAAGGTGAACAGAAAATAAATACATAAAAAACCTCCATCAGATCCTCAATTCTTCTGAAGGCCAGCAACTACAATGATTGCCATCACAGGGACACACATGCACCACAGACCAGCCAGCTCCCTGAGTACCAGAGGGCTTGGGTGTTTACACCTGAGACTGAATTTCCAACAGCATGTTTGTCGTTCCGCTTGAGAGCTGGGCCCTTCTCTGAGTCATTCATTCGCTTGCACCCAAACTCAAAGTTGATTATTCAAACTCCAGTGGACCTTTTCTCCATTCATCAACTTCTTAGGTGGAAAAAGCAACTAAGGCTTTTGCAATTTTGTTTTGTTTTCAAATTGTGCTAATTTCTGTTGCAGTTTTCAGTTCCTAGAGTCTTCCGTCAGCTCTGGTCACAGGTTTTTACTTAACGCAAGACTGTTTTAGTCCTTGAAATGGAGAGACTACAGGGGGGAAAAAAGGATTTTACCATAAAGTTTACACAGCGTCCACAGGCAGTTATCAAAGACAAGGAGGGCAACATAATAAAAATACTGACATGCTAAAAAGTATACGCTTGCTGTAAGTTTCTAATGACAAATACTTTGGAGAAGACAACACAATATCAACCACAAAGGAAAGACAAACAGGAGAAAGGCAGGGCAGAAAAAGGCTCAGTTCTGCAAAAAATAGAAATTTAAAAAAACCAATACAAGTAAATAAAAATCATAAAAGACGGATGGGCAGGGGCAGCAGGGCCAGGAAAGTACCATGACGCCGCTAGGGGCACGTGCTGCAAAGCACTCCTTGTCCTTCCTTTCCTCTGAGGGACCAGGCTGTGGGAGGAGCGGGCAGAATGAAAAGATAGAGAACTGTTACTGGGTTATTTCAAAAGTCAGAATTTGGTCACAGAAAAAGCTCTGGCACCTAAGCGGCTTCCAGCTCCGCTGAGCACAGGAGGCACCCCACAGGCTACCTGCCTCCGCACTCCACGATTCTCATCTTGCCTCTCTTCTCTCCTTTCCCAGTTCACGACGCTACACTTTCAGGTCAGTAACAACTTTCAGAAAACAAACAAAACCAAAAGAAGAGTCAGAAAAACCACTTCCAATCTGGAGGGCCCCTCGCCCGATGCTGCTGCTGCGCTCTTCAAGGAGGAGCATATGAATCGATCATTTCATTTTCAGAGATCCCAACAGAGCACTGAGTCAAAGATCCAGGCCAGCTGGTGAGACAAGTGGGAAAATATCTGGAATTTCAAAGGATCATTAATATTTTAAAACACTGGAGAGAAACAGCATTTTACAAAGAAACATTTGGAGACAACCTTCTGGGACTCCTCTCCTGATGGACTTTGGAGATAACAGCAGTAGCCAAAAATTAACACCCAGAGGCAACGGAACAGGCACCCACATCTGAGGCTCTGAGGGTCAAGAGGCAGTGGCAGGTGTGACATGGGCAAAGCCACCTGAGAACACTGAAGAAGTCAGAGGTCCTAGATGCAGCTGCTCCTAACTGAAGGGCTCCTGAAAACACTCGTGGTTTCAGAAGCTAAGGAAAGAGGCCGGGCGCGGTGGCTCACACCTGTAATCCCAGCACTTTGAGAGGCCGAGGTAGGCAGATCACCTGAGGTTAGGAGTTCAAGACCAGCCTGGCCAACATGGTGAAACCTCATCTCTACTAAAAATACAGGAGAAAATTTTTAGCCAGGCGTGGTGATGCACGCCTGTATTCCCAGCTATGCAGGAGGCTGAGGCAGGAGAATCACTTCTACCCTGGAGGTGGAGGTTGTATTGAGCCAAGATCGCACCACAGCACTCCAGCCTGGGCAACAGAGTGAGACTCTGTCTCATTTAAAAAAAAAAAAAGAAAAAGAGAGGCTAAGGAAAGAACCTGAGCATTTCTCTCCCCCACCCTCACAATATGAAGAATTAGGTACAAAGCACCCCAGAGCCCTGGACCTTAGGTTTGGTTTGGCAGCTGCAGCAGAAAGTGATGGTTCCCAGTGATACAACTCAGAATTAAAGTAACTTGTACATGACAGTTTCTTAGAAAATGAATGAAGTTATCATTTTAAAAAAAGAAGAGCCTGCCCAAAAGAAACAGCACAAGCTAACAAACACGCACCGGCGGAAGGGCTGCGTGAAGACATGAGTGAATGCGAGCAAATGAGGTGGCTGCAGGCTCTCACTCGGAGCACGATGAAATTTCCAAGACTGTTCTAAGAGAGCTCTTCAGAGGTCATGTGAGAACACTGAAAACAGGCCAATTCAACGGAGCCAATTATTCACTGCATTTATTAATTCTTAAAAGAGAAAGGTTAGCATGGATTTATAGCTCTAACAGGAAATGGGAAGTGGAGAAGCCCACTCACCTCCCTCTCCAGACTCGGGGAAGGGAATGAGAAGGTGCCACACAGAGCCCTGGCAGGACCGAGGGCCACACAGGCTGCCTGGCCACCGTCCCAGACCTGTGGCCACATGAGATTTAGGTTTCGATGTGGCACAGCTTCAAATGGATACATGAGGGGATGGTCATCTTCTGTGAGAAACAGTGGCACCTTTTCCCAAAGACAAATAGTTAAGACATCACTCCTATTTTTTCAGCTGCCCCAAGTAATTGCTTTTTTGACGTTTTTGAAAAAGTTCCCCAAAGCTGAAGAGCCTCTCAGTAAACCCAAAAATCAAAAGCACCAATTAAGCACAAAGCGAGTTTGGGTGGAGTCTTCATCCTGGATGCCAAGGAACATGAAAATGGAAGGTCAAGTTCCTATGCGCCACAGAAATGATGACAAACCAGTAGGAACTGGCAACCCCAGTGCCTTGCAGGTAGGGATGAAAGGACCCCAAAAGGGTGCTCTATTTGTTTTTTCTACTGCTGTTTAAAGATTTCAACTCAATACTTTAAATTTACTCAACAATCTTAGCTCAATACTATTTTGCTCAGAATCAGACCATGCACCAATATACTAATTCCCTCATTACCCTCCAACCAGAAATGAATACTATTTGGTAGGATATTATGAATAATATTCAGTAGGATAAAAGCTCCAGGCTACAGCTTGGCTAACTCAAATTCTTAAAAACTATACATAATTTGCCTTTCTTTTGTAAGCTGTAGGTGGATAACAGGTAGGGTGATGTGAGCACAGGACAAAGCCCCAAAAGAGGCACAAAGAAAGAACCCGCTTAGAGGAAGGTGGGGAAATAAACTGTGAGCCCCAGTTAATCCTCACTGTTAGACTCCTTTTGCTCTCCACATCATCTCTGAAAGTCCATTTTGGAATTTAAAAGAAGTCTTTTTGGTTTTCAGAACTATCTCAAATTCCTGGAAACTGCTTTGGGTCATTTCAACATTCAGTCCAGATTACTGACTCTGAAATCTACCTTAGGACCCTCAAAGCATCCCCGCCAGGGACCTGAGGCAGATGCTTGCTGCAACCAGGAACCACTTCTCCAGAGAGGCAGGAGTTCAGGTCACTAGAGTGACATGAAAATGCAACGAGACCTAGATAGAAAAACAGAGGCAAGGCCAGCCCTTCCTTCCTCAAAGGAAGACGGTATGACCTGGCAAGCACCAGCCAGGCTCCCGGACTCTACTCCTCTGTAACCTAAAAAGCATAATCTAAAAAAGCAAACAGCAGAATTAAATGTGCAAGACACACTACGCTGTAACAAAAGCCTGAGTGGCCAGGCGCCGTGGCTCACGCCTGTAATCCCAGCACTTTGGGAGGCTGAGGCAGGTGGATCACTTGAGGTCAGGAGTTCGAGATCAGCCTGGCCAAAATGGTGAAACCCCATCCCTACTAAAAATACAAAAATTAGCCAGGTGTGGTGGCACATGCCACTCACAAGTAGTAATCCCAGTTAATTGGGAGGATGAGGCAGGAGAATGGTTTGAACCTGGAAGACGAAGTTTGCAGTGAGCCGAGAAAACACTACTGCTCTCCAGCCTGGGCAACTCCATGTCAAGGAGAAAAAAAAAAAAAAGCCTGAGCACTCATACCTAAAAAGAATATGCCCCTTCAAGACATGTCAAAATTAACAATTAACTGTCATCAACAACAGGCTTTTTATTTGATTTTTTTTTTTTTTTGAGACAGAGTCTTGCTCTGTTGCCCAGGCTAGAGTGCAATGGCACGATCTCAGCTCACTGCAACCTCCGCCTCCAAAGTTCAAGTGATTCTCCAGCCTCAGCCTCCCGAGTAGCTGGGATTACAGGCACCCGCCACTGCGCCCAGCTAATTTTTGTATTTTTAGTAGAGACAGGGTTTCACCATCTTGGCCAGACTGGTCTTGAACTCCTGACCTCATGATCTACCTGCCTCAGCCTCCCAAAGTTCTGGGATTACAGGCGTGAGCCACTGCGCCCAGCCTGAATTTTTAATAGTTTGGCTTACCAAAAAGTGTCAGTTAAAACACTTCCATTTCCCTTCATTTATGTAGAAAAATTGGAAAATAAGATGATAAAAAAGAAAAAAAATCCCAACTGTCCCACCAACCAGAACTTTTATTAGTATCACAGCATATTTTTCCTTTGTCTTATTTCTATGCATATATAGAAACTAACTCATCTATAAATACAGATGTATCATAGGTACATAAATATTTATACATCTCTATATTTCTATACATATATAGTATACTTACACTTACAAAATCAGAGTCACACTTCAGAATTTTTTTTTTTTTTTTTTTTTGACACAGAGTCTCGCTCTGTCACCCAGGCTGGAGTGCAGTGGTGCGATTGTGACTCACTGCAACCTCCGCCTCCCATGTTTAAGCAATTCTCCTGCCTCAGCCTCCCAAGTAGCTGGGACCACAGGTGCCTGCCACCACACCTGGTTAATTTTTGTATTTTTAGTAGAGACAGGGTTTCACTATGTTGGCCAGGCTGGTCTCAAACTCCTGACCTCAAGTGATCCACCCGCGTCGGCCTCCCAAAGTACTGGGATTATAGGCGCGAGCCACCGTGCCCGGCCCATACTTCAGAATTGTTATGCGTGGCTCTTTTCACTTACTGCTTCGTGTACTAAACTGTATGACTCCCAATTCATTTGGCATAATGTAACAATCTTGAGCCCATTTCCTGTTTCTCACTGTTATAAATAACACTCTGCTATTGTTCCAATGTACCTAAATCTTTGACCTTTGGTCAGTATTTCTCTAATATTCTTCTCAAGAAGAATCAAAGAGTAAAGAAATAGGAATATCTGGTACATTTCTAATGAAAAATTTTAAATCCTGGAATCATAAGTCAGTGCCTGACAGTCCTCCAATCCTCATTCCGGGGCACTGCTGCATCCCCATGCGAGTGTAAGTGTGCAATAAGGTTGTACAAAACAGTGAAGAGGAGACATGGCAGAGCTGAATGAGTCTTCAAAAGGCAAAGCACACAGAGCTCCCAGCTCTGCCAAGAGTCTCTCGGGAGACTGGCTGCTTTGCACTGGGGACTAATTTCACATTGATAAGGCCCCTAGGCCCAAAGCCTCAGATATACAGGGCAGGGAAGCTGAAAAGAAGCAGGGCACACGTGCAGGACAGTTTAAAGTCTGGTTCTGATTATCTTCAGGTCGCTCATGTCTACTAGAAGAGATCGTTTTTACCAGGAGGACAAAAACAGGACTGCATGGGCTGCCAACGCCAGGCAACGATGAAAAGGTGCCCCCTTCTACTCCTGAGCCATCTATCCCCACTTCCACTCCTGGGCTATCTATTCTCTCTTCAAATGGGATCTGTTTTCAGAGTACTTTAAAAATGACATGTCCTCTTCATGAGAAATATCCAAAGACAACAGAGTCACCGACATGGCCACAGAACACATTGGTTTCCTTGTGAAATTTTGCCTACACTTACTGAAGACAGTGATGACAGTGAAAGAACTAGTGCCTCGGGTGTGGGCTGTGGCCAAGAAGACAAAGAGCCACTAGGTAGAGAAGGATCCTCAAACTCTCTAGTTATCTCATTTCTACCATCACATTCATTTGCAGCTAATTATCCAGCAATGATGCTGTATCTGATATACACCTAGAAAAATGTCCTCCAACTCCTGGCAGCCAGTTTTGGAAATTCTTAATTTAAAAACTTTCCCATATCATGACCCAGAGACCATACTTCCAGAGTTGAGAATTACTTCTAAAAAACAAAACAAAAGCCTACATTAAAATGGTCCAGATTTTCTTAGATAATGAACAAGGAATACACATTTGATGAATTTCTCATCATGGAGACTCTACTTTCTCCTAATTTCGTGTCAATCTCCAGAGGTAGGGTCCAAATATTAAACTGGAAAACCAACGCTTGCAACTTTTCAGAAGAGTAGGATTCTTTTCTCACCTTTTAACACTGCTTTTCCTTGAAGCAGATCTGGTGGTTCGTTTAGTAATGCCTGCACTGCCAGAAATGTTAGGTTCAGATGTTTTACAGCTCTGAACACTGGATTGAAGAATTACTCTGAAAATAGTTGGAAAAAAATAAGATTATATTCACTGAAACCATTTGCAAATACTTGACAGAGGAAAGTATTTTTGCACTTTAGTGCAAATTATCTTGAGAATTGAGAGGATTTTCCATCAACACATTTACCAAAAAAATCTGAAACACATTTTCACATCAAGGCCTTTTAAAATGAAGCATCTCATTTCTCTTTGAAGGTTTCACAAAGACAACCAGAGGGCTTTGCTCCTGGAAGGCGAATGACTTGACACTTTAAACAATTCCCACACCAAAGAAATCCACCAGCCAAAGAAATCTTTGTGCCCAACAAAAGTAAAAGTAGCTTCTCAGACTTTCAGTCATGAAACAAGACACCATTAAGAAGCTCAAATTCTAAAGAATAGGAACATAAATTTAGGAAATAACTATATAATATTCACTCTTCAAAGCTGTAAGTATGGGTAATAATCCACTAAACCAATACTAATTTTATATAACATTTCAAAATTTTAGAAAGTGTTTCAGCAAAATATGAGTTTCGCCTGGATTATAACACTTACTAAATCTCCAAGTGCCACTAAAATGAAAATGAAAACACTTAAATTTTGTAAAGCTTGCCTTAATTAAACTCTAAAAAGCTTGAGAAACTGGTGCATGAGTAGGCTGCCCAGGAGGAAGTACACGATGAATCAGAAAAGAACATCCTGAGATAAAGGCCACACGGAATGTCCTTTAAGAGGCAGATGGTCCTTTGTTTTTTTTTTTTTTTCTTTCCTCTTTAAATTGTCATGGGGAAAACAGCAGAAGGCATCAAAAGATTTTATATGCAATTCTTTTTTTTTTTTTTTGAGATGGAGTCTTGCTCTGTCGCCCAGGCTGGAGTGCAGTGGCGTGATCTCGACTCACTGCAACCTCCACCTCCCAGGTTCAAGCCATCCTCCTGCCTCAGCCTCCTGAGTAGCTGGGACCACAGGTGCCCACCACCTCACCTGGCTAATTTTTGTGTTTTTAGTAGAGATGGGGCTTTGCCATGTTGGCTAAGCTGGTCTCAAACTCCTGATCTCAGATGATCCGCCCACCTCAGCCTCCCAAAGTGCTGGGATTACAGGTGTGAGCCACCACACCGGGCCTATATGCAATTCTTTTCTTCAAGAGATAATCAATGACAAACTAAACACATATACACACATTTATAGATATCAACTTTTAATTCTCTGAAAGAGAAAACACTGACTTAACAAGCTTTCTTCTTTCCTATTCAAACATAAAGGTGAGAAAGCCAATAACAACTTATGAGAACCCAACTCAAAAGAGTAAAAAGTTGAACCATTACAATTAGTGAGCATCCCACCTCACGGGCCTCAGCTACCACCATGCTGGCTAATATACCAAAGACAGGGCCTTAAAACAGGCTAAAATTAATAAATTTCTACAACCTTAGCATGACCCAAACCAAAGCATATCCAACATTTAGTAAAATGCTAAACGTCTCATCACTAAAAAAGCAACAAGAGGCTGGGCGCGGTGGCTCACACCTATAATCCCAGCACTTTGAGAGGCCAAGGTGGTTGGATCACAAGGTCAGGAGTTCAAGAGCAGCCTGGCCAAGAAGATGAACCCTGTCTCTACTAAAAATACAAAAATTAGCCGGGTGTGGTGGCAGGTGCCTATAATCCCAGCTACTCAGGTGGCTGAGGCAGGAGAACTGCTTGAACCCGGGCGGCAGAGGTTGTAGTGAGCCGAGATCGTGCCACTGCACTCCAGCCTGGGCCAAAGAGTGAGACTCCATCTCACAAAAAAAAAAAAAAAGCAACCAGAGCATAACCTGCAGCTTGTCTGGGCCAGCGGTCCCAAGCTTTCTGGGGAGAAGAGGAGGGGCAGCTTTCCCCACTATTTCACTTTACTCATGCAGGATTTCTGAGGGCCCCATGAAACTAGCTTTCTGTCTCACGGAGGGACATGAATCCTGGATAAATCAGCCAGTGTTTGGTTCAGAAATTCTCCTAGAGTGTGATCATCTGATATGTTGAATGTTCTAACAAAATAGAAAAAGGAGGTGGGTGCGGTGGCTTACGCCTGTAATTCCAGCACTTTGGGAGACTAAGGCAGGAGGATCACTTGAGGCCAAAAGTTCGAGACCAGCCTGGGCATTTTAAGCAATTCCCACACCAAAGAAATCCACCAGCCAAACAAATCTTTGTGCCCAAAAGTAAAAGTAGCTTCTCAGATTTTCAGTCATGAAACAAGACACCATTAAGAAGCCCAAATTCTAAAACATAGTGAGACGTCCTCTTTCACTATGTTATTTTATAACAATAATAATTAGCTGGGCGTGGTGGGGCGTGCCTTGGTTCCAGCTACTTGGGAGGTTGAGGTAGGGGGATCACTTGAGCCTGGGAGGTCAAGACTGCAGTGAGCCATGTTTGTGTCACCAATCTCCAGCCGGGTGATAGAGACTCTGTATAAAAAAAAAAAAGAAGTGCGTATATGCAACTTAATTGCATGATTAAAGGCAACTATTACCCTGGCTTGTGAATTCTACTTCTAAAAACAAAAAATTATTTTTAAATTCTTTTTTTTCTTTTTTTTTTTTAAGATACAGGGTCTCACTCTGTTGCCCAGGCTGGAGTGCAGTGGCACAATCATAGCAGCCTCAAATCCTGGGCTCAACTGATCCTCCCACTTCAGCCTCCAGAGTAGCTGGGACCACAGGTACATGCCACCATACCCAGCTAATTTTTTTATTTTTTATTTTATAGAGATGGGGTCTCGCTATGTTGCCTAGGCTATTCTCGAAATTCTGGCCTCAGTGATTCTCTTGCCTCGACCTTCCAAAGTGTCGGGATTTACAGGCATGAGCCAGCCTGGGCATCCCTAAAAATTATTTGTTTATATAAAGTGAAGGGGAAATATTTATTCATCTCTGCTAAGAATTTGAATATAGAATTTTGCATAAAACCAAACAAAACAAAACAAACTGCTGCTGCTTCACTGCTACTTCTGAAGCCCAGGCCGGGGCACTCGTGCTGCCACTGTTCTCATCTGCTCCCCTCGGCCACTCCCTCACGCACAGAGAAAACGAGACTCCTGTTGGCTTTTTTTTTTAAAATACAACACCTAATTCTCAAATAATCTGAGGCCAAGGTTGGCCAAAAGTACAGACAACAATCACACTGCAAAATAATTAATCTGAGAAAAAAACAAGAGCTGATACACTGCCTGCTTAGGAAATCTGAATCCTGATTTCTCAAATTAAAACTATAACTGAAGTATTAAATACCGTTCAAAACAAGACACTACTGCTAAATCCTGCAGTCATTCTCAGGCTGCTGGAAAACATCTTTTTAAAAGTATTTATTTCTCTATAAAATTGGTGTAAATTAAAGTGAACTAATACAATAATAACATTAAATAGCTAGTAATTTCTGTGGAACTTTAAAACCAAGAGAATGATAGAACTTGAGTGTATTAATCATACCAGGGAAGATTCCAGTTATTTGCAGACAACACGGTATTTATCCTAACTGCAGGTTATGTACTGATGAAGTCGGGGTTGGGGGAGAACTCCACTGAGCTATCATGAGTGACAGCGCACACCACCTGACAGGCACCAGAGGGTGATGTGTTGCCTCTGTCACAGGGAACCCGGGCACTCGCGGCCTTCTGCCTTCCAACCCAGGCCAAGCATGGCTTTGCAGAGCAGTGTGCAGCAGATGTATTTTCTTCCTTCCCATCTCCCCTGACAAAATCCTCCGTCCTACCTACCTCTTGCCTATACTGCAGTTCACCTTCTTCTCTGCAGCATCCTTGGAGTCTCGGTACTCTGAGATTTCAGATACAGTGAAATCTGCAACCCAAGGAACACAGCAAAGCCAAAAACTAAAAAGCCAGGTCTTGAACATAAATGTCCAATTCCAAGAAAAAAATCCATCAGGGCAACTATGCACTATGTATACTGGCTATCCACTCCGGACACCACAAGAGCGTGCACAAAGGTGACCCTGAGACCCTGCAGCCTCCAGAGAAGCCTTTCCCACTATCTCCGAGTCTGACTCAGAAGCCTGAAGTGTTGTTATGGCCTAATTCTCCAGGCATGCCGCATAACAGGAGCTTTTCACTGGAAACAACTTATCAGACGATGCCACGCCACCTGCGTCCACTGCCAGCAGAGGTGGGTGGTGATGACAGAGGCTGGTGGAGCTCAAGAGTCACCACCTTACAAATACAACCCTTTTGAGAGAAAGACATGGGGGTGCTACAAAGATGATACTGATTAACACCACTGTAACTGTCACAAGCTTTTTGCTTCTGAAAATTCCAAATAATTAGGCTGAACTGAATATTCTGCTTGGGTATAGAACTATGATGGCAAACGTCATTAACAACAACAACAGAAGGTATAATTTACATGGAATACTGAAAAGAAAAGAGCCTGATAGGGACCATGTTTAAACTTACCCTGGGAATGATCATTCAACCACAAAGTGCCTAAATATTATTAGCAACTGCTCCACCCATTCAGAACATCTTTGCCACTTGGAACAGTTTGAGAAGAATAACTCTATGTAGTGCATGATGCTCTTGAGTCAGAATATGTGGCAATCGAAGTTGACTAAGAGAAGCAAAGGAGAAAACACCCAAAAGGTTAATCTATCTCAGAAATACAGCAGGTCTGAATGAGCGACAATAAGCTTTTATTTGTAAGATATTCAAGAAAATGCCATAAATAGGAGCAAGTTAAGCAGGTTTTGCCTAATTCTGAAGAGAGAAATCAGCTTGATTTTTAAATCTTTCTCAGCTATGTGAAAATATTCAATGAAACCACAAAGTACCAGAGCTGGTTGCAATGGAATTTTTCTTTGGAAGAGATCTTGCAAGGAACTTTTGCATTCTTTCATAACTTCCAAGTCCAAGAGGAGACAAGAGAAGAAATTCTTAAAATATGAGTTAAGGAAAAAGCTTCAGAGAAGGAAGAATGCAGCTCAGACACAGGAGGGTGGCGGCGGACCCCGTGACATGGACACACCCGCCTTCTGGGGTCTTCAACATGCTGTTCCACAAGTGGGCCTCTTGCACATTCTTCTGCAGAAATAAAGCCTCTTCGCTGTTAAGGTCTTCATTTCAAAGATGAAAGATCTCAAGAGAATACAAATTTGCTGCTATTTGCCTATTAAAGGCATTCTGGCTATGTCTGGGCAAGGAGAAAAGCGGGAACAATGACCATCATATGGAAATGCACCAACTTAAACAGGCGACCTCAGCTCCGACCTCCTACTTTCATTTAGCATCAAGTGCTACACACTGTACTTACTGTATTCCCTAAAGGAGAGGAGGAAAATGAGAGCAGGAAATTCTGCACACTAAAGAGAGAAGACTTATGAGAGAGCTGCTGTACAATGGCAGATTTCGAGGCTACAAAATCACATATTTAATGAAAGTAGATCAGTGGGAAAAATGCTTCTTTGCTAGATTGGGAAGGACATACTCAAGATACAGAAAACTAGAGGGAAATTGTATAGCCAACTGACGAAAATAAAACCACCCCAATTATCCTAAGCTAACTACTTTTGATAGGGAAGAAAAACTGTTTCAGTGAAGAAAAACTGTTTCATGTCTTTATTTATCAACTGCTATTTTGAAATATCTGTTAAGGATAAGCATAACTTTAAAACAACGTATGTTACTTTCAATATCCTTTCTATGAGAGGAACAGTGAAGCCCACCTTCCCTCCCCACCACCATCCCATTAATTGAAAAGATTCAGAAAAAGAACCTTTGAAAATAGGCAAACCAACAAAGCTAGGAGCTGACAAGGAGAAAAACATGCATTGTGGGAACCACACTAGGCACCAGAAGTAAGCAACGGCAGAGAAACAGAACGGGACACTTACAGCAGCTATCTGTCAGGGGGTCCTGATGGCTACTGTGTTCTGAAACCATCGAGACAGAATAGCAGGATGGGAAGAATGTAGTCACAAACAATCCACCAGATGACAACACTACACAGTGCAGAGGTCAGCACAGCTAGGGGACATCTGGAAAGGGGTGAAGGGGAAAGAACAGATGTTCAAATTGGGAAGCCAAAATAAATTACACAATCATCAATCAATCAATCAATCAAGCCATATGTGAATTTTAGACACCCTAAAAGCCCAGAACAGCAACAGGGATACAAAGGGGCGGTCAACAAGGATGGAGTTTTGCCATTTTATGTTGAAGAAAAAAATGCTATGTTTAAACAGGTTTCATACTTTGGGACTCAGTCACTAGTTAGATAACTACCCTATGTTAATTTAACTTTATGATACTGAAATCAGTCACAGATAAATGATTGAGGTTCTTCAAAAAGCAGAAGATGTGCACACACAGAAAACTAAACCAAACCACAAGGGGCAAAGGAGGCAAAACCAGATAACCAAAAACAAACAAACAAACAAACAAAAAAACACAAAACCCCAGACTAGTTAACAAAATCACAGGAGGCACAACTAAAAATGAACGTAACACAGCAGAACTGATCTCACTTCAAGGGAGTTACTAACTCCTGAGTCATCCAGGAAGCTAAGGGAATGGCACATTTTTATAATATGGTTCACATTTAACCTAGGGCAACACAAAATGAGCAAAATTTCACTTAGGTATGCATACTATAGACTTTTCTTAGTTTTTTTCCACACTCATTTTCCTCATACTAGTTGGCTTTCAGCTTGGTGTTTATTTTTTATTTTTTAATTATGATAATTTTTTGAGATGGAGTCTTGCTCTGTCACTCAGCCCGGAGTGCAATGGCGTGATTTTGGCTGACTGCAACCTCCGCCTCCCAGGTTCAAGCAATTCTCCCACTGCAGCCTCCTGAGTAGTTGGGATTAGAGGCACACATCACCACGCCCAGCTAAGTACTGTATTTTTAATACAGGGTTTCACCGCGTTGGCCAGGCTGGTCTCAAACTCCTGATCTCAGATGATCTGCCTGGCTCAGCACCCCAAAATGCTGGGATTACAGGTGTGAGCCACCGCACCTGAGCTCTATTTTATTATTAATTAATTTTTTTTTTTGAGATGGAGTTTCACTCTTGTCGCCCAGGCTGGAGTGCAGTGGTGTGATCTCGGCTCACTGCAACCTCCGCCTCCCGGGTTCAAGCAATTCTCCTGCCTCAGCCTCCCAAGCAACTGGGATTACAGGCATGTGCCACCATGCCCAGCTAATTTTGCATTTAGTACAGACGGGGTTTCTCCATGTTGGTTAGGTCAAACTCCCGACCTCACCCTGCCTCTTTTTCATTTTTAAGAAACAGGGGTCGGCCAGGTGCAGTGGCTCATGCCTGTAATCCCAGCACTTTGGGAGGCTGAGGCAGGTGGATCACCTGAGGTCAGGAGTTCGAGACCAGCCTGGCCAACATGGTGAAACCCCGTCTCAACTAAAAAAATAAAAAAATTAGCCAGCGTGGTGGCATATGCCTGTAATCCCAGCTACTCAGGAAGCTGGGGCAGGAGAATTGCTTGAGCTCGGGAGGTGGAGGTTGCAGTGAGCTGAGATCATGCCACTGCACTCCAGCCTGGCCGACAGAACAAGACTCTGTCTCAAAAAAAAAAAAAAAAAAAAAAGCCCGGGCAAGGTGGCTCACGCCTGTAATCCTAGCACTTTGGGAGGCTGAGGCAGGTGGATCACGAGGTCAGGAGATCAAGACCATTCAGGCTAACATGGTGAAACCCCATCTCTACTAAAAATACAAAAAATTAGCCGGGTGTGGTGGCAGGCACCTGTAGTCCCAGCTACTCGGGAGGCTGAGGCAGGAGAATGGCGTGAACCCAGGAGGTGGAGCTTGCAGTGAGCTGAGATTGCGCCACTGCACTCCAGCCTGGGCGACAGAGCAAGACTCCGTCAAGAAAGAAAAGAAAGAAAAGAAAAGAAAAGAAAAGAAAAGAAAAGAAAAGAAAGAAACAGGAGCGTCTCGAAAGAAAGAAAGAAAGAAAGAAAGAAAGAAAGAAAGAAAGAAAGAAAGAAAGAAAGAAAGAAAGAAAGAGGAGTCTTGCTCTGTTGCCCAGGCTGGAGTGCAGTGGCGTTATCATAGTTCACTCACCGTAACCTCCAACTCCTAGGCACAAGCAATTCTCCCACATCAGCCTCCTGAGTAGCAGCTGAGACTACCTGTTCATGCCACCATGCCCAGTTATTATTATTTTTTTTTACTTTTTTTGTAGAGACAGAATCTCACTATGTTGGCCAGGCTGGTCTCGAACTCCTGGGCTCAAGTGATCCTCCTGCCTTGAACTCCCAAAGCACTGGGATTACAGGCATGAGCCACCGTGTCCAGCCTCAGCTTGGTGTTTCTTAATCCATTGGTCTGGGTTCTAGCAGCGAGGAAGGAAACCTCCTCCCATTTGGAAGGGCAGACGCTCCTTCCAATGACTGCACTTCCAAATGGTCACGTGGATACATCTGTGACCAAATATTAGAGCCTCTACTGAGCATCTTCTGTGTGTGGAGTACTGCTGATCAATTTGGAAATGACCGATTTGGCTTATCATGTCATCTTTATTGTTGACCTTATCACTGTCATCATTAAAAATTACATGTCAGGCCGGGCGCAGTGGCTCATGCCTGTAATCCCAGCAGTTTAGGAGGTGAGGTGGGCAGATCACGAGGTCAGGAGTTCGAGACCAGCCTGGCCAACATGGTGAAACCTCATCTCTACTAAAAATACAAAAATTAGCGAGGCGTGGTGGCGTGTGCCTATAATCCCAGCTACTCGGGAAGCTGAGGCAGAAGAATCACTTGAACCCAGAAGGTGGAGGTTGCAGTGAGCCAAGATTACGCCACTGTACTCCAGTCTGGGTGACAAAGCAAGACTCTGTCTCGGGGAAAAAAAAAATTACATGCCAGGCATCCTATATTGTGGAAAGGGATTAGACTAAAGGGTGAACTCGAAATATAGCCTAACCTCACCTCACAAGTTATACCCACACCATCTTATTTAATCTTCCCACAAAAACACAAGCTACTAATATATATTAAGATCATAGGGGTGAATATTTAAATGGAATGAATAAATGGCCTGGGAGCACTAGAGAACTCTCTACTGATCCCAGCCTTCATTTTCAGTTCCTTAAAGGCAGAATGGCCTGAATGTCCAAGTGTCAGCATTATAGATGGTTACTTGTTCCTCTAGTAAACCTCATGGCTTAAGAATTATTTTCCGGCCAGGTGCAGTGGCTCACACCTGTAATCCCAGCACTTTGGGAGGCCAAGGTGGGCAGATCACGAGGTCAGGAGATCAAGACCATCCTGGCTAACACAGTGAAACCCTGTCTCTACTAAAAATACAAAAATTTAGCTGGGCGTTGTGGTGGGTGCCTGTATTCCCAGCTACTCAGGAGGCTGAGGCAGGAGAATGGCAAGATCCCAGGAGGCGGAGCTTGCAGTGAGCCGAGATTGTGCCACTTTACTCCAGCCTGGGCGACAGAGCGAGACTCTGTCTCAAAAAAAAAAAAAAAAAAAATTAAAAAAAAAGAATTATTTTCCATTGCTAACAGATACACCCATCTCCAAACCTACCAAAACCATCAGTATGCAGAACGACAGGCCTCATGGCTCAAGTTATGAAATTTACCAAATCCATTTTAGCACAGACAATATACTTGTCAACACGTCCTGAAGATCAGCTCAATGTCATGGTGCCACATGGTTTACTGTCATCATTGTAGTCAGGATGAGACAGGCTGAGCAAATGGCCATTTTATAATCACTAAAAACTTAAACTCTCCCCCAAAACTGCCCATTTATAAAAGAGAAACCAGCCAGGCGCCAGTGGCTCATGCCTGTAATCCTAGCACTTTGGGAGGCTGAGGCGGGTGTACCACTTGAGGTCAGGATTTAGAGACCAGCCTGGCCAACATGGTGAAACCTTGTCTCTACTAAAAATACAAAAAATTAGCTGGGTGTGGTGGTGCATAATCCCAGATACTCTGGAGGCTCAGGCAGCAGAATCACTTGAATCCAGGAGGCGGAGGCTGCAGTGAGCCGAGGGCACACCACTGCACTCCAGCCTGGCCAATAGAGCAAGACTCTGTCTTAAAAAAAAAAAAAAAGAGAAACCAGTCATTGGAATAATATTTTATGTACTATAATTTTCTAAGAATCACTAATACTTGTGTATTTCTCACTAACTTTCCTTCTTGCATGTACTGTATTTTCATAAGGCTAAGTGCCAATGTTAAAGCAAAATAACTTGCTCACAGAAATCAATGAGTCAAACTGGGATGAAGAAATTGATTTTGTATTTTTCAACCCAAGCCATTGTTGAGAACAGTCCCTCAGGGACTTCTATTGCTAAAATAACAACAAAGACACAAGAGGGGAAGAAAGAAAACCTTCAGTTGATCTTTTCTAGGGCCAAAAAACTGCAAATAATAGCGGAGAGGGTTTGAAAAAGCAGAGACGGCGATAAGCAAAATGTTGTAAAGGAGGAGGAAGGAGATTTGCTGAGACTCATCAAAAATCCCCTGGGGTCTATACACATAACTCAGAGCTTAGAAAAACTAGCATTTCGCTTTCTTCTTTAAAAGTGTGGCCTAAAACTTTGTTATTTGTGTTATGTGGGGCTATTTATATATATTGTTTTTGGGATATTACCAAAAGGAATCCTGAGCTACCTCTTTGTTTTTTAACTTTTACCATTGTACTTGATTTTACTTATTTATTTAGACAGGGTCTCACTCTGTCACCAGCTGATGCATGATTTGCTCACTCAGCCTTACTCCTGGCTCATGTCCTCTCCCTCAGCCTCCCATAGCCTGTTACGGTGCGCCCATCCCCAGCTGATTTGAATCATGTTAATAGAAAGATCAAGGGATAAAAAATTTATGAACAAAAATTTATAACAGGATTTATCCCTGACTCTCACTTGACTTTGAACAGCAAAAAAAATTAAAAAAAAATGATGCTGATTGAAAACAAAAAAAAATCCAGACACAGCTAAAATCAACCCACAAAAGCATCAGTTTCCTAGGGCTTGCAATTCAATGTGTGGTCCCTGGACCAGCAGCCTCGGCTAGAAATGTGAAATCTTGGGCCCCCCCCATCCCACTAATCATAACCCATATTTCAACAAGCGCCCGGGTGCCTCCTGCACACTGAAGTCTGAGAAGTACTGCTCAAGGGCGCGGCCTGCCTTCTCCACCACATCCAGAATTAGTATCTGGATGATTACCTGGAGCCACCATAATACTTCCAAAGAAAAACCATTAAGGCCTTACTTAGGTGAAGACTTTTAATAAGGAAATTAAAAACAAAATGGCATTTGGAGTTAATTAAATTATACAAAGGCACCATTTTTATTTGTTTGTTTGTTTTTTGAGATGGAGTCTCACTCTGTCACCCAGGCTGGAGTCCAATGGCGTAATCTCGGCTCAATGCAATCTCTGCCTCCCGGGTTCAAGTGATCCTCCTGCCTCAGCCTCCCGAGTAGCTGGGATCCTATAATGCCTACAGCACCCACCATCATGCCTGGCTAATTTTTGTATTTTTGTAGAGACGAGGTTTCACCATGTTGGCCAGGCTGGTCTTGAACTCCTGATCTTAGGTGATCCACCCACCTTGGCCTCCCAAAGTGCTGGGATTACAGGCGTGAACCACCACGCCTGGCCAAAAGGCACCATTTTTAAAGCAGTATAGTTGACTAAAGTACCACTAAGCTGCGAAAGAAATGCTTAATAAACGCCTATAATCAAAATGGATGCCCTACATTCATTCACATAACACTACATATTGTAAAACTCAATTCTTTGCCTTGGGTCTTTTAAGAAGAACCTCCCAGGGGAGCAACCCATAATGACACATGCCTTACGTGTAATTCTGCTTCAGAATTTTTATGACGAGATACTAGTGAGGAATTACTTTTAATTAAAAAGAAAACCTGTTCTCTGCCAATATAATGGTTTATTGTATCATACTTCCTTACCATATTACAAGATGCTTACTGAATAAATGATCTATGTCCATCACACTCCCTCCCCGCAAAAAAGAAGGTTGGAAATCTGGTGCCCCACAATGAAAAAGGAAGTAACTAGAAGGAAGAAATCCAATGGCAACAAGTGGGAGCATTTACTAAAGAACAGCCTACAAAAAATACCATGGTCATGTACTTTGCTTCTGCATATTTTTCTAACAATCTTGGATGCTCCATCAGGTTGAATCCCAACTAACACACATTCACAAGAATGTACACATGGACATACATACACTCAGTAACCACAACATTTCCTATTCTCAGGCTAAATCTTCCTCTATAATTAGAAAATCATTCTCCAAAGAAACAAACAAAAAACCCAAAATATAGTTTAGACCAGTTCATTGTTGCCCCAAAACAACATATTGTCATTAAGCCATCATGTCATACTGATCAAAACAAATGATCTGCAACGTGGCAAATATAAAGAAATACACCACTTTAGTAACTATGGACAAGTCTGGCATCCTAGGCTTTACATCTGCTGTCGTGCTCCTGAGGATGCCCCATGCTGATTATTCATGGAGAAAAAGTATCACTGATGTCGCCTTCCCACCCATAAAGGCTCATGAGGACCAAGGTAAACAAGGGACAGCTGACAGCTTCCAAGGCCAGCACCCCTAGGTTTTAAATAACATAGGCAAGCATTTCAAAGTGGCATCATGGGCTTGCAACTATGGAGACAAATTTTCAGGAAAAACCCTCACCAAGGACCCCACACACATATGAAGAAACATCAACCACAACAAAGGAACCCAGACTCACGTGAGAGGAATAGCGTTTGTTTTGGATTGTCTTCTGCTTTTCAAGGCCCGAAGTCTATCACCTTGTGTCACTCCATTGATTTCGTCATCATCACTGTACTGTGTAAGTAAAAAAACACTGAGCTAATGATTTAAGTTGCACTTATTAATGCAGTACAGCAGAGCAGCAATTTATCCACATGAACACAGACAGTCCAAGTTTCTGCGAGCTCTAAAGTATTTTTCCCTTTCACAACCAAGCTTCAGGTGACATTTTAAGACAGCCGAAGCTGACTTTCAGAGACAACCCAGCAGCACTCTCGTTAGAAAACACATCAACAGTGAAGAGGGTTAATGGGCTTTCAAGTTTGAAAACGCTCTTTTTAAAATTTCGCAGTGTACTTACTACCACTTAATGTAGTACTGCTACCCCCTAAGCCTTTGATTTGTTAAAAGCTCTCCATTTGAGAATGATTGCTTTCCTAAATCAGCTGTTGTGAAATGGCAAAAAGGGGTGATGGGCAGGGGTAGATCTGGCTGAAGAGCTCACTTCACAACCTTTCATGCACCTGCCGAGTGAGTAAAACATAGTTTTATGGACGTATAACCTTGTTTCCACTATTTTGGGTAAAAAGTGCCTAGAGAGGGTTATAAATAGAAAAAACTGACAATCATCCAAGAGCTGCTTTATTATTTTACCTACAGTTTTCTCCATACCCTGACAGGGTCTCACTAGCAGTTAAAGCAGTAACAACATCGCAACAGAAACGGCTTGATTACCGGTTCGGGTTCTTGCTGATCTTGATGCTCGACCCCATTTATGGAAATGTCATCAACGCCAGAGAGAAGTTTCGAGAAGGCTGCTCTGTGTTGTCCATTCTCCTGCCCCTTTAACTTCTGACGAAAATAGTCCCCTTCCAGCCAGAGGCTTGTTTGCTTCCTAGAGCATTTAAATAACATCAAAATAGAGCTTTCCAGAAAGATACATGAACAACTTCTTCCTACCAGACTATCTGTTGTTACTGGAAACTAAGGGAAATTCCACTCCCCATCAGATTCCAACCCCACGTGTTCCCTTGGAACTATAGACGCAGGCTACTACTTACATCACCAAAAACTGCTGCTGAGGCCCAATCACTGAGCCAGGTCTGCAGATCCTGACCCATGCAATGGTCTCAGCTGCTGTCATCCTGTAATGCTTCATGATGTAGCATGCAATCAGAGTGCCCGTGCGACCAAGGCCAGCTAGGAAAAGAAAGAAGCTCAGAAATGAAACTTGGGCTGATGTACTCCAGGATTTTGTCGGGCAGGCAGAATTTTTTTAAAAGGCTTCTCATGACTCTGCTTCTTTCAATAGTGGTTCTCAAGGCTGGTTACACTCTGGAATCACCTAGAGAGGTTTTTAAATACTGATGCCCGGTCTCACATCCGGAATGTATTTATTATTTGTTTCATTTATTTATTTATTTATTTTTGAGACGGAGTCTCACTCTGTCACCCAGCAGGCTGGAGTGCAATGATGCGATCTCAGCTCACTGCAACCTTCACGTCCCGGGCTCAAGCAATTCTCCTACCTCAGCCTCCCAAGTAGCTGGGATTTACAGCCATGTGCCACCACACCCAGCTAATGTCTGTATTTTCAGTAGAGACGGGGCTTCACCATGTTGGCCAAGCTGGTCTTGAACTCACCTCACCTCAGGTGATCTGCCCGCCTTGGCCTCCTAAAATGCTGGGATTATACACCTGAGCCACCACACCTGGCCTTATGCCCAGAATTTAGATTTAACTGGTATGCAGCATAGCTTGGACACAGAGATTCCTAAAATCTTCCAGATGATTCTACATGTAGCCGAAGTGGAGAATCACTTTCTGAGCAATGATTCTCAGTAAGCGCAGTGTCTTCTGCCCTGGGCATTTTAGAAAAATGGTACCACCATCTTTGCAAAAACAAAGGTTTGTAATTTTGCACTTACTCCCACATCCAATTATATTTTCTAGTCTGTTATACCCATTTTCACTCAGATTTTTTTAAACCTCTATTGGTGGTGGCCTGTCTTATCTAGAATATTATCACTACCTCCAGTGATGGTTAATTTTATGTGTTAATCTGGAATGAATCTTTGGAGATTAACATTTAAGTTGGTGAGCTTTCAGTAAGCACAGTTCCCTCCATAATGTGGATGGGCCCCATCCAATCAGCTGGAAACCTGGGCAGAACAAAAACCCTGACTTTCCTGAGCAAGAGACTGCCTTTGGCTTTCATCTGCACCATCAGCTTTCCCATGTTTCCAGGCTGCTGGGCCACACTGCATATTTTGGACTCACCAGAATCCATACTTGCACGAGCCAATTCCTTTTAATAAATCTCCTACATATAAAAAAAATCCTACTGGTTGTTTTTCTGGAGAACCCTAAATAATACAGATTTGGATCATGAGATGGGGGTCACTGTAACAACTACATAGAAATGGAGAAGTGGCTTTGTGAGTGACAACCTTGGATATTTAGCAGAGGAGATTTGTAAGGAAAGTGTTGAAGATACAACCTGGTTTCTCCTTACTGGTTACTGTAAAATGCAAAAGGAAAAAAGACGAATTAAAGAAGAAATTGTTAAGCAACAGGGAATCAGGAACTAGAGTCAGAAAATTCTCAGGTTATCCATATTGCAAAAAATAAGAGTGTTACAGAGAGAAAAATCAAGGGTGTGGCTGGACACTCCCCCTCTAAAAAGATTACCTAGACTTAATCAGCCATCTCAGCAGAAGCAAGGACAAAAGATGGGATTATACCAGCAGAGACACTGGCAGCTTGCACTAAAGGGAATGGGCATGGAATAAAATAAAGTAACGCTTTTGGACTTCTGACAGCAGAGCTACCTGGATGCAAACATTCTTTGTCCTTCAAGAAAAGGAAGGATGATCCCAAGGGCAACTTAGAGACCCCTAGTGCTGCCACTGCCACCAAGACACAGAGTATATAAGCTCAGGGCAGGCCTGCCTACTCCTTGATTTCACAGGGTAGGCCACCTCTATTAGTTACAGCAAATCCAGCTGCCTCTGACCACAGCCCTCAGGGGCAAAGCCACCATCCTAGAGGGCCTGGAGGGCAGAGCGTGGAGCCAAAGAGGATGATTCTCTAGCCTTAAGATGTAATGGGATTTGCCTGGCTAGATTTTGGACTCGCTTAGAAGCTCTTTCTTCTGGTTTCTCCCTTTTGGAATGGGAATGTCTATCTCGTGCCTGTAGCATCCCATCACAGCTGGGAGGAATTATGCCTCAGGATAGATCATACCTCAAGTCTCCCCTATACTTGAGTTGGATGCTATTTAGATGAGACACTGAACTTGGAGTTGATGCCGGAATGAGTTGAGATGTTCAGAGCTGATGAGATGGGGTGAATGTATTTTTGAAGTGAAGGGACATAAATTTGAGGGGGGCCAGAGGGCAGAATATAACGAACTGAATTGTGTCCCCCCTAACCCAAATCCATATATTGTTCTAACTCCCAATACAACTGTATTTGCAGATAAGGCCTTTACAGAAATAAATAAGGTCACAGGGTGGGGCCCTAATCCAATAGGACTGGTGTACTTCTAAGAAAAGAAAGAGATAGGCCGGGTGCAGTGGCTCACGCCTGTAATCCCAGCACTTTGGGAGGCCAAGGCAGGCAGATCATGAGGTCAGGAGATTGAGACCATCCTGGCTAACACAGTGAAACCCCGTCTCTAGTAAAAAAACACAAAAAATTAGCCGGGCGTGGTGGTGGGCACCTGTAGTCCCAGCTACTTGGGAGGGTGAGGCAGGAGAATGGCGTGAACCCAGGAGGCTGAGCTTGCAGTGAGCTGAGATCACACCGCTTTACTCCAGCCTGGGCAACAGAGCGAGACTCTGCCTCAAAAAAAAAATAAAAGAAAGAGATGGCAGGAGTTAAGTGCAAACCATGAGAAGACTCAGAGATGACAGCCATCTGCACTGCAAGCCGAGGAGAGAGGAATCCCCAGAAAACATCCCTGCCAGTGCCTTGACCTTGGACTTCTAGCCTCCAGAACTGTGAGAGAATTAACTTCTGTTGTTTAAGCCACCCAGTTGGTGATATGCCCCAGCAGATTAATATACCTCTTAATGAATCTCAATTTTCACTGTACAGCCCAATTTTCATACTGTCATCATTTTTCTTCCCTAAACAAAGATGCAATCAAATAAGATCCTCTCTAGAGGGCTTCTAATTGGTCATCATTCTATTTCAGGGTATCTCAACCTCAGCAGTACTAACATTTGAGGCTGGATAATTATTTATAGTGAGGAGCTGTCCTGTGCACTGTAGGATGTTTAGCAGCATCCCTGATCTCTAACCACCAGATGCCAGTAGTACCCAACCCCCAAAAACGGTCTCTGCAAGTTGCCAAATGTCGGGTGTGTGATGGGGGTGGGGTGCAAAAGGACCCTGCTGAAGAATTACTTCAACTGCTTTTTATAATTAAAAAATGAAATAAGCAATGCTGGCTTTTGTTTTAATTATGTTTAAAAATTGGAGTAAAATATACATAAAATTTACCATTTTTCTTCATGCATCATTTTCCTGATTTCATTTAGTTGTCTGAATCCTCTTTTAGCTCACTGAACATGTTTAAGACAGTTATTTTAAATTCTGTATTGGGGCCGGGTGCGGTGGCTCACGCCTGTAATCCCAGCACTTTGGGAGGCCGAGGCGGGTGGATCACAAGATAGGAGATTGAGACCATCCTGGCTAACACAGTGAAACCCTGTCTCTACTAAAAATACAAAAAAATCAGCTGGGCGCGGTGGCAGGCGCCTGTAGTCCCAGCTACTTGGGAGGCTGAGGCAGGAGAATGGCGTGAACCTGGGAGGCGGAGCTTGCAGTGAGCCGAGATCGTGCCACTGCACTCCAGCCTGGGCGACAGAGCAAGACTCCGTCTCAAAAACAAAAACAAAAACAAAAAAACAAAAAAATTCTGTATTGGTTAATTTGGAAACTTATATTTCCTTAGTGTCAGTTTCTGAATATCATTTTAACCACTTTTTATGTGTACAGCTCAGTAGCATTAAGTACATTCACACTGTTGTACAAACATTACCACCATCCATCTTCAGAACGTATTTCATCTTGCAAAACGGAAACTCTGGACCCATTAAACAATAACTACCAATCCCTGCCTCCCCTCAGGCCCTGGCAACCACCAATCTACTTTCTCTTACCTCAAGTATCTCATACAACTGGATTCATACAATATCTGTCCTTTTCTGACTGGCAGACCTAAGTTGGCCTAATATCTTCAAGGTTCATCCATGTTGCAGTACATGTGTCAGAATTTTCTTCATTTCTAAAGATGCATAATATTCTGTTGTATGATATAGCACATTTTCTTTAGCCATTTCTTTAGCCTTCCTCTGATGGAAACCTGGATTGCTTCCACCTTTTGGCTATTAAGAGTAATGCTGCTGGCCGGGCACGGTGGCTCACACCTGTAATCTCAGAACTTTGGGAGGCCAAGGCGGGCGGACTACTTGAGGTCAGGAGTTCGAGACCAGCCTGGCCAACATGGCGAAACCCTGTTTCTACTAAAAATACAAAAATTAGCTGGATGTCATGGCACATGCCTGTCATCCCAGCTACTCTGGAGGCTGAGGCAGGAGAATCACTTGAACCCAGGTGGCGGAGGTTGCAGTGAGCTGAGATTGCACCATTGCACTCTAGCCTGGGAAACAGAGTGTAAGTCCATCTCAAAAAAAAAAAAAAAAAAAAAAAAAAGAAGAAGAAGAATGCTGCTATAACATGGGTGTAAAAATATCTGTTCATAACCCTGCTGTCAATTGTTTCTTGGCATATAACCAGAGATGGAACTGCTGAATGACGTTAATTTTTTCAGGAACTGCCACACCATTTTTCCAAAGCAGCTGCATTTATATACCCCCTAGCAGTACACAAGGCTTCTAATTTCTCCCCATCTCCACACTTGTAATTTTCTGGTGGTGATGTTTTTATTCTTTTAGATAATAGCCATCCCAGTGGGTATAAAGTGGTATCTCACTGTGGTTGTGATTTGACTTTCCCTATAAGTCAAAAATGCTGAGAACTTTGCATGTGCTTACTGGCCACTTTATATCTTTGGAGAAAGGTGTATTCAAGTCCTTTTCCCATTTATGAACTGGGTTTTGTTGTTGTTTTTATGAGTTTTCTCTATATCTTCTGCATGTTAATCCCTTATCAGAAGTCATTTGCAGATATTTTCTCCCAATCCATGGGTTACCTTGTTACTCTGCTAATAGTATACTTTGATGCACAAAAGTTTTAAAATTTTATGTAGTCCAATTTGTCTGTTCTTTCATTCTCAGTGCCTTTGGTGTCATATTACTGCCAAATCTAATGTGATGAAGTTTTCACCCTCTGTTTTCCTCTAAGAGTTTTATAGTTTTAAGTCCTCTATTTAGGTCCTTGATCCATTTTAATTTTTGTATATGGTGTTATGTAAGGGCCCAATTTCATTCTTTTACATGTGGATATCAGGTTTTCCCAGCACCATTTGTTGAAAAGACTGTCCTTTCCCCATTGAGTGCTTTCTGTATCCTTCTTGAATGTCATTTGACCATATACACAAGGATTTATTTCTGAGCTCTCTATTCTATCACTCGTCTATATATCTGTCTTTATGCCAGTACCACACAATCTTGATTGATGTAGCTTTGTACTAAGCCTTTTTTTTTTTTTTTTTTTTTGAGACAGGGTCTCACTATGTCATCCAGGCTGGAATGCAATGGCACAATCATGGCTCACTGCCGCCTCAACCTCCCAGGTTCAAGGGATCCTCCTATCTAAGCTTCCCGAGTAGCTGGGACTACGGGCAAACACCACCATGCCCAGTTAATTTTTGTATTTTTAGTAGAGATGGGGTTTTGCCATGTTGTCCAGGGTGGTCTTAAACTCCTGGGCTCATGCAATCCTCCTGTCTCAGCCTCCCCAAAGTACTGGGATTACAGGTGTTAAGCTACCATGCCCAGCCTGTATGAAGTTTTGAAACCAGGAAGTGAGTCCTCCAACCTTTTTATTCTTTTTCAAGATTGTTTTGGCCATTTGGCATCCCTTGAGATTCCAAATGAATTTCAGAATCATTTTTCTATTTTTGCAAGAAATGTTGGAATTTTGACAGGCTTGCATTGAATCTGTATATCCCTTTGGGCAATACTGACATGTTAACAATATTAAGTCACCCAGTACACAAATGTGATGTCATTACACTTAATTGTATCTTAATTCTTCTCAAAAATGTTTTATACAAATCTTTCATCTCCGTGGTTAATTCCCCAATATTTGATTCTTCTTGATGCTATTATAAATGAAACTGTATTCTTAGTTTCTTTTTTATATTTTATTGTCAGGGCTTAGAAACAAGAGATTTTTGCCTGTTGATTGTATATGCTGCTACTTCTTTGCTGAACTCATTTATTAATTCTAGCAGAGGCTCTGTGTGTGTGTGTGTGTGTGTGTGTGTGTGTGTATCTGTGTGTGTAATCTTGAGGTTTCTTTTTTTTTTTTGGGAGACAGAGTCTTGCTCTGTCCCCCAGGATGGAGTGCAGTGGCACGATCTCGGCTCACTGCAACCTCCACCTCCCAGATTCAAGAAATTCTCCTGCTTTGGCAAGCACCACGCCCGGCTAATTTTTTTTTTTTTTTTGGTATTTTAGTAGAGGTGGGGTTTCACCGTATTGCCCAGGCTGGTCTTGAACTTCTGAGCCCAGGCAATCCACCCGCCTTGGCCTCCCAAAGTGCTAGGATTACAGTCACGAGCCATTGCACCTGGCCCAGGGTTTTCTATAATACATATAAGTCATATCATCTGCAAAAAGATAATTTTACTTCCCCCTGTCCAATTTTGATATATTTTTTTTTTTTTTGCTTACTTCCTTTGGCTAGAACTTCCATTACCATGTTAAATAGAAGCCACAAAACCAAGCATCCTTGTCTTCTTCATGATCTTAGAGGAAAAGCTTTCAGTCTTTCACCACTGAGTATGATGTTAGCTGTGGGCTTTTCACATATGGTTCTTATGTTGAGGTAATCTCCTTCTATACCTAGTTTCTACTGTGTTTTTATCACAAAAGGGTAATGACTTTTGTCAGATGCTTTTTGTGCATTGAGATGATCGTGTAGTTTTTGTCCGTAACGTGGTATATCACACTGATTGATTTTCATATGTTGAACCACTCTTGTAATCACGGGATAAATCCTACTTGGTCATGACACACAATCCTTTTAAATATGCTGCTGAATTCCATTGGCTAGTATTTTGTTCCAGGTTTTCACATCGATGTTCATAAGGGATATGGGCCTATAGTTATCTATAGTGTCTTTTTGTTTTTGGTATCAGGGTAATGCTGACCTTATTCAGTTAGAAAGTGTTCCTTTTTCCTCAAATTTCTGGAAGAGTTTGAGAAGGACTGGTTTTAGTCTTTTAAGTGTTTGGTAGAATTTACTGGTGATGCTATCATGTCCAGGGTTTTGCTTTCTCAGGAGGTTTTAGATTACTTAATCTCCTTATTAGTTAGGGGTCTGTTCAGATTTTCTATTTCTTTATGATTTAGTTCTGGTGTTTTGTTTTTCTTGTAATTTGTCCATTTCATGTAGACTATCCAATTTGTCGTCCTACGATACTGATCATTTTTACAGTACTGATCAGTTTTATTTTTGTAGTATCAGTAGTAATGCCATTTTCATTTCTAATTTTAGTAATTTGAGTCTTCTTCCTTTTATACTTCATCATTCTAGCTAAAGGTTTATCATTTTTGTTATTCTTCTTAAAGAACCAACCCTTGGTTTTGTTCATTTTCTCTATTGGTTTTCTACTCTCTATTTTATAAATTACAATAATACACTATGCGCAATTTTTGTATATAATAATAAACAAAAATTACACTACTTGCAAACTACAAATTATTTTACAAATTACAATAATTTACATATTATAATATTTGCAAGTTACAATAACAAGTTACAGTAATAATATTTTATAAATTATCTTGTTACAATAAAACTAGCTTTTATAGTGGTCCCTGTATTTGCCTTTATCAGAAATCTTTATTTCCTCTTCTCAAATGGCTGTGTGTTACTGTCTAGTGTGCTTTCATTTCAACCTAAAAGACTCCCCCTTTAGAGTTTCTTGCAGGTCAGATCTAGTGATTAAAAACTCCCTTTTAAGTGTTTGGTAGAATTTACTGGTGATGTTATGATGTCCAAGGTTTTGCTTTGTCAGGAGCCTTTGGATTACTTAATCTCCTTACTAGTTAGGGGTCTATTCAGATTTTCTATTTGTTTTTTGCAAGTTACAATATTTACAAGTTACAGTAATAATATTTTACAAATTATCTCGTTACGATAATACTAGCTTTTATAATGGTCCATGTATTTGCCTTTATCAGAAAGGCAAATTGATTGCCTGGGCAAAGTCTTAATTTTTCCATTATTTTTGAAGGAGTTTTGCCAGATGTAGAATAGGTTTTCCCTCACTTATGCATTTTGAATATATCAACCCACTGCCTTCTGGCCTGCAATGTTTCTGATGAGAGATCTGCTGACAATCTCAGTGCTATCCCCTCTATGTGGTAGGTCACTTCTCTCTTGCTGCTTTCAAGACGGTCTCTAGCGTTATAGCTTGATTATAATGCATGTTCACGTGGGCCTCTGAGTTTATCCTGCTTGGAATTTGTTGAGCTTCTTGGATATTCTTGCATATATCAAATTTGGGGAGTTTTCAGCCAAATCATCTGTCTGCTCCTTTATTTATCTTCTCCTTCTGGAACTCCCACGATCTGTATCTTGGTCTACTTGGGTGTGTCCCAGGGATCCCTTAAATTCTGTTCATTTATGTTATGCTCTTTATTCTTTCTGTTCCTCAGACTTGCTAATTCTTTAATGATTCTAGCTTCACACGCACTGATTATTCTGCCTGCTCAAATGTGCTTTTGAATCTCTCCGGTGAATTTTTCATCTCAGTTATAGTACATTTCATTTCCAGAATGTCCTTTTGGTTCCCTTTTATGTGTTCTTTTTATAACTGATATTAGCATTTTGTTCATAAATCATTTCCTTGACTTTTCCCACATTTTCTTTTAACTCTTGGGTATCTTTAAGATGGTTATTTAAAATTTTCTGCCTACTAAGTCCACAATTTGATCTTTCTCAGGGACAGCTTCTGTGGATTTATTTCTTCTTCTTTTTTTGTTCTGTCTATCGGCCAGGCTGGAGTGCAGTGGCATGATGTCAGCTCATTGCAACCTCTGCCTTCTGGGTTCAAGTGATTTTTGTGCCTCAGCCTCCAAATTAGCTGGGATTAGAGGTATCTGTCACCACACCCAGCTAATTTTTTTGTATTTTTAGTAGAGACAGAGTTTCACTATTTTGGCCAGGCTGGTCTCAAACTCCTGACCTCAGGCGATCCGCCCGCCGTGGCCTCCCAAACTGCTGGGATTATAGGCGTGAGCCACCGTGCCCGGCCTGGATTTATTTCTTCCCTTTGAATAGGCTATACTTTCCTGTTTCTTTGTATGCCTTGTAATTTTTCAATCAAAACTGAAATGTGATGTTTTGCCATTATATTTAAAACTACAAATACAGCAGTAATTCTGGAGATAGATCAGTCTCCCCCTTTCCCCAAGGCTTGCTGAGCTTTTTTTCCAATATTGGATTTTTGTAACAAAACTATATTCCTTGTTTCTTAATTAACTAACAAGAGAGTTAAATAAATCCTACTACCTTCATACCATGTATTATTGTATAGTCATTCATTTATTTAAAAAAATCTATTAAGTGCCGGGCACTGTTATAATTGCTGAAAACAGAGCAACTTGTTAAGAATATAGTTTCCATAAAGACAGACTCTTACAGTCTACGTTACTCATTGATGTATCCTAGAACTTAACTATATAGTATGCACCCAATAAATATTTGATGAATAAATAAATGCATTTCAATGTGATGTATTTGTAGAATTACTTATGAAAATAAGTTACTATACTTTTCATCTGAAATCAAAGGTTTAACGGCACTCTAAAAATAAAGGCAGTTTCATGTTCTGACACATAAACTAAATGAATATGGTCTGTTTCTACATATTCATATACTAATACTGTATACTATTCTTTAACCACCCCTAGAAACATACCTTTACAATGTACTGCAATGGCACCCTCAGCATTTTCACAGATATCCAGGAATTCTTTGACAATGGCATCAGTAGGGGTGCTGCCATCCGCAAAGAAAAGATCATGGTGATCAAAGCCAGCATCCGTAAAGCGTTTGGCATCATACATCCTTTTATTCAGACGAATAATGGTAGTAACATTGTGATTCTTAAAATATTGAATATAAGTCTCAGGAGAATGTTGGTGGTAACCTACATAAAGAAATGCACCAGATCTTGTAAAACACATAAAGAAAACAATGGCTAATAGTTTCACCTATAATTGAACGGAAACAGTATCTGGACTGGGAATTAAATACCAATTTGATTATAACTGTAAAAAACGAAATGAAAAGAAAGTTAAAATCCAGTCAGAATGATGTACTGAAATGACCAAATATGCTTAAATAATTAACACTTGGGCAAGCTTGGTGTAATTCTTTCAAAAGAAAATATAGGATAGATACTTTCAATAACAAAATGAGATTGATGCCATTATTTCACATACCACTTTCAAGTCTGGCTCTTGAATGAGGTCCACAGAAGGCAATAAATCGGTCTGGTATTATCCAATTTAAATCTCCATTTTCTGCTTTCTGCAAGGGGAAGACCAGCACAATTCGTTTTTAAATGTATTCTTCCCACAATCTCTCTACTCAAGACTGAGTCTCTGAAGGACTTCAAACTCATTTGCTTTAGTGGAAAAGCTGTTTACAAATTGCCATGAGACAGGAATCTCAATTTGCCCTGCTATAAGTATATCCAGGGAATGGATGTATATCCTGTTCCTAATCATCTTCTTTTAACAGTGTTTCATTGCTAGGGTATCAGCCTTTGGAATACAGAGCTGACTGCTGCCATACAAATATACTATTTGGTTATTTTATCTGAAATCAATTCTCATTATAGTTGCTGCTAATTAATAAGAAAGCAAGCAAACTTTTCCAGTGTAAGGAACTGGGAACTTTCCTGTTTTCCTGAATGACTAACTGGCTTCCAACATAAGCAATCTTGACTCCACGAATAAAGGCGGAATAACTATCTACTTAGGTTTCTGGCTTCCCAATATTTACTTACTTACCTACTTACAGAAATATATCTTTCCCCTATCTTCCTAACTATTTAATAAGGCAACCAATTTAAAAAGTTCATTTGTTCATGACCAGCCTGACCAACATGGAGAAATCCTGCCTCTACTAAAAACTACAAAATTAGCCAGGCATGGTGGCGCATGCCTGTAATCCCAGCTACTCAGGAGGCTGAGGCAGGAGAATTGCTTGAACCAAGGAGGCAGAAGTTGTGGTGAGCCGAGATTGTGCCATTGCACTCCAGCCTGGGCAACAAGAGTGAAACTCTGTCTCAAAAAACAAAAATTAAAAAAATAATAATAAATTCACTGAACCCACCAGGAAACTCAAAATTACAAGTATACCGAGATCACAGTATGTCCCTACAAAAAAACAAATATAAACTGATATGTAAGACATGTTACTTCCTGTTATTAGGTCCTTTGGATTGAGTTACCATTACTATTATAACATAGATATAGTTCAAATTTAACAATAATAGAAACTTCTCTCTTAATGAAATGGACAACAGAGACTTAAGCAGGAAGTAGAAGACACTTGATAATGGAGAAGGAGAGAACTCGTGATTAAAAACAACAGATAAATTAGCTTTGAAATTGGGGTGTTTCTATGTGTACCTAAAAATGAGTAAGAAATGATAAGAGTTTCTTGAACATCTACAGGGACCAGGCAGGTAACCCCAAACCAGTTTACTGGACTTAATGATCAACATGGGGAATCAGTCAGCCCATGTTCCATAATACAAAGGTCTAAACAGCCAGGTGCAGTGGCATGCACCTGCAGTCCTAGCTACTTGGGAGGCTGAGGCAGAAGGATCACTTAAGCCCAGGAATTCGAGTCCAGCCCGGGCAACATAGTGAGACCCTCTCTCTTTAAAAAAAAGAAAAGAAAAGGTCAAAGCAGGAATGAGGGCAGCTGTTGCCAGATATTCTGATTTTAAAGTGAAATCAGAAATCTGGACTTTTAAATAACAAACCCGTGATCAGTTGTTGGCAACGACTAGATTTCACTGAATTGCTGATGCCATTAATTAAAATACATCCTGAATTCGGAGGAGCTGAAATAGGAAAAAATGGGCATTGTAGAATCAATGAATGACACTATCCCCAAATTTCTAAATACGCTATAATAACTGAACTGGTGTGTGGGAACCTAAACAGTTCCCTGTGTTACCACACAGCTTCATGGAGGTGAAGACGTTTGTGGTGGGCCCCTGCTACCCCTCAGTCCAGACCCTCCAATCTCTACAGTAGTAACAGGGGAGTTATTTAGCGCCTATATTATTCATTAATAGCACACAAAGGCATCACTACAAAAGGAACAAATACCAACTAGTGTTTGTAGCAGCTTTGCTTACCTAGACAAAGTAACTTGTTTCAAATGTTTAATGTTTTAAGGACATAAAAAAGTGTTAATAACTTAGCTATATTCTGTAAGTTTAAGGTGCTAGTTAAATGTACGTTGTACTTTAGAAATGGACTGCTAACAAAGAAGTAAAGACAGGGTTGGCCCTAATGAATCCTACAATGTATTCTTACATCTTTGGTACATCACAGCAACAACTGAGTGTCATTATTAACTGAAATTGAAAAAATAGTTCAGTTAAATGTAAGAGTTTCAAATAATATTTACTTTGGACATTGTGAAAAAGAATTCTCTGAGGATTCAAGATGCTGCCACATGAAGTGCTGCTGTTTGAGGAATCACCTCCCCAGTGCTGGGGAGCAAGTCTGCTTAAGGTAACTACAGCAGGGTAAGAAGACAGGAGGCTACAACTACTCTGGGCTGAAAAGGGCTTTAGCACAGTATCTTACTCATTCCCTATTTGGAGGATGAAGCTGTAGAATCAAATTATTTATTCTTTTTAAAAAACATATACTATGTTAAAAAACATAGAACACACCTGTCGTTTTGCCTGGCTTATCTCTCCTTGGCCCTTTCCTATCTTTTTAAGAAATTTTGTGTGGTTGGGCGCCGTGGTTTACATCTGTAATCCCAGCACTTTGGGAGACCGAGGCAGGTAGATCCCTTGAGTGCAGGAGTTTGTGACCAGCCTGGGAAACATGGCGAAATCCCATCTCTACAAAAAATTTAAAAATTAGCTGGGCATGGTGGCGCGTGCCTGTAGTCCCCGTTACTGGGAGGCTGAGGTGGGAGGATCACTTGAACACGGGAGGTTGAGAATGCAGTGAGCCAAGATCGCACCACTGCACTCCAGCCTGGGCAGCAGAGTGAGACCCTGTCTCTAAAAAAGAAAGAAAGAAAAATAAAATAAAATAAAATTGTTAGAAAATAAATTTTTTTTGGTCCGGCTGGTTTGATGGGGCTGACCCTGTGTCCCAGGCTCCTGGGATGGCCAGAGAACTAAGGCTGGCCAGAGTATTCCTTAGCCCTGCCCTGCCAAAGAACACAGGCTGGTGCAGAGATGGGCACATGATGTAAGTCAGGCCAGTGAGAGGCATTCCTGGGCCTTCTGATGGAGCTAAGATTACACTTTTCTGATCATTTTGCCAAACTGGTAGATCAAAGTTGCTGGTTGCCATCTGTATCACTACTGGAGAAGGCTGGCCTGAGAATAAAACTAGCTTCAAGTCCAATTTCTGATTAAGTGTCTGAGCACCTGAAGGGGCATGCTAGAAGCCAATCCTGTTCCTGGACTTTTAATTTATGTAATCCAGTAAATTTTTCCCTTTTTTTGGAGACAGAATCTTGCTCTGTTGCCCAGGCTGGAGTGCAGTGGGGTGATCTTGGCTCACAGCAACCTCTGCCTCCCGGGTTCAAGTGATTCTCCTGCCTCAGCCTTCTGAGTAGCTGGGACTACAGGTGCCCACCACCACACCTGGTTAACTTTTTGTACTTTAGAGATGGGGTTTCACCATGTTGCCCAGGCTGGTCTCAAACTCCTGAGCTCAGGCAATCCGCCCACCTAGGCCTCCCAAAGTGCTAGGATTACAAGCATGAGCCACTGTGCCTGGCAAATTTTTCCTTTTTTATTTAAGCTATTTGTGTTTACTTTCTGTAACTTGCAACCAGAAGTGTCATGACAAACAGAAGGTTATGGCAAAAACAAAGATATTTTCCAGAGATAATTAGGTGTATAATGACTATTCATCTCATCTTATTCTATGCTAAGGGTTTTAAAAGCATCTTAATCACTGTGCGACAGCCATCAATACTAAAATACATTTAAACTAAACAGTATAAAGAACGCACGGGGCAAACTCATTCACTCTGGAATTGTGCATCAAATGCAGAAATTTCCACTGAGAATTGGGACTGGAGAAACAGGGATAAGAAGATGAAGACTTTACTTTTTTTCACTCTATACATGTCTAAAACAAAACAAGAATATTGCTTCTGTAAGTGAAATGGGTGATTAAGAAAGCTAAAAACAGGGCCGTGCACAGTGGCACACGTCTGTAATCCTAGCACTTTGGGAGGCCAAGGTGGGAGAAGTGCTTGAGGCCAGGAGTTCAACTCTAGCCTGGGCAACAAAGTGAAACCCCATCTCTACAAAAAAAAAAAAAAAAAAAAAATTAGCCTGGCATGGTGGTATGTACCTGTGATTCCAGCTACTTGGGAGGCTGAAGAGAGAGGATCATTTAAGCCTAGAAGTTCAAGGCTGCAGTGAGCCACGTATACCACTGCACTTCAGCCTAAGTAACAGAGCGAGACTTGGTCTCTCTCTCTTTTTTTCAATTTAAAAAAAGAAAAATTAAAAACAGGCAGAGAAATTTTGGTCAGAGTACAAACCACCAGAGGATAAGTAAATTCTGGAGATCTAATGTGTGTACTGTATGCTTGAAATCTGCTAGAGTACATCTCAGGTATTCACACCAAAAGACTAAATTATGTGAGGTGATGAATATGTTAATTAGCTTGATTAGGTAATCATTTCAGGGTGTATACGTATATCAAAACATACTTTGTACATCTTAAGTATACATAAGTTTTATTTGTCAATTATTCCCCTCAATAAAGCTGGGCGGGGGGAGGAAGAGTTGAAAACATGATCCTTGAAGACTTACTTCATAGTGTTCATATTCATCAAGGTTAAATGAGTTGAAATTAAGGAAGCCATACTGCATTGCCTAAAATCCAAAAGAAACCTTTTAAGAACAAGGATGCAAATAAGAAAACAGTTTCCTATCCAATTTCAGAATACTAAATATCAGGGGCCCCCCAAGAAAGTATTGTCATGTGATCAGATCACTTTCCATTGAACAGCTTTCAAAGGAAGTGGGCGGCGTCTTCTAAGTGCTTATTTTATATGGAAATTAGTTATAACTATATGTAATAAGTCTGTTATGTTTTGTTTGGATTTTGTTTGTGAGATGTGCTTTTTTATTTTCATTCACCAATCATCCTATCCATGTATTGTCAAATAATCATGCCCTGAAAGTAATCCTCTTCTCTTACCAGATCACCACCACCCCTGGTTGAAAATTCAGAAGTTTAGGATTCAAATATAATGCACAACCCCATGGTCTCTACATCGATAAGAAAGATGAGAGAATCCATGGGCTAGTTTATCCCAAACAAAATCCTCATACTTCATCCATATCTTCACTTTCAAATTCTTCCGAACAGTCTTTAATCAATGTTCCCTAAACTAAACACAGCTCTGAAATCAACACTAAAATAAAAACTTTTGAGTAAAAAAAACTTATTCTTTCCATAGGAATAAAACAAAAAATTTTCTGTCCTATCCTATAGCCTCATTCTGTGTGACAGCAGGCAGAGTATGATAACCAAAATAAGCAGAGTGTCTATTTTCTGAGACAAGGACAAACAGAGCTAGCAGCCTCTGAGAAATGTCCTCCTGGCTGCTGATCCCTGAGCCAAACAGGAGGGAAGCAAGAATTCTTGATCCACAAGGTATTCTTGTTCAAAGAGGGGGCTTTTGTACACCCAGTTTTCAAAAGTAAACTACTGAAATACAAATGTAAAATAAGAAGGCTAGAATACCAACTAAAAAGGTCTTCCTTTTATATAGTTATTTAAACACTAATCCCAAGACTAAGTCAATCACAAAATTTATTTCCGTGACTGCAATATATTTCACGATTTTGGACTACCGCTGTTCCTAATAGAATGAAACAATAAAAAAAAAGCAGTTCTCAAGGAATTCCTATTTTCCTTTGAATTTCATGAGGTGATCTTATTGGAAGTGGATCACAATGAAAACATAATCACATTGATGCATGTTTCTTCATATATGTAATATTCAAAATCAGTCACAAATAAAAAATGCTTACACTGAAAATCAGAAGCTAGTGACCCTTAAATAAAATTAAATTTAATGGCTGGGTGTGGTGGTGCACGCCTGCAATCCCAGGACTTTGGGAGGCCAAGGTGAGTGGATCGCTTGAGCTCAGGAGTTTGAGACCAGCCTAGGCAACATAGTGAGACCTCATCTCCACAAAAAATATAAAAATTAGCTGAGCATTACAGAAAAAATAAAAATTTAATTAAAAAAAAACCCAAAATATAGAATGAAAAGGGCAATTTTTGACCTATTATACCAGCTAATTGACTTTGGGTGCAATACCCAATTAAAAAAAAAAAAAGCCAAAAAATAACAATAGAAGCTGCCATATGGTGTTATAACAGATCATTTCCAAACCCCTCAAAGCTTTACTTTTCTCTTTTTAAAGGTGAGTGTGCCTGCCTGCATGAGTCCACCTGGCAGGGGCTGCAACTGCAACCAGAAGGTACCATTTACACCTGTTGCCTCTTGGTCTCCTCATTTCCACCAGTGCCCCGTACCTGCCCACGCTGAGGGCCCATGGAGCCGCCTCAGAGCCCATGGCAACTACCCCAATCAGCTCCATATCCCACAGTCACTGGGCTCAAATCCAAACAATGTGCCCATACCTCATTGACTGATACAGGGAAAAAAGTATATCAGTTAGTCTCTGAATTTGTATGCTGATTAGTCCTCTCGTTTTAAGACATGTCTGTCACAATTCCCAGAAAGCCACCATGTTTCATTATATAAGAAAGTAAACCTGGGTTCCTTTTGGCTCTAAAAGCACAAGTTACAGAACACCTCAGATGCTGTCAAAGGCTTATTTGATCCATGGGCTACCGTAATTTACCATTCTAGTTTCTCGTGCTGTCCTGACATTAATACCAGGACTTACTGCACTGTGTAACCCCAGGGGACCCTGTTCACATAGAACGTGATAGGGAGGGTGTCCCCTGGAATCAACACAGCAGCCCTGGTTATGACCTAAGGAATCACTTGGAAATAGTTTGACAAAGCAGCAGTGACCCACTTAATTTCATATAAAACCGTATAACAAACTAACTGAGGCATTCGAATTCTGTTGAACTAGAAATTGAACGCCTGACAAAACAAAAATGAAGTGTTTGACAGTGACTGTGTTACGTCTGTTGTAATGGTATTGGCGGCAATCAGGTATATAGAATATACAAATCAAAGAGAACTTACCAGTAAACCAGTCGTCTTTACTTTTGTTCTTTTAGATCATAATATACTCAAAACCAATTCTGGATCTAGAACCTAATTGTATAACTCTTATTTTCCCTGTTTCTTAAGTGACTTTTCCCCCAACTCATACATAGAAGCACTCAGAAATTCAGAATAAACTGTTTCCTGGTTTAGTCTCATTCTGACATTAGATGGGAAATGGAGCATCTCTTTCACCATATACATCTTGGAAGAAACACTAACAAAAAGATCTCAGGAAGAAGGCCTAGTCTTCTTGGACCACATGTTAGTTCCTCAGCACAACACTGGGTGCATCCTACCACTTACCTTCTTTACTGCATGAAAACAGTCAAGAAGTGTAATGTAGAAATTGCAACTTCCATAGGCAGCATCTCTGAAACCCAAGAGTAATAAAATATAGATCAGTTAATTTTCTGCAATTACACTTACCTAAGACAAAGCTGACTAGAATTTAAAATCAAATGTATACTCTGAACCATTATCAAGGAGAAAAAAATCTCGCCTTTTGACTTTTAAATAAAAGATAAATCAATTATGAATTTCATTGCAGTTTCTACCTATTCCAATAGGTACTGTTTTATGGGCCTGGATCAATAATGACCACTTTCTAAACTTCAAATGTTCTCTCTGGATTATTTTTGGCTTTAATAGCTGAGCTACCTTCTTGAATTCAACAAATCAATACCTATCTCTCCCCCTAAAGGGGCAAAGCATTTGAATTTTTTCTTTAAACTCGAAAATACCATATGAAAATCTTACTGGGAAAGACTGCTTTTTGATCCTGTAATAAACATATGTGTGTATGTGTGTCTAATTATACATGCGTGTCTGTGTGTGTGTGTGTGTGTGTCTCCAACCAAGTATGACAGAAATCTTGAGAAATCAAGGTCATATTTAAAATACTAGGTAGAAGGTCATAAGCATTTTGTTCCTATCATTATGCTAAAGACTTTTACCCATTTAACTGGGTAATTCTGGGGTTTTTTAAAATTTTTTTTTATAGAGATAACATCTTGCCCTGTTGCCCAGGTTGGGGTGCAGTGGTGTAATCATAGCTCCCTGCAGCCTCAGACTCCTGGCTTTAAGTGATCCTCCCACCTCAGTGTCCCCAGTAGCAGGGACCACAGGCATGTACCACCGCATCTAGCTAACTTTTTTTTTCTTTTAAGGTAGAGATGGAGTCTCATTATGATACCAAGGCTGGTCTTAAACTCCTGGCCTCTGCCCGGCGCGGTGGCTCACGCCTGTAATCTCAGCACTTTGGGAGGCCGAGGCAGGTGGATCACGAGGTCAGGAGTTCAAGACCAGCCTGGCCAACATGATGAAACCCCGTCTCTACTAAAAATACAAAAATTAGCCAGGCATGGTGGTGGGTGCCTGTAATCCCAGCTACTCTGGAGGCTAAGGCAGAGAATTGCTTGAACCTGGGAGATGGAGGTTGCAGTGAGCCGAGATCATGCCACTGCACTCCAGCCTGGGCGACAGAGTGAGACTCTATCTCAAAAAAACAAACACACAAAAAAAGCCCAAAAAAGCCCAAAAAACCCACACAACTGGCCTGGTGCAGTGGCTAACGCCTGTAATCCCACCACTTTGGGAGGCCGAGGCAAGTGGATCACGAGGTGAGGAGATCAAGATCATCCTGGCTAACACGGTGAAACCCCGTCTCTACTAAAAATACGAAAAATGAGCCGGATGTGGTGGTGGGCGCCTGTAGTCCCAGCTACTCGGGAGGCTGAGGCAGGAGAATGGCGTGAACCCCGAGGTGGAGCTTGCAGTGAGCAGAACTTGTGCCACTGCACTCCAGCCTGGGTGACAGAGCGAGACTCGTCTCAAAAAAAAACTTCTAGCCTCAAGCAGTCTTCTCACCTTTTTGGCCTCCCGAAGTGTTGAGATTACAGGTGTAAACAGCTGTGTCCTACCTTCTTTCTGATTTTTAAAGGACAATAATACCAATAAAACCACAGGAACTAACAAGTCAACTAACTTCCACAGGATCACTCTAGTTTTGGGAAAGTGCTTATATTACTTTACAGACAACTCCAGCCAAACACTGCATCAACACATACCAGTAATCTTCATATACAAATCTCTTAATATCAAGTAAGGTTTTACCCAGAGAAATAAGGCACCCCTGACCCCCTACTTGCTTCTCCTTTTTGGCTACCTTGAGCCATTACAAGATGAAATTTTCTGGAATTAGGCAACATAAAAATTAATTTAATTATGATTAAGCTAGGCATGCAGAAAAACTGTGCCTATCTGAATGGTACTCATTTGCTCCTGGAGAAACAGGGTTGCTGGTGGAGCTATCACTAATTCCCCACCTTATTTGGGTCTTCACACTGTAATACTTCTTACTGTGTGGTAGTTACATAAATATATGTAAAACCTTACTACTGTACACTTAAGATTAGTGTTTTTGAGGCTGGGCATGGTGGCTCACACCTGTAATCCCAGCACTTTGGGAGGCCGAGGCAGGTGGATCACAAGGTCAAGAGATTGAGACCATCCTGGCCAACATGGTGAAACCCTGTCTCTACTAAAAACATAAAAATTAGCCGGGTATGGTGGCGCGCACCTGTAGTCCCAGCTACTTGGGAGGCTGAGGCAGGAGAGTCACTTGAACCTGGGAGGCAGAGGTTGCAGTGAGCCAAGATCACGCCACTGAACTCCAGCCTGGTGACAGAGGGAGACTCCCATCTCAAAAAAAAAAAAAAAAAAAAAAAAAAAAAAGATTAGTGTTTTTGTTAAAAACTGTAAGTTATACATTAACTTAAAAGGGGAAAATTAATATTCAACAAATGTTAGAACAAAAACTAAACCACATTTTAAACTTTTAATTCTTGCTCAAACCTTAAGGGCCAAAACTACAGCAATGAGGGCAAGAAAAGGCATCCTTTTCAGCTAAAATTGTCTTCGGTGTTACTGACTGAGCTGCTTAGAATTACTGAGCTATGCGAACCTTCATGAGGACAGAATGCAGGGTCTTGTTTTCTTTTTTTGAGACAGGGTCTCACTCTGTTGCCCAGGCTGGAGTGCAGTGGTGCAATCATGGCTCACTGCAGCCTTGACCTCCTGGGCTAAAGCGATCCTCCCACCTCAGCCTCTGGAGTAGCTGGGACCACAGATGCACACCACCAGGCCTGGCTAAGTTTTCATATTTTTTGGTAGAGCTGGGGTTTCACCATGTTGCCCAGGCTGGTCTCAAACTCCTGAGCTCAAGCAATCTGCAGGCCTCAGCCTCCCAAAGTGCTGGGATTACAGGCGAGAGCCACTGCGTTCAGCCAACAAGGTCTTAGAACACACCATTTTTGTTCTGTAAGGTTCTGAAGTGAAAAACTTCTCTTCCACATCCTAGAAAAGGTCTTCAACCTAAAAGACCACGATTTTACCAACACTTTATTAGCAATATTCAGAAAGAAAAAAACAAAAGGACTTGCAGCGGTGGTCTCTAGGCCAGCAGCACCAGGACCACCCCACCCGTTAGAAATGCAAATTCTCAGGGCCCCCCCACACCTAATGAATCAAAGTTCTCAGGGCAGGGCCAGGTAATTTGTGTCTTAACAGGTCCTCTAGATGTCTGTGATTGTGTTCAAGTTTATGAACCACCAACCTACAAATCAACACAAATCCTGGTTTTGTAGAAATAGGGTGTTCATGGAATAAAGAACTCATTTAGGTAGAGAAACTAAGGCAGGAAAATGAAGTAGTTTAGCCTAAATCAAATCAAAATTATCAATGGAAACGGGGTAAACCCTCAAGCTGGATCCCAATGATTTTAACCATGTCTCCTCTGTGAAGGAGTACGATTCTTTTCTTTTCTTTTTTTTTTTTTTTAAGACAGAGTCTCCCCCTGGAGTGAGTGCAGTGGCACGATCTTGGCTCACTGCAAGCTCCACCTTCTGGGTTCACACCATTCTCCTGCCTCAGCCTCCCAAACAACTGGGACTACAGGCGCCTGCCACCATGCCCAGCTAATTTTTTTGTATTTTTAGTAGAGACGGGGTTTCACTGTGTTAGCCAGGATGGTCTCAATCTCCTGACCTCGTGATCCACCTACCTCGGCCTCCCAACGTGCTGGGATTACAGGCGTGAGCCACTGTGCCTGGCCTGATTATCTCCTTAACCTACTAATAATTCTTTTCCAATCAAGTTAAAGGCATGTTGATTCATTCTCTGTGACATTTTGACAAATTTCTTCAATGCTTTTTTTTTTTTGAGAGCCTACTGTGGGGCACAGCCCCGCTCCAATCTGTGATGATTTCACAAGATTTCATCTGGTCCCTGCTGAAGTCCTGCCTCATACATCATAGAATCTGAATATACGACAAGAATCTTTGTTCACTCAAGTTTATTTCATTAGCACCTCCAATTTTAGACACACCCACATCACATCTTCCTCCCACCGAGCATTCAGCCTTCTTCCAATAGGCAGAACAGCAACTCTGAGGCTCGGTTTATAAGCCTTGGGGACTGGGGAGGGAATCCTTGTCACCAAGATCATTTAACAAATTTGGAAAACACATAAGAATCAATAAAGGGGCACTGCTTAGAAACTGCACAACAATGTCAAATACTAGTTTTAAAGAATGGCAGCTTTCATAACAGCTCGTATTCACCACGGCCAAAAACTACTAATGACCCAAATATCCATCAAAAGGACCACAGGCAAATAAATTGTGGTATACTCATAGACTGGAATGCTACAAAAGCAATAAAAAAGGATGAACTACTGATACCTGCCACAACACAGGTAAATCTCATAGACATCACATATGTGAAATCCAGTTGACAGCTCCACAAAATGCATGCCAGTTATATCAAGTTGAAAGGCAAGCAAAACTGATAGTGGTAGAAGTCAGAGCAATGATTAGCTGGGGGTGATGACTAACTGGAAAGGGGTGAGAGGGAAATCTTCTAGGAGACAGAGAATTTTTTTTTTTTTTTGCGGGAAGTGGGGTGGGGATGGAGTTTCGCTCTTGTCGCCCAGGCTGGAGTGCAATGACACGATCTCAGCTCACTGCAATCTCCGCCTCCCAGGGTGAAGTGATTCTCATGCCTCAGCCTCCCGAGTAGCTGGGATTACAGGTGTGCACCACCATGCCCTGTGAATTTTTGTATTTTTAGTAAAGACAGGGTTTCATCACGTTGGCCAAGCTCTTCTTGAACTCCTGACCTCAGGTGATCCACCTGCCTCAGCCTCCCACAGTGCCAGGATTACAGGCGTGAGCCACCAAGCCCGGCCGAGAGTGATTTTTTAAAATGTAGGTAAATGGCAGCGCTCGGTGGCTCCTGCCTGTAATCCCAGCACTTTGGGAAGCTGAGGCGGGAGGATCATGAGGTCAGGAGATCGAGACTATCCTGGCTAACACAGTGAAACCCCGTCTCTACTAAAAATACAAAAAATTAGCTGGGCGTGGTGGCGGGCGCCTGTAGTCCCAGCTACCCAGGAGGCTGAGGCAGGAGAATGGCCTGAACCCGGGAGGTGAGCTTGCAGTGAGCCAAGATCGCGCCACTGCACTCCAGCCTGGGCGACAGAGCAAGACCCCGACTCAAAAAAAAGTAGGTAAATGACAGTCAACTTAAAAGGGGGAGGGTTGGAATATTTAACAAATATTAGTTAAAGCCCAGGTACTATATCAAGTGTTTGTTTTTTTTAAGAGACATGGTCTTGGCCAGGCACAGTGGCTCACGCCTGTAATCCCAGCACTCTGGGAGGCCAAGGCTGGTGGATCACCTGAGGTCGGGAGTTCACGACCAGCCTGGCCAACATGGCGAAAACCCATCTCTACTAAAAATACAAAAAATTAGCCAGGTGTGGTGGCGGGCACCTGTAATCCCAGCTACTCAGGAGGCTGAGGCAGGAGAATCGCTTGAACTCGGGAGGCGGAGGCTGCAGTGAGCCGAGATCACACCAATGCACTCCAGCCTGGGTGACAGAGCAAGAGTCTGTCTCAAAAAAAAAAAGATACGGTCTTTTTCTGTTGTGCAGGCTGAGTGCAGTGGTATAATCAAAGCTCACTGAAGCCTCCTAGGCTTGAGGGATCCTCCTGCCTTAGTCTCCCAAGTAGCTAGAACTACAGACACATGCCACCCTGCCCAGCTCATTTTTTTTCCCCCAAAGAGAAACGGTCTCGCCATGCTGCCAGGCTGGTCTTCCAACTCCTGGCCTCAAGCTATCCTCCCGCCTCAGCCTTCCGAAGTGCTGGAATTATAGGCATAAGCCACCACGCCCAGCCTATACCAAGTGTTTTATATGCAGTATGTCACTTAATCCTCACAACCCCTTGAGGGAAGATTTTATTATTGTTTCTGTTTTTTTTTTTTTTTTGAGACGGAGTCTCGCTCTGTCGCCCAGGCTGGAGTGCAGTGGCACCATCTAGGCTCAATGCAAGCTCTGCCTCCTGGGTTCACGCCATTCTCCTGCCTCAGCCTCCTGAGTAGCTGGGACTACAGGCACCCGCCACCACTCCTGGCTAATTTTTTGTATTTTTAGTAGAGATGGGTTTCACCGTGTTAGCCAGGATGGTCTTGATCTCCTGACCTCGTGATCCGCCCATCTCAGCCTCCCAAAGTGCTAGGATTACAGGCGTGAGCCACAGCACCCGGCCTATTGTTTCTGTTTAAAGACTAGGAGACCAAGGCTCAAATCTGTAAAGGACCACAGAGATATCAGCAGCAGAGCTGACAGCAAAACTCCCATCTGTCTGATGTCAAGTCAAGCTATTAACAAATATACAATCCTACCTCTCAAGAAAATAGGAAGCAGAGGCAAACCCCCCCAACACAAAAACAACTAAGAAGCAAAGAGTATTATAACAGATAATACCAGAGAACAGAAATACACACTGTTCATAACAATGATCCTATGATATTAAAAAAAACTTTATTTTATACTATTTAATTATGCAGACCAGACACAGATAAATATTTAATATAACTCAATAAGAAATCACATACACACACACACATACACACACACTTTAAAACTCAGTGGTTAAAGAAAGCTGCGCACAGTGGCTCACCCCTATAATCCCAGCACTTTGGGAGGCCAAGGTAGGCGGATCACTTCAGGCCAGGGGGTTGAGACCAGCCTGGGCAACATAGTGAAACCCCGTCTCTACTAAAAATACATAAATTAGCCAGGCGTGGTGGCGCCTGCTCTAGAGGCTGAGGCATGAGAATTCCTTGAACCTGGGAGGCAGAGGTTGCAGTGAGCCAAGATTGCGCCACTGAACTCTAGCCTGGGCGACAGAGCAAGAATTTGTCTTAAAAAAAAAAAAAAAGAAGAGAGAGAGAGAATTCTATCTAAGTTGAATTAAATCTAATCAAATAAAACATTGCTATGGAACATAAAAGAACTTATTTACTATAAATGAATGCCATTCTTGCACAACGTCTTGTTAGCAATACTTTGTTAGTCATATTTATTCTATGTACTTAAAGTGGCAAGATACAAAGAATATAATGTTATTTTTATCAAAATATTATCAGGCTTTATTAATTCTGATTGGACTACTTTCTAATTGATAAGTTCTATAGAACACTATGTGAAGAAGCACTAAATTTAAAAACTTTAAGTCCATCATAGGTTGATACTTTTGTAAGATAAATATAAAATGCAATAGTACTGTACTATTACATATCCAGTAATGCAATAATCTTATTTTTGTGAATAAAATAAATTACTAGAAAAATGAAAGGGGAAAAAAAACAAAATACAAGCCCAAATTTCTTCTACTATTTGATTCTGCAGACATAAAATTGCTCTATTCGATAACTATAAATGTTTCTAAAATCTTACTCTCAACTTCTGTATTTATCTCATCACAGGCTGGTAACAAAATGTCACAGATTGGCACCAGTTCACAGGCCATACTTTATGAAATCCCAGCACTTTGGGAGGCTGAGGCAGACAGATCATGAGGTCAAGAGATCAAGACCATCCTGGCCAACATGGTGAAACCCCATTCTCTGCTGAAAATACAAAAATTAGCCGGGCGTGGTGGCACACGCCTGTAGTCCCAGCTATTCGGGAGGCTGAGGCAGAAGAATCGCTTGAACCTGGGAGGCGGAGGTTGCAGTGAGCCCAGATTGCGCCACTGCACTCCAGCCTAGCAACAGAGCAAGACTCCGTCTCAAAAAAAAAAAAAAGAAACACTGTTTAGATAAATCAAATACCTACTATCTATGATAGAAGAGATTCAAATTCCACAAAGCTGAATGGTTTCTAAGTTAAGTCTTTTCTTTTGGAGAATTACTGACTGATGCTCCTGGGACCAAAAGGAACTAACTTCATTTCTCAGTGCCAAACTTCAATAATTTGAAACATAGCAAGGCAGTAAGCAATGCTTATTCTGTTTTTGGCACCTGTATTTATATTAACTCAAAACATCTTTTTTCACATCAACAGTGTTCCCTGGATCTTTCCTTGCACGGTGTGAAATGTGTGAGCATGTTCCTATTTCAGGACCTTGTGCTGTAAATGTTGAGTGGCATCACAAAAGATTACCATTATAAAGAAGAGTTCTATAGAACAAATGTCACCACATCAAGAGATGACCAAGGTGCCTGTGACTCAAGACCACAAATACAAGCATTTCTTTTAAAGGAAGAATGTGGTTGCTGTTATGTTATAGGTTGAGAAGAAGAATTTTCCAGCTTAGAAAATGATCTTTATCTCCCCCTCTTCCCTTCCTACCCACCTCAAATAAAAGAATACTTAAGATGAGCCATGAGCTAGCAGAAAGGGATGATGCTGGGTTCAAGCCAATTCTAATTTGCTCAATCACCGATTTTCACAATCTTTCATGCAGTGCATTACTGAAGTCTTCAGACTGCCCTGACAAATTGTCATTTCATGGAGTAAGTCCACAGGCGGGCCTATGAAGTTATTTGAAAGGGAGATTCTGCCAATAATTAGAAATACCCATCCCAAGGCTCATCTACAATGAAGTCAGATTCACAAACTCCCTTTTTTAAAGTCAGGGCCATACATTCAAAATCAGGCATTTGTGGTTTATGTAACAATCCTAATACGATAAACTAATGAACTAATTAGTTTGAACAATGAACTAATAAGCAATAGTTATTAGTTCATTGTATAAGCAGTGAACTCATTTGTGAATGGAAGAACAAGCAGTTTTTGAAAACATCAAAGTCTTCAATGAGTAAAATTATTTCATACATTTATTACCCATTAAGTACCATACAAGTATTTAAATTATAGAGCTAAGTCAAGTATTTTGATAAGCAGAAAAATTTTTAGAACTTCATTTGATTTAAGCACCAGTCTTCTTGAAATATCTTCAACGCAATCGCGTGCTAAGTTTGAGATGAAGATGTCATCCATTCCTGTAGACATCACTATCTACCACCTCTGGAACACAGTGACTTGACTGGTTTTTCTGGAAGTGGTACTGCATTAGCAACCTTATCGACTGTCTCTACTGACTGTGTCCCCAGAAAAAAGGGGTTCACTTTGGTCCCAGAAAGTAACTACTGATTATTGGGAAAACTTCTTAACTTCTCAGGAACCACATTCCTCAGTGGTAGTTTTGAGTACCATAAACCAGGATTCTCACCTGATTACAAAGCCTAGGTTTTGGGGTTTGCTCTTTTTTTTTTTTTTTTTTTGAGACAAGTTATCTCTCTATTGCCCAGGCTTGAGTGCTGTGGTGTGACCATAGCTCACTCACTGCACCCTCGAACTCCTAGGCTCAAACAATCCTCCAGCTTCAGTCTCCCAAGTAGCTGGGACTACAGGCATGTGCAACCACGCCTGGCTAATTTTTTTTTTTATAGAGATGGGGTCTGTCTGTGTTGCCGAGGCTGGTCTGGAACTCCTGGGCTCACACAATCATTCCACCTTGGCATTTCAATATGCTGGGATTACAGGCATGAACCACTGTGCCCAGCCAAAGCTTAGTTTTCATCAATGGCAGTGGTTCTCAACGTAGGGAGATTTTGCTCTCCATCCCCCAAGGCCACTTACAGGGATATATGGCAATGTCTGAAGACATTCTGAGTTTTGACAATTAGAGTGGGTGTGGGGATTTTACCAGCATCTAGTGGGCAGAAGCCATGGAGGCCACTAAACATGCTATGATGCACAAGATAGCCTCCATGACAAAAGGTCAACAGTGTCACTGTGGAAAAACCCAGATCTGTAGTGCTATTTGCACTCACCCTAAAATGACTATTTACCAGATCTTCTTTTTTCGGAAACAACTATCAAGACATTTCTGGCAAGGCTCTGATTACCTGAATCTACCACATCATTCTTATATTTACCTGAAAGGAATATAGGATGTCTCTCCAAAGATTAATATTCTATATGCTTCTTCTGGAGTTCTCCCCAAATATATAACCTATGTTTGAAAAAAGAAGAAAAAGGCAATTTATTTCTAAGTGAAGATACAGTGCTGTCACTGCGAAGTAAATTTTGTCCAATTTCCAACCAACTGGGCAGGGTTCTCCAGTCTTCCCCAGAAGCCTAGGAATCACCCAGAATCCTGTCCATAGATTTATTTTTTGTTTAAATCCTCCATTGCTGGTTTCTGTTGTTTGCAGTATAAGCCCTGAACAAAAACTCTTCACAGCAACATTTTGTGGTAAGAAGCACAGTATTTTAAAAACAGATTTTCCAAATCAAGACGTTAGACTGATCCCATGCTTTTACCTCCCCTCCTTCCTGAAAGTCCACTGAAATGACAGCTAAGCAGCGTATAGGAGATGGGGATGGGTTAGACTGGGGTGAGGTGGAAAGAGACACAAAGGCAGAACACAGACTGTGATTAACTCTGTCCATGTAGGTGTGAGGGCTTGCAATACTGAACAAGTTGATTATCAAACTGCACTTGTTTTTGACGCTCATTTACCTCTTTTGTCCTTAGAACTATGCTATGCTTTGACTTTAATCTGGGAGAATACCTCAAGTATATTCTTCAGCATTTGAGGTCTATAGTTGGTATTCCTTGCCTTTCCAAACATTTTTTATTTCCCCTTGACATTGATTATTTGACTACTATGCGTAGGATTTTTGGTCTGCAGTCATTTCCTCTTGATAGTTTCTAGATAATGTTCTCACGTCTTCGCACTTCTAGTGTTACAGAAGTATTTTACTGGTCTAAGTATCTCTGTCTGCTTCTTACAAGTAACCCGTTTGTTCTAGAAATCTGGAGTTTGAGACTTTCACCACCATCTCTCTAAATAAGTCCTCTCCCTACCCCCTATTACATTTGCCTGGGACTTCAGATCCTTCCTGCAGGGCCCTTTCAACTAATGTACGGAAGGTTGGGGTTGGGGATGGGGGCGCAGTGGGGAGGAGACACAGCATTAAATCTGGCACATATATTATCACTAAAACTAGGTTGAACTCCAAAGATTACTTTGGGGAAATAGATTTTAAATTTCACTAAAAAAAAAAAAAATCATTAAAAAGAGTTAATTGCAAACTTTTTATCTCCATTACTTAACATGAGACATGTGACCTGTTTCCACAACCAAATGTGAAGCATTCTGAAGTTGGGACCCATGTCTTATGGTTTCATTACACACCAATCCGATTCACTGATGTACTTAGCTGAACCCAAATCTACTTACAACAGTTAGGAAAATTTTAAATGTTTAATAAAAGTTGTTATCAATGTGAAAATATCACTGGACTAAGAGAAATTTTTCAAAGCTCAAAGATCCAGCAAGGATCTTAGAAACTCAGAAACAGACATATCCTAAAACTAGTCATAAGCACTGATTCAGCTTCCAAAGGGCATTTCACCAATTTTCTGACTCAAGACTCATAAACGGAAAATTTTCCCAATGACTGGCCTGTTTTTTGTTTTGTTTTTTTAGATGGAGTTTCACTCTTGTCGCCTAGGCTGGAGTGCAATGGTGCGATCTCAGCTCACTGTAACCTTCGCCTCCCAGGTTCAAGCAATTCTCCTGCCTCAACCTCCCGAGTAGCTGGAACTATAGGCGTGCGCCACCACGCCTGGCTAGTTTTTTGTATTTTTAGTAGAGACGGGGTTTCACCATGTTGGCCAGGCTGGTCTCAAACTCCTGACCTCAGGTGATCCGCCCGCCTCGGCCTCCCAAAGTGCTGGGATTACAGACAATGAGCCACCATGCCTGGCCTACACACAGATCTTCTAAGCATCAACCTATAAGTCATGAAAATTAAAACATTAAAAAATCAGCCTGTTTTTTCCAAATTCCTTTATTCCCTTCCAGTCTCCAATGCATGTATGCCTCTTCTAACACTTACCAGATAACATCAGTAAAGTCTTTCATTTTCTCCATTCTATTTTAAGACTTCTTAGCAGATTTAAAAAAAAAAAAAAAAAAAAAAAAAAAAAACCTAAAACCGGCAGGGTGCGGTGGCTCACGCCTGTAATCCCAGGACTTTGGGAGGCCATCGCGGGCAGATCACGAGGTGAGGAGATGGAGACCATCCTGGCTAACACGGTGAAACCCCGTCCCTACTAAAAATACAAAAAATTACCCAGGCACGGTGGCAGGCTCCTGTAACCCCAGCTACTCAGGAGGCTGAGGCAGGAGAATCGCTTGAACCCAGGAGGCAGAGGTTGCAGTGAGCTGAAATCGCGCCACTGCACTCCAGCATGGGCGACAGACCTAGAGTCTGTCTCAAAAAACAAAAACAAAAACAAAAAACAAAACTCTCAAACCAAAAAACAAAACCAAATAAAAAACACCTTGAAGACAGTAAGAATAAGAATAGGGTCTGATTCATTTGTGTACTAAAATGAAATCTAGAGACCCGTTTAGGAATTTCTCTAAATTTCTAAGGCCTTCTCTCAAATTATACAAATTTTTCCTTAAGCACTAATTTAAGATAATTTTTCCTGTTTGTGATTACAGTTCTTTGGGTTCTTTAATTAGTAAAATTGCAATGGTATCACTTTCTCCTAACTTTCAAAACAAAAATAGTCTCTAATACATTAAGGACTGTGGTTTAGCCTTGGAACACTAGTTTGATTCGAAGAACCACAAGAACAATGTAACATTTTTTCCTATGGGGGAAAAAAAACCTAAATTCCTGATGATGAACTTTAAAAGACTGTAATTTAAAAATCCAATTGGGGAATGCCTGCACATAAATAAATAATGTAAAGCATAATTAGATAAACTGAAGGAAGTTTACAGATGCAGAATAAATCCACTTACATAACTATCAAAGATATATTTGCCAATCTATAACTTTTACCTTTTTTTTCTTTTTTGGCCAGGCATGAAGGAAGTCACTTTTACTTTTACACTTACTCATCTTGCTGATTCAAAAGGCCTTCGCAAATGAAATCATTCTAGATTTGTTACTAAAGAAGAATCCTATAAATAACTCCTACATTAACACAAATTCTCAGATTAGTAAACTCTAAATTGATGCAACTTATGATCTATCACTGTGCTTCTGGCAGTCTGGACACTTGGCGTTTCTCAAATTCTTTTGATATATTTTCATGAGAGGCTATATATATAGAATGCCCACTCTAATTCCATAGTGTTAGTTAAGAACAGGAAACAACAAATGATGACCAAGAGAGCTGCTGACCAGCTAAGATCACCAGCTTCCCAGACAACCCCAAAGAGTCTCATCTGCTGGCATTTCCACCCTTGTGTGGTCCCCTCCCACAGTGAACGGGGTGCCCCTGTGTAACAAACAGGATACTGGAGTAATAGGGTGTGATTTCGGAGGCTAGATCATAAAAGAGGTAGCTCCTCTCTTGCTTTCTCTTAGAATCCTCTCTCTGGGTACAGCAAGCTGTTATTTTGGGAGGATACTCAAGCAGCCCACGTGGTATGGAAGAGACGCCTCCTGCCAGCAATCGGCACTAACCTGCCAGGTATGTGACCGAGCCCCCTTAGACATGGACCCTCCAGGTGAATGCAGCCCAGACACAGTCCAGAACCAGACCAGACCCATCCAAGTTAAGCAACTCCCAGATGCCTAACTCATAGACACGGTCTAAGACAATGTGTACTGTTGTTTTAAAGTCACAAAGTTTTGCAGTAATTCACTGGGCAGCAATAGTGTGCAGTAGCACACTCAATTTAAGGAAATGGCTGTTTCCATTTGTTAAAACTGAATAAACAAATACATGAGGCGTAAGCACAGAGATGCGGCTTAGGAAGCATCGGTAAGACCTTGTTTCTCTAGGATAAAGACTCTCTCTGAATGAGCAAATATCACACACACACACACACGCACTCAAATACTGTGGTTGAAAATGCTTGAGACTGGTGTGGTTTGCAAAGTCATGGCACAAAGTTCTTTTTTTGCTGAACAATACCTCAACCATTCCCAGGACTTCCCACCACCCCCATTTTCTAAAATCACCATCTGCATGCCAGAGTCCCTGTGAGAACACTGGACCCTCGATTACTGACATACGTTTCAAAACCTGAGAGGTATTGAACTAGCAGTGATGGAAGAACAAGCAACGGAAGCAACAGGATCCCAACTGCATTACTTCTCCTTTCAATGTTTCAATGCTGACAAGCCGGGCCTCAAATCACGGAAACCCAATTAGACATATGCTTCCTATTTCTACTCTTATGCACAGGATTCTGAAGCTTTATTTATATACTTAGAGAGCCTCTGTACAATTTAGAACCCAAACGTTACACAAGTCATTGCACCCTAGAGCTGAGAGCGACAAAGGATATTGAAATTCCAGCAACAAATGTGGCAGCCTGAGTAACCAGGAAATCCTGGAGAGATGTCACAATGTTTCCAGCACTTAAAGACTCTTGTGACTATTTTCATGTCAGCCAGATGATACAGTCTTTCCTGCGCCAAGAACTTGATTGATTATAAAAAAAAAAAAATCACTCTCTCCAGATTAACGAAGAATGCTCACAAACCAATGCAAGTTGAAGATAGGCTTACACATTCAACTGCTCAATAAAAAAGGTGAGCAGAGGAAAGAACACACAGAATAAAAAAGTAAATAAAATAAAATCACTTTCATAGCTCCTGCACAAAACTGGTAAGAAAAAAAACTCGTTAAAAAAACCTCAGATGAACTTACATTTCAATAGTTTTAACTTTTAAAATTACTTATATATATATATATATATACACACTATATACATATATATACTATATACATATATATGTATATATATCAGTATATATATACATACGTTTCAAAACCTGAGAGGTATTGATATATGTATATATATCAGTATATATATACATATATATGTATATACTATATATATAATGATATAATGATCCTCAATTTCGACAAAATGAAACTGAAGTTCAGAGTAGCAAATATATATCTACCAAGTCTGCTAATAAAAATAGTGAATTGGCCCTGGGAATTAGTACAAGTTTGAGTGGTAGGGATATTTTTTAAAGACAAAGTAAAAAATCCTGATTTTTTAAAAAATGAAATCTCCTAAATTTTAACCACAGAGGAAAAAAAACCCACAACTATTTATAATGCTCTGTGAGTTTCGTAAAACTGGCAGGCTACAACTTTCCAGACCTTGGCATCAACTGCTCAACCAAGATCACACTGCCTATTATTGATGGAAGAGGGCTTGCTCCTCAGGCCTTATTTATAGACAGGAACTCATCCAATCTAAAACAAGAACCGGAACAAGGATGGGACCCAAAATTCCAGAAAGCTTAACGGATCTGCAGTCAAGGATCTTAAGCCATCAGAGAGCCATTTCTCTTCACTTTTTCCCCAAGTTAACAGCACCCAGCAAGCACCACGGGCAGTGGAAACACCCGTCAGAAGCCCTCGGGTGACAAGGGAAGTCAAACTGTGATGCAGTGTGAGCAGGGCAGCCAGCTGCCTCCCACAGGGCCGGCTCCCAAGGTAGCACCAGCTTCCCACTGAGGGCCTGTGCCGTCCCTTTGCTCAGCCCAGTTCGCCTCACACTAGCTGGGGCCTGGCTACTACTGATAGTTGCCTCGTGCTGTTTGCCCTGCCTTTCACAGACACCCAGGAAGGGTGTTATGACCTCATTCTGTCCTCCAGCCTCTGCTGTCCCATCTGGGCAGCTGTTTGCTGAACTGGATTCTTACCCACTGCATCTAGATCCTCGTTCTCTGTTCCCTTAACTTCCCAACTGATCCCTTCCTCCTGCAGGCACCTTAACCTAGCACTGGCTATTCTGAGTCCAAGATAATTAAATCATTTAAAAAGTGGGACCACAGATTCAAAAGGTCATCATTAAATAACAAAGCCCCTGAGCTCTTATCATAACTGTAGAGGCAATCTCAAATTTAATGCAATTTAGAATTCTACTCACAGATTGCTGAGTTAATATATTCTTAAATGTAATTAGTATCATTTTCAACATAAATGCTTACAAGGTAAGCCATTCTTACAGCTATAAAAACTGCTTAAACATAAAAAATAATAGTATACAGTGATAAATTTTGAACAGGGAACCTACATGTTACAATTAGCTCTACCAAAATAATCTATTAAACATTAGAAGAAAGCAAATTTGCAAGCTACGTGCCAAAAGTTTGCTCGTGTCATTTATTTTATACACAAAATGCTTGGCATTTATTTTATACACAGAAAGACATTAGAAATGGTGATTAATTTCCCAGGCTAGCCCTCAAAAGTACATTTAACCCATAGAAGAGATGAATACCATGTATCTTCAGAAAATCTAACTGCTGTGGCAGGAAGATGTAACCAAAGTTGAAAGACAACTATCATTATGTTCTCACTCATATGTAGGAGCTAAGTAAGTTGATCTTATGGAGGCCAAGAGTAGAATAAGGGTTATCAGAGGCTGGGAAGGGCGTGTGGGGTCAGGGGGAGTGAAGAGAGGTTGGTTCTTTGGTACAAATGTACAGTTAGAAAAAACAAGTTCTACTGTTAGATAGCACAGTAGTGTGACTATAGTTTACAATAACTTACTGTGTATTTCAAAATAGAGATTTAAAATGCTCTCAACACAAAGAAATGACAAATGTTTGAGGTGATGGATACTGCAACTGCCCTAATTTGGCTGTCACACATTATATGCATTTATAAAACTATCACATGTATCCCATAAATATGTACAATTATGTATCAATAAAAAATTTTAAAATTGTATGTAAACATAAAACATATATGTACACAACACACATCTGTGCATATACACACACGTGCACATGTCCTGTTTCTATAAATATAAAAGCTTCTTTTTAAAAGATTTTTTAAATTTCTCAGGAGTACAAATATGGATTTTGTGTATGACATTTTTACAACAAAATTAACAAAACAAAATTTCCAACTTTTCTTTCCAAAAGGATCTTTTTTATTATGAATTTGTTTTGAAAAGCACTTACAATTTTCCACTTAAAATTTCACCTTTACTTTGAAATGACAGGTTAAGTATCATTACCCCACAATCTGGCTAGGTCATAGCCACTGGCTTAAATAGGGCAGCAAACTTATTTTGTAAAACAATATAGCACGTTTACCTTTTTGTGAATAAGCAAACAAAAGCTCAAGTCATCTTTTGTATTTTTCAACTCTTACAGTGGTGCAAAAGATTTTTAGCTTCACTCTAATTTGTTACCAAAGAGTCTACCATTCAGATAGCTGAATGGGAAAGCCATTTACCGGGCCACATGAAGAGCAATACTTTGAAATACAATCAAGACAAATGAGTACTCAACTCACTCTTCTCACTTCTTGTAACACATATGACGCCTGACCATCTGTCAAAAGGACCGATTGTGGGCATGTCAATTCATATTTTACACATTTGTGAAGCCTCACCTCTTCTGTTTTTAAGATAAAAAATAAATATAACACTTTATTTCCATGCCATAAAGGATTACCTCACACTCTCTGCCCACCCCACATTAGGTCTTTCTGTGTATACAAGGATGAAGGAAACACGGTTACTTTCAGAAGCCCTGAATTCAAAAAGGACTGATAAAAATAAACAGAGTCAGTCTACTTGGAATATTTCCTTCCTAAAGATTCTTCCTCCAGATTTTTTTGGTTTTGTTTTAACATTACCATGCCAAGTCGAACACTAAAGAACCTTACTCTCTCCAAAATTCCTGACAACTCCAGAAAATGTTATCAAGGATGCGGATCAGTTTATAGGGAACTAGCACTCATCTCTACAAATCTTTAACCAGAGGATTTAATGTATTTTAACCAGATCAAAGCTTCACTTGCTTTGATGTGTTATCTTTTGAGGTGTCCATATTATATCTTGACACTGCTTTTCTACTATGAATACATTTCCTTTTCTTAGAAGCTTTTCTCCTGCTTCCCTGCCTATCAACATTACAGCTCCCAATTCCTATTTTAGCAGCCAGCTATGGCTGCAAAGGCTTCTGTCACAGCCAAGAGCTGTAATCCTCCTGCCAAGCTAGCTCCTCACTGGGTAGAGTAATAAATGCAAGTGAAGATCCAAATTTGCTTACCTGGCACTTCCCTAACCAATCAAATCAGTACTAACCTGAAGGTGTGAAATTCTGGAAGGATTTCTAAATCTAAGATATATTAACTATAGAAAAATAAGCTTCTGTGGGCCAAAATACAACCATCAACAAAGTCAAAAGGCCAGCATAAAACTGGAAACAAATATGCCAAAAAATTTCAATAAATACATCAAGGGGTTGTTGTTTGTTCACTAGTAGTTTAAAAACAACAGCAACAAGACTTAAAAAGAGCGATTTCTTATTTATAAAATTATCACACATTCTGCTTCTGTTTTTAAGACAACCCTGACTGAGCTCCCACTATGCCCATAGCCACCTTCAGAGGGGTTCTTCACACTGTAGTCCTCGTGCCTGGCTCCTGAAGACCCTACCATCTCAGGGACATCTCATGTGACCAGAGACAGTGATTGACCTGGAAGTGGCCCGGCCTGGCCCCTCTGCTTTGGAGTTCTGCTCAGGAGCACTCTCTCCTAGATGGAACTTCGGCCATCCAGACTTTGTCCAGGGCAGTGTAAAGGCAAGATCCACAAAGAACGGTTGGAACTTTTTTCTGTCACACCAAGGACCATTTCTCCAGGGTTCCCTTTAATATTTTATGAATCTCAAGAATTCTGGCTTAATCCCTTTTTCTATAAAGCTGTCATGATTTATATTAATCTATGAGGTTCCTCTCCCCAGTGACTGGCCAAAGTAATAGGACCAAATGTCCCAGTTAAAACACCCACTTCTCCATATTCTTTTTCTTTCTTGGGGTCATACATAGACTTTTCTCTTTCTTTCTCTTTTTCTTTCTTTCTTTTATTTATTTTTTTATTTTTTGAGATGGGGTCTCATTCTGTTGCCCAGGGTGGAGTGCAGTGGTGCGATCTCGGCTCATTGCAACCTCTGCCGCCCAGGTTCAAGCAATTCTCCTGCCTCATTCTCTCGAATCGCTGGGATTACAGGCACCTGCCAAACTACTCAAACTGTTTTTTTTTTTTTTTTAAGGCTTTTGCTGCAAGTACGAGAAACACAAAGAGAGGCTGGGAGAAAGGAAAACACCAATACATCTGGGTAAGCTTATGAAACCAAATTTTAATAGACAGAATCTATAACCTATGTTTCATACTTTCAGGGATGATAATAAATTTTGAAGTTTTCTCAGAAACTTTTTTTTTTTTTTTGGAGACAAAGTCTCACTCACTGTCACCCAGGCTGGAGTGCAGTGGCACAATCTCAGCTCAAGGCAATTTCCAACTCCTGGATTCAAGGGATTCTCCTGCCTCAGCCTCCCGAGTAGCCGGGACTACAGGCGTGTGCCACCACGCCCAACTAATTTTTGTATTTTTAGTAGAAACAAGGTTTCACCATGTTGGCCAGGCTGGTCTCATACCCCTGACCTCAAGTGATCTGCCTGCCTCGGCCTCCCAATCAGAAGCATTTAATTCAACTTCTGTGAGCATAAATAGGAAAACAAAACAAAGACCTTAACCACTGCTGTTAATGATATATCTTATACATAAAAAAGAAAATTATTAAATCTTGAGGTGCGATTTCAACTAGTATCACCAACTTTTGGACTAGTCTTTGTAAATTCCAGATTATCAAACTATACTCCAGAAAATAATTTTAAAAGGGTCTGCTAAGGCACGCCAGAGATAAGGAGCAAGCTAGAAGTGGGGAACAAAGAACTTAAAGAGCTCCAAAAACAACCCTTGTTTTCTTTTTTTTTTTTTTTTTTTTTTTGAGACATTGTCTCACTCTGTCGCCCAGGATGGAGTGCAGTGGCGCGATCTCCGCTCACTGCAAGCTCCACCTCCTGGGTTCACGACATTCTCCTGCCTCAGCCTTCCGAGTAGCTGGGAATACAGGCGCCCGCCACCACGCCCGGCTCATTTTTTGTATTATTATTAGTTTTTTTTTTAGTAAAGACAGGGTTCCACCACATTAGCCAGGATGGTCTCGATCTCCTGACTTCGTGATCCACCTGCCTCGGCCTCCCAAAGTGCTGGGATTACAGGCGTGAGCCACTGTGCCCGGCCAAAACAACCCTTTTTTTCCAAGTCTCGGAGAGAATAACTATTACACCGATGGTGGGGTGGGGGTGGAAGAAACATCCCCTGGCTACTCCCCACTGAACAGAGTGGCCAGGTTTCTCACCACCAAACACATGGGGGTAATACTCTGGAGGAGCTCTAAGCTGGCTCTGGAAAAATTGCAGCTTTCAGGGCCCGTGTAGATGAACCCACTGGGTGCCAAACAAAATATGACTCTTCAAAAAATAAATCTTTTCCATCATATTTACAAATAAATGAAATTCACAACTCTTATGTAAATACTGCTATTCCAAAGCACGTTTCCAATGATCAAAATGGAGCACTTGATGGCATATGTATGTAATCCGTGTGGTATGTAACCCATCTTCTGACAACACTGACATCCCATAGCCTCCTGCTAAGATGTTTTGATGAGAAAGGAGATGACCTTAATTAGGGGAAAAATGCCTAGATTCAAATTTTAGAAAGCACTTTTAAAAAAAAATTTTTAGAAAATTAATAGTGGGGTCCTGACCCCAGTAAGATGATTTTACAACTCACTAAATGGATCACGAGTGAATAGAAACAGCTTTGCAGCACTATTTTCCAACCTTCAGTGCCATAAAACATAAACCTTTGCCAAAGTAGTTGGGTACTTTTAAAAAAAATATAGACTTTTTTCCCAAGCAGTTTTAGGTTCACAGCAAAATTAAGTGGAAGGTACAGGAGATCTCTCATCTACCTGCTCATTCCTCATAAGCACAGCTTCCTTGAGTTGGTCAATTTTTTAAAAGCAAAACATGTTCTTTCTGAAGAGAAATTAAGACATTATTTTGATTTCAAAATTCCAACTGCAAATGTAAAGAACCACTGTTGTGTGCATTTTTATGAGTACATTAGGAAAACAAATACTTACCATGTAGCATCCAACAAGGAAGGCAGCATTTGCTTGTTTTCTCTGATCAGAGCCAGTAAAATGAACAATTTTCTTCCTTAACATTGTAATGGACTGCATAAAAATAAATAACTGTTCGCATTTTATTTTTAATTTCAAGTCTTCTACAATTTCATTTTCTGATGAAGATAAATTCCAAATCCCACAACCATTCATATTATTAGCAAGACCTTTGAAAAGATTAACACTGATATCCACAAATACCATATACCTTCCCATAAAAACGCACATTCTGGGATGAGAATGGACATACAATTAGAGAAGAGGGGAGGGGACATGAATGGACATATGCTTAAAGCATGGGCTGCCTCTGAAAGAGCAAACCAAGAGTGGTAGAAAAGACCACCTTTCCTTCTGTTTGGTTTTTAAAGAAATCTGTCCCCAAAGCCTTTAAGTTAAAATAAAAAGGTATATAGAATCGTCTACAGTGTTATAAGCCAGGGCAGTGAATAATCAGGGGAGGGGTGTGCAGAGACAGGAACTGGAAGACAGCATGGAGGGCTGCTGTGGGGTGCCGCCAGTGCACTGCTCCTGACCTGGTGATCAAGATAATCATCTATGTATATTCCATTTGTGAAAGTTTACTGAGCCCTACATCCATGATGTGTACGTATTTCTATTTATATGTTAAAAAGTTTTCTGGCAGGTGCGGTGGCTCACGCCTGTAATCCCAGTACTTTGGGAAGCTGAGGCGAACAGATCACAAGGTCAGGAGTTCGAGACCAGCCTGACCAACATGGAGAAACTCCGTCTCTACTAAAAATACAAAATTAGCTGGGCGTGGTGGCGCATGCCTGTAATCCCAGGCTACTTGGGAGGCTGAGGCAGGAGAATCACTTGAACCAGGGGGGTGGAGGTTACAGTGAGCCCAGATCACTCCATTGCACTCCAACCTGGGCAACAAGAGTGAAACTGTCTCAGGGGAAAAAAAAAAAAAAAGGAATAAGAAAAAAAGGACTGATACATTTTTGGTTGACCCAAAGACTAGAAGTCCACAGATGGTTGAGTACAGGGAAAAAATTTTTTTCCAAAATTAAAGCAAAGGAACAAATGTTGGGGGAAGAGAACTATTTTTAGCTTCCTAGCCCTGCATGAAACAAAAGATCTGCCACTGGCAACTGGAAAAAGGAGGGGGAACTCAAATGCACAAGGCCATAAATAGTTATATTCCTATTTAAGAAAGGCAAAAAAGAAGAGTCTCCAGCTCTGTAGCAATATGTAGTGAATGTAGCTTTCATGGTCAAGGAAAAACATCTGCCTTACCCATGAATTTTTAATTAAAGCATGTTAAAATTCTAATTAAAAATAAATTTTATCTCCTCTCTTTATTCAATTAAAGTTTTTTTTTTAAGTGCCTGTCCCAAAAAGCAGTATTTTCCAGTTGAGAATTTACAGTGACTGATTTGGAACTGCTAGTAAGCAGTACATACATAACTTCCTACCGTGCATGGCCAAGAATTCAGTGTTTTACATACATGAATGTGGTCTAAGTTCAAACCAATACAAATATACTTGTGTAACTTTCAGTGATACAGCCTTAATGACGTGCTATTTGCCCTAGATTCTCACGCCCCTTAATCGTATGTATAAAGGATCATGTAGTACAGTATCATGGGAGTTTCAAAATAGGAGAGAAAGTAAGATGAGTCCATCTTTCTTGTTAGTTTGCTATCACTCTCCATCAAAATGAAGGCAGAAAGAACAATGGCCACAGCAAGGGAAGTTTCTCTTGTTAAGTTGCAGTTCTATTAGGTCAGACGATACGAGGTTCACTTAATTAACTGATTCCCACTTTGGCTTTTCAAGTATTTGGGCATCACTAACTCAAACTAGAACCAAATGACCCAAACTTAAACTGTTCATTCAAAACTCTAGAAAACAAATATATACACTATGATCTTATAAAACAAGAAAACCATGTGCATGTCCCAAACACCACTGCAGTGAAAAACATGGCATTTCCTTTTTAAAAAGAGATGTTTTCCTTACTTTCTTCCCTCAGATCAAGTTAACAATGATTACTTAAGTCAAATCTTAAAGACTTTACCTTTAATTTCTTATTTATCTTGCAACAATATCTGTAAACCATTGCCAGATTGAGTGGTCCAAAATCTGCGTAGAAGCTTTAAAAATGAAAAAAAAAATGTGATGTACATTCTAGATGCTCTGAATATAAATGCCTTTTTTGGGTCTACAAGATCAAATTAAGATGAGCAAGCATATACCAAATTGTTACGGGCCAATACAACTTAAAGGTACTGTTTTACTAGTGGAAGACTATTCTGGTAAATAACGCCTACTTAAAAATGCCACAAGTGCTACAATGCCTACATGTAACCTCAGTGAACATGAACATACCTTCTAAATTAAAAAAGCTGTTTTTCCACACATATTTCCAAGGGCAAAACCACAATATCTTACTTAGTACACATTTATATCTCATTGTAGTGTAAATATTAGACTAGCAAATCTAAATGTTTCAATTTAGGGAGGTTTTTTTTTTCTCTAAAGGTTTCTTTTATTACTACAGGTGAAAAACAAGCATCCTGTAATTAGCAATCAATAGATTTATAATTTTCCCAGGCTGTCCCATTTATAACCATACCTTTAGATTCTTCAAAAAAAAAAAAAAGTTAAAATATTTTAAAGAGCAATACTTACTTCTCATATTCAAGTTCATTATCTATGCTGAAATAATGTACATTTGATGCACTCTTTGGTCTGCTGTAGAGAATGGCAAAACAAAGGCGATCTGAAATGGAAAAATTGCAATGTTCCTTCCTGCAGGTTACAAAAAACGTTTCATATATCATGACACAACTCTTTTCAGATGAAGTCAATTTTCATTTTTTTCATGCACGTTTCAGATGGTAGGAGTGGTAATGGGTAATTACAAAATATTCTGGCTATTTGGGTGGGAATAATCAATGAGCACATTTTTAAAAGAGAAACTGCCTTTAACCGTAAGTTTCAAAAGTGGTGATTTTTCATGTAGTGATATGATTTCTAAACAAACCTATTTTTGTAAAAGTTTAGCTCCCCTGGATCAACACATTTCAGCAAATTGCAGCATGCATGTGATGGCTAGCATCAACCTTGTAAGTTTCTAGATGAATTTCACTACGTTTTTCAAGACATCCTAAAAAGTCATTTCAGTAAGAAACTATTTTTTTCTTAAAGAGAAAGAATGCTTTCAAAATTGCTTCAAAATTACCACTTATAGCTATAGAACAAACCATATGTTTCTCCAACTGTTCTTAGGGATCACTACTTTCTAACTTGGAATCACTACTTTGGTATTTTTACAATTAGACAAATTACCGTTAAAACAGAAGCAATGAGAGGTTTCTGCATGATGGGTCTGAGATGAACTTGTGTTGCATAAATGCAGTTAGGCTGCTGTGAGGTTAGCAAGAATGGTAATGAGTAGTAAGCCTCAGGAGGCTCCACCCTCATTCCTTGCCTAAAAATCCTCGGGTGAAATAAAGTCATCCACAATATCTAATAGTAATACTAGTGGTGCTAGGAAAATACTTACACTGACAACGTGGCAAAATCAAGTACAGCCTTTAAAATATATATACTTTCAGCAGAGCCAGCTGGCACCCTTTCCCCAAATGGTAAACTTTTTTTTTTTTGATCTGCAATTCAACTCATGCAACTGCTGCGTTTATTTCCTTGTAAACTCCTCAGCTAAAATTTCTTGCAACCACAAACATTCAAATGGGTGACAGGGCTTAATGCTTTCCAACCACAAGGACCTTTGATCCCTGTGACAGAGCCCAAGGATCTCGCTCCCGCGGGTGGGGAGGTTCAGCTCACCTACTAGGCTCAGGTGCAGGCATGCAAGGGTCACAGCCGCACATGGGCGCTGAAGCCCAGGGCCTGGGGTACAAGTGCTGAGGCCACCCACACGCAAGAGACAAGGGCGGCCGGGGCCCAGACTAGGAGCACCTCCCAACCAGCACCGCCCGCCCTGTCCCAGAGCGGGTGCCGGAGCCCCCGGGGGAAGCCCCCGCCCTCCCGGCTCACCTTTGATCACCTCGGCCACCAGAGCTGCCCCCGCGCCCTCCCGGCTCATGACTCCAAAGCATCTGGAAGGCGGGGCAGAAGCAAGGGCTGCCAGCCGCCCGGGAGGGCAGACGCCGCGACCACACCCCCGAAGTTTAAAAAACAAAGTTTAAAGGGCCGCGCGGGGCAGCGGGCGCAGCGACACCCCACGGCGGCCCAACGGCCGGACGCGACAGCGCAACCCCGGAAGTCCCCAACTCCTGGAAACAGCGCGACGAGGCCGTGGGGATGGACAGCACCCCGCCCCACCTCCCGCTTTCTTTCCCCCCGCCTCGCCGCCTGCCTTCCTTCCCCAGCTGGGAATGCGGGGCGGCCTGTGCCAACCAGAGCTCTTCCAGTACCCAAACGCTCCGCAGAGGGGACGTGCGTCAGAGGCCAGCGGGCCTGCAGAGGGAAGCGTCTGGGAAAGCTCCTTAGCGATTAAAGGACTTCACGCAAAAGGGCTCGGCCCCAGGCCAGGGACAGACCCGAGGGTGATGGCAGCCGGGGCGGGGGCCTCCTGCCGCCTCCGCCGCCGCACTCCTGCCGCCAGGAGGTGCTGCAGCCGCGCCAGGCCCAGGCCCCTGCAGTACGCCCTCCAGGAGCAGGGCCCAGCGCACCCTCGCTCCGCCACGACCCGCCAAGTGCCCCCGCAGGGCCGGGTCTTATGGAAAACGGGCATCTTCCAAATCGTGCAAGATTTCCTGCGATCAGCTGCCTCAGAGAAAACATTTTTCTTTTAATTGTGCAAGATTTAAAGGCAACCCTCTGGTCATGCATTCCTTTGAAGGGACGGTTTGGGATGGTTTAAAAACAAAAATGTTGACACCCTTTTTAAACAACCATTTAAAATTATTGTAGCGATAGAGAGTAGAAGGATGGTTATCGGAGGCTGGGAAAGGTAGTGTGGGGGTAATGGGCACAAAAAAATAGTACAAATGAATAAGATTATTTCACAGCACAACAGGGTGTGGGTGACTACAGTCCACAATAGCTTAATTGTACATTTACAAATAACTAAAAGAGTACAACCAGAGTGTCTGTAACACAAAGGATAAATGCTTGAGGGGATGGATACCCCATTCTCCATGATGTGATTATTGCGCATTGCCTGCCTGTATCAAAACATCTCATGTACCCCATAAATATATAAACCTACTTGTACCCACAAAAACATTGCACTATGAGGTACTATTTTTTCCTCAGACTGGCAAAACTCAAGAGAGTTGGATAAGGTGCTGCGGTGTGTCGGGAGGTTGAGGGCACTCACATACATCGCCTGTGGGTGGGAATATAAACTGGGCCACCTCCATGGAGCCAACAAATGGGATGTTTGGGAGAAATGTTTAAGACTGAAAACTGAAAACTAGCCAGATGTGGCGGCTCACGCCTGTAATCAGAGCATTTTGGGAGGCCGAGGCGGATAGATCATCTGAGGTCAGGAGTTCGAGACTAGCCTGGCCAACATGGTGAAACCCTGCCTCTACTAAAAACACAAAAAATTAGCCAGTCGTGGTGGCGACGCCTGTAATCCCAGCTACTTGGGAGGCTGAGACAGGAGAATCGTTTGAACCTGGGAGGTGGAGGTTGCAGTGAGCCAAGATCACACCTTTGCACTCCAGCCTGGGCAAGAAGAACGAAATTCCATCTCAAAAGAAAAAAAAAGAAAACTGAAAACTAAAGATAGCCAAGATGGACTGTTAAGCACTACCACTTCTATGTGTGAGTTTAAATCCTATATACACATGTATACGATTGTGGATGAAATCGTGGGTAGCAAGTCTCTGGAAGCAGCCACAAGAAACGTTATCAATGCCTTCAAAGTCGGTGTCTAGAAATAGGGAATAAGAGAGATTTATGCCTTTTTACAGCTTTTGCACTGTACCATGTATTACCTATTCAAAATTACACCGCTTTTAAAAAGTCAACTTGCAGGCTAACAGTGTTTTTCCAAAGCTGACTCTTGATCAAGATAGGAAGCATATAATGAGCACAGTATGAGGCAACCTGGAAAATATCCTTTGTATGCATTTAAACAAGGGAACGGTTAGTAACATGTTTTGGTTTCTACCTATCTCTTGAAATTCCAGTTTCTTTCAAAAAACCCAATTTAAACTAGACAAGTAGCTAGATGGAAATGGGAAGAAATTTTCCCTCCCAGCCCAAACCTTAAGTTCAATTCCCTAAGGAGTATTTTATATTTACAGGTGGGGGGAAATCACTGATTTCTGATGTGCAATTATCTCTACATAATGCCAATATTTTATTGTTAGAGTAACACACCAATAAAGTACTACAGAGACTATGGTGCTGGGTTGAGGGCCATTTATTAGGAACCTGGAACCAGAAATAGGGCTCTTTTTTTTTTCTTTTTGATGGAGTCTCTCTCTGTCGCCCAAGCTGGAGCGCAGTGGTGCAGTCTTGGCTCACTGCAACCTCCACCTCCCAGGCTCAAGCGATTCTCCTGCCTCAGCCTCCCAAGTAGCTGGAATTACAGTCGCATGACACCACTCCCAGCTAATTTTTTGTAGAGATGTCAAACTCCTGACCTCAAGTGATCCACCGCCTCGGCCTCCCAAAGTATTATAGGCATGAGCCACCGTGCCGGGCGGAAACAGGTCTCTTTACAAAGTTTTGCTTAAGGCTTGACGATTAACTATATAATCCTGTTAAAAATCCATGTATCCCGCCCCCCACTGATGTTTCTGTTGTCAGAAACAGAAAGCGGCAGTCATCTTTTTGCCTATACATCCCTGTCGTACCACATCATCACTCCTGCTTCTTTGAGTAACATGATACAGGAGAAGGAAACAAAATCTCATGATTTAAAAATGTTAATAAAAATATTTAAAATCCATCCTTGGGCCGCCGGGCACAGTGGCTCACGCCTGTAATCCCAGCACTTTGGGAGGCCGAGGCGGGTGGATCACGAGGTTAGGAGATTGAGACCATCCTGGCTAACACAGTGAAACCCCGTCTCTACTAAAAATACAAAATATTAGCCGGGCGTGGTGGCGGGCGCCTGTATTCCCAGCTGCTCAGGAGGCTGAGGCAGGAGAATGGCGTGAACCCGGGAGGCGGAGCTTGCAGTGAGCCGAGATCGCGCCACTGCACTCCAGCCTGGGCGACAGAGCGAGACTCCGTCTCAAAAAAAAAAAAAAAAAAAAAAAAAAAAATCCATCCTTGGGCCTAATTTGTCTGTAGGTCTGATTTGACTTTTGGGCCTCCAGGTTGACTACCTCTTCCTTTAGCAAATACCTGTTAAATTTGAAATGAAAAACATTTTCCTGGATAACAGCTATAGGTATTTGGGGATAACTAACCATAAAACAGAGAAATATGTAGGAGTCGGTGGGAATTATAATGTAGTATGTGCTTGTTAACAGGAAAGATTTGAAGAGCCCTATTTGGACCTAGAGACACAGTGGGCTTTCTCCACTTTGTATTTCCCCCTTGAACTGGGTGGACGACCTTCACAGGTCCTGGCAGAGCCAATGGAGAAATGGACAGCTTCCCTACAGCTGGGGGAAGTCAACCTCTGCTGAGTTCACCACAGACAGGCAGAAAGGAGATTTTACATGCTAGGGAGCAGGAGAGAACAGGCTCCACCTGAACACAGATTGTCCCTCAGAGATAGGACCATAGACTTCAGGCTGTCATCTGTATTAGCCACTTGTTTTTTGAGGGAAGGAAAGAACACGGGGAGCAGAGGAAGAAATGTTCATGAAAATACTGATTAACAAAGAAGCGGCAGCAGCATTACCCACTCAAATGACAATGATAACCAACAATGATGATGGAGAGTTTAGTGCTGCATATTGTATTCAGCTCATTATACCCTGTGAGGTTAGTACTACCAGGGTCAACTAGCCCTACGGAGGTGGAGTGACTAACCTGCACAAGGTCACAAGGCTTGCTGGGAAGTGGCAGAATTGGGATTTGAACACAGGCTATTGGATCTGAAGCATAAGATTAAGTCCCAGCCTCAAAGACTTGCCCAAATATAAGTCAACAGTAATTAAAACAATAGCATTTTAGCACAGCAATGTACAATCTGGACCCAGACATATATGAACACTTACAAGAAAACTATTTCAATTCAGCAACAAAGAAGGCCTTATCCAATATAGGCCAGGTGTTTACATATATGAAAAAAATGAGATACTAATATCACATATTTATAAAACACATCACAGATGAAATAATTTTGAAAAAGCTGTCAGATAACTATAAAATTATAATGAATTTTTTTTTTTTTTTTTTGAGACGGAGTCTTGCTCTGTTGCCAGGCTCGAGTGCAGTGGTGTGATCTCAGCTCACTGCAACCTCTGCTTCCTGGGTTCAAGCAATTCTCCTGCCTCAGCCTCCCGAGTAGCTGGGACTACAGGTGTGCACCACCACACCTGGCTAATTTTTGTATTTTTAGTACAGACGGGGTTTCATCATGTTGGCCAGGATGGTCTCAACCTCCTGACCTCATGATCCGCCCACCTCGGCCTCCCAGAGTTTTGGGATTACAGGGGTGAGCCACCTCGCCTGGGCTATAATGAATAATTTTATAATTTAACACACAGAATTTTAAAGTGTGACAAAAAACAAGTCACAAAGGGAAAAACTAGGAGAGACTTGGGCTAAAACACCTATAATAAAAGTTAATTATCACAACAGATAAAATGTCTCTCCAAAGCAATATCACAATCTGTGATATTATAATTATATACCTATTGGTTTTCATCCACAGTTCCTAGCTCCCAACTCCCATAAGTTTTGTTACATCTTGTTATATGCTGGGCACTGTGGACCCCAGAAAGCCGGCCTTGGGAAACAGAATCTCTCTGATCTTTTCCTGCTCTCCTTTCCCCAGACCAAGGCAGGGCTCTAATATGATTGTGAGCTGTAAGACCCTCATTCCACAAAGCATCCCACCCCATACCCTGGAGGAAGGAATGCTGCCCAGAGAGGCTGGAAGAATCTGAACAGACAGGCCTTGCTGGGTGTAGATTATACCCTTTTTGTCCAATCATATTTCAACACATTTGTCCATCATTCAATCACAGACAAGCAACGAAATCTCCACTAGAGGCCCAAAGGACAGGGTTCAGAGGGCTTCTGGAGAGCTGAACCATGAAGGCTGACAGGACGGTGAGTGAGAACTCATCCACATGCGCGGAGGGTGGTGCACCCCGACTCCACGGGGTCAGAAGCTCCTGCACTTGGGACCCTTCCAGACCTCACCCTGCGCATCTCTTCCTGTGGCTGTTTATCTGTATCCTTAAAAATAGCCTTCATAATAAACTAGTAAGTGAGTTTCCCTGATTCCTCCAGCAAATTAATTGAACCCAAACAGGGGATCCCGGGAACCCCAACTTGAAGCCAGTCAGTCAGAAGTTGCTGAGGCCCAGACTTGTGACTTGTGGGAAGGAGGGGGTGGTCTTGGGGACTTAGCCCTCAACCTGCTATCTCCAGGTAGATGGTGTCAGAATTGAATGGGAGGATACCCAACTGGTGTCTGCCACAGAAATCCACACATATTACAGAGGTCTTTTGTGTTGATAATTGCTGTGTTGATGTGACAGCAGAGGAAAAACAGTTTGAGTTTTTCCCTAACACAACCTAAGAGATAACAAATCTAGAAAGGCTATGAACACTCAATTCAGAAAAGAAATACAAATGGTCAATAGCATATGAAAAGAAAATTAATCTTATTCAACATAAAAAAGCCTATCAACATGAACAGATTACAGGAAAAAGTCACATGATTATCTCATTAAAAACAGAAAAGGAAGTCATTAAAATCAACACTCATTTCCAATTAAGTCTTTGCACAATGGAGCTAAAAGAGAACTTCCTTAAGCTGATAAAGATTGTTCCAACAGCCAATATCACACTTTATGCCTTAACTTTGGAAGCATCCCTATAAAATAAAAAGCAAGAAAAGATTTCTACTATCATTACCTCTTTTTAACAATGTAATAAGTGGAAGTGCTAGCTGATATCAAGATACAGAAAGGAAATCAGAGAAAACTGGAAAGGAAGAATCAAAACTGTTCTTATTTGCAGACGACTGTCTACCTAAAAAATACAGACAAGAAGCCGGGCGTGGTGGCTTATGCCTGTAATCCCAGCACTTTGGGAGGCCGAGGTGGGTGGATCACCTGAGGTCAGGAGTTCAAGACCAGCCCTACCAAAATGGTGAAACCGTATCTCTACTAAAAATACAAAAAAATTAGCTGGGTGTGGGTGGCCTGCGCCTGTAATCCCAGCTACTTGGGAGGCTGAGGCAGGAGAATCGCTTGAACCTGGCAAGCAGAGGTTGCCGTGAGCCCAGATCATGCCACTGAACTCCAGCCTGGGTGACAAAGTAAGACTGTCTCAAAACAAAAAAAAAATACAGATGAGAATCGGCAGATAAGCTACTCAAATAAATAATAAAGTTTTGCAATGTTTCTGGATACAGAAGATTAATACACAAAAACCAATAGCTTTTCTATCTACTTGTAATAAGCAATTATGAAATGTAATAGAAAAAAAAGATGTGCATATCCCTTATGGATAAATGGAGAAATAAAGCAGGTTTATCAACAGGAAGACTTAATATCATAAAGATAGTAATTTCCCTCAAAAGAAATGCAATTCTAATCAAAATCTCAACAGGTCTTTTCATAAAACCTGACATGTTAATACATGTAAATTACACGCTAATAAAGGAATTAAATGTAATAAATGTACATGTTACATGTAATAAACTACATGAAACCTGACGTGCTAATACATGTAAATTGCATGCTAATGCATGAATTAAATGTAATAAATTTACGTTACATGTAACAAACTACATGAAATGTGACATGTTAATACATGTAAATTAATCCGGAAGATCACAGGGCCAAGAAGAACGAAAAACATTTTGAAAAAAAAAACAAGAAGGCCGGCTGCGGTGGTTCACACCTGTAATCCCAGCACTTTGGGAGGCCGAGGTGGGCGGATCACGAGGTCAGGAGATGGAGACCATCCTGGCTAACACAGTGAAACCCTATCTCTACTAAAAACACAAAAACTTAGCTGGGCGTGGTGGCGGGCACCTGTAGCCCCAGCTACCCGGGAGGCTGAGGCAGGAGAATGGCGTGAACCCGGGAGGTGGAGCTGGCAGTAAGCCAAGATCGCGCCACTGCACTCCAGGCTGGGCGACAGAGTGAGACTCCGTCTCAAAAAAAAAAAAAGAACAAGAAGGGGGCTCTTGTTCTATCATATATTAAAACTTACAAGAATTTAGGCAGTATTGGCACAGTGTACTATTGGCACAGATATAACAGGCAAAGATGAGAGCCACATATAAATGGAAACATCTCATATGACATTAGGGGCATTACAAATCAATGGGAGAAGAATATTCAATACACGTGGGACAACTGGTTGTCCATGTTGTTGGGTGTAGGGGAGGGAAGAAATTTGATCCCTATCTCATACCATACACCACTACCCATACCATACACCACTACCCACCACAGGCAAAAAAATAAGTGGATTTAAAACCTAGATATAAGAAGAAAAGCTTTAAAAGTTTTATAAGAATATATGGGAAAATAACTCATATTAGTGAAACAGGAATGGATTTCTTTTTTACTCAAAACAAAAAAGACCCAAACTGTAAAGCAAAAGATTGAGAAACTTGATTACATAAAGATTTAGTGTTTCGATACAAAAATTAGCTGGGACCCGAGATCGCGCCATTGCACGCCAGCCTGGGCAACAAGAGCGAAACTCCGTCTCGCAAAAAAAAAAAAGATTTAATGTTTCTGTTTAACACAGGAGCCCAGAAACAAAATTTAAAAAGATAACTCACAGACTAGGAGAAGATAGAGACAATGTATAAAACCAATAAAGTGTCAGTATTTAGAATTTACAAAGCACCATACATCAAAGAGAAAAAAGCTAACACCCCAATAAATACGTGAGCAGAGAGTGAGATAAGAAATGCGCAAGATGGGCCGGGTGCGGTGGCTCACGCCTGTAATCCCAGTACTTTGGGAGGCCGAGGCGGGCGGATCACGAGGTCAGGAGATCGAGACCATCCTGGCTAACACAGTGAAACCCCGTCTCTACTAAAAATACAAAAAATTAGCAGGGCGAGGTGACGGGCTCCTGTAGTCCCAGCTACTCCGGAGGCTGAGGCAGGAGAATGGCGTGAACCCCGGGGGGCGGAGCCTGCAGTGAGCGGAGATCGCGCCATTGCACTCCAGCCTGGGCGACAGCGAGACTCTGTCTCAAAAAAAAAAAAAAAAAGAAAGAAATGCACAAGATGAAGAAGCCTAACTATCCTTTCTGCTCCTCTTTTTCAGACTGACCGAACCTACAGTTAGGATGGTTCTGGTTCACTCTATACCCTGTGATGAATTGAGTTTATTCATCAGAATAAGCTGTGACAACAAATAACCCTGAAATCTTAGTGATGTGATTTACAACGGATGTTTATTTCTTGCCGGTGCTACATGTTCCTCGGCAGATAAGAGGGTGGAGGAGGCACTATTCTACACAATCACCCGTGGATCCGGGGTGTCGAAGTCTCTATCCGTTTGCAGACGCACTGTCTGGAATCTGTCCTTGTTGTCCGATGTGCCAGTGACTGCTTGCGCAAGTAATTCCAGTTGCCTTCAGATCTAAATGCCCACACAGATAAACCAAGCCTGGTAATTTTAATCTTTGTCTGTTTGACTCCTGTGTTTCTCAATCAGCTGGTCTGGAACTAAGGTAGAAAAAAGTAATCTTATCTACAGAAGCCCTGGACATCTCCCCCAACATTGTTAGTCTCCATACTCATTTGTATCTCTGAAATACTTTGTAAGTTTTTTTTTTTTTAAGGGAGGCACTAGAAGAACTATATAAGTTTTCATACTTTCCAAATCACTACAGTAAGAGAGAAAATGAAACTAAGAAAATTGAGCAAGCCGCCCAATAGCAAGAAGAAATATAACGGCAAACAAAACAGAATAAGATGGTGGGAATAAGTCCAAACATATGAGTTATAATTTTAAAATGCAAAAAAAATTCACCTGTTAAAAGACAAGATTTTCAAAATGAATTTAAAAAATTCAAGCTAGGCTGGGCTCACATAATCCCAGCATTTTGGGAGGCTGAGGAAAGAGGATCCCCGGAATCCAGGAGTTCAAGACCAACCTGGACAAGAAAGTGAGATACCATCTCTACCAAAAACAAACCAAAAAACCCCAAAAAGTCCTCAAGCTATATGTTTAATAAAGACAATAAAAACAAAGCCTTACAGAAAAAACTGAAATGAAAGGATAGACAAAGGTATGCTATGCAGTTGCTAAGAAAAAACAAAGCAGCAATATTAACATTAGATAAAACAGAATTCACAGGCCGGGCTCGGCGGCTCACGCCTGTAATCCCAGCACTTTGGGAGGCTGAGGCGGGTGGATCACCTGAGGTCAAGAGTTTGAGACCAGCCTGGCCAACATGGTGAAACCTCGTCTAAATACTAAAAACAAGAAAATTAAGCTGGGCATGGTTGTGGGCACCTGTAATCCCAGCTACTTGGGGGGTTGAGGCAGAAGAATTGCTTGAACCCAGGAGGCGGAGGTTGCAGTGAGCCGAGACCGTGCCACTGCACTCCAGCCTGTGCAACAGAGCAAAAACTCCATCTCAAAAAAAAAAAAAAAAAAAAAAAAAGAATTCACAATAAAAAGCATTTAAAAGACAAAGGTGTTTAATGTTTAAAGATATATAATCACTGGGCGTGGTGGCTCATGCCTGTAATCCCAGCACTTTGGGAGGCTGAGGCAGGTGGATCACTTGAGGTCAGGAATTTGAGACCAGCCTGGCCAACATCGCAAAGCCCCTTCTCTACTAAAAATACAAAAATTAGCTGGGCATGGTGGCGGGGGGTAACTGTAATCCCAGATACTCAGGAGGCTGAGGCAGGAGAATTGCTTGAACCTGGGACGCAGAGACTGCAGTGAGCTGAGATCAAGCCACTGTACTCCAGCCAGGGCGACAAAGTGAGACTCCATCTCAAAAAAAAAAAAAAAGATATAATTTACCAAAAAATTATAACCATCACACATAACAGATTTTAAATCTATCAAGCAAAAACAAGTGAAAATAGGATTAATTAGTATATCCATAATCATAGAAGACTAAACACACTTCAAAAAATGAAATAAGGAATTAGTGGCATGACCCAGTAGACAGAACTGTTTTCAATATAGAACACAAAAACTTTTCAAATAGGGTATTCAGTTGTCATGTGTTAGGTCACAAGGAGATCTCAACAAATTCTGGAAAGCAGAAACCATACACATAGACCATGTTCAATGACTACAATATAATAAAAGAAATGTTTTGGCGGGGCACAGTGGCTCACGCTCGTAATCCCAACGCTTTGGGAGGCCGAGGTGGGTGGATCACTAGAGGTCAGGAGTTCGAGACCAGCCTGGCCAACATGGTAAAACCCCGTCTCTACTAAAAATACAAAATTAGCCGGCATGGTGGCATGTGGCTGTAATCCTAGTTTCTTGGGAGGCTGAGGCAGAAGAATTGCTTGAACCTGGGAGGTGTAAGTTGCAGTGAGCAGAGATTGCACCACTGCACTCCAGCCTGGGTGACAGAGCGAGACTCCATCTCAAAAAAAAAAACAGTTTTGATGAAAAGATCATCAAAAATCTATCAATCTATCAATATGGAAACACTTAAAACCCATTTCTAAATAACTTGCAATAATGGGACATTAAAAGAAAATTCAACACAAATTACTTTAATGTCAGTAAGAATTCTTATTTAAATCTATGGAATGTAGTTAAACAAAAATCTGAAGAAAATGATTTGCCTAAAAATGTCTCCCTCTATCACAGCATTTACAAAAAAATATTAATTATTCCTGGATTAAAAAGTTGAACATAACAGTTCTGGATCTCCACATCCCAGGCCACGGTGGGACTGCTTGTGCTGACTGCTTTGTGGTTAAGTGAACAGAGGAGAGAATGCCACTCCCAGGCCAGACCACTAATCCATGGTGCAAGACCCCACAGAACTCTCCCTCTATCCTGCAGCATTTAAGATTACAGCGGCAGTACAACCATTTTAGAAAGCTGACAGTATTTACATACAAAAAATAAACATAGCACATCTTCTGACTTAGTAATTCCAGTTCTAGATTTACATACAACAGAAATTCATACACATGTTCACCAAGAAAGGTATTTTTTAAAAGCTCATAGAATCATTATTTATAATAGGAAAACACTGAAAACAGCCCAAATGGGTACTTCCTTACAATGGAATATTATATGGCAATGAGAGTGCCTGAGCTACAGCCACACACATCACAAACAATGCTCACAAACATTTAGTGAAAGAAGCTGGAAGAAAAAAAGAGTAAATACAGCATGATTCCATTAATGTAGATTTCAAAACCAGACAAATCCATGGCAATACAAATCAGGGTAGTGTTTATCCTCGAAGGGGGTGGTCACCAGGAAATGACACAGAGGGTGGTTCCTGAGGTGTGATGATACTTTTGTTTTTGAGACAGAGCCTACCTCTGTCACCTAGACTGGAGGGCAGTGATGCAATCACAGTTCACTGCAACCTCTGCCTCCCAGGCTCAAGCAATCCTCTCATCTCAACCTCCCAAGTAGCTGGAACCACAGGCACGTACCACCACACCTGGCTAATTTTTGTATTTTTTGTAGAGGTGGCGTTTCACTATGTTGCCCAGGCTGGTCTTGAACCCCTGGGCTCAAGGGATCCTCCCACCTCAGCCTCCTGAGTAGCTGGGACTACAGGCATGCATGCCACCACACCTGGTTAATTTTTGTATTTTTGAGGAGATATAAGTCTCCCTGTATTGCCCAGGCTGGTCTTGAACTCCTGGGCTCAAGACTCCTCCTGCCTCGGACCCACAAAGTGCTGAGATGACAAGTGTAAGCCATCGCACCAGGCCTATGGTGATGTTCTGTTTCTCCATCCATCTGTTAGTTACTTACCCAGGATGTTCACAAGCTGTTTATAAAGCTGTGCACATTTCTGTGTGCGTATGTATCACATATTACAGATATCTACGTATATGTATTATAAAATAAATATGACTTCATTTACATTATGCTCAGTAAAAAGTTACATATGAAGTAACCGTGCTCCACCAGCCTGGTTTGCAAGAGTAATAGTTCTTACCTAACTAGTGATGGACATGTGTCATGAGCAAAAAAAATTTGCTTGTTACATGCCACTAAGACTTTGGGGTTGTCATCATAACATAGCCTAGCCCATCCTAACTGACACACAGTTTAAGACTTAGACACAAAATGCAAAAGCTATTAAGAAAAAAGACTGATAAATTTATAGAACACAGTATAAAAATATCTTTTAAGAAAAGGGGGTGGGAGAAGAGTGTGATACTGGAGCCAACCTGAAAAACTCCAACAGTCAAAGAAAGAACAATTTGAGCAACAACATAAGTATATAATATTGGATTTTAATCTAAAGTGTAAAGTAATATGTATGAATCCATACTGACATAAATAAGTGATTGAGTAAGTAAATGGAGAGGAGACAAATCTTCTTCATAGAACAATTCCAAATTATATACATGTAGCTACTTCTCTCCAAGAAGTGATGCTTAATCCCTCCTTAGTCCCCTTTGAGTGTGGACTGGACTTAGATGACTTGTTTCAAAGACTACAGTATGGAAACGGAAAAACAGTAACTTTACAGAAGAGAAACTTAGCAAACACTATTTTAACCAAATGCTTGTGACTAACCCGTGATGTCGTGTGGATTTCATGTACCTCTGACAAGATGTGATAGAAGGGCACTTCACCTTCTGTGGTATTCATGCCAAAAATCCAGTCTAGTCATGAGGAAAACAAGCAGACATACCCAATTTGAGGCACATTCTACAAAATAGCTCACCCGTTCTCCTCAAAACTGTCAAGATCATGAAAAACAAGGAAAGACTGAGAAACTTTCACAGACCTTAGGTGACTAGGCAGATGACAACTAAATGCAATGTGGATTGAATTTCAGAATAGAGAAAGGCTAATGGGAAAGCTGGTGAAATCCCAATAAAGTCTACAGTATACTTAATAATAACACATCAGTATTGGTTTCTTTTTTTTTTTAGACGGAGTCTCACTCTGTTGCCCAGGCTGGAGTGCAATGGCGCGATCTTGGCTCACTGCAACCTCTGCCTCCTGGTTCCAGTGATTCTCCTGCCTCAGCCTCCCAAGTAGCTGGGATTACAGGCATGCGCCACCATGCCCGGCTAATTTTTCTATTTTTCGTAGAGACAGGGTTTCACCATGTTGGCCAGGCTGGTCTCGAACTCTCTTGACTTCAGGTGATCCTCCAGCCTTGGCCTCCCAAAGTGCTGGGATTACAGGCATAAGCCACCGTGCCCAGCCCAGTGTTGGTTTCTTAAAGTGCCACAGTAATGTAAGATGATGTTATGGACTGAATTGTGTCCCTAAAAATCTTCATGTTGAAGCCTTGACCCCCAATGTGACTACTGGGAATAGGGCCTTTAAGGAAGAAATCAAGGTTAAATGAGGTCATACAGCTGGTACTGATATCTTTATAAGAAGAGAGATACAGGCCGGGTGCAGTGGCTCACGCCTGTAATCCCAGCACTTTGGGAAGCCGAGGCGGGTAGATCACAAGGTCAGGAGATTGAGACCATCCTGGCTAACACAGTGAAACCCCGTCTCTACTAAAAACACAAAAAATTAGCTGGCATGGTGGCGGGCACCTGTAGTCCCAGCTACTCGGGAGGCTGAGGCAGGAGAATGGCCTGAACCCGGGAGGCGGAGCTTGCAGTGAGCCGAAATCGCGCAATGCACTCCAGCCTGGGTGACAGAGCAAGACTCCATCTCAAAAAAAAAAAAAAGGGAGATACCAGAGCACTCTCTCCCTCTGAATGCACAGAGGAAAGGTCATGTGGAGGTACAGGGAGAAGGCGGCAGTCTGCAAGCCAAGGACAGAGGCCTCAGCAGAAGCCAACCCTGCTGGCTCCTTGTTCTTGGACTTCCTAAGCTCCAGAATTCTAACAAAATACATTTCTGTTGTCTACGCCACGCAGACTATGCATGGCGCATTCTGTCACAGCAGCCCTAGATGACGAAGACAGATGACAACACTAGAGAAAAGTGAAACTGCATGAGGCAGACACAGGAACGCTCTACTATTTTTATAACATTTCTGTAACTCTAAAAGTTTTTTTTTTTTAAAGCAATTGACTAGGAGAAACTATTTGTAGCTTATATAACAAGGACTATATATAAATAAAAAACTATTGCTATAAGAATCTTAAAATTACACACAGTCCAATGAAAATAATCATATATTAAAAAGGCAAACCAGAAAAATAAATACAGATGACCAAAAACCATATGACATATTTGGCCTAATTAGTAATTAGAAAAAATTACAAAATAATGAAATTTTATTTCATGCCATCCAGTTGGAAGAAAATTAAAATACTGATAGCAATCCTAGGGAAAGGTTGTGGGGAGAGTGCTACTTTTTTTTTTCTTCTTTTTGAGACAGAGTTTCGCTTTTTTCTTTTTTGCCCAGGTTGGAGTGCAATGGCCCAATCTCAGCTCACTGCAACCTCCGCCTCCCAGGTTCAAGCGATTCTCCTGCCTCAGCCTCCCGAGTAGCTGGGATTTCAGGCATGCACCACCACGCCCGGCTAATTTTGTATTTTTAGTAGAGATGGTGTTTCTCCATGTTGATCAGGCTTGTCTCAAATTCCCCACCTCAGGTAATCCGCCCACCTTGACCTCCGAAAGTGCTGGGATTACAGGCGCGAGCCACTGCACCCGGCTAGACTGCTACTTTTATACAAAGAAGGTGAGATTGTAAGTTGATGGGGGCGTTCTGGAGAGCAATCTGGCAGCATCTGTTATGCCTGTAACTGGTAACCCAGCCAATCCCTCTCTTGAAATTGACCTGAGAGAAATACTGGCATAGGAGTACTAAGAAGCAACTGACAGGTGTTCACTATAGCAGTGTCTGCAGTAAGACTAAATGGAAATAACTGTCATTAATAGGGGAATAATTAAACCATGGCAGTTATACTATCACTTAAAGTTAATAACGTAGATCAATATGTAATATTTCCACATTCATACAAAGATCAACTAAGTATTTAAAAAACCTAATTGCATGATATATGTAAACAGAATAAATCAAAACTAAGCCTTATTTCTAAGGTAAATTTATATGTGTAAAAATAAACAGATTTAAGCTCGACATGGTGGCTCATGCCTGTCATCCCAGCACTTTGGGAGGCAGAGGCGGGTGGATCACAAGGTCCGGAGTTCAAGACCAACCTGACCAGAGTTCAAGACCAACCTGACCAACATAGTGAAACCCCGTCTCTACTAAAAATACAAAAATTAGCCAGGCATGGTGGTGCACGCTTGTAATCCCAGCTACTCAGGAGGCTGAGGCAGGAGAATTGCTTGAACCCAGGAGGTGGAGGTTGAGGTGAGCCAAGATTGCACCACTGCACTCCAGCCTGGGCAACAAGAGGGAGACTCCGTCTCAAAAAAGAAAAAAAAAATTAACAGATTTGTATCCACTGAAGTACAAAGAAGAAAATAAATAATATTCTAAAATAAAGATAAACAGAGGGCCAGACACAGTGGCTCATGCCTATAGTCCCACTACTTGGGAGGCTGAGGCAGGAGGATCACTTGAGTCCAGGAGGTTGAGGCCACAGCGTGTTATGATTGCAGTGCTGCACTCCAGCCTGGGCGATAGAGACCTCGTCTCTAAAAAAATTTAATTAATTAAAAAATAAACAGAAAGACAACAGAAAAATGCCCCCACCAAAGAGTTACAGTGGTTACCAAGGAGATGGCCACTGTAAAGAGTTACAGTGGTTACCAAGGATTTGGGGGCAGGGAAGGAAGTATTTACTTTTTGAGTATTATGTGGGTTTGAACGTGTTGGTATTAGTTCATAAGTGAAAATGTATTCCTCTGGGGAGTGAGGGAAGGATGAGGAGGAAGCCTTTCATCTTTCACAGTTATGTCCCCCTCAACCTTGGTGTCCTCTGCATCCCTGTTCAATGTGGTCTAACAACAGCTATTTCCTGCCAGGACAAGATCCACCCTCCCTAGCACAGATATAAGGTTAAATACAGCATCGGTAGCTAGCGCTCTGAAATGGAAAGATTCGATAACAACTCCAGCCAGTTGCCTTTCATCATCATCCTTCCTTATCCTAGTTTATCCCCTGCAGCCCTGGGCTGGAGACACAAAGCTGACTCCCAGTGCGCTTCATGGTGAGAACCGAGGGGCGGCTCCATCAGCTAGCTCTCTGCTTCTCCCCGTTTTACGACAAAGGGCCCTGAAACTTAAGTCACTGGAAAAAACCTCTCCAGCCCCCATCCCACATGCTGTCTGTCAATGTGACACTGTAAAAAGTAAAGTAGAGGTTCCTCTTCAAAGACTTTCCTCCCAGTCCAATTAGGAATAAATAGTAACTTCTCTTAGAAGCAAAATTTATCCAAAAACCTATGCTAACATTCTTAAATATCTGCTAGCCATAATAAAAAAATCAATATACTTTATGTTCTTAGCTCCCACAATATAGCCTAAATATTTGCCCTGGCATGCTTATACTGGTCCAAGCAAGCATTAGGTCATAGCTTGTTCCTCTTCCTTATTTAAAAGTGTTTTTACCTTTCTCAGCATTTCACAAGTTACTTCCTCCTTCCTTTGTTCCACTCTACCTCTGCCTCTTTTAAACAGTTCTAAGTTGCTAGCCAATCGGGACAAATACAGAATGTAAGGTATGGTTCCAGCCAATGGAAACTGGACACAGCAGTAGGGTGGACGCGTCAGGTCATAAATGACCCTGTCTCCTTTGTTTGGTGTACTTTCGTGGCAAAACTGCTGGTGAGTGTACCCTTTCTGCAGGAAGTAAAAATGGCCTTACTAAACAAATTAAATTTATATTCAAGTGCTATTTCTTTATGGCACCGAGGAACAAACATTTCAAACCACACAAAAGCAAAATTAGAGTTCAAGACCTTAGTTTCCTGTGTCACTGGATGCTGTATAATTAAACTCTCATCTGAGACTTTTACCAGATTTACTAATTAAATTGATCAGGAGAGAGAATGGACTATCCAGATGAATTCCTCTTACTAATTTTATATAATGGGCCTGGGTTGTTAATTTACTTTAACTGCAGAGACAAGGATAAAACACATATGATTGGTTTAAGCTACACCAGGGAGCCGATCAGGCAGATCTGGCGGCAGTTGCTCTAATCAGAAACTCACACTCCAGAGATGGATGGCCATTATTAAAGCAGGGAGTCACATTCCAGAAATAATACAGTAGCTCTTCTGTTACGCATACCTCTGGAAAATTTATAATTCAAATACTGGGCATCAAAAATATTTTTATTGGTAAAATTAGTGGCATGTTCATCAGAATAATCCCTGTTAGAAATGGGCCCTCATTGGTGAAATTAGTGACTGTCCACATATGCAGATTTGTCTAAAATATTTTACGGATACAGCCCACATGTGCATGAACAGATAAGAGGAATCTAACGAGACTGCTCTTCAGGGATAGTGTTTGAGACTTCAGTCTGGATGTGTAAACCGGTGCCACCCTCCAGCTACTGGTTGTATTTATTTATTATTATTATTATTATTTTTTGAGACTGAGTCTCACTCTGTTGCCCAGGCTGGAGTGCAGTGGTGTGATCTCAGCTTACTGCAACCTCCACCTTCCGGGTTCAAGCGATTCTCCTGCCTCAGTCTCAAGAGTAGCTGGGACTACAGGTGCGCATCACCACGCCTGGCTAGTTTTTGTATTTTTAGTAGAGACCAGGTTTCACATATTGGCCAGGCTGGTCTGGAAATCCCGACCTCAAGTCATCTGCCCACCTCGGCCTCCCAAAGTGCTGGGACTACAAGCGTGGGCCACAGGGCCTGGTCTGGTTGTGAGGATTTCTTATTTTTTATTTTTTTTTGAGACAGAGTCTTGCTCTGTCGCCTAGGCTGGAGTGCAGTGGCGCGATTTCAGCTCACTGCAAGCTCCGCCTCCCGGGTTCACACCATTCTCCTGCCTCAGCCTCCCGAGTAGCTTGGGACTACAGGCGCCTGCCACCATGCCCAGCTAATTTTTTGTATTTTTGGTAGAGACGGGGTTTCAGCGTGTTAGCCAGGATGGTCTCCATCTCCTGACCTTGTGATCCGCCCGCCTCGGCCTCCCAAAGTGCTGGGATTACAGGCGTGAGCCACCGCGCCCGGCGGTTGTGAGGATTTCTGATTGACTGGAACTGTAAGCATGACAAACCCTATACCCGTGCTTCAAGCAAGCTTTTCATAAAAGGGGTCAGAGTACCTACAAAATGCAAGAGCTAAGCTCTCATGACAGGATGAATCATCTGTTTTGTGCCTGCTTGCTAATAAATATGCATTGAATGAACGACTGTTGAGTGGCAGACTTTTTCATCTGAGGCTACTAGCATTTATTATAACTTGGTAGCAGTGTTGTTGGGGAGCAGCTAAACTCCATCTACCTCAAGGCTTTTTGGTTGTGACTGTAACCTATCAAAAAGTCCTAAGGGGTGTGCACGACCAGATTGGCTCAGGTCAGTTTCCAGCAGTATGGTACAAAGAATTAGATTACATATGGTATCACTAACATGCCCTAAAACATTTGGATCATAGTCAAGAAAGTCAGACTCCTGACCCAGAGAAGAGAAGGCACAGAGGAAGAAAGCATTCGCTTTCAGCAGACAGATATTCTTCTAGGATAAGCCAAGAACTCTGATAGGTTACATTCTAATTTTTCCGTCTAAATAAGCATTTCAAAGGGGAAAAAAGATAAGTGTCTATATCATTTCAAATTTCTTGGCAATGAATAAAACAGACTTTATTGGCCAGGCGCGGTGGCTCACACTTGTAATCCCAGCACTTTGGGAGGCCGAGGCAGGCGGATCACAAGTTCAGGAGATCAAGACCATGGTGAAACCCCGTCTCTACTAAAAATACAAAAAAATTAGCTGGACGTGGTGGCGGGCGCCTGTAGTCCCAGCTACTCGGAGAGGCTGAGGCAGGAGAATGGCGTGAACCCGGGAGGCGGAGCTTGCAGTGAGCCGAGATCGCGCCACTGCACTCCAGCCTGGGTGACAGAGAGAGACTCCGTCTCAAAAAAAAAAAAAAAAAACCAGACTTTATTTTATTATTTAGTTTTTGTGATGGAGTCCCGCTTTGTCGCCCGGGCTGTAGTGCAGTGGCACGATCTTGGCTCACTGCAACCTCTGCCTCCCAGGTTCAAGCAATTCTCCTGCCTCAGCCTCCCAAGTAGCTGGGATTACAGGTGCGTTCCACAATGCCTGGCTAATTTTTTGTCTTTTTAGTAGAGGCAGGGTATCACCATGTTGGTCAGGCTGGTCTCGAACTCCTGACCTCAGGTGATCCACCTGCCTTGGCCTCCCAAAGTGCTGGGATTACAAGCATGAGCCACCACGCCTGGCCAAGACTTACTTTAATGAGTATTTTGACTATATAATTGCCTTATCAGAAGCAAAATTATTCATAATATTTTATCTCCAATGATATTTCAAATCCTTCCTAACATTATTTAGGACATTCACAATTCTAGGCCACTCGACATTAATAAGTAATTCTTTCTTTAGAAAACAACTTCTCAGAGAGATTTAAAAAGCATTGTCATGCCAATTGCACTGTTGTTTTTTTTTTCTAAAGAAAATGGTGTAGAAGGGATTAAGGCACTTTTTTTTTTTTAAGTTCTGGGATATATGTGCAGAACGTGTATACATGTGGCATGGTGGTTTGCTGCACCCATCAACCCGTCATCTAGGTTTTAAGCCCCGCATGCATTAGGTATGTCCTTATGCTTTCCCTCCCTTTGCCCCCCAACCCCCAGACAGGCCCCAGTGGGTGATGTTTCCCTCCCTGTGTCCCTGTGTTCTCATTGTAAGGTACATATTAAAGTTTTAAAAATGGGAACCAGGGCAAAAGTTTTGAATACATTTCACAAAAGCAGATATAGGAATGGCCTATAAGCCCATGAAAAAAGCATTCAGTATCAGGGAAATGCAAATTAAAACCACAATGAAATACCACTTCACACCCATTAAAATGGCTAAAATTAGAAATGACAACACCAATTGTTGGAGAAGACGTAGCACAATTAGAATTCATACATTGCTAATGGGAATGTAAAATGGTATGTAGACACTGGCAAAATTGAGCAGTTTCTTACAAAGTTACTCAGGCTTTCCCTATGACCCAGACATTCTACTCCTTAGTATATACCCAAGGCAAATTAGTATGTGTGTCTACAAAAAGATTTGCAGATGAGTATTTGTAGCAGCTTTATAAAAGCTAAAAACTGAAAGCAACCCAAATGTACAACAATAAGACAATGGACAGACTGCATATATTCATACAAGGGAACACCGCTCAGCAGTAACAAAGGAATGAAGTACTAATACACAGAACACGATGCGTCCCTGAAATGCTATGCTCAGCAAACGGAGACAGACACAAGAGTTTATGTTTTATGATTCCATATGCATCAAGTTCAAGAGCAGGTAAAACTAATCTATAGTGACAGAAATCAGACAGCAGATGCTCGGGGTAGGGGGATGACAGGAAAGACCCAGGGAACTTTAGCGTAGTTGTTCATTTGCTAAAATTCAAACTACACATAAATCCATGCATTTTACTGTATGCAAATGACACTTGATTTTTTTAAAAGCTGGGGTGGGAGGAGGGAAGGCCACCCAAAAACTCTTAACTGATACAGATCCATGAAAAGGCTACAGAATTAGTGAAGTATTCTGTAAAGAATATAATTGAGAATTATCTTGACCTTAGTATCTGTTATAGACTGTTGACAGTAAATGACATTGCAACTTTAAAAGACCTACCAGAAAAGATAAATGTGGTTAGGTAGAAAAATTCTTTCAAAGATTCTTGAAATAGTATTTGTATCCTTCTTCAGTCTGCAAAAGACGTTTACTTAAACAACTTTATTTTATAGACAGGGTCTCACTCTGTCACCCAGGCTGTAGTGCAGTAGTGTAATCACAACTCACTGCAGCCTTGACCTCCTGGGCTCAGGCGATCCTCCCACCTCAGCCTTCTGAGTAGCTGGGACCACAGGTGTGCACCACCACACTCAGCTAATTTTAAAATTTTTTTGTAGAGATGGGGTCTTGCCATGTTGCCCAGGATGGGCTCAAGCAATCTTCTGGCCTAAGCCTTCCAAAGTGCTGGGATTACAGGTGTGAGCCACCATGCCCAGTCCATATTTAAAAAATTTTAAAAGGTAGCTCTTCAAGTCCTAAAATTGTCACAAAGGAAAATTCATGGAAATAGGGCCTAAATTAGCTTTAATAGATTATCTGCCATTCTCTATATTCTATCAACCCCATTACTTTAAAAAAACATGAACTGGATTTAAAATGAGAAAACAGGCCAGGCACGGTGGCTCACGCCTGTAATCCCGCACTTTGGGAGGCCGAGGTGGGCAGATCACTTGAGGTCAGGATTTCGAGACCAGCCTGGCCAACACGGCGTAACCCTGTCTCTACTAAAAATACAAAAATTAACTGGGCGTGTTGGTGCGTGCCTGTAATCCCAGCTACTCAGGAGGCCGAGGCAGGACAATCGCTTGAACCCAGGAAGCGGTGGCTGCAGTGAGACGAGATTGCACCACTGCACTCGAGCCTAGGCAACAGAGTGAGACCCTGTCTCAAAAAAAAAAAAAAAAAAAAAAGAGAGAGAGAAAACAGTGACTAGGCCAATCTCTCTCACCACCTAAAACACCACCATCCAAAAGAACTTTCTGCAAGAAGGGGAAAGTCTCTATCTGCTCTGTCCAGTACAGGAGCCACTGCCACATGTGGGTAGTGGTCACTACAATGGACAGCACAGACGGAGGAAATAAACCTATCAGTTTCTGATCTGTAGCCTCTGACAAGGGGGATCTTGACAGACAAAAGGCCTCCACAGAAGCAAGGAGCAAATAGTGTTCCTTCTGCCTTGGGGGCCTTTGCTGCCAAGAGCCTTGATCCCAGCACCAGGCATCATAGCACCCCTGGGCAGATACACTTGGCCCTGCACTGCTGAGTTCACACCAGGCACTCAGCTAATGCCTGTTTCATAAACAAGTGAATATGTACACAGAGGTAGGGCTCCATGGAGTACATCTTAGTCTAGGCACTTTACACATGTGATCTCCTTCACCTTTCACCAGTGTGATGACATAGGTCTTAGCACCCTCATTTGACGAATGGGAGAGGCGGCACCAAGGAAGAGTAAGTAGCCTGCACAGGGCATGTGACGACAGGGTGATATATGAACATATGTAGCCAATGTATTCCAAATCAACAAATACGAAGGGGCACATATATCAACAATTGCCTCAGAGCAATTTTTTTAAAGGGAGCCAACTCCCTGCCCTACCCCCACAATTTCTCATTATTATTCAAGGAAAGCCTACGGAAAAATAATAAAGTGGCTCAGGTAAGTGACTTCCAGACTGCCTACTTTATACGATACGGCTTTCAAGATTTAATTTTTTTTTCTATTCCAGAAAGGAAAACCAAAAAAACCCTGAAACCCACATCATAGAAAGGTTCAATTCGCTTCAAAGCTTTGCTTCTTGTGAGGGCTGCAATACTACAGAAGAAACACTCTGGGGGTCCAGGGGAGGGGGCAGGAAGCAGCAGAACTGTGTGGAAACGCAGGAGAGGGAGTGGGCTATTCACTGGAAGCCCCCTATTAACCCACGCAGGGCTTTCAGCAAAGGAGTGTGCTGCTTTTACTTATAAGCTGGCTTTTACAACACATTTCCACAGCAGTAACATTCAGCTCTCTGCAGCAGCCCACTGCAGCGCATAGCCTGTCAGCAGCTCCACTAGAAGCCAAAGGATTTTAAGAGAAATTTGCTTATACTTTAATGTTGAGGGCAAAAAGCTCACTAAGTTTCCCAAATTGACATTAAAATTTTGAGTTAGTTTTATCCAGAATAGGAAACGTACTTAAATTTATAGGGCTTTTCTTGTTGTTTTTGCGATAGGGCTCATCTGTCGCCCAGGCTGGAGCGCAGTGGCATAATCAAGGCTCACTGCAGCCTCCACCTCCTGGGCTCAAGCTATTCTCCCGCCTGAGCCTCCCAAGTTGCTGGGACCACAGGGACACACCACCACACCCAGCTAAGTTTTGTATTTTTGGCTAAGACAAGGTCTTGCTATGTTAACCAGACTAGTCTTGGACTCCTGGGCTCAAGTGATCGTCCCAAAATGTTGGGATCACAGACGTGAGCCACTGCACCCAGCCAAATTTGTAGTTTTTAAAACACTGCCTTTTCTTACATGAAAAGGGCGATTTTAGAAGAAGTCAGTAAAAATCTGGGAATTTTAATGTCAATACTGAATTATATTTATTATCTATTTTATAACAGTGATGTTTAGCTTGTAACTACGAAGTAGATTTAAATTTCGTAGTATCATTTGGATAGTTATCATAGACAAAATACCAAATTCATAAAGTATTAAACATTTTGATTAAAAGTACCCTGGTGGCCGGGCGCAGTGGCTCATGCCTGTAATCCTAGCACTTTGGGAGGCCGAGGCTGGTAGATTGCCTGAGCTCAGGAGTTCAAGACCAGCCTGGGCAACACAGTGAAACCCTATCTCTACTAAAATACAAAAAAAATTAGTTGGGCATGGTGGCATGCACCTGTAATCCCAGCTACTTGGAAGGCGGAGGCAGGAGAACTGTTTGAACCTGGGAGGTGGAAGCTGCAGTGAGCTGAGATTGTGCCATTGCACTCCAGCCTGGGCAACAAAGTGAGACTCCGTCTCAAAAAAAAAAAAAAAAAAAAAAATACACCTAGTACGTATATTTGGTTTTTTGTTTAACTTGAATGAATATGCAAGCATTCTGTTTATGCTTAATCACACAGCCTAAATTTTCCTAAACAATTCTAATTTCATATTTCCATTCCATTCCTAAAAGTAACCTTTGCATTTGTCAGGTGTATGCACTTATTTGCTTAAGGTACAAGTAAAATATTCTTTGAAATCTGGACTCTTGATCTTCAGGAGCCTAATGTAATTCAGGAAAGAATAGCTACACAAATAGAATATTAAGATTAGTCTGCAAATAGAAATAGATGTAACACTGAGCTTTTAAAAACCATAAGTTTTTAGGCCAGGCGTGGTGGCTCACGCCTGCAATCCCAGCACTTTGGGAGGCCCAGGCGGGTGGATCACGAGGTCAGGAGATCGAGACCATCCTGGTTAACATGGTGAAATCCCGTCTCTACTAAAAAAATACAAAAAAATTAGGCAGGCATGGTGGCGGGTGCCTGTAATCCCAGCTACTCAGGAGGCTGAGGCAGGAGAATGGCGTGAACCCAGGAGGCGGAGCTTGCAGTGAGCTGAGATTGCACCACCGCACCCCAGTCTGGGCGACAGAGCAAGACTCTGTCTCAAAAAAAAAAAAAGTTTTTAAATTGCGGTCAAAAACAAACAACATAAAATTTACCATCTTAGCCATTTTAAGAGTACAGTATAATAATGTTAACTTGTATGTACACTGCTGTGCAATACATCTCTAAAAGTTTTTCACCTTGCTAAACTGAAACTCTATATCCACTGAACAGGAACTCCTCTTTTCCCTATCCCCCAAAGGTCCTGGAAACCACCATTCTACACTTGTCTATTTCTGCTTATGCTGCCTGTGCTTTTGGTATCATATCCAATAAATTATTCCCAAATCTAATGTCATGAGGCATTTTCCTATGCTTTTGTCTAAGACTTTTATAGTTTCTGGTCTTATGTTTAGGTCTTTAAGATACTTTGCATTAATTTTTGTATCTAGGGTAAGGCAAGAGTCCAACCTCATTCTCTTCAGATGGACATCCAGTTTTCCCAAACCATTTGTTGAAGACACAAATGCTTGGCATCTTTGTCAAAGATCATTTAACCATATATATAAGGGTTTATTTCTGGGCTGTTTACTCTATTCCATTGGTCTGTCCTCATGCCAGTATCATACTGCTTTGATTACTGTGGCTTTGTAATATATTCTGAAATCAGGAATTGAAGCCTCTAGCTTTTTTTCCCCCCTTTTCAAGGTTGTTTTGGATATTCAATGTCCTTTGAGGTTCCATATAAATTTTAGGATTATTTTTCTATGTCTGCACAAAATGCCATTAGGATTTTGATAGGGGCTGCATTCAATCTGCAGATAGCTTTACGTAGTTATTAACATTTTAATAATATTAAGTCTTCTGATTCACAAGCAACAGGATGTCTTTCCATTTATTTGTGTCTTTAATTTGTTTTTTTTTTGAGATGGAGTCTTGCTTTGTGGCCCAGGCTGGAGTGCAGTGGCGCGATCTAGGCTTACTGCAAGCTCTGCCTCCTGGGTTCACGCCATTCTCCTGCCTCAGCCTCCCGAGTAGCTGGGACTACAGGCGCCCACCAACTCACCCGGCTAATTTTTTGTATTTTTAGTAGAGATGGGGTTTCACCGTGTTAGCCAGGATGGTCTCCATCTCCTGACCTTGTGATCTGCCCGCCACGGACTCCCAAAGGGCTGGGATTACAGGCATGAGCCACTGCACCCAGCCTATGTCTTTAATTTCTTTCAGCAATGTGAAACCTTAAGGGTTTTTTTGTTTTCTAAGACAGGGTCTCACTCTTTTGCCCAGGCTGGAATACAGTGGAACAATCACAGCTCACTGCAGCCTTGACTCCCAGGTTCAAGCGATCCTACCTCATCAGTCTCCCATGTTGCTGGGACTACTGGCACATGCCACCACACCCAGCTAATTGTTGTACTTTTTGTGGAGACAGGGTCTTACTATGTTGCCCAGGCTGGTCTTGAATTCCCGGACTCCAGTGATCCACCCGCCTCTGCCTGGCAGAGTGCTGGGATTACAGGTGCGAACCACCACACCCAGCCAAACCTTAAGTTTTTAAAAAGCTGTTTTGCTTCTCAAGCAAATTCCTATGCACTTATCGAGCAAAGAAATCTATTCACTGAAATATGTTCACCATTAGTTTTGTAACTTATTCTTCAAAAACAGGTTGCTGGCCAGGCACAGTGGCTCACGCCTGTAATCCCAGCAATTTGGGAGGCCGAAGTGGGTGGATCACAAGGTCAGGAGTTCACGACCAGCCTGGCCAACACAGTGAAACCCTGTCTTTACTAAAAATACAAAAATTAGTTGGCATGGTGGTGGGTGCCTGTAGTCCCAGCTACTCAGGAGGCTGAGGCAGGAGAATCACTTGAACCTGGGAGGTGGAGGTTGCATTGAGCCAAGATCACGCCACTGCACTCCAGCTTGGGCAACAGAGTGAGACTTCGTCTCAAAAAAGAAAAAGAAAAACAAAAAAACAGGTTGCTAAACAAGGACATTAATAAAGTCTCATTTATAAGGGCTATAATAAGATAAAATATCTACAAGATCAGAAAGGTTAATTCCTATAATTTTATTAAATAAAAAAAGCCATTTGGTATTCATCTACAATGTAAATGTAGTATTATGGAGGTTACAATAACTCCTCGGTCTTTAATTTCTAAACATTGAGGAGTCAAAGTTAAATAAAATTAAAATGTTTGCTGTAAGAGTTGTTAACTGCTCAGAAAATGGTTCATATGTGAAATAAAATAGAATACAAAAATCCAATTTGTTAGTTCCTAAATATCTAAGAAAAAGTTTAACATGTAATGTGCAAGACAGGTATGAATATATTAAAAAATATATTACTGAGGGACCCAAAAGAAGACTTCAGCAGTCAAAAAGCCATACTATGGCCGGGTGTGGTGGCTCACGCCTGTAATCCCAGCACTTTGGGAGGCCAAGGCAGGCAGATCACGAGGTCAAGAGATAGAGACCATCCTGGCCAAGATGGTGAAACCCCATCTCTACTAAAAATACAAAAATTAGCTGGGCATAGTGGTGCGCACCTGTAGTCTCAGCTGGTCGGGAGACTGAGGCAAGAGAATTTCTTGAACCCAGGAGGAAGAGGTTGCAGTGAGCCAAGATGGCACCACTGCACTCCAGCACGGGCAACACAGCAAGACTTGGTCTCAAAAAAAAAAAAAAGCAAGCCATACCATGTTTGTGAACAGACAAGTCATTATAAATATTTTTTTTCTGCCTAAGTTAATTCATATAAATAATTAACAGGATTTTTTGTTTCTTCATGGAAGGCAAGTGGATCCTAAAGTTCATTTGGAAAAATAAGCAAGAACAAACAAGAAGAGTTTGGGAGAAAGCTGGGGGGGAAAAAAGCTCTAAAAAGGGATAGCACACCTGGATATGTAAAGGTATTAAAAGGCCTCTGTTACTAAAACAGAGAGTTGCTGGCATCCGACAGACACACACAAAGAAGAGAAGTCAAGAGAAGTCCTAAGATAGACCCGAACACATTCAGGAATGTAATACATGATAAAGATGATAAACCAGATGTCATGTAAATAAATGGTATTAGGTAGCCATCTGAAAAGATAAATAAAGTAACTCTATAACCTCAGCTGAGTAAACTTAAAATGAAGAAAATATTTAGATGTAAGAAAATAAAAACAAAAAATCTGTAAGAAAACATAAGATTTCCACTACTAGACAAGATGGAGCGACAGGAACCAGATTTACTATTCCACTGGAAAAAGCAACTACCTTAAATTATAAAAACCAAAATACATTATATGTTTTTCAAGACTGGATATCAAGCAATGAAGGACACAGGCAATCCCTGAGACACAGGAAACAAAAAGGTGAGCCCTGCAACTTCCTCGGCTTACCGCTGCTGCACAAAGAGTAAACTGAGGCAGAACCTGGCAGATGCCCTGAATTAAGGACATGGAGCTGAGTCCAGGGAAAATCAAGGCAGCAAGAGTAACCAAAGAGAAGAAAGCTGCACGGAATAGAGAACCCTAGAGATTTGCAAAGGGTCCAAAGTATCCAACAGAATTCAACAGACAATAGAACATGCAAGTGAGAAAATTACTAAAGACCCAGGAGAGGGTGGCTGCAGTTGGTGCACACCTATAATCTCAGCACTTTGGGAGGCCAAGGCAGGTGGATCACTTGAGGCCAGGAGTTTAAGACCAGCCTAGGCAACATGTCAAAATCAAATCCCCTCTTTACTGAAAACATAAAAATTGGCAGGGTGTGGTGACACACGCCTGTAATCCCAGCTACTCAGGAGGCTGAGGAATGAGAATCACTTGAACCTGGGAGGCAGAGGTTGCAGCGAGCCGAGATTGCGCTACTGCACTCCAGCCTGGGCAACAGAGCAAGGCTGTCTCAAAAAAAAAAAAAAAAAAAAAAAAAAAAGCCCAGGAGAGAACCATCTGAAAGAATTACAGCAGAATCGTACAGGCTGGCATGAGTGCTTGTTCTCAGCACTCCTAAGTCATCATGGGGCACTGGACGGAGTACTCGGGAAATAAATAATAATTAGCCCTTGGCCAGGCATGGTGGCTCACGCCTGTAATCCCAGAACTTTGGCTGTCTGAGGCGGATGGATCACGAGGTCAAGAGACAGCGACCATCCTGGCCAAGATGGTGAAACCCCGTCTCTAGTAAAATACAAAAATTAGCTGGGTGTGGTGGCGCGTGCCTGTAGTCCCAGCTACTCAGGAGGCTGAGGCAGAAGAATTGCTTGAACACGGGAGGCAGAGGTTGCAGTGAGCTGAGATCACACCACTGCACTTCAGCCTGGAGGGAGAGCGAGATTCCATCTCAAAAAGAAAAAGAAATATTAGCCCTCAACTAAGCACTGGTCCAGGTCTGCCTAACAAATCATAAAAGCAAGACCTGAAAGTATCAGACTGTTTAAGTAATGTAACTACGTCTCTGAAAGTTTAAGGTTTATAACAATATGAAAATATTTAACACCCATGAAGTAAAATTCAGCATCCAGTCAAAGATTGCTAGGCATACAAAGAAGCAGAAAAGCACGACCCGTAAAGAAGAAAATAATCAACCAAAACAGACTCAGAACTGATACACAGTTGGAGTTAGCAGAGAAAGACCCTACAAGTTACTATAACTACATTCCATGTCTCAGTAAGATAGGCATCTACCTATACACACCCACATAAAAACTTGTACATGAATGTTCTTAACAGCACTATTCATAATAGCCTAAAAGGAGAAACAACTTGAATGTGCATCAACTGATAAACAAAATATGATACCGTCATACAATGCAATATTCAGCCATAAAATGGAATAAGTACTGATACATACTATAAAATAAGTGGACCTCACAAACATGCTGTGTGAAAAGAAACCAGGCATAAAAGAACACAAATAGTATGATCTCATTTATATGAAATATTCAAAATAGGAAATAAGTAGTGAGAGAAAGCAGATTCGTAGTTGCACCTAGCTGGGAGAGGTGAGGGGAAGGGAATAGCTGCTATTGGGTATGAGCATTTTTGAGGAGACAATGAAAATATATTAAAATCAGATCATGAGCACTTTGGGAGGCCAAGGCAGGCGGATCACGAGGTCAGGAGATCGAGACCATCCTGGCTAACACAGTGAAACCCCGTCTCTACTAAAAATACAAAAAATTAGCCGGGCGTGGTGGTGGGTGCCTGTAGTCCCAGCTACTCGGGAGGCTGAGGCAGAAGAATGGTGTGAACCCGGGAGGTGGAGCTTGAAGTGAGCCGAGATTGCACCACTGCACTCCAGCCCGGGCGACAGAGCAAGACTCCGTCTCAAAAAAAAAAAAAATCAGATCATGGTAACAGGTACACAACTCTACAAATACTCCATTTATTTAAAAAAGCTTTAAAAATATTTAAAGTTAAATAATTAACATTTGAATACTATATAAAATATAACTTTCAACAAACACATCATTGAAATATACATTTTAAGTTGGTGAACTGCATGGTATGTGAATTAGAGCTGTTATTTAAATTAAAAAAAGAAAAAGAAAAGAAAAAAGGCTGGGCATGGTGGCTCACGCCTGTAATCCCAACACTTTGGGAGGCTGAGGGGGGCAGATCATGAGGTCAGGAGTTTGAGACTAGCCTGGCCAACATGGTGAAACCCTGTCTCTACTAAAAATACAAAAATTAGCTGGGCATGGTGGCACGGACCTGTAGTTCCAGCTACTCAGGAGGCTGAGACAGGAGAATTGCTTGAACCCGGGAGGCGGAGGTCATAGTGAGTTGAGATTGCACTATGGCACGCCAGCCTGCTGGGAGACAGAGCAAGACTCTATCTCAAAAAAAAACAAAACAAAAACAAAAACCACACCAGAGGACATGAAAGATATAAAAATGGCCCAAATTGAACTTTTCTGAAGATAAAAACTACAATTATGAGATGAAAAATACACTGGATAGGACTAATGGCAGATAAGACATAAGAAAAGATTAGTGAACCTGAAGGCACAGCATTAGAAACTCTACAAATGAAAAGAGAAGGGAAAACAATACAAAAAAATGAAGGCCAGGCATAGTGGCTTACTCCTACAATCCTAGCATTTTAGGAGGCCAAGGAGGGAGGATTGCTTGGGCCCAGGAGTTGGAGACCAGCCTGGACAAGATTGTGAAATCCTGTCTCTACAAAAAATACAAAAATTAGCCAGGAGTGGTGGCATGTGCCTGTAGTCCCAGCTACAGGAGGCTGAGGTGGGCGGATCACTTGAATCCAGGAGGTCAAGTCTGCAGTGGGCTATGATCATGCCACTACACTCCTGGACGGCAGACAGAGACCTTCTCTATCTTTAAAAAAAAAAAAAAAAAAGTGTAAGAGTGAGCTATACAATAACGTAAAATGGTCTAATAAGCAGATAATTATATGTTGAGGAGGCAGAAAAAAATTTACATAAATAATGGCTGAGAGCTTTCTAAACTGATGAATTCTGTAAGCACACAGATCCAAGAAGTTCAACCAATCTCAAGCACACGAAACATAAAGAAAACCACACCAATGCACATCATAAACTGTTCAAAGCCAACAAGAGAAAATCTTAAAAGCAGCCAGAGAAAAAAGAAATATTACACACAGGGAAACAAAGAAGGCTATCAGATTTATTGTTGCTACCAATTCAAGTGATAAGACAGGAGAGGGCTGGGCGCAGTGGCTCACGCCTGTAATCCCAGTACTTTGGGAGGCCGAGGCAGGTGGATCACCTGAGGTCAGGAGTTCGAGATGAGCCTGGCCAACATGGTGAAACCCCGTCTCTACTAAAAATACAAAAATTAGCCGAGCGTGGTGGCATGCGCCTGTGATCCCAGCTACTCAGGAGGCTGAAGCAGGAGAAACACCTGAACCCAGGAGGCAGAGGTTGCAGTGAGCCGAGATTGTGTCATTGTGCTCCAGCCTGGGTACCAAAGACCTTGTTTCCAAGAAAAAAAAAAAAAAAAGACAGGAGAGAAACATCTTTAAAGTATTGAAAGAAAAAAATGAAAAATGTCAACCTAGAGTTCAACACTAAGCAAAAATCTTCAAAAACAAAAGCACAATGAAGACATTTTTAGACATTCAGAAGATGAAAGAGTTTATCACTAGCAGATCTACACTATAAAAAATGTTAACATCTTCCAGGTAGAAGGAAAATGCCAGTTGGAAATCTGTATTTATACAATGGAATGAATGGCCCTAGAAATGCTAACTACTACATGGACAAATGTTTAAGAGTTTATTGTCCTCATTTAAGTTGCTTTAAATGATTATTTCGACAAAAGTAATTAACAAAAGTTTAACAGAATTTATAATATATGTAAAAGTAAAATTCATAAGGACAATAGCGTAAAGGCTAGGATGGGAGAAATGGAAGAAAACATAGACAAACTCCTTAATAAATCTGTTGAGTACAATTATGACTTAAAATCCCGAAGCCATAATAGAAAAGATTAACAGAGTCAGCTATAAACTTTGTGTGGCAAACACAAAGCACTAACCAAGTATAAGCAAATCAAAAGGTAAACGACAAAAAGAAAATATATTTGTAATTCATCACAGATAATAATGTCCCTAATATTGAAAGAGCCTAATGCATAAACATTGGAAACAGCCCAATAGAAAAATGCGCAAAGAATATTTATGGCCAGTTTTCAGAAACTCAACCTATACTCATAAGAGAAATACAAATGAAAACTACATTGAGACTATAATTTTCCACCTATTAGATTGGCAAAAATCTAAAAGTTTGGTAACCCACCTTATTTGTGAAGTGGTTTTTTTGTTTTTTTGTTTTTTGTTTTTTTTTTGAGATGGAGTCTCGCTCTGTCGCCCAGGCTGAATTGCAGTGGCACGATCTTGGCTCATTGCAAGCTCCGCCTCCCGGGTTCATGCCATTCGCCTGCCTCAGCCTCCCCAGTAGCTGGGATTACAGGCGCCTGCCACTGCACCCAGCTAATTTTTGTATTTTTAGTAGAGACGGGGTTTCACCATCTTGGCCAGGCTGGTTTTGAACTCCTGACCTTGTGATCCACCTGCCTCGGCCTCCCAAAGTGCTGGGATTACAGATGTGAGCCACTGTGCCCAGCCTATTTGTGAAGTCATTAAAAAAAACTACTCTCACACATTGCTAGTGGGACTGTAAATTGGTAGAGCTTCCATCAAAATTACAAATACATATACCTCTAACTCAGCAGTGCACTTTTGGAATGTCACCCTGATACACATCTGTATATATGTGAAATGACATATATGTCCCACATTATTGAATACAGCATTTTAATACCTAAAGACAGAAAACAATCCACATGAGTATCAATAAGGGCTTGCTTAAAGATCTTTTGTATATTACAAAGTGAAATTCTATGTAGGTATGAAAAGAATGAGAAAATTCTGTGAAATAAAGTTGAAACCTTTCCAAGATGTATCATATTCCATTAAATCTAAAATGTACTTTTCTCACATTTGAACATCTCTGAAATTATGCTATCTCTTATAATTAGTAACTTACAATTGTAATGGCAGCATTTTTCCTTTCTTAGAAGTACTTAAAGCCGGGTGTGGTGGCTCACGCCTGTAATCCCAGCACTTTGGGAGGCTGAGGTGGGCGGATCACCTGAGGTCAGGAGTTCAAGACCAGCTTGGCCAACATGGCAAAACCCCATCTCTACTAAAAATACAAAAAATTAGCCAGGCATCGTAATGGGTGCCTATAATCCCAGCTACTCAAGAAGCTGAGGCAGGAGAATCACTTGAACCCAGGAGGCGGAGGTTGCAGTGAGCCGAGATCTCGCCATTGCACTCCAGCCTGGGCAACAAGAGCGAAACTCCATTTAAAAAGAAAAAAAAAAAGGCCAGGCGCGGTGGCTCACGCTTGTAATCCCAGCACTTTGGGAGGCCGAGGCGGGTGGATCACGAGGTCAGGAGATCAAGACCACGGTGAAACCCCGTCTCTACTAAAAATACAAAAAAAATTAGCCGGGTGTGGTGGCGGGCGCCTGTGGTCCCAGCTACTTGGGAGGCTGAGGCAGGAGAATGGCGTGAACCTGGGAGGCAGAGCTTGCAGTGAGCCGAGATTGCGCCACTGCACTCCAGCCTGGGTGACGGAGCGAGACTCCATCTCAAAAAAATAAAAGAAAAGAAAAAGAAAAAAAAAAGAAGTACTCAAAAATAATAGTTACATTCTATTGGATTTTGAAATCAATGAATTATGACATCATCGGTTGAGAACAGTAAATGCAGAACCACATGGAGCACATGCTGCCTCTCAATTCAAAGAGAATCTGTTTAATGCAATGTAGTGTCCTGGGCTGTATCCTGAACAGAACAAAGATATTAATGAAAAACCTGGGGAAATCCAAATAAAATCTGGAGTTTAGTTAATAATTCACAATGATGTCAGCTTCTTAGTTGTGACAAATATACTATGGCAACATAAGATGCTTTCATTTCGGGAAACTGGGTGAGCTCTCTGTATTATTTCTGTAACTTTTGTTTTCTTTTTTTTTTTTTTTTTTGAGACGGAGTCTCACTTTGTCACCAGGCTGGAGTGCAGTGGCGCAGCTCACTGCAACTTCCACCTCCCAGGTTCAAGTGATTCTCCTGCCTCACCCTCCCGAGTAGCTGGGACTACAGGGGTGCGTCACCACACCCAGCTAATTTTTGTATTTTCAGTAGAGATGGGGTTTCACCATGTTGGCCAGGATGCTCTCAATCTCTTGACCTCATGATCCATCCACCTTGGCATCCCAAAGTGCTGGGATTACAGGCATGAGCCACCGTACCTGGCCATTATTTCTAAATGTAACTTTTCTATAAATCTAATTTTATTCCAAAATAAAAAGGGTAAAATAATAACTTTCTAATGAATCTTGGCTGAGCATGGTGGCTCACGCCTGTAATCCCAGCACTTTGGTAGGCCGAGGTGGGAGAATCACTTGAGGCCAGAAGTTTGAGACCAGCCTGCACAACGTAACAAGAGCCCATCTCTACCAAAAAAAAAATATATATATATATATAATGCAAATATATTTTTTTAAAAAATATTCTGGAGGGAAATGAGAAATTAAAATCTGTGAGGGATAGCAGGGGTAAGAAGAACTGGACAGATGAGGGCAAGGAGGGGCTGATGAGAGGCTCTTCACTTTATACTTATTCTCAGAACCATGTGAATTTATTTACCTACCAAAATATCAAGTGTAAAAAGTTATTAAAAGGTATCTTATGAGGGAGATAAATGGGATAAGGAGAGAGTATTCTAAATAGAGCTTGTGTTTTTTTTTTTTTTTTTGAGATGGGGTCTTACTCTATTGCCCAGGCTGGAGTGCACTGGTGCGATCTTGGCTCACTGCAACCTCCACCTCCCGAGTTCTAGCGATTCTCCAGCCTCAGCCTCCCGAGCAGCTGGGATTACAAGTGTGCGCCACCAAGCCCAGCTAATTTTTGTATTTTTAGTAGAGACAGGGTTTTACCATATTGGCCAGGCTGGTCTCAAACTCCTGACCTCAAGTGATCCGCCTGCCTCAGCTTCCCAAAGTACTGGGATTACAGGCATGAGCCACCGCACCCGGCCTAGCGCTTGTGTTTATAACCTATAAACTATAACAGCAATCCATGGCTTGGCTAGGGATGGTGTCAACTCCTAAAATTCTCTACCCAATGTTATGCAAATGAATTTATGTACATTTTTCTCAGTAGAGGATACACAAGGAAATAGATTATTATGCAACCATATAATGGAACGGTATGCATCCACTAAAAAAAGATACCCATGTTTAGAAGTGTTTATGACAATAAAATATTCCACTACATTATATGAAATAGGAAAAAAGTAATGATATGATAGTACTTGGAATATTTATCTTGTTGATGTGAAAGTGTACGCGACAGAGCAAGACTCCTTCTCAAAAAAAAAAGTGTATTTCTCTATAGACATATCTGTGTATCTAAACATGCTCTGAACAGGGGGCGTGGCTCACGCGAACCAGACTGGGGGGGCGGGGACACGAGGTAGGAGATGAGACCATGGCTAAACATGAAGTCTCTAAAATACAAAATTAGGGGCGGGAGGTGGAGCTGGGGGGGGGGGGGGGGGGGGGGGGGGAGGAGATGGCCATGCACTGGCTGGCAAAACAAATCTAAAAAAAAAAAAAAAAAAAAAAAAAAAAAACTGTGGGCCAGGTGTCGTGGCTCACACCTGTAATCCAAGCACTTTGTGAGGCCAAGGCAGGTGGATCACGAGATCAAGAGATTGAGACCATCCTGGCCAACATGGTGAAACTCCGTCTCTACTAAAAATACAAAAATCAGCTGAGCATGGTGATGCGCACCTGTAGTCCCAGCTACTGGGGAGGCTGAGGCAGGAGAATTGCTTGAACCCGGGAGGCAGAGGTTGCAGTGAGCTGAGATTGCACCACTGCACTCCAGCCTGGTGACAGAAACAGACTCCGTCTCAAAAAAAAAACTTACAAAAGGGCCGGGCATGGCACACCTGTAAACGCAGCACTTTGGGAGTCCGAGGTGGCAGATCACTTGAGGTCAGGAGTTTGAGACCAGCCTGGGCAACATGGTGAAACCCCATCTACTAAAACTACAAAAATTAGCTGGGCGTGGTGGCAGGCACCTGTAGTCCCAACTACTTGGGAGGCTGAGGCAGGAGAATCACTTGAACCCAGGAGGTGGGAGTTTGCAGTGAGCTGAGAGTGCACCACTGCACTCCAGCCTGGGCGACGGAGGAAAACTCCATCTCAAAAAAAAAGAATTGGGAGGCTGAGGTGGGCTGATCACAAGGTCAGAAGATTGAGACCATCCTGGCTAACACAGTGAAATCCCATCTCCACTAAAAATACAAAAAATTAGCCGGGCGTGGTGGTGGGTGCCTGTAGTCCCAGTTACTCGGGAGGCTGAGGCAGGAGAATGGCGTGAACCCCGGAGGCGGAGCTTTCAGTAAGCCGGGATCGCGCCACTGCACTCCAGCCTGGATGACAGAGCGAGACTCAGTCTCAAAAACAAAAACAAAAACAAAACAAAACAAAACAAAACAAAAACTAACTGTGGTAGTCAGTGCTGTTCACCAAATATTTCTGGCCTGTTGGGTGGAACCATTTGATTACTTCCGGCCCGTGAGCTGTGAGTGGAAAAAGGCATCTAAATGTTAATTCCAGACCTTCCACAGCTCTTTTCCCTCTGCACAGGGACCAGCAATACTGAGAAGATGCTGCTCATCAGCCCATGTCCCCAAGCAGTCACAACAAGCACAGTTCCCTGCTGAAGCACAGCACCTCTGCAAAAAAGAATTACATTTGTATTTTCAGCTGCTGAGATTTGGGGGTCTTATTTTTTATTACCACATATGTTAGTCCGTTTTCACACTGCTGATAAGGACATACCCAAAACTGGGCAATTTACAAAAGAAAGAGGCTTAACAGACTCAGAGTTCCACGTGGCTGGGAAGGCCTCATGATCATGGCAGAACATCTCACACAGCAGCAAAGAGAAGAAAACTTGTGCAGGGAAACTCCCCTTTATAAAACCATCAGATCTCATGAGACTTATTCACTATCATGAGAACAGCACAGGAAAGACCTGCCCCCATGATTCAATTACCTCTCACTGGGGTCCCTCCCACTACACGTGGGAATTGTGGGAGCTGCAATTCATGAGATTTGGGTGGGGACACAGCCAAACTATATCACCATACAACCAAGTCTAACCTAACTAATGGAATTAACTATTCTTTGCTATTAGGATCACTGATGATTTTTTTTTCTCTCTCTGCGTTCTTTTTTTTAAAAGTAACGAGCACCTATATCACAGAAACTTTATTTGCGGGCTGGGGAGAGACACAGGTGTAGCAGGAGCCTTAGCACTGAAGAGACAGTAACTACACCAAGGCTATTATCACCACATCTCGACTTAGAGCAGCTTGAAACTATCAGCTTCCAGCCAGCTACTGGATGGAAACCAGCAGCTTAACCATCCGTTAAGATCTTCCATCTCCCTTTGTTCCAATTCTGTGCTCACTGAGTAACCAAAGAGCAGTGAAAAAAACCAAGATGCAGAACAATGAGAATAACGTGCTGTCATCTGAGGAGATAGAAACGGACAGACACACACACACACACACACACACACACACACACACATAAATACACAGAACATCTCTGGTAAGACACACAGGAAGTTAGTAATATTGACAGATTATGGGGAGGGAAAACAGGAAAGTGCCTTAGTCTATGTTGTTTACTCTTTTGTTATCTTTTGAATTTTGAACTACATGCATATATTACCTATTTAAAAAATAAACAAAATAAAATGAAAAACTTAAAAAAAAAGAAAGCAACTCTAGGTGAAGAGGCATAGTGCTGTCTAGTTGGCCACGTTTGAAAAATACAGGAAGCCTAACCAAGGGCCAGGCATAGGCCAATGATAAATGCGTCATGAAACTAGAAACCTGGCTGCACCACAAGTGCAGGCTTAAAGGGGAGGAAGACCAGCACTACTTAGTCAAACACATTCTAAATGCTGCCCACTGACATTCGAGAAACTGCAGAAAAATTATTTCTAAAACTATTATGCTTCCAACGTCAAGGCTTTTATTATTGAATCTTGATCCCATGTGAAAGCTTGAGCACGGTAAATTCCACTTCTTACAAGATTAGCACTATGACTTATTTTTCCCCACCACTAAGAACAGACTGAATTATCTCCGAAGAAAAAACGAAAAAGCACTGCGCAAGATTTTAATAAAGAGAGGAAAGCATCCAAAAAGGCACTGATAGTAAACAGCACTGAGTGACATCACATGTGGTAACCTGTGATCTCCCTATTGCCTAGCTTCGTGTAAGCATGTGACACACAGATTAGAAACCCTGGAACAATTAAACCAGTAGATCCACCTTGAAACATTTCCAAGGGTGCCGAAGTATTTGTTATCTTCCCTCGTTCGAAATAAGACTTAAAGTGGTTGACTTTACAGGCACGCACTCTGTCTAGCTGAGGACGAGGAGTTCCTGGAAATGGAACTTGAATGGAATCTGCAGTCTCTGTGGAGATCCATTCCTGGCATGCTACGCTGGCAATGGCTCAGCTCTTCCAGTCACTCTGCATTCACCGAAGTCAGGACCTGTCACCGGCCATAATTCTAGTTACACAACTGTTAGTCAAAATTCCAAGCTACAGTGATGTTTATAAAGCCTTTCATAAAAATCACACAACTTCCAACAGTCCTTAATTGCATACTTATCTTTACCTGGTTTCCTTAAACATTTCCCTGAAAAGGCCTCGTGAAGCTTGCATTTATTATTATTATTATTACTATTATTATTATTTTGAGACAGAGTTTCCCTCTTGTTGCCCAGGCTGGAGTGCAATGGTGCGATCTCGGCACACCGCAACCTCCGCCTCCCGGGTTCAAGCGATTCTCCTGCCTCAGCCTCCCGAGTAGCTGGGATTACAGGCGTGCGCCACCACGCCCGGCTACTTTTTTTGTATTTTAGTAGAGATGGGGTTTCACCACGTTGGCCAGGCTGGTCTTGAACTCCTGACCTCAGGTAATCTACCCGCCTCTGCCTCCCAAAGTGTTGGGATTACAGGTGTGAGCCACCGTGCCCAGCTGAAGCTTGCATTTTAAACACCCAGTTTAGTACTCACCTTTCCATTGCTTCTAACAAATCTGCCCTGTCACATGCATATGCTTCCTCAACATTCACCGTCAAAAATGCCCTACCAGGACACAACATAGTGACAATAACACATTCAATTTAGAGATAATGGTTGAGAGGGAACCAGCTAAGAACTTACAATAATAGCACTAAGAGCACAGAGGAAAAAAAAAATAACAATAACATAATGGAATGCAGCAGGCGCTGTTAAGAACCACTCATATCCCCTCCCCATTTTCAGCACAATTTCCAATTTCCAATTGCACCAGTATTTCTTTCAGGGCTTTCTCTGGCCTGAAGAGTCCATTTTGCCTACTGTCACAGGACTTGAAAATGATCACTCCCCACTTCCCAGCAAGCCTCAAGCAGGCGTAAGTGACTGGCATATAAATATCCCACGCCCTCAACCCTCAGTGAGGATAATTCTGCAGCGTGTGTCCTATACTGGCTCCCAGGGTTCCCCTGCGGCCTCTAACTCCATTCCCACAGTAGTAACCTTCCTGATAATGAGCCATTTGTGGCTTGCCTTTCCTTATTATCTCACTTCCCCACTCCCCTCTGAGTGCTTCCTGGGATCATTTCCCAAAGGAAGTACTTTCACTGGATCCTTGACTCAGCATCTGTTCTGGGGAATGCAAAGCAAGACACTGACTGCAGACGTATATATGCCTACTTAGTTTTAGTAAAATATTTCAAGGGCCAGGGGCAGGGGCTCATTCCTGTAATCTCAGCACTTTGGGAGGCTGAGACAGGAGAATCATTTGAACCCGGGAGGTGGAAGTTGCAGCGAGCCGAGATTGAGCCACTGCACTCCAGCCTGCGCAACAAGAGCGAAACTTTGCCTCAAAAAAAAAAAATTTTTTTTTCAAAGACAGATAGTTACAACAAAGCAGCACTGCATGGTGTTACGTTCAGTGGGATGTGTAACAGGTACACAAAAAATCGGCTTTTTCTAAAAAATAGCTGTTATAGCATTAAACAACAAAACTTAATACTTATATTCATAAGTCTCTATATTAAAATAATATTTGTTGCCCGGGAATGGTGGCTCATGCCTGTAATCCCAGCACTTTGGGAGGCTGAGGTGGGCAGATCACCTGAGGTCAGAAGTTCGAGACCAGTCTGGTCTACATGGCAAAACCCCATTTCAACTAAAAATACAAAAATAAGCCGGTGTGGTGATGTATGCCTGTAGTCCCAGCTACTCGGGAGGCTGAGGCAGGAGAATCGCTTGAACCCAGGAGGCGGAGGCTGCAGGGAGCCAAGATCACACAACTGCACTCCAGCCTGGGAAACAGGGCAAGACTCCATTTCAAAAAAAAAAAAGAATATTATTTGTTCTCTGAAATCATTTTAAACTAAGAGTTCCAGCCGGGTGCAGTGCTCACGCTTGTAACCCTAGCACTTTGGGAAGCCTGGGCAGGAGGACAGCTTGAGCCCAGGAGTTCTAGACCAGCCTGGGCAACAGAGTGAGACCTCATCTCTACTAAAAGTTTTGTGTGTGTGTGTGTGTGTGTGTGTGTGTGTGTTTTGGAGATGGGGTTTCGCACTTGTTGCCCAGGCTGGAGTGCAATGGTGTGATCTCAGCTCACTGCAACATCTACCTCCTGGGTTCAAGCGATTCTCCTGCCTCAGCCTCCCAAGGAGCGGGGATTACAGGAACATGCCACCATGCCCAGCTAATTTTGTATTTTTAGTAAAGATGGGGTTTCTCCATATTGGTCAGACTGGTCTCGAACTCTCGACCTCAGATGATCTGCCCGTCTCAGCCTCCCAAAGTACTGGAATTACAGGCGTAAGCCACCGTGCCTGGCCTACTAAAAATTTTTTTAAAAATTAGCTGGGCATGGTGGCATGCACCTGTAGTCTCAGCTACTCAGAAGGCTGAGGTGGGAGGATCACGAGCACAGGAAATGGAGGCTGCTATGATTGTGTCACTGCATTCCAGCCTGGCCAACAGAGCAAGACTGTGTCTCAAAAGAATTAAAAAAAAAAAAAAAATTTAAATAAGAATTCCTAATCCAGAGTTTTGATTTAAAAAAAAAAAAAAAAAAGATCTGAGTTTATTGGGAATTTAATGGTTAGCTTTCAGAATATCCCACATATCTTTATTTTGGAAATTCCCAAAACTCTCACATTAAGAAAAAATTCTATTAGTACTGTGGCAGGAAATGGTTGTCTTCTGAATCCATAAATTTAAGCTCTAAAAATCTGATCAATGCTACCTGAAAAGGTCCCCATGGATAAGGGATGCTTTGAGGTATTTCTTCCTTTTCCTGCCTTCTTCAGTAAGACAGATTTCATTATTTTGGTTTTTTTGTTTTTTTTTTCATTTTGGAGCAAAGCTGTTATTTACTTCAGGTTAAATGTGATGTCTTTTTTTTTTTTTTTTTTTTTTTTGAGACAGAGTCTCGCTCTGTCGCCCAGGCTGGAGTGCAGTGGCGCGATCTCAGCTCACTGCAAGCTCCACCTCCCAGGTTCACGCCATTCTCCTGCCTCAACCTCCTGAGTAGCTGGGAGTACAGGTGCCTGCCACCACACCTGGCTAATTTTTTTTTGCATTTTTAGTAGAAACGGGGTTTCATTGTGTTAGCCAGGATGGTCTCGATCTCCTGACCTCGTGATCCGCCCGCCTTGGCCTCCCAAAGTGCTGGGATTACAGGCGTGAGCCACCACGCCCGGCCAATGTGATGTCTTCATGCTTGTTAGTGGCAGAATACAAGAGCAATGTGGGATGGGTCTGGGGAAGTTGGAAAAGAATCTTCCCCTCATGCTGGAGTAGAGTCGATTCCCACTCCCAGCTATCACCCACCACACAACTGCCACCACAGGGGCAATGGCGCTGTCAAGAAGCAGAAAGCAGACTCGTGTTGCTGTGATCCAGACAGTTCCTGCTGGTTCTGGAGGGGAAAACAGAAAACTTTTAAAACCTATTTTAAAACTCCTTTCCAAGGATCCCATTCATTCAGAAGCACCCATCTGGTTTGACTCTCCATGAGTTTTACAGATAAGGTTTTCCATGCAAAACAGCTGGTGGCACCAGGTTATACCTTGCCTGACCCAGTCTGTGTGCTAGTGTCAATTCCCAGACGTCAGTGGTCCAGTCTGAAATCTCTACCACATCTTTTTCAGCAGCTATTACAAGGATGAGACTATCAAACACACTCAAACGTATCTGGATTGAATTAGTGCTGTATGCCCTTTCGGTTACAGTAGTTTAAAATTAGAATACATTAATAGTGGAGTTAAAATCCCAGCCTCAGTTGTGTTTGTTAGCTAAACTCAAAGCTTTTTTGACAGTTCATTGTCAGAAAGAAAAGAGATGCATGTTAAGATACTTCACTTTCACGTATTAGCTGCTTCCAACAAGCTATCTAATGACAGTATTACAATAATAAATTCCAAGAGCAAACTGAGAACAACTCCCCAAAATTTAAGACTGACATTTTAATTCTATTATACATTCATGTCAAAGCAGTTCTTCCCCAGCACCCATAAAAGAATGGAAAATTAGAATGCTTTTCAGTTCAAGTCACACAATTAAATCTAGTTCCCGAAATATTTAGCAATCTTTATCTTTAGTGCCTTCAATTTAAGAAGCAATACTCAGCTTAAAGGTGCTCTGTAATTACTTCTTACCGAGAATAAACAAGAAATCTTATTTTAAATTATATCCTCTGGGATAGCTAGAGATCCAAATTAGAGATATAGAATTAATTGAAATGTAGACCTTTTCCTTTAGATGTATTTTAGTAGAGATGGGGTTTTCGGTGAATTATTAACATATATACGATCAGTTACATACCAAAATGACGCTATTCCGTTGTTTCTTTTAAAGGTTAAAACACACACACACACACACACACACACACACACACACACACACGAAAAGACACACCATAAGACAGATTATTTTCACCAGATATTGGAAAAATTATTCATATTTTTTTTTTTCGAGATGGATTCTCACTCTTTCACCCAGGCTGGAGTGCAGTGGCGCAATCTCTGCTCACTGCAACCTCTGGTTCAAGTGACTCTCCTGCCTCAGCCTCCTGAGTAGCTGAGATTACAGGTGCATGCCAACACGCCTGGTTAATTTTGTATTTTTAGTAGAGACCAGGTATCACCATGTTGTCCAGGCTGGCCTTGAACTCCTGACCTCCAGTAATCCACCCACCATGGCATCCCCAAAGTGCTGGGATTACAGAAGTGAGCCACTGCGCCCAGCCCAAATTATTCATTTTGTATAGGAATGATCGAGTGACATTTCCAACACACAATTCTTTCAAACTGATGCTATTTAAATGAAGAAAAGAGCAAAACTACATAATGGCTAATTCTTTCGTTACCTGTCTTCATTGAGATGATGATTTAAGAATCTATTCTTTCTCAGTCTTCAGGCAAAAGGGGCATGTTATAAATCTTCACATCCCTTGCCCCTCCGTTCTTTAATAACACTTGGCCCAATTCAAGTAGTTGCTCAAAAAATACTTGTTGAATGGATACATTAATTAATTCCATAGCACCATTCATATAAATATAGATAATAAATGAGCAAAATGCAAAGAATGATTCAGCTGAGATGGTCCTAAAATTGAGAGAAGGCTTTGCAGAATTCAGAATTTGTAATGATAGTATTGCATTATGGATTGGATATAAAAAGATCAATGTCATAAATTGCAAAGCAGTGCCAAGAAAGTAATTTTACTTTCAAATGAGAACTTGAAAGAACAATAAATATCACAGACATCAGGAACAAGATATTTTTATTTTGTAAAAAGTACACTGCCAACCAAATTTTAATGGTATAAAACTGAACTACCTGAGAAATGAAGTTGATATGAGATCTTATGCAACTAGAATTAATTTATCCAGCCTAGCTTCTTCAGCTTTTCAGACTCAAAGACAAAATGAATAGGACCAAATTTTTGAACCAACTGGTGAATGAAGCATTCTCTAAGAGAATTGCTCCTCTAGAATATAAATAATGCTGAGATTAAAGAAGCTATATAAAAGACCAAGAGATTAAAGTTAGAATTGTTTTAAATTGGAAAGATATATGGACACACACACACACACACACACACGCCCATTCAGATTTGTTTTTTGCTTACTGCCCGTATCTGAGGCATTTGAAAGTCAAAGTGAATAAGAATACTTTATTTATTTATTTATTTTTTGAGACGGAGTCTCGCTCTGTCGCCCAGGGTGGAGTGAAGTGGTGCAATCTCGGCTCACTGCCAGCTCTGCCTCCCGGGTTCACACCATTCTCCTGCCTCAGCCTCATGAGTAGCTGGGACTACAGGTGCCCGCCACCACGCCCGGCTAATTTTTTGTATTTTTAGTAGTGATGGGGTTTCACCGTGTTAGCCAGGATGGTCTCAATCTCCTGACCTTGTGATCCACCCGCCTTGGCCTCCTAAAGTGCTGGGATTACAGGCGTGAGCCACTGCGCCCGGCAAGAATACTTTTTAAATTAAAAAAAGAATATAGAAGCACTTCCCTGTTTCCCAAGTTAGCATTTCATGACATTTCCCTCTTGCCAAATTCAGTAAATAGGATATAAATCTATTAGTCAAATAAATGTCTAAAAAGAACTAAATGACCACACACACAAAAAAAATCAGGAGTAGCTGTTATAGTTATAACAACTCGTTGTGAGTACCCTTTCCACAAGAGCCTACGAAAGTGAGATTCAATTTAAAAAGAAAAACTGAATATTATCAAAAAATATCTACCACCCAAAACCTGGCATTCATATTAATCCAATGAAATATTGCAGAAACTACTTTCAGTATTAACTATCACAGAAACCAACAAAACCTTTCATATAAAGACAAATTTCAACTTAAGTCATAAACATACCAATCCTGCTCTACAGTTACAGAAAACTGAATCTGCTACCTAAGATTAAGACCAGCAAACAGGAAAGGACGGAACCAAGAATGAAAACTAACAGATTAAATTCTACAGTTTAAAGTCATATAAAAGAACTGCAAAGTAGTCAATGATCTGAATACCTTTGTTGGAGCAGTATCCATGAAAAGCTATAGAAAAAAAAAAAAGAGAGAGAAAAGGGCGTAAAACTTTCATATAAACTAGAGAGTCCAGATGAGATGTACACATTCCAGTTCAATATCCTTGAGTTTAGGAAGGTTACAGTCAATTTTGGAAAATGTTTTCAAAAGTAATCCCTGCCTAATATGGAAGTCAATTCTTATAACACTAGAAATCAAATGACTCACTTTGGAAGCTAAAAACAAAATAGTGGAAAGAAACAATATTTGAAGATTGGTTAGTTCCTGCGAACCAGTCTGTTTGTCTCTAATACAATCTCTTCCACATTTGTCCTCAACAACCCCGCACCTACTTACCTCATTCATAAAGGTACCTGATCTAGATGAGGCGTGGCTTTGAGATGTTCAGATGGTCTGTCCATGTTTTCATGTCAACTTACAGATCCTTATAACAATGTTAATGTGAAGGATTTACTTAGGTTATAAAAATATTCAGTAGCTAAGATGGGAAGGAAAACAAAAAATACTGGCTACTAAAATTCATTTTTCCCAGGGTAATAAAAAACAGATTTAAAGATCTCATTTCTTCTTTATATCCTATTCCCAACCTTTCCAAATAACTTGTCTCTCTGCTACACATTAAGCAGGGAAAGGTCCTTTGAAAGCAATTTGTTTTACAAACAAAAAAAAAAACAAAAAAAACGGCCCTGTCTGCTAATAATATGCACCATCAGTTTCAAATCTTTTGGATAATTGTCTGTGAAACATTATTTTAAAACATATACAAGAGCATTTTTTAAATTAACCACTCCGAAAATTTATATTCTATCAGTAAATAATTTCATATATTGTTTTATTTTCTACCTCAGGCTCTCCCATGGTAGAGGGGTCTCCCATCTTTAAGAAGACCTTCCCAACAATAAGCTTAGCTGCAATTTAATATTAGGCAATATAAGTCTTCAGTATAATAAAAATACATAACAATAGCCTCAAGAATGAAGTAACAGCTTTGGTTTATTCCTCCTCTTATAGGCAATCTTTCTAAAGAGAAACTGTAACATTTATCCCAAGGCAGAAAAGATGATCACCACGGCACCAAACCTCCTCCGCTGCTCTGACAAATACGGAGCCAGCCTCATCTGGAGCATTTCTGCCCTGAGCTCGCTCTCAGAAGCAGAGAGAGGAAAACACTGTGTTTCCACTGTGCTGATTCACTGAACCTTTTGTGCAAGTACACGGGAATGTTTTTTTTTTTTTTTTTTTTTTTTTTTTTTTTTTTTTTTTTTTTTTTTTCTTTTGTGCAATTGTATACTCGGGAACCTTTTGTTAGCCTTAGCTGATAAGCCCCCATGGTATTTTTTTTTTTTAGACTTTTTTTTTCCTGTGATGCCCTTCCAAGTGAGCCCCCCCCCCTTCCCCCCCCAGGAGTGATGACTGTGTCTCAGCCTGCCCTTTGTCCTCGCGGCTGCTGTCACGCGTGTGACACAAGAGAACACTGATGCAGCCCTGGCCATCAATGGGCATCAAGCTACACACTTCATATGCATCCCCTTCATTTCATTCTCACAACAAATCTGTGGCAGATGACAGCATTGAGGCTCCAAAAGGTTACTAATAATCCATCTGTGCTCAACCCTGGGATGGGGCAGAGACTAGGTTTCCCTGGTGTCCTCATGCCTAGCGGCTAGCTTAGTTGGCCTCATAGAATTGGCTCTTCAAAAACTCTTTGATTAAAGTTTTTCTTCCCTAAAGATTTCAACCGCAATATGCGATATGGTTACTCTATATGCTAGTTCTCCCTCAGACCCTCCCAGTGTTATTTTCTCAATTAACACTGAAAACATAAACTCCATGAGAGCAGAGACTATCTCTAGCAGTGCTCTATTTATAGCACTTGAGGGGAAGAAAGCTTGGCAGAGTAGGTATTCATTTGCACAAATTCATTATGCATTTGTTGAATGAATAAAATATCCGGAAAAATGGGGCTGTTAATGACAGTCAATTTGGAAAAGAGCATGACCTGCAGAAGACCTGAATGATGTACTTGTTTTGCTCATTTTCCTCAAATTCAGTAGGTAATTATTCATCTCCTAGCCTAAGTAGCACAGGACTAACTAGGAGATATCCAATAAATCATTTATGTACAACTCTGTGAAGCAGCTTTATCTGCTGGCAACAGTAAAAGTCAGGTAGTCATGGCTTTGCCAAAAAGAAACTACATCAACGTGGCCCAATTTTATCTCTGGCCCTTTGGCTTCTTCACAGGGGAATGTGGAGGGTTTTGATCTCTTGAAATTCTTTCCCCTGTCCTATCAATTCAGTGATTCCCACAGACTATCTCAGAAATTTCCAAGAAATGTCACTTGTGTGCATCAATGCCCTTCTTCCATCCTAAAAATCCACAGTGTGGTTTCAGTCCAGCTCTTCCTAACCCCAACAGAAACTGGGAACATTCCTTCCCATTCAAAAGCACAGAGCAATTACAATTTGCACTGACTGGCAACTCCCTGGCATCAGTACCATTTCTGTAACACAATTATTCCACCTTCCCTTCATGTCTGTGCCCAACTACTCTGTATGTCCACTTAAGGAGTGACATTTGAAACTGTCAAATTGTTGCCTCCATGTGGTGTTGGAGTGCCTAAGGAATTAGATTTAAAGCAGATAACTAACATGAATATCAGAAGTGAAGATGTTGAAGAATTAAGCGAGCATAGAAATCAAAAAAACAAATTCACATTACAGACAAATTTAAGTGTAAGTAAAGGAGAACCAAGACATAAGCAAGAAGAAAAATGCACACTACACACTATGATGGGCTTCAATTCCTGAAACTGAATAATCTACTATAACACAAAACTCTTGAAGAAAAAGCAATTTTTCTCCTTGACTTAGTGTTCTACATAACAGCATTCCTTTTCTATCAAGAAAAATATACTTCCATCACTGCAATGAATATGCATGACTATTTTACATAGTAAGCATGCAATAAATACTTCTTGAATTAATGAATAAATTTTCCTTGTCTAATGTCTGCTGTGAATTTTAAAGATCCTAAAAAGGAAGGAGGGAGGAGACAATGCTGTATTTGTTTACTTGATGAGTATCCAATATATCACCATTAATCAGTGCTTTAAAATGGCAATCCTGACCTCAATTAGTGTTTTTCCAATAAAATTATTTACTGTTATAATACAGACAGTCTTTTGTTAGATCATGGCAGATACTGGAAAACTTATTTTTAAAAAGGTAAAGAAATTTGACACAAACCACCAAGAATCTTTTACCCAGTAGCTATTACCAATATTCTTTACTAATCAGAATTTTTCTTTTTTTTCTTTCTTTTTTTTTTTTTTTTTTTTTGAGGCAGAGTTTCACTATGTCTCTTTTGCCCAGGCTAGAGTGCTGTGGAACGAACACAGCTCATTGCAGCCTTGAACTCCCAGGCTCAAGCGATTCTCCCACCTCAGCCTCCGGAGTAGAGGTTTTGCCATGTTGGCCAGGCTGGTTTTGAACTCCTGGGCTCAAGCGATCTGCCTGCCTTGGCCTCCCAAAGTGCTGAGATTACAGGCATGAGTCACTGCTCCCAGCCTAATCAGAAATTTTAAAAATAAAAATAGTAAAATAAATCAAAGCTCTGCACCAACTATTACATCTTATAAATTATCAAACATAGATATATGCAGTAGTGTTAGAGTCTTTAAATTTTTTTTTCCTGAGGAAAGGAGAAAGTACACTGCCATGAATGGAGGTCCCTATTTAAGGGATGGGAAAATAGAGATAAAGATTCAGACCTCTGACATTAAGGAGGTTCATAGAAAAATCCAGTATTTTTTCCTTGAAAACCCTTCTCAACCTCCCCACTTCCTCTAGTTTCCTAGACTGGTAACAGCTCATTCTGATCTGCACCCAGCATCTTTTTAGCATTAACACTTACAGTTTACACCGTCTGTTTTGTTTTGTTTTTTGAGGTAGAGTCTCACTCTGTCACCCAGGCTGGAATGCAGTGGCGCGATCTCAGCTCACTGCAACCTCCACCTCCCTGGTTCAAGAGATTCTCCTGCCTCAGCCTCCCAAGTAGCTGGGACTATAGGCACGTGCCACCATGCCCAGTTAATTTTTGAATTTTTAGTAGAGAAGGGCTTTCACCATGTTGGCCAGGCTGGTCTCAAACTCCTGACCTCAGGTTATCCACCCGCCTCAGCCTCCCCAAGTGCTGGGATTACAGACGTGAGCCACTGCGCCCGGCCTACACTGTCTTTATGAACTTTTGTTTTCATGGTGGACTGAAACTGAACTAGCAGTACAACTCAAGAAAAAAAATCCATGTCATTGCACATGGCAAGAGGTGAATGAATGGCTCGGTGAGAGGTGGATGGGGTTGGTATGAGAATTAAACCCCTTAGTCTGCTCCTAGTAAGAGTAAATGCCCAGTATAGTGGTGTGCGTGGCTAGATACTAAACAATAGTTATTATATAACAAATGACGACAGGAACAAAAATAGGGATTAAGCATCCTATATTAAATACACACACATGAAGTATCCTGGGATCTATGGGAATTCAACTTACAGATTAAATAGGCTGCAATAAAAATGTCAAGGGACTAAGTTAAAAAATAATGTATTTAAGGGCAGGGTGGACAGAAGTGACAACATGCATTAATTTTTACAAACCTACTCCACTGTGAAAGAATCCTGTCAATCCAATAATAAGTGTTGGCAAGGATGTGGAATAATTGGTACATTGCTTGTGGGAATGCTGGTGGCATAGCCACTCCAGAAAAAGAGTCTGACAGTTCCTTAAAACATTAAACATGGAGATACCATGTGATCCTGCCATTCTACTCCTGGGTGTTACACTGAAAACGTGTGCATGCAACAACCTGTATATGAATGTTCACAGCAGCGTTATTCCTAATAGCCAAAAAGTCCACTGAGGAATGGATAAAGTCCATATGTACTCTGGCCTGGCATTTTCACCTCTAGTAATACACCCTACAGATATAGTCACACATATAAACAGACACATACATTGATGCTACTGCAGCCATTTGCAATAGGGACTGGAAAACCCCCAAATAACCATCTATTTATTACTACTAAATAAATCATGATTTGGCCATACAATGCAGCCATCAAAAGATAACTAATCAGCTGGGCGCGGTGGCTCACACCTGTAACCCCAGCACTTTGGGAGATCTAGGCTAGGGGGGATCACGAAGTCAGGAGTTCGAGACCAGCCTGGCCAACATAGTGAAACCCCATCTCTACTAAAATTACAAAAATTAGCCAGGCATGGTGGTGCGCACCTGTAGTTCCAACTACTCAGGAAGCTGAGGCAGGAGAATTGCTTGAACCTGGGAGACAGAGGTTGTGGTGAGCCGAGATAGCGCCACTGCACTCCAACCTGGGCAACAGAGCAAGACTCTGTCTCAAAAAAAAGAGAACTAATCTTGCTGGTATGGCACAATTTCTGGAAACTTGAATGTGCACAGAAAATTGAAGGAGGAAAAACATTACCAAGGGAGGAAGACTCCATAAAACTCATTTGATAGGCCGGGCGAAGGCTCACACCTGTAATCCCAGCACCTTGGGAGGCCAAGGCGGGCGGATCACAAGGTCAGGAGTTCGAGACTAGCCTGGCCAATATGGTGAAACCCTGTCTCTACTAAAAATACAAAAATTAGCCAGGCGTGGTGGCAGGCGCCTGTATTCCCAGCTACTTGGGAGGCTGAGGCAGGAGAATCCCTTGACCCAGGAGGCAGAGGTTGCAGTAAGCCGAGATTGGGCCACTGCACACCAGCCTAGGCAACAGAGCGAGACTCTGTCTCAAAAAACAAACAAACAAACAAACAAAAAAACCTCATTTGATAGTGTTTGACTTGTTAGAAGTGTGCATGCACTGCTTTTTAAATTAAGAAAACAATAATGGAGGGAAAAACACGCTGGGAAGGAAGGGACCAGTTTGCCACTTGCTGAGGACAGGCCTCAAGCCTTCCCCCAAAAGCCCAATAAAAAGTAATCTAAACTCTGCATCTGAAGATACTTTAATTGGCCTTGTATATCACACTGCAACAGACTGATTAAGTATCATTTTTCCAGGAAGCCAAGACTATCACTGAGGGACACCTAGAGAAGTCACAGGGAAAGGTGACTATAACCTTTACTCCCCTGGAGCTCCCTTACATTAAAGCTGGACCCTTCCGTTATTAGGGCTTGCAATCTGATAGGATTTTTTTTTCTTAGCAGCAGCAAGATTTATTGTGAAGAGCGAAAGAACAAAGCTTCCACAGCGTGGAAGGGGACCAGAGCGGGTTGCCCTCTGATAGCATTTTTATTTCATAAAACGCACTTCTCCTCAGTATTCTGCTTGGTTATGTTTTTCTGAAGTTAATTAATTGGTGACTGCCTCACGAAGGCTAGCCACATCATATTTCATCTCCAACAAGGAGAAAGATTTACTCCAATGACTTTGCTGTCACAAACCTTCTGATTGAAAACCCAAATGTTCATCAACAGGGACTATCTAAATAGGTTAAAAAACATTCAAATCTACATAAACATTTAAATCCATACGTACTTGTTAATGGTTTTATTCATAAAACCGTATGTACATTGGCCTAAGCAGTAATTAAAATCAAGTAAGCCAGTCTTGTATGCACCAACTCAGAACAATCATTCTAATAAGAAACACTATGAAAATGGAAAAATGTGCAAAACAACATGTTGTGTGCTACTCGCACGTGTATGGTAGAGAATATATAGTATATATAGTATGCATGCACAGTCTATTTCTAGAAGGCTTCACAAGAAACTGGGAAGAGTAGTTGCCTCTAGAGAAGGACACTTGGAGACTGTGAGACCAACTTTCCTGTATGTACTCCTGTGCACCTTTAGAATTGGAGTTCTGTACCATGTAAATGCATTACTTGTCCTAAAATTAAATCCCATTCAACACAGATCCTTTCAAGAGGTATAAACAATAACGGGCAGAAACTATGTATAGGCCCACCCGCTCCCATCCCCACCCGTCCTTGGCGAGGCCCTCTCCTGGGAAGTGCACAACGTTGGAGGAACCTGGCTTCTCAGCCTCAGCAGGCTTCACCTCCCGCACAACCCCCGCAGCTACCGGCCGGGGACTGGTACTCAGGGCAACCCCTTCCTATGCCCGCTCTGGTTCCTGAAGGCCATCCACCAAAGCCGAGAAACCCGCTCTGCTCTCAGCTTCATTTCAAAACGAACTTAGTTTCCAGATTGTCCATGAACCTAGAATATTATTCTCCTAAACGTCTGTGTTTGTCTAAACACTTCCACTTAATGTTCTCGCCACTCCAGCTTACCTGGTTTATCAAAGGCTAGGGGCGGGAAACAGTTTTTAATAACGCCACGCACCGAGGTTGACACATTCCCCGCCACTGAAAACAGACTGCCAATTCCCTCAAAACCGTGGACAGCTCTGCTGTTTACACAGCGTTGCCACATACATCACCACATTTAATGCCTTCACACACGTAACTGTCAATCCCAGCAAACCTAACAGCTGCCAAATTGGATTTATGAGTCTCCAAGAACAGTCGAATCAGCACTAACAGAACAGCTATCGAAGGGCTGCTTGGCTACCTGCTCTGGCTGGCTGGGATTTCTCAAAAGTGACAACCCGGGCATTCGTCTTGCCGGCTGGCTCGAATGCCATCAACATGACACCTTCCTTCTCGAGGCCCCGGCAGGGAGCGGACCCCGGGAGGCGGAGGCGTGCGGGGGGCGCGCTAGGGGGCAGGGCGCGGGAGGCCCAGGAGAGGGGCTGCGGCTTCCGCGCCGGACAGGCAACGCGGCGCCCCCGGGGTCCCAAGGCTACGGAACAGCGGGGGTTTGGCCAACGCCAAAAAGGGGCAGCTCCCGTGCCAGGCGCGTTCAGCGCGCTCGGGGAATCCTCTGGGGCTGATTCAGAGGTTGTGACTCGCGCGAGGGCCAACCGGGCTCGCAATCGCTGAAGGCGGAATCCACAGGAACTCAGAAGCAGCCCGCGGGGAGGAGCTGCAGGTTCGAGGCGCCGGGCTGACGCCCGCAACTTAGAAAGGTGACCCTCGGTCCATCTTGCTGGTGGAGGAGAGTGCACCAGCTAAAGTTACAGCTCGCAGCCCACGCAGCTAGAAACTCGGGGCGGGGGGCGCTCCCCAGGAGCCAGGCTCCTAAAGGGGGTGTGGCGGCCGGGGCGTTTAAGGGGGTGGGGGCGAAGGCGTTTCGGCCCGGCCCTGGAGGCCCCGGGCAGCCCGGGGTGGGTGGGCCAGGGCCCCACACCGGGTGCGGCCGTCCGGGGCCCTCCGCGCGCCCACTGGCCGGCTCACCGGTGATGTCCAGGTATACGTTGTCCTGGGGGTCCCGGCGACGCGGGTCTTGCTGCGTGGAGCTGCGGATCTTCTTCACACCTGGCGAGGTCGACGAGCAGCGCCGCGAGCAGGGGGGCGCGGCGGCCCAGCTCGACCGCCGCTCGCTTTTCCGCTTCATGGAGGCGGCCGCAGCCCGTCAGGGGGCCACGACCATGGCCCCGCGCGCCCGCCGAGGCTCCCGCCAGCCCCGCGCGGGCGCTCGGGGCGGCGGGCGCAGAGCGGCGCAGCGGGGACGGCGGGCGCCGGCGGAGCCCGGCGGGAGGCGGTCGCGCAGGAGCCGGAGGAGGAGCCCGGCCCACAGCGCCTGCCCCGCTCCCTCCCGCGGCAGCCGCAGGACCCGCGCCGCAGCCCTCGCTACAGCGCCTCCTGCCGCGGCCGGCGCCCCCAGCCCGCCCCCAGGTGCCCGCAGCCGGCTGGCGCGGCCGAGGCTACTGGGCTGCCGCTGGCGGCCGGGGCTGCCCGGGGTAACCGTGCGTGCCCACCGCGGCCGCGGCCGCTGCTGCGTAGGCGCCGGGGCACAGCAGGACGAGGCTCGTGGGGACCCCAGGAGGGCTGTTCCGTGGCGCTTCATTCACAAAAAAGGGCCCACAACCCTCCTCGGGGCCCGCAGACTGAGGCCTTTCATTGGCCAGTGCGGCGTGACGTCACGGAGACGGGTCCTTTCTACAGGCAGGTACTCGGTGACGCCATAAAGAAAACTCTGAGCGGTTCCGCCAATCAGAGATAAAGTGTGCTAGCGAGCTTCGCCAGCCCCCCAACTTTTGTTTCTTCTGTGTCCTCCAGGTGCCAGCACCCCAGATCCCAACTTTCTTTAGTGAGTCACCATTTACACAGCCCCACCCTAGTAACTTAACTCCAGGTCTTTGGCATATATATATCTTAAAGTATTTCTTGAATTTCCTTGTAATTCGCGCCAAGAGAAAGGGACTTTTGCCATGGCTGCCAGCTTGGAAGAGTATGGCCTGATTACATTACCTGCAGCTATGTAGATTTAAAGTAGAGTTGATTTCAGAACTTAAGTAGAACTATTTAAACGACTACGCTCTATTTATCGACCTGTGCCCAGCATTCAAAAAGGCCAAGCAAGGGCTTCTTAAGGACCCGATAAAACTTCCGTGGAACCACAATATACCGTGGTTGTTTGCACCTCAGAGTTTCTCATCTCGGAATCCAGCACCCACATTAATTCAGTAAGTTTATACACTCATTGCTGTGTATACTGAGGTGTCGACAGGTCCGATTATTTCATGAAGTATTGAAGCAAGGGGAAAATTTAGTCCTTAAATTTTTTTATCTGGCACACTGTAGGGTCATATCCTCTTCTTTTTCTACTGGATTAAAATAATGTCCTATCTTCCTGGAACTTAACCAAAAACTGTCATTTTGGAGGGCCTTTAAACAAACGTCCATGGTAGCATCTAAAAGGGTGTGAAGATTGGAGGGCAGTGTTAAGATTTCATGGCCCCAAATTTTACAACATCTGCAAGCTGTCCCTATTTTTCACCAGCACTTGAACGTTTTATCCTGCAGTTCCGCAGTTAACTGCCAGCCTGGGGAAAAGAAAGATGAATTTGAGTCAGTCCCCTTGGAAGCCTCTCAGAAATGCAAATTTTCATAGAGCACCTCAGGAAGGGGCTCTTTGACTTCTATTGTTGTGGGCTTTTACCTTAAGCACGGCTAAATAAGGAAGTAGGGGGGCTGTGTCTGAAGCTAGAGATCAGCAACTCTGTAAGCACTTTTTCCTAAGGTTGGTTCTCCTGTTCACTCTTGCTCTGTTTCCCCTAAGGAAATCAGTGAAGGCCTTAAATTTAAAATGGTCTACATGTTTGTCTGTAGGGGCAGCAAAGAAGCTAGAGATGTGGGAGGCTGTGCAGCGCTGCGCAAATAAGTCTTAGAGAGCAGAAACGGTGGGGTTACAGTCCTTTGTTTTGACCTGGAGGAGGAGGAGGAGACCTTTCAGACTTGCCTAGGGGCTCAGCATTGGAAAGCCACCCAGTTTCCCAGACTACCAGGGATTTTAAAGGAGTGGGTCTTGTTTTGAATAGATATTACAAGAAAGTGGTCCGTGTGGCTCCCTAGAAGTACAGAGAAACTACCTCCATGACATTGTGATCTTTTGAGAGTAACTTGTTTAAATGTCAGGAGGCAGAGGTTGCAGTGAGCCGAGAGCGTGCCATTGCACTCCAGCCTGGGTGACACAGCTAGACTCCATCTCAAAAAAAAAAGTGTCATAAATACAGATAATTATACCATTTAAATATTTTCATACTTTGCAAGTATATAATTTTATGCTTTCTATAGTATGAACAGACAAAGTATAGGACTACACTTTGTAATTATGCGGAAGTATCTTCCCTTCTTGTGAATAGGAAGTCTGTGTGCTGAGTACACACATTAAAGTTTTAAACCCTATTTATATTTTGTTTTTAGGTCATGTTTAGATAGAGGCAGAAAAGTGCTGTTTTCTAGCTGATACTTGTTTTGTGTGTGTGGCACTGCTCTTGAACTGTTTGACTCCTGCCCCTCTTTGATAAGTTGACCCCTGGGCTCTGAGAATTTGGCCACAGGAAATGTGTTTTAGTTTGCTTCCCTGGTTAGTTTGTTGTTCGTTGCTTGACGACTCATCATAGAATTTTAGAGCTTGAAAGCTCCTTAGAGAATATTTGGTCCAAGGCTATCCTTTCACAGTGAGGACACGGGGACCCAGATGAGTGGCAGTGGCCAGGCTGGGGTGGGAAACAAAACTCTCTAGGATCTGGGTTGTCTTTTCCTGAACTGTGGAACTTAGGGAACAGATGCATCTGGTTGATTCTCAACATTATGGCAGCACGATGAAAAGGAAAAAAAAAAAAAAGGAGGGATTCTCTAAAATATTCCTATCTTTCCTAGGTAAATTCACCCTGAAATGAAAACAACTGTGGAACACTTTCTTCTTTTTTTTTTTTTTTTTTTTTTGAGACGGAGTCTTGCTCTGTCCCCCAGGCTGGAGTGCAGTGGCGCGATCTCGGCTCACTGCAAATTCCGCCTCCCGGGTTCACGCCATTCTCCTGCCTCAGCCTCCCGAGTAGCTGGGACTACAGGCGCCACGCCCCGCTAATTTTTTGTGTTTTTAGTAGACACGGAGTTTCACCGTGTTAGCCAGGATGGTCTCGATCTCCTGACCTCGTGATCTGCCCGCCTCAGCCTCCCAAAGTGCTGGGATTACAGGCTTGAGCCACCGCGCCTGGCCGACGCCCGGCTAATTTTTTGTATTTTTAGTAGAGACGAGGTTTCACCGTGTTAGCCAGGATGGTTTCGATCTCCTTACCTTGTGATCCGCCTGCCTAAGCCTCCCAAAGTGCTGGGATTACAGGCATGAGCCACCGCGCCCGGTGGGACATTTTCTTATATGTATATTTCAGATAGAGCATATTCTGAAAATGTGAAATCTTACACTAAAATCAGTAGCAACTGGTTGATAGATACGTGATGTGAATTTCAAATAATGTAAGTATCAGAATCCGTGAATTACAGTTTTAATTATGTGAAGATAAATAATTTGTACAAAGTCAATTTCCATAAGTTGGTTAATTTCATAAAAGGTTAAATTGGATAAATATGGTACGTTCCATAAAAGGTGAAATTTCCATGAAACTAGAGGGCTTAGGTGGCAGTCATATGGGAAAACGGGCACACACTGAAGTTTTCACTCTCATATATAAAAATAGTTGGTTTTGGCCGGGCGTGGTGGCTCACATCTGTCATCCCAGCACTTTGGGAGGCTGAGGCAGGCAGATCACCTGAGGTCAGGAGTTTAAGACCAGCCTGGTCAACATGGGGAAACCCCGTCTCTATTAAAAATACAAAAATAAGCTGGGCATGGTGACACGTGCCTGTAATCCCAGCTACTTGGGAGGCTGAGGCAGGAGAATTGCTCCAACCTGGGAGGCGGAGGTTGCAGTGAGCCAAGATCACGCCACTGCCCTCCAGCCTGGGTGACAGAGCAAGACTCCGTCTCAAAAAAAAAAAAAAAAAAAGAGTTGGTTTTGTTTCATTGGCTATCCTGGCAATCTCAGCATTAATCTGAAGTCTGCCATGTTCATGCCCCTTAAGATGAAAATCTTTTAGAACCATAAAAATGGAAGGAATGAATGTTTGTTGAGCTACCACCAAATACTAGACATGCTAGGGGCTTCATACTCATGCCCTGTTGCATGGTATTCTCATTCGAGAGGTCATGGCAGTTACCCTAGGTCACTAAATGACTTTGGTTTGGAAACCCAGGATACAGAACCACATGTGGCTTGAGTACTGAGGGGCTGGCATCATTCTTCATTGACAAGAGTGGGGTCTAAAGGGATCCTGCCTTGCAGGTGGGCTTCTGAAATTAAATAACCTGTATAGTTGTGTAAAATGTCAGAAACTTGGATGAACACCTTTGGACCTCAGACCACACCGTAATTGTAGATTTTTAAAACAATATTTCTGCTGTTGATTTGTTTTTTGGTTATATACACTTCTGCTTTTAAAAATAACTACAATCATGCATCGCTTAATGATGGGGATGCTTCTAAGAAATGTGTCACTAGGTTATTTCATCATTGTGCAAATATTGTAGAGTGTACTTACACTAACCTAGATGGTATGGTCTACTACATACCTAGGCTGTATGGTAGAGCCTATTTCTCCTAGGCTACAAACAGGTACAGCGTGTTACTGTACTGAATACTGTAGGTGACTGTAACAGTGGTAAGTATTCATGTATCTAAACGTCATCTAAACATAGAAAAGTTACGGCAAAAATATAGTATTAAAACCTTATGGGACCACTGTCCTGTATGTGGTCTGTTGAATAAAACATTGTTATGTGGTACATGACTGTAAATAAAATAAATAATAATAATGAAATGCCAGGGGGCAGGGGTAGGGGACGATGAGAATTCTGGTTATTTTAAGTCTTGTGTTCAGAGTATGACCGAAGATGCCTTTACCTGAAAGCCAAAGAGGTCTGAGCCTCAAGGGACCGAATGATACCCAGATCTTCCTCTAGCATTACCTTTTTTTTTTTTTTTTTTTTTTTGAGATGGAGTCTTGCTGTCCCTCAGGCTGGAGTGCAGTGGCACGATCTCATGAGCCACCACGCCCAGCTTGCCTTACCTTTTGAAAGAGGCTGATAAATTAGCGGGGCGTGGTGGCACGTGACTGTAGTCCCAGCTACTCTGGAGGCCGAGACAGGAGAATTGCTTGAACCCGGGAGGCAGAGGTTGGAGTGAGCAGAGATCGCGCCATTACACTCCAGGGAGATTCTGTGCCAAAAAAAAAAAAGAAAAAAGAAAAAAAACAAAAAAGAAAGATGCTGACGTGCATTCTACATACTGTCAGGTAGTCAGTATGTCTCTAGAGTTGAATTTAATAATATGGGAGAAATGGGAAACAATACTCCACAAGTTCATGCTGTCTTGGCTAAATGCTTCCACCGATGCTACTGAATGCTGCCTCCTCTCTATTCACCCTCCTCACTATTCGCTTCTCTTTTTCTTTTTTTTGGGGGGGGGGGATGAGGTCTCGCTCTGTCACCCAGGCTGGAGTGCCGTGGTGCCATCTCGGCAACCTCCGGCTCCCGGGTTCAAGCCATTCTCCGACCTCAGCTTCCCGAGTAGCTGGGACTACAGGCACACACCACCATGCCTGGCTGATTTTTTGTATTTTTAGTAGAGACGGGGTTTCACCATGTTGACCAGGCTGGTCTCAGACTCCCGACCTCAGGTGATCCGCCCGCCTCGGCCTCTCAAAGTGCTGGGATTACAGGCTGAGCCACCACGCTCGGACTTCACTTCTTAAATCTAGGTCTTATTTTGTAATTTTACTTAAAAGATTTGTGCGTAAGGAATTTTTTTTGTCTTTGGTTTTGTCCCACAATAATACATGAACATATGATTATATTTTTAAAAAATTTAAGTAAAAAACAAATATATATATTTATTTTAAAAGTTCCCCTTTACCTTCCCACCCCAATCCTCCTATGCTCATAGATAACTGCTGCTAATGATCTGTGTTTAGATAAAAACAGATTTTTGGGCCGGGCATGGTGGCTCATTCCTGTAATCTCAGCACTTTGGGAGGCCGAGGCAGGCGGATCACTTGAGGTCGGGAATTTGAGACCAGCCTGACCAACATGGTGAAACCCCGTCTCTATTAAAAATACAAAAGTTATCCAGGCGTCGTGGTGGGTGCCTGTAATCCCAACTACTCGGGAGGCCGAGGCAGGAGAATCTATTGAACCTGGGAGGCAGAGGTTGTAATGAGCCAAGATCACCCCAGTGCACTACAGCCTGGGTGGCAGAGCAAGACTCTATCTCAAAAAAAAAACAAAAAAAAAAAAGAAAAGAAAAGAAAAAAAAGAAAAAAAAAACAGATTTTTAAAAATAAAATGGTTCATACTGGGCATATTGTTCTATGAGCTGCTTTTTTTCACATAATACTGCATTTTTTTTCCAGATTTGTTAATACTGGATCTTGAAAATTTTCCTTTTCAGTCCTTTTGAGCAGCCTCATTCATTCTAATGGCTTCAAAGTTTCCCTTGTATCTTTTCCATCATTTCTTTTCCTATGGATGGATGGTTAGGTTACATGGGGGCTGGGAGGAAAAGTGCTGTTATGTACCTGCAATGAATATCCTAACATATGGCAATCCACAGGAGGTGGAATTGCTGAATCAAATATACTCACTTTTTAATTTTTCATTGATACCAACAATATTTAAGGATAGCTGAGCTGGCTGGGTGCAGTGGCTCACACCTGTAATCCCAGCACTTTGGGAAGCCAAAGTGGGAGGATGGGTTGAGCCCAGGAGTCCCAGACCAGCCTGGGCAAAATAGGAAGACCTTGTCTCAACAAAAAAGAAAAAAATTAGCTGAGCGTGGCCGTGTGCACCTGCAGTCTCAGCTACCCAGGCGGCTGAGGTAGGAAAATAGCTTGGGCCCTGGAGGTCGAGACTGCAGTGAGCTATAATTACCCCACTTCACTCCAGAGCAAGACCCTATCTCAGAACAAAACAAAATAAAAAGGAATCCCATTTTCCCACATCCTTGAAATCACTGGATACAACGTGTTTTTTAAGTTTAAGAATTAAAATCTCACTATTAGTTTCATTGTATTTTCCTGATCACTGGTGAAGTTGAGCGTATTATAAAGTTCTCATTAGATGTTTGCAGTATTTTTTCTAAGAATTTTTTATTCATGTCCTTTGCCTGTTTTGTATTTGCTTTCTTTTTTTCGAGTTTTTTCTCCAACTCCCAACCTCAGGTGATCTGCCTGCCTCGGCCTCCCAAAGTGCTGGGATTACAGGCGTGAGCCACTGCACCCGGCGGCATTTGATTTTATTTTTGTAGATGTGTGGCAGCTTTTTATATATTATGGATATCGCCCCTTCACCCTTTGCAGATGATGCCTGCATATCTACTCTTTCTCTTGCTGCTCTATTCACATTGGTTTACAGAAGTTTTATGGTTTGGTTTTGCTTTGCTTTGCTTTTTTGAGGCAGAGTCTTGCTCCAACACCCAAGCTGGAGTGCAGTGGTACAATCATGGCTCACTGCAGCCTGGACCTCCCGGGCTCAAGTGGCCCTCCTGCCTCAGCCTCAGCCTCCCGAAGTAGCTGGGACTATAGGCCCATGCCACCACACCCAGCTATTTTGTTTTATTTTAATTTTTTGTAGAGATGAGGTTTCACTATGTTGCCCAAGCTGGTCTTGAACTCCTGAGCTCAGGCAGTCTTCCTCCCTTGGCCTCCCAAAGTGCTGGGATTACAGGCATGAGCAACCGAGCCTAGCCAGTTTTATCTATTTTAATGTCAAATACATTTTACCAGTTTTTAAGGCTTCTAGGAATGATACATATTGTATTTTAATATTTTTCTTTTCCAACAATACTGAAAATATGGCTATCGCCAACTTACACTAGACGTCAAACTTTGCCTCATTAGAGTGAGTCAGGACGATATTATGCTTCCTGGATGGTGCAGTGGTGGTTCACACCTGTAGTCCCAACACTTGGGGAGGCCAAGGAGGGTGGATCGCTTGAGGTCAGGAGTTCGGACCAGCCTGGACAACATGGTGAAACCCCTTCTTTACAAAAAATACAAAAATTATCCAGGCGTGGTGTTGTGTGCCTATAGTACCAGTGACTCCAGAGGCTGAGGCAGAAGAATCACTTGAACCTGGGAGGCGGAGGTTGTAGTGAGCTGAGACCGCACTACCGCACTCCAGCCTGGGAAACAGAGCGAGACTCAGTCTAAAAGAAAAAAGAAAGAGAGAGAGAGAGGTATGATGCTTCCTGATGAAAGGCAACATGATGTACCCTAGATTACCTATAAAGTAGTATTCTATCCAAAAATGTTTATCCTGAATTGAATCAAGCCTTGAGATCTAACCGGTTTACAGGAAATGTAGGGGGTGGAAGAACACGTTAAATGACTCATAAGGAAACAATCTGACAGATCTTGAATGTGGGATTTTCTATAAACTGTCTCTTCAACAAGTAAATGTCATGGAAAAAAATTTGTCCAAGTGGGTGAGGGGACTTGTGATAGATAAAAAGAAGCTGGGTGCGGTGGCTCACGCCTGTAATCCCAGCAAGCCGGGCGCGGTGGCTCACGCCTGTAATCCCAGCACTTTGGGAGGCTGAGGCAGGCGGATCACCTGAGGTCGGGTGTTCGAGACCAGCCTGACCAACATGGTGAAACCCCGTCTCTGCTAAAAGTACAAAACTTAGCCATGTGTGGTGGCCGGCACCTGTAGTCCCAGCTACACGGGAGGGTGAGGCAGGAGAATTGCTTGAACCTGGGAGGCAGAGGTTGTAGTGAGCCGAGATCGGGCCACTGCACTCCAGCCTGGGAGACAGAGTGAGACTCCGTCTCAAAAAAAAAACCTTAAAGAGGTATAACAGGCTGGGTGCGGGGGCTCACACCTGTAATCCCAGCACTTTGGGAGGCAGAGGCTGTGGATCACGTGAGGCCAGGAGTTCCTGGCCAACATGGTGAAAACCCGTCTCTACTAAAATTACAAAAATTTGGCTAGGCACAGTGGCTCACGCCTGTAATCCCAACACTTTGGGAGGTCGAGGCGGGTGGATCACGAGGTCAGGAGATCAAGACCAACCTGGCCAATATGATGAAACCCCGTCTCTACTAAAGATACAAAAAATTAGCCGGGCGTGGTTGTCTGTGCCTGTAATTCCATCTACTTGGGAGGCTGAGGCAGGAGAATCGCTTGAACCTGGGAGGTGGAGATTGCAGTGAGCTGAGATCACACCACTGCACTCCAGCCTAGGCGACAGAGCGAGACTCCATCTCAAAAACAACAACAACAACAAAAAAAAAACAAAGATCTTCAGTGTTACTTCAATGAGTTTTAAAATTATATACACCTGTATAACCACTGTCCAAAAAGAAGATATAGGAGCAACAAGACTTTAAAAAAAAAAGCCATCCATGCAAAGCTAAGGATGGTTTCCTGGTCAGCCCTCTGTCCTCACTATCTCTTGCTGCATCCTCTCCTCTTGTTGCTCTCACTGCTCTCCATCTCTCTCACTGCTCTCCATCTCTCTCGTGTCTCTCCGACTCTCTCGCATCTCTCCATCTCTCTCACCGCTCTCCATCTCTCTTGCCGCTCTCCATCTCTCTGGCATCTTTCCCTCTCTCTTACATCTCTCCATCTCTTTCGCCGCTGTCCATCTCTGACACCTCTTTGGCACCAGACCTCGGCTCCGGAAACACCTCTGGCTTGCTTACTCTGACCGAGTTGGACAGGCTCTGCTGGCTGGAGTCTTGGTCCTCTTCTTCAGACAGAACTTGGCTGTTCTCTCTTGGGCTCTGCAACACTTGCTACAAATCCAAGTTGTCCCTGCCTTTGGCCGCTGCTGCCAGGCTCACCCCCCAGGTCTCCTCCCTCAGGGGAATGGGAAAGACAGCAGAGAGCCTGCTTCACAGTCATAATCAATGGAGATCATCAGGTAATCTGAGGTAGCTAACAGCCTCTTTTATCCTCTCTACACGGTTTTCTTTCCAATCATTGCAGGACAAGAAAGACATCCTTGTCTGACTCTCCCCTTATCCACACAATTAGAAGTAAATTAAAGGCATCAATTTCAAGTCACTTCTGTATTTGTGGAAGGGTAAAAGCAATTTATTTTTTATCTCCTGTTGTGGCTGGAAAGAAAATTTCTTGCAATGACTTTTCTGGTTTTGGAAGAGAACCAGCAACCAATTCTAAAAAATCGGGTGATTTTTCTTTTTGTTACAAATTCTTCCGTATGTGACGAAATCCTAGCACACTGGGTTCCCACTCTCAACCAAAGTTCTCCTTAGGAAAAAGGAGATCAGGAATGACCAAAATGCACAGATCTATAGTTTTACATTTTCATATGGTGAGAAGTTTTTCTCTGTTCATGATTTTTTTTTCTCTTCATTGATACCAGACCATACATTTGGGCAGATTAGGTTGGATTCTCTATTAATAAAGTTCCTCTTTCCATTTTTAAATGCAGATTCAAGTGAGCAGTGAATTATTTTATCCAAAGTTAGGGGCTATATAAAATAAAAAAAAATGAAGAAGGCTGAAATGGCCCCTTATATAGGCAGTCAGCTTCTAGAAATAGAAGCAAATGAATATTTAACAATATTTAAAGAAAGGCAATTTGTTTTCACATTTAATATATTAATTATTTTAGTTTGTGTGTTATTAAATATTACATACTTTTTGGGAGGTTGAGGTTGGAAGATTGTTTGAGCCCAGGAATTTGAGACCAACCTGGGCAACATAGCAAAACCCCATCTCTACAAAAAAATTTTAAAAATTAGCCTGGCATGGTGGTGTCCACCTATAGTCTCAGCTCCTCAGGAGGCTGATGTGGGAGGAATGCTTGAGCCCTGGAGGTTGAGGCTGCAGTGAGCCATGATCACCTCACTGCACCCCAGCCTGGGCCACAGAGTGAGACTCTATTGGGATGCCGAGGTAGGCAGACCACCTGAGATCAGGAGTTCAAGATCAGCCTGGCCAACATGGGGAAAACCCATCTCTATTAAAAATACAAAATTAGCTGAACCCAGGAGGCGGAGGTTCCATTGAGTCAAGAGCACACCACTGCACTCCAGCCTGGATGACAGAGTGAGACTCTGTCTCAAAAAAAAAAAAAAAAAAAATCTGGGTGTGGTAGTGCACACTTATAGTCCCAGCAGCTTGGTAGGCTGACGTGGGAAGATTGCTTGAGCCCAGAAGTTCAAGGCTGCAGTTCAGAAGGCTTGAGCCTTCAGATTGCTTGAGTCCAGAAGTTCAAGGCTATGATTGTGTCACTTCACTCTGTCCTGGGCAACAGAGGGAGACCCCTGTCTTTAAAATAAATAAGTAAATGAATAAATAAACATTATATGAAAAAGTCATGCATCTGACTTAAATCTAGCTGCCAAAATAACTTTTTTTTGTTTTGTTTTTTTTCTGAGACAGAGTCTCGCTCTGTTGCCCAGGCTGGAGTGCAGTGGTGCGTTCTTGGCTCACTGCAAGCTCCACCTCCCGGGTTCACGCTATTCTCCTGCTTCAGCCGCCCGAGTAGCTGAGACTACAGGCACCCGGCTAATTTTTTGTATTTTTAGTAGAGAAGGGGTTTTACTGTGTTAGCCAGGATGGTCTCAATCTCCTGACCTTGTTGTGATCTGCCCACCCAGGCCTCCCAAAGTGCTGGGATTACAGGTGTGAGCCACCATGCCTGGCCGGTCACAGGCCTCTCTACCAGAATGTCTCCGGTGCTATATTTTGCTTTCCAAATTATACAGCATTCATCATTTTTTCCAATACATTTTTAAAGCATTTGCTTTTGTTTCATTTTCTTATTGTGTGGCAAATTATTAATTCACATGAGGTCTTTGTACTTGCTGATATAGACAAGAGCAACAAATATCAAAATCTGAGCTTTCAATTTAGGAAAATAAAGTGGAAAGCCCACTGGATTCAGCAAAAAGTAGGATGAATGTTATGCTTATGAGACATGGATACACATTGCTTGGAAATATGAAGCTATTCCTTATTTACATAAAGTCAGTAAATATGTTCACATTTGACTTACTTTTTTTGGAGAGGGATTATATATGGAGTGGTCTCACTCTGTCACCTAGGCTGGAGTGCAGTGGTGCCATTCCAGTTCACTGCAGCCTTGACTTCCAGAGCTCAAGTGATCCTCTCACCTCCACCTCCCGAGTATCTGGGACCACAGGTGTGCATGCCACCGTGCCCGGCTAAATTTTTTTTTTTTTTTTTGAGATGGAATCTCACTCTGTCACCCAGGCTGGAGTGCAGTGGCACAATCTTGGCTCATTGTAACCTCCGCCTCCTGGGTTCAAGTGATTCTCCTGCCTTAGCTTCCCAAGTAGCTGGGATTACAGGTGCCCACCACCACGCCTGGCTAATTTTTGTAGTTTCGTAGAGACAAGTTTTCACCATGTTGGCCAGGCTAGTCTTGAACTCCTGACATCAAGTGATCCGCACGCCTTGGCCTCCCAAAGTGCTGGGATGGGGTTTTTCCATGTTGCCCAAGCTAGTTTTGAACTCCTGGGCTCAAGGGATCCTCCCGCCTGGACCTCCCAAATTATTAGGACTACAGGCATGAGTCGCCCCACTCAGCCACATTTGGCATTTTAAATCCTTAGGCATCAAAATCTGGAAAATGTTAGTGATTACAGGCTGCTCTTAGAGTGAAGTTAAATAACAGTGTTCTGTAATGATTTCTAAAGAGACCTTAAAAATATTTTACTCACCTATTTTTAAAAATGGCATTGTAAGAAGATGGGCATAATATTTAAAATCATTTTCTAGAAACAAGTTTTACTTCCATAAGAGCTTTGATCAAATACCTCATCATGATGAATAAGGCTAATTACACTTGTGGTCTTTGTGAGCTGCTTTAAAAAATTATATGCAAGCCTTCTTTGAACACTTCCATCCATGATCCCTCCAAGACCTTCAAATTTGCTGTGAGATTTACTGCACTGTGCAAAGGACTGTTTATCATCCCTGCCCTCTTTTGTTACTTACCCTGACGTTCTTCCTGCCCTCCCCAAATAGCTCCTGAATGATTAAAGGCAGAAATTCTGCCTTATCTGTCCTTTAAATCTCCCAGGGTACCAACACATATAGGCACTTGAAATCATCTTTTCCTTATCAGACCACATCACCTGTAGGGCAGTACTGCAGCACAAATCTCAAACAAGAAACGCTACTGGCCGGGTGCGGTGGCTCACGCCTGTAATCCCAGCACTTCGGGAGGCTGAGGCAGGCGGATCACGAGGTCAGGAGATCGAGACCATCCTGGCTAACATGGTGAAACCCGTCTCTACCAAAAATACAAAAAATTAGCCGAGCATGGTGGCGGGCACCTGTAGTCCCAGCTACTCGGGAGGCTGAGGCAGGAGAATGGCTTGAACCAGGGAGGCAGAGCCTGCAGCGAGCGGAGATTGCACCACTGCACTCCAGCCTGGGCAACAGAGTGAGACTCCGTCTCAAAAATAAATAAATAAATAAATAAATACATAATAAATAAGTAAATAAATAAAGACGCTACTGTAGCACTCTGGGTGGGAACTGAAAGGAGAGCTTAGTAAAGCTGCATGTTCTTTTTTTGCTTGTTTGCTTTTAAAAGACAGGGTCTCAGTCTGTCACCCAGGCTGGAGTGGAGTCCTCCTGCCTCAGCCTCCCAAGTAGCTGGGACTACAGGTGCACCGCAAAACCTGGCCAATTTTTTTTTTTTTTTTTTAGAAACAGGATCTTGCTACATAGTCCAGGCTGGTTTTGAACTCCTGGACTCAAGCAATTCTGCCTTTGCCACCCAAAGTGTGGGACTACAGGCGTGGGCCTTCACACCCAGCCTTATTTTAACCTTTCAAAGATTTTAAAAGCCTGTCGATTTGAATCATTTGCCTATAGTAAACTGTAACTGTGAGTATAACAGCTCTTAGCATGTTCTGTGAGTCCTTCTAGCAAATTATCAAACCTGAGTGTGGTTTTGGAAACCATCTGTAGTTGGTGTCAGAAATGAGGGTGGGTTGTGCATTGTACCCTCTAACTTTGCAGTGATTTGTCTCTATTGCCCATTTATCCTATTATGTTGTCTTGTTTTAAAAAATTGACTTGTAGACATTCCGATATATTTTTGGTATTAATCTTTTTGTAGTTATGTGCATTATATATATATGTGCATATATATATAATGCATATATATGTATATATATATATATATATATGTATATATATATATATATATATATATGCTGGGCATGGTGGTTCACACCTGTAATCTCAGCACTTTGGGAGCCCGAGGCAGGCGGATCACCTGAGGTCAGGAGTTCAAGACCAGCCTGACCAACATGGCGAAACCCCATCTCTACTAAAAACTACAAAAATTAGCAGGATGTGGTGGTGGGCGCCTGTAATCCCACCTACTCAGGAGGCTGAGGCAGGAGGGTTGCTTGAACCCAGGAGGTGGAGGCTGCAGTGAGCCAAGATCATGCCACTGTACTCCAGCCTGGGCAACAGAGCAAGACTCCATCTCAAAAAATCAAACCCCAAACACACACACACACACACACACACACACACACACACACACACACACACGTCTCTCTCTGTTGCCTCAGGCTGGAGTGCAGTGATACGATCACAGCTCACTGTAGCCTCACTTCCAGGCTTCAGGCTTCAGGCAATCTTCCTGCCTCAGCTTCTCGAGTAGCTGGGATTATAGGTATGCACCACCATGCCCAACCATGTGAATTTTTAAGCTGAATTTAGAGTAGCATTCACAGTAATGTCAGATGTTTCACCTTTGAGAGAATATACTTCCAAACATTTTGCTTTGACTTTGTAAACTGGATAAGAAAAGGTAACTATTAGCTCCTTTTTTTAAAAGAAATGAATGTAATCAAATTCTCTATTTAAAGCATTTGATAATACTGATATAAAACTGGCAGCCTGAAACTTTTTTCAGAAGTTTCTAACAGAACCAGTATAGGAACAGCTACTACTACACTTCGTTTTTAGTATGTCCATAAGAAAACTTGGACTTGAAAAAGATTGGAATTAATTAGAAAAACCTCTTTGGCTTGGCGCAGTGGCTCACACCTGTGATCCCAGCACTTTGGGAGGCCGAGGTGAGCAGATCCCTTTAAGGTCAGGAGTTTGAGACCAGCCTGGCCAACATGGTAGAATCCCATCTCTACTAAAAATACAAAAATTAGCCGGGTGTGGTGGCATGCACCTGTAATCCCAGCTACTCGGGCGGCTGAAGCATGAGAATCGCTTGAACCCAGGAGGTGAGGTTGCAGTGAGCTGAGATTGCACCACTGCACTCCAGCCTGGATGACAGAGTGAGAAAAGCAAACAAAAAACAAAACAAAAAAACCCTCTTTGATCTAAATGAAAAATCATTCTCCGCAGAATGATGTGTCTATGTACGTTCTTCAACTGCATATCTTAAATTATCCTCTGGAACACTCTTTTTAAAATAGCCATTAACTTTGAAGTAAATGATGTTACTTCTTCGGAAAGTGTGTCTTCCAGTTTTCATGTAGTCAGTGATACCTCTTTGTCCCCCATTGGAAACGGTAATGTGAACAAACATTTTATGCAGGTTGCTAGTGTATCATCAGTTTTCTTGAAAAACAACAAAATATTTGATTTTAAAAATGAAACCATGCATTTTCATTTTATTGAAATTCTTGTTTCCATAGCAGTTCATCACACAAGCCATACAATGAATTTCCTCACTAGATTCCTTGGATATGGATGGATTTGACCTTATTCTTATAAGGTTTTAGCCCTTTAAAAGTTTCCAGTCTCAGGCACAGATCTTAGGTCCTACTTTACTCTAGAGCCTTAGTTTTAATTCTCTACTGTACCAGGCCTTTGAATTGGCCAAGGAACAACCTTCTCTAATTCCTGGGATGAATTCCTGCTCTGCAGTGCAGTCCATGGCTTCCAAGCATGGTCTTCAGCCTAGCTTCTGCTCGCTTTTGGCCCTAGTGGCGTTTCTTCACTTTGTTGTAAGCTCAGCTTGAGAAAAGTTGTTGCTTCTTCTCTGCAAAATGGGGATGGTTATGATAATAGTATCAGTTCCATAGAGTTAATTATGTAAAGCACTTGGAATAGTGCCTAACAAATCATTACCACCATAAAATGTTTGATGATATTATTTATTTTTATCCAATGTCTCCATGTATTTGTGAGAGAGGTTCTTCAGAATTTCAAGTCCAGCATATGACTGGATATGGAAGTATGTTTATAAAGTTAACAGTACATGTTATAGGTAATTTTATATTTAAAAAATGTGTTTGGGTAGGCAATTTGCCATTGCACTACACTTATGTAACTGTACCTCCCCGAAGCCACATAAAGAACATGTATTTATCTTAGAAAAATGTGGTGCACATTTATAAATACAACTGACCCTTAAACAATGTTGGGGGTAGGGGTGCCAATCCCTTACACAGTCAAAAATCTGCATATAGCTTTGGGCCTCCCAAAAGCTTAACTAGTAATAGTCTATTTTTGACCAGAAGCCTTACCAATAACATAAACTGTCAATAGCATATTTTATATGTTATATTTATTATATACTTATATTCTTATAATAAAGTAAGGTAGAGAAAAGAAAATGCTATTATGAAAATCACAAGGAAGAGAAAATATATTTTCTATTCATTAAGTGGAAGTGGAGCATCATAAAGTCCTTCATTTTCTTTTTTTTCTCTGTGACAGAGTTTTGCTCTGTCACCCAGGCTGGAGTGCAATGGCGCGATCTCAGCTTACTGCAACATCTGCCTCCCTGGTTCAAGCCATTCTCTTGCCTCAGCCTCCCAAGCGGCTGGGATTACAGCTGTGTGCCACCAAGCCCCGCTAATTTTTGTATTCTTAGTAGAGTCAGGGTTTTGCCATGTTGGCCAGGCTGGTCTCAAACTCCTGGCCTCAAGTGATCTGCCTGCCTCAGGCTTCCAAAGTGCTGGGATTACAGGCGTGAGCTGCCATGCCCTGCGGAGATTTTTTTTTCTTTGATTCATGTGTTATTTAGAAGTATATTTTTAATCTCCAAGTATTTGGGGATTTTTCCAGTTATTGCTTTTGAGTATAATTCCGTTGTGGTCTGGCAGCAGGCACGCTATGAGTTCTATTATTTTACATTTGTTAAGGTGTGTTTTAGGGTACAGAATGCAGTCTATCTTGGTGCATGTTGCATGTGAGCTTGAGAAGAATGTGTGCTATTCTGCTATTGGATGAAGTAATCTGGAAATGTCAATTATATCCAGTTTAGTGATGGTGCTGTTGAGTTCAACTATGTGCTTACTGATTTTCTGCCTGCTGGACCTATCCATTTCTGATAGAGGGGTGTTGAAATCTCCACCTATAACAGTGGATTCATCTATTTCTCTTTGCAGTTCTATCAGATTTTACTCTGTTGTCAGCAGCATACACATCGAGAATTACTATGTCTTCAGGAGGAACTGACTCCTGACCCCTTCATCCTTATGTAATAGCTCCCTTCATCCCTGATAACTTTCCTCGCTCTGAATTTAGCTTTGTCTGAGATCACTATAACTATTCCCACTTTCTTTTTATTGGTGTTAGCACATTAAATCTTTCTCCATTCATTTACTTTTTTTTTTTTTTGAGACAGAGTTTCGCTCTTATTGGCTAGGCTGGAGTGCAATGGCACTATCTCGGCTCACTGCAACCTCCTCCTCCCGGGTTCAAGCTATTCTCCTGCCTCAGCCTCCTGAGTAGCTGGGGTTACAGGCACCCACCACCATGCCTAGCTAATTTTTTGTATTTGTAGTAGAAACAGGGTTTCACCATGAGCCATTGCACCCGGCAATAACAAAATATTTCTAATTCCCTCATCTTGTCTCTTGTATCTTTGCTGTTATTCACTTATATTAAGTGTCTTTCACTTATATATAAGCATATGTAAGCATATCTATCTATATATAAATATATATACACACATAAGCACACATAAACACAAATACATTGTTGGTATTGTTATTTCGAACTGTTATCTGTAAGATCAACTAAGAATAAGAAAAATAAGGCCAGGCGTGGTAGCTTACCCTTGTAATCCCAGCATTTTGGGAGGCCGAGGTGGGCAGATCACCTGAGGTCAGGAGTTTGAGACCAGCCTGGCAAACATGGTGAAACCCTATCTCTACTCAAAATACAAAAATTAGCCAGGCTTGGTGGCAGGCACCTGTAATACCAGCTACTCGGGAGGTTGAGGCAGGAGAATCGCCTGAACCTGGGAGAAGGAGGTTGCAGTGAGCCGAGATCGCGCCATTGCACTCTAGCCTGAGTGACAAGAGGAAAACTCTGTCTCAAAAAAAAAAAAGGAAAAGAAAAGAAAAAAAGTATTTTACCTTCACTTACTTATTCTCCAATGCCCTTCCTTTTTTAAATGTAGATCTGAGTTTCTAATCTGTATCACTTTCCTTCTTTCTGAGAAACTTCTTTTAATATTTCTTGCATGACAGGTCTACTGGCAAAAATGTCCCTCATTTTTTGTCTGAAGAATGTCTTTAGTTATCCTTCACTTTAGAAGGATAATTTTTTTCCTTCTGTTAGAAAGTTATTGAAGGATAATTTTGCAGAGTACTGAATTCTAGGTTGGTGACTTTCCTCTTAACACTTTAAATATTTCACTCCACTCTCTTCTTGCTTGCATGGTTTCTGAGGGGAAGTTGGATGTAATTCTTATTTTTGCTCTTCTATAGGTAAGGTGGTTTATTTCCCTCTGCCTTCTTTCAAATTTTCTTTTCTTTTTTTTTTGAGACAGAGTCTCACTCTGTCACTTAGGCTGGAGTGCAGTGGTGCAATCTTGGCTCCCTGCAACCTCTGCCTCTGGGTTCAAGTGATTCTCATGTCTCACCCTCAAGTAGCGGGGATTACAGGCACACACCACCGTGCCCAACTAATTTTTGTATTTTTGATAGAGATGGGGTTTCACCATGTTGGCCAAGCTGGTCTTGAACTCCTGACCTCAGGTGATCTGTTTGCCTCAGCCTCCCAAAGTGCCAGAATTACAGGCATGCGCCACCACACCCAGCTAATTTTTTTTTTTTTTTTTTTTTTTTTTTTGAGACGGAGTCTCACTCTGTCGCCCAGGCTGGAGTGCAGTGGCGCAGTCTCGGCCCACTGCAAGCTCCGCCTCCCAGGTTCACACCATTCTCCTGCCTCAGCCTCTCCGAGTAGCTGGGACTACAGGCACCCGCCACCACGCCTGGCTAATTTTTTGTATTTTTAGTAGAGACGGGGTTTCACTGTGGTCTTGATCTCCTGACCTCGTGATCCACCCGCCTCGGCCTCCCAAAGTGCTGGGATTACAAGCGTGAGCCACCGCGCCTGGCCTAATTTTTGTATTTTTAGTAGAAATGTGGTTTCACCATGTTGGCCAGGCTGGGCTCGAACTCCTGACCTCAAGTGATCTGCCTACCTTGGCCTCCCAAAGTGCTGAGATTACAGGTGTGAGCCACTGCGCCCAGCCAAGATTTTTTATCTTTGATTTTCTGAAATTTGACTATGATATGCCCAGGTGTCTTTTTTTGGCATTTACTATGCTTGCTGTTTTCTGAATTTCTTGAATCTACAGTCTGATGTTTGACATTAATTTGGGGAAATTTTCAGTCATTATTGCTTCTAATATTTCTTCTGTTAGTTTCTTTCTTATGATTTCCCATGATTCATGTTATGTCTTTTGTAGTTGTCTCTCAGTTCTTGGATTTTGTTTTGTATTTTTTGCCTTTGCTTTTCAGTTTCTAGTGTCATATCCTCAAGCTCAGAGATTATTTCCTCAGCCACATCCAGTCTACTAATAATCCCATCAAAGGCATTCTTCATTTCTATTCCAATGTTGTTAACTTCTAGCATTTCTTTTGATTCTTAGAATTTCCGTCTCTCTGCTTACATTACTCATTTGTTCTTGGATGTTGTCTTTCTCCTTTAAAGCCTTTAGCACATTAATCATAGTTTAAAAAAAAATTGGTCTGATTAATTCCAACATTCTTGCAATATCTGAATCTGGTTCTAGTGCTCATTCTGTCTTTTCAAATTGTTTTTTGTCTTTTCATATGCCTTGTAATTCCTTCTTGGTAGTGGACAAGATGTGCTGAGAAAGGAAAAAAAAAAGGTCTTCATTCTCATCTTCACGTGGAGTAGGCTGAGGAGCGGGCGGGGGGGGGGGTTGGTTTTGCTGTCTCAGGTGAGGCAGAAGCGGAAGAGGAAGAGGTGGCAGGGGAGCCAGGCACACTTGGTATAACTGTCGCCCAGGCTGGAGTGCAGTGGCACGATCTCGGCTCACTGCAAGCTCCGCCTCCCGGGTTCACGGGTTCATGCCATTCTCCTGCCTCAGCCTCCGGAGCAGCTGGGATTACAGGCGCCCGCCACCACATCCCGCTAATTTTTTGTATTTTTAGTAGAGACAGGGGTTTCACCGCGTTAGCCAGGATGGTCTCCCATCTCCTGACCTCGTGATCCGCCAGCCTCGGCCTCCCACAGTGCTGGGATTACAGGCGTGAGCCACCGCATCCGGCCCACACTTGGTATAACTGTAATTGAAAAAAAAATCTGCATATAACTGGACCCGTGGAGTTTGAACCTATGTTGTTCAAGGGTCAACTGTATATAATTTTTGTGTAAGCTTGTGATTCAGCAGTATTAAGTCTAAAATCAGCAAAGGTCACCTTTAGTATATAAAAAAAAAGCACAAAATAGTTTAAATGAGAAATTTCATTTTTATTGAATAAAAACATTATACAAACATGAAGGTATATTCAAATATTTGAATACATTAGTTTTTTTTGTAACTTTATATGCTTCATATAAAAGGACTGAGTTCAAAGCAGTATTATACTTGCTAATCATTACCAAAATTCTGATTCTGCTATACTTTTCATCAGGATTTCTGGACACTTCCCAACTAAACATATTAAGATTCCAGAAAAACAGGCCAGGCGCGGTGGCTCACGCCTATAATCCGAGCACTTTGGGAGGCTGAGGCAGGTGGATCACCTGAGGTCGGGAGTTCGAGACCAGCCTGACCGACATGGAGAAACTCCATCTCTACTAAAAAATAGAAAATTAGCTGGGCGTGGTGGCGCATGCCTGTAATCCCAGCTACTCAGGAGGCTGAGGCAGGAGAATCGCTTGAACCCGGGAGGCAGAGGTTGCAGTGAGCTGAGATCGTGCCATTGCACTCCAGCCTGGGCAACAAGAGTGAAACTCCATCTCAAAAAAAAAAAAAAAAAAAGATTCTAGAAAAATAAAAGATGACAACAGTCTCCCAAATAAGAGCAGTTTGGGGGTGAGAAATAGCAGTTCTCTAGGAATGCATAACTAAACCATAGTGTACATTTAAATTACCAAGTTTTAAAAAAATTTAAACAATTCTTGGCTGGGCATGGTGGCTCACGCCTGTAATTCTAGCATTTTGGGAGGCCGAGGCAGACGCATCACCTGAGGTATGGAGTTCGAGACCAGCCTGGCCAACATGGTGGAACCCCGTCTCTACTAAAAGTAGCCAGGTATGGTGGCGGGTGCCTGTAATCCCAGCTACTTGGGAGGCTGAGGCGGAATTGCTTGAACCAAGGAGGCGGAAGTTGCAGTGAGCTGAGATTGAGCCATTGCACTCCAGCCTGGGTGACAGAGCAAGACTCCATCTCAAAAAAAAAAAGGCCGGGCACGGTGGCTCACACCTGTAATCCCAGCACTTTGGGAGGCCGAGGTGGGCGGATCACGAGGTCAGGAGGTCAAGACCATCCTGGCTGTTACAACACAGTGAAACCCCATCTCTACTAAAAATACAAAAAATTAGCTGGGCGTGGTGGCAGGCACCTGTAGTCCCAGCTACTCGGGAGGCTGAGGCAGGAGAATGGCGTGAACGCGGAAGGCGGAACTTGCAGTGAGCTGAGATCACGCCACTGCACTCCAGCCTGTAGTGCAGAGTGAGACTGCGTCTCAAAAAAAAAAAAAAAAAAATTCTTATAGTTCCTTTTCAAAAAGCACACCGACCATATTTTTAAATACGTATCTTAAATATCTAAAACAATTTTTTTCTCCATAGCTCCCCCAACCCCCCAAAATCCTAGTGAAATGGATAGCAAGTATGTAGTTTGAGAAGGTGCTGTGGACACTGGCTATATGTGAAATGTTCGGATTGCCACACTTCCTCTGAGTAAAGCAATTAGGATGGAAAAGTGGACTGCAGCTTATATAATTTTGCACTTTTGTGAAGGTTGTTATGTGGCATAAAATTGTCCTATAACGTTTAAAGACCTTTTCCTGGCCCTACAATATTAATCATGCTCATTATATAACAGTTGGGAAATACAGAAAAGTACAGAAAAGAAAATAATAACACTGTAATCTTAACACAGAGATACCTACTGGCAACATTTTGGTGTTTATTTCCTGTCTTTTTCCTAAGCATACAAAAATACAAATATATACATATAAAAATGCAGTTACATTGTTGACAGATTTGATATTTTGCCTTCTTCACTGAATACAATGGTCTTGTGTTGCTCTCCTGTCTTTATATATTCTTCGTCAGAATTTATATTGCCAAAAAAATCTTTCATTGACTGAATATACCACAATGTAAAATAATTTAAAGAGTATTTATGATTTTATAGCTTTTAAAGTTCTATTTTGTATATTCATTTTTGTTATTTTGTATAAAATGTTAAAAGCTATAAAATGGAAGTATATATCACATTTTGACAACTGATGCCTCCCAGCACGCAATTCAACTGGTTCAAGCCCCGTTTATGCTTCCCTAACTCCTCAAAGGCTGGGAAGGGACAGCAGGTTAGACACTGCACGAGGATATTACACCCAGGCATTGAAGGTCACATTCCAAAAGGTCCAGTTGAAAGTGACTGAGTGCATTTTAAGTCACACATGGATAACTGAAGGTCTGTTTGTAAAGTTCACATGCTGAACTCCTACAAGCTGTAAAACGGAGTTGATAGGTTTGTGATCCAACCTATTCCTATCGCGGTGTATAAAATGGATGTTGTTACCTAGAAGAGAATGAGAATAAAAGGCTGAGGCATAGTATTATTCATCAGATTTACTGCTTACTAAAATCAAGGAAGCTTTTCAACCTTTAATTAGTCCAAAGGGAAAAATTAATTACCTGGAGTGTATTATATTCTCTATATAATGCCATAATAATTTTTAATCATGGTAATAAAGTATGACAAGGATTATGATTAAATAAGAGCGATACTTGATGTTTTATGAGATCCAAGGGGAAAGATTTTTAAATTATAACCTTCTGTTAGGTTTTATTAAATATAATTAAATAAAATGTCCTGTCAGATGGGCAGAATACGGAACTCACATAGACACCAAGCTGGAAAATCACATCTGTTTCTTAAATCTAATAATAGAATAAATATAATAAGGAAATAAATCACTCACTTCAAAAAATCCACTCCCAAATACTGATTTAACAGGCTATCTGTATTATAACCATAGCCCAAAAGAGGCTCTAAAATAAGGCCTTAAAAGACAATCAGTTACAATACACTTAGATGTTCACAATCCTTACATCTGTTCAAATACAGATTTTATAATTTATAATCATAAATTTACAATCTAGTTTCTGTTTGATTCTTGAACTCAAGACTAGAATTTTAACTTAAACCATTAGATTAAGTATATGAGGCATGTTTTCTTTCTTTTTTTTTTTTGAGACGGAGTCTTGCTTTGTCGCCAGGCTGGAGTGCAATGGCACGATCTCGGCTCGCTGCCACCTCCGCCTCCTGGGTTCAAGCGATTCTCTTGCCTCAGCCTCCCGAGTAGCTGGGACTACAGGCTTGCACCACCACGCCCAGCTAATTTTTGTATTTTGAGTAGAGACAGGGTTTCACCAGGTTGGCCAGGATGGTCTCGATCTCCTGATCTTGTGATCCGCCCACCTCGGCCTCCCAAAGTGCTGGGATTACAGGCGTGAGCCACTGCACCCGGCCATGAGGCATGTTTGCTAAGCACAGCTGGCCTTCTGCATCCATGGGTTCCGTATCCTCATTCAACAAACCACAGACTGAAAATATTCAGGAAAAACAGGATAGCTGCATATCTGCTGAATATGTACAGACATTTTTTTTCCTGGTCATTATTCCCTAAATAGTACAGTACAACTATTTACATTGCATTTGGTATTATAAGTAAACTAGAGATGATTTAAAGTGCAGGGGAGGACATGCATAGGTTAGATCCAAATACTACACCATTTTCTGTGAGACACTTGAGCATCTCAGATTCTGGGATCCACTGCAAGTCCAGGAACCAATCCACCATGGATGCTGAGGGATGACTGTATGGTCCCAAGTTGGCACACAAATGATGCTCTCCATGTGCTCTTTCTTCTTTACTTATTTTTTGGGACAGCGTCTCTGTCTCTCGCCCAGGCTGTAGTGCAGTGGCGAGATTTTGGCTCACTGCAACCTCCACTTCCCAGGTTCAAGCAATTCTCCTGCCTCAGCCTCCCTAGTAGCTGGGACTACAGGTGCATGCCACCATACCCGGCTAACTTTTTGTATTTTTAGTAGAGTTGGGGTTTCACCGTGTTAGTCAGGATTTTCTCGATCTCCTGACCTCATGATCTGCCCGCCTTGGGCTCCCAAAGTGTTGGGATTACAGGTGTGAGCCACCACGCCCAGCCCATGTACTCTTTATTCTTACACAACGGAAGATGTGGACAAATGATTCAGAGACATGGAGATAAGGGACTCAAAAACATCCCCTTTTGGGTCTGAGGATGGAAATAAATTGTTCAGAAATATGGCTAATGTCATTCGGGGCTAATGCATAGGATTCATTCTCATTAATCAGGGCTTCTTTTTATAACGAATCTAACTGTTATAAATTCATGAGAGGGAGGGAAAAGGAGATTTTGGCTATAATGTTCCAGCTGCAAAAAGCCCAAAAGTCGTACTACTCAGTCAAAACCCTCCTTTTAAAAAATATGGTATTGGCTGGGTATGGTGACTCACACCTATAATCCCAGCACTTTGGGAGGCAGAGGTGGGCAGATCATGAGGTCAAGTAATTGAGACCATTCTGGCCAACCTGGTAAAACCTCGCCTCTACTAAAAATACAAAAATTAGCTGTGTGTGGTGGCAGGCACCTGTAGTCCCAGCTACTCGGGAGACTGAGGCAGGAAAATCGCTTGAACCCAGGAGTCAGAGGTTGTAGTGAGCCGAGATCACACCACTGCACTCCAGCCTGGTGACAGAGCAAGGCTCCGTCTCAAAAAAAAAAAAAAAAAAGGTATTTATGAAAGTAAATATTACTTGCGTAACTCTTATAAGCTGTGCTCATTAAGCAGACAGTTTTAAAAAGGAAGAAAAAACAAAAAGATGATCTTACAACATAGTGATTTAGGCTTTTGGGCCCTGTCTGATATGGGTGTTTGTCCTTTGCTGCAATGCTGGAACACAGTAGAGATCTAATAAGTTACAATACACTTAGATGTCCACAATCCTTACATCTGTTCAAATACATCTGTTCAAACACTTAGCAGAGACGAGCCAAAGCAATCTCCGGTGGTCCACACCCATCAATAAAGTTGCTAACAGTGTGTGGCTTAGAGTCGGACCTCAATCCCATTCTTTTTTATTTTTAGAGAGGGAGTTTCCTTCTTGTCACCCAGGCTGGAGTGCAGTGGCATGATCTCGGCTCACTGCAACCTCCGCCTCCCAGGTTCAAGTGATTCTCCTGCCTTAGCCTCCCAAGTAGGTGGGATTACAAGCATGCACCACCACGCCTGGCTAATTTTTTGTACTTTTAGTAGAGACGGGGTTTCACCAAGTTGGCCAGGCTGGTCTCGAACTCCTGGCCTCAAGTGATCCACCAGTCTCAGCCTCCCAAAATGCTGGGATTATAGGTGTGAGCCACTGCCCAGCCTCAATCCCAATCTTATGGGATGAGCTGTCCCTAGCACTGACTTACTTGCTGACACTAAGTAAATCTCCTAGTTTTGTTAGGTATAAATAACTACATGGATTCCTTTCCCCTTTTTTTTTTTTTTTTTTTTTTTGAGACAGAGTCTCACTCTCTCACCTAGGCTGGAGTGCAGTGGTGCGAGCTTGGCGCACTGCAAGCTCCGCCTCCCGGGTTCACGCCATTCTCCTGCCTTAGCCTCCTGAGTAGCTGGGACTACAGGAACCCGCCACCACGTCTGGTTAATTTTTTTTGTATTTTTAGTAGAGACGGGGTTTCACCGTGTTAGCCAGGATGGTCTTGATCTCCTGACCTTGTGATCCACCCGCCTCGGCCTCCCAAAGTGCTGGGATTACAGGCGTAAGCCACCGTGCCCGGCTGGATTCTTTTCTTGAAAAAAAAAAAAAAAAAAAAAAGCACGTGACCATTTTCCCCTATTCGGAAATGTCCATCTCCACTGAACATTCCTAAATAGGGGAGTGTGACAGCCATATACAGATCGCCAGCCCACGTGACTGTGGGAAATCATCCAGGCATGGGATGATGGGCATGCTCATCAAATACATAAACATCAAAATACACAGAAGCCTTTGAAAACAAAAGATGCTCCCCTACAAAAGCACAGCATCCTGACTGTAATGCCAAGATGTCCATCTGTACAGGGTGTCTGCTTTATGAAGAAAATGGTGGGCTCTGGGCTGGGCGTGGTGGCTCACGCCTGTAATCCCAGCACTTTGGGAGGCCAAGGTGGGTGGATCACGAGGTCAAGAGATCGAGACCATCCTGGCTAACATGGTGAAACCCCGTCTCTACTAAAGATACAAAAAATTAGTTGGGCATGGTGGCGGGCACCTGTAGTCCCAGCTACTCAGGAGGCTGAGGCAGGAGAATGGCGTGAACCCGGGAGGCGGAGCTTGTAGTGAGCCGAGATTGCCCCACTGCACTCCAGCCTAGGTGACAGAGCGAGACTCTGTCTCGGGGGAAAAAAAAAATGAGAAGAAAAGAAAATGGCGGCCTCTGAACTTGTAAAAGGCACAAGACGTCTACTGCTGAACCTGGGCTTTGATACTTACCTGGACCTAAAATGAGGGTTCCACCTTGCTGAGCTGGGTCTCCTTGAAAATCAAAGAGAGGGCCAGTCACTGCCCGCCACAGGCTCCGAAGGCTTCCTGAGAGTAGATTTGATTTTACGTGGGGGCTCTGTCCTGCAATGTCGAAAATTGTCTTTAAATGTCATTTTATATTCAATTTGATATTAAGAAGATAATGTATTTCTACAAAACATTCTCTTTCTTCCTTCAAAGAATGGTTTCTCCATTGTTTACCATCAACATTTTGGCTCAGATCATTCTTTGTCCTGTGCGATACCTGGTGTTTTGCAACATCCTTGCCTTCTACACCCACTAAATACCAGTGGCACCGCTTACCAAGTTGTAAAAACCAAAAATGTCTTCAGACAATGCCAAATGTCTCCCAAGGGAGAAAGGAGTAAATGTCCCAGTTAAGAACTACTGCTTTAAAGGAAAACGTGATGACGGACCCACATCATTTTCCGCCACAGAAAAATGTCAACTATAGACTTCTCAAATTAGCAGTGCTTTCCATCTTAATTCCCCATTTATACTCTGTTTAGTCTCACTTATTAATAGGCAGCTACAGTCTTTTTCAAGAGACATTGTGACACACACTGCTATGTGTTGGTCAAAACCTGTTTCCTCTTCCTGGGCCCACAGCTAAAGTATATTTTCCAGTCTTAGTTGCAGTTAGGCAAGGCATGTGACTATGTTATAAACAATGAATGAAATGATCTGTGCTGCTTCCAGGCCAAGCTCCTCTCACAAGTGATTCTCATGTTCCTTCTACATTCTTGGAAGGCTTTGGTTGAAGGTGGCAAAGCACAAGATGGAAGGTGCCAGGATCCCGGAACTGCTGCTCAAGAGGAAAGGCATCCAAATAGAAAAACCGTTCTTGAAATTTCTTTTCTTTTTTTGAGGCGGAGTTTCACTCTCGTTGCCCAGGCTGGAGTGCAATGGCGCGATCTCGGCTCACTGCAACCTCCGCCATCCGGATTCAAGCGATTCTCCTGCCTCAGCCTCCCAAGTAGCTGAGATTACAGGCATGTGCCACCACACCCGGCTAGTTTTCTATTTTTAGTACAGACGGGGTTTCTCCATGTTGGTCAGGCTGGTCTCAAACTCCTGACCTCAGGTGATCCGCCCGCCTCGGCCTCCCAAAGTGCTGGGATTACAGGCATGAGCCACCGTGGCCGGTCCTGTTCTTGAAATTTAAGATAAAAAGAAATAACCTCCTACCACGTCATGCTACTGAGACATGGAGGCTTAGCTGTGACAACAGCCACTGCAGCTGCCTCTTCACTTCTCCTTGGCTGTCAGTTTTCTATTTCTGTTATCACAGTGGCTGATACTTAATTTCCACTTCATTGGAGCAAAGAAACTCAGTCTCTTTATTCTCGTTGTAATTAATTTTTTTCCTATCCTTGCCATTTATGTCTTACTTTTAACTTTTTATTTCGATGACTATGCAGCCTTTGGCCTGCCTAATTTCCTAAAATTTCGAAATACCTATTATTTCTCTTCATCTCTTCAACTCTTTGATTTCTTCCATGTTTACATTATAATGAGCATTTATCTTACCAAGAAACAAATACAGGCTCACTAGCATAGAGACTTGAGTAGAAGATTAAGTTTTACTTTGTTTTTTAAGAGACAGGGTCATGCTCTGTTGCTCAGGCTGTAGTGCAGTGGCACAATCATAGCTCACTGCAGCCTCAAACTCCTGGGCTCAAGCGGTCCTCCCCCGTCAGCTTCCTAAGTAGCTGTGACCACTGGTTCATGCCACCAATCCTGGCTAATTAAAAAAATTTTTTTTTGTTGAGATGGGGGTCTCACTTTGTTGCCCAGGCTGGTCTCAAATTCCTGGCCTCAAGTGATCCTCCCACCTCTGCCTCCCAAAGTGCTGGGATTACGAGTGTGAGCCACCGTGCCTGGCCTTGAATTATACTATCTTACAGGATTCTATATGTGAAATAAATGCTCAGAAATCCAAACTCTCTCCTTATTTTTGGGGAAAAATTCAAAAAAAAAATTTGAGACAGGGTGTCAATCCGTCACCCAGGCTGGAGTGCAGTGGCACGATCACAGCTCACTGCAGCCTCAACCTCCCAGGCTCCAATCAATTCTCCCGCCTCAGCCTCCCGCATAGCAGGGAGTACAGGCACGCACCATGCCCAGCTAATTTTTGCATTTTTTTGCAGAGACAGGGTCTGGCCATGTTGTCCAGGCTGGTCTCGAACTCCTACACTCAAGAAGTCCTCCCACCTTGGCCTCCCAAAGTGCTAGGAATGAAGGTGTGAGCCACCACACCCAGCCCAAACTCTCTTCTTATGTCCAAAGAAGGCGTCAATTAATATTTCAGAAATTTTAGAAATTCAACTTGAGATTCCATAGCCTAGACCTAAGTAATCTTTGTTGTCAAGCACAATCTAGTTTTGCCAGTTTGAATTTAATTCTTTTGTGTCAAACTCATGTTTTTCAGTCTTCTACAAACCCAGTACTCCCTTGTATGTAATGGCTTCATTCTTATTCTTCATCTTTATAAAACAGGCACCATTAATTTTAAATTGTAATTGTATAATATATTTTTAGTGCCTTAGTTTTCAAGTAAGACTATTCTGAGACTGATTTTGAGATTTATGCTTTATGTTTTTTTAGGGAGAAACCTTAAAAAAATTATTTTATGAGAACCTAATATTTTGTTTGGCAATGCAGTCCTTCAACACAGGTTCAAGTAGTGAAGATTTGAATACACCCTCTCTTATAATTACAAGCATATATTCAACTTAGTATTCATCTATTTACTCTGCAATTCCATATCTTTATTGTGACAATGAATAGTGAGGTGTTACTAAAGTGAAACTCACAGTTTATGTCTAAAGTGCTAAATTTTGTTTTTGAGATGGAGTTTCGCTCTTGTTGCCCAGGCTAGAGTGCAATGGCACAATCTTGGCTCACCGCAACCTCCGCCTTCTGGGGTCAAGCAATTCTCCTGCCTCAGTCTCCTGAGTAGCTGGGATCACAGATGTGCACCACCACACCGGGCTAATTTCATATTTTTAGTAGAGACGGGGTTTCTCCATGTTGGTCAGGCTGGTCATGAACTCCTGACTTCAGGTGATCCGCCTGCCTTGGCCTCCCAAAGTGCTGGGATTACAGGCATGAGCCACCGCGCCCAGCCCTAAAGTGCTAAATAATTAAGCAGACCTTACACGTGTTGAGACTCTGTTACAGCACATGAAAACTGTGTTCCAAAAAGTAAGGTTCACAATCTGTACTGCTATGATTTCCTATACTAAAGAGAGAGAAACAAGCAGACTCTATGTTTATGCCAGCTCATCATTAGTTCTGATCAAGTTTAGGTCTTTTTCTTTAAAAACATCTATAAAGGAGCCGGGCACGGTGGCTCATGCCTGTAACCCCAGCACTTTGGGAGGCCGAGGCGGGTGGATCGCCTGAGGTCGGGAGTTCGAGACCAGGCTGACCAACATGGAGAAACCCTATCTCTACTAAAAATACAAAATTAGCAGGGCATGGTGGTGCATGCCTATAATCTCAGCTACCCAGGAGGCTGAGGCAGGAGAATCGCTTGAACCCAGGAGGCGGAGGTTGCAGTGAGCCAAGATCCCACCATCACACTCTAGCCTGGGCAACAAGAGTGTAACTCTGTCTCAAAAACAAAAAACAAAAAACAAAAAAACCCATCAATAAAGGGATCATGCAACTCTGCCTCACAAACAGCTCCCAGACCCGTCCCCTCCTCTCTATTCCCTCTGGAGGCCTTGCCATTTCTTTCTAGCTTATGTTTGCCCTACAACCCTGTCACAAATATCACTGGCTCTGGTTTGGCCAGCTCCAATCCCTGCTCCACATGGGCTATATGACTGTCTCACTTCTCTGCTTCAAACACTTGTATAATTCCCCAGCTGCTTCAGAATAAATCCAAACTCCTTGGCACATTACCCCAGGCTCAACACGAACTGGCTGTAACTTATCCCTTGGCTCACACCAATTCCCCTAACTGGGTCTTACACCCTGGCCAGAGGCAGGGACCTGTATTTTTCTGAAGGAGTCATGTTTTCTCATGCCTTTGTGCTTTTGCACATGCTACTTTCTGTCTACAGCACCCTTCCCCACCCTCACTTCACCCAGCTAACTCCTTTCAGAGTGAGCTGAGACTTCATCTCCCCTGAGAAGCCCTCCCAGATCCTACTCCACTTAAATTGCTGACAAAGGAATTTCTAGTCAGGAATGCCTCCCTCCACCACTGGCCCTTAGATGGTATTGTAATTAGCTGTTTGTGCCTGTCTCCCAGAGTAGATGATGAGTCTGCATGGTGGGGACTACGTATTTTATCACTGTCCTCCTGGGAGCATCCAACACAGTGGGTAACAAACAAGAGGTCGATAATATTTATTCAAAATTATTGATTTTTGTTTGAATTGAGTTCTCTTATCTGGCATTTCAGAAACACACATAAGCAGTACAACTCAAGTTTTCTAAGCTCTATTAATTACAAGGAACTGTGGCAAGGGCAGAGAACACAGATAATGTAAAGATGAATAAACATGAAACTCTTCAACTAACTATACTCTCTGGTCCCCTTAAGTGCAGTAATAGAGTATATAATGAAGTGCAGGGTGCGTGAAAGCAACAGGGAAGCAATGATTTCTGCTTGAAGAGTGATTCAGAGCCCCTTTCAGTTGGGTGATTTCAAATGATAAGTGGGATTTCCTCAATTAAAGGAGATGGGGTATTAAAGCCATGGTACTGAGGTATAAAATTATGTGAACTTAATACTACTTTTCGTTTAATTACAAAAGTAAAATATACTTGTAAAAAATACAAAAGCCAATTTTCTCACTCCCCTCCTTCAGGTAAACACTACCGTATCTTTTAAAACCTATTTCATTATGTGCGCGTGTGCACACACACGATCTTTATGAAAATCCTTTTTGTTTTCACAAAAATGGAACCACATTGAAAACACTTCTGCAACTTATTTCCATTGAATAGTGCTTTGCTAACAGCCTTCCATGTCATTACACCCAGAAAATGAATCCTCTGGAGCCTGGTGTATCTGGACCACTTATTAGAATAATAAAAAGCAGCCTGAGGCTGGGTGCAGTGGCTCATGCCTATAATCCCAGCACTTTGGGAGGCCGAGACAGGTCAGGAGTTCGAGACCAGCCTGGCAAACATGGTGAAACCCTGTCTCTACTAAAAATACAAAAAATTAGCTGGGCGTAGTGGCAGGTGCCTGTAATCCTAGCTACTTAGGAGGCTGAAGCAGGAGAATCATTTGAACCCGGGAGGTGGAGGTTGCAGTGAGCCGAGATTGCACCACTGCACTCCAGCCTGGGTGACAGAGCGAGACTCTGTCTCAAAAAAAAAGCCTGATTTATGAATTGACCATGTTTCCCTATGCATATATACACAAATATGAAAATACACCACCAGTGTTTTCTATTTGAGACATGTTATGTCTTACCTGAGGAAGCAATTTCTTCACCTCTTTTCATTCCCAACCTTTTATAAATTTCTCTCTCAGGATCGACATAGATTTCATGAGAATATCCAGTCAGTTTGCAAAAAGGCTGAAAAGAGAGAATGGTTGGAATTTTTACAAGAACAAATGAAAGAAAAGTAATGATACTCTAACTTCAGCCAATTTAGCCTACATTTAGTGGTTTAAATAATGTAATTTTTATGTCTGAAACAGATTTTATTCATTAGTCTCCCAATGTGCTAGATATTTACCTCAATATGATGGTAGGATGACTGTCCAATCACTATAAGGGTGACATTTGCTTCCTTAGGAGAAAAAAAAGGACATGTATATATCATTAGAAATTATGCATGTTTTATACAACATCCCTTAACCCAACTCTACTGTTTCATTCTAATGCCACCTATAGGCTTCTAGAGGAATGGAATAAACAGCAAAATTGTGTGAGTTAATGCAAAGATATGTATGGTAAAATATTAATTCAGATGCTTCTTTTGCTGAGTAGGAATTTCAAGACTTACACATAAGACTTAAAACTATAAAACTACTAGAAGAAAACTACAAAACTGCTACATGACATACGTGTAAACAATGATTTCTACGCCGGGCATGGTGGCTCACGCTTGTAATCCCTGCACTTTGGGAGGCCGAGGTGGGCGGATCACAAGGTCAGGAGATCGAGACCACGGTGAAACCCCGTCTCTACTAAAAATACAAAAAAATTAGCTGGGCGTGGTGGCGGGCGCCTGTAGTCCCAGCTACTTGGAGAGGCTGAGGCAGGAGAATGGCGTGAACCCGGGAGGCGGAGCTTGCAGTGAGCCGAGATTGCACCACTGCACTCCAGCCTGGGCGACAGAGTGAGACTCTGTCTCAAAAAAAAAAAAAAAGACAAATGGGACTATATCGAACTAAAAAGCTTCTGCACAGCCAAGGAAACAATCAACAGAGAAGACACAACTCACAGATTGAGAGAAAATATCTGCAAACTATACATCTGATAAGCAGCAAATATCCAAAGTGTAAAAGAAATTCAAACAACTTTGCAAGAAAACAACATAGCCTGATTAAAAAATGGACAAAGGGCTGAGCATGGTGGCTTACGCCTGTAATCCCAGCACTTTGGGAGGCCAAGTCAGGTGGATCACCTGAGGTCAGGAGATCGAGACCAGCCTGACCAACATGGCAAAACCCCATCTCTACTAAAAATATAAAAATTAACTGGGTGTGGTGGCACGTGCCTGTAATCCCAGCTACTCTGGAGGCTAAGGCAGGAGAATCACTTGAACCTAGGAGGCAAAGGTTGTAGTCAGCCGAGATTGTGCCACTGCTCTCCAGCCTGGGGGGCAGAATGAGACTCTGCCTCAAAAAAAAAGGCCAAAGATATGAATAGTTCTCAACAGACATACAAATGACCAAAAGATAAATGAAAATATGCTCAAAATCACTACTCATCAGGGAAATACAAATTAAAACTACAATGAGATATAACCTCACACTTGTTAAAACGGCTATCAGTAAGATGCAAGATAAGGGTTGGTGAGGATGTGGAGAAAAAGCAACTTTTGTACACTGTTGTTAGGAATGTAAATTAGTACAGCCATTATGGAAAACAGTGTGGAAGTTACTAAAAAAAATTAAAAATAGAACTATAATATGATCCAGCAATCCCACTACTGGGCATTTATCCAAAGGAAATGAAATCAGTATGTTGAAGAGATATCTGCACTCCCATGTTTTATTACAGCATGATTCACAATACCAAGATATAGAAGCAACCTCAGTGTTCAACAATGGATAAATATGAAGGAAATGCGGTATCGGCCGGGCGCGGTGGCTCATGCCTGTAATCCCAGCACTTTGGGAGGCCGAGGTGGGCGGATCACAAGGTCAGGAGATCAAGACCATCCTGGCTAACAGGGTGAAACCCCGTTTCTACTAAAAATACAAAAAATTAGCCAGGCGTGGTGGCGGGCGCCTGTAGTCCCAGCTACTTGGGAGGCTGAGGCAGGAGAATGGCTTGAACCCGGGAGGCAGAGCTTGCAGTGAGCCAAGATTGCGCCATTGCACTCCAGCCTGGGTGACAGAGCAAGACTCTGTCTGAAAAAAAAAAAAAAAAAAAAAAAAAAGAAAATATTACACTGTATCCCATAAACACATACAATTATATATGTCAATTTTTAAAAAGAGAATAAAAGGATACGCAGAGAAACAGTCAAAACATTGTTTTCAAAATTATATAGTCAATAATATTCTCCCCAAAGACATTCTTTTTTTAAAACTTTGTGGTACAGTTATTTTTTTTTTTTTCTTTTTGAGACGGAGTCTCGCTCTGTCGCCCAGGCTGGAGTGCAGTAGTACGATTTCGGCTCACTGCAACCTCCGCCTCCCGGGTTCACGCCATTCTCCTGCCTCAGCTTCCCGAGTAGCTGGGACTACAGGCGCCCGCCACCACGCCCGGCTAATTTTTGGTATTTTTAGTAGAGTCAGGGTTTCACCGTGTTAGCCAGGATGGTCTTGATCTCCTGACCTCGTGATCCGCGCGCCTCGGCCTCCCAAAGTGCTGGGATTACAGGCGTGAGCCACTGCGTCGGGCCGCACAGTTATTTAATCAATGTTATTTTTTCACATCCTGATTGATAAGGTCTGCTGAAAAAACATCTGTTTTATAAAGGCTGTTCAATGCCCTCCCTCAAAAAGCTCACTTGGGCACAAACCTATCTGTGCCTGAAGAAAAACAAGTATGTGGCTGTCCTAGAGACATGGAACTTGCAGCCTATTAACATAAACATTTGCACCTTTACGATATATTAGTATTTTCCCATAATAAGCAGCTATTTGGAGTGTAACAAAAAATAAAGGGAAGAAAATAACCATTTCCAGCAGTTGTTTTAGGGCATTATCAGTTAACATTTGAGAACAGGCACTAGGTTACCAGGCAACACCACAATTGTTAGTACGTTTACCACCAGGCAGCATCCAATGAGTTAGGGCAGAAATAGATCTCTGACGTCTCACTCCTTTTGGAGGGACGAGGGTGGAGAGAGGTGCGGGGAGGGGCAATCCGGGCTGCAAGCGCCGCGCTGGAGCCGCGTCCTCCCCCGCCCCGCTCGCAAGGTCGGCAGAAGCGGGCACTGGGCCGCCCACGCTCGGAAACTCACTTGTAAGAAACTCTTGGGGATTCTGGCCAGATCCTCTACGTATTCCTTGCAGATGTAACACAGGAAATGCTGAAAGCCGAAACGGCAGAAAGGGCAAGTTAGTAAAGCAACACCCTCGGGCCCCGAAGGATCTGTGTACTTCGCCGTGCGTGACGCGAGCAAAGGCGACGCCCGCGGGGCCGGGACTGGGGGCCCGGGCGCCCGGCGCGTGGGAAGCTGGCCTCGTCCTCACCCTGCCCCGCCCTAGTTGGGAAGCGGCCGCAGCTGGGCAGGCTGCCTTCCCGTTTCCGTCCTAAGAAGCAGGAGGCGCGGCTCGCATCCCGGCAGCGTGCCTGGGACCCTGGGCCGCGCTTCCCTTCCAGCCCCGCCGCCCGCTCACCCGCTCACCCGCACGAACACCACCACGGCGCGGCGGTCCCGGAACAGCGCGCCAAACGGTACCCGCTGCCCGCGGGCGTCCAGCACCGGCAGCTCGGCCACGGCGGCCGCCAGGGGCTGCCCGCTGTCGGGTCCGCTCGGGGCCGGGACCAGGGAGGCGCCTCCGCTAACCTGCCGCGTGACCGGGGCGGGCGCGGCCATGACGCGGGGCGGCCGAGGGCCTTGGTCCGCTCTGCCAGCGCGGAGCGGGGCGGGGCGCGTAGAGGCTGGGCGCGGCGGGCGGGGCGGGGCGTGCAGAAGTGGGGCCTGGCAAGTCACGGTTTCCGCCGCGCGGCGCGGGCCTGGGAGTTGTGGGAGTGAACCCCGCGGGCGGTTCTGACTCAGCTCTCAGGGTAGGGGACAGAGAGAGAAAGTAAGGTCTATCCAGGGCGAGCAAGCGTCATTGAAAAGAAAGCCGCCGGCGCCCTCCATAGCCACCTGAGCGGATGTTCTCACCTATTCGAGAACTAATGGGTATATGTGTAAAAGGTGGGCTAGGGCCGGGCCCACGTTTTGTACACACACAGGCCGGGCCTGTATCCTAGCGACTTGGGAGGCCGAGGCGGGAAGATCACTTGAGACCAGCAGTTCGAGACCAGCCTGGGCAGGTAACAGAGGGCAACGCCATCTCCATTTTTTAAAAAAATAAATAAAAGGTGAGCTGGGTGGGATGAGGATGATGAAGTTAGATGGCTTAGCAGCTGTTTTGTAGAAATCCCACACTTCCAATTCAGTTTCTCCTGGGGTGGGTAGGCAGGCATAGGGAAATCTGGGGATCTCAGCCTTTGTGAGACCAAACTGGCCCTGGATTTAGAGGTTCGTCTTTCTCTGGGATTTCTCATGGGTGCTAACCGTGTGTCCAAAATTTCCAGAGCAGGACCAGATAACATTGCAGGCTCTTTGTCTTCGTAAGTTTACTCACCCTTGTGTATGGATTTGGGGTTCAGAAAGTACATCCTTTATCTATAGCCTTTGTTGAGTTGAAGAATATTTACGGGGCAGAGTGCTAGGCAGGTCTATGTGACTGATGTGACTCTGCCACAAAGTACAGGAAAGGCTGATGCTGCATCCTCTGGCTTTCACCTGTGTGAAGATTTTATACTTTATTGAGAACACATTAAGTGCTCTGAGCAGCTCTGCAGTGTGTTTAGAAAATTTTAAGCGTAGATCTGTTTGTAAGTCAAGATAGTTTCTTTCTGAGATAGGGTGTCGCTCTGTCGCCCAGGCTGGAGTGCATTGGCACGATCATGGCTCACTGCAGCCTCTACCTCCTGGGCTCAAGCAGTCCTCCTGCCTCAGCCTCCCAAGTAGCTGTGATCACAGGCATGCACCACCATGCCTGGCAAATTTTTTTTAGATTTGTTTTTGTAGAGACAAGGGTCTCCCTATGTTGCCCAGGCTGGTTTTGAACTCCTGGGCTCAAGCAATCCTCTTGCCTTAGCCTCCCAAAGTCCTGGGGTTACAGGCATGAGCCACTGGGCCTGGCCAGGAGCTTTATGAGTTTTTGAAAATAAATGCATGACCAAAGTGCAGGCTGATGAATAGCACTCGCAACAGGCAGTTTGCCAGATGTCACCAAATTTATTGTAAGCAGTGTTTTGGTAAGCAGAAATTGATATACAGATAAGAATGGTGGTATTTTGGCAGCTCTAATTAATTGCTGATATCAACGAATGAAAAATTTTCTTTGACATTACTGCTTTCAGTGTCATATTTCATGTGAAATAAATTACAGGTTAGACAATTTCACTTTCAAATACAAAGAGCCACATGACTTAGTTTTTGCAGAGTTATGAACTCAGACATCATCAAAAAATAGTTTTGGAGGAGGAATAGTAGCCATGCAGAAATGCAGAAATTAGAAGGTGTTGTCTAGGGAGCATCAGTACATGACTGAATGAGACACTGAGAGATGAAGTGCCTGTGACAGTTATCAACTTATTGCTTCTCAGCTCCAAATTAACCCTTCACTGTATACTCTGTGACAATGGACAGATTTCCTCTATGCGTCTAACCTTTGCAATGGGTGATATATTAAGCATTTTCAATAGACAGTGTTGGTAGGACATTGCAGGAGGAAGGAGATTTCAAATAGCCCCCCGAGGGTAGTGGGTGGAGCGCTGCCTCTGGCACTTTACCAGGATACACACTTCCTTGGCAACACTGCAACTATTGGCTGTTTTAGCAATAACCTAGCACCTCACTTGATGTGAAAACTGGAACTTGAAAGCACTCCTAACTCCACTAGCAGCCCAATTCCTCACCTGTGCCCCCAATTCCTCACCTGTGCCCGTCGAGCCACTGCTCTCTGTAGAGCCGTTGGCTCACCTGTACCCATCACCATTCCCTCTGCTCTCATGCCACTGCTTGCTGATGACCTATGCCCTGCCTGCATTCTAGTGCGTTCCTTTCTGCCTTTCCCTTGACTGTATACCAGATCCAGCCTGGGCAAGCCATCAAACTTCTACACAGTAGCTATCCAGTAGGCTGAACTATACCTGCTCCAGTCAGATCTGAAACCCAAATTTGGGGAAGGGGTCCCTTTCAAGTGTGTCTTCTTTGAGTATTTGTCCTTAGCCATAGGTTCCTTATATTTTCTAGACACACTTTAATCAGAGTTGTTTTTTCAGAGATGGGGTCTCACTATGTTTTCCAGGCTGGAGTCCAGTGGCTATTCACAGGTGCTATGACTATAGCACACTACAGTCTCGGACTCCTGGCCTCAAGCATTCCTCCTGCCTCAGCCTCCTGAGTAGCTGAGACTACAGGTGCATGTCATCTGATCAGAGTTTACTCATTCATTATATTAAACTTGCCCTGTTTAACCTACAGTGTGGTTTAAATCTCATTATTGGACCCAGACTAATACAGCACCTTTAGATACTATGATTAAGGAAAAGTAAACTATTACTGTTTCCATTCTGTTATTATTTAGGAATGACCTGCTAATATTTGATGGTATAACTTCGTATGTCCATGGTTTAAAATAAATCGAAGAACACACACTGAAAAATACTGAGACAGCACTCCATGTGTGTAGAGTTGCCAATGTAACTACTGTGTTGCCCAAGAAAGCCTCCTCCAAAATATCTTCCGATAAGTCCAACTAAGAGATTCAACTGCCAAGAATACAGCTCTGAGGGGATAATACAAACAGTGTGTACAGTTTTTCTTAATTTGTTAATTTTAAAAAATATTTCCCCCTTTTGTGGTAAAATATACATGACATAAAATTTCCCATTTTAACCATTTTTAAATGTATAATTCATTGGCATTAAGTACATTCACACTGTTGTGCAGCCTGCTCCATCATCCATCTCCAGAACTTTTCCATCATCTCAAACTGTAACTCCATAATCATTAAACACTAACTGCCCATTCCCTGCTTACCTAACGCCTGGCAACCACCATTCTACTTTTTATCTCTATGAGTTTGATAACTCTAGTTATCTTGTATAACTATAATCACACAGTATTTGTCCATTTGTGATTAACTTACTTCACTTGGCACGATCTCTTCAAGGTTCATCCTTGTTGCAGCACGTGTCAGGATTTCCTTCCTTTTTAAGCCTGAATAATATTCCATTGAATATATCTACCGCATTTTCTTTATCCATTCATCTGTTGATGGACATGTGGATTGTGTCTGTCCTTTGGCTATTATGAATAAAGCTACTGTGTATGTGGGTGTACAATTCGTTAATTTTTTGAGTGTTGTATTAGGGATCTCCAGAAGAGAACCAGACCATATATATCTATATATCTCTCTCTATAGAGAGATATCTCTCCTATAGAGAGATATATACATCTATATATTGATACATAGATGTATATATCTCTATATCGATATATAGATCTATATATATGTGTATGTATATATCTCTATATATAATATAGATCTCTATATATAAATAGAGACATTTTATATATATATATATATATATATATATATATATAATGGAGAGAGTATGTGAATTTATTTATGTATTTTTTTTTTGAGATGGAGTTTTGCTCTTGTTGCCCAGGCTGGAGTGCAATAGCGCAATCTTGGCTCACTGCAACCTCCACCTCCCAGGTTCAAGTGATTCTTCTACCTCAGCCTCCCAAGTAGGTGGGATTACAGGCATGTGCCACCACACCCAGCTAATTTTGTATTTTTAGAAGAGACAGAGTTTCTCCATGTTGGCCAGGCTGATCTTGAACTCCCAACCCCAGGTGATCCACCCGCCTCAGCCTCCCAAAGTGCTGGGATTACAGGTGTGAGCCACCGTGCCCAGCCGAGAGCAAATTTATTTTAAGAAACTTACTAGTGATTGTCGGGGCTGGCACATCTGAAATGTGTAGGGCAGGTGAGCAGGCTGGAAATGAAGGTAAGTATTGATGTTGCAGTCTTGAGTCCTAATTTTGCACAGCAAGAGGCTGGAATCATCTTGCAGTTTTGAGAAGTGCTTCTTTTTCAGGAAACCTGTCTTTGCTTAAGCCTTCTCTGATTGGATGAAACTCACCCACATTATGGAGGGTAATCTGCTTTACTCAAAGTCTACTGATTTCAATGTTAATGACATCTAAAAAATACCTTTATAACAACACTTAGACTAGTATTTAACAAAACGACTGGATATCATGTCCTAGTCAAGTTAACACATAAAATTAATCACCAGTCTATCTCTTGTCAACTTGGCACCGGTACACATCCCCTAAAACCACACTTAATCTCCATATAAAGATAATAACAAAGTCATACTTCTGCCTAACAGGATACAACTATCTGGCATAGAACTGAAAATGCAATGGCCAGGCGTAGTGGCTCATGCCTGTAATTGCAGCACTTTGGGAGGCCGAGGTGGGTGGATCACCAGAGGGCAGGAGATCGAGACCAATCTGGCCAACGTGGCGAAACCCCGTCTCTACTAAAAATACAAAAACTAGCCGAGTGTGTTGGCAGGCGCCTGTAATCTCAGCTACTTGGGAGGCTGAGGAAGGAGAATTGCTTAAACCTGGCAGGTGGAGGTTGCAGTGAGCTGAGATATGCCATTGCACTCCAGCCTGGGTGACAGAGCAAGACTCTGTCTCAAAAAAAAAAAAACAAAACACTGAAAAACGCATTAACTTTTCCCCCAGAAAAGGATGCAGAATCCTTAGATATCTTCACTCTTAATATCCTATAACTTAAATACTATGATAAAAAAGTTAAGAGTATTTAAATACTCTGGTGTAAAGTTAATACATCCTACAGTATGTAAGGGGCTAAAGAAGACAGAAAAGATTTTACGCCCACATGCACACACACACAGACGTATTCATAAGAAAATAAGAAATATTCACAGCAACTACCATTCTCATTTAAACAATTGGTCACGTGTTTATTATACCTGATATTTATAAATACCTTCCTCTATTACCCATTCCATATTCCCTTGTCCACAGCAAGCACTTCAGCTGGTTGTGTGTTTTTTTTGCCTGGTGGGATGACCCAAACCTTCATTCCTGAAGGGGCTGAGCCATTCACAGTCCTGCCTGGATTCGGTTGTTGTAGTTTTCCATTGACTTTAATCAGAGGGAATGTTAGTTCTAAGAGACACCCCAAGGGATGTCCTGCATCCCAGACATATTTTTCCTTACCTCTATTGTGAAATCCAATGACCTTCGTAATTAGGAAAAAATCATCCCAGGCAGTAGAGTAGCTCCCTTCTTTACCTGTTGACTCAGAGGCATGCAGAGCCTGCAATGGCTGGGTGGTTGTCTTGTTGTCCAGTTCAATGAAGTCATTGTTGTGTGAGCTGGTGGAAGCATTCCTCCCTTCAGAACTAAGACTCGTAGACCAGCAGAGCATGAGGTCATGGGAACAGGAAGCAAAAGCTTTGCAAATATTGTGTAGTGCCACTCTCATTTCTACCCCTGGATTCCTGCACCTGTAAATCCTGTCTGTCAGAGAAACAGCATCATGTATCGGACACTGATTTAGAGAATACACGGCTTCTTGGGGAGCCTTGCCTCAGCCCTGCAAGGTATGGTCACCTAGCTAGTGCTGTAACTGAACTCCCTTCCCTTCCCCTCCCCTCCCCTCCCCTGCACTTTTTTTTTTTTGAGATGGAGTTTCACTCTTGTTGCCCAGGCTGGAGTGCAATGGTGCGATCTTGGCTCACCGCAACCTCCACCTCCCAGGTTCAAGAGATTCTCCTGCCTCAGCCTCCCAAGCAGCTGGGATTACAGGCACATGCCACCAGGCCTGGCTAATTTTTTTTTTTTTTTTTGAGATAGAGTCTCACTCTGTCGCCCAGGCTGGAGTACAGTGGTGTGATCACAGCTCACTGAAAGCTCTGCCTCCCGGGTTCACGCCATTCTCAGCCTCTCGAGTAGCTGGGACTACAGGTGCCTGCCACCACGCCTGGCTAATTTTTTGTAATTTTTAGTAGAGACGGGCTTTCACCATGTTAGCCAGGATGTTCTTGATCTCCTGACCTCGTGATCCGCCCGCCTTGGTCTCCCAGAGTGCTGGGATTACAGGCGTGAGCCACCGCCCCCGGCCCTAATTTTGTATTTTTAGTAGAGACGAGGTTTCTTCATGTTGGTCAGGCTGGTCTCAAACTCCTGACCTCAGGTGATCTGCCTGCCTTCGTCTCCCAAAGTGCTGGGATTACAGGCGTGAGCCACCATGCCCGGCTGTAACTGAATTTTCAAAAGGCCATTCCACTGTCTGTCAAGCCAGCTGCTTCAAGATGGTGGGGAATATGGTAACACCAGTGAATTCCATGAGCTCGGGCTCACTGCTGTACTTCACTTGTCTTGAAGTGAGTTCCTTGAATAGAAGGAATGCTGTGTGGAATACCGTGACAGTAGATAAGGCATACTGTAAGTTCACAGGTGATAGTTTTGGCAGAAGCACTGTGTACTGGGAAGGCAAATCCTTATGTAGGGTAAGTGTGTATTCCAGTAAGAACAAAATGCTGCTGCTTCCATGGTGTAAGTGGTCCAATATAATCAACCTGCCCCCAGGTAGCTGGAATCACCCTGGAGAAAGGTGCCACAGTGGGAGCACAGTGTTGATTTCTGTTTCTGGCAGATTAGGCACTCAGCAGCAGCTGTGGCCAGCTTGGCCCTGGCCAGTGAAAGTCCACGTTGCTGAACTCATGCATACCTTCACCACTGCCACGCACAACTTTGGGTTGTGGAAAAAGGCTGAGTAGTATCCACACAAAAATCAACCTTTCCACTTGATTATTAAAAATCCTCTTCTCCTGAGGTCACCCTTTGATGAGTATTCCTCATGGAATACAAATGTTTTCGTTTTTCACTCATTCGGAGAGGTGGGTCCATTCACTTGTTCCCCAGACCTCCTTATCACCAGTTTTCTAATCATGTTCCCTCCAGGTCCTAACTTGTGTTGTCCCATTTGTGTTGTAATTCAGCTACTCTGAGGATGAAGCTCTAGGTTTGTTTTTCAGAGAAGCAATCGTTAAATATTAATCACAGCAAAAAAATACCTTCACGGCAACGAGTAGACTGGTGTTTGACCAAACCCCTGGGGACCAGAGCTGAGCCAAGTTGACACAGAAATTAGCCATCATAAAGTGGAATCAACCTAATTACTCATCAACACAAACTGGTTACGTAATTGAGGACATACTCGTTATGATTTATAGAGAGAATGAAGTAGATTTGTATTACTGATGTGGAAAGATCTTCAATTCATATTTAGTAAAAAAGGCAAGTATCAATGCATATATACAAGCCACTTTAAGTGAAATAAAGAAAACTGATATATACATGTACTTATATTGATATGGATGCACAGAAAATGAACTGGAAGCGTATATACTTGTTAACAGTGGCTACCCCTGTGAAGAGGGAAGTGAGGTTATGAGAAGCCTCTCGTGTTTTCCTCCATATACTTATGGATTACATGAATATTTGACTATAAGAGTATGTCTAACATTAAACTGAGAAACAGAGTGAAAGAAAGAGGATGACAGAGAGAGAGAGAGAGAGAAACTACTAGACTAGATGATCTCAAAAATGCCAACTGTAGCCAGGCGCGGTGGCTCACACCTGTAATCCTAGCACTTTGGGAGGCTGAGGTGGGCAGATCACCTGAGGTCAGTAGGTCAAGACCAGCCTGACCTACATGGGGAAACCCCATCTCTACTAAAAATACAAAGTTAGCCACGCATAGTGGCGCATGCCTGTAATCCCAGCTACTCGGAGGGCTGAGGCAGGAGAATCGCTTGAACCCAGGAGGCAGAGGTTGTGGTGAGCTGAGATCACGCCATTGCACTCCAGCCTGGGCAAAAAGAGCAAGACTCCATCTCAAAAAAAAAAAAAAAAAAAAGAAAGAAAAAAGAAAAATGCCAACTCTAGGGAACCTGACCTACTGGGCTGGTTCTCAGTCTCCCACTCCCTCTTTCCAGCCTCACTCTGGCTGTCTCGTAAGCAGGACAGATGTAAACCCATGATTTGGTAGTAGACACATTTTGCTACATTGCCTGGGGATCACAGAAATCCAGCCTGCTGAGAAAGGAAGGAGAGCAAAGCACACATGGAAGAGTCCCTGAAGGAGAAAGATTCCCAATGCAGCAGAGTCTTTGCTTCCAGTCCATTACTGAGCCCTGGCTGCATCTCTGCCTCTGGTTCTGTGAGTCACCTTTAAATGCTGATAACAAATTTCCCTCTTTGACTTTAAGTTGATTTTATGCTGTTCTACTTGGAACCAAGTGTTTTAACTAACTGCAGAATTTTTTTTTTTTTTTTTTTTTTTTTGAGACGGAGTCTTGCTCTTTTGCCCAGGCCGGACTGCAGTGGCGCTATCTCGGCTCACTGCCAGCTCTGCCTCCCAGGTTCCCGCCATTCTCTTGCCTCAGCCTCCCGAGTAGCTGGGACCACCACCGCACCCGGCTAATTTTTTTTTTTTTTGTATTTTTTAGTAGAGACGGTGTTTCACTGTGTTAGCCAGGATGGTCTCGATCTCCTGACCTCGTGATCCGCCCGCCTCGGCCTCCCAAAGTGCTGGGATTACAGGCGTGAGCCACCGTGCCCGGCCCTAACTGCAGAAATTATACTGATTGTATGGATGATGGTGACTTTGGTCCCCTAGAGCTCAAGGAGATCCTGTCATATACATTGTTCTCTGTAACCCTGGCACCTATGACTGAGTTCTTCCTGAAGATACCTGATATGTTAGAACAAAGTGAAGTCACCACTTGCCATGTCTTCTGTTTGTTGTTGAAAATAAACATCTAGAAATGGCTTAAAAGTGAAATCAAACCTAATAGTGCATGAATTTTTGTGAACTATCCTGGCAGGTCAGAAAAAATGAATTAGAATTCTCATTATATTTCATACATCAGATTGGCTCTTTAAATAAGACAAAAAGCAAATTATAAAGAATCATCTTTTATCTAGAAGAACTGGCAAATATCGTACAAACAAAGGATTTTATTGGAGAAGTCACAAGAGGCATATACTGGGTGGTACTGCTAGTATACATTATAAATAGGAGGACCTAAACTTTTTAAAATTTTTTATTTTATTTTTTGAGATGGACTGCTCTGTCACCCAGGATGGAGTGCAGTGGCGCAATCTTGGCTCATCGCAACCTCTGCTTCCTGGGCTCAACCGATTCTCCTGCCTCAGCCTCTGGAGTAGCTGGGACTACAGATGCCTGCCACCACTTCTGGCTAATTTTTGTATTTTTAGTAGAGATGGGGTTTCACTATGTTGGCCAGGCTGGCCTCGAACTCCTGACCTCAGGTGATCCACCCACCTCAGCCTCCCAAAGTGCTGGGATTACAGTCATGAGCCACCATGCCCTGACTTTTTTAAATTTTATTTTCGATTGAGGGGATCATGTGCATGTTTGTTGCACAGGTACATTGTGTACTGGTGGAGACTGGTCTTCTAGTAAACCCATTACCCAAATAGTGAACAGTGGACCTGATAAGTGATTTTTCAGCCCTTGCTCTCCATCCACTCCCCCTGCTTTTGGAGTCCCAGTGTCTATTATTCCCATCTTTATGTCCATGTGTACCCATTGTTTAGCTCATTTATAAGTTTCTACTTACACTTTAGCTCCCTTGTAAGTTTAAGCTAAGTATAAGTGAGAACACATGCAGTATTTGATTTTGTTTGAGTTGATTTACTTAGGATAATGGCCTCCAGCTCCATCAATATTATTGCAAAGACATGGTTTTATTCTTTTTTTGTGGCTGCTTTATTTTTATTTTATTTACTTTTAGAGATAGGGTCTCACTCTGTCACCTAGGCTGGAGTGCAGTGATGTGATCATTGCTCACTGCAGCCTCAGACTCCTGGGCTCAAGTGATCCTCCCACCTCAGCATCCCAAGTAGTTGAGACTATAGGTGTGCACCACCATGCCTGGCTAATTTTTTATTCTATTTGTAGAAATGGAGTCTCACTCTATTGCCCAGGTTGGTCTTGAACTTCAGGCTTCAAGCAGTCCTCTCACCCTGGCATCCCGAAGCACTGGGATTACAAATATGAGCCACTTCACCTGCCTAATAGGAGGACTTTGGGAGCTTATTTGCACTTTGTTTTCAGTAGGAGAAGGAAATCCAAAAGAGGATTCTTGAGGAGACCTCCTTTCTTAGTTCTGGTGGTCATTCCCATTTTGGCAAACATATAATATTATCAAACATCTTCACTCAGATCTGATAGCAAAATGGTAGAGAGCCTGATAGACTCGTTATCCCTGGACAATATGATTCTGACTATCATGTGTGCCTCCGTCACCCCAGGCCAGATTCTAGTAATAAACCTTTCTCACTGGCACACCTGCTTACCTCTTAAAAAACCCTATTTGCTCAGAGTGGTGTGGCTCGCCAGGCTGAACGATCTGCGGTCCTCCTCACCCACCATGGGAAATGCTGAGGCAGAGGTGTGTTCAGGGCTGACCCCGGGAAGGTTGTGATCCTCAGACAGGAAACCTTTTTGAGAAGGGAGATGGGAAGACGAGAACTGAAATACTGGGCTTCAGAGGGAGTTTGTGAGAGTTGGTGCCTGCCCAGTTACACATGCTCTGACAGGAATATTCCAGAATATCCCAGGAATATTCTGGGACTTTGGAGACCACAATAGAGGAGTGAGGCCTTGCCAGGTGAGGCAGAATCTTCAGGGAGCATGGCTGCTGCTGTTAGTTACTGAGAGTGAACTGGGTCTTTTAGTCTTGGGAGGACGTTCTTCCTAACAGTAAGCTGGAGAAGGGATGCGTCAACCTCTCTTTTCCCCCCTTTCTTGGGGCGGGACGTTAGGGGTAGAGGTGTCCCCCCCAAGAAGTTCCTTGGTGGTGAGGGTGAAGATGGTCCCTTCTGGGCCGGGCGTGGTGGCTCACTCCTATAATCCCAGCACTTTGGGAGGCCCAGGCGGGCGGATCACGAGGTCAGGAGGTCGAGTCCATCCTGGCTAACACGGTGAAACCCCATCTCTACTAAAAAATACAAAAAATTAGCCAGGTGTGGTGGCGGGCACCTGTAGTCCCAGCTACTTGGGAGGCTGAGGCAGGAGAATGGTGTGAACCCAGGAGGCGGAGCTCGCATTGAGCCGAGATCGTGCCGCTGCACTCCAGCCTGGGCGAGAGCGGGACTCCATCTCAAAAAAAAAAAAAAAAAAGATGGTCCCTTCTGAGAGCACAGCCCTGGAACTAGGACCAGAGGCCTCCTTGTGGTCAAGTGTGAGCTGATGGTGAGAAAACTGACCTATACACCAGATTAACTGGGTTGTGACAGTCTCAACATTTATTTTCCTTTCCTTTTCTCAAAGATTTTAGTAAATCTCCATTTGTAGGTCTCAGCTCAGTTTCAGCTGTGTCACTGGGTTTTCAAAGAAACCAGAGACCTTTCTGTGCATGAGTGGGGGAACAGCACCTTCTTGTGGTCAGTTTGAAGGTGGCAGTATTAAACATTTATTTTTATTTATTTATTTATTTATTTTGAGATGGAGTCTCACTCTTGTTGCCCAGGCTGGAGTGCAGTGGTGCGATCTCGGCTCACTGCAACCTCTGCCTCCCGGGTTCAAGCGATTCTTCTGCCTCAGCCTCCTGAGTTGCTGGGATTACAGGCGCCTGCCAACACGACCAGCTAATTTTTGTATTTTTAGTAGAGACAGGGTTTCGCCATGTTGATCAGGCTGGTCTCGAACTCCTGACCTGGTGATCTGCCTGCCTCGGCCTCCCAAAGTGCTGGGATTATGGGCGTGAGCCACCGCGCCCGGCCCAACATTTATTAAAGAAGGTATCATTGCCTTGCGGAGCTGTGTAAGACTAGAAGTTTATACCAGGGCTATGGTGTCCATCTTGGCCTGCTGGAAGTACTAACCACAGACTCTAAGTGGTTTGAACTCTGATTCTCCACAGCCAAGGCAGCTGGAGCTGGGATCATCCCATCCAGCACATCCAGGTGGCCACTGGGATTCCCTGCAGGAGTCAAAATTCCCTGCAATGTGGGACACTGAAGGCCAAAGGGCTCCCTCTGGCCTCTGAGGAGAATAACTGGGGGCCAAACTGAAAGCTTTGTGGGGACCCAGACAGGCCAGTGTAAAATTAGCTCTAATTTATGGGGGTGCTCCAGCACACTGAGCTCACCAGAAAATCCCTGCTACTTTTGCTTTATTTGTTGCTGTGATGACTAAGGTTTGAAGGAGGAAGAAGAACCATCAGGTAAATAAAGCACAGTTGAGGAACTGTGAGAGGGAACTGAGGGCCTGAACTTCACCTGGAGAAAATATCCCAAGCAAAGCAGAAGCAGCTTGAGATGGGATGTCGTGAGTGGAGCAATAAAAGAGACAATGGAAACATTTCCCTCCCTTGGAATGGTCAGCAAGCAGGGCTCACAGATGCTGGGCTGCCAGTAGTGGGCAAGCCTGCTGTGGTGCACCCCCGGGAAGCACATGAAGCTGAGGGGCCAAGGTCATTCATTCAGCCTTTTAAAGATCTTGCCTTCAGGCAGAGCACAGGAACAGTGGGTAGTATATGAGTGACACCACACACTGCATTTAACAGGGAATAAAGGGAGGGTAAACACTTCTACCATCTGTCTCTTCCTATGTTCCAATTCCATTCTTACTCCTTGTTCTGGAGTGGTGTCGTGAGGCGCTCAAGGCACACTCCGACCATGTGCTCTTCCAAGGAATGCCTGCCCAAATAGCTCACTCCTGCCCTGGGCATTCGACAAAACCAGTCCTGCTGCCCTGGCTGGAGACTGAGCTGGATTCAAAGGCAGCCCTGTGTCAAGTGATTCTGAGGGGTTGCTTGGGGATAAACCTCTGCCCCATTAGAGTGCTCTGCCTGGGAGGCCAGAAAATGGACCCAATCCCATCTCCTAGAACTCTTGGAAAATATAGGTTCTATTTATGGCAAGTACAGGTTCTCCCATAAAGGGCAGGTCATGGGTGAAACCATGATGGTTCATGTTTCCTGCGATGTCTCCTGAATATCTTCACAAAGTACTAATCTGAGTGGCTGCTGAGTTATTTGATTGAATGAATTTTTTTTTTTTTTGAGACTGAGTCTTACTTTATTGCCCAGGCTGGAGTGCAGTGGCATGATCTCAGCTCACTGCAACCTCTGCCTCCCAGGTTCAAGTGATTCTCCTGCCTCAGCCTCCTGAGTAGCTGGGATTACAGGCATGCACCACCACGTCCAGCTAATTTTTGTATTTTTAGTAGAGATGGAGTTTCACCTTATTGGCCAGGCTGGCCTCGAACTCCTGGCCTCAACTGATCCACTCGCCTCGGCCTCCCAAAGTGCTGGGATTACAGGCATGAGCCACTGTGCCCGGCCTTGAATGAACTTCTGATGCCTCCTCCCATCCACATGTACTCTGATGTACCATCACCTGAGTGTGACTGTTCCTTACGCATCTAACAAGCCCAATTAATTCCTGCGGAAGGGGGGAGATTCCCTCTCCGCCAACCCCTGTCACTGTGTGCCCTGTGGTGCCATCTAGGCTGAGGGACCATGTTTGAGGGAGGAGGCGCGGAGTCTCCAAGCGCTCTCACTCAAACCCCGCCTACAGGGCCCTGAGCTTCCTTTCAGTTTGGTGAAGCTTTGTTCAGTTCTGTTCCTCCTCAAAGACAGGGTATTAACGTCTGATTGCTGTTGCAACAAACTACACAAACTCAGTGGTTTAAAACAACACAAATTTGTTCTTAGAGTTCTGGAGGTCAGAAGTCTGAAATCAGTTTCATTTGGGCTAAAGTCCTGGTGTTGGCGGGGCCGGCGCCCCAGGGGCTATGAGGGAAGAATTGATTTTCTTGCTTTTTCAGTTTCTAGTGGCTACCTGCATTCCTCAGCTTGTGGCTTCTTCCCTACATCACTACAATGTTTGCTTCCATCATTGTCACATCTCCTACTATTCACTGTGATCTCCCGCCTTCTTTTATAAATATCTTTGTGATTACAGGCCGGGTGTGGTGGCTTATGCCTGTAATCCCAGCACTTTGGGAGGCCTAGACGGGTGGATCATGAGGTCAGGAGATCGAGACCATCCTGGCTAACACAGTGAAACCCCGTCTCTACTAAAAATACAAAAAATTAGCCGGCCTAGTGGGGGGCACCTGTAGTCCCAGCTACCTGGAAGGCTGAGGCAGGAGAATGGCATGAACCTGGGAAGCGGAGCTTGCAGTGAGCCAAGATCACGCCACTGCACTCCAGCCTGGGCAACAGAGCGAGACTCCATCTCAAAAAAAAAAAAAAAAAAACTTTGTGATTACCTTGGGCCCACCTGGATAATCCAGGCTAACCTCCCCATCTCAAAATCCTTAACTTAATCACAACTGCAATGTTGGGAACAGGCCCCCAAAATGTGGCCATAAACTGGCCCCAAAACTGGCCATAAACAAAATCTCTGCAGCACTGTGACATGTTCGTTATGGCCATGATGCCCATGCTGGAAGGTTGTGAGTTTACTGGAATGAGGGCAAGGAACACCTGGACCACCCAGGGCAGAAAACCACTTAAAGGCATTCTTAAACCACAAACAATAGCATGAGTGGTCTGTACCTTAAGGAAATGCTGCTGCTGCAGATAACTAGCCAGAACCCATCCCTTTATTTCAGCCCATCCCTTTATTTCCCATAAGGAATACTTTTAGTTAATCTGTAATCTATAGAAACAATGCTTATCACTGGCTTGCTGTTAATAAACGCATGGGTAAATCTCTGTTCAAGTATCTCAGCTCTGAAGGCTGTGAGACCACCATTTCCCACTCCACACCTCTATATTTCTGTGTGTGTGTCTTTAATTCCTCTAGTGCCACTGGGTTAGGGTCTCCATGACTGAGCTGGTCTCAGCACTGCAATGTCCCTTTTACCAGATAAGGTAACATTCCAGATTTGAAGGATTAAGATGTGCACAGATGTGATCACATGTTTCTTTCTGCAGGGAGCTCCTGAGATGTGGGGATCAGGCCATCCCTAACCTCCACTCAGCTTTTGCTCTTCCCAGTCTTTTTTTTTTTTTTTTTTTTTTTGGAGAAAGGTCTTGCTCTGTTGCCCAGGCTGGAGTGTAGCGGTGTGATCATGGTGCACTGCAATCTCAACCTCCTGGGCTCAGATGATCCTCCCACTTCAGCCTTCCAAGTAGCTGGGACAACAGGCTTGTGCCACCATGCCTGGCTAATTTAAAACAATTTTTTGGTAGAGATGGAGTCTCCCTGTTGCCCAGTTCAAACTGGGTCTTGAACCTAGGCTCAAGTGATCCTCCTGTTTTGGCCTCCCAAAGTACTTTCATTATAGGCATGAGCCACAGAGCCTGGCATCTGTGTCTTTTTTTTTTTTTTTTCAGCTGGCGTCTTGCTCTGTCGCCCAGGCTGGAGTGCAGTGGTGCATTCTTGGCTCACTGCAACCTCCGCCTCCCAAGTTCAAGCAATTCTCCTGCCTCAGCTTCCTGAGTAGCTGGGACTACAGGTGTGCACCACCACACCCAGCTAATTTTTGTATTTTTAGTAGAGACGGGGTTTCATCATGTTGGCCAGGATGGTCTAGATCTCCTGACCGTGTGATCCACCTGCCTTGGTCTCCCAAAGTGCTGGGATTACAGGCATGAGCTACTGCGCCCGGCCTATGCCTAAATAGTCAAAAGCTGGAAACAATCCAGATGTGGTGTTTTCTTTTTTTTTTTTCATTATTGAGACAGAGTCTTGCTCTGTTGCCCAAACTGGAGTGCAGTGGTACAATCTCGGCTCACTGCAACCTCTGCCTCCTGATTCAAGTGATTCTCCTGCCTCAGCCTCCTGAGTAGCTGGGACTACAGGCACGTGCCACCATGCCCAGCTAAATTTTGTATTTTTAGTAGAGACTGGGTTTCACTGTGTTAGCCAGGATGGTCTCGATCTCCTGACCTTGTGATCCATCCACCTTGGCCGCCCAAAGTGCTGGGATTACAGGTGTGAGCCACCACGCCTGGCCCCAGATGTCTTTCAATAGGTGAGGGTTAAGCAAACTGTGGCACCCTCACACCATGCAATACTACTTTGCAATAAAAAAGAACAAAACAAACTACTGACACACACAACAATCTGGATGAAGCTCCTGAGAATTATGTCAAGTGAAAAAATTAATTCCAAAGGTTACATGTTGTATGATTCCACTTTGTCATTCTTCAACTGACAAAATTATGGAAACGAAGAAAGGATTAGTGGTTGCCAGGGGTAAAGAAGGGGGTGGAGATGGGACGGAAGTGGCTGTGGCTATAAAAGAGCAACAGGAGTGATCCATGTGGTGACTGAATTTTTCAGTATCTTGACTATGCCAATGTCAACATTCTGGTTGTAATGTACTATAGTTTTGGATGACATTACCATTGCTGAAGACTGGGTAAAGGGCACATGGGATTTCTCCGTAAGAGTTTTTGTACCTGCAGGTGAATCTACAATTATCTCAAACAAAACTTTAAAAAAATTATGGAAGACAATGGGAAGAGTTGGCAGAAACTACAAATAAATATGTATTCACCTCACCCCACGATGACACTTGGCTCTTATCCACTTTAGAAAAGTATGAAGATTTATTTGGAGGGAGAAGTCTCCTGTGCACTCTGAAGTCTCTAAGGCTGCCTCAAAGTTGAGTCTCATCAGTACCACTAAGATCTCTTGTAGAAGGGAGCACTATTAAAGCTTGTGAGTTACTTTCTTACCTCTCCAAAACAGTTAGATATTTGCTTTAAAGATATTCTGTGCTAACTAGTAGCCCCTGGGCCAAAGAATTCATGATGCATTTCAAAGAACAGGCAAATTTCACAAATGGTCATAATGGATAAGGCTAGTATTTCCAATGTGGAGGCACACGGGACAGACTGGAGTACCTGAAACATGCCCATGGGCACGTGGGTCTGGGGCTGGAAGTGAGCAGCATGGGCTCTGACTCTTATGAGGAAAGTCATTCAAGATCTCATTCTCTACAAGGCGGACTGTGGCTTGCCTGTCAAGACAGTTGAACATGCTTCTTCTTCAACAGGTGCACACAAAGGGTTGGACAAACTGCTTGGAGACTTTCTCACTTGGTTTGTGGTTACCTCAAAAACTGACAAGGGATAGTTATATAAAATGTGAACACTGGGGAAGGATGGAGAGGCACATATGGACACTCATTGTACTATTTTTGTAACTTCTATAAGTAGTTCAAATAAAACATTTTTTAAAAGCTAACTTTGTCTTGGTTGGAAATTTGCTCAAGTCACTTTTGTTTAGTCAGTGAACAGGTTAAGTATTTTCCCCCTTGAAAGTATCTCAGTTTAAGAAACAGTAAACATCTGGGTGAGGAGAGACCCTCGGACGCCCAGCCATGCCTGGGGTCTGGCCCCTCCACACCCACCTCATTGTCACTGCTGGATGTCTCATTGTCAGAGGAGGGCATGGGCTGACGCACCGGTGGCTCCTTCTCCTCAGGGTCATTGTGTTCACACTTTGCCAGGGACAAGGGTTCCTAATGTGTCCAGAGTTTGTTCCTTCCGGTGGGTTCATGGTCTCACTGGCTTGCTGTGGACCTTCGTGGTCAGTGTTACACAGTGTTACAGTGTTCTTTTTTTTTTTTTTTTGAGACGGAGTCTCACTCTGTTGCCCAGGCTGGAGTGCAGTGGCGCAATCTCAGCTCACTGCAAGCTCTGCCTCCTGGGTTCACACCATTCTCCTGCCTCAGCTTCCCGAGTAGCTGGGACTACAGGCGCCCGCCACCATGCCCGGCTAACTTTTTGTGTTTTTTAGTAGAGATGGGGTTTCATCGTGTTAGCTAGGATGTTCTCGATCTTCTGACCTCGTGATCTGCCTGCCTCGGCCTCCCAAAGTGCTGGGATTACAGGTGTGAGCCACCGCACCTGGCCAGTGTTACAGCTCTTAAAGGTGGCACCCGAAGAGTTAGCAGCACCAAAATTTATTGTGAAGAGTGAAAGAACAAAGTTTCTACAGCCTGGATGAGGACCCAAGCAGGTTGCCGCTGCTGGCTTGGGGGGAGGGGGTGGGGGCATGGCCAGCTTTTATTCCCTTATTTGACCCTGCCCATGTCCTGCTGATTGGCCCATTTTACAGAGTGCTGATTGGTCCATTTTACAGAGCGCTTATTGGTGTATTTTACAAACCTCTAGCTAGCTACAGAGCGCTGATTGGTGCATTTTACAGAGCGCTGATTGGTGTATTTTACAAACCTCTAGCTAGCTACAGAGCACTGATTGGTGCGTTTTTACAGAGCACTGATTGGTGCATTTTACAAACCTCTAGCTAGCTACAGAGTGCTGATTGGTGCATTTTACAGAGCGCTGATTGGTGTATTTTACAAACCTCTAGCTAGCTACAGAGTGCTGATTGGTGCATTTTACAGAGCGCTGATTGGTGTATTTTACAAACCTCTAGCTAGCTACAGAGCGCTGATTGGTGCGTTTTTACAGAGCACTGATTGGTGCATTTTACAAACCTCTAGCTAGCTACAGAGCGCTGATTGGTGCATTTTACAAACCTCTTGTAAGAAAAGTTCTCCAAGTCCACACTCAACCCAGGAAGTCCAGCTGGCTTCACTAAGGGGGCAGAAGGTCACATGAATTTTATTCAGCCAAGAAATAACATCTAAGAACAGTAAGATCCATGCTTTATCTTTTATACACCTTTACGCTTGCAAATAAAGGGCATGCTTATGGGAATTTTTCTCAGTTGAAAAGGTAGTTTTCAGTATTTCTAGCTGCTGTAGAATTCTCAAAATTTGCTTTCTCTCTCTTAATAGAAAATGTATGCCTGAAACAAAAAGTGGCTGGCAAGGGGAACTGGAGGCTGCTCTCATCCTGACCCCATTTCTTATCCTACATCACAGAACTACTGATGCTCAGAGAATGATGAGAAGCACATTTACAACAGTAATTTCTGTTATAATTCTTACCCTCAGGATCCCCCTTATTAATTCATGGCACACTCAGCATGTGTTGGGGCTTTTCTGGATGAAAAGAATGGGCTTTACTGACAAGCCCAAAAGTTCCTCAAGACAATTTGTATTTTTAGTAATTAAAACAGAAATCAGGAAGCCAGGCACGGTGGTTCAAGCCGGGCGTGGTGACTCATGCCTGTAATCCCAGCACTTTGGGAGGCTAAGGTGGGTGGATCGTCTGGGGTCAGGAGTTCAAGACCAGCCTGGCCAACGTAGTGAAACCCCACCTCTACTAAAAATACAAAAAATTAGCATGGTGGTGGGTGCCTGTAATCCTAGCTACTAGAGAGGCTGAGGCAAGAGAATTGCTTAAAGGGAGGCGGAGGTTGCAGTGAGCCGAGATAGAGCCATTGCACTCCAGTGTGAGCAATAAGAACAAAACTCCGTCTCAAAAAAAAAAAAAAAAAGAAAAAGAAAATAGGAATTTGATATTTCTGGTGTTTAATGATTGACAACAAGCAATATGTGTTCTGGCCATTACATTGAGACTCTAATTTGACAACTCCAGACACTCCTGTTCCTTGACCCTGGTGATCTCTACTGATACTAGAAGGAGAGAGGAGTGCCATTAAGTAATGAGTCATAGCTACCATCACAATAAGCTCTGCCAGGTTTTCTCCAAGTTGGCATAGTCACTAAGAAAGGCAACAAAAAGATACTTGGTCTGGTTGCTGCTCAACTAATACCAAGAACAGCTCACATTTATACAGCACTTACTACGTGCCAGATACTAAGAATAATATATGAAATCATTTAATCTTCATAACAACCTTAAAAGTAGGTACTAGTATCATTCTCATTTTAGAGGTAAGAAAATTAAGTACAAAGAAGTTAAGGTTAGCTAATAAATGAAGGAGGCAGGATTTGAACATAAGCAGTTCCTGACTCATGGCTGAGTCATGATTTAAAAATACAAAACCTTTATGCCTTAATTTTTCCTTCTGCCAAGAAAAATAAAAATATAACTAATAAATGATTAAACACATTTTATTTAAGGCTCTCCTTATGGAGCTGTACAAATTAAAAGTTTTTTGTTTTTTTTTTTTTTTTGAGACGGAGTCTCACTCTGTCACCCAGGCTGGCGTGTGCAGTGGCGCGATCTCGGCTCACTGCAAGCTCCGCCTCCCGGGTTCACGCCATTCTCCTGCCTCAGTCTCTCCGAGTAGCTGGGACTACAGGCGCCCGCCATCACGCCCGGCTAATTTTTTTGTATTTTTAGTAGAGACGGGGTTTCACCGTGGTCTCGATCTCCTGACCTCGTGATCCGCCCGCCTCGGCCTCCCAAAGTGCTGGGATTACAAGCGTGAGCCACCGTGCCCGGCCAATTTTTTGTATTTTTAGTAGAGATGGGGTTTCACTGTGGTCTCGATCTCCTGACCTTGTGATCCGCCCACCTCGGCCTCCCAAAGTGCTGGGATTACAAGCGTGAGCCACCGCGCCCGGCCTGAAACTTAATCCTCAATGTAACAATATTAAGAGGTGGGGCCTTTAAGCAGTAACTGGGTCTTGAGGGCTTTGCTCTCATGAATGAGTTAATCCATTCAGGCATTAATGGATGGATGGGTTATCATGGGAATGGGTTGGTTATCATGAGACTGGGTCTGTTATAAAAGCCAGGTTGGCTTTCTCTTGGCATGAGATGTCTTCTGCCACGTTAAGACACAGCATGTGGCCCTCACCAGAAGTCGACCAGTTGTGGCTCCTTGACCTGGGATTTCCCAGAATCTCAAACTGTAACAAATACATTTATTTTTCAAACAAATTATCCAGTCTCAGATATTCAGTTATAGCAACAGAAAACATACTAAGGCACCTTGGATTCAGTCACACCTGCAGCCACTCAGTTCCTCCTCTTTCATAAGCTAAGACTAAGACAATGATAAAATGTTCTGAAATTATACAGTGGTGATCAATGCACAACTTGGTGAATATACCGAAAACTTTAAATGTGGAATCATTCACTTTAAAAAGGTGAACATTAGCCTATGTGAATTGTATCGCAATGAAGTAGTCATTAAATGTAACACTTTCTACTTAGAAAAAGCTAGCACACAAAAGTCCTGAAAAGTTTTAGCTCGCAGAACAATCTAAAGGTACTCAATAACAAAACAGTGATTCTTACAGAACAACATTTGTAAGTTTATGGCTTTCAAATTCTTTACTATTATTCCCCTTTCATATTACTTTTATATAAACTGGAAAATAAATGTAGAAAGAACACTGGTAAGCAATTTCTCCTGTTCTGAAGACACATAGGTGGATTTGGATACACTATCACGCTATCGGTTTCCTGTAAACGTAAGTATTACAAACAGTAAATGCCTGTTATAAATGTAAAGAGCTGATGATGCTCCCTGTTAAAGATGTTCCTTTTTTTTTTTTACCAGAAACCAAACAGATGGCTAACCTGCTACAAACTATAAGCAGCTATATCTGATAAGCATAGACACTTCTGTTACCACATTAAATCCTATGTTAAGACCAGTCTGGGAACAATAGAGGCTTTGTTAGAAGCGATGAAAGACAGTCTTTTCACAACTTGGTTACTGCACAAAAATTTATTGGTGAAATTCTCTGTGGTGCTGTTCATGATAAATAAGTCCTTTATAGTCTACTGAAGGCTTACAGCTGTCACATACACCTGAACATACCAATACACAAAAGTCCTTCCAAAAGTGCAGACGTGAAAAACCCATCAAACACTTGTGGGGCTTGATGATCTATCCAGTAACTGCTATTAGTAAAGCTAATACTCATCAGTGCCCTGCAGCTTTCCTTCCCACTGCCTCACTGTTCCCGTGGGTCAGTGACATGTCTAGTGGCTCTCCTTTACCTCATCTCCAGGAGTGAAAGCCTTCTCTACAATTCCTGGGAGATTGGCCTGGGTGGGATTGGGGGTGGGGGCACACCACAGTGTATCAAGTTTAAGCTGAACTACATATCTGCTTAAAACAATGCTAATGCCTAATCTTCTCTAGGTTTGTCTGGGTACAGATACCACATCTGCCTTATCTTTCTTCCTGAGCAGTTTCATTCACACTGCTTGAAAGCCCCATTTAACATGAATGTGATCAATCCTGAAATCCTAAAATAAAGCATGGGCAGGAGCGGTGGCTCACGCCTCTAATCCCAGCACTTTGGGAGGCTGAGGTGGATGGATCACTTGAGGTCAGGAGTTCGAGACCAGCCTGGCCAACATGGTGAAACCCCATCTCTGCTTAAAAATACAAAAATTAGCCGGCCAGGGCAGCAGGTGTCTGTAATTCCAGCTACTCGAGAGGCTGACATGAGAATCGCTTGAACCTAGGGGGCGGGAGTTGCAGTGAGCCAAGATTGCACCACTGCACTCCAGCCTGTGCAAAAGAGTGAAACTTTGTCTCAAACAAAAACAAAAACAAAAAACTATAAAGGCTGTTAATATATATTAAAAAAATATAGCTGACCCTTGAACAACACAGGGGTTAGGGGTACCAAGCTCCCACATAGTTGAAAATCTATGTGTAACTTTTGATTTCCCAAAAACTTAATAGCCTATTGTTGACCAGAAGCCTCATTGATCATATAAACAGTTGACTAACACAATTTTGTATGTTATGTATATTATATTCTGTATTCTTAAAATAAAGCTAGAGAAAAGAAAATGTTATTAAGAAAATCGTAAGGGCCAGGCATAGTGACTCACACTTGCAATGAGCCGAGATTGCGCCACTGCACTCTAGCCTGGTGACAGAGCAAAACCTCATCTCAAAAAAAAAAAAGAATGCTCATGTTATATGACCACATGTCTCTAATTTGGTTATAAGACAAGAGGATGCCCACATAAGGGCAAGAGCTGAATGATTTGATAGTAACTTTCTTTTTTAGAGATGAGGTCTTGCTTTGCCACCAAGGCTGGAGTGCAGTGGCAATATCCAGCTCACTGCAGCCTCAACCTCCCAGGTTCAAGTGATCCTCCTGCCTCAACCTCCCAAGTAGCTGGGACCATAGGCACGTGCCACTATGCCTGGCTAATTTTTGTATGTTTTTAGTGATGGGATCTCACTGTGTTGCCCAGGCTGCTCTCAAGCTTCTGGGCTCAAGCTTCTGGGCTCAAGAGACCCTCCCACCTCAGCCTCCCAAAGTATTGGTTGAGATTACAGGCTTGAGCCACCATGCCCCACCTATATAAGCATTTTTTTTTTTCTTTTCTGAGACAGAGTCTTGCTGTGTTGTTCAGGCTGGAGTGCAGTGGCTCTATCTCAGCTCACTGCAACCTCCACCTCCTGGGTTCAAGTAATTCTCCTGCCTCAGCTTCCTGCATAGCGGGGATTACAGGTGCGTGTCACCATGTCCAGTTAATTTTTGTACTTTTAGTAGAGATGGGGTTTCACCATGATGGCCATGCTGGTCTCGAACTCCTGGCCTCAAGAGATCCACCTGCCTTGGTCTCCCAAAGTGTTGGGATTACAGGCGTGAGCCACCGTGCTGGGCCCATAACCATTTTCTTGTTTGCATCGTGAGTATTTTCATGTATTAAGTATATTTGAAAAGTTTTTTTTTCTTTCTTTCTTGAGGCAGACACTGCTGCTTATGGATACTTTTCCTTTACAGTACTGCTGTGCTCCATTTCAAGTTTTGTATTCCCATTTCATAGCCTTATTCCCAAAAAACATGTCTATGCACCTTGAATTCTCTTGGTAGCTTTGAATTTATAAGATACCCTGATGGAGGTAGAACCCCTATATCTCTTTTTACTTCATATTGCAACATTTTCAAACACTGAGAAAATGGTAAAATATGCATCTATCTATATGCATTTCCTCAATGTACATAAGAAAACTCAACATTTTGCCTTATTTGCTTAGTCTAATGCTTTTTCTGAAAATTCATTAAGTCAATTTACAAAGACATAACTTCAATCCTAAATATTTCAGCTCAGAAAACAATACCCCCAAATGAGGGCCTCAGAAGCAGGTTTTCCTCTGACCTCCTGCACTCCCATATCTTAGTCTCATTCTCCCCCAAGGCTAGCCATAGAAAATAGGATCCAGGATGCCTTTTCGCCAGAGCCAGCCCTAAAACCAAAAAATGTTATTCTAATTTTCCTTTTGCCTTCCCATGTAAAAACTGGCCATGGATAAATTATCTGACCCATGTTGTTTGACTGTAGGTCATAAGACCCCTATTCCAGAGAGTGTGCTGCCCCATATTCAGAAGGAAGGAAGCATGCTTAGAGAGGCCAAGAAAACTCTAGGCCAAACCTGTTCAACCTGCAGCCGGCTTGCGCCCCAGGACAGCTTTGAATGCTGCTCAACACAAATAGGGAAACTCGGCTCACTGCAAGCTCCGCCTCCCGGTTCACGCCATTCTCCTGCTTCAGCCTCCCGAGTAGCTGGGACTACAGGCGCCGGCCACCAGGCACAGCTAATTTTTTGTATTTTTAGTAGAGACGGGGTTTCACCGTGTTAGCCAGGATGGTCTCGATCTCCTGACCTCGTCATCCGCCTGCCTCGGCCTCCCAAAAAGCTGGAATTACAGGCGTGAGCCACCGCACCCGGTCTGGAAACTTTCTTAAACATGAGGTTTGTTTTGTGATTTTTTTTTTTTTTTGAAGCTGATCAGCTATCGTTAGTGTATTTTATGTGTGGCCCAAGACAATTCTTCCAAAGTGGCCCAGGGGAGCCAGAAGATTGGACACCCCTGCCCCCGACAAACAGGTCTCGCTGGGTTTTCCCACTCCATCTTTTAGCATTAGGTACTACTCTTTTTGTCCAATCATATTTCCGCACGGCTTTACTTTGTTGAACCTAAGCATAAAATGGACAATTTCCCCTGTAGCTTTGGGTCTTCATTCTGAAGGCGCCCTTGTATACTTGTTACATAAATTTGTATGCTTTTTCTATTAAGCTGCTTAATGTTAGTGATTTTCTTTAAAAAAAATTTTCGTACAAACCCACAGCCAACATAATGGGTGTTGATGTTGCACCAGCCCTGATAAAAACCAGTACGTTTTCCTACTTGATTGTAACGTTATTTTCACACTTAAGAGTAACCCGGTGCACGCTCAGTTCTCTCCAATGTCTTCCGCAGGTGGTGGTTATTTAATGGGTATTTGATGGAGGACCACGCGTTGCATCTGGCGGTAAACTTTAACCCCTAAGGTCCCAGGGCGCTGAAACAATCTCGGCAGGAGAGAAGGTCACGGACATCTTCTGCGGTCTAAAAACGCGGAGAGGCTGCGAAGTCGCTTTCAGGCGCTGAGCGGAGGCCTGCGGGAAATGTGGTTTCGGACGCGTCTCCTGGGCTCCGTCTATCTTTTCCCCTACCTTCTTCCTGCGCGGTGGGGTGCAGAGGATCTCAGAGGCTCCTGGTTCCCCACAGATGTAGAGGGTCCGCGCCCCAGGGGAGAGCGCGGGGGTGATGGGGCGTCTGCGCGGCGGGGACCAGCGTGGAGTGCTCGGCTTGTGCCTGGGGAGGAGGGAGCGAGAAGTCCCGGGAGCCCCCCAACATCTGGCGGGGCTCCCCAGCGCTGGAGCCCAGCCCGGGCAGCTGGCTTTGCGGGCTCCTGGAGCGCGGGTGGGGTGGGGCGCGTATCAGGGGCAGGTGCTTGGTGCCGTCCTGGGGGTGCGGGAGCGTTAGCCGGGCCCAGCCTGCAGCCCAACCTGCGAAAAGCCCATGCTGCCGGTGGTAGGGGAAAACGCGTTTACTGATGCCGACAACGAACGTGCCAGACGCCAGGGCGCTTGGATCTGCCACGAGCCCCCGAGCTCTGGAGCCCTGGAGCCCTGGCTAAGTTCCAGCTCTGGCACCTGTGAGTCAGGGCGAGGGAAGAAAGCTGGTCAGGTTTCTCGTTTGAAAAAGATGACTTTGTTCTGAGAGTTAGAAAATCCATCACCTGTAAGGCAAGTAGCCTAAGTGCAGCTTCCTAAGGCCTGAGTGACAGCTAGTATTGTATTTAGAAGACACTTTGTTTTCTATTCACTGGGTGTCTTATGTAAAGCACCCAATCACTCTGTGAGGCCCGCATGACCATCTGCATTAAATATAACAACCAAGGCTCAGGTTGGTGGAGCAGTGCGCTCAGGTCATAAGCTAGAAGTGAGGGAGGCTGGGTTCAAGGGCAGCTGTGATTTATTTCCCATCTCAGGCCTAATATCACACCTGCCTAAAACCAGCGCTGCAGCCTTCACAGCGTTTCGCAGAGTGACCTGTCTGCAAATACCCAGGGATAAAATGGGAAGTGAATGTGAAACTTCCTCCTGTCAAGTGTGCTCTGGGATTTCTGGTGTCTGCTCAGAATCCCTGGGGCAGAGGGAGACTCCTAGCTCCTCATGCACTGGCAGGTGGTTTGTATTTTCACTCTGATAGAGTGAATTCCAAAAGAGTCAGGTTTGTGGCCCTAAGCGGGTCTGTTTCCTAGATATTGAGAGACTAATTATCTTAGCTCAAAGCCCGTCCTGTGATGTAGGAATCAGGGGGCTCAGGGAACAGGAATCTTACCCGGAAGGGAACAACATCCTGTTCTTAATTCCCTCACCAGAGCTTCAGAGAAGAGGCAGAAGTGTGCAAACAGGAGCAGGTCCAAGATTTGCATGGCCAGAAGCAATTCTTGATCCTCTTGGCTAGATTCGAAGACTTGGCCACCTCCAGATGCTACCACACTCTGGGACAGTGGGAAGTTTGGAACAGCTTTGAGAAGAGCAAGGTGAGCTGCGAGGTTCTGGAGCAGGCTGCCCAGGAAAAGCCACTCCATGGCAGAACTTGCGAGGGTGAGGTCGAGGGTTAAGGGATAAGCAGGCAGAGGGTAGAAATCTAATTGGGCTATTCCTAAAGCATCCCCAGTTGCTTGGTTTTCCACTCTTCATCGATGCTGCACTGATGCCACGTAGGTCCATCCCCGCATGTGACACCAGGGATTTTATTCTGACCTCACAGGATCCCAGGATGATGGTTCACAAAGGACTTCCCTGGTTATTTACTTCTGACTCTTGAAAGCTTAAAGAAATTGTGCCTGAGAGGTTCAGTACTTTGTCCAGGGACACCCAGTTTGTGCAGAGCCAGGAGGAAAACACAGTTCTGTTCACTCTCACAGGTGAGTCACCAAAAACATCCTATAAAAAGACGTTTTGAGAAACTGTAACCCCGTTAAAACTAGTTAAAAATTCTTGCCTTAAAGCACTCCGTTTTACTTGGCTTTCTGTGGATTTTCTCCCATGAGAGACAAGCAGTATTAATTGGAAAACAGTTAAGTGGTGCAGCCTGAGTGTTTTGCTGTGTTAATTTTAGTAAAAGAACAGTGCCTTATCCTTCATGTACTTTAATTAATCCTCTGTTGTTTCTGTTAGTCATTCAGAAAAACAACTGAAGTATCATTTAACCATGGAAAAGTGCATATTCCTTTGATGAAAAGCGTAGGTTTTAGTCCACTTGAGCATTTCTGAGTCTTAGGTGGTAGGTGGTGCTGCCTCTGCAGTTCTTCCTGGGCCTCCCTGCTGAGCCATCACAGTTCTCTGCTCTCCCACAAGCTGCAGAAAACCAGCCAATCTCACACAAGCTCTTTATTCATTTCCCAGGCAGCTCTTTATTCATTCTCCACTTGGCATTGTAATGGATTTATGAGGCTTATAAGGGTCTGTATGTAAATGAAATAAAAATAGAAATAGATGAAGCCAGTCTTGAGGGAAAATGTATGTGGTTTCAACATTAACTCTGATATTTGCTCTTGGTGTAATCCAGGGCCCCTGGATTTTCCTGTACGCTCTTTGAACCCACTTTGAACCCACTTGTAACTGTTGCACCTTGAGTTCTTGTTGTTTCAAAAAGTTCCAGGGAGAAGTTCAGCCCTTGCAGAACAAAAAAACTGGTTGGATTTTTGGCGAACTCTCCTCATTACCATACTAAAAACCCTGCCCAGGGAGGAGCTTTTTGGCCATTTTCTACACATACCACAAAGGTAGAAGCATGATCAGCTACTGCACCTGCACTGCCTTTACTCCACCTCTACATATAACGACTTAGCTAACTAGCCCGATAAAGCCCTGTTTTCACTCTGTTTGGGGAGACACTGCTTTGGGGAACCATTCCCATGTCCTCTTTACTTGTTCCAAGTAATAAAATCCCCTTATTATGTCCCCCTTGGTTGTGTTCATTGATCTGTCACCTGCCAAGTGATCAAACCCACCCATTGTGTGTGTAACATTGTGTGTTGGTCTATTCTGCCATTGCTATAAAGAAATACCTGAGATCAGGTAAAGAAAAGAGGTTTAATTGTTCATGGTTTTGCAGGCTATTCAGGAAGCATGATGCTGACATCTGC